>NC_057351.1:41395976-42745619 GCF_016509475.1 Prionailurus bengalensis | reverse complement strand
CCAAAACTATACGATTAACTCCAACTAACACACATAATACTAGTATGGAGAGAAGAGAGGGAAAATTGATCAATATATGAAAATATACACATACCAACATAAAGAGGAATATGTATGGACACTACAATCCTCAGTTCTACAACTAGATATGAGGCCATATGTAGTGATTACCATTTTCTGCTTCCACTATCCACCCTTCACTTTTAGCCAGTCTTTTAGCTCATCATAGTTTTTTTCCCTAGGTATTTCCCAGCCCAGCCTAACTCTGTCCAGCAGTACTCAGCAAGTGCTTACAGAATGCTCTCTGGGAAAGAAGTCATCAGCTTGTGGGGAAGTATGAGGCTGAGCAGGTAAGATGAGGGAGATCATCTCTGCCTCCTGCTTGCACCAGCCTTCTCAGGGCCCAGTCCTTCCTGTCTAAGGCCTAAAAATACCTGGAAGGACCCCACTGGCCTAGGATGAGTTCTGGTGACAACATGTGACTGCACACAAGCTCTATGAAGCAGAAAACAGGTGTGCTTGGTCTGTTCCCAGAACCCAGTTCAATGTTGGAATCATAGTGAGAGGGCCAGATGAAGTTTGAGTCCAAAGCATAGGTCTAGGACCAGAGCTAGATGTGAAAACAATCTGGGAGTCTTGTTAGCTTTGTGAATTTGTGCAAAAGAATCTCTGAGCCTCAACTCTTTGTAAAATGATTAAGTGAGATAACGCACACAAATACTTAGCATGGCTATGGGACATAATGAACACTCAATATATTCAAGGTAATATATATTTTTTTGCCATAGAGGCACACAACAGATTTTTTTTACTCAACTCATGAACCTACATTCGGGGAGCCTGGGGTCCCTATAGGTCAGCCTGGTGTGCCAGGGCTATCCCCAGATCCCTGACAATTATGTTTTGCTTCTAATAGGAGATCTGGGGCTGAAGAGGATCCTTCCCCAGAGCCCTGCCTATTTTCTTGGGCTCAGGCCACCTCCTCCAAGCTGTTGCAAGTCCCAGTCTTGGCAGTATCTGGGTCTGGCATCCTTCTAAGGATGCCTCCAGGAACAGAGAACCACTACTGACTTAATCATCAATCCTGCCACCACCCGGAAACTCAGCCTGTTGAGCCCTGATGCCCACCCCCAGGACTCCCTGCCCAACCCTAGCTGAGCTATAGATGCTACACTGAAAGCTTCCTCAGCCCCTTGTTCTCTATGGATGGATGGCTGGATGGCTGGATGGCTGGCCTCTCCCAGTTGGCTCATCTCACTTGAGTCTCAGTGTACCTGAAGGCTAAGGCCATATTCAGGAAGAAGATAGACTAAGATAGACTAATCAGTTTGCCAAAGCCAATTTGTAAGTGATTGAGACACCAACATGTTAAGAATTGTTTTAGTTTCATCATAGCTTTCTTGCAGCCATTTAACCACAGGGCAGCGTGCTCAGGTCAAGTGAATATGAAATCCTCTTGGGTTTCACAGTTCAAAGGCAGAACACTACTTAAATGAAGGGCATCTAACTAGAAGCAGCTGGACTTTCCCTTTGGTTCAGGTTCCTATCTTCTTTGTTTTAAAATTGTTTAATGTTTATTTTTGAGAAAGAGAGACAGAGCATGAGCAGGAAAGGGGCAGAGAGAGAAGGAGACACAGAATCCAAAACAGGCTCCAGGCTCTGAGCACAGAGCCCGATGTGGGGCTTGAACCCACAAACCGTGAGATCATGCCCTGAGCTGAAGTCCAACACTTCACTGACTGAGCCACCCAGCTGCCCCTAAGTTCCTATCTTCTTTATTTTTAAGTATCTTTGCCTAACCCTTACCTTTACTTTTGAGTCTCCTCTCCAGGTGCTTCTTGCTCTGATAGCACAACGTCTGCAGCCAGTCATCCAAAACACAGTTGATGGTATTCAGTGAATTGGTTAGTAAGTTATTTAATGATTCAGCAAATTTATTTTCAGCAAAGAAACTTTTGGTGAATTGGCAATTAGCCATTCAATAAATTAGCTTTCATTGAGTTGACCTAGTTCCACTGGCAATCTAAATTCCCCAGTGGTATTTTAGAACAAAATGTCAACTGGTAGCAAAGAAAGAATCACATTTTTCTTACACTCTAAGAGAACTAGGGCTCGCTAACCTAATCAATGCGTGTGCCAAAATGTGGATGTACACACACACACACACACACACACACACACATGCTCTTTTACCAATGGATGCAGTTGCCACATTACAGCAACCAGAGGCTATCTGAATGGATCTGGCAGTCCTCAAGAGAAAGGAGGTAAAGAGGATGGGATGAGGCCACTTGGCATGTTGCCACCCAGAAACAAGGGATTGTGGGAGCATGGATATATTCAAGAGTTGGTTGCTAAAAAGTAAACAAACTACCTGGTTGAGAGTCAAGTTCAGTGGCTTCGCCTTGATGACTGGGTCTGATGATTACAATAACCAACATATATTGAGTACATTATAAACACAGGCATCATCCTAGTCCTTCCATGAATTCTGAAAGGTAAGTATTCTTGTCATCCCCCAACACAGATGAGAAAACCAAAGAACAGAGAAGCGAAGAAACTGGCTCAATGTCACACAGCTAATGAGTGGTGGAACCTGCATTTAAACCCAGAGCTCAAAACACACTGTTTCTCTGGTGCTGGTCAAAGCTTTGTCTCAGCTCAGATGAGTCTTGGGAAAGATGGCATCAAGGCCACAATCCAACAGTGTGGCACAAAGACATGACCCAGGAGTAAGAATAGGAGACCAGAAGGGGGAGAGAAGAGAGATAAGAGGAATGGAGAGGCACTGAGGTGCAGCTCTGTGCTAGGAATTGTGGCCAGCACTTTCCTCCCCATAGCCCTGGCCCTGAGGCTGTGTCCCTGTTGCAGAGAGAAGGAAACACAAGTCCAGAGAATTGTTCAGGGCCCACAGCCTCAAAGTGGTAGAGTCAAGCTTAGCATTCAGATAGGTCTGACTCTAGAGCCCACAGAAATTGGGCTCAGATTTGGGTCTGAGCAGGCTGAGGTGAGGAGAGAAGACAGAAAATGGAAACATTACCTGTGTCTGAGGCGGGCAGAATCTGGTCCCATCAGAAGGACCACCTCTTTTCGTAGAGGCCACATTCGAGGAAAACCCAAGACCATAAAGTAATCACTTGACTCTTTGAAGTGTTTCCCAGGGAGTGGAAAGATGTTCTAAGGGCAGCCCCTGCCTCCTGGAGGCCACCAGGCACTTGCAGTCCTTCTATAAACTCCCTCCAAGCTGTCACATGCAGCCCACCGAGCCATTTAATTTGGCAGAGCAAACATTGGTTATCAGTTAGAATGCTTATCAAATGTCAATTAGTACTTTGCGGTAATTGATGTCTAATTAACATACCGTCGCCTGTTGTTGGATGCCAATTAAATGCCTAAACAGTCCTTTCTATTTTATTGCACCAACAAGACAGTAATTGTACATTTCTCAGTTCAGTAACTTTGGAGTTAATTTTACTGTGAGCCTTTTGGAATATGGAAACCCAGAGAGAACTCTTAGGCAGATATTTAATTGATATGCTGCTCTGATATCGCTAAAGTCTACCTTACGTTCCTTACCTTCCTGAGAAATCAAATTATTCCTTTCTGTAAAGGTCAAACTCCACTGGAGGTGTCGGTGCCACGCTTGGGCGAACACATGTGACAGAAAGGAGCCAGACAGGCTGGGGAGGGAAGGGAGAAAAGCCTGGACTGGGCTTCCCTCCCTCCCTGCCCAGACCGGAAGTCTCCAGGAAGGGGCTTGCTAACTGCAGGGACTCACAGCCGAACACAGGGTCTGGGGCACCCAGGAGTGGCATGTGTACCAGGCTCTCTCAGCCCCTTCATGCTCTCGGTTTGGAGAGAGATCTTGGCACTTGGCCATCTGCATCCCATGGAAGTGTAACAATGGCGACGTGGAAACTGAGGCATTGCAGGGCTCACTGCAGGGCACTGCAGCCAAGCAGAGCCCACCTGGGTAAGGGGCATGTCCTGAGGTGTGAGACAAGGCCTTAGCCTTGGCCATGAGATAATGTGGCAGTTATTAGGTACATGGTCTTTCAGCTCCAAGCCCACCCTTCTATCTCAGCTGTGTGATGCTGAAGCAGGAACCCTGAAAAGCCACAGGCAGGCTTTTGACTGCGTCCCCGTTAGACTCTGCCAGTAGAGGGCGCTGGGGAGACCGTGAGGCTGAAGGAGGGAGGCTGGCTTGCTCCATCCTGTTTGCCTCCCTTTGCTGTGAGGGTCACCCCGGCGTGGGCATCGTGTCTTCACCCTCGCAGAGGCAGTTCCTTCCTGTACCAGGAGCTGAATTTGTCTGCAGGGTTTTCTCCCCAACTCTACCTGCCCCGCCAGCCATGCAGGGACGCGGCTGTGCCCCTCCTCTGCAATCTGAGTTCCAGCTCCAAGATTTTTGAGTCTTAGTAATTCCATTCTCTTCCTGTTTTACTTTTTTTTTTTTAATTTTATTTGAGAAAGAGAGCACACGCGATCAGGGGAGAGGGCAGTGGGAGAGAGAGAATCCCAAGCAGCCTTCTGCTGTCAGCGCAGAGCCCAACGTGGGGCTCAATCGCATGATCCTGGGATCATGACCTGAGCTGAAATCAAGAGTCAGGTGCTCAACATGCAGGCGCCCCTCCAGTCTCTTCCCTCATTGCTCCAGCCCTAGGAATGGTGTGGCTTCTTTTGGTCACTTCCTCTGGGATCCCTTAGTGTCCTCTGGCCCTTTAAGTCATGCAGTGAACAACTTTCTACCCAGGGAGAATCCTTTGTATCCAATGCTCTCTGCTCCAGTGGCTGATGTGGTTTCTGTCCCCCAACAGGCTCCTGACTGATACAGAAGGATTGGACCAGAAGCAGGAGGCCTTACACAGAGGCCTGCGAGAAACACCTGTACCAAGAGGAGAAGAACCTCATTTGAAGGGTGAGGGATGGGGGTTAGGGAGCCCACCTGCTCGGGTGTGGTGGGGAGGTTTTGCCTGTGGGGTTGAATCGGCTCCACCTCCTGTTCTCTGTGTGGCCTTGCACAAGTTGCTCTCTATGCCTCAGTTTACTCATCTGTAGGACAGAGGCAACAGCAGTCCCTGCCACATAAATTTGCTTTGCAGATTTAATGATATATTGAGTGAAAGCTTTTGGCAGACCGCCTGGGATAGCGGTGTGCAGTCCTCGCTGCCTGTTATTGTGATGATGCTCCTCAGGATCCTCACCACAAGTCAGTTGGAAGGAGTGAGGAAAATGACGTGCGGATAGTACGACAGCTTGCCCAAGACCACACTGCCAGCACCTGCCAGCTCTTGCATTGAGAGGAAGCGATCTTCTCAGCTTGCCTGACCCTGAGGCCCGCTAGCAGGGGAGCATGCTGGGCCATGTCCGTGCATAGCCCCGGCAAGTGCTCCTAACGCCCCCCACCCCCAACCTGGGAGGCTCCCTCTCGCTGCCCAGCTGAACTCCCTGTCCTGGGGGTGCAGGGCTGCGTCTGTGGCCCGCCCCCTCATCCTCAGGCTCCTCCAGCACACTTTCCACTTGGAACAGAGCCCTTGGGCAGAGACACCTCCTGAACACCCACCCGAAGAAGCTGAGGCGAGGAGACCACTCGGCTGGCCAACCTGGAAGTATATCCGGGCAAAGGACAAGGACAAGTCTTTCAAACGCCTTGGAAGGGGCCACCAAGTGGTGGGGGCAGGGGGTCTGTGGACATGACCCCTGCAGGGGACCCCAGCTCTGGGCCGTGTGGCTTCCAGTCAAGGGGAACCCTTGGCAAACAAAGCCTAAGTGACCTGGGGAAGGGAGTGGGAGTGGTCGTGGATGGTTTCCTGTATGAAACCATGTGGGGACACATGAGCTCACATAAGCAGCACAGCACCTGGCACGCATAACGGGTGAGCAGTTAGTAACTGGCGGCTCTCCTTCCTTAAACTTCTGGGCATCACCACCCTTCTGAGAAAAGCCTGCTCCTCCCTCCAGGGCCTGCTTGGTGGTTCTCAGCCTTGGCTGCACCTTACACTCACCTGGGAGTGAAAAAAACCATCTATGCCGTGCCTGATCTCAAAACTAAATTCGAATTTCTAGGGGCCGAGTCCAGGCTTTAATGCTCCGTCTCTGTCAGCACTCCCCTCCACCCCAAATAGTTGCATATTCAGCCAGGTCTGGGGGCCATGGACACTGGGCTGTGATTTCCAATGCAAGCTGAAACATTAAAATCACCTGGAGAGCTTTACAAAAATCCTAGCTTCAGGGCGCCTGGGTGGCTCGGTCAGCTGAGGGTCTGACTTCAGCTCAGGTCACGATCTCATGGTTGGTTCCTGAGTTGCAGCCTGCATCGGGCTCTGCGCTGTCCAAGCCCACTTTGGATCTTCTGTTCCGCTCTCTCTCAGCCCCTGCCCCCACCCTCAAAAACAAACAAACAACAAAAAAAATCCTAGCTTCTGGGCCCTCCTCACAGGATCTGCTCATACCCAGCTCCTCTGGCAAGGGAGGAGGTGGCCCCAGCTGCCTCAGCCACAGAACGTCCTGAGGGGGACTTGTTACATAAATTGGTCCAAGATGGACCCTGTGTATTGGCTTCTAGGTTGTTTCTTCACTGTAGGCTGAGACCTCTTAGTTTGAAAGCCTGCAGGTGCCAAACTCAAATATGTACACGTCCAATTATCTTAAAAATAGTCCAAACAAGCCAATTTTTAGCCGTTTAGAGATTGCTTGCTTTGCATACCCCTCCTCACCCAACAGCTGTTACCTATTGATAAGATTCGGCTCAGCAGCTAGATGAGACCTGCACAGTTCAGACTCCCGGCCATGTCAACTCCTCAGCACCTCACCAGACACGAGTGCCCCCTTTCGGACTTTCTCTCTCGCCTGCAGAGTCCCCTCTGAGTAGTGACCCCGAGCCACCACAGCCTCTAGCAGATTCCTGCTGCCGCAATGGGCTTCTTTCCAGATATGCAACCCTGTCAAAGCGTCACCCACAAAGCTCACTGTGTGCTACTGTATCCTTTTCCTTGATGAGTCCCCCGCTCCCTCACACCTCGACAAGACTGCAGCCTCCTGAGCAGAAAGGGAGGTGTGGACCCCTGGAGGGACATCCATCCCTTCAGGCCGAGGAAGAGGGGGACGGCCCAACACCGCTCTATCTAGAGGGCTGGAGGCGAGGAGCAATGTAGCCAGCCTGACTGGAATTGGAAATGCACTCTAGAAAAGACGCTCCTGGGACTTGTAGCTTATTTTTGTGCATGGGATGAAGCCCAGATTTAAATGTTTTTGTTTTCAAAATATTTTGCCAGAGGTTGCAACATTACCAGTTAGATAATAGTTTTTCCCACTGTATTGAAATGCCATTTTTATTATGAAGTAAATTCTGATATTGCTTGAGTAAATTTCTGCATTTTAATATTGCCCACGAATATATCCATTTCTCTACCAGTACCATATTCTTTCAATTACTGTCCCTTTATAATAGGTTTAATATTTGGAGAAAGCTTAATATCTGAAAAATTTTCATCTCAGGAGTTTCTTGGCTGGTCTGTGTTATTTTAAATGAACACCATTAAATGTTAAACAATAAAAGAAGGCTCCAGTAATACTTTAATTGAACTGGAATTCTACCCATAGACCACTCTGGGAGAATTGCCACCTTTAGAGTGTTGAGTGTTCTGGTCCCTTCATTCACTGACTGAATAAATTCATTACTGAGGCTCCTACGAGCCAGGTGTAATGTAGGTGGTGGGACACGGGGCAATGTCAGCTATGATTCCTGTCCCCTCAGAGCTTATTTTGAACATTATATTCATTTAAAGAATTAGCCACACATAGGAAAGAGTTGAATTCTGGCTGTGAGTACAAGTGGATCTGGGCTAATAAAGGACATGATCAGGACTCACAACTCCATTCCCCACTTCTCCTACGGTGAACACTGGAAGAGAGGGCCGTTAGCTTACGGTCCCTGAAGAGCACCCTGGAGTTGCCCCCTTCCTTGAGCGTGTGATCAAATGGAGAGAGCACAGAAGCCTGTTTAATGACTCCGAACAGTAGGAAGAAAGGAAGAAATTGGAAATAAAATGTCTAAATCTGAGTCCTGAGGGCCACTGCCAATGGGTTCACCTTGGGAAGGGGACTGAGATCCCGGCTTGTCCTGACACATTTCTTACTACCTCCCAAAGCACATAGGGAGGCCTCTGGGACAGCCTGCAAACCCAGTCAGCAAGACCCAGAGACTCTTCTTAGAGGGTTAAACTGTGAAGGGCCACTAGATTCAGCAGCCTCCCCACCTCTTGTCTTGGCCTCTGGGAGCTGCGGCCTCATTTCTCATCGGAGCAGCCCCTGCTCACTCCCTCAGGCCTCTTCTCCCCCACCCGCTCCTCCAGGCTTTCTTTAAAGCACAGCCTTTAACCCTTGGCCCAAATGCCTTGTTGGGGCATCCACTTTCATCCTCCTGCCATGTCTGGTTATTACCTCCTAGTATTTACTCAGATTCTAGTCCCTCCCCTGGTTTGCAGGCAGACCCACCTCCTAAGCAGGTCCTATGCGCATGCCTGCTACCCCTCCCCCCACACAGTGAGGCTATTAGCTTTTTGGGCCCAGGGTCTCACCTCTTTCATCTTCCTGTGAAAATTAATAAAAGAAAACCTCATTAAAATAGAATCCAGAGGCTAGAAGGGGGAGCCAAACCACTCAATGTCAATTACAGGAAACACTGTCAATTTTAGACTCTAACAGAAGAATCCTCAACTGGAAAGAACCATCAATTTTAGGTCCCAGCAAGGAAGGATGTCCATTGCATGTGCTGCATGAAATCGACAATCCTTGCAACCCAGCCAATGAGAAACTGTCATCACCCGCAAGACCCCTTTTCTACAATGGATTTCCATTCAAAACCACCCCTCCCAACTTCCTCCTTCTTTAGAAAGTAACATTCTTCTCCTTTGTTCCTTGGACTTGTTTATGGTTTTGCCACAGCCTGCATGTTCCAAATTGAAATTACCTCCTATTCCCAAATAAATACATTTTTGCTGGTAAAATAACCATTTTAAAGGTTAGTATTCCTTTCCTAGCAGATATTAGTGAATGGCTGACCCTGTGTCTGGCACTGAGGGAGAGGAGGGGGTGCAATGATGGATAAGATAGGGTTGTGTGTAACAGACAAAGGAGTCAGCTTCAGGAGATTCTTGGAACCACAAATAAGCCATTAGGAAAACCAGCAATTCACAGAAGACAACTCGAGTGACCAAGAAACATAAGAAAGAGGCTCAACTTTGTTAGTCGTGAGGAAGTGCAAATGAAACAAAACATCATTGTCTTCTAGTCAGAATGACAAAAATTTAAGTCTCACAACAGTAAGTATTGGTGAGGTTCGAGGAACTAAAATCCCTTGGGATGCATATAAACAGGTAGAACACCCTGGCAAGGACTCAGGCAATGTTTATTAAAGTTGGGCATGCACAGACCCTACGCAGGTACAAGCCAGCAATTCCACCCCTCCTGTATCTGGGGATGCCTTCTTGCCTATGAGCCCAGGAGACCATGCAAGAACACTCACTATAGCAGATTTGTAATGTTGAAATATCAAAGGCAAATCCATTCTTTGGGAGGAGAAAGGATAAGGAAACTCAGGTTTATCCTTAAAATCAAAAGCACTCAGAGGGCACCTGGGTGGCTCAGTCGGTTGGGCGTCCGACTTTGGCTTAGGTCATGATCTCACAGTCCTTGCATTCGAGCCCCGCATCAGGCTCTGTGCTGACAGCTCAGAGCCTGGAGCCTGCTTCGGATTCTGTGTCTCCCTCTCTCTCTGACCCTCCCATATTTATGCTCTCTCTCTCTCTCTGTCTCAAAAATAAATAAACATTTAAAAAAATTTTTAAATCGGGGCGCCTGGGTGGTGCAGTCGGTTAAGCGTCCGACTTCAGCCAGGTCACGATCTTGCGGTCCGTGAGTTCGAGCCCCGCATCGGGCTCTGGGCTGATGACTCGGAGCCTGGAGCCTGTTTCCGATTCTGTGTCTCCCTCTCTCTCTGCCCCTCCCCCGTTCATGCTCTGTCTCTCTCTGTCCCAAAAATAAATAAAACATTGAAAAAAAAATAAAAAAAAAATTTTAAATCAAAAGCACTCTGTTGTTGTACAAAGGAACAAAACATTTACATAAATCAACACGGATAATTCTCAAGAGTGTGACGTTGAATGGAGATTCCATCCAATTTTAGGAGCCTGGGAGCAGAGGGAAAAGGAGCAGGGGATTGGGGTTTTAGTTATATTTTCTAATTTTGATTTCTTCAAAGAGAAAGATAAAACAAATGTGGCAAGCTGTTGTTATCTATTAAATCTGGGTTGAGAATACATATTTGTTATTTTCTGTGGTTTCCTAATGTTTGAAATGTTTCATAATAAAACATTTAAAAGAATATTTTATAACACAGTCCTTAAGAAGTTTCCAGACTCCTGGGGACATGAGATAAGGAGGCAACTATTAAAACTGATAAATAAAGGGCCAGCACAGAGAGCCAGAGCACAGATAAGACAACTGCCTGGGATCACAGGCAAGGGGCATCACAGAAGGGGCAAGACAATTTGGGTCCTGAAGGATACGGAGAAGTTTTCTAGCTGGCGGGAGGTGGGGGGAAGGGATAGCTGAACACTTCGGGCAGATACAAGGGCAAAGACCAAGCATGGGAAAAGCATGATGTTTAGGGGACCTAAGATTGGTCCAGGGAGGCTGGAGATGGCAACAGAGGCCTAACTAAGAAGGCTCTGTTGACAGCCTAGTGTCCTTGGGCCTCATCTTATGGAGTGGGAGCCACTGGGGTATCCAAAGGGGAGTGGAACGCTCAGATTTTGTGTTCCTCAAAGGTTTCTCAGACAACAATGATTCCAGAGGGAAATAAAAGGGGGGAGCCAAAATAGCAAGCAGAAGAGAGGACAAACCTAAGGGCTATATGGAAGGGAATCCCACATCTGTGGGATCCATGCTGCTGCCTTCCTAAAACACTCCAGTGGGTTCTGGGCCTGACCCTACTTCACCCAGCCTTCTTCCCTGTCATTGAGCATTGTCGGCAAGTACGATTCACCAGACTTCCAGCAGTGACTCATGGAGGACGGCCCTTTGGGAACCATGTGATTCAGGGGGAGTCCAAGGCCCCAGCCTGGCTAAGCACAGCAAGTATTTTGACTGGAACAGGGGTTGTTTCAGGGATGAGCGCATAGCCCAATCAGTGTCAAAGATAGGCAATGACACTTCTACTGGATGCTTAGAGAGGGAGGCGCTCTGTGACCCCAGAGTCTGACAGGATATGAGTGCATTGTCAGGGTTAGGAGCCTGACCACGACAGGGAGTCAACATGGAACAAAAAGAAGTGCAAAAAAGGAAAAATGAGAACTGGCCCCCTCTGGCTTTCTGTAGGCTTAAATCAAGCCATGCCTGAAACCCTTCTTTTCAAGTCAGTCTGGATCTAGTTTTCTGCCATCTATTTGAGTGAATCCCATGACTTCATCCCTTACTCTGCCCAGAGTCAGCTTCTCTGTATTCAATGTCCAGGCCCTGGCTTGGCCCCTAAGGCCATGACCCGTCTCCTCCTTGGCCTGATGGTGCCCAGACTGGTGACCTGCAGTTTGCGTCTCTCTAGGACCCTGCTTGGGTCATCGCCAGAAACCCTTGCCCCTAGAGGCCTAGATGGCCAGATGCCTGCTGAGAGAAAACCAGAATGATTGCCTGAAAGACTCCAGGGGAAGGGACACAAAAGGGCACAAAGCCCCTCTTCTCCAGGAAACACACAAGTCATGTGCTGCCTGTTCACCTTATTGAATGGGCTTTCCACCATGGCTGCTTTGCAACAGGCATATTTAACATCACCCCTTTCAATCTGTGACAGACGTTTCCGCATTCTCTTCTCATTGCCATTAACATAGAAATAGCTCTATAATGACACCAAGGCTTACTGAGTATCACTATCCATTTATTTCATTATAAATGAAACTATCTTGTTATCTGGGTAAACTGGAAACAGAAACGTACTGTGTCAGATGTCATGGGGCAATTGTCTCATTATCTCATTGTACCTAGAGAAGCTGGAGTGGTTGTGAAAATCTGCTCCTGTTTTTAAGTTTTAGAAGCAACATATCAAAGTAAAAGCTTGGACATCACATGCAGTGAATCTTATGGGGCCCCTGCATAAGGATACATTTTCTGATGACATCTCCCTGGTATTTATTGTCTTTGCACAGAACAATGCCCAAGGAAGACACGGTAGAGGGGTAAGGAGAGGCCTGGGGAGGGGTCCAGAGATGCCCAGAAATTCCCCAAATCACCCACTGTGTCCAGGTTAGCAGTGAGGTTGGAAGGGGAGCCCGCAGTGATGGCCAAAGGCCAGCTGTGAACAGCCCGCATGAAGCCTATGGAGGTCTACCGACCCATCATCCCAGAGGGAGGTATCTTAGGCACCGCCTTGCCTCCTGTTTTTCTGCATTCTACCAGCAAATCTGCACAGGATGTGGCCTGTCCACCACACCTTGGCCCACTGCTCACGTAATGGCTTTTCCTGGCTGGTGGCTAATTGCCGTGGAATACTTGCACTAGGCCCTCAGGTCCCTGTCCACAGTGCTTTATGGCTATCAGAAAGGAAACCACTTACCTGGTATGTAAACTCAAGGCAAATTGGAATCTTTAGAACACAATGTTTATACTTAAATCACAGGAGTACCAGAAGTTCATAATACTTGGAAACACTGATCTAACTGGCAGCAGTAACTTCTGTGACCTCTGAATGGAGACAGGACTACTGCCCCACCTCCACCCAACAGTGGAAAGAAAACAAAATCAGAATCTCCCTATGGGGCCAATCATTCCATAAGTGGAAGGCTACAGGACTGAGAGAGGACTAATGGTGCTGCAGGACTCTGTAAAGTCCATGAGGGATCCCATGCCAGGTGATGTTGGGTAGGAACCTGGCTCCTCACCTTGGACTGGTGTATAGGCCATTTGCCTGAGCCCTAACTACCTAAACACACACACACACACACACACACACACACACACACACATCATACATTCACACCATACACACCATAAACACCTGACATACCGCCCCCCAACACACACACACCACATACCACACATGCCACACATCACACATTCAGACCATACATGCCTCCCACACCCACATCACATACACACACCACACATATATACACACATCACATATACATGCTATACATACACACACATACACACACCAAAGATGCACAAACAAGGCTCCTCTCCTAGGTAGGACAACAGCAATGTGGCTTGCATAAGCTTTAAAGTATTATTGTCCCTGCAATGTCCTTTATATCATGAAATTGGACTGTAAAGCATTCAGGTCTGACCCAAAGAAGGATACTGGTCACTTGGCTTCACTTGGACAACCACCACTTGGACAACCCAGGGTGCTTGGCAATCAGAATTTATCCTCATGCTTATGAATGTGGCCCTCAGGCTCGCTGGCCACACTGGACTCAGCGGGTTAGCTCCACTGCAGGTGTCTCTCCCCATGGTAGGCTCAGGCCTGTTCTACTACGTGTGCTCATTCTAGAGCCCAGCATCTACTTGGGGAAGCTAGTCTCATGTGTGATCCCCAGAGTGCAAGAGGGCAAAGCCATTCTGCCTAGCACATTACAAAGACTCTGCTAACCTCACTCCTGCTAACATTCCAAAGTCATATGATCAAGGCCAAAGTCTCAGGCCAGGAAGTACAATGGAGTAACTTCTCAGGGATTTTATGGGTGAGATTTTCAGATTTCTAAGCACTTAGTTGGCAACTAAGTACTTTCACAAGAACACGGGAGTTTAAAGCTAGGAACAATGCAGAAAATCAACTCTTTAGTTGGGTACCTGTCTGGGGACTTGGGCTGAAGAACTCAGACCCAGGAAACCTTTTCCACAATGGGTCATGACAGGGCTATGGAGGGCATAGACAGCACAGGTTGTGAGTGAAGATGTGGGAGACAATAGAGATGCTCCAACCAGCCCTGGGAGTCTGCACACATACACACTCCCTCAGTCAACCTAAAAGGGGGAGGAGGGACTCAAGCAAGTCTAGCTGCCCCAGTTGTTGACTTGTGTGTCTGTGTGGAAGGGGGAGGGGCAGAGCAGGGTCTACCCTTGGTGGGGTGTGGACAGGCCTATCTAAATGGGGATCTGGGTCAGGTGGAGGCAAGGGAAGGAGTGAAGGGGTTAATCTGGACTTGCCTGCTCCATCCAAGCTGACTGCAGACTGCTCAGGACTGCACCTTTAACCCCCAGTGAGGAACCTTAGTTGGGAGGTAAGGACATGGGATGAATGGGATGGACAGGGCTGGATCCCAGCTCTGTTGCTGCTGTAACTGAATGCTTGTGTCCCCTTAAAATTACTTATGTTGAATCCCAAACCCTGATGGGATGGTATTTGGAGGGGGGGCCTTTGGGAGGTGATTACATTGTGTGGCTAGAACCCTTGTGAATTGGATTCATGCCTCATAAAAGAGACCTCAGAGAGTGCCCTTGCCCCTCTGGCCAAGTGAGGTTATAGGGAGAAGCCACTAGCATTCAGTGAGGAGCACAGCTGTGCTGACTGGTGCCCTCATCTCAGACTTCAGCCTCCAGACTTAAGGTGAGAGGTGAGAAGTAACCTTCTGTTGTTTACAAGCCAGTCTGCAGTCTGTGGCATTCTGTGATAGTTGCCCAAAGGGACTAGGTCACCCCATGTGAACCCCCCACCCCCCAAAAAGAAAAACATGGGCCAAGATGGTGAAACAGCAGGGAAGTTTTTTTTGTGTCTCATGTCCATGAAATACAACCAGATCAACACTAAACCATCCTGCACACCTAGAAAACTGATCTGAGGATTAACACAACAATCTGCACAACCTGAACCACAGAACTCAATGGGTACGCAGCACGGAGGGGTGAACTGGGCGAGGGAGAAGCTGTGAAAAGCAGGGAGCTGTTTTTGTGGGTGGAGAGAGGATGGAGATGGGAAGGGGGGGGGAGAATATGGGAAAAGCACCCCCCCAAAAGCAGCTGGAGAGAAAGTGGATACATGGAAACAGCCGCAGGGACTGAACTAAAAAGGGATAGAGGAGAAAGGAGAGGGTTCAAATTCCATTAAGACTCTATAAACAGGGGGAGTGTAGAATGTGAAATGCTGCAGCTCGATACCTGGCAGTGCTCTGGTGAGAAGGGTGAATCCCCAGGAGCAGAGTGAAGTTTGGGGTTCTTCAGGCCACACAGAAGAGGCAGTTCCCCTGCTGGGAGGACATCTGGTAGAAGCTGCCATAGGCAAAGGCCCCAGCGGAGCCAGGAGAACAATCACATTCGCTGGTGCTGAAACAAGGTCATTAAAGGTGAAGCCTGGTACCAGATGTGTGTTGTGATTTTCCATGATCCCTGAAATGCTGCTGCTACACGATCACACAAACTTTTTCTGGGGCGGGTTGGCACCCAGCTGCAGTCTCTGGGCATCGGCAGCAGCACAGTCTCCCGAATGTTCCTGGGTGCAGCCAGCACCAGGCCATTGCTCGGTGAGACCCTCCCTCAAAAGGGTGGAATGGGACAAAGCTGCAGTCCCTCAGAAGTAAGGGGTTGGGGAAAACAGCCACATCTGAGATAAAACTTAGGAGGGAGGTGCTTAGGAGGGAGGCATGGTCACGGACAGTGTAAAAGCAGGGAGTGTACGGACACCGAAGACAAAGGAGGAGTGCTCAATTGCTGATCAGGGAAAACAGAGTTCTGATTCTAGAGACTGGGTAGCTGGGTGACACCATTTCACTGCTCCTGGCGCATGCGCATACACACCTACAAGCCCCACAACAATCCACCCCAGTAAGCTAAGCAGCGCCATCTAGTGGAGAACAGAGCCATTACACTAAGCTCCGCCCAACTGGGCTAACCTTGTTCTTCAGGAACACAAGTCTCTTGGCCTGCTTAGTTTATGGGCTATAAAGTGCTTCATAGTTAGACTTCTAGGAGAAAACAAAGTAATTTCAATACTATTTCAGTCTGTTCGCCAGTCCATTAAATTTTCTTTTTTTTCTTTTTTTCCTCTTTTTCATTTCTTTGTTTTTCTTGAATACAAAAAGAAAAAATTTATTTTTATTTTCAATTTTTATTAAAAATATTTTCTTTAATTTTCTTCAACTATATTTTTTACTTTTGTGTAATTTTTTTTTCAAATTCTATTTTACTTCCATCATTTCATTTTATTCTACTTGAGTGTATTCATTTTTTCAAATTTTCAAATTATTTCCTTTTTTTTCTTTATTTCCCCTTTTTCCTCTAATCTGTCAAGCCCCTTTCAACATCCAGACCAAAACACACCTAGGATCTAGCATCATTTGATTTTGTGTGTGTGTGTGTGTTGTTTTTAATTTTAATTTTTTTAATTTTAATTTTTTTAATTTTAATATTTTTTACCTCATTAATTTTTTCTCCCTTCAAAATGATGAAATGAAGGAATTCACCCAAAAGAAAGAGCAGGAAGAAACGACAGCCAGGGACTTAACCAACACAGACACAAGCAAGATGTCTGAACCAGAATTTAGAATCACGATAATAAGAATACCAGCTGGAGTCGAAAATAGATTAGAATCCCTTTCTGTGGAGATAAAAGAAGTAAAAGCTAGTCAGGATGAAATAAAAAATGTTATAACTGAGTTGCAATCTCAAAATGCCACAGCAGCAGGGATGGATGAGGCAGAACTGAGAATCAGTGATACAGAGGACAAACTTATGGAGAATAATGAAACAAAAAAAAAGAGGGAGAGTAAGGCAAAAGAGCACGATTTAAGAATTAGAGAAATCAGTGACTCATTAAAAAGGAACAACATCAGAATCTTAGGGGTCCCAGAAGATGAAGACAGAGAAATAGGGGTAGAAGTGTTATGTGAGCAAATCATAGCAGAAAACTTTCCTAACCTGGGAAAGACACAGACATCAAAATCCAGGAAGCACAGAGGACTCCCATTAGATTCAACAAAAACAGACCATCAACAAGGCATATCAATAGTCAAATTCACAAAATACTCAGGCAAGGAAAGAATCATGAAAACAGCAAGGGAAAAAAAAGTCCTTAGCCTAAAGGGAAGACAGATCAGGTTCATAGCAGATCTATCCACAGAAACTTGGCAGGCCAGGAAGGAGTGGCAGGATATATTCAATGTGCTCAATCAGAAAAATATGCAGCCAAGAATTCTTTATCCAGCAAGACTGTCATTCAAAATATAAGGAGAAATTAGGGCCGCCTGGGTGGCGCAGTCGGTTAAGCGTCCGACTTCAGCCAGGTCACGATCTCGCGGTCCGTGAGTTCGAGCCCCGCGTCAGGCTCTGGACTGATGGCTCAGAGCCTGGAGCCTGTTTCTGATTCTGTGCCTCCCTCTCTCTCTGCCCCTCCCCGGTTCATGCTCTGTCTCTCTCTGTCCCAAAAATAAATAAACGTTGAAAAAAAAATTTTTTTTTTAAATATAAGGAGAGATTAAAAGTTTCCCGGACAAACAAAAATTAAAGGAGTTTGTGACCACTAAACCAGCCCTGAAAGAAATTTTAAGGGGAACTCTCTGAGAGGAGAAAAGATGGAAAAAAAAAAATATATATATATATACACATATGTATATATATACACGTATGTATACACATATGTATATATAAATGTATATATATAATGTATAAATGTATATATATGTATATATATAAATGTATACACATATGTATATATATAAATAAATACCAAAAGCAACAAAGAGTAGAAAGGACCAGAGAACGCCACCAGAAACTCCAACTCTACAAGCAACATAATGGCAATAAATTCCTACCTTTCAGTACTCACTCTAAATATCAATGGACTAAATGCTCCAATAAAAAAACATTGGGTAACAGAATGGATAAGAAAACAAGATCCATCTATATGTTGTTTACAAGAGGCCCACTTTAGATCTAAAGACACCTTCAGATTGAAAGTAAGGGGATGGAGAACCATCTATCATGCTAATGGTCAACAAAAGAAAGCCACAGGAGCCATAATTATATCAGACAATCTAGATTTCAAAATAAAGACTGCGGGGCGCCTGGGTGGTGCAGTCGGTTAAGCGTCCGACTTCAGCCAGGTCACGATCTCGCGGTCCGTGAGTTCGAGCCCCGTGTCAGGCTCTGGGCTGATGGCTCGGAGCCTGGAGCCTGTTTCCGATTCTGTGTCTCCTTCTCTCTCTGCCCCTCCCCCGTTCATGCTCTGTCTCTCTCTGTCCCAAAAATAAATAAACGTTGAAAAAAAATTATTTTTTTAAAAATAAAGACTGTATCAAGAGATGAAGAAGGGCATAATATCATAAATAAGGGGTCTATCCACCAAGAAGATCTAACAATTGTACACATTTATGCTCCAAATATGGAAGAACTCAAATATATAAATCAATTAATCACAAACATAAAGAAACTCATTGATAATAATACCATAATAGTAGGGGACTTCAGTACCCCACTTACAACAATGGACAAATCATCTAATCAGAAAATCAGCAAGGAAACAATGGCTTTGAATGACACACTGGACCAGATGGACTTAACAGATATATTCAGAACATTTCATCCTAAAGCAGCGGAATATACATTCTTCTCCAGTGTACATGGAATGTCCTCCAGAATAGAACACATACTAGGGCACAAATCAGCCCTCAACAAGTACAAAAAGATGCAGATCATACTGTGCATATTTTCATCCCACAACACTATGAAACTCGAAATCAACCACAAGAAAAACTTGGAAAGTGACAAATACTTGGAGACTAAAGAACATCCTACTAAAGAATGAACGGGCTAACCAAGCAGTTAAAGAGGAAATTAAAAAGTACATGGAAACCAATGAAAATGATAACACCACAACCCAAAACCCCTGGAACACAGCAAAGGCAGTCATAAGAGGAAAGTACATAGCAACTCAGGCCTTCCTAAAGAAGGAAGAAAGGTCTCAGATACACAACCTAACCTTACACCTTAAAGAGCTTGAAAAACAACAGCAAATAAAACCCAAAAACAGCAGAAGAGAGGAAATAATAAAGATTAGAACAGAAATTAATGCTATTGAAACCCAAAGAACAACAACAACAACAACAACAACAACAACAACAAAACCCAGTAGAACAGATCAATGAAACCAGAAGCTGGTTCTTGAAAGAATTAACAAAATTGAAAAACCCCTAGCCGGTTTGATCAAAAAGAAAAAGGAAAGGACCCAAATAAATAAAATCAAGAATGAAAGAGGACAGATCACAACCAATACAGCAGAAATACAAACAATAATAACAGAATATTATGAGCAATTATATGCCAATAAATATGCCCAAATTCCTAGAAACATATACACAACCAAAACTGAAACAGGAAGAAATAGAAAATTTGAACAGACCCATAACCATGAAAGAAATCGAATTAGTAATCAAAAATCTCTCCAAACAAACAAACAAACAAACAAACAGTGTAAACAATGTCCAGGGCCAGATGGCTTTCCAGAGGAATTCTACCAAACATTTAAGGAAGAGTTAACACCTATTCTCTTGACACTGTTCCAAAAAATAGAAATGGAAGGAAAACTTCCAAACTCTTTCTATGAGGCCAGTATTACCTTGATTCCAAAACCAGACAGGGACCCCACTAAAAAGGAGAACTATAGACCAATTTCCCTGATGAACATGGATGCAAAAATCCTCAACAAGATACTAGCCAACCGGATCCAACAATACATTAAAAAAATTATTCACCACGACCAGTGGGATTTATACCTGGGATGCAGGGCTGGTTCAATAACTGTACAACAATCAATGTGATTCATCACATCAATAAAAGAAAGGACAAGAACCATATGATCCTCTCAATAGATGCAGAGAAAGCATTTGACAAAATACAGCATCCTTTCTTGATAAAAAACCCTCAAGAAAGTAGGGATAGAAGGATCATAAAAGCCATATATGAAAAAACCAATGCTAATATCATCCTCAATGGAGAAAAACTGAGACTTTTCTCCCTAAGGTTAGGAACAAGACAGGGTTGTCCACTCTACCACTGTTATTCAACATAGTATTGTAAGTCTTAGCCTCAGCTATCAGACAACACAAAGAAATAAAAGGCATCCAAATTGGCCAGGAGGAGGTCAAACTTTCACTCTTCGCAGATGACATGATACGCTATATGGAAAACCAAAAGCTTCCACCAAAAAACTGCTAGAATTGATTCATGAATTCAGCAAAGTTGCAGGATATAAAATCAACACACAGAAATTGGTTGTATTCCTATACACCAACAATGAAGCAACAGAAAGAGAAATCAAGGAATCGATCCTGTTTACAATTGCACCAAAAACCATAAAATACCTAGGAATAAATCTCACCAAAGAGGTGAAAAATCTATACACTGAAAACTATAGAAAGCTTATGAAAGAAATTGAAGAAGACACAAAAAAATGGAAAAATGTTCCATGCTCCTGGATAGGAAGAACAAATATTATTAAAATGTCGATACTACCCAAAGCAATCTACATATTCAATGCAATCCCTATCAAAATAACACCAGCATTCTTCACAGAACTAGAACAAACAATCCTAAAATTTGTATGGAACCAGAAAAGACCACAAACAGCCAAAGCGATCTTGCAAAAGAAAACGAAAGCAGGAGGCGTCACAATCCCAGACTTCAAGATGTGTTACAAAGCTGCAATCATCAAGACAGTATGGTACTCAAAACCTAGCACTGTCTCCCTTCCAAGCTGGCACTCTGGCTGCCCAGACAGGCTTTGCCCCTGTCCTCAAGCCAACAGAAAATAAGACAAGGGCTATTCCTGACTGGGGGGGGCTAAGGGCTGAGTGGCAGAAAGGCACCCAGACTAAGGGCCAGAGAAGAAGCCCAGAAGTTGCTGCATGGGACTAGATGTCCCAGTGCCAGGCTTAAGGGCCAGACCAGATCCTTGCCCCTTTATCCTACTTGGCACAGGGAGGGAGGGCTGGGGTGGACTTAGGATTCTTTTCTCTCCTTTTGCTTCCAGCAGTGGACAAGTGGGTGCCGATGCCACATGAATGGGCACCAAAGTGGGTCAGCTTAGCCTGAGTGCTGACTCTGTGTCCCACCCTTGCCCCCACCCTTCACACTGAGGTCCTGGAAAGGACAAAGCAGCCAGCAGCATTGGCACCGGGGCTGGGCACCCTCCACCCCGTTTAGTCCTCAGGCCAAGACAGGCAGGTGGGAACCCTGAGGCTGAGAAGCTCCTGACCTCAGGCAAAATGATGAACAGAGCCTGACACACTGTGCCCCTGCTGAGGGCCTAGGCTCATACATGCATGTATATCATGCATACACAGAGAGAACACAGGTGCAAACACAATAACACTTAAAAATATACACACAGAAACATATGCATACACACAAAATGACACATGTACATGCATAAACACTCATACACAGAAACACATAGGAATACTAACACAGAACACATACAGAAAACATGTAAACACACACAGAAAAAAAACACACACGCACACACTCCCACATACACCCCAAGGCTCCATCTCCTAATCTTCACAGGCCAGAAGCCTTGGTCTGCTCACATCTAACAATATGCGTGGACCCCACAGGGCGCGTGAGTCCCCAGGTGGGTGAAGCAGGCAGTCAGCATGGAGGAAGGGCCTTCTGGGCGGCTCAGAGGCCACCCGTGCTGATACCACACGGGTGAAGCTGGTTCCTGCTTAGAAAAACCAGGCGCTATGCACTCATTCCAGTGCTGCAGGCAGTGAGGTGGGGGAGGCCTTTGATGTCAGCCTGGGAAAGGAAAACCTAGGAAGTTTCTGGAGCTTATAGAATTGGAGGAAAATGCCACAGGAACTTCACAATATGGACGCTGGAAAGTCCACCTTGACGGGCTGGCCTACAGCCTGGCAGCTGGTCTGCCATGTGGCAGAGTGAGGCCGAGGGGAAAGCCAGGAGCAGGCCCCAGCACTGGGTGCCCATCAGAGAGGGGGGCTTCCCCGAGCAGAACCCTGGAATGAGAACTGGGAGGAGGAGGTTCTGGAGGAAGGGTAAAGGGTGAAAGTTACCTGCAGAGACACAGCAATGCAAGGCCCAGAGACATTGTCCGATAGTAGGGGAAAGGGAGGCAGATGGGGTCCAGGACATTTCCTGAGCCCTCCTTTCTGTTCACTTTATTCTTGTTACTATTACAGCACTATAGAGGCCCAGAGAGGTTAAGTAACTTGCTCAAGGTCACACAATAGGTTTGAACTGGTCTTTCAGACCACATCACTCTAAATCACATACCCACAACTCCAGTCTGGAGCGAGGCTTGGGGGGCCCTCTGAGCCTGGGGCCCAGGTTAGGCTGTCAGCCAAACGCTCAGCCTTTGTAGGAATGCAACTTCATTCCACAGGCCATCAGAGGTTGTCCAGGGGTCACAGATGGGGAGGCAGGCAGAGGCCCAGGAGGGTGGCAGGTCTCCCAAGGTCACTGGGCAGCAGGGTGACCAACCTTCCAGGTTTTCCTGGGACTGAGGGGACCTCACTGGTGGTCAAACTGTCAGCCCTAGAGCTGGGCCAAATCAGGACAAGATGACCAACCTCTGGGCGGTCAACAGAGGACTGGACGCTCAGACTGCAGTCACACATAGGGCTGGTATAGCTACCTCTCAAGGAGATGGCGAGAACAGTGCTGGCAGGGAGCCCTTTTGGGGCCACCACAGGCTGACCTCTTACAGGTGCATCCACCAGAGACCTAAGGAGTTCCTGAAGCAGGACCCTGGGGGCACACACTCCTGTCTGAGGGCCTCGTAGCTGCCTCCTCAGCACAATAGCTGGCAGAACTTCTAATGCTTTTAAATGAAACACTTTTTGAAGGTCAAACTCAAGCATCTCTGCCTGCTATGCAAAGTTTTAAATTCTGAGCATCAAAGAGTCAAATAAAACAATTATAGCCAGCTACTGGTCTCAAAGACATTCACTTTTTGTAGTTTCTTGTCTCCACATCCCTGGCCTTGTTTTTGCAAGAACTGCTGCCTCTGGGGCCTTCGAGATCGTGACCCATCATTTTCCTACAGATGCAGCACTGAGGATCCTGGGGACCCCTCCTTATGTATCCTGTACCAGGGCTAATAAACGGTGCTTCTCCAGCACCTGCAGCCTCAGGTCAGAGGATGCAGTCACTGGCTCACCACTGCACAGTCCTCAGGGATCAAGTAAAATGGCACCTTCTCAGTGGAGCCTTCCCTGACCTCCCAATCACACACACGTTCCTCTCCTGTCCTGCTTCTCCTCTGTAGCACACATCGCCATGGAAAGGTCTATTTATTGTACTTGTTTTCTCTCTTTCCCACCAGAATGCAAGTTTCATAAAGGTAGGGATTTGTGTTTTTGCCCCCTGCCATGCTGGTGCACCCCTAACACCCAGAACTGGATCTAACATAAATACCTTATAAATATTTGTTGAATAAATGAACTCCAGAACTTTCACTTCTAAAACACAGAAAAATCCTCTGGGAGTTAAGAGACACCTCCCTGGAACTCCGTGCCCTGAGTCTGTGAGCTCTTGGCAAGCTGCCTGCAGGCTCACTGGAAAAACAACTTCCTGAAGGTCTACTCTGGGCTTGGACCTGCCCTATCTGACTGTCAAGAAACTCATTTCACCCCAACAGTGATGGAAGGTGTAGGCGGTGTTAGACAAGGATGCTGACCGCAGGTAGGAAACCTGAGTGGCTGCTGGCTACTGGGAGAACAGGGATTCAACCCTGGGGTGAGTCCCTGTCCTGAGAGGCACACTGCAGTGGTTAAGGTCCCTGCAGCACCCGCTACAGTCGGGCAGCTGTGGGCAAGCGTTTTCAAAGCTCACTGTGCTTCTACTTCCTCAACTGTGAAACGGGGACCAGGAGCGCCTACGTCCCTGGGCAATGGTGGGGTTAAGTGAGGTATCACTGCAGGCATAGAGTGCCAGCCTGTGGGAAGTACTGGGTGCCGGAGCTGTCGTTGTGTGGGCCCCAGCCTCTGCTGTGAGAGTCTGGGGGAAGATTCCCTACATCACTTGGGGCGGGACTGAAGCTCAGAAACCCCTGTTTCAGGTGTCCACTGCGCAGCCAGCCCATTTGTCTCACCGTGGAGGCTCCCTAGCTACACAGCCTTGGGACCTGCTAACTTCACACAGACAGGCCCATGCCCTGGAGGATGTGGCCAGCAGAGCCAAGACTGCAGAAGGTCCCTGATGGAGCCCCGTGCCTGGCTGTGGTTCTCGATCCTCGTCAGAGCCCAGCCCACGCCGCCATCTGCAGGACCCCCTCCCCAGCCGGCAACTTCTGCTCTGAAGCAGACCCCTTGCATCCTCCCTGCACCAGAGAAGGACTAAGCATGTCTTATTAGCTAGCGCAACCGTTCATCTCTCAACAGCCCGGCAGGGAGGGCGCTGCCATTATGGTTTCTGGATTACAGGCCAGAACTCTGAGCTGCACTGCGGATCCGGTACCTGTAGAGGCCAAGGGCAGGCAGCCCAAAATGTACCCCAATGGCATAGTGATTATTTTGAACTGAAGCTACTTGGGAAACAGCAGATTCAAGGACACTGAATCCCTCCTCTGTTCCCCTGAAAGCAGGAAGCAAATCTTCCACATGAAAGGTACCCTCCCCATGCTAAGAAGTAAAAAGATATCCTTATCCTCAGGAACTTTAAAAAAACTTTTTCAAGATTTTATTTTTTTAAAGAGACTTTATTTTTAAGCAACCTCTGACACTCAGTGTGGGGCTCCAACTCACAACCCTGAGGTTGCATCACATGCTCTTCTGACCGAGCCAGCCAGGAGCTCCCAGGTAGGAACTTTAAAGCCAAGAAAGCTGTAGAAACAAACCTTGTCACTTTTTACTAATCTGTTTACTACCTCAGCCCAAATTCCACCTAAAACTCCTTACTAATTAAAGCTCTCAAACACCTGTTTTCTTTCTCCTGTCAATCCCTCACAAATTTATTATCAATTGTTCTAAAAAGCATAAAAACTGCCTGCCTTGCTCATTTCTTTGGGTCCCAGTTTCATTACCAGGCCTCCATGCACACATATAAACCTGGTGGGGTTTTTTTTTTTCTCCAGTTAATGTTTCACGTACATTTAATTCTTAATCCAGTTGGAAGACCTTGAAGGGTAAAGGAGGAATGTTCCACCCTCTGGCCGCAGAGCACTCCCCACCGGCGTGTGTTTGCCATCCTTGGAAACAAAGCCGGAAGAGAACTCCGGCGCATTGGCCTGGCCCCTCAGATGCTTAAGGAAAGATCCCGCCCTCAGGGCTCCCGTGAACCTGAAACCCAACTCATCCCTTCCCCACCCCGCCTCCTCCAATCCGGCTACGCCTCTCTCCCTCCTCTCCCCACCCAGGCCTAAAATGCAGCTGCTCCTGAGAGGGAGCCTTGAGCCCCCTTGTGGCCATACCTGGGAACGCAGGTCCCGGAAAGCCGCCACCCCTGGCTCAGGCCCCTGGAGCCCCTCTCCAAATGGAAGGCACTTGAAAGATCTCTTAAGATAGCCCCCGTGAGGAGCGTTCCCCTGACGGCAGGGCTGCCGGGTGTCACAGCTCCCACCCCTGCGTCCCAAGGTTCCTTTGCCCCAAGGACATGACCTTCCCGTGACAGATTTAGCCTGGGCGAGGTACAAGCCCCCTCCAGGGCTTCCCTGAAAAGTTAAGGGCAGCTCAAAAGAAATGGCCCAGAGTAACAGGCAACAGGACAGAGGGCTTCCTTCATCCATCCGCGGGACGTACTGAGCACCCTCCTCCTGGTCAAAAAGACTTATACTACAAGCTTTCAAATCTACCCACCGAAATTCCTACTCACCAGAGGGCCAAAGCCCCACCGTGAGTCCTGTGTGTCTCAGAGGGGGGCTTCTCATCGCTCCCTTCCCAGCTTTGAGCCCTAGGGGAAGGCCTCATGCACCTCTGATGTGGTGACTCATATTTAAGAAAGAATTAAGTGGGCGGTACACACAGCCCTCTGATATTCGAACGGGCCCCATTCCTAGGCAAATCTTCCTTAAGAGCTGATGTGCAACCTTAGATGCACAAGAAGTAAACCAGAAAGTTTGAAAAAGCCGTTGCAGACAAGTTGCCTTCACATGTTGGCCGGTGTGCTCAGGATACACAGAAGAGCCTGGTGCCATCCATCTTTTAGAATTTGCGAAAGAGTCCCACATCTGTGATCTGTTGTGCTCCAACAAGTCTCTAAAAGAATTTTGTTTCTTTTGCTAATTATGCAAACATAGTGCACTGGAATCTGTTGACATTCACTTGATGCGAATGTGAGAGTTTGCTTTTCACATAATTGGCGGGGACAGAGAAAAGCTACTAAAACTTCTGGGAAATTGACTCTCAATATTGTAACACATGATGCAGAAAAAGCTGGAATCACAACAATGATGAGCTCATGACTGGGGACTTGCAGTTCCTGCATGGTTGAAAATGTCTGCACTTGGGACTTCGATAGTTTACAAAAGTTGTGTGCTGGAATCTGCCCACCTCCAGACTTTTTAAAATCCAAAGGAAATTTGCAGAGATTGGCCTCTGAAAGTTATAACTGATGTAATAGCAAATCAGAGCCTGCCTCAGCTGGTACTGTGCAAACCCTGGCCCCCCGAACTAGACCCTGCAGAGGACTGAGCAATATACACCTGGAGACTGGGGAACCAGTCTTTACAAAAGAGAGACCCACTTAAGGTACACAGGATTGTTCATTCTGGACTCTGGAAAAAACAAACCTGCTTTCCCTTTCCCCCTTTCTCATTGCTGGCAACACCCTCCACCCCCAGGACTGCGCAGGCACATACAGAGAAGCAGATGCCCCAAATGACAGAGCAAAGGTGTGTGGAAGAACTGGACATTTTAGCCAGATTCTCTAACTCTAACCCAGCTTTGTTGTGGTTTCTATCAGGGTCTTGAAAATCCCCTTCTGGAACCACCTTGTGTTTGGAGGACAAGGACAAAGTTCCTCCCCTTGATGGCACAGAAAATTCTTAGGGGTCCTGGGCATTGCACAGGACAGCTCCAGTGCCTCATCTGCCTGGCTTCTGGTAGGAGCCAGGAAGAGGAGGGTAAATGGTCTGGACCTGCTCTGTTTCACAGAAATACAATGCCAGCCACGTAGGTTAATTTAAAACTTTTCAGAAGATACATTTAAAAATTTAAACAGAAGTGAAATTAACTTTAACAGCATGTTTTATTTAACCCAATATGAAATAATTTATTTCAAAATGTGATGGGTATAAAATTATTAATGAAATATTTTATCTTTTTCAGTGTGAAATCTGGTGTGGATTTTATATTTACAGGACATCTCTGTTCAGTCTAACCACATTTCAAATGCTCAGCAGCTGTATGTGGCTCATGGCCACCTTACTGAACTGTGCATCTTGGGAGTCCAACTCTGAGAGCCCAGGGCACAACTGAGCAACATCACTGCCATCCTCCAAAGTCCTAACCAGGGTGTCAGGTCCACGGTGCTGCTTGAACATAACTAAGCCTAAAGTATTGAAATGTGGGAGACTGGAGCTGAAAGCCCCAGTGGATACAGTTTGCCTAAGCCTTCTCAGGGCATCCCCATCCTGGGAGCCATTGTCCAGGGCAGGGCTGCTATGTAAAAATCAGGCATGCCTGTTACACTGAGACTCTAGGTTAACTTTTCCAAGTGATTTTTTTTTTGAGAGAGAGAGAGAGAGAGAGAGAGAGAGAGAGCGAGCAGAGGAGGGGCAGAGAGAGATGGAGACACAGAATCCAAAGCAGACTCCAAGCTCTGGGCTGTCAGCACAGACCCTGATGTGGGGCTTGAACCCATGAACCGTGAGATCATGACCCGAGCTGAAGTTGGACACTCAACTGACTGAGCCACTCAGGCACCCCACATGCAGGGTGGAGGGTGGTTTTTAGTACTGTTTTTGCTGAATTACTGATGAGGTCCAAGATAAATTTGTGATTGATCTACTTTTTTGGGCAGCAAGAGCAATGAAACACGTAAATTTCCTTCTTTGCCTTAGCTGCTAGGAAACTCAAAGTCCAGTCTGTTCTCAGTGCAAAGATACTGCTTCAGTAATACCTCCATTATTATCTAGTTGTGTTTTCACTCTTATTTTAATACTTTGGGGATTTTGCAGGGTTTCTGTCTTCTGAAATTTTAAAGAAACCTTGAAGTCCTTTGGAAATGGGTAGGGTATGAATGTGTAAGGAAGTTTCCATCTTTTACCACTAGGTGGCAGCATTGTGCAATAGAAGAAATTGGTTTCGGCCCCATCAGGGCCTATTCTGCCATTTAGTAACTGAATTCTGGCAAGTGACTTTTAATACCCCAAGTCTCAGTTTATCACATGAGAAGGGAGGGGCTATTGTGAAAATGAACTGCTGAGATGAAATAAAGCTTGAGAAGTGGCAATAGCCTCGTGATTAGTTGCATGAACTCTGAACCAGATGGCCTGCTTTCAAATTCTGTTGTGCCATTTAATAGCCGTGAGGTCTCAGGTAGGTTATTTAACTTCTCTGAGCCTCAGCTTCTTCTCTGTAAAACGGAGATACTATTGCCTGCTTGTTCTGAGAATTAAATGTCACTGTACAAGGTGCTGAGAACAATGGCACACACAAAACACCAGGGTTATTAACTATTATCATTGTAATTAACACATAAAGCACCCATGCAAGTGCTTGGCACAGTGCAGATTTAGACACCAAGGTTTAGAATACTGTGCCTCTGAATATCTAAGATGTTTGAAATGGGGCCACCATTTGACCTACAGGCCCTTCTGTGTGTGAAGCTGTAGGATTGTCTCTACCAGCTGAACTGCAGAAGCCCCCAAATTCCATGTTTCCTTTGAGACTCAGTGTATCTTCTGCAGTTTATAGTAATAAAGATGACTTTCAGTAATAAAGATGACTTTGTTGAATTTACTTTGTTTATATTGCAGCAAAAGAAATTCACGTTTAGAAAACAAAATTCAAATTATAGAATTGAATATTCTTTCTTTAAAGTGTACTCCTGGGGCACCTGCGTGATTCATTGGTTCAGTGTCCGACTTCGGCTCAGGTCATGATCTCACAGTTCATGAGTTCGAGCCCTCACAGCCTGGAGCCTGCTTCAGATTCTGTGTCTTCCTCTCTCTCTGCCCCTCCCTGCTCATGCTCTGTCTCTTTCTCAAAAACAAACATTAAAAAAATAATTTAAAAAAATAAAGTGTTCCCCTGTCAGACATTGTAATTTACCACCCTGAAGGCAGCTTAATCTTCTCTGAAGCTTCTTGGTTCCCATGAAAAGTAGTCTCCTTTGAGAGGACTAACCTCCAATTCCTCATCTCTATACATTTTGCTGTGCTAAAATACATATATATATATATATATATATATATATATATATATATATATATCTCAGACCTGGGGCTCTACATTCAGTTTGGGGAGAATATATCTAAAACCAGAGGCCCTACAGTCTGGCACGCTCTGTTTCCCAAATTCCTCTATGCTTTATTTCTAAACATAAGCATAAGCATATTCAAAGCATAACCTTATTTCTAAGGTTCCTGATGTTTCAATAAGGGAAAATATAAAATGAATTTTATTAAAACAATTTAGGACCACCATTTGGGGCCTAGGCAGTCAGAACCTGCTGCCATGTGTGTTTGAAGGAATGATATAGAAATAAAATACTTAAAACCTTCAGTGGGGTCTCAGAACCAGGAGATCCCAAACTCGGGACTCTAGAGGCCCCACACACTTTATGTGCTTCCTGGCTACATAGGCCTATGTGACAGGCCTCTGACAAAATGAACATGGGCTTTACCCTCTGTGCCCCCTAAAGTTTAAAGGCTGTGTTGATTCACTGCTGCTATCCCCCAGGCCACTAAAGAGCACGGCAGTAATTTGTGGCCACAAGGAGTCTCTCAACTGTGTCCCACATCAGCAGCATCAGCTTCAAGAGGGCCATGCAATCAGACAAGGAAAAGAAGGAAAAAGGAATCCACATTGGAAAGAAGTAAAACTGTCTTTTTCTTGCAGATGACATGACCCTCTATGTAGAAAATCCCATGGACCCCACAAAAACTCTATTAGAACTAATACATAAGAACAGCAAGCTGCAGGGTACCAGATACAAAAATCAATTCTATTTCTATAGATGAACAATGAATGAATAATCTAAAGAATAAATTAAGAATATAATCCTTTTCACAATAGTATCAAAAAGAATAAAATACTTATGAATAAATTTAATAAAAGAAGTGTAAGACATACACACTGTTAATTATAAAACCTTGCTGAGGGAAATTAAAAAAGATCTAAATAAATGAAGAGATATTTCGTGTTCGTGGATTAGCAGACTTGGTGGTGTTAAGATGATTCTACCCAAGTTGAATAGATTGCATGTAACCCCTATCAAAATGCCACATGCAGAACTTGCCAAAATGATCCTAAAATATATATGGAATTATAAAAGACCATGAATGGTCAAAATAATCCTAAAAAAGGGAGAACAAATTTGAAGCACTTTAACTTCCTAATTTCAAAACTTGCTATAAAGCTGTAATTAGTGAAAACAAGATTCTCATAAAAGGACAGACACGTGGATCCATAGAACAGAGCTGACTGTCCAGAAAAAAAGCTCTTCACATTTATAGTCAATTTATTTTCAACAAAAGTGCCAAGACAAATCTACTGCTTTTAAACAAATGGTTCTGGGACAATTGGATATCCACATGTAAAGATGAACTTAAACCCTTAACTCACACCTCACACAAAAATTAATGCAAAATGAATCACAGAATTAAATACAAGAGCTAAAACAATAAAACTTTTAGAAGAAGACATAGGGGAAAACCTTCAAGCCTTTAAATTAGGCCAAGACTTCTTAGATATGATACCAAAAGTACGGTATATTTTTAAAAAATGACAACGTTGATCTCATCAAAATTAAAAACTTTCACACTTCAAAAAACATTACTCTGAAATGAAGACAAGTAGCAGATTGGGAGAAAATATCTGCAAAACATGTTTCTGGTAAATGACTTGTGTCTAGAATATAAATAGATTCCTTATATTTTAATAATAAGACAAGGAAGCCCACCAAATAAAATGGACAAAAGATTTAAATTTTAAAGACATTTTACTAAAGAAGATCTGTGAATGGTGAATAAGCGCACAAAAAGATTCTCAGCATGGCAGTCTTTAGGAAACCACAAAGCAAAACCACAATGAGATACCAGTTCACACCTAGTAGAATGGCTATAAAAAAGACACATAACAACAGATGTTGTCAAGGATGTGGAGAAATAAGAAACTTGTCCGTTGTTGGTAGGGACATAAAATGTTACAGCAACTTTGAAAACACCTTGGCAGTTTAAACAAAAATTTGTCCTCTGACCCAGCAATTCCACTGTTTAATAAAGATATCTACCAAAGAGAGGGGTTCCTGGGTGGCTCAGTCAGTTAAGTGTCTGTCTCTTGATTTCAGCTCAGGTCATGATCTCACAGTTTGTGGGATTGAGCCCCGTGTTGGGCTCTGCGCTGACAATGCAGAGCCTACTTGGGATTCTCTCTCTCTCTCTCTCTCTCTCTCTCTCTCTCTCTCTGCCCCTACCCTATGTACACTCTGTCTCTCCCTTAAAATAAATAAATAGACATTAAAAAAAAAAGTATCTACCAAAGAGAGATGAAAACATATGTCCACACAATGACTTACCCATGACTGTTGTTAGCAACATTATTCACAATAATCCCAAAGTGGAAACAACCTAAATGTCTGTCAACTGCTGAATGTGGTATTTCCATGCAATGGAGTATTGTTTAGCAATAAAAAGGAATGAACTGATTCATGCTAGGACTTGGATGAACATTGGAACATTATGTATGCTAAATGGAAGAAAATATACCCAAGAGACTACATCTTATTTGATTTCATTCATAGAAACAGTCCAGAAAAGGCAAATTTATAGAGACAGAAAGTAGAATAGTGATGCCTGGGACAATTAGGGGGCAGGAAGTAATGTTAAATGAGCATATGGGATCTCACTGAGGAGAGGAAAATGTTCTAAAATTGATATATGCTGAGGGTTGCACAACCTGGTGGATTTAACTAAAAAATAAAAATCATTGAGTTGTATGATTGGAGTGGGTGGACTGTTCTTCAGCTCGCCCAAATTTGGCCAAGACAGGAGACAGCAGGGCCAGAGCTGAACAAACCGGATGAGTTCTTAAGTCTGTAACCAAAGGTTGCCCAGACAAAGCCCTGAGAATTGTCTGTTCTGGTTTCTAGCGTCCCTGAGCCATACTTTAAAAATCTATACAATTTCATGATGCATTATGCCAGACCTGAATGTCCAGTGATATATATGAAGAGTTGACATTCCACAGCAAATGGCCCTAATAATGCAGCAGGACCCAGGTAAGGATCAATCAATCCATACAGATTTTCATTTATAGCACTTCCATTTGAGAGGTCGTAAATAAAACTAGTAAGGAAATACTCCAGGGAGAAGGGTTGGTGTAAGTTTAAGATGACTATCTCCAGGCCCAGTTAGTACATGCTAAGGGTGTATGGGAGAAATACATTTTGTCACGGATGGTGGCCCTATCTCTCATGCAACCCCAATTACCTGAATGCAAAATGGAGTAAAACAATGATGCTGATAACAAATGACTACATTTGGTGTCAGGTAGATCTGCCATTAGCAGCATCTTTGCAGAAGTGATTTAAAATTTACTGACACGCCATCTTATAACAGGATATTGTGAACAAAGACCGGTCACTACTCAGTGTCTGTACCCCTGTACCCAGAGACTCCTGGGCCTCGGGACCCTGCAGGGAGATGAGGGAGACTCAGGACACATGTATTCCTGCTCCAGAGAAGAACAGTAGAGCCCAGCAGACAGGGAACAAGCAATCATAGGAAGGATACAGGTGCAGGCAGGTAGATGTAAACAGGTTGGTCAGAAGGAATTGGCTCTAATGGATACTGATAGATGTGCAGATAGGATACTGATGGTCATGTCTGCACAACAGGCCCAGAGGCTGGGAAAGGGAGGCTTCCAAAGCTCCTGTCATTTTCTTCTGTTTCTCTCTCTACATATTAGGATCTTCGCTACCTGTCTCATCTTTTTTTTTTTTTTTTTTTTAATGTTTATGTATTTTTGAGAGACAGAGAGAGAGAGCATGAGCAGGGCGGGGCAGAGGGAGAGGGAGACACAGAATCCAAAGCAGGCACTAGGCTCTGCGCTGTCAGCACAGGGTGGGCTTGAACTCACAAACCGCAAGATCATGACCGGAGCCGAAGTTGGACGCTTAACGAACTGAGCCACCCAGGCACCCCTCATCTGTCTTTTGAGTGCCTTCTTTTTGGGGGTTTTAACGTTTTGTTGAATAGGTCAACATGGTTAATAAAGCTAACCATTAAAGAAAATGCAACAATTTTTGTGTGCCACGGATTTTAATAACATTGCCAGTTCCTGTCAAATATCCCCTAGGCATACGTCCTTGCTCCAGGTAAGTCTGGTGGGGCACAAGAATAAAATTTTCCTGAGGCCAATTCGACCCTGTTGTGACCTACTGGTGACATTTCACATCCTGTTATATAATGTTTCTAGAAAGCCAAATATCTTCCATTTCAAATGTTTTAACTTGCTGTTGTGAGTTAATAAGAGAAATTTTATTTTTTAAAGTTTGAGAGAGAGAGAGAGAGAGAGAGAGAGAGAGAGAGAGAGAGAGAAGGAGACAGAGACTGATAGAAAGGTGTTTGGAATGCATGTCTTTGCATCTTAGCATTAGTCTAGAACAAAACTTAAGAAAAAGCATGAACTAATAATTTGTCAAAGATCCTAGTTTTTTTCATTATAATTCATATTTGCATTTAAACTACCTTTAGTTTATATTACATAAATGCAACGTTTCAACTAAAACTTCTCATGAAAATCCCCTAGAACTCAAAAGTATTTTGAACTAACCACGTGCTTAAAAATGTCTCAGGTTGGTTGAATGTATCACTACCTACTACAGATTATGTGATAACGATCTAATTTTTGTTTAGTTGAAATTAAAAAAAAAATTCTAACACCAATGCACATTTGCCAAGGGCGGATGGTTTTGGAGGTAACCCTCTCACAGTTTATTGTTTGGGGATCTGTCTGTCCTGTTGGAATTCTATCTGTTCCATGGCAGAAATGGTCTCATCATCCCCTACCACAAGATCAAATCCAGGGTTTGGCACACAACATGCATTTTAACAATATTTATTGTGAGGAGTGAAAGAAAAACAGGTATCTTTAATTTTAGCAGATGAACATTTGAGAAGTACTTTTGCAGAAAATTATTGGTCACCTAAGGTATTACCAAAGAGGCATTATTCATACTCAAAATGAATGCCTGAATAAATTTATACATGGATTAGATCAGGTAACAGGTTATGTTCCAAAATCTGGAAAATAAGCAATACCGTTTTTACAGCTGGGAAATCAGAGAAATGTCTGTAACTGTCTCTTTCTCTCTTTTTAAAATGTGGACGCTAATTTGAGGGGTTCTTTTGGGGGGGGGCAGGGGATTAATGAATGAGGAAAAGGCTCCTCCAGATGATTTGAATTTCTCATCACAGATTACGTAGCAAAAAATGGCAGGTAACCAAAATTATCAAGTAGCCCATACTATATTAGAATGGGATAAAGAAAACAAAGCCTAGGGGCGCCTGGGTGGCGCAGTCGGTTAAGCGTCCGACTTCAGCCAGGTCACCATCTCGCGGTCCGTGAGTTCGAGCCCCGCGTCGGGCTCTGGGCTGATGGCTCAGAGCCTGGAGCCTGTTTCCGATTCTGTGTCTCCCTCTCTCTCTGCCCCTCCCCCGTTCATGCTCTGTATCTCTCTGTCCCAAAAATAAATAAACGTTGAAAAAAATAATAATAAAAAAAAATAAAAAGAAAACAAAGCCTAGACATAAACTGAATGTTAAAAAGGGAGACTTCAGAAAATGAGATCTTATGGGTCAAGGTCTAAAAGGGAAGGTGACTTAGGACAGTTGAGAAGTCTCAAAATTAAACCCTGACTAATGACCTAAGAAAGAAAAGGCAGAGAATTTAAGAATATCCGACATGGCTAAAGAATTCTTGAGTCGTATCAGATTGTAAAAGGGAAATGAAGGCACGTAACCAATAATTTATACAGAAGCAAAGATGAGAATAGTAAAAGGCAGTTAAAGCCCAGAATGGAATGAAATGAGATGAAAAGGAGTTTTACTGTTATGTTCTAAACATGATGATGAAAAGGGCATTCCTAACAGGATGGCATGATGTTGAAACCACTCGCGGCTCCTTAAACTCCATGAGGCAGGGACCAGGTCATGTGTTTTTCATCTCAGTACACCCAGCAGCTAGCACAGTGAGTCACATCCATAAGACATCCACAAAAATTACTTAAGCCCCATTAACAGAAGTCTGTATCAACCTATACTTGTCTTTTCTGTGGGAAACAAAAAAGATTTTCAGAATAGAAAATACAGAATGAACACGAGAGACAAATGAAATGACTACACTTGATTACAGACTAAAGAAAAATTTGGAGTCAAGTCTAAGAAAATAACTTGCTATTAACGAGGCCCTTAAAACTGATACAGATAAGTCTTAAGAGGTGGTAAATGCCATTATCAAATTTAGTAGTAATGAAATTCCCTTCATTCTTTTTCCAGCATTTATATAACCATTTTGGATTAATAATCACTGTGCCGACTTTTTATATCCTATTATATAATGACTATCACAGACTGTCAAATTGGAAAATAAATTATAAATGCCCTGTTCCTTTTTGTCCTAAAAACTATGTACAATTTCATGAAATGCTTTGTTGCTTCAAGCTATTTTGTATAGGTGTTAAAAAAATAATTAAAATTACAATGTCTTCCTCTTGTAGGCAGCATTCTCACTCAGGGTGCTAATATTTTTTAAGTAAAAATTATCCATTATTGCAATATTTTCCTAAGATAAATCAGACATTTGATTAAAATGGAAACTGATATATCCGATCATTTACAGAGTGTGCGATAACACTCAACTATTTATTGTTCAACTCCTACTCAACCAGGGCTCGGAGTGTGATGTGAGTGTAGAGGGGAGTATTGTGAAATGACACAGAGTTTGAAAAAAAAAAAAAAAACACAACAACCAAAAGAACAGCATTTTGGATCTCTGTGGAAAAAAAGATATCTGAGACAAAGTACACTATGAAAGGCAGTGTTGAGAAGGACAAGAAAGATTTTATAATTATGAACTTTATTTTTATTTACTATGCCAACATTTTCAGGAAAGAGACTTTACATCCAGTTTTTATAATTCATTTTACAAGCAAATTCTAATATACAGTATTTACTCTGAACTTTGTTTTTAAAATCAACGGGAAAAACAATACTGCAGATATTCAAGACTGTGATGTTTTTGTTTTTAGTTAGCAATGACTTAGACTTTAAAATCTTAGGGTCAGTATTATCTTGTTATGGTGATGCTCTAACAAGGAGAAAGTGGATAGCTTTTCCCCAAGACAGTTAAGATATATGACGTATCTTTAATTAATAGCATAGTTGTAGATTGGCGCCCACCATTAGAATCATTCATCCAAACGTATCCTTTCAAACTGCTGCAGCAGAAAAATTGAAGGGAGGTGTGGAAGGAAAATTAGAAAATATAATAATTCAAGCATCAGAATTAAGAAAAATAGCAATGCCATCATCCTCAAGGAAAAACATCAGGTATTTGTATTACAGCTATAATTAATTTTCAAATGTGTGCATTAGCATGCAAACATAACCACCCGAACTAATTTATAAACACGAAAACTATTGTGTAAGATGAAAAGTAAACTGAACTATGCTGCAGTCTTACTGAATTTCATTGTAGACCTAGTTGGTGACTCCAAATTACATCTTCAGTGCCCCAGAGACCAGGAAACCATCATGACAACTCTGCTCAGAACTGAAAAGTGCACTTCTGTGTCTGTAACAACCATCCGTGTTACAGGAAGACACAGAAGTGACAGCTATGGGTTGGGTGTTCTCTTTGATGTACTGAGTAAAATACTTAAGGGTACCATGAAACATTCAAAGAACTTAGTGCTTTAATGAGTAAAGTGACATGCTGAGGATATAATTCTGTGAAAGGCTGTACTTCAAACAGCAACAATTATAGAGAAATTCATTTCAACAAAGAAAGCCACGCCCAATAGGAGGCATTTCGATATTTCAGGCACAACTCCAAGCAATTAAGCTCATTTAAAGTGCAAATCTGATACTTTCTCTCATTATTCAGATTTTTACTTGTTAAAATACTTAGTAAGTTCCCTAACATCTATATAAATACAATGAACAGTAGTCTATATGCCTGAAAATATTGCACAAATTAAAATGAGACTCCAAAAGAAAAATGCTAGAGGGTCTCAGTTATTAGAAACATTCTAAATGATATAACTATATAATCCTTTGTTTAATGCCTTAAAATCATCTGCACCTGTACTGATTAACTCCTTAGGCTAAGCTTTCTCTAAAGAATTTGATATGCATCCCATCAACAGCCAAATGTCTAATTCTACATGCTCTATTTTCTCTTTCACAAATGTGAAACTTAACCAACCCCCATAAAACTTTTTCTTTAGGATTTACAACTCATATACTGTAGCCATCTTCACCAAAATCGTAAGAACTCAGAGAAAAAGTAATCTGAGTTCCCACGGAGGAGGATTTGGCACAGAGCTGACTTAGAGAAGCACTAAACAGAGATCAAGCCAAATCTGAGAATGATCCCTGATTATTCAGGTGAGTTACATCCTCACCTCATTTCTGACTTAACATTTACCAATAAGGAGCAGTTTTTAAAGAAATATTCATGCAGTTTTTAAAAGAAAACTGCAGGCAAAACTTGTTTTGTACAAGCATCCTAGATTTTTTTCCTCTTAAATCTATTATGCTTCATAATGATATTGATGAGCCAAGACTGAGGCTCAACACAAGTTCAGAGAAACTGATAAACGGATGGATTAATTTTTATGTATATTCATCAGAGAGAAAAAATAGAGCAGGAAAAAGACTGGAATTAACAAATTGCAGGAGTCAACACTTTTATGTAACAAAGATACTTCCCTCAGACTAGGGGGTTAAAAATAAAGTGAAAGTTTTAAACTTACCCCTTAAAGATAAAGGCCTACTTGTAAATGTTTCACAAGAGTCTACACCAACTTCTAAATAAACCAAAACCAATTCCTCAGTGTTTTACTTTAGAAAAATATAGTGTAATAACATCCTATTTGCAATATACGAGATCAGTTTTCTTTCTCCTTCAAGATAAAACACCACACGTACCTACTTACAGCTGTCAGCCATTGCTTCTCGTCTCTGTGAACAAAGAGCTTTGCTGATACCTCTAAGTACTTTACACTAACAATATCTGGACTATGTGAAAACCTTCCTGAACCTTAGTGCTTCTCTGACAGAAGTGCTGTCAAAGGCTGCTCACCTGTTACCAAGTTCAAGAATGAATGGTTTTTGTATCCAGTGAACAGCAAATTCACTTGAATGGTCCTCTGATAGGTAAATGACAGTTAACAGCTCGTGTGAAATTTCCACTAAAGCACTTGCTGTTGTTTTTCTTAAAAAGGGCAATTTCACCAGTGTATGTTTTTTTAACAAAGTCCCCAGAACTTTGAGTGACTTTTTGATCATAATGCCTTGAGATACATTTTTGGTCAGCTGATCACAACAAAAATTGACTTTGTAAAAGTCTGTCTGAAAGACATTAATTCTAATTAAAGCAGCAATAGGTGAACAGCCTAAAGATGACATGATTTGGGAGAACAGAGGGTAAATTTACTGAGCCATCTGACGAGTAGCCCGCAGCATGATTAAGTTAGTGCATATGGTCCCTTGGCGGTTCCACAGCTACCTTCCTAGAACATTAAAAAAGCTTTTAACACCTTTTAGTAAAACACAGTGTCCCCTCTCCAATTCCATTTTTCATCCCAAATCTACTTTTCAAGAAACTGCCACTCAAACATGCCAACATAAAAGGGAAACCTGGAAAGCTCAGGAAAAACAACAACAACAACAAAACTATTAAGAATTCCAGCTTTCTCAAGATAGTCTTACTTAAGTTTATAATTACTCTCAAAATATTTTAACTGTTTTGTTATAGAAAATAGTTTCAATCCCTATCTGTGGTGTATTTATATCTCATCAAAGGTTTGTGCAAACATTTCAAGTCCATTATTCCAGTCTTCAGATAATAGCAGAAAGTCAATAAATATAATTATTATAATAAAGACTTAATTTAAAATATAGACTGTGGAACCTTAAATCAGCTATCATGGATCCATAACCCTATAGGATTCAAAACTGAATTACCAGCAAAACTCTCTAGCACCAACACATGTTACAAAATGAATGTCTTTAGGTATAGGCTTCAAGATGTAACCCAAGCTTTCCAAAATTTACGAGTAACAAAAACAAACACAAATGGTGTGTATGTGTATATGTGTGTATATGTAAAACAAGATGCTAATGCAAAATATAATTGATTTTTACAGCATATGAAACGTTTTTAACCAGGGGAATTTGGTAAATAAATAAATAATGAGACTAGCTGGCTGATCCTAGCAAGGAAAAATAAAACTTACATAGACTTTCCATTAAAAGCCTGATCTCTTTTATTCATCACAAAGCTTTTGCATAGACCTTTAGAATATACAAATCACTGGCCAGAATTTTACTTACAGACTACCATCTTCAGTTATCACTGTATCATTAGTTAAAACAGTAACCATATTCACAAGAGGGACAAATGAAAAAGGGTGAGGCTCCGAGAACCACAATTAATACAGACCTTAGAAGGACTAAATGAACAAAGCACATTTCTTGCCTGCTAAGTGGAATATTATGAACTTTCTGATGTGCAGAGGGATAGATAACATGATTAGAGCCTTCTGTAGGCCTCTGAAATGGGTAAGCAAACTTTTGTGTTTACCTGAGACAAATATGCTCAAATGCTGTGTACTTCAACCAGGACATAAAATGGAAGAGCCAAACTATTAGAAACTTCCACGTTTTAATTTTTTAAGATTTGCAAGCTTTCAATGGAACCTCCATCATAGTAGCAAATTACATGTAAAGCTATTACAGAACAGATTGTTTTTAAAAACAAATTGGCAGGTGATGGCTATGCACTTAATGTATCTTTGGTTTAGGAAGACGGGAATATCGGTTAGAGGCCAAACAATCCCCAGAATTCAAACTGCCATTCAGATTCTGCATGATTTCTTTTCTTCTTGTTAGTGGCCTTGGGATGCTTGTCTTGGCCTGGAAGTTTTGAGGCTCTGGTTGGGGGTTGCTTATTTGTTTTTGTCTAAAAGAGCCGGAAGGGGGGCGGAGCTTAGATGCTTTTGGATTTGAATTACTTGCAAGATTTGTTTGACTAGATGTTGGCTGCAGTTTTGATGAATTGCATGGTGTGATTATTGGTGACTTTTTACAAGTGGGAGTTCTACTTGAAGATGATTCAGAAACTGGAGGAGGTACCAAAGAATTTGAGATGGACGGCTTAAAAAGCGGTAAGGACTTGGGCTGGGATGTGTAGCCCTCCAGTGAAGACTGATTTCTTCCAACTCTTGTAGCCTGGTCTACTGTACTTGACTGGGGAAGTGTCTGAAGAGAAGTGGGTACAAATTGCATGTCACTAATTTGATTATTGGTCGAATGATAAGGCTCTTGAGCATTCATGGTCATGTTCAAGTCTGCTTCAGAAGGTGTAATCTTAGCCACATCCTCAGTGAACTGTGGGCTTGACGAAAAAGGCCGGTCTTCCAGACTATAGTTGTTTTCTTGTTGTAAGCCATGTGTAAAGCTTTCATCCAGATGTGCAACAACCTGATGTATGCCCTGGCTTGTGCATTCACTGTGGGCCTCGATATGTTGCGGCTTTATTAGTTTTCCCTGGGCGTGGTCTGTGGGTCTGGGAAGGCTGCTGGAAGGCTGTAGTACTTGAGGCTATTAAAAGTAAAAACAACATTAAGCAACAATTCAATTTACAAATGCCATCCAGAATTAACAGAAGTTCCAATTAGACTGTGTTGATACTTATGTTTTAATATGAGAAGTATGTGGGTTTTTTAAATTGAAAAATAAATTGCAATATTCAAGTGAATTCATGAGACACATACAAGAGTGATAATGCAAACAAAAAATGATACAGGCAGTCAACACTAAACAAGATTTGAAGTCAAACAGGGGTAAAGAAAAATCTTAAAGTATGTATTTATTATAGAAAAAAGATTCCTGCCTTGATTCACTAGTATTTAAAACTTTATATGTAAGATAGCTCGACAGAATGATTTCTATAGCACTTTGTGGTTATAGTCTATACAAATCAGAGGAAACATGTAACTTTTATTACTTTTGGGAAGAGCCTACTGGTCATGTCCTATTACAGGGGAGGTTATCATCAATGTATAAACATGATACACATATAACTTTCTATTAAATGATGTAGGCTGAAAATGAAAAAAAGTTTGCCAAAGGGCTATGAAACATATTTACAGGATCAGTTTTTACAAATAAAATAACTTTTTTTTAAACTGCACTAATCCACGAATAAATCTACATAGTATGTCTAATTTCTCTGACAGAGCAGGGAAATCTATTTATACTGCATCATTTGTGTTTGGTCACTTTCTTCACATTCCTGACCAGTACTGGATGGTGGCTGCCAGGGCCAGCAGTCAGGTAGATCATGGCAGGGTTACAGATGACTGAGAACAAAGTTCAATGACAAGTAGAGGGACAGTTGGCCAGGATGATATATGGCCAACTTTCTACTTAAAAAAGTAGTAAAACCAAGACGACTACCCAAAATTCATAGAGAACATGTTACATTAATCTCTTATTTTAGAATGTTTAAAACAATAAGTCATCTCAGTTTCTGCTTCAAGCTAAATGCCCTAGACTTTAAGGTCACTGGGCATTTTCACAATAAATGACCACAGAGATGAAAACTGTCCTTCTAGAAGGAAAGTACTAAAATCACCAGGTAATTATAATCAATTCAACAGACTCTCTTTGGGATTCCCTAGAAAAAAATGACCATGCCAAAGTGATCATACATTTTAAAAAGATTAGTAAAAATATAGAGGACCATATTAAGCAAACAAAAATCTGCCAAAAGGGGAAAAAAGCAACCAAAGAAAGGTGCAGCATCAAACAGTTGATGGAAATGGGATGTGCCTTCCCTTTTCACTTCTTTTGACCTTCAAAAATATCAAAAGATATTTTCATCTTGAGTTAAAAATCTTAAAGCAACTTAAGACCTTTGAAAATTTAAATTTAAATTTAAAAATTTTAAAATTACTTTATTGTAATATGCCTTTTGCTAGTAAGAAAAAAAGATATAATATATGAGATCAGCTCAAAGCATAAAAAAGTATGATTTCCTAAACATAAACTTGTATTTAAGATAACCAAACCTCCTGAAAAGGGGCCCTGTAAACTGTAGATAATTACTCATTTGCTCTATTCTGATTATAGTAGGTTCCCTTATCCACAGGAATAGATTCCAAGACCCCCAGTGGACGCCTGAAACCGCAGATAATAACGAACCTTACATTTTCTATGATTTTCCCTAGACGTACATACCTATGATAAAGTTTAATTTGTAAGTCAGACACAATAAGAGATTAACAACAATAATAAAAGAGAACAATTATAACAATTACTTTGGGAAAAGTTATGTAGATGTGGTCTCTCTCTCAAAATACCTTATTGTACTGTGTTCACCCTTCTTCTTGTGATGTGAGATAAAATGCCTACATAATGAAATGAAGTGAGATGAATGATATTGGGATTGTGACATAGCATTAGGCTACTATCCTCTAACAATACATCAAAAAGGACAATCATCTGCTTCCAGATGGCAGCCAACAGCAGGTAACTGAACATACAGGAAGCAAAACCATGGATGAGAAGGGACTACTGTACTTTTATTACCTAACTGACTACTGCTTATCAGAGAACTAAATGGAAGTAGAGCAGGAAGATGTGCTGCTTATATTAAATGCAATAAATCTCCATAGAAAATATTAAAGAATTAGAAATAATCAGGCTTTTAAGAATAATAAAATTTTGAGTCTTCTGAGAGGAATTAGATTGAACAATTACATAAAAGGTACCTATCACTTAATTTACAGTGAATAAATTAGTGGTTTCCAAATGTTTTATAAACAGATTTGTATTTTTATTCAAAGTTCATTTTAGTGGTGTGATCTAGTTTCCCTATCCCCAAATAAATGTCTTGTTTTATTATTTATTTGAAAACTAGTTTGGAAATCAATTCTACTACCATAATAAAAAAGTCTCTCTCGAAGATGTGACTACAGCGAGGACCAAGGAAATGACTTGCTCCTAAATGTGGAAGATTGTGTAGAACTGGTTACCCACTAAACTATCATTAATTACCTACTGCTGAGTTAAACAAGCTGCCTCTTAACCTCAAGCAAACAGAGCAGAGATGTATTCTGACACTTATTGCCGGCAGCACAACTTCCCCCAAATTCTAAACACTCAGTGGTATAACATAAAGGCAAGATGTTAACAATTCATCCTGCCCACATTCATTACTGCTTCTATGCCCTCAGACATCTTTAGAATGAATTCTAAATATTAAAAAAAATCCCATATTCTAATGGATAATAAGACTTAATAAATAGGAACATCAAAGACCATTCTTTTTTTTAATGTCTGTGATATATCATACATTGTACTAGGTATAGAAAAATACGGAGCTGAATACAATGCTGTTCCTATTGTTGAGAGACCTGGTGAGGGAGATAGGTAAACAAATGATGGGGCGCCTGGGTGGCTCAGTTGGTTAAGCATCCAACTTCAGCTCAGGTCATTATCCCAAGGCTTGTGGGTTCGGGCCCCGTGTCGAGCTCTGTGCTGATAGCTTGGAGCCTGGAGCCTGCTTCGGTTTCTGTGTCTCCCTCTCTCTCTGCCCCTCCCTCACTCACACTCTGTCTCTCTCTCCCTCAAGAATAAATGAACATTAAAAAATAAATAAACAAATGATGAGACCATGCCTCAAGCATAACAACATAGGAGAACAAAAGAAAAAAATATGCCTGATTATAGGGGTCATAGAATCCAAGAATCACAAACATCTCACTGAATTTTACAAAGAGTAAGAGTTTGCCAAGTAGACAAGAAGGGAAGAACATTCAGGGTGGAGCGCCAGTACATGCTAAGCACAGAAGCAAAAAAAGAACATGGTATGTTCTAGTAACTTAAAATTGTTAGACTGAATTTGGAAAGCACAGTGCTGGTGGGAAAGCCACAGGCAAGGGCCAGCTCATGAAGAAACTCATGTCTGGCTGTGGTTCCGACTTTATGCAACAGGTGATGGGAAACACTGATAAATTTTAAACAGAGAAATAGTAAGATACAATGTTTATTTTACAGTGTCACTTTGGTGGAATTAGTGGGGAACATACAGAAGGACTGACTGTAAGCAGAACAGCCAGGTAGTATGCTACTGCTAATAGCCCAGGTGATAAACTATAAGGGTCTAAAATTAATATACTGAAAGCAAAACTGGAAAAGATTTAAAGAGATTTTAAAGGTGGTCAGGTAAGCAGCTGTTTGGAAAAAAATTAAGATGAGTTCCAGGTTTCTGGCTTTGGCGATACATGATGAGGTACTACTAATCTGTATACAAAAAATAAAAACAAATAAATAAATAAAATGCCTCTGGGGAAGTTGCCCACCAGCCCATTCATTTCGTAGCTTCAGCAACCCAAAACTCAGAGGGCAGCCTTCACGAAACTCCCTGTAGTCACAAATAAGTAGAGCTTTTAGTACTTCATTCTTGCAACTTACAGAATGGTTGGTTACTGAAGCTTCAAAATGTGGAACCATCCCCAGACTTAAAGGGCTAGGTGCTTCTAACTAGACTCAGCAACTTCAAGTCTTACTTTAGTTAGATACATCTAACTTGGCATACCATCCTGAGAATTCTCAGAAGCAACGGTTACAGGTATCAAGGTCAAGAGTGCCAGAAGCACTACTAGATAACTACAAGGGATTGACAGTATCTTCAATGATCATCTTAAATGTTTAATTTGGGCTGCTTACAAAGATAACCAGAGATATGAGCTCCTTACAGGCAAGTAACCATGCTTTATTTGTTGTTGTTGCAGTTGGTATCCCTAGTACTTGGCACATAGTATGGATTAACTATATATTTTCTAGATAAATTAATAAATAAATATTAGGAAGTGATATATTCCAGAATTGCTTCTTTGGTAATAAATAATCAAAATAGTTCCCTATTAGGTCAATGATACAGCACTAATAACCAAATAAACACAAGTTAAAAAAAAACTGATGAAAAAGAAATCATAGAACAGAAAAAAAATGTTTTCCCTAAATGAACATAATGGCTAATGTTTAGAAGGACAGCAGGAAGAATTACAAGTTAATAGGAACTCAGCACGTCCCATAATGACCTACCAGCTAAGCCACAAGTATTTTTTACTTGTATATTTCTGAATGAAGTAAGTATGGAAAACTGTCTTAACAAGCATTACATTATCTTCCATTTCTAATCCTAATAATTAAACATGATTATACATATAAAAACACCTAGCACAGGACCGCCTACCACATCAAAAGTGCTCAAAGAAATATCACCTATGATTATTAAAAGGTGTGAGAATGATGAATTCAAGCTATGGATCTTTTGTTAATGGGTTTTGGGGGAAAAAAGGCAAGTTTTTATAGCAGCATAATAAACTAGTTGCCATAGAATAAGAGGTTTCTAGGCTTCAAATAAATATTTTGGTAATGTCAGTTATATCTAAGTGTGTTAAATCCATAGCAGGCATATCTGATATGACACAGAAGTCAAGTTCCTTAAGTGCCTTCCTGAAGGTAAAATAGAGCTAGGAGATACAAGGCACTTTAAAGTATAGAAAGAATAGGGGCGCCTGGGTGGCTCAGTAGGTTGGGCAGCTGACTTTGGCTCAGGTCATGATCTCATGGCTCGTGAGTTTGAGCCCCATGTCGGGCTTTGTGTGACAGCTCGGAGCCTGGAGACTGTTACAGATTCTGTGTCTCCCTTGCTCTCTGCCCTTCCCCCGTTCACACTTTGTCTCTCTCTCTCAAAAATAAACATTAAAAATTAAAAAAAAAAAGTCTAGAAAGAATTTATATACAACTATACGGAGGACCTAGTACAACACAATACTGAGTCATTTAGCTTTTGGAGTCAGACTGATCTACGTTTGAGTTTCTGCCTCCATTACTTACTATCGGTGAGATATTGGGTAAATTATCTTACTATTCTGAGATGGAATTTCATAATTTATACAATGAGGATAATAATGGATTTTACACTTCATTGAATTATTGTAAATAATAAATGATAACTAAGCATACAAAGTGCTTAGTATAGTGGTTGACACATTACCAATACCTGAGAAATGCTATATTCTGGGCTATGAGAGAACAGTTTCCCTTCTTTCCAGGGATAAATAATCAAACACTAAGTTTGCATGCATGATCTCTACTTATCACAAGACCATCAGTGGAAAGTACAGTCTTATTTTTGTAGATGAGTAAATTGAGGTTAAAAGAAATTAAGTAACACTGAAATTCACACATTTTAGCAAATGGCCAAGCCAGAATTTGAACCGAGGAAATTTAAAATGTAGCACTAAAACTGTATTATTCTGTTATTTGTGTAATTCCAATGAGTTCACAAACTTTCAGAATATGTGGTATAGCCAGAAGATTATTTAAAAAGTAGCCAGAAGTTTATTTTAAAAACTTTATAGGCAAATTCAATACCGACATTCAGATACTAACTTTCCTGGGTAATGCCCTACTTTCTTTCTTAACTGATCTATCCTACACAGGAGATGTCTCAGACACCAAACTCAAGCCACACTATATAGCAGTATTTTTGGAAAAAAAGTGGTTCCAAGTGACCTACTGGTGGAAATAAACTGAATAAAAGGAAAGGCAAATTAGCATTCATCACAGAGAAAAACTTCACCTTCACTGTTTCATACCATTTCAAAGATTTCTAGCATTAGCATAAGAAAAAATACTCCTATCAGTTTCTGTAAACATTTTGGGCTAGATGGCAGCTAGAAACATCAAGTCCTGACTGAGAAAAATATGTCCAAGTGTTATAAGGTAGAAAGCAGGAAGTGTTCTAAAGTGTAACAATGCATAGCAGACACAGGAATTACCTAAAATTATTTTCTTGTTACATACAAGTTTATTATTACTAAATACATTTTAAAGAATAAAAGGAAGATGGAAATGGACCCATCTGTAACATGCCTGTATTTTCATGCAGGCTCTGACATGCATCATGCAAACTGGAAAAAACAAAAACAAAAGAGTGACTATGAGGAAGGTGGTAGGAAAAAATCTGAAATTGTACTGTACCACGCTTTGTCAGAGAAGTAATGGACTAACTTCTCAACTCCTTGCCAATGGCATAATGGGAGAGCAGAGACAAGAAAAAGACAGGACAATGGTGTCAGAGACCACACATAACACCAAGGAATTGCCATGACTGGGTATAGCAGCCAACAGTATTTGCTTTGCTTTTGTTGTGTTTTCCTAGGCAGTATTATTTTACTTAGTATATTTGTATAAAATAAAAACATTTTTAATAAATTTATACTTTCTTGCTAAAGAGGTTTGCAAGTTAATGTAAATATTCATAACCACATAACAATATTATGTAAAGCTTCTCACACTTAAAAGGAATCATTTGAAGAATCTTACCAGTTAAAATACAGATAGAATTTTGATACAACTTAATATTCATACTCCGTAGATCTAAAATGGTTCAGCCACATGTATCCCTTACAAAGCAAGTAGAAATTATTTCTTTAATAGTTTCAGAGTCTTGCACATTGTAAACTAAATACAATTCAATACAATTCAAAAACTAATGTTTTTTACTTTTATTACTGTTGCTACATTAAAGACCAGTTCAAGTATAATCTGATCTTCATGTCTTAAATGTGATGTTCTAAATTAATAAGCAAGGTCTCCACACATCACTATAAAGATGGAAGACATGAACGGATTCCTAGCCTAACATAACTAGATTCAAAGAATTCTGTTCTATAATTCACATGAAACTTTCGAAAGTTTATTGGGAACCAGGAATGCTCTTATTCATAACTCTAGATCTCATAATGGTGCCTCTAGATCTCAGAGAATTTAGATAAGTGATTAATAAATAGAAATTATATATAAACAAATTCTGAGATAAGGAGTTCCATAGCTTTTGTAAGTTGATCAGTGAACTTCTTTAAAAACTATTAAACTGATTATTGACTTAAGTAAGCATTTACTACACAGGCACAATCAATTTCAGATGCTTAATTTTCCTGGGTCTTTATCTCTAAGACACAGAACCTATTAGCATTTACCTCTGGGATTCAGAGTTCAGAAAATAAAACTAAACATCATAATAGTACAAGTCCATTGGTGTGACCAGTAAGCATGGTATATTTATCCAGAGTAAGATACTGCAGGCATTATGATACAACAAATATGACTAACAAAACAATCCCACAATCTACAGAGCAGGTTGTTTTAAAAAGCTTATACAGAAAACAGCGATTGCTGGGTTTCTTCATATGGGAAAGTTCCCAGAGAAACTAGTTTATGGGACAGCCTCCTGGACCATGAGTTTGATGCACATTTCTAGTCAATTAACCAAAGACTAAACAGCACTTGAAAATAAACAGCACTTGAAATTAGCTGCAAAAAAGGACAGAGTGCCATATTCTATTTGTTCAGTTTTTACTGAGTTACTCTAGTTACCAATTCACTGAAAAATATTTTATTTTTATGAAAAGTCACTCCCAGAGCTAATTTCTCATTAAAGCACTGAAGCTAACGCTGCACTTACATATAAAATTGATGACAGTCACATGGTAGAGCCAGATTGAGCCATGTTAATGTATACCCTATGAACACGTTTAGCAATTCAACAATATACATCAAGTGTTTCTAGAAAGTGCACACACCCTTTGTTTAAGTAACACCCTTCCAGTAATCTACCTAAGAGAGATGATGATACTGATCTATACACAAGAATAAACTGCACTGTAAGAATATATTTCATAGGGAAAATTGGAAACAACATCAATGCTCAATAATATTAATTAAAATGATTAGTCATTAATTAAATTAATATTAATGAAAATTATAGTATATCCACATAATGTATTATCATGTATCCATTAAAATGATGTTTTCAAGAAATATTTACTATATGAAAAATGTTCATGTAATGATGCTATGTGAAAAAAAGCAAAACCAAAAATAGGGAGGAAAATGAGAATATTATATGTTCTAAGAGAAAGTACTATTTCATACAACTTTTATCTGAATTTTAAATACACACACGTGTGTTGGGTTGTAAATACATAATTTCATTTAGTAAATATATACTGGGTTGTTGATATAAAATGAATTTGTAAGTGTCATTTGTCAAAAAGGTTTGTGAGGGGCGCCTGGGTGGCGCAGTCGGTTAAGCGTCCGACTTCAGCCAGGTCACGATCTCGCGGTCCGTGAGTTCGAGCCCCGCGTCAGGCTCTGGGCTGATGGCTCAGAGCCTGGAGCCTGTTTCCGATTCTGTGTCTCCCTCTCTCTCTGCCCCTCCCCCGTTCATGCTCTGTCTCTCTCTGTCCCAAAAATAAATAAACGTTGAAAAAAAAATTAAAAAAAAAAAAAAAAAAAAGGTTTGTGAAATATCCTCTGAGGGTTATAAAAGGAAGAAGAGGAGGAGGATATAAGACAATGTAATCATTATTAATGTTATTCTGGGAAGAATATAGTTAGTTATTATACTATAAATTTAGAAATCAGGCAATACTAACACTACATCAAGAAACTGCTGAGCTATGAAGACACATGTATACAAACTTATGTTATTTTTGTTATTTAAAATCAAATTTTGCCTCATCTAAGTTACTGCACATGGAAGGTTAGGTCGATAAGATTTGTAAATTCTTTCAAGCCAAGATATTAAAGAGCTAATTCAACAGTCTTTTTAGGCATGACAATAAATAGACATTATTTCAAAACATACTTCTTGAAAAGTCAAGTATTCCTAAAAGCATATGCTCTGGCAAGAAGTGCTACTTGAGATTACCATTAAGGCTTTTTACTCGCTAAAAGCAATTTTTTAAATTAAATTTTCCTACTATGAGGTGGGTTATTTATCATTTTAATTTTACACAATTGGCAATTAAAAAGACGAAACCAGTATTAGTTAAAATATTTGGACAAAAGCTGAATGAAGTTAAGACAATAAGAAGACCCCTTCTATGTCTAAGTGTAGATATCTTCTACTAACCCAGAGAAAAATTTAATTTGAAATTGGAAGAGAAGCATCATCCAGTTGAGATTAGTAATATACTCAAGAAAAGAAATATAAGTCAAAATTTCCTGAGAAAGAAAATATATATATATGCGTGTGTGTATGTACACACACACACACACACACACACACACACACACACACCAGGATTTTCTTAGACTTATCCTTAAATTCAGCAAGAACATCCTTGGCCAATGCAGCTCTCTGGAGTCACCAGAGCTAAATATTCCCTGTAAACATTAATTATTTCACTCTCCACATATCCAGAACAGGCTATCTCATTATGCTGGAAGGTCTACTATTCTTAATTAAAAACAAAAAGAAAACCAGATTGTCCTTCCTGAGACTAACAGCCAAGCTTGCCTTGCTTCTGCGTTTAGAAAAAAAGGCAGTTTACTTATATTGATGCTCAAGAGGGCCTTGGAAAGAACTTACTAATGAAAGAGATTATAATAAAGGAGAACTCTCTCAACTATCTACCATCACTTACAGAATTAGTCTCTTCAAAAATCAGCCCTAGGAATCATATACTGACTGACACAGAGACAAACATTATTTCAATAAATATAAGTTTAGTGAAGGAAGGGGGAGATCTATTCCAAACCCTGATAAAAACCACTGTATTCCATACCCTTCTCCTTTTCTATATTAAAAAAAAGAATTTAATATTCTAAAATTTCTAAAAAATTTTTAAATTCTGTATTTTATCATTTATAATTTACATAATTCTATAATTTCATATTCTACAGAAATTCTATACTTTAAAGACATTTAAAATATTCTTAAAATTTTAAATTAGTAATATTTTATTAATAAGCTGCTTTAGTTTTCAGAGGAAATCCAAAACAGTGTAGTAGTTTAGGACATATTTTTCCTCTAAAGGAACCTTCCCAGCTCAGTAAGAAATATCAAAAAGCCATGAACAAGTCCTCTAATTATTACTTTCCACAAATAGGGTCTTACAAGTCTCAATGATCAAGTTTCAGGGCCAGTTCTCTTAACTATTACCCAAGAAAAAACTCCAATATTGGTGTATTATCCTCTAGGTGGCTACCCAAAACTTTCTTCTTACTAATTTGAAGATGCAGAGAAAGAAGGTTTGATCTAGAAAAGGCAGAAAGACAGAATTTTGATAGTGTTGATAGTGCTGCTTCATAGTCGGAAAATAAAAGGTAGCTTTTGACCCAAGAGGAAAGGAAGAAGCATTTGAAAATGGAGGACTAATAAATGACTCAACAGAGGGACAAGAAAATTCTAAAGCTATACAAGTAAGAAACTAGTGAAATGAGTGTTTCTGAGAAACATGTTTTGAAAACAAATGTAAACCTCTGTTTGCAATACAGAATAATTAACCTTAAATTTCAATTCCGTATTATAGCTAGTTGAAGGGAAGGAGAATGAGGGAGAAAAATGGTGGGAGGAAAGGAGAAGAGCTACAAGGGGTTAAATTCAAGGCAGAAATGTTAATCTGAGATAAATCTGTCAAACCATGCAATTTACTGGCTGCAGGCCTAAAAATATATTATCATGTTATAGTTGCCCTTTGAAATTCAGATTCGTTTACTAGCATTTTAATGTAATTTCTTATGTGCTAGTGGTATCAAAATAGAGGAGAGAGGAAAGGAAAGTACTTAAAGAGAAGAAAAAGGAGGGCTACAGAGGTGGTGGGAGATGGAAAAGGAGGAAGATGAGGAGGAGGAAAAATCCTTTTCTTGGTGCTTCAATTAAACAAATTAACTTGGTAATAAATAATTTGATATAAAAGCCTATTTTTCTACCCTATTTTTCTTTATGCTCATTTTAATTTATATTTATTTATTTTTTTAAGTATGCTCCACGCCAGCACGGAGCCCAAGGGAGGGCTGGAACTCACAACCCTGGGACCAAGAACGAGATCAAGAGTTGCACACTCAACCCACTGAGCCACCCACAAGTTCCAATCCTATTTTTCTTTAAAACAGAAAGCACAGGGGCGCCTGGGTGGTTCAGTCAGTTAAGCTTCCGACTTCGGCTCAGGTCATGATCTCATGGTTCATGGGTTCGAGCCCACATCGGGCTCTGTGCTGACAGCTCAGATCCTGGACCCTGCTTCAGATAATGTGTCTCCCTCTGTCTCTGCCCTTCCCCTGTTCACGCTCTGTCTCTCAAAAGTAAATAAATGTAAAAAAAAATTAAAAAGAAATAAGTAAAATAAAACAGAAAACACAGAAGGGAGGGCGATGTTAATAGCCAAAAAATAAGCTTCAAACCTTGCTTCAAATTCATGCTGATAGCTCATAATTTTCCAAATTCCCATAAATGAATTTTTATTTGAATAAATCACATTTCCTAATTTTAACTGCTTAAAATTTCTCCCTTTTGGACCTTTCATACTTCACATGGATAAAGATAATTTATAAAAAAATTGATGTGAATCAAAAATCAGGGCAAATCCATGGAGAAGGCATAAAAGTGACTGATTGACAATATTAGTATCTCTTTTTCATTAATATTAGCTTTTTTTGGGTGACTTTTCAAAAAAGATAAAATATAACCAACTTACCAGGTGTACTTAAGTACATAATATAACATAAACACTGTTTAGGAAAGCAGATTTAATGTAAACAAAAATTTTCTTAAGTCAATTACTAAATCATTAGAAATGTTAGTAAATCATGCATATTCAAAAGCCATTTTCTTCTGTACTGTAAAGCAATTGGATGAATTATAAAACCATATTAGTTGTTAAAAAATACCCTTAAAGAATGATTAAAAAGACTTCTTTTAGATGACAGTGAAATGCAATCAAAGTTTTTTGATTAGGAAATATTTAAAGAAATGTGCAATGGTCTAGTAAAGCCTGCTCCCTCAATAGTATGCATCTGGCCATATCACTGTAGGAACTGTGTACTTTTTTTTTTTAACATAACTAGATTAAAAAAATTGTTATTCATATATCTCAAGGTCACTAAAAAAGAAAATACATTAAAGGCAGATGCATGTCAGCAGGTCTGGGTCACTGGCAATAGGTTTAAACAGTATTAGAATGAAATTAACTTCAGGTAGTTTTCCTAAGGCTCTAAGTAGATGTCTATTCACATGCAGTCAAAGGAAGAGTTAATTAAGAGAAGAGAGCCCAGGGAGTGCTGATTTAGCACATGCCTGCAGGTCACTCTGGACAGGAGAGAGGGTGCTGGGGAAGGGATAGGTCATGCAGAAGGGCAATACCATGAAGGGGAAGCCAGAGCAGGATAGGAGTGAGAGACACAGACTCACTCTGTCTGCGGTGCGGCGGAACAGTCCGTGGGATCCCCTGGAAGGAGCCCTGCCAAGGAGAGAAGGAGGGAGCAGAATACCCACCCTGTGCAGAGAGAGATGGGGTGGGGAGGTATAATAAAAAAGGGAACCGAAAAATAGAGAAACCAAAGTCATACTTTAAAAAAAAAAATAACAATAGTGTTAATAAGAAGACAGATTTCATTTTTTTAAATATAGGTAGTTCAAATGATTAAAATACATCATAATAGAAAATTAGGTATTTTTCATATATTAAAAAATTATTTTCCCCTAATATTTATAGTTAACACATAAGAAATAAAAAATATATATTCTTCCTGGTATACATTACATTTATCATTATAGCTTTTTTTACAACAGCAGATTCCAGTCTTTTGCAAAATTTGAAAGCATTTAAAAGGGGAGATACACTTTTAAGTATTAAACACAGAAATTGCATCAATTATATAAATCAGGCAGCAAAAAAAACTATCATACCAAAAATGTTTACTTCTTTTTAAATCATAGGTTTTCAGAAGATTAACAGGTAAAATAAAGAACACTGGTTGAAGATAGCAGAACCAACATAGCATTAAAAAGACTGTGAATGTTTTGAGAGTGAGTACTGTCAAGAATGTGACATACAGGCCACAGGTTAAACATGCATGCTTTTTTTTTTTTAATTTATTTTTTTTAATTTACATTCCAGTTAGTTATCATATAGTGCAACAATGATTTCAGGAGAGGATTCCTTGAAGCCCCTTACCCATTTAGCCCATCCCCCCCTCCCACAACCCCTCCAGCAACCCTCTGTTTGTTCTCCATATTTAAGAGTCTCTTCTGTTTTGTCCCCCTCCCTGTTTTTATATTATTTTTGCTCCCCTTCCCTTATGTTCATCTGTTTTCCATCTTAAAGTCCTCATATAAGTGAAGTCATATGATATTTGTCTTTCTCTGACTAATTTCGCTTAGCATAATACCCTCTAGTTCCATCCACATAGTTACAAATGGCAAGATTTCATTCTTTTTGATTGCCTAGTAATACTCCATTGTGTGTGTATATATATATATATATACACCATATCTTCTTTATCCATTCATCCATCGATGGACATTTGGGCTCTTTCCGTACTTTGGCTATTGTTGATAGTGCTGCTATAAACATGGGGGTGCATGTGTCCCTTCAAAATAGCATACCTGTATTCCTTGGATAAATACCTAGTAGTGCAATTGCTGGGTTGTAGGGTAGTTCTATTTTTAATTTTTTCAGGAACCTCCATATTGTTTTCTAGAGTGCAGGTATGCTTTTTAAAATGAATAATTTATGGCTTCTTAGATTTACTTAATAACAGATTATCAGAATTGGAATACACCTGCAATGGCATTTACTTCAGTCTCCTCACTTGGGTCATCAAGCAAGAAAAAATTTATTCAATGTCCCACAAATAGGACAAAATTGGGTCTCAGGTCTGTTCCTGGCCTCCTCACCAACTGAAATACATCCACAAATAAAATTATTAAAACACTAACAAATCATCAAGGAAAATGAGCTGTAAATCATTATACCCAGTTCAATTTGCAAAAGAAAGTATGCATAATTTTTAGACCAATTAATTGGACAGAGAAATAATTTATTAGAAGATTACTAACATAGTTTATTGGTGTTTACAGTTTTCATAAACACTAGTCCAAATAAATTTTTTTCCCACTTGTTTATCAATATTTCTTGGCCCAGTTCAATATAATCAGGTATTCCTTTAAATTTAAGAGTAATCGTAGCTACACTGCTCATATAAAACAAAAACAAAATGATCCACTTTCTATGTTAATGAAGAGGAAAAACAGCTCCAAGGAACCACATGGAATTAATGATCTTTAGAATATCCTAGTTAAATAAGATCCTACCTTTTGAAATTATCTTTTCTCCACTAACTTGGCCATAGATGTTTGCAAAAATAGCTTACAAAATATTTAATAGGGTGATGATCCCCAGTGCTCTCCAAAAATATTACCTGATACAATTCTATTTTGCTGTTTCAGAAATGTTTTGGTTCAAAACCTTTACACAAAACAAGTCCTCAACCAAGAAGGGACATGCACTTTTCCTATGAGTATCACCAAGGCCAGCCACTGCTCTGGGTAAAGACACTTTCAGATAGGGATTTTGTACATAAGCTAAACTAGCAGTCAGGGATTCCTTTTCAAAGAAATAAATTCTCTCTGGAGTTCTGTGAATATAGTACTAACTGGGAGCCAGGGGAACTGTGCTTTTCTTTCGATCTTCCATAAGTCCTGCAACCTTGAAAAAGTCACTGATTCTTCTGAGCCTCAGTTTCATCATTTGTAAGATGAAAGACTGGAATGTGCTATAGAATGAATTATTTGTGTTCCCCCAAAATTTGATGGTGAGATGTATTTTCCCAGTGTGACGGTATTTGGAGGTAGCGACTTTGGGAGGTGATTAAGGCATGGGGGTGGAACCCTCATGAATGGAATTAGTGCCCTTATTAAAAAAAACAACAGCAGCAGCAACAACAACACAGAAAGCTCCCTAATCCCATCTACCATGAGAAGACATGATGAGATGACTGTCTATTATGAAGGCCCTCACCAGAAACTGAATCTGCCAGTGTCTTTGATCCTCGGCCTCTCAGCCCCCAAATCCATGGGAGATGGATTTCTATTGTTTATAAGCCACCCAATCTATGGTATTCTGTTATAGCTTCCCAAGCAGACTAAGACAGAATAGTTTATCTCTAAGAAACTTCTCACTTTTAGTTCTTATCAGTTACTCACATACCTGTCCTAATCCCTACTCCAGTCATTTTTATCCTTTAATTGTATAATTCTACATATATGGCATTTGAAACAACTTTGTATCAAATGGTCTCTCATGATAATTCATTATTTCTTTGAAATACTTTCAGTGTAAGTATCTGTCATGATACATAAAAATCTGACAGGAGTTTTTTGGTTTTTTGTTTTTAATTTTTTAATGTTTCTTTATTTTTTGAGAGAGAGACAGACAGACACAGCATGAGCCAGGGAAAGGCACAGAGAGAGGGAGACACAGAATCCAAAGTAAGCTCCAGGCTCTTAGCTGTTATGACAGTACAGTGCCCCATGAGGGGCTTGATCCATGGACCATGAGATCATGAACAGAGCCCAAGTCAGAAGCTTAACTGACTGAGCCACCCCGGCACCCCAAACCTGGCAGGAGTTTTAAAGGATGTTAAATGTCCTACCTTCTTTACCTGGCACACAGCAGGCTCTTAATAACTGTTTATGGATTTAAACTGTATTAAATGAAGTTACTGTATTTACCTAGAGATGAAGCTATAATATTAGGCCTGAATGCATATTACAAGCACCTAAGAATCTTAGAAATAAAACTGATGACACCCATCTTCACTCACCCAAGAGAAACAAACCATCATCTGTGGGACAGGTTTGAGCATGAGAGGGAAAGAGAGACAACCTTGTGAAATAAACACATAAATAGCTCTGCCTGCTACTGCCAAGGGGCACCCATTTAATAAACTGAACAGCTGTCATTTGAGTTTATGACTAGAAAGGCAAAAAATATTACTCATTTTACTTACTTCACTTTTCTAGTTTTCCACCTCCATCTGCCCAATTCCTATCCAGCCTTCCAAGCCCATTTCAAACCCATTCTCTAGAAGCTTTTCCGGATTCTACCTAAATTAACTATGATCACTCTTATTTATAAACACCCACATCATTTGGTGGTACTTGTCTCAGGGAATTTTTCCTCTGCTTTTCATTATATTGATTTGAATATTTTTATTATTCTTCTATCAAATATAAGCATCTTGAGAGTAATAATAGCTTTCTTACTTTCCTTGGTGTCAATCATAGCTTCATTAAGAGATGTTCACAGAAAAAGCAAGAGTGGCTATATTCATATCAAATAAAGGAAGATTCAGAGAAAACTTCCAGGCATAAAAAATTACCTTATAAAATGATAAAAGGGTCAATCTACCAAAAAGACATAGTGATCCTAAATGTATATGCGCCAAACTACAGAACTGTGTAACACACGAAACAAAAACTGACAGAACTGAACGGCCAAATCCACAATTACAGCTGGAGAATCTAACACCCCTCTCTTAATAATTGATAACACAACTAGACAATAAAATCAACAGTGATACCGAGGACTCAAGGACATCATCAACAATCAGGATCTAACCAATGTTTATAGAATACTCCATCCAGCAACAGCAAAATATGCATTCTTTTTAAGAGTCCATAGATCACTTACCACCTTTACCAGTCTAGGCGATAAAACAAACCACAACAACTAAAAGAAAAACTGCACAAAAGGTGTTTTAATATAAAGGGGACATTTAAAAAAAAAGTTTACTAATATATTTATTTAGAGAGAAAGAGCATGAAAGTGAGTGGAGGAGGAGCAGAGAAAGAGAGTGAATCTCAAGCAGGCTCCGTGCTATCAGTGCCAGCACAGAACCTGTCATGGAGCTCGAACCCATGAACCATGAGATCATGACCTGAGCTGAAATCAAGAGTCAGATGCTTAACTGACTGATCAACCCAGGTGTCCCACACAGAATGTGTGTGTGTTTTAAAGGAATGAAGTTCTTTGTTTTTTAAAGTTTATATACTCATTTTCAGAGAGACAGAGAGAGAGAGACTGAGAGAGAAAAAAATGGAGAAGGGGCAGAAAGAGAGGGAGGAGAGAATCCTAAGCAGGCTCCATGCTCAGCATGGAGCCCAACGTGGGGCTCAATCCCACCACCCTGGGATCGTGACCTGAGCTGAAATCAAGAGTCAGATGCTTAACTGATTGAGCCACCCAGGCGCCTCCAGAATGTGTTTTTGACCACCATGGAATCAAATTAGAAATCCAAAACAGAAAAATGACAGAAAAATTTCCGAACACTTGGTTACTCAACAATTCATGGATTAAATAAATCTCAAAGGAAATTAAACACACATGCGTGCGCACATGCACACACACTGAATACAAAAGAAACACATACTGAAAGTTGTGGAACACAGCTAAAGTAGTGACAGAAAAGAGAAAAAAAAAAAACCCACAAATCAACAAGCTGAACTGCACCTTAAGAAACTTGGGGGAAAAAAACCCAAAATAAACCAAAAATGAGTAGAAAGAAGGGGGCGCCTGGGTGGCTCAGTCGGTTAAGCATCCGACTTCAGCTCAGGTCACAATCTCGCGGTCCATGAGTTCGAGCCCCGCGTGGGGCTCTGGGCTAATGGCTCAGAACCTGGAGCCTGCTTCAGATTCTGTGTTTCCCTCTCTTTCTGCCCCTCCCCCGTTCATGCTCTGTCTCTCTCTGTCTCAAAAATAAATACACGTTAAAAAAAAAAAAAGAAAAAAATGAGTAGAAAGAAGGATACAATGAAGAGCAGAAACTACTGAAACTGAACACAGAAAAACAGAGGTAATCAAAGAGATAAAAAGTTGGTTCTTTGAAAAGTTCAACAAAATTGACAGATCACTGCAAATGATAAAGAATATCAAAGAGAAGACTTAAATTAGCAAAATTAGGAATGAAACAGGGTATCAATACAGATCCTCCAGCCATTAAAAAGACGGCAAGACAATACTATAAACAACTTTATAGTCATAAATTTGACAAAAGAAGATATGGATGAATTCATCAAAACCACAAACTATGAAAACTCATCTGAGTTGAAAGAAATCACTTGAATAGGTCTATAACAATTAAAAAACTCCCCCAGGGACACCTGGGTGGCTCAGTCAGTTGAGCGTTTGTTCGACTCTTGATCTCACCTTAGGTCATGATCTGACAGCTTGTGATATCGAGCCTGCTTGGGATTCTCTCTCTCCCTCTCTTTCTGCCCCTTCCCAGCTCATGCTCTTTCTCTCTCTCTCTCTCAAAATAAATAATAAATAAACTTAAACCCTGCCCCCCGCAAAAGAAATCTCCAGGCCTAGGTGGTTCACTGGAGAATTCCACCAAGTGTTTAAACAATTAATACCAATTCTACACAATCTCTTCCAGAAAACAGAACTAGAGGAAAAAATACTTTCCCACTCATTTATGAGGCTAGAATTACCCTAAAACAAAGCCAGACAAAGATAGTACACCCCCACCCCAAAACAACAATTACTCCTCACAAATACAAACGTAAACAATCCTTAATACCAGTGAATAATTCAGAAATACATAAAAGAATTATATACCATGACTAAATGGGGTTTAGGTCCACAAGACTGATTCAAAAACAATGAATGCAATCAGTAGGCTAAAGCAAAAAAACAAAACAAAACAAAACAAAACATATGTTCGTATATATTAGTATAGCAAAAGCATTTAGCAAAATCAACACACATTCATGATGAAAACTCTCAACAAACGAAGAATAGAAAGGAAGTTCCTCAACTAGCATCTTTCAAATATCTATAGCTAACATTCATTTAACGGTGAAAGACTGAATGCTTTTCCCCGTAAATCAGGAACATGGCAAGAATGCCCACCTTCATAATTCTTATTCAACTTACTACTGGAAGTTCTAACCAGTGGCATAATGCAAGCAAAGAAAAGATATATAGATCAAAAAGTAAAAACACTGTTCATATTTGCAGATGACAGGATAGTCCATGTAGAAAATCCAGATCTACAGGAAAAACTCCCAGAACTTGTGGGTTTAATAAGTTCATAGGATATAAGATCCATATACAAAAATCAATTGTATTTCTAAATACCAGCAATGAACACATAAAACTTAAATTTAAAAGACAATGCCATTTACAATAACTCAAATTGATGAAATACATAATAAATCTAAGCATATGAAGAACTTGTATTCTAAAAACTAGAAAATGTTGGTTAAAGAAATAAAAAATGATTTAAATTAATGGAGAGCTATACCTTATTCATGGATGGGAAGAATCAACATATATTAAAGATGTTAACTCCAAAATTATATTTAAGTATAACACATTTTCTGTCAAAATCCTGGCAAGAATTTTTGTAGATAAACACACGCTAATTCTAAAATTATGTGGAAAAGCAAATAAATTAGAATATATAAACGATTATGAAAAAGAAAAAGTAGGAGGAATCACTCAAGACTTTTTATATAGTTACAGCAATCAAAACAGTGAGGTATTGGTGGAGGGGTAGATACATAGATAAATGGAACAGAGAAATCAGAAGCAGATCCCCACAAGTATATAGTTGACGGATTTTTGACAAAAACACAAAAGTAATTCAACAGAGAAAGGGTTGTATGCATGTATGTACGTATATATGTATGAATGTACTTATTTATTTTAGGTAGGCTTCATACCCAGTGCAGAGCTCAATGCAAGTTCAAACTCAGGACCCCAAGATCAAGACTTGAGCTGAGATCAAGAGTTGGATGCTTAACTGACTGAGCCACCCAGGTGCCCCATAGAAAGTATAGTCTTTTTTAATAAATGGTACAAAGCAACTGGATACTGGAAGGAAAATAATGAACCTTGACCTAAACCTCATATCTTACATAAAAATTAAGTCAAGATGGATCACAGATTCAAATGCAGAATGTAGAAGTATAAACATCTTCGATGGAAACAAACTTTTCAACGTCTTGGCCTTGGTGAAACATTTAGGCATAACACAAAAAGCACAATCCATGAAAGACAAAAAATATTCATAAATTGGACTTCATCAAAATTAAGATATTTTACTCTTGAATTACTCTGTGAGGAAGATTTCCCCAATAAGGGGAAAATTCTTGCAAACCACATACTTTACTCTTATGTAAGGACATGGATAATATATCAAGAACTCTCAAAATTCAACATTAAAAAAATTAAAAATCGAGTTACAAGATGGGAAGACATGAAGATGTATTTCAAGAAGAAAATGGCAAGTTAAATACACAAAAGACATTAGCGCCATTAGCCATTATGGAAATAGAAATTAAAACCACACTGATATATCACTAGACACTTAGCAGAATGGCTAAAATTAAAAAAATAACACTGCTAAATACTAATAAAGATGTAGAGAAACCAGGGGCACCTGGGAGGCTGACAGTTAAGTGTCTGACTCTTGATTTTGGCTCAGGTCATGATCCCACAGTTTCGTGAGTTCAAGCCCCATGTTGGGCTCTGCACAGACAGTGCAGAGCCTGCTTGGGATTCTCTCTCTTCCTTTCTCTGCCCCTCCCCCACTCGTACTGTCTCTCTCTCAAAAATAGGTAAATTTAAAAAAATATGCAGAGAAACTGTATCTCTCATACAATGTTGATGAGAATCTGTTCCAGCAGTTGTTCTGATAAGCAGTTTGGGAGTTTCTTTGAGAACTTAATACAGAATTACCATATGACCCAGAATGCACACTCTGGGCATTTATCCCAGAGAAATGAAAATTTCCTCTACACAAATACTCGCAGCAGCTTTATTTGTAATAGCCCAAAACTGGAAATGATCAAGATGTCTTTCAATAGATAAAGTGGTTAAACAAACTATAGAACATCCATATCATGGAATACTACTTGGCAATAAAAAGGAGCAAATTACTGATAGACACAACTTCTTGGATGAATTTCCTTATGCTGAGTAAAAAAAGTCAGTCTCAGGGTGCCTGGGTGGCTCAGCTGGTTGAGCGTCTGACTTTGGCTGAGTTCATGATCTTCATGGGTTCAAGCCCCGCATCAGGCTCTGTGCTGACAGCTCAGAGCCTGAAGTCTGCTTTGAATTCTGTGTTTCCCCCTTTCTCTGCCCCTCCCCTACTCGTGCTCTGTCTCTCAAAAAATAAAATAATATTTTAGAAAATTTTTTAAAAAGCCAATCTCAAAACGTCACACACTATATAATATCACTTACATAAAATTCTTGAAATCACCAAATTAAAGGTATGGAAAAACAGATAGTGGCTGCCAGGAGTTAGGAATGGTAGAGGAAGGGAATGGTCCTGACTCTTAAAAGGTAGCACACAAGGCAAAACTTCATAGTGGCACAATAATTCTGTATCTTAAATATGGTGGTTGTTGCTGGAATCTAAGCAGTAATAAAATGGCATAGAACTACAAAAATACTAATGTCAGTTTCCTGGGTTTGATATTGTATTGTAACTACATAAAGTGTAACCATTGTGGGATAATGGGTGAACCATACAAGGGATCTTTCTGTACTATTTTTGTAACTTTTTATAATCTGTGAGTATTTAAAATAAAAAGTAAAAAAAAAGAGAAGAATGAAACCATAATGCACTTTAGAGTAATACAGAGGAAAACTATTTAAAATGCTGATTACATTGGTAGGGAGAGAAAGAAAACATGTTTAAAGATATTCTCATCTCTATAAAGGTAATTTCCCTGAGTATGAAAATAAGAAAGACTATGTACTCCTTTTAACAATAAACAACTGAATTAGCTATAAAATAAATACACGACTAACTAAACCTTGAGATCAGGCAACTTCAGAAACAACAGATATCTGAGCAACACTAAGCAGCAGCACTAAGAGTAGGCACTGGCTCCCCATGATTCTATATCTATTAGTAGTGTTTCCACAACAAAAGAGAACTTGTAGAGAAGAACCTAACTTAGAAACTTAGAAGATTTAGGATTTATAAGATGTAAGGAAAGGGTGAGAGACCTGATCTTCAGCAAAAAGACAGCAGAAGCAAAGCAAGTTCCCAAATGCATGGAGCTGTTCCAGCAGTGAGTGCTGGAACACACTACACTCCTGAACTGAAGTCTGCCGTTAGTCATGGAAATTGTATGATGGAGTTGAAAGCCAGAAGGTCTAGTCCCCAAATCTGGAACACATGTCCACTATCCTCTGGTCCAGGAAGAAGAGCCTCATTCTCCTGTCCTCTCAGGTGTCCTTTGCTATCTGCTCATGAATATCATAAACTAAGAATCAGGCAATGTCTTTGATTTAGCATCCAAAACCCTTAGCACACTGGGACTGAAATATAGAACAAACTAATCAAAGTTCACTGAATGAATGAATAAATGGCTCTATGGTTTAAAAGCTGAAGGAATGTACTATTTATTTATTTATTTATTTATTTATTTGGTCAATTCCTGCTACTTAGTTCAGGTTTAAAGCCTAATCCAATGACCTCCACACAGAACTGAATTATGGCTGGTCTGAAAGGAAATGTACTCTAAATGCAAAATACCCCCCAAATGTCAAAGACTTAGTACCAGTAAAAAATAAAAAATCAGAATGTAAAATATCTCAATATCTTCTTTATATTGCTTTCATGCTCAAATAGTACTCTTGGGTTAATAAAATGTTTTATTAAAATTAATTCCACAGGGGGCCTGGGTGGCTCAGTTGGTTAGGTGTATGACTCTGGATATCAGCTCAGGTCATGATCTCACAGTTTTGTGAGATTGAACCCCGCATTGATAGCGTCCCTGTGGCAGTGTGGAGTCTGCTTGAGATTGTCTCTCTCTCCTCTCTCTGCCCTTCCCCTCACGCCTCTCATGTGTGTGCTCTCTCTCTCTCTCAAAATAAATAAATAAACTTAAAAAAATTAAATCTGCTTGTTCCGTTTTCACTCTAATTTGGATACTAGGACATTTACAAATGTGGGTCACAGTATATTTCTACTGGGGCACTAATCTAGAAGGCAGCAAGTGCCTAATTCTGTCTTAGTTGATGCCATGAAGTCATGAAGTTCCCTAAGCTCTAACCAAGAAAGTACCTTTTGCTCATCGAAATCTACTTTAAATCTTCTGATGACTTTTAAGATGAAATGGTAGATATGAGATGCTTTCTGCTAGAGAAACCACAATGGTTGTGTATAAAAACTAAGAGCAGTAGGTATGCATATGAATATATTCAATCCAAAGGGAAAAATAAAATCTACTTATAGAAAAACATGCCTGGGATATCTGACAAATAGTTTAATAATATGCATGATATTCTAATTACACTTTAAAATTGGTGGGACATAAAAAAAACAGAAACAAAGACAAAATAAGGAAAAAAAAAACCTGAAAAACAGAAGTGTCTGAACTCAGGGTTTTAGAGGCAACTTCATTTTTCTCAAGATAAAGCCTACTGAGACCAAGTCTTCACATAAAAACATTTGTGTGAGGGCCGCATGAGTGGCTCAGTTGGTTGGACGTCCGACTCTTGATTTTGGCTCAGATCATGATCTCACCGTTGGTGAGATTGAGCCCCATGTCTAGCTCACTGACAGCAGGAAGCCTGCTTGGGATCCTCTCCTCACCCTCCGTCCCTTCCTTTGCTCTCTCTCTCTCTCCTCAAATAAATAGATAAACTTAAAAAACAGAACCATTTGTGTGAACTCTGTGTGGGATAAGGCAAGGAACTGTGAGCCAATTCTGTCAGAACACTTGTAGCTCTCCCTTCAAACAGCTTTTTCTTAATGCAGAGGTGAGAACACACAAGACTTTCCACCTGAAGTTAAGAGTGTGGGGGATTTTTATCTTAGCAATGAGGAGATAAAACTTTTCCTGATTCATGATTAGTTTGCTTATTTCTCCCTCTTCTGGGAGAGCTTAGGAAACTTCCTTAGGAAACTTACTGGCTCCCAAAGGATTTGTAGCACTTGGCACTGCAACAGTGAGCTTTCCTAGTAGATAAAGCTTTATCAGTAAAGATTTGTGTCCATACACTCAAGTCCCCCCTATGCTCTTAATCTACATCTCTAGCTAATTTCTCCTGATTAATTTCATCTGAAAGACTGATTTGATCAAGATGCTTTTTTTTTTGTTTTTTGAGAGAGAGAGAGACAGAGAGACAGAGAGACAGAGAGACAGAAGGAGAAAGGGGCAGAGAAGACCAAAGAGAGAGAATCTTCAGCAGGCTCCACACTCAGTGTGGAGCCTAATGTGGGGCTCGATCCCATGATGCTGGGATCAGATGCTAAGCTGACTAAGCCACCCAGATGCCCTGATCATTTGCTTCGAGAAACCTAATAGGATCATCCATTTCTCACTAATTGTTATCATTAAATTTCTAAGAGCAAAGTCTCTTTATGTCCTGCCTACACCCTTGATGTACAAGTCAGTAAATTAAAATTCTGTATCACACAAATGAAATGGATCCCAGTAGTAGAAAACTTTGGTGGTATCATTTGTTTTTTTAACTATAGTATAGGTAAACTTTGCTTCTATCAGTGGATACTTTAAACAAAGTTTTAAAACTTCCTTTTATAATTCTGGCATTTGGTACTGGAGGGCACAGATTTAGATACCCTTAAATTTACAACTAGATAAGTCACTCAGTTGCTAAGATAGTCATATTTAATTTGTTCTTAGCCTTGAAAAACAATTCTATTTTTCAGTTAATGGTTTCAGATGTGTCCACGAAAGTTATAGTGTAACTGTTTAAAAATCAGTGTAAAGATACACATAATAGAATTCTTATTGTGTTGCCATAAATACATGCAGCTAGAATGTGATGTCTCAGCTATACAGGTGGCTCCTGTTAGCATTTGGGTCACTGGAACACAGGCCATATTCAATGGTCAATATCTAAAAATGACTCACATTAACAATTTAAAAATAGTTATATGATCACATTGTAATTATTTAAAAATTTTTTTAATGTTTATTTATTTTTGAGACAGAGAGAGAGACAGCATGAATGGGGGAGGGTCAGAGAGAGGGAGACACAGAATCTGAAACAGGCTCCAGGCTCTGAGCTGTCAGCCCAGAGCCTGACGCGGGGCTCGAACTCACGGACCGCGAGATCATGACCTGAGCCGAAGTCAGACGCTCAACCGAATGAGCCACCCAGGCGCCTCTAATTATTTGTTTAAACACCAAAGTATATGTATATTTCACTTAAAATACTTCTAGTGGCATACGTTATATATAAGCAATTAGTGAATATAAATAAATAAAAGAACTCTACAAAGAAACAAATCCTTTAATTCCCTTCAGAAATATATAGGAGTAATAATATAACACTTACCCAATTGGGAGAAAATGGCATACCAAAGTATAAAATCAGGTCATTATTCTCACATAAAAATTAACTAATAATTATGCTGCCCACTCCCAAATCAGGAAGGCATAGCGTAAAAGAAAAAGGACTTAGGAGAGTGTCCTCTTTAGACAAACCTTTAGGTTGTAATGTTCCTTTCATTTAATTTTTCATCTTCTCTCCCAAGCAAGAAAAAAAAGGGAGGGAGTGGAGTTCTCTAATAGTTACATATATCACGCTGCTAGGAACTAGACAAACTACTTTTCCTTTGAAAATTATAAACGGTTGACATGACTTTTGTGATGGGTCTGTGATAAAGATCTCCAATTTTATCTTTTCTATTTTGTAAATAGTTATGATAGGAACAACCCAAGATAATGCTATTCATAAGAATATACTTGTATACAATAATGTCCTACTATCTTTAAAAATAAACTTTTGTCAAGTTTAGGGATTTAAAATTAATCTTGGTTTCTAACATAATCACTATTTTACTAGTATTTCTAGTCTTCAACTACTTTTGTGTAAGTGATTAGATACCTTCCACATTGTTGTTCTTTCCACATTACCCGTTTCACCACTTTATCTGGGTATTTTGTCCCTCAGATGAGAATATTTCAGCAAAAGCAGACTTATCCGCTCTCCTTTGAAGGTACCATCTTCTGGTACAGCTCATTCTTATCTCTTTTTCCCTCTTTCTTCCCCTCCCTATTTCTAAAATCCATCTTCTTTATTTTCTTTCATTTCTTCCCAAAGTGTCTATTTCTTTTCATGTTTCTTTCCACTTCATAAATGGCTGTATTATACACAGTATCTCTCTCTTCTCTACCATCCTTCTCTGCTTTCTACTACAACCAGATTTCTTCCTCTGATACCAGGAAATGTTCAGAGGACATGCTTACATATCCCGCACAAATCTCCGAAGTAGATTCTGCTTCAGATCCTCAACTAACTCAGACAGTGTCAAGAAGCATATTCAAATTTCCCAAGATATTCACAGAATGGTGAAGAACCAAGGACTCAGACTATAACTTGCAATCTTCCATAAGCTTAGCCAGATCAAAAAAATGTTACCTTGGAGATTTTTAAATATAACATGTTTTGATACCCCCAAATCACTACCTAACAAACTCATTGTTGCCAAAGAAGAATCCCATTGTACCTCCCCATCATCAACATCTTGTTTAAATATGTTGGGTTCCTTCTAAAAAAAGAACACGTAGAATCAAGTGTAACTTTTAGAAGAGAAAAGAAAATCTTTATTATTATAATAAATGGTTTCTAAAAGAATTTATTTCAAATGAATCCTAAGTCCAAAAGGAAAAGAAAAATCAGAGAACAAATACAATATTTAATGTTAATAACTAATAATTATTATTTAACTAAGTAAATAAATATATGTAACTACGTATTTAACTAAATACTACTCAGTAAAATTACTTTTCCAGTAATTCCTGGATAAAAATTTGAATTCTATTTTCAAATGGGCTTTAACACCAACTTCAACTATTTCCTTAAAATAAATAAAACTGTGTTGTAGCCAAAATCATGTACTTAACTACTGCCTAAATGTATCTTCCTACCTCATCACCTTTACTTGTACTGTTCCTTTTGTCAAGGATATTTCTCCCATTCAATCTGCAAAACCTCTCTCAATCCTTCAAGGCCTTTGGGGGAAGGAACCTTGAACTAGCAGTCAGTAGCTTAAAGTTAGAGTAGTATCTCAGCCACCATTTAATTATGGAAACTTTAATATGTGATTTAATCTCCCTGATTTTTGTTAACTAGATAACTATAAGACAAAAGTGTTAAGCCAGGTGATTCCTATAATAACAGATGACAAGGAAGCCTAAGTTTGTTAGGAGTGCTATGCTAGAAAACTGACCTTCATTTCACCCAAAATTACAGTATAACTAACTCAGCAATGTCTTGGGACTGTTTTGCACCATTTACTTTTGTCTGATTAATAGCCAGTTTTCAGAACAGTAAGGTCAAAAAAGACAGAGGTTGTATAAAGACTCCCATGAGGATGAGAAAATGGAACTTCTTACACTTATTGAAATCACCAAACTTCTTAGTAACAGTGTCAGAAAGCACAAATATCTGTGAGGAAACTGGAGAAACCTGGAAAGCCCAAATCTCCATCTAGAAGCAAGAGGCATAATCTTATTTTCCAATTTCCTCCATCAGGTAAGGTTCCACACCCTTTGACGTTAAAGAAATATGATATCATCTCTGCCTACTGGCATCTTTTACTTTCTATGATTTCCACTACAACCTTGGCCTTCTTCACCAAGCTCCTTGATTCTTCCAACTGGTCTTTCCCAATCTTTGGAACCTTACAGAACTCACTACACTTTATATCATATCACCAGTTCCTTTAATAAGCACTTGCTAATGGAGGAAGGAATCCTTATTTGTCTGTGTATTTCTTTCCCCAATTCCCTACTTCTACTGCAAGAGCCTAATAACTGAGATAAGAGAGGCTCACATTTTTGTTGAATAAACTAATTATTAGCATCATACCTTATATACAGCACACACACAAAATTACTCGTTAGATGAAATGGAAAAAAGCATCTTGTAAGCTTTAAAGCCATAGCTAAACTTTAAAAATTGGACTATTGATCATATTAACCACTATGGTTCCTTGTTCATTTGTTAATAGGATTCCACTGCTAAAGTAAGGCAAAAGAAGCGTCAAAGGTGGCTTTCTAAGGCATTCCCTTAACAAAAATATATTTATTAGCTGGCACCCTACAACAGGATCATGATGACTAGATGGCCATGTGATGATTCTCTGGCACAGGCATACCCTGAACTGAGTTTTAGAACTCAGATTAAATTATGGTCAGTATATTTTAGACTAAATATATTTTGAAAAACAAGAAGCACGGAACACGTGGTTACTTTCTACTGTTCAGAAGAAACCATTCCCTAACTATGCCTACAAATCTGCATCTTAATAAATTTATACTTCTTAATAACCTCAACATTTAAGTAATTATAATGATAGAATATATTTAAAAAGTTTCAACAACAAAATAAAATGCTACATCATATATTTTCAAAGAGCTATATGCTGCTAAAGAGGGAAGATTACATTTTTTGGATTTCTATTTCTTTTAGGGCATGAGGAAACACTACTCTCATAAATACATGCAATGAGGAGACTAGACACTCAAATAAAACGGGCTATAGTGTGAAGAATGGAAAAGCAATTAAATGCACATTCATTATATAAGACACACAGAGAAGCTTTAGAAAGCACATAAACACCTAAGAGACAAGAAAACTCAACTTACCTAAAAAAAAAAAAAAATACAGCCATGGCAGATTCAAAATTATTAGATTAGAGTAAAAAAGAGTGGAACAAACATCAAAAGAATAAATGACATGAGAAGAGGTTAAGGGCATATGTTACTTACAGGAATTCTTCTCCAGGGTGTTTGAGTATATTTTTCAGCATATGTGCATTTTTCCTCTTTAAATTTTTGGTGGCAGTTACACCGAGTTGCCTGAATAAAACCACAAATTTTTATACTAGTATAACTCTCTACATACATATACATACAAAGTATAGGCTCACTTAAAGGGTAAAAGACCAGTACCACAAAAAAAGGGGCAAACATCCACATCTATTCAGAAGTTTCCCAACTTATTCAGAGACTGGGTTCTACAGTTAGTCAGTAAAGCTAAAATTCTGAATAGTAAAAATTAACCTTGGGAACCTCTTACATTATCCATAAACACATGATCTATGATGTTATGTATATAAACATAGTACTATGTATATAAATGTATAATATACAGCAATATACAGTTCATAAAGAATACAATTGCAAAATCTAATTTATTTCTCTAAACTACAATGGTACTATTAGTCACCACCAGTTTCTTAAATTCATTTTTGATACAACTCTGCTAGATACTAAATACCACCAGTCCACAAGTAAGGTTACACATTCATATGTGTAGTGCTTTTTTAAGCCTCCTTAATAATGTGTTAACCTTATTGGACTAAACAATTTGAAGGATCTCTGCCTTTTGTCAAGATCCATCTGACCATTTCAGTTCACAAATGAATTCTCTACATATGATTCTACTCACAGCATACTCATTTAGTCATTTATACAACACAAAGCAATGTACCTATTGTATAAACTTTGGTCTCTCAAATAAATAAATACTGAATTTTTAAAAAGAATGAAAAAACTGATAATAAGAGTTTATCCCTAGTGTGAAGTTGGACTATGCCCATATTATTTATTAAACAACCCCACTGGAGGTAAACATATTATCTTGTAGGAAAATCTACATAGTAAATTCTTGATTACTGCATCAAGTTAAAATTATGTGCCTACTTTAAAAATATTTTAAATATTTTGTAATTTTTCTTAATTGTAGTCAGATCATTCCATTTTTCATATATAAAACAAGATCTAATTGCAAGCAAAAATCTCTATAGTAAAGACATTTTTCCATTCCTAAGAAATGGGATAGTCACAGAAATAAAATTCAATATATAAGCAGGCAACTTAAGAGTCTTGTGGAATGCACTGTAATAGGATGTAACTTTTAATATATATGGGAGGCATGTAAAGAAAAGATAAAGCATTTATTTTAATGCAAGCACATTATGTATAATCTATCCTGATTAGTGCAATTCCAGAAGTAATTTTCTTTTTGTAGTCTATGTGCTATCATATTAACAATAGTATTTGGCAAATGTTTGAATTTTCCAATAATATTCAGAATTATTTGTGACACTTCAATAGATCTAAAACAACTACCCAAAGCATTTCCTGTCCATGTGCTCATGTTCTATGTAGTCCCATATTTCAGGAAAGTACATCCTATCTTTTGACCCAATGATAGATTTTGATTAGTTTGAACCAATCAGATTAATCCCATTCCACTATGCTTAGGAGGGACAAAGAACCCAAATGTAGCCAATACAATGTGAGAAAAGTCTGCGTTATTTCTGGGAAAGTGCTCTTGATTTTTAAAATAGACATGCAAAAAAAAAAAAAAAAACCCCACAAAAAAACCCCCAGGCCCTTTTCCTACTTTTGGGAACTAATATGCAAGTATGTGACATATAGAACTAAAGAAGACATCTTGTAACCATCAAAGGTCAGCTAAAAGGATTCCAGAAAAGCCAACTGAGAACTTCACTGTTACCCAAATGACCATTTAAGTAACCATGAAAATTGGTGGGATCTGTATTATTTTGTTACTTGACTTTACAAATGTTCTAATCTTTAAGTTACTTTTAATTTAGGGATTTTTACTTGGAACTTATCACATCATAAGAAATGCACTGATTTACAAGCTGGGTGATCTGGGACAAGTCATTAAATAAGAGTTAATATTTATCATGCATCCATGGTCCAGGTTATAGCATTAGGTAGTTTACATAATATAGTTCTTTAAATTATCATAATCTTATATGGCATTATTTTTATTATCCTCATGTATAGAAGAGGCTTAGGAGAAATTAAGTAACTTCCCCAAGAGAACATTGCCATTAAGTTTCAGAACAAGGATTTGAACCCAGGTCTATCCAGCTTTTCACAGCTGATCATAGTTTTTCAAATATATGATCTAGTCATATATAAGTGTTAGTCTGCTTAAGCTGAGTTCTACTTTCTATGACTCTATAAAGAAAATTCCACACGATTATTCTGAGGGTTCACTGAGAAAATGTATCTAAATTAACTATTACTTAACTAGTGTAGTGAGGGAAAATTAAAGGGCATTCTTAGCATTTTAAATAAGGTTTAAATTGTTGAGCATCTATACTTTCCAGTTAAATTCTTGAAGCATTGCAATTTGATTTTACAACTGGACATTTCGCACAAAATATGAATTCTACGTTTTATGCTGTCACTTTACTTTTCTGAAACTCTAAATACAAACACAGGTTAGGGGTGACTGCATATATTTTTTTTAAAAGATAAGATGCATTGAAGTTCGAACTAGAAAGGGACTTTGAAATCCCCCAGAAAATCCTTCACATTTTTTCCCTTAAATTCCAGTGTTGTTAACATACAATGCTATGTTAGTTTCAGCTGTATAACACAGACCATACACCAATTCCATACATTACTGTGTTCATCAAGTGCACTCCTAATCCTCTACACCTATTTCACCCATTCCCCTACCCACCTCCCCTCTGGTAATCTGTTCTTTCTAGTTAAGAGTTTGCTTTTGGTTTATTTTTTTCTCCATTGTTCATTTGTTTTGTTTCTTAAATTCCACATATGAATGAAATCCTTTGGTATTTGTCTTTCTCTAACTGGCTTACTTCACTTAGCATTATATTCTCTATGTCCATTAATGTTGTTGCAAATGGCAAGATTTCATTCTTTTTATATGGTTGAAAAATATTCCATTACATACACACACATTCATATGTATGAATCACATCTTCTTTATCCATTCTTCTATCAATGGACACTTGGGCTGCTTCCATAGTTTGGCTATTATAAACGATGCATAAATAAACATGGGGTGCATGTATCCCTTCAAAGTAGTGGTTTTGTACTCTTTGAGTAAATACGCAGTAGTGCATTTAATGGATTGTAGGGTGCTTCTATTTTTAACTTTTTGAGGAACCTACATATTGTCTTCCACAGTGGCTGCACCAGTTTGGATTCCCACCAACAGTGTACAAGGGTTCCTTTTTCTTTTTTTTTTTTTAATTTTTTTTTCAACGTTTATTTATTTTTGGGACAGAGAGAGACAGAGCATGAACGGGGGAGGGGCAGAGAGAGAGGGAGACACAGAATCGGAAACAGGCTCCAGGCTCTGAGCCATCAGCCCAGAGCCTGACGTGGGGTTCGAACTCACGGACCTCGAGATCGTGACCTGGCTGAAGTCGGATGCTTAACCGACTGCGCCACCCAGGCGCCCCAAGGGTTCCTTTTTCTACACATCCTTGCCAACACTGGTTATTTCTTGAATTTTTGATTTTAGCTATTCTGACACGTGTGAGGTAATAGAGCAGTGAAGTTGTGATTTGCATTTCCCTGATGATAAATGATAGGGAGCGTTGTATCATGTGTCTGTTGGCCATCTGCAGGTCTTCTTTGAAGAAATGTCTGTTCATGTCTCCTGCCCATTTAATTGGATTATCCTTTTGGTATTGGGCTGTATAAGTTCTTTATATATTTTGGATATTGTTTCTTGAATATGTCATGTGCAAATATCTTCTCCAATTCAGCAGGTTGTCATTTAGTTTTGTTGGTTGTTTCCTTTGCTGTGCAGAAGATTTTTATCTTTATGTAGTCCCAATAGTTTATTTTTGCTTTTGTTTCCCATGCCTCAGGAGACATATCTAGAAAAATGTTGCAAGGACCAAAGTCAGAGACATTACTGACTGTGCTCTTCTAGGATTTTTATAGTTTCAGGTCTCACATCTAGGTCTTTAATCCATCTCGAGTTTATTTTTGTGTGTAGAGTGATAAAGTCATCCAGTTTCCTTCTTCTGCATGTAGCAGTTTAGTTCTCCCAACACCATTTGATGAAGAGACTACCTTTTTCCCATTGTGAATTCCTGCTTCCTTTGTTGATCAACTGACCGTATCATTGTGGGTTTATTTCTGGGCTTCTCATTCCATTCCATTGATCTGTGTGTTTATTTGTGCCAGGGCCATACTGTTTTTGATTACTACAGCTTGCAATACAACCTGAAGTCTAAAATACCTTCAGTTTTGTTTCTAAGATTGCTTTGGCTATTTGGGATCTTTTGTGGTTCCACACAAATTTTAGGATTGCTTGTTCTAGTTCTGTGAAAAATGCTGTTGGTATGTTGTTAGCAATTGGATTAAATCTGTGGATTCCTTTGGGTAGTATAGATATCTTGACATTATTTGTTCTTTCAATCAGTGAGTATGGAATGTCTTTTCATTTCTTTGCGTCGTATTCAATTTCTTTCATCCTTGTTTTATGGTTTTCAGAATATTAAGAATTTCACCTCTTTGGATAAGTTTATTCCTAGCTATTTTATTTTTGGTGCAATGGCAAATTGGATTGTTTTATTAATTTCTTATTCTGCTGCTTCATTATTAGTACATAGAAATGCAACAGATTTCTGTACATTGTTTTTATATCCTGCAACTTTACTGAATTCATTTATCAGCTTTAGTACTTTTTTGGTGGAGTTTTTTGGCTTCTCTATAGAGTATCATGTCATCTGCAAATAGTGGAAGTTTTACTTCTTCCTTAACCAATATGGATGTCTTTTATTTCTTTTTGTCTGATTGCTGTTGCTAGGATTTCCAGTACTATGTTGAATAAAAGTGGTGAGAGTAGACATCCTTGTCTTACTCCTGACCTTAGAGGGAAAGCTCTGTTTTTCCCCACTGAGTATGATGTTAGCTGTGGGTTTTTCATATGTGGCCTTTATTATGTTGAGGTATGTTCCCTCTAAACCTGCCTTGTTGGCGGTTTTTATCATGAATGATGTTGTACTTTATTGAATGCTTTTTCTGAACTTATTGAAATGATCATATCATTCTTATCCTTTCTCTTATTGATGTGATGTATCATGTTGATTGATTTGCAAATACTGAACCATCCTTGCATCCCAGCAATAAATCCCACTTGATAATGATGACGGTTTTAATGTACTGTTGGATTTGATTTGCTAATATTTTGTTGAGGATCTCTGCATCTATCTTCATCAGAGATATATTGGCCTATAGTTCTTTTTGTGATATCTTTATCTGATTTTGTTTGTTGGGAGTTTTTTGATTACTGATACAATTTTCATTGCTGGTAATCACTTTGTTCAAATTTCCTATCTCTTCCCTGCTTCAGTTTTGGGAGGTGATATGTTTTTAGGAATTTACTAATTTCTCTAGGTTGTCCAATTTGTTGGCATATAGTTTTTCAAAATATTCTCTTAAAATTGAGTTTCTGTACTGTTGGTTGTTATTTCTCCTCTTTCACTTGTGACTTTGAGTCCTCTTTTTATTTTTTTTTAAATGAGCCTGGATCAGAGGTTTATCAATTTTGGTGATCTTTTCAAAGAGCCAGCCCCTGGTGTAACTGATCTGTTATATTATTTTTTAAGTTTCTATATTATTTATATCTGCTCTAATCTTTATTATTTCCTTCCTTCTGCTGGTTTGGGGTTTTGTTTGTTATTTTCCTAGCTCCTTTAGATGTAAGGTTAGGTTATTTATTTGAGATTTTTCTTGCTTTTTGAGGGAGCAATTTTCATTTCCCTCCATCTTTGATTTCTTGGTTGACCAATTCATTGTTTAGTAGTATGTTATTTAACCTCCATGCATTTGTGCTCTTCCCAGATTTTTTTCTTGTGGTTTATTTCTAGTTTCACAGTGTTGTGGTCATAAAAGATGCATGGTATGACTTTGATCTTTTTGAACTTGAGACTTGTTTTGTGGCCTAATATGTGCTATTCTTGAGGATGTGCCATGTACATTTGAAAAGAATATATATTGGGCTGTTTTAGGATAGACAGAATGTTCTGATTATATCTGTTAAATCCATCTGGTCCAGTGTGTCATTCAAAGCCACCGTTTCTTTGATTTTGTTTAGATGATCTGTCCATTGATGTAAGTAAGGTGTTCAAGCCCCCTACTATTATTGTATTACTATTCATTAGTTCCTTTATATTTGTTATTAACTGTTTTATGTATTTGGGTGCTCCCGTGTTGGATGCATATTTATAATTGTTACATTTTCTTATTGGATTCTCCCCTTAATGATTATATAGTGTCCTTCTTTGTCTCGTTATAGTCTTTGTTTTAACATCTATTTTGTCTGACATAAGTACATTGCTACCCCAGCTTTCTTTTCACATTCAGTTGCATGATAAATGTTTCTGCATTCCCTCACTTTCAATCTGCAGGTTTCTTTTGGTCTGAAATGAGTCTCTTGTAGGCAGGATAGAGACAATTTTTTTTTTTTAATTTATTTTGAGAAAGAGAAAGCATGAACAGGACAGGCACAGAGACAGGAGGAGACAGAGAATTCCAAGCAGGCTCCATGCTGTCAGCATGGAGCCCAATGCAGGGTTCAACCTCATGAACTGTGAGATCATGACCTGAGCCAAAATCTAGAGTCCGAAGATTAACAGACTGAGACTCCCAGGTGCCCCATGTGTCTTGTTTTGTTTTATTTTTTAATCCATTTTGTCACCCTATGTCTTTTGCTTGGAGCATTTAGTCCATTTACATTCAAAGTAAGTACTGACAGATATGTTACTTGCCTTTTTACTTGTTTTGTGGTTGTTTTTGTAGTTTTTCTCTGATCCTTTCTTCTCTTGCTCTCTTTCATGGTTTGTTGGTTTTCTTTAGTGATATAACTTAGATTCCTTTCTCTTTATCTTTTGCTTATCTAGTAACTGGGTTTTGATTTGTGGTTACCATTAGGTTTGTATATAACATCTTCTGTATATATTATGTTGATGGTCGCTTAAGTTTGAACACATTCTTTATTCCTCTTCGTTTTAGGTATATGGTATCATATTTTACATCCTTTTATTTTGTGAATCCATTAACTGATTTTTACAGATACACTTATCTTTACTGCTTTTGTGTGTCCTACTTTTCTTACTCTTAGTCTTTCCTTCCTGCTCAAAGAGTTCCCTTTAATATTTCTTGTAGGGCTTGTTTAGTGGTAAATAACTCTTAGATTTTGCTTGCCTGAAAAACTCTTTATCTCTCTTTCTATTCTGAATGATAGCCTTGCTGGATAAAGTATTCTTGGCTACAGATTGTTCCTTTCAGCACCCTGAATATATCATGCCACTCCATTCCGGCCTGCAAAGTTTCTACTGAAAAATCTGCTGATAGCCTTAGGGAGTTTCCCCTTGTATATAATTATCTTCTTTTCTCTTGCTGCTTTAAAATTTTTCTCTTTATCACTACTTTTTGCCATTCTAATTACTACGTGTCTTGGTGTGGACCTTCCTGGGTTAATTTTGTTGGGGGATCTCTGTGCCTTCTGGATCTGGATATCTGTTTCCTTCCCCAGATTTGGGAAGTTTTTTTTTTTGTTTGTTTTTTTGTTTTAAATTTTTTTGTTTGTTTGTTTTTTCAACGTTTATTTATTTTTGGGACAGAGAGAGACAAAGCATGAACGGGGGAGGGGCAGAGAGAGAGGGAGACACAGAATCGGAAACAGGCTCCAGGCTCTGAGCCATCAGCCCAGAGCCTGACGCGGGGCTCGAACTCATGGTCCGTGAGATCGTGACCTGGCTGAAGTCGGCCGCTTAACCGACTGCGCCACCCAGGCGCCCCAGATTTGGGAAGTTTTTAGCTAATATTTTTTCAAATAAATTTTCTGTCCCCTTTACTCCGTTTTCTTCTTCTGGAATCCTTATAATGTAAATGTTATTATGCCTGATGGAGTCTCTGAGTTCCCTAAATCTATTCTCATTTTGTATAAATTTTTTTCTCTCTTGATTAACTTCCATTATTATTCTGTCTTCCAGGTCACTAATTCATCCTTCTGCTTCCTCTAGACTGCTATTTATTCCATCTAGTTGTAATTTTAATTTCATTTATTGTGTTCTTTATTTCTGATTGGTTCTTTTTCATCTCTTTGTTAAGGGTCTCACCGATGTTTTCTACTGTTTTCTCAAGTCCAGTGAGTATCTTTATCATCATTACTTTAAATTCTCTATCAGGCATATTACTTATATCCATTTCACTTAGGTCTCTTAGTGTGGTTTTGTCCTATGCTTTCGTTTGGGGCATATTCCTCTGTCTCCTTATTTTGTCTCATTTCCTGTGTCTGTTTCTGTATGTTAGGAAAGTCAGCTTTGTCTCCTACCCTTGAAAAGTAATGCCTTTATGAAGAAGACGTCCTGTAGTGTTCTGCAGTTTCCCCTGTCCCCCAGGTGTTTGGTGGTGGTGGTGGTGGTGTGTGTTGGGGGGGAGGGGTCGTGGAGGGGTTCTTATGCATGTTGTGCATGCCCTGCTGTTGTGTCCTGGTCATTTTTTCTTTTAGTCTGGTTATCTTCAGAGGTTCCCTCTGCCTGTTGTGGGCAGTGTTTAGTCTCTGGCTGAGGTGCAACACACAATTTTAATACCTTGGACTTCCACAGGGCCTGCTGCCAGTTGGCCCGAGGCACCTGCCATCCCCTTTGTTCCTGTAGAAGTCCCTCAGTGATCCCTGCCCCTCCAGCACATGTTTCAAAATGAGTAAACTATTCTCCCTTACATATGTCCCAGGTGTTTCTTCAAACTGCTGCTTCTATGCTATATCTCCATGGGCTGTTTGTGATGTTGTCTCTTTAAGGGCAAGAACTCAGCTTCCTCTCACCCTTCAGGCTCTCCCAGATCCAAGCTTGCTGATTTTTAAAATTCTAGACTTTAAATCTCCGTTGTAAGAGCTCATAAAATTCATCCCCACTTGCTTTCAAAGTCAAATGTTAAATGGGGATTTGTCTTTCCCACAAAGGCTTCCCAGTGTAATAGTCTGTTTCTCTCCCTTCTCTGTACCCAGGGCTCCCTCCCCTCTGCAGATGGCTGCAGTTTCGCTCCCAACCATGTCTCTGCCCTTTCTACCCACTTCAGTGTGGCTTCTTTTCTAACTTTAGTTATGGAGTTTGTTCTGCCTGTCTTTGGGTTGTTTTCTGTGTTTACACTGATTTGGGTGTTATCTAGTTGTATCTGTGGGATGTGCTGAGCTTAGGGTTCTCTTACTCCGCCATCTTCCCAGCCTCCAAAACATTCACATTTTTGATAAGGAAATCACTAGAGAGTGGTGGAAATTGTCAATGTCATTCAGCTAGTTAATACTTAAGACAAAAAAAAAAAGTCCTCTAATACCTAGTTTATGATAATGTTTTGCTATTTTAAAAAAGTAGTTAGAGATGTAAGGAGAGAAAAAGTATTTTAAATAGAAAGATAATTTTAATTTTCATAATATGGAAAATGTTTACTGATCTCTACTTACAATGGTTCATATCTTTTTAAATTCTCTTGATTTAATTAAACAAGTGACTTCCTAGAGTTCCATTACTAATCTAAAGATAGACGATGATCTCTTCCAAAATAAATATGATTTCTAGGTTTAATATACCAAATACAGAGAACTTCAAAACACTTATTGCTGAAAAGTCATGCTTTCACTTTTCTTTTTTTCTTTCTTTAGGATTCTCTTAGATATATATATATATTTTTAATGTTTATTTGCTTTTGAGAGAGACAGACAGAATGCTAGTGGGGGAGAGGCAGAGAGAAAAGGAGATGAAGAATCTGAAGCAGGTGCCAGGCTCTGAGCTGCCAGCACAGAGTCTGAAGCAGGGCTTGATCTCATAGATCATGAGATCATGACCTAAGCCAAAGTCGGATATTTAACCAACTGAGCCACCCAGGCGCCCTTCCCTTAGATATTTCTAAAAACTTTCTAAAAATTATTTGTAAGATGAGATTTTGTTCTGGACAACTGGGCGAGTCTCTTCAACAAGTTAGTATAGCAACAATAAAAAAGAATGGTCCTAAATTAAAAGAGACTTAAAAGATGTAACTAGATGTAATGTACAAATACACAGGATATTTTTAGAACTAGGAAAATCTGAAGATGGATGGATATTAGAAGACATTAAGGATTTACTATTAATTGGTTAAAGATGGTAATATTTCAGCTATGAAATGTTCTTATTTTTAAAAGAAACATATTGAGGTTAATAGAACAGTATTAAAACTTTTCAGCATAAAAACCTTTACCATTTCATTACTTAATAATCATATATCAACATAAAGTGACCTCTTTTCACAATTCTTTCAGTCTTAATTTTTCTAATTTATAATTGTAACCCCAGCTTTTTTGATGAGAATAATTTCATTCTGTCTCACCCAACCATTTTGTTCAGCTTTACTGTACCATTTTATGAGCTAAATTTTCTTTGTACAAAGAAAATTAATGAATTTTGCATTAAATCCCCAATGAAACTATGTGAGATAAAGCTATTTTCATTTACTATTATATTTATTACATTTGATCTAATTTCTGTCACCTCAGTTCTGCTGTTTTTAGATATCCTTGGGTATTTTTCTACTTTCTATGTCTTTTTTTAATTTTATTTTTTGCAAGATCCATTATTTTAACCTAATAGTTATCTGAAAGCATTTCATAAATGTTTTATGATTTATGTAATATATAAACATAATTTAAAAAATAATTTTAGATACCCATTTGTATAAGATAAAAACTTCAACTTCAGTACTTCTCACTTCTTCAGTGTATTCCTTATTTCCTTCCTCAAACCTGTATTTCAGTTAATGTAAACATTTTCAAGGGGTGCTTGGGTGGCTCAGTCAGTTAAGCATCTGACTTCAACTCGTCTCATGATCTCATGGTTCAAGGGTTCGAGTTCCACATCAGGCTCTGTGCTGACAGCTCAGAACCTGGAGCCTGATTCGGATTCTGCGACTCTCTTGCTCTCTGCCCCTCCCCACTTGCACTCGGTTTCTCTCTCTCAAAAATAAACATTAAAAAAAAACCAAATTCATTTTCAAGAATTTAATAGCAATTTAAAATTTTACAAACTAAAAACTTCATTTCAAGAAAATAAAAATGTATAAATTCAAAAAATCTAACATTCAAATGATCTAGGAGATAAAATAATCAGCAGTAAGTTTTCTCCCATTACTTATTGGGAGGTTTATCTCATCTAGTCTCCCTAAAAATAGTTTTCATTTCATCACTCACTCATTTTAATCTTTACTTCCTTATTCCTGAGTTATTTTTTAATGTCTCCCCCAGGTATCTGGAATGCATTATTAGGACATTTAACAAAGATAACTGGGTGGAACATTTTTCAAGACATTAAAGGTCTGAAAATTTACCTTGGTATAGAAATAAAAATGTGTTTAAATATAAAATATGGGGTCATAACTTTTTTTTTTGAAGTTCACTAGACACAATTTTTGTTCTCTGTAATATATTTTTGCAAAATCTGAAGCTTAATTTCCTAATGCTGTTTTTCTTCTTCCTGAAAATTAGTTGGGTTGGCTAGGTTCTTAGTCTTGAAATACAAACATTAGATCTTATTATTTTTTAAATTTTATATTTGATAGGCCCTCAATTTGTAATATTCATTCATTCATTTTTCAGACTTGTAAGTTTTCTTTGTGCTCTTAAATCAGAATATCTGATCCATCAGTCCTTACTATTTATTCATGAGTTGGATCTCTGTGATCTGAACCCAGTGGCTCAGAGTTCAGTATATATTATATCCTTTACATTCTAAATGAGGTTAATAATTTAAATTGCTGAGTTGCTTTGCTATACCAAAATATGCTTTTGAATTCCAACAGATTTTCCTTGGCCTATTGTCATTTTTATGCCATTATGTTGTTATACTGGACTTTTTATGAATTAAATTATAATTAAGTTCAAGACACTGCACATATTTTCATATGAGACTAACATTTGAAATTCTAACAATTATAAAATCACAAAGATCCAAACATGGCTCTGAGGGATCACTCAACATCATCGATGGGGGAAGAAGCATTTTCTTAGAATACTGTTCACTCTAACAGTCTTACCTACAGAAACCTAAGCCTAACATCCAGTTTAATTTCTGTTCTGAGAAAAAAAATATGTCCTATTCTCAACTCACCAGTACTCGTTTCTTTAAATACACAAAGGAAGTCATTTACCCTTCATCGATAAAATGAATGTAAACTAGTGATTTCAAAACCCCCAAGAGAAGACCACTGAAAATGTACTCACAAAGACATTCTTTTCACCTTGAATACTTAATATTTAGATTAAAATTTCTTAAATATTTAGAATGAGGTAAATCACATACTTTCAGAATGCATACAATCTAAATGTAATACAATAGTGCAACTTTGCAAGCCAAAAATAAAGTCTTTTATTTAAAAAACTTTTATAAAAAAACCAATACTGCTTAGTTTGAAAAGCCTCTACTTTATGTCTACACTATAATACTTACAAGCTGATGTTCTAATAGTTGAATTTTTTCATCTTTTTTCTTTATTTCCTCTTTAAGTTGTTTTATTTCATTTAATAAATCTTCATTCTGAAATATTTTAAAAAATTAACATGAAGTATTTAAAACACCTTGATGAGAAGCATTAAATCAACAGTGAAGACTGAATAATGAATGGTTTATTCATTTAAGGGGAAAACTCTTCTTAAAGATGCCAGGTATTAACCTATGAATAAACAAAAACCCATTTTGGTTCCTCCAAACGTTCATAGTGTAACAGAGTCTAACATGTAAAAAATGAATAACAGCAACAGCAGCTAACATTCATTAAGTACAAGTGCTAAGAGCTAAGTACTTTTAGATATCTAAGCATTTGATCCTGAGTACAACCCTGAGGCTGATACTATTATCCCCTTTTTACAGATAAGGAAACTGGGACATGGGCCATACACTAAATTAAATTACATATAAAACAGTAATTTCAGCTAGATTTCAAGGGATGCATGAGAGTTGCCTTTCAGAAAAAATGAAGGGCCCAACAAACAGAAGGAACAACATAATTAAAGGCAGAGAGTCATTTCACAGCTGGTTCAGAAATCAGCAGAAAGATAAATATGCCTAGAAGGATAACAGGGAGATTCTTTTTTCATGAGCCACCTTCCTGAGAACTGCCTGACTCAAAGACAAAATACCCTGTCAATTTAGTCTTTAAGAAATTCCTAACAGTATTAAAAGGAAACCTATCATCAAGTTAAGCAGAAATCCAGCTACATTTCGAAGCGTAAAGTATCATTACCTTTTGTTAGTCCATTGTGTTTACTACTATTCAATTAATCAGAAATATATACTGAGAAAACAGTACAAGCAAGGAAATTAGAATATATACGTGAATGACATATCTTGTAAAGGAGAAAACTATGTAAGCAATTATAATTATAAAATGCTATTACTGAGCAAAGTATGCCATCCCTTGCAGATACATTGGGAATGAACACAAAATAGTGCAGTCTCTTTAACAAGAGATCAGAAATAGACATTTTGCAAAGGCTTTAATATATCATATAAACATCACAATGGGAAAGAAAAGATCTTTGTTAATGATGTTATATACACTGCAATTGGGCAAGACTTTTTCTTGTATATAAAAAATGATTTCTAGTTGAACTTAAAGAGTTTATTATTTTTTTTAAATCATAAGTCAGGGCAAAAGAGGGGCGCCTGGGTGGCTCAGTCGCTTAAGCATCCGACTTCAGCTCAGGTCATGATCTCATGGCTTGTGAGTTCGAGTTCCACGTTGGGCTCTGTACTGACAGCTCAGAGCCTGGAGCCTGCTTTAGATTCCATCTCTGTCTCTCTCTGCCCCTTTCCTGCTCACACACTGTCTGTCTGTCTGTCTCTCTTTCTCAGATATAAACATTAAAAAAATTTTTAATAAAATAAATAAAATAAAAAGACAAAGATAGATTGCAGATCATGAAGGATACATTTTTTAAGCTATGTGGCAAATGAAATTATTAAGAAATAATAAGTATATTTGATTACTTATAATTTAAAGCACCTATACAATTAACACTAACATTAAAAGCTGGTGAAAACCTATGCAAATATGACAGAGGACTTATATTCAAGTATATTAAGAGCATGTTCAAACACACAGGATAATTTTCTAGGCCCCAAAAGACAAATAAACCAATTCCCACAAATATATATATATATATATCTGGCAAAATGTTCTATCTGACTTCTTGGAGAAATATAAATTCAAGTATTAAAGGTAATTGTTTTATAGACATTAAATTGGGGGAAGAAATAATGTGATGAACAAAATTGCAGAAAAAAAAAGGTACATCATCAGACATCAAAACTGGCCTTTCTGTAGAAACACATGGCTATACATAGAAGAGTCATAAAAATGCTTGCACTCTAATTCAGTCATCCCACTCCTAAGAAACTATGCCAAAGAAATAATCATAAGTATGAAAAAAACCTACAAAAAGGTATTATCTAAAAGTTTACAAATTTATAACTGCCCTAAAAGGAGACAACTGAAATACAATGTCGCAATCTAATGGAATACTATATATACTATACTATATGTTATCATTTGGTCACTGCTAGGTTCGGCCAGTGTTAGAGGAAATGGAATTGAAAAAAAATCCAAATACAATGTGATAACATTAATAGCCAACATGTATACAGTATTTAACTTTATGACAGTCACTGCTGTAAGGATTTTACACATAAAGATGGGCAAAGGGGAACACATATCAGTAAACAGGTAATTCCAGTGAAGTCTTAAAGGATGAGTAAAAAGCTCTGAAGATACAGAAACCTGTCAGGCTTTGGATTTGAGGAAGAGATTCTAGTATTGTACAATACAGAGATGAAGATAAGCATAGCATATGTGGAGAATTAGAAGCAGTGACTCTATCACACAAAGGCTGTAGTGAACAGTGGAAACCAACGTGGTTAGTAAACCAGGCAAGAGCCAAATCATAGAGAGTCATGAATATCAACCATGGCCTAAGCAAAGGGAGTGACAGTGCATTTGAGATGGCTATTTACAGGACAAATATGACAATGACAACAACAAATTAGGCTAGGGAATTTGTTACCAAAATGTTATAATACTCCAGATGACAGTAGGAGCCTGACCCAAGAGAGTGAAGGGAGAAGAAGTAAGAGCAGGAATCAAATTAGGAGAGTTTTGGAAGATGGCGGCTTAGGAGGACGCTGGGCTCACCGCACGTCCTGCTGATCACTTAGATTCCATCTACACCTGCCTAAATAACCCAGAAAACCGCCAGAGGATTAGCAGAACAGAGTCGCCGGAGCCAAACGTAGAAGAGAGGCCCACGGAAGAGGGTAGGAAGGGCGGCGAGGCGGTGCGCGCTCCACGGACTGGCGGGAGGGAGCTGGGGCAGAGGGGCGGCTCGCCGGCCAAGCAGAGCCCCAGAGTCTGGCTTGCAAAAGCGGAGGGGCCGGGCGGACTGTGTTCCGACAGCAAGGCGAATTAGCGTCTGGGAGGTCATAAATTAACAGCTCTGCTCGGAAAGCGGGAAGGCTGGAGGACAAAGGGAGGGAGAGCTGCTGAGCCCCCTGACAACAGAGCTCAGTTTGGTGGGGAACAAAGGCGCTCGCCAGCGCCATTTCCCCCGCCAGCCGAAATCCCAAAGGGAACCGGTTCCTGCCAGGGAACTTGCTCGCTCCTCGCAAACACCCAACTCTGCGCTTCGGCGGAGCCAAACCTCCGGCAGCGGATCTGACTCCCTCCCGCTGCCACAGGGCCCCTCCTGAAGTGGATCACCTAAGGAGAAGCGATCTAAGCCTGCCCCCCCTGCCCCCGAGCACCTTGCCTACCCACCCCAGCTAATACGCCAGATCCCCAGCATCACAAGCCTGGCAGGGTGCAAGTAGCCCAGACGAGCCACACCACCCCACAGTGAATCCCACCCCTAGGAGAGGGGAAGAGAAGGCACACACCAGTCTGACTGTGGCCCCAGCGGTGGGCTGGGAGCAGACATCAGGTCGGACTGCGGCCCCGCCCACCAACTCCAGTTATACACCACAGCACAGGGGAAGTGCCCTGCAGGTCCTCACCACGCCAGGGACTATCCAAAATGACCAAGCGGAAGAACTCCCCTCAGAAGAATCTCCAGGAAATAACAACAGCTAATGAGCTGATCAAAAAGGATTTAAATAATATAACAAAAAGTGAATTTAGAATAATAGTCATAAAATTAATCGCTGGGCTTGAAAACAGTATACAGGACAGCAAAGAATCTCTTGCTACAGAGATCAAGGGACTAAGGAACAGTCACGAGGAGCTGAAAAACGCTTTAAACGAAATGCATAACAAAATGGAAACCACCACAGCTCGGCTTGAAGAGGCAGAGGAGAGAATAGGTGAACTAGAAGATAAAGTTATGGAAAAAGAGGAAGCTGAGAAAAAGAGAGATAAAAAAAATCCAGGAGTATGAGGGGAAAATTAGAGAATTAAGTGATACACTAAAAAGAAATAATATACGCATAATTGGTATCCCAGAGGAGGAAGAGAGAGGGAAAGGTGCTGAAGGGGTACTTGAAGAAATAATAGCTGAGAACTTCCCTGAACTGGGGAAGGAAAAAGGCATTGAAATCCAAGAGGCACAGAGAACTCCCTTCAGACGTAACTTGAATCGATCTTCTGCACGACATATCATAGTGAAACTGGCAAAATACAAGGATAAAGAGAAAACTCTGAAAGCAGCAAGGGGTAAACGTGCCCTCACATATAAAGGGAGACCTATAAGACTCGTGACTGATCTCTCTTTTGAAACTTGGCAGGCCAGAAAGAATTGGCACGAGATTTTCAGGGTGCTAGACAGAAAAAATATGCAGCCGAGAATCCTTTATCCAGCAAGTCTGTCATTTAGAATAGAAGGAGAGATAAAGGTCTTCCCAAACAAACAAAAACTGAAGGAATTTGTCACCACTAAACCAGCCCTACAAGAGATCCTAAGGGGGACCCTGTGAGACAAAGTCCCAGAGACATCACTATAAGCATAAAACATACAGACATCACAATGACTCTAAACCCGTATCTTTCTATAATAACACTGAATGTAAATGGATTAAATGCGCCAAAAGACATAGGGTATCAGAATGGGTAAAAAAACAAGACCCATCTATTTGCTGTCTGCAAGAGACTCATTTTAGACCTGAGGACACCTTTAGATTGAGAGTGAGGGGATGGAGAACTATTTATCATGCGACTGGAAGCCAAAAGAAAGCTGGAGTAGCCATACTTATATCAGACAAACTAGACTTTAAATTAAAGGCTGTAACAAGAGATGAAGAAGGACATTATATAATAGTTACAGGGTCTATCCATCAGGAAGAGCTAACAATTATAAATGTCTATGCACCGAATACCGGAGCCCCCAAATATATAAAACAATTACTCATAAACATAAGCAACCTTATTGATAAGAATGTGGTAATTGCAGGGGACTTTAATACACCACTTACAGAAATGGATAGATCATCTAGACACACGGTCAATAAAGAAACAAGGGCCCTGAATGAGACATTGGATCAGATGGACCTGACAGATATATTTAGAACTCTGCATCCCAAAGCAACAGAATATACTTTCTTCTCGAGTGCACATGGAACATTCTCCAAGATAGATCATATACTGGGTCACAAAACAGCCCTTCATAAGTTTACAAGAATTGAAATTATACCATGCTTACTTTCAGACCACAATGCTATGAAGCTTGAAATCAACCACAGAAAAAAGTCTGGAAAACCTCCAAAAGCATGGAGGTTAAAGAACACCCTACTAACGAATGAGTGGGTCAACCAGGCAATTAGAGAAGAAATTAAAAAATATATGGAAACAAACGAAAATGAAAATACAACAATCCAAACGCTTTGGGACGCAGCAAAGGCAGTCCTGAGAGGAAAATACATTGCAATCCAGGCCTATCTCAAGAAACAAGAAAAATCCCAAATACAAAATCTAACAGCACACCTAAAGGAACTAGAAGCAGAACAGCAAAGGCAGCCTAAGCCCAGCAGAAGAAGAGAAATAATAAAGATCAGAGCAGAAATAAACAATATAGAAACTAATCAACAAAACCAAGAGTTGGTTTTTTCAAAAAATAAACAAAATTGACAAACCTCTAGCCAGGCTTCTCAAAAAGAAAAGGGAGATGACCCAAATAAAATCATGAATGAAAATGGAATTATTAAAACCAATCCCTCAGAGATACAAACAATTATCAGGGAATACTATGAAAACTTATATGCCAACAAATTGGACAACCTGGAAGAAATGGACAAATTCCTGAACACCCACACTCTTCCAAAACTCAATCAGGAGGAAATAGAAAGCTTGAACAGACCCATAACCAGCGAAGAAATTGAATCGGTTATCAAAAATCTCCCAACAAATAAGAGTCCAGGACCAGATGGCTTCCCAGGGGAGTTCTACCAGACGTTTAAAGCAGAGATAATACCTATCCTTCTCAAGCTATTCCAAGAAATAGAAAGGGAAGGAAAACTTCCAGACTCATTCTATGAAGCCAGTATTACTTTGATTCCTAAACCAGACAGAGACCCAGTAAAAAAAGAGAACTACAGGCCAATATCCCTGATGAATATGGATGCAAAAATTCTCAATAAGATACTAGCAAATCGAATTCAACGGCATATAAAAAGAATTATTCACCATGATCAAGTGGGATTCATTCCTGGGATGCAGGGCTGGTTCAACATTCGCAAATCAATCAACGTGATACATCACATTAACAAAAAAAAAAAAAAAAGAACCATATGATCCTGTCAATCGATGCAGAAAAGGCCTTCGACAAAATCCAGCACCCTTTCTTAATAAAAACCCTTGAGAAAGTCGGGATAGAAGGAACATACTTAAAGATCATAAAAGCCATTTATGAAAAGCGCACAGCTAACATCATCCTCAACGGGGAAAAACTGAAAGCTTTTTTCCTGAGATCAGGAACACGACAAGGATGCCCACTCTCACCGCTGCTGTTTAACATAGTGCTGGAAGTTCTAGCATCAGCAATCAGACAACAAAAGGAAATCAAAGGCATCAAAATTGGCAAAGATGAAGTCAAGCTTTCGCTTTTTGCAGATGACATGATATTATACATGGAAAATCCGATAGACTCCACCAAAAGTCTGCTAGAACTGATACAGGAATTCAGCAAAGTTGCAGGATACAAAATCAATGTACAGAAATCAGTTGCATTCTTATACACTAACAATGAAGCAACAGAAAGACAAATAAAGAAACTGATCCCATTCACAATTGCACCAAGAAGCATAAAATACCTAGGAATAAATCTAAATGTAAAGGATCTGTATGCTGAAAACTATAGAAAGCTTATGAAGGAAATTGAAGAAGATTTAAAGAAATGGAAAGACATTCCCTGCTCATGGATTGGAAAAATAAATATTGTCAAAATGTCAATACTACCCAAAGCTATCTACACATTCAATGCAATCCCAATCAAAATTGCACCAGCATTCTTCTCGAAACTAGAACAAGCCATCCTAAAATTCATATGGAACCACAAAAGGCCCCGAATAGCCAAAGGAATTTTGAAGAAGAAGACCAAAGCAGGAGGCATCACAATCCCAGACTACTACAAAGCTGTCATCATCAAGACAGCATGGTATTGGCACCAAAACAGACACATAGACCAATGGAATAGAATAGAAACCCCAGAACTAGACCCACAAACGTATGGCCAACTCATCTTTGACAAAGCAGGAAAGAACATCCAATGGAAAAAAGACAGCCTCTTTAACAAATGGTGCTGGGAGAACTGGACAGCAACATGCAGAAGGTTGAAACTAGACCACTTTCTCACACCATTCACAAAAATAAACTCAAAATGGATAAAGGACCTAAATGTGAGACAGCAAACCATCAAAACCTTAGAGGAGAAAGCAGGAAAAGACCTCTCTGACCTCAGCCGTAGCAATCTCTTACTCGACACATCCCCAAAGGCAAGGGAATTAAAAGCAAAAGTGAATTACTGAGACCTTATGAAGATAAAAAGCTTCTGCACAGCAAAGGAAACAACCAACAAAACTCAAAGGCAACCAACGGAATGGGAAAAGATATTCGCAAATGACATATCGGACAAAGGGCTAGTATCCAAAATCTATAAAGAGCTCACCAAACTCCACACCCAAAAAACAAATAACCCAGTGAAGAAATGGGCAGAAAACATGAATAGACACTTCTCTAAAGAAGACATCCAGATGGCCAACAGGCACATGAAAAGATGTTCAGCGTCGCTCCTTATCAGGGAAATACAAATCAAAACCACACTCAGGTATCACCTCACGCCAGTCAGAGTGGCCAAAATGAACAAATCAGGAGACTATAGATGCTGGAGAGGATGTGGAGAAACGGGAACCCTCTTGCACTGTTGGTGGGAATGCAAATTGGTGCAGCCGCTCTGGAAAGCAGTGTGGAGGTTCCTCAGAAAATTAAAAATAGACCTACCCTATGACCCAGCAATAGCACTGCTAGGAATTTATCCAAGGGATACAGGAGCACTGATGCATAGGGCCACTTGTACCCCAATGTTTATAGCAGCACTCTCAACAATAGCCAAATTATGGAAAGAGCCTAAATGTCCATCAACTGATGAATGGATAAAGAAATTGTGGTTTATATACACAATGGAATATTACATGGCAATGAGAAAAAATGAAATATGGCCTTTTGTAGCAACGTGGATGGAACTGGAGAGTGTGATGCTAAGTGAAATAAGCCATACAGAGAAAGACAGATACCATATGGTTTCACTCTTATGTGGATCCTGAGAAACTTAACAGGAACCCATGGAGGAGGGGAAGGAAAAAAAAAAAAAAAGAGGTTAGAATGGGAGAGAGCCAAAGCATAAGAGACTGTTAAAAACTGAGAACAAACTGAGGGTTGATGGGGGGTGGGAGGGAGGAGAGGGTGGGTGATGGGTATTGAGGAGGGCACCTTTTGGGATGAGCACTGGGTGTTGTATGGAAACCAATTTGTCAATAAATTTCAGAAAAAAAATAAATAAATAAACTTTTTAAATGCTCTAAAGGAAAAAAAAAAAAAAAAGGAGATTTTGGCAATTATCTCTCCATGTGAAAGAGCACAAAGGGACAGTCAAGAGTGATACCTATTTTTCTAGTGTGAGTGATAATGGTTGTGCCTCCAAAAGAAATGAAGACTAAATGAGGAGAAATATGTCCAAAGAGGAAAAATGGTGAGTCTCAGATATATTATTAGAGGTGCCTGGGGCTGGGACACAGTGGAAATGTCCAGAGGGCAACTGGATGACCCGGTATGAAAGAGCAATTTCTGGGGCACCTGGGTGGCTCAGTCAGTTAAGCGTCTGACTCTTGATTTTGGCTGAGATCATGATCTCAACGGTTGTGGGACTGAGCCCTCCATTGGGCTTCACTGGGTGTGGAGCCTGCTTAAAATTCTCCCTCTCTCTCCCCCCTCAACTCCCCTCCTCACTTGTGCTCTCTCTCTTGCTCACTCTCTCAAAAAAAAGAGAAATTTCATGTTATCAACACATATGGTCTATATGACACCATGACAGTAAAAAGTTCAAAGAGAACTGGACTAAAGATATAAATCTATATTCTGAATAAGAGGAGGAACCTACAAAGGAAATGGGAAAATGCTGAAGAGTGTAAGGGATTTCAGAGAGAAGTGACATAAAAATCAAGGACAAAGCTTTTAAGATAACTGTCATGCCAGATGTCTATAGCATTAAAACCAGTAGCTGCTTTCATTTGTCCAGGTTTCCATGTTAACTAGAAAGAGGTTTAAGGAGAGTCAAGGAAAGGTTTATCTGGTTTACTGAATTTATGATAGGTAAGATACAGAAATTTATAAACTGAGGATGAAGAAAAAGTAGTGAAGACACACTTAAGAGAGATAAGAGAGGAGGATGTAGTTAGGTCCCTAACAGCAGCAGAAGATAAGAGTCCAGAACCTAAGAAAGGGTGGTCTTCCACAGCACAGTGGCCATTTTTGCTCTGTAACTGAAACAAGGTGAATGAGAATGATAACAGATACAGGTAAGTCAGAAGGCAGGAGGGCAGGTAGCAGATCTTGCTTGATGAACACAAGGCCACTTGCAGAAACTGAGAAGAATGGCTGAGAATGAGGCTTGTGGGCGGAGGCAATGTTGAGACTAGCTCATCAAGGGAATGGGAGAGGGAGCTGTTCTGACTGATACAAAAGACAGATTAGGGACATGGCAGGTCCAGTGCAGATTGCAGACCCTGAATTTGCAATGACACAAGTCAGTTATATCATTTGAAGCTGTACTGCTCAACCGGATGAGAAGGGGACATAACTGGGGATCTGACAATGAAAGTGCAAAGGAGTCCAGTGTACTGGAAACAGTATCAGCCACAGCATCTCACCTTGGATAAGAAGGAAGACTAAGAATGATCTACTTGGAAGGAAATGGAGTAGGGACAAGAAATAAATACTGTGTAGCAATATGTCTATCATGTAACATTAAATATATAGACACACTAGAAAGGAACAAAGAAAAATTAAAAATATCAGTTGTGTAAAAGTTGGAATTAAAATTTTTTTCTTTGAAAATTATTTCTTCATATGTAAAAACTTTTCACAAAAAAAATGCAGGAAAAACGCACCTTCACTTTAAAAATGTCGGTCACAAAACTTAAAACTGAGAGATGATTAGAAACCCTCTAAGTCAATGGTTCTCAATTATTGTGTATGTAAAAGTATTTTTAAAAAAGATATCCTACTGCAGACCTGCTGATTTAGAGTACTGTACTCTTAATAGGATGGAAGCCCAGAGATGGGAAGAAATTTGTGCAATAATAGGTAAGGTAACACATCAAAAAACCAAGACTAGATAACAAAATAACTACTAATCCTATATTCTTTTGGTTTTGGTGGTTTTAGATGCAATCTTGTTCCAGTAAGTCACCCCACATTCTATGAGAAAATTATGCTGCTTTGACCTCTAATTCCAGGGTTGACTACTTGACTTTATTTGGAGAAGGTAATATTTGCAACATCCAAGCAGAATCCACATGTGGTTCTGCCAATGCTTTTTTCCCTTAAGTTCAAAAACATGTCCTAGGACAGGGGCTGATCCTCCAGACTGGCTCTCAGGATGAAGAAGCAGCAGAAAGCAGAGTCCCAGCTGATCTACAGCCAGTATGTAACATATTGAAAAATAACAAGTCGAGAAATACATTTTTGTCACCGCAAGACACCAATATTTCAAGATTGTTTGTTGACTAGAAAACACTGACTAGCATGCCCTAAGATAGAATGTGAAATAAAACAATAATTTTACTTGGAAACATTAAATCAAAAAAACATTTGTGTGCTTAAGAAATATGAACTTCAGAAATAACTGTAAAAGAAAAAAGCTTTTCTCAATAAAAAGAGAACTAAAAATTACCATTATAAAAATATACTTTCAAACACTAAAGTACATCTGTATTCTATAATTATATTTTTAAACATGAGAAAAAGATAAATTAATCTCATTTTCAGTATATTTCTTCAATGTTGTTATTATATAGAAGTACCTGTTAATCACCATAACTGGTATATTTTTAAAACTGTTTTCATAATTATAAAAAAGAAATTAAAAATTTCATAATTTATTGATTTAAGAAAAACAATCCTGTACCAGTAGTAATACAGGGACAAATAATTATCCAACTAATAAAATAAATTCAAATTAAAACACCAGAGTGATATCATTTTAACTTATTAAGGTAGCAAAAGTTAAAACCAGACCCGATTAAAACTTAACACAGCAAAGCTGCAGGTTTTAATACATTTATTATTAAATGTTTTGATTGTTACTGCTTTATAATTTTAGTAATAAAGAATTTCTAAAAATTTAGCATGACTACCTAGTCATACCTTATATATTTGATCACCATCTTCTGGTTCTGGACTGGACGGCAATGATAGCTGAATATCATGCAATGAACCACTTCCATCATGCTGTCAGAGAGAACAGAAGGAAAACATGAGATTAATACAATAACTGCAAACACTCCTTTTAACCTGAATTCACCCAGACCAAATTGCTAGCATGGCAAAGGACAAACAGGATATAAGATTTTAGAAATCTCCTTTTCATTGTACACATTTGTAGAAGAAAATGTGGAATGGGTAAAAATAAAGCGAGGGCAAGAATAATTTGTGGAACTAAACAACAGATAGTACATGAATGGATGAAGCACAAAGCCACTGAAAGTTTTACAGTGGGAAAAGGAATATGGAAAATTTCCTAAAGAATTTAAAGATTATCTCACCCACCAAAAAATGCAAAATAAAAGCCAAATTACATCTGCTTTGGTTTAGACATGGCTTTTAGAGTATGATTTAAAAAAATTTTTTGGGGGGGTGCCTGGGTGGCTTGGTCGGTTAAGTGTCCGACTTTGGCTCAGGTCATGATCTCACGGTCTGAGTTTGAGCCCCGCGTCGGGCTCTGTGCTGACAGCTCAGAGCCTGGAGCCTGTTTCAGATTCTGTGTCTCACCTCTCTCTCTGCCCCTCCCCTGTTCATGCTCTGTCTCTCCCTGTCTGTCTCAAAAATAAATAAACGTTAAAAAAAAATTCTTTTTTTTAAATAAAGAAAATTTTTTCAATGTTTACATATTTTTGAGAGAGAAAGAGACAGAGCATGAGCAGGGGAGGGGCAGAGAGAGAGGGAGACACACAATCCGAAGCAGGCTCCAGGCTCTGTCAGCACAGAGCTTGATGCGGCTCGAACCACAACCATGAGATCATGACCTGAGCCGAAGTCAGACGCTTAACCGACTGAGCCACTGAGACACCCTTGAGTATGTATTTTTTGTTTTTGTTTCTGAGTCAGAAACAATAATATTAAATAATTCAAGAAGGCATAGCCATAAGAATCATTTGATTAAAAATACTAGACCAGAGTATACATATTGCATGACTATTTTTTTAAGTTTATTTATTTATTTTGAGAGAGACAGCACGAGCAAGCAAAGGGTAGAAAGAGAGGGGGAGAGAGAGAGAATTCCAAGCAGGCTCTACACTGCCAGCACATAACCCAATGTGGGGTTCAAACTCATGAACTGTTGACATCATGACCTGAACCGACATCAAGAGTCAGACACTTAACTAACTGAGCCACCCAGGTACCCCCGCATGACTGGATTTATGTGAAGCCTAAGAGAAGGAAAAACTAATTTATTGTGCTAGAGATCAGAACAGGGGTTGACTTAAGGGAAAGGGGATGTTGGAAATGTTCTATGTCTTGACTGTATGTATGGATGGTACATACAGGATGTATGGTGGTACACACATATGAAAAGTTTAAGTTATACACTTAAGATTGGTATACCTTAAACACCTACTGGATGTATGCTATATCTCAATAGAAGTTGAAAAAGTTAAACTTTTTGTCCTTAAATCCAATAAAGAAAATGACAAAAATTACGTCCTACCCCTTGCTGAATTGGTTAGGAATAACCAAGAAATGGCATATTAAATGATTCACAGACAACCTCAAGAAAGATGAATAAGTATAGAATATGCCTGGAGTGATGGTGAAGGACTGGGCCCCTACCAAGGGTGGTCTGACACCTGGTTTGTTCAGATGCCTTGAGACACCCACTGAATCAACAACGTTCAAGGAGTGCTACTATCATCATCTTCCTCAGACCTATCTGTCCTGAGGAAATCTCTTAGACTGCAGAAATGTCCTGTATTAAAACAAGAATGTTAAAAGTAGAAGACATAAGCATGTAGGCCATTTTCTTCTTTACTGAATCAGAATCTCTGGGTATAGGGCCTATGAATGTGTATTTAGATTCATAGCAAAAAATAAGCATTTGTCAAATTTCTAACATAAATTATATCTTCATTGGTGAAATCAAATGGAGATACAGAATTTGACCTGAGAGGGGAGGCAATGTCCTAATGAATGCCTTCAGAACACCATGTTAAATGTTTAAAATAAAAAAAGAAATTTTACAAGACTCATCTCAGTTAAAAGTTCATCTCTGCTGTAAATGCCTTGATGTAAAAAAAACAGTACTACATATAAGTATATATTTGAGAAAAGAGAAACTGTATAATCTGACTTATTTTCAAACATCTCTATCTTCTTCCTGCAAATTGCAAGCAGGAACTCCAAAGAATAGGAGACAACACAAGTATACACTGCTTTTGCCTTAGATGTGGGTATAGCTGTGGAAAGTAAGCAGCAGAATGAGAAAAATAAAACATCAGCTTTCAGGGAGAAGAGACAAAAAGGGGAGCCCCAGGTAAAGAGAAAATACCAGTGAGACCAGCTCAGGACTCCAGGAAGCTGTATGTAAATTTCTAGGTTCAACCCTGAATAGCACTTGCTTGAATCTGATCCTAATATCAAAGACTTTGAGAAATAAACTAAGACCATTGTCCAGGCCCAATCTAGCCACTGAAAGGTGTATACTAAGGACAGATGATGAGCATGGCAAAGGCTTTGAAATAGAAATGACATTACAGCCACAATCCAAAGTGGCTGGCTAGTTTGAACTTCTAGCCTGAATCTAACCAGAGCATTTGTCTGCTTTAAAATTAAAACAGGAGTGCCTGGGTGGCTCAGTCGGTTAAGCGTCCGACTTCTGCTCAGGTCATGAATGATCTTGCGGTTTATGAGTTTGAGCCCCATGTTGGGCTCTGTGCTGTCAGATCAGAGCCTGGAGCCCGCTTCAGATTCTGTGTCTCCCTCTCTCTCTCTATGCCCTTTCCCCACTCGCATGCTCTCTCACTCTCTCAAAAATAAACATTACCAAAAAAAAAAATTATTTTAAGAAAATTAAAACAAAAACCAAAACAGCAAAAAACCCCAAGAAACCCCACAATATTCTCCATAACATTTAAACAAAATTAAGTGTCTCCTAACAAAACACACAAAGATACAAGATATACAATCCAAAATTACTCAACACACAAACAACAAGGAACATCTCAACTCACACAGGAAAAGACAATCAACAAACACCAATGCCAAAACAAGACAGAGGTTGGAATTAATTGAAAGAGATTTTAATAGGGCCATTATAAAATTCTCCAAAAGTAAAAGAGAACTCTTAAAGGGAATGGAAAGAGAAAATCTTAGCAAAGAAATAGAACAAAGTGGAAATGTGCAAATTCTAGAACTGAAAAGATTCAATAATTAAATTTCAAAATGCACTAGCTGGACTGAATACCAGCATTTGAGATAACAGAGTGAACTTGAAGACGCATCAACAAAAATCATGTAATTTGAACCATGAAGAGAAAAGAGATGGGGGGTGGGGGGTGGCGTGGAAAAAGAATAGAATCTGCTGAGGGAAGTATGGGACAAGAACGAAGGATCTAATATAATATTCATAGCATTAGAGTCACAGAAGGAAGGGTAGAGGGCTGAAAAAAGTATTTGAAGAAATAACAGACAAATACACCCCAAACTTGGTGAAAAACATAAACCTGCAGATTTGGGAAGCTCAATTTAAAAAGAATAGAAAATAGACAAAGTGTGGTCTCTGAACATAAGGGAATTAAACTAGAAATCAGTAACAGAAGGATAATGTTCAAACTGTTAGAAAATAAACAAGGAACTTTAAATCATCCATGGGTCAAAGAAGAAACCTGAAGGCAAATAAGAAAATATTTTGATTTGAAGAAAAGTGAAGATACCACATTATCAAAATCTGTGGAATTCAACTAAAGCAGTGCTTAGTGAGAAAATTATTATAAGAGAGACTCATATTAAAACAAAGGTGTCAAGGGGCGCCTGGGTGGCACAGTCGGTTAAGCGTCCGACTTCAGCCAGGTCACGATCTCGCGGTCCGTGAGTTCGAGCCCCGCATCGGGCTCTGGGCTGATGGCTCAGAGCCTGGAGCCTGTTTCCGATTCTGTGTCTCCCTCTCTCTCTGCCCCTCGCCCGTTCATGCTCTGTCTCTCTATGTCCCAAAAATAAATAAATGCTGAAAAAAAAAAATTAAAAAAAAAAACAAAAAAAACAAAAAAAACAAAGGTGTCAAATCTACAACTGGAGCAAAATAAACCAAGAGCAAGCAGAAAGAAGAAAATAATAAAGAGCAGAAATTAATGAAATTGAAAATCAAGAAATAGAAAGAAAGCAATGAAACCAAAAACAGGTTATTCGGCAACTATAAAACATCTAGCAAAACTGCCAAAGAACAAAGATAGAAGGCACAAATCAGATACATATCAGGACAGAGAAAACAGGTATCAGGAATGAAAGCAGGGATATCATTAAGATGTTTCAGGCATTAAAAGTACATAAGGCAATAATACTATGAGTGACTCTATGCACACAAATTTGACAACTTACATGAAATGGAGAAATTACTCAAAAACCACAAATTATCAAAACTCACCCCAAATGAAACAGACAACTTGAGTAGATGTGATTATTAATAAAATTATTTCATAATTTAAACCTTCCATAAAAGAAATATTAAAGGCTAGATGTCTGTCTCCAAAATTCTTCCAAAATTTAAAGGAATAGTATCAGTTCTATATAATCTCTTAGAGAAAACATAAATCAAATTAAGTTAGAAAATTAAATCAGTTAAATGAGGCTAGCACTTACCTGAACCAAAGACAGTATAAGAAGACTTAAAGATCAAGATCCTTTGTGAATACACAAAAGTCCTTGAAAAAATATCTCTAAATCAAATTCAATAATATATAAAAAGGAAAAAAGATTATGAACAAGTGGAGTTGATCCCTGGAATGTAAAGCTGGCTCAATAGTTAAAAAGCAATGTGATTCAGCATATCAAGAAATATCTATGATTATTGCAACAGACACAGAAAAAGTTTCTTCCAAAATTCAACATCCATTCATGACAAAAACACAGCAAACTAGCAAGAGAAGGGAACTTGTTCAACCTGATAAAATCCATCTAAAAAAAGCCTCAAAATTAACATCATATTTAACAGTGAAAGACTGAATGCTTTACCCCCAAAGCCAGGAACAAGGTACTCTATTATACTGGAGTTCCTACCCAGTGCAATAAAGCAAGTAAAATGAAATTTTTTTTTTTTTTTAAATTTTTTTTTCCAACGTTTTATTTATTTTTGGGACAGAGAGAGATAGAGCATGAACAGGGGAGGGGTAGAGAGAGAGGGAGACACAGAATCAGAAACAGCTCCAGGCTCTGAGCCATCAGCCCAGAGCCCGACGCGGGGCTCGAACTCACGGACCACGAGATCATGACCTGGCTGAAGTCGGACGCTTAACCGACTGCGCCACCCAGGCGCCCCAAAAATGAAATTTTAAAGGACAAGTAGAAACTAAAAAAGGAATAAAACCATCTCCATTCAAGTAATATAATTTTAGCTGTATCATTTCCCAAAGTATCTGCAATACTACTACTAGAACTAACACATGAATTTAGGAAAGTCACAAAATACAAGGTTGATATATAAAAATCTACTATTTCTATGGCAAAGAACTGAAAATTGACATTTAAAAAAATTTACATTAAACCAAAATCCAACAAAACCAAGAAAAAAAATCAAAATCCCCAAATAGAAATATTTAGGTACAAATCTAACAAAATATAGACAAACTTCAAAAACAAACAAACAAAAAAAATCGGGGCACCTGGGTGGCTCAGTCAGTTGAGTGACTTCTGCTCAGGTAATGATATTGCGGTCTGCGAGTTTGAGCCCCGCATCTGGCTCTGGGCGGACAGCTCAGAGCCTGGTGCCTGCTTCAGATTCTGTGTCTCCCTACCTCTCTGCCCCTCCCCCATTTGCACTCTGTCTCTGTCTCTGAAAACTGAATAAACGTTAAAAAAAATTTTAAAACCAAAAAAAAAAAAAAAAAAAAAAGAAATCAGAGATGACTTACATAAATGGAGAGGTATACTCTTTAATGAATTTAAAGACTCAATATTGTTGAAATATCAACTCTCTTCAAATTCAACTACGTATCAGTGCCCACTCAACCAATTTCCAGCAGAATTTTCGCAGAAATAGAAAAGCTGGTTCTAAAATTTATATAGTAAGGCAAGAGAACTAAAACAGTCAAATAATTTTGAAAAGATAAAGTTGGAAGATATAATACTACTTTGAGACTTACTATAAAAGCTATCGTAATCTAGAGAATCTGATATTGGCAAAAGGACATTGATCAAAGGAATGAAAGAGTCCAGAAACAGACACATTTATGTTCAAAGGCATTTTTGACAAAAGTACCAAGGCAATTCAATAAAGAAAGGATAGTCTTTTCAACAAATGGTACCAGAACATCCATATGCAAGAAAATTAATTTCACTCATACCTCATGCCATATACAAAAATTCTCAAAACAGACTGCAGACCTATATGCCAAACTTAAAACTATAAAAACTCTCCAAATAAACAGAAAATCTCTGTAACTTTGGGTTGGACCAAGATTTCTTAAATATGATACCACAAACATGACAATAAAAAATAGTGATAAATTTGACTTCAAGAGAAGGACTTCTGCTCTTTAAAATACTATTAACAGATTAAGAAGAGAAGCTATGGACTGGGAGAAAATATTTGCAATAATCCAGGTAACATACTGAGCATAGTATCTAACTCATAGAGAGCACTTATAAATTGTTAGCTATTTTTAAACAATATTGACAATAAAAAAAAATGATAATGTGCTTCAGGGTTTTTAACAGTTCATTAACTCACAATTGTACATAGCTGCCTAAAAAGCAACTTTCATTTTTTTCAATATTCATTTGTTTCATTTACCTGCCTGCTAAAGTACTATTATAAGTATAAAGAACTTTCAAAAATCAATAAAACAGACATTTTTGTTCATGGGAAAAATAATAAAAACCAAAGAAGATATACAAATAGTAAATAAGTACATGGAAATATGCTCAAAATGATTAGTCATTAGGAAAATGCAAATTAAAACCACAGTAAGATACCACTGCACATCTACTTGAAAAGCTTCTGAAAAACACAATACCAGGCAGATGCAAAGATGCAAAATAACTGAAGCTTTCATTAATTGCTGATGGGAATACAAAATCATACAGACACTTTGGAAAACAGCTTGGCAGTTTCTTGTTAAATATATACTCACCATACAACTCCGCAATCTTAAACCAAGGTACTAACCCAAGAGAAATGAAAACATATGCACATGAAAATCTATGCACAAATGTTTATATTTATAGTAGCTTTATTCACAATTGCCAGAAACTGGAAAGTGAAACAAATAACCTTCAACTGGTAAACGGATAAACAAACATGCATGCATACAATGGAATACTACTCAGCAATAAGCAGGGACAAATTAGTGATAACAAGGACAGCATGAATGAATTTGAAATGACTTATGGTAAGGGAAAAAAGCCAGACTCAGAAAACCATATATGATTCCATTTATGTGACAGTCTTGAAAAGGCAAAACTACAGAGACATAAAAAAGATCAGTGGTTAAAAAATCAGTGGTTGCCAGGAGCTAGCAGGGGGGTAGGGATTGATTATAAAAGTTAAAAAAAAAAAAGGAATTTTGGGGGTGATTGTAATAGCTAGCTGCACAACTGTATGGATTTGTCAAGCTCACAGAAGTTTACAACAAAAAGGGCTGAATTTTAGAGCATGAAAATTATACCTCAAAAAAGCTGTATTAGATTGAATTATGTCTCCCCTAGAAATTCATGCCAATTCAAAACTTGTGAATAGAACTTCATCTGGAAATAGGGTTTTTACAAATGTAATCAAATTGAGGTCATAATGGAATAGGGCCGAGCCTAAAATCCAATATGACCAGTATCTTTATAAATAAGAAGAGAGAAATTTGGACACACAAACACACAGGTCATATGAAGGTCATGTGAAAATAGAGGCAGAGACGGGAGTGATGCATCTACAAGGCAAAGAATGCCTAGGATTGCCAGGACCACCAGAAGCTAAAGAGGCAGGGAAGATTCCTCTCCTAGAGCCTTCAGAGAGCACATGGCCCTGACAACACCTTGATTTGAGATTTCAAGCCTCCAGAACTGTGGAAGAATAAATTTCTGTTGTTATATGCCACCCAGTTTGTATTTTATATTGTGGCAGCCTCAGAAAATTAATTCAAAAAAAAAAAAAAACTAAAAGCAAACAAAAGGAGAGAGGAACACCAGATAAATCTCAATAATCACAAGAAAAGTAAAATTGATATATTAATATGACTATAACACAAGCGGCAAGGTAAAATTAAAGATAAAAAGCATTAATGAGGATAAACAAAGCTTTAGTGATCAAAGAAACACTCCACCAAGATGATGTGCCAATCATAAACATTTATATACCTAATAATAATAGAGCATTAAAAGAAGAAATGGAAAAATCTATAATTATAGGAGGAAATTAATACTACTCTCAGAAACTCATAGAGCAAAGAGAAAAATTTAGTAAGGATAAATATAAATAACAATAAAAAGGTCAATATAATAGACATACTGCTACCTAAAATATAGAGAATATATGCTTTCAAACAAACAGAAAAATCACAAAAATCAAGCATATTCTAAGCCAGGAAATTATAAACCATGGTCCACAGGACAAATCCAGCCAGATGTCTATTTTTATCATAGTCCATGAGCTAAGAATGGCTTTTACATTTTTAAATGATTGCATTTTAAATGATTTTATAAATATCTACATAAGAACTACGATTTTGCTTCTTGCCCAGAAAAGCTAAAATATTTACTATGTAGCCTTCTAAGGAAAAGTTTTCCACCCCTGCTTTAAGACACAAAGCAAATATCAACACATTCCAAAGAATTTATATCACATAGATATTCTTTATTATTAATCTAGATTAGAAATCAATAAAGGATGAAAGCCCATCCTCAAACAAATATTTTTGAAAATTGAAATAATATTATTCTAAATAAAACAAATTTATAGTATAGCCCAAGACAATTCAAGAGTTACTAATGTTTAAGCTATTGGTATGCCTCAAAAAAAAAACACTTTCCAATTTTTTTTGACAGCCTAGCAGTCTAGACTTAGCCAATCAAAGAGGGAAAAACCTATTATTTCCATCAAAGCACAGGAGCTTAAAGATCATGAATAAACTCTCCAACTGAATCAATTAATAAATCATCTCCTCTCCAAATAACTCTGACACTAACCAATAGTAAGTAAACTTCAACTCAAATGAAAAGTGTCCCAAACCAAAATTAGAAAAGCTTCTTTAAGCATTACAGGAAGAAGAAAAACATAAAATGGACAGAAAACCTTTTCTCTTAAAAAAAAAAAAAACTGAAAAACAATCGCGCATGCAATGTTCATATTTCATATCACATATATTAAGAAGCTAACATTTACTGAATAATGCTGGCACTGTTCTAAGGATTTTGCATAAACCTATTTAATAAATGCATAGATGCAGAAATACATAAAAACTACAACACCCTGCTGCACAAAAAATAAGCAATTCATAGTTAACTGATTATCCCAACTATGGTGGGCTGCTTTACTGAATGAAGTGTCTCAACAGTCTCTATGATTTCTAATTAGGATTTCTGAACTCTAAATACAATTATCCTTACTTAACTCTTATGCCAGTAGCATTTTATTAAAGATTCAAAAAGAGACAGAGACTTTCCTTTATCCTAAGAGCACTAGGAGACTACTGTCATCAAGCCATCTTCCACTTTTCTCTTTTGACCTAGCATCAAGGTAAACTCTTGTTCACATATGAACTTATTGGAAAACCCTGTAACAAACTCCATCTTACCCAGGTGGTTCTTCCATGAGTTTGCAAAAACTGGGATCTTCCTATGAGTTCCAGAGCAGCTGCAATGGACACAGACACTTGAAATGACTAACAAAAAAGTTTGGCAGCATTGACCAATCTCTGCTGACAAACATCATCAGTGATGTCAACAAAGCTGCCTTGTGTTTCAGATGTGCTACAACACAATCACAAGAGGCATCCTAGGAAAGGGAGTAGAGGAAGAGGAGACGTGGATTTTTTTCATTTTCTTTTTAAAAAGTCATTAAAAAAAAAAAGCATATGAACAATCGCATCACCTCACATAGACTCTATAACGTACACTGAAAATAATTTTTGAGTAATGCTGTAATTCACCTATTGGGTTTAACATCTAATGATTCAAGCTATATTTGAGAGGATTTCTGAAATACAAACTTATAAAGCCTGATATTAAATAAGTGCTTCAGAGAGGTGATCCTAACAAATGGTTGGGATAAATATAGTTTTTAAATAGAAAAATCTAGTATTCAAATTGACTAGAACATTGTTATATAAGGACAGATTCTGTAATATATTAAGCAACTGTTATTTACAAATTTTTTCTGTTTAAATTTTTTTATTGAACCTAATTGTATATATCTGAGTCAGGATATCCTTTTTTATAGGTTTCTTCTGTCACTTGAAAATATTAGTTGTAAATTTCTTCTAAAATTTTAATTAAAAAATATTTAATTCTTCAAACCATCTGTTTACTATAGTATAAACTAAATAATTGCCTCTATACTACTGAGTTTTTCCTCAGTCATTTACTTTAAAATCCTTCTGTGTCCAATTGTTTAGTAGATACTTCAGCACATATGTCTGGGTTTTCTATTCTTTTCCACTGCTTTATGTTTCTATTTGTGTCAGTATTATATCTTGCTCTAAAGAGTTTCCTCCCACCCTTTCTTTGTCTTTCTTATTCTTTGGTGTTAATAATTTTGGAGTCATTTTGATGAATACCACAAATAAAGGTGTTTTGATTTTGGGTGAAATGTATTACATCTATAAACAGTACTGGGAAGAACTACAGGTTCCAATCATACATTCAGTTTGCATCTTTGCCCTTTGTAACACATCATTTTTATAATTATTTAATGCTTATATGTTCTCCTAGACTATAAAGTAGTTGGCTTGGTTACTACATTAACATCCCTGGAGTAAATTAATTTTTATAACATTTAGACTTCCTATAGAACATAAGTATTTTCTTCAGATCTTTTATATAAAAATTTTCAGGTTTCTTTATAAAACATCACAAACATCATTCAGCACATTTACTGATGATTTAATGCTTTATTAATGCAGTGATCATTTCATTATTTCCAATTTAAATCTATGATTTATTATCTTGGAATTCTGAGCATAGCACTGTTTATATACTAGAAAAGGTTTATTTTGGGGGGAACCACGGCCCACAATAAGAAATACATTTATATCACAACCAAGTATATATATTTATGAATATGTGTGCATATATGTGTATGTGTATGTGTGTGCATATATCTAAATAAGCATGGATGAATAGATGATGGATATTCAGATACAGATAACATATCAAAAATGTTCCACAAATCAGTATTTGTCTTTTTTACATGTAATGCCCCCTGATAGTTCCTATACTATTCTACTTTATTAGGAAAAACTTCTAGTTAAAATGGTCAAAATTTATTTCAAATCCCACTAGCCAGTTGTAATGTATAGTTTTAAGAAAAATGCACTACATACAAGAATTGTGTCTTCTTTCTTTTTATCTTCATTATTATCACAATCTTAGTACTCAACAAGTATTTAATAAAATATACTGAATGATGAAATAAGACTAATTTAATGAGTATTAAAGTAAATGGAATTAGCTTTTTGAGCAGCCACATAAAATTTTGAGCAATGCAAGCAATTAAAAACCCCTGACCTTCATATTTTTATTGTTGTTATTGCCATTATTGTAATACCTAACATTTATTAATTGCTTTCTAGGCGTCAGACATTATGCTTAGCACTTGATCTGAATTTCCTCATACATTCTTTATAACAGTCCTCAGATAGGAGCTATTATAATCTCTGCATCTTTTATGGGGAACTTACCCAAGACCCTGGAAGAAGTGGTCTAAATTCAAATTCTAATTTTTTAAATTACATTCATTCTTATTAACTTTCATCATTAATATATAGAAATTCAGCATCATCCCAATTTCCCACAACTAAAAACAACTCAAATATCAACAGGTAAATGAATAAAAATATATACACACATACATACACACAATAACATGCTATTCATCAATAAAAAGTAAAGAACTATTGATACTCTCAAAATAGATGAATATCAAAACCATTACGCCGAGTGAAAGAATCCAGAAACTAAAAGGGTATACACTGGATGATCTCATTTAGATGAAATTCTAGAAAAGGCAAAACTCAGTAACAGAAAGAGTAATGGTTGTCTGGAACAGGTTCAAGAGACAACTGATGGCAAAGGGACATGAGGGGATTTTAGCAATTGTAGAAATGTTCTTTATCTTGATTGTGGTAGTGGTGGTTATACAACTGTACACATATTCATCAAAATGCAAACAAAATATGTAAAATGGGTGCATTTTATTTGAATGTAAATTCTACCTTAATAAAGTTGATACTTTTTCTTTTTCTCATTTGCTTCTTCTTCCTCTTCATTATCCTTTCCCTTCCTAAACAAGCCATTAAGTGAGACAGAACAAGATAAGTCTCTACCCAAAAAACGCCAAAGTAGAGAACATGTCCCTGCAGGGAAGCAGCTTACTAGGCATGTCAGAGCCCACAACAGTGAAAAAGATATCCATGGAGGGAGTAGGGAAACAATGTGACAGCAGAGTCAAACCTGAGTAGAACATGAAGGGCACATGCACAAACAGGCAGCCTGGTGTGGGCTATCAGAGTCTAAGCAGATTGAGGTGGGTATCCACACATGGATGGCCTGGAGAGGGCTACCAGAGCTCAAGCAGCATAAAGAGAGCATCTATACAAGAAAATAACTAGTGCCAGATGAAAGAATCAATTATGGCAAGGATGGTATCCATGTGTAGGCATTAACTGACATGTAGTATCAAGCCCAAGCACAGTAAGGAGGCATCGTACAGAGAGGGAGACTGGTGTGGGGTGTCAGAGCCCAGGGGACTGGCTGACAAGAAGTCAGAGCCCAAGTAGGGTGAGGAAGGTGTACACAGAGGATGAAAAGAAGCTATGCATGGGGAACCTCACTAAGATGCAGAACCTTAATGGCGTGAGGAGAGCAACTACACAGGGCAGGTAGTAACAGCAGTGGCAGGAAACAGGTTGCACTGAAGAGGACTGATGAAATGAATAAATATATTAAGGAAAACAGAAACCAATTTTCTCACTGTTGGAGGAGAGAATTATAAATACAGAAAAGGAGAAACGCTGTATTTAGAGTGGAATTAAAATTATAAGCATAAACCCACAGTTTTCAATATACAGAGATATAGAAATACAATCACTAGTATGCATACAAAATCCCACAAATACACGCATGCACACTTACATGCCTTGGGAGGGCTTAAGGGCACTGACAACCCAATCGCAATAAGCACATCTAGCCCCCAGATCTTGGCTTCTAAATACCATTCTCCACTAGAAGTTAACAGGAATAAGGAAAACACTAAATAATAAGGATGGGACATCTTGCATTGCCACAAATCCCTTCAAATAGTATTTTTAAAATACCAATTTGGCCATGTCACTCATCTGGCTTACTAGTGCCTAAAGAAACATTTCTACAATTGCTAAAATCCCCTCATGTCCCTTTGCCATCAGTTGTCTCTTGAACCTGTTCCAGACAACCATTACTCTTTCTGTTACTGAGTTTTGCCTTTTCTAGAATTTCATCTAAATGAGATCATCCAGTGTATACCCTTTTAGTTTCTGGATTCTTTCACTCGGCGTAATGGTTTTGATATTCATCTATTTTGAGAGTATCAATAGTTCTTTACTTTTTATTGATGAATAGCATGTTATTGTGTGTATGTATGTGTGTATATATTTTTATTCATTTACCTGTTGATATTTGAGTTGTTTTTAGTTGTGGGAAATTGGGATGATGCTGAATTTCTATATATTAATGATGAAAGTTAATAAGAATGAATGTAATTTAAAAAATTAGAATTTGAATTTAGACCACTTCTTCCAGGGTCTTGGGTAAGTTCCCCATAAAAGATGCAGAGATTATAATAGCTCCTATCTGAGGACTGTTATAAAGAATGTATGAGGAAATTCAGATCAAGTGCTAAGCATAATGTCTGACGCCTAGAAAGCAATTAATAAATGTTAGGTATTACAATAATGGCAATAACAACAATATAACAACACTCAAGCTCCTTTTGTGGCACAAAGGGCCTTTACAATCTGCCCTAAGCCTATCACTGCTGTCTCTTCTCTAACATCCTACATTTTCACTATAGCCCATTATGACCTGATGTTTGAATAAGACATGTACTTTTTCAATAACCTTTTAATTTTTCCCAAAATAGTAAATACATATTATAGAAAATGAGAAATCAGAATATGTAGATTAAGGGAGCCTGGGTGCCTCAGTTGGTTAAGCATCCAACTGACTCTTGGTTTCGGCTCAGGTCATGATCTCACATTTCAAGAGTGCAAGTCCTGCAACAGACTTTGCATTGGCAGTGTGGAGCCTGCTTGGGATTCTCTCTCTCCCTCTCTTTCTGCCCCTCCCCCATTCATGCTGTCTCTGTCTCAAAATAAATTTTAAAAACTTAAAAAAAAAAAAGGAAATCTACATTTTCTTTAATGTAGATTAAAGAAAAAAAGACATCACATTCTCACCATCCAGTGAGAATCCACTATTAACACCTTAGTGCATTTCCTTCTGGAGATACACATGTATAGATATATGTAAAGATATATGATTATAATGTAAATAGTATTCTATAACCAGCAAACAATATCTATCTTTCCATTTTGGCAAATTTTTATCTAATATAGAAGTCATATTCAAATTTCCCCCCAATTGGCCAAATATATCCTCTATAGTTGATCTGTCAACCAATATCCAGGTCAGAATTTCACATTACATCTAGTTGTCCCTTAAATTTCTTTTAATGTAGCACTTTCACCTCCCTTCATCAACTTTTTAGGACACTAACAAGCTAAAGGGATATTACAATTTTTTCTACAGAACTTCCAACCATATGAATTTGTCCTTCCTCTCTTATTCTTCTATCATCTGTTTATTCTGTAAAAAGAAATCTGTGAGCAGTAACTTGAGGAATTAAGATTAAATGTTTTGGGCTAGAATATATTATGCACAATTATGTGTATCACATGAGCAGATACACATTATCTAGCTAACTCAACTCATTACTAATGAGAAAACTATCTCTGGATTAGGGTGAGGACAGTTTGGTCTCCCCAATGAACAAGTATGGTTTTCTCTTGCCACTATAAGTAATTATGGTGTTACTTTGGCACTATGTGAACGGACTATTCACCTCACAGTTATAACAATAATTAATAATCCTGGCATAAGGCAGAAATTTCTTCAGAAAATTTCTTTAGAGGGGCGCCTGAGTGGCTCAGTCAATTAAGCATCCGACTTCGGCTTAGGTCATGATCCCACGGCTAATGGGTTCGAGCCTCACGTCAGGCTCTGTGCTGATAGCTCAGAGCCTGCAGCCTGCTTTGGATTCTGTGTCTCCCTCTCTCTGCCCCTCTGCTGCTCATGTGCTCTCTCTCATTCTCTCTCTCCTTCAAAAATAAACATTAAAAAATTTTTAAAGAAAAATTCATTAGAAATTTCTTTGTTGTTTGTACAATAACGTTTCCCTAATTTTATCACACTTTCTACATTTATTTGATGGCACTCTTCAGCAAAATTCAATCATATTTCGTTAAGGATTTAGTTATTGAAATATAGATGTCGCTTTAGTTACTGAAATATAGTCCCACCGTAAATGCAGCATAAATGCTTAATTTTTCTTGTTAATAAACATTTTTAAAGTAAGAAGTTGTATTAATAGTTACTTCAAAGTGTACCAAGTGAGCACTGGTTTCTCTGGCTTTCTCTTAATTGAGTATCTTAGGTACTCATGGGTTTTCCTACAGTCATTATGACAAATGAGCTCATACTCTCAAGAACCTATACCTTTGTTCATGTTGAATCCACTGATTTCCTCCACAAATTCTTCACCTGATAAACTCAACTCACAGTTTCACATCTTCTCTATGATGGCAGAGAGTGAATTTCTTCATCTCCATTCCCAGAGCAATTGTTCTATTTCACATACTACATAAGGATACTTCTAATGTAATATTTGGTTGCATATCTTTTCCCTTCCCTGACTTGTCTTTCACAAGTAAGAATAGTATCTTTCACAAGTGTTATTTACAGTTTGATTCACAGATTTGTTTTGGCACAGACTATTTTCTGTCTGCAACACAATAAAATAAAAAGCTTGCACCAGACTATAAATCAACTGGTCATTAAACACAGTTTGGTTTTGGCTCAGTCTTTTTTTTTGATAGCAAATATTTCTGAAAGGATGAAATGTGTTGATTTCTATTATGGAAAGAGCTACTTTAACTCTCCAAGGATTAGTAACAAACACTTTTACAAGCTACTTTGAATAGCACTGTCCAATCATCAATTTACCCTCACTGCCAGGAACAAAAAACGGAATATGAAAACAACTGTTTGCAGAAAAAGACAGTGTGCAGGAGTGAGGACCATGGGCATGTCAAAATACCCCTTCTAACATGAAGAGTAAGTCACTGCATCTGGATCTTCCTACAACCAAAAAGATGTACAGCACCTAGTGGGCACCTTTGAGTTTTGGAGGCAACATATTTCTCATCTGGGTGTGTTATTCTGGCCCATTTACCAAGTGACCCAAATAGCTGCTAGATTTGAGTAGAGTCCAGAAGGTTCTGCAATAAGTCCAGGCTGTTGTGCAAGCTGTTCTGCCCCTTGGGTGATATGATCCAACAGATTCCATGGGGTGGAAGTGTCAGTGACAAACAGGGATACTGTCTGGAGGCCTTTGTAGACCCTTGTACATGCAGGCCCTTACGATTTTGGAGCAAAGCCTTGCCATCCTCTGCAGATAACTACTGTTCTTTTGAGATACAGCTTTTGGTCTGCTACTGGGTCTTAGTAGTGACTGAATGCTTAATCTTGGGCCACCGAGTTACCATGCTACCTGAGCTGCCCATCATGAATAGGATATTATCTAACACACAAAGTCATAAAGTTGGGGGTACCCAGAAACATTCTATCATCAAATAGAAGTGGTAATAGTTGTGATCGGGCCTGAAGAGGCCAAAGATAAAAGTAAGGTACATGAAGAAGTGGCTCAAATGCCATGGTCCCCCTACCTTCCTGCTATACTGCCTTCTCTCTCTGAAACTATACTATGGTCTCATGGGGAGTTCCCAAAATTAGTTGAAAGAGGAAGAGAAGACGCAGGTTTGGTTTCCAGATGGTTTCATATAATATGCAGACAACACCTGCCAGTGGACAGCTGCAGCACTACGGTTCCTTTCTGGTACATCCTGGAAGGGTAGCAGAGGAAAGAAATCCTCCCAGTGGCAGAACTTCAAGTAATGCATGTGGCTATTCACTTTGCTTAGAAGAAAAAATGTCCAGACATATGATTATATACCAATTCATGGACCAATGGTCAGGGACTTAGAAGAAACATGATTGAAAAACTGGTGAAAAAGAAATTTGGGGAAGAGGTGTATGGATAGACCCTCTGTGAATGGGCAAAAAATATGAAGATATTTGTATCATGTGAATGCTCACCAAAAGGTGATCTCAGCAGAAGAGGATTTAAAAATTTAAGTGGATAGTCTGATCCATTCCACAGATACCAGTCAGCGTCTTTCCCTAGCTACCTCTGTCATCCAAAATGGCTCATGAACAAAATGGCAATGGTGGCAGGGATACAAATTATGCACAGACTCAGCAACATGGCCACATTGGCTATGGTCATTTTTTAGTGCCTAACTTGCCAGCAGCAGAGATCAACAGAGTCCCTGATATGTCACCACTCCCTGGATGATCAGCCAGCTACCAATGCTGGTTGATTATACTAGACCACTTTCATCACGGAAAAGATGATGTTTTGTCCTTACTGTAATAGACGCTTACTCTGTATATGGATTTGCTTCTCTGCTCACAATGCTTCTACCAAAACTACCTTCCATGGACTTACAGAATGCCTCCCCAATGTAAGCTGGTCTCATCCAATCTCCTGAAGGCCTGAATAGAGGAAAAGGTGGAGTAAGGGAAAATTCACTCTCTTTTAGTCTGACTGTCTTCAAACCAGGGACATTGGTATTTTGCTGCCTTTGAACCCAGACTCATGCTGAAACTTACACTGTTGGCTCTCCTAGCTCCCAGGCCTTCAGACTCAGACTCAGACTTTAGACTCAGACTAGAACTCAGATTCAGACTAGAACAAGCTTGCCAACTGCTGATCTTGGGATTTCTCAACTTCCATAACGACATGAGCCAATACCTTATAATAAACATTTTTGTTCTCTCTCTCTCTCTCTCTCAGTTCTTTTCCTTTGTATAACTAAGACCAATTTTAAAGGCAATTCCTTCAAAATGGTAATAGACACTAAGGGAATCTAGACAATACAAATGTTGTTTGTCATTTGTCCTTATCAAGTAGGGCCTCTTAATCAGGTCCTGAAAACTAAGAAAATAAAGACAGCAATGAAGGGCCACTAGATTAAGGAATCACCAGGAACTAAGGCAGGTAAGGCATTTATAAAACTGTCTGATTAAAATCAATCTAACACACATTTACTGAGTACTAGGTAATAGAAGTTTTACATATTTATATGTAAAGTCCCCTGGAGCTCTATAAAATTCTATTGTTTCCTCTAAGAAGTAGGCTATAGAAATGATTTTTATGCTATTTATATTTTCATTAATCATTTCTCTTTAGTTTCCTTTTGTGAATTTAATTTAATCTTATAAGGGAAATAGTTTAAACTGCTGAAAACAATCAAGGAAAATATTTCTTTCTGAATTTAAGGAACATTGCCTTGGGGTAAGCCATCTGGAGGAGAGAACACCAAAGTAAGAGAACCAAAGAGATGATGCAACTACCTCTTTCTTTGTGGACATTCTTCTTCATGAGCTAGTACTCAGTCAAATCTTGCAGGGCTCGGTCAAAATATGAGAACTCCGGTGACTCCTCCCTATAATAATCAATCTCATATGAGTAGCCCCAAGTAGATACCGGTTACTAGTGCTTTTAAATTTAAGTTCTTATGTTTGCAAATGAGTGCAAAACTCCACCTCTCTAACAGCAATTCCACCAATATGTATGTACATCAATATGTACAACAAAAAAGAACCAATTTGCCCTGCAAAACCCCAATGAGGGCCAAATGCTAGATACAGAAAAAGAATATGACCCATCAGGGTTAAAGATGCTAGAAATTAATTGTAAGTCTGTATAAGGCAAGAACAGCCTCCCAGTCTTCTAGCTCTATTCCAAGCAAAACCAAAACAAAACAAAAATTAGTGGTTTCTTCTCAGGAGAAAATACAACAACCTAAGAAGGAAAAATCCTCCACTTAGTAGATATTGCAGGTCCTCCGATATCTATGCAGTCCTGGAAAATCAAGCCAGCCAGCTGACCAGCCTAGCTAATGTACAAAGAGTCCTGAATCAACTTTTTAGTTCCTCACTCCTAAATATTAATGAACAATAAATAATCATCAGATATTTGAAGAAATATTCCAATAGAAAGAGAAACCAAAGTAAACATAAACAAAATGACTCTTTGGAAAGAGAGATAATGCAAGGAACCTGAGAAACCTTAACAAAACCTAATAAAAACACTATTTAATATACTGACAAAACAAAAATTGAATGATATGAATAAGGAATGGTATATTATAAAGAGTTCTTGAAAACTAAGAATACAATTGCCAAGATAAATAATTCAACAGAAAAGGAGAGCTGGGAAATGATGTTGAGGAAATATACCAGAAAAGATAACCAAATCCAAAGGAAAATACGAAATAAAAAGATAAAAGATTGAGAATCAATTCAGAATTTCTAGTTTGTAATTACCAAGAATTCCAGAAAGATAGAGACAATGAGGCAAAAATAAAATCATGGAAATAGCTTAAGAAAATTTCACACTACATGAATCTCCAAAGACTCTACCCAGACATTAAGTGGGAAACATACAAACAACTACAACAAAACTCAAATCCCAGGACATCACTGTGAAACTGCAGAATGCCTGAAATAAAAGATTAGAGTGCCAGGGTAAAAAAAAAAAAAAAAAAGATTGCAAATCTCTCAGAGAAATAAAAACAGGAAACATAAAATGTAAAGGGGATCAGAATGTAGACTTTTCCCAGTGGCTAACCTGAATCCTAGAAAAGCAATGCATTCAGATTTCTAAGGAAAAACTCACTTCCACCCCAGGCAAATCATTAATATGCTATAGTAGAGTAGATGAAAGAAATTTTCAGTAATGTACTAACTAAAAAAAACTTACCATCCATTTACCCCCTCTTAGAAAGTAAATGAAAGATATACTCTAGCAAAATGAGGGAGTAAACTTATTAAAAAAAATTTTTTTTAAATAAGAAGATATACAGGAAATAGTGGACCCAATCCCAGAATATGACAAAAGGAAGTCCCTGCATGATAGCTCTAGAGAAATCTTCAGACGGTAATCTGTTCAGATTAGAAAAGGTTGATGCCTGGGTGGCTCAGTCAGTTAAGTGTCTGACTCTTGATTTCAGTTTAAGTCATGATCCCACAGTTCATGAATTTGAGCCACACATCAGGCTCTGCACTGACAGTGCAGACCTTGCCTGGGATCCTCTCTCTCTCCCTTTCTCCAACTCGCACATGCTGTCTCTCTCAAAATAAATAAACAAACAACAACAACAACAACAACAAAAAGGCTGACTGAGGTGGAGTGAAGGACAGAAATTCTGCATTTCAGTGAGCCTGGATACTATGTGAATTTTTCAAACTATGTGTATGTATCACACTGAACTTCTTTAAAGTGAGTAGTAGTATTACATGGGGAAGAAATTAAGAGGCAGTTATATGAAATTTTAGACTCATTCAGCTTTTAACTTCTATTAGCATTTTGTGAAATTTCAAAGATGCACTAAAAAGATTCTGCAATTTTTCTTCTCATAATTTTGTCTTCAATGCATAAATAAAAAGGTAAAGTTAATTTGATCAGTGTTCATTTAAAAATTTCCGAGGTCGTAACGACAGAAAAGAACCATTAAGAGAGTCACAGTTTTTCTTTTAAGTGTCTTATCAATCACGTATTCTCTCCTGAAGTATGTTACTTCTGTCATTATTAGACATGGCCTGGTCTGATTAGCTGATATTTATCATGCTTCATATTTCAGGCCAATAAACCCAGAAACAAAAGAGGGTACACAGTATAGCTAGTACAATAACTGATTCAAAGTAGATATCTAACATATTTTGGCTATTCCCCACCCCTTCTAACTCCTCTTTCCTTTGACCCTGAAGCTCCTAATTGGAAAATCTCCCCGGAGTAGTAAACAGAGAAACACTATAAACCAGAGTCTATCTTCTAGTTAGAGTTAAAAACGTAAGCTCTATCTATGTCTGGAGAATTCAATCATGGAATCTCTGCCTTGAGACAAGTCCAAGGATCTCAGATCTGAAAAAGATTCTCTACTTTCTTGTTCCTAGTTGTAGCATGGAAAAGCTTCTTTCAAAGGGTAGTCCAAAATCCACAAGAATAGAGAAGAGCAGTCTGGAGAATCCATAATCAAATATTTATAAAACAATTTACATGACTTTAACTGGGTATTTACACTAATCATCATTATTAACACAGGAGCCATATTTCACTTCAACTAACTTTTACTGAGCATATATCATGAGCCTGGTTTTGATAAACACCAGGAATTCTAAGAAATGGTCCCTGCTCATAGTAAGTTACAACATATAACGCTGAGGAAAGTAATCCAGAAAATAAATTCAGGAGAGAAGCGAGACAATTCTTCCTCAACCATAATTTTAAGCAAAAATTGGCTAGCCTACAAAAACAAACAAATAAACAAAGCTTTAAAATTAACCAAAAGACATTCATGATTTAAAATTAATATTGTTAGGGGCAGCTGGGTGGCTCAGTAGGTTGAGTGTCCAACTTCGGCTTAGGTCATGATCTCACGGGTTTGTGAGTCTGAGCTCTGCATCCCGCTCTGTGCTGACAGCTCACAGCCTGGAGCCTGCTCCAGATTCTCTGTGTCTCTTTCTCTGCCCCTCCCCTGCTCATGCTCGGTACCTCTCTCAAATATAAACTTTAAAAAAATAAAGTAAAATAAAATCGGTATTTTATTCCTTAGTTTTCTGCTATGCATCTGACCTTGTCTGTAAATTCAAGCAAAAAAAAAAGTACTATTGAACAAGAAGCCAGGTTCTACCATCAGCTCATCCTGTGTCTTTGGACAAGTCACATCACTGTTGAGTCTAGATTTTCTAGAATAAAGAAATGCAAGGACTGAGGAAGATTAAACTTGAAGGTTTCAAACAAAAGTTAAATTACGTGACTATGTAAGTAAAAACTGCTGTTGATTTCCTAGTTAGCTGAAATTATAATAACAGCTACTGATGACTAAATGCCTGAATACCATACATCAGGTATTAGATCTCTAAATTTACAACTACTATTTCTAATTGTGTCAACAACCTTATAAAATAAAAATGAGGAAATAGGAGAAAAACTGGCTTACCAAATATCACACAGCTCATAAATGTTGGGGACCATACTGAGAACATCACACAAAATCCCATGTTTTTTTTCTCCCACAGAAGTTTGTTATGTACTATTTATAAGCATTATTTCTACAGAAATCTAAATAGACATTAGAAACCCAATTAACTTTAAAAAGTCAATTCATTTTGCAATTCACAATATCAGAGCTAAAAATGTTCATACGAACTCACCTGATGCAGCAGACGCTTCAGTTTAAGTAACTGAGTTTTTACAGCAGTGCAATCTTGGACCATGTGCCGGAGCGTCATCTCATCCAGTATCACTGTATTTTCGGGTACATCTACAAATATCTTCTGAGCCTGGAAAAAGGGGGTCCCTCCATAGCTTTCAAAATGACCCAAAGGAGATTCTCTATAGGGAGAGCCTCTGGAAGGGCAGGGGAAGAAGTTGGAGGGAAAAGATATACAATATAATTTCAGAAAAAAACAAGGTAATGAAATTATTCCAGTGATTATTACATATCAGTTATCATTATCACAAAGCCTTTGACTTTTGCTTACCTCGGACACTGAATTTGTTTCCACCAAAAGTTCCAATCAGTTCTAGTTCTCATTAATACAATTATCTTCTGCACTCCCTCCCCTTTTTATGTATTTTACACATTGGTTGAATAAACCTTATTTCTTAGTAAATGGAAGAGAAAGAAAAAACTCTAGGGAAAGGCCTTGCCCCCCCCCCCCCAAATTACACTTATTTTCTTTGCCTGAATGGATTGTTTGCTTTTTAGCTCTTGATTTTAACTGGTCTCTTGAATGTCACATCTTTTTTTAGCCCCATAACTACGCTATCTATCTTCATTCCCAGTTTGGTCACACACGCCTGGATTCCTATTTCTTGTAAGTCCCAGCAAACAGTTAAGATAGACAAACTGTTACTACTTTGTTTTTACATTATTGGTAAGTCTTCTTTTCTAATAAAGATTAAACTTGATTTTATAAAAGTCTTATATACACCACATATTTCCCAATCTTAAAATATATTTTAAAAAGTCTACTCTAAGAAAATTTAAACTTCCCTTTAGTTTCATACAATATACGTGCTTGAAAAAGCACACCAAAAAAACCAAAAACCAAAAACCAAAAAGCCACAAAAACTGGGGCTGATGTGTTTCATAGATTGTGAAGAACACAATGCTTTGATCAGAAGTCATTAGCTAAAGCAATTTTAAATTACTACACTCATGTAATACATGATTCCAGCTGGTTCTTAAGACATGAACTTGTTACATATGTGAGACCTCAATATATTACATAACACAATGAACGAGTACTCGCTCCAATATAATGGCCATATTAACATAGCAGAATTCAAGCTAAACTCATGACCCATTAAATTTGCCAAAGTCACAACACATTAAATTTTAACTACACAGAAGAAGTAGAAACACTAAATTTTTTTTAATGTTTATTAATTTTTGAGAGAGAGAGAGAGTGAACAGGGGAGGAGCAGAGAGAAAGGGAGACAGAATCAGAAGCAGGCTCCAGGCTCCGAGCTGTCAGCACAGAGCCCAACACGGGGCTCAAACTAACAAGCTGCAAGATCATGACCTGAGCTGAAGTTGGACACTCAACCAACTGAGCCACCCAGACGCCCTGAAACACTAGATTTTCTAATTTATGACAAATATTCCCCAATTTCTAAACTCTTAAATATTCAACATGGGCTTGGTTTTCACAAAATTATTTTTCTCTGAAATTATTTTTTCGTATTTTATTTCAGGCCTGATTTTTGTTTTAACCCAAGAAAAAAAATTTTAAGAACTTAAAAATTTTTGATCTATAGTTAAGACTCTAATATGTTTACATATACTTCTGCCTTATACTTGTTGGTTCAAAATACAGTTTAATGATTAAATTTCAACTACTGATCAATTAATATGATTTCACCATCCATTACTGAATAGATGGACAATGTATACATGGAATGATGAAAAATATATAATAATAAAAAGTTAGCAAAGTAGTAAAACAAAAACATAGACTCATCTAGCATATGAAGAGTAGAGATAAGAGCTATGTTTTCAGAGAAAAAAGTTGACATACTTTGGAAGGTTTTCTTGGGCAAGAAAGAACCTGGGATGAACTATAAAGTATGAGGTTTAAGTATGACTGAAATGAAAGAGAAGGCTTTCTGGAACAAGAAAATAAAAAACAACAGCACAAAACGCAAGGCATGTTTTTCAGGGACAAGGAGACCCAAATATGGCTTATGAGGCCACAGATAGCCTAAATCCAATTTATTCTTCAACTTCATCCCTCAACACATCTTAACCCATAGCCAATTACCTGAGATTGCCAAAGCACACTATAATCTCCCTCATCTCGAAACCTATGTCAACCTCTCCATACTCGTGGCTAGGCTATTTACCCTGCCCTCCACTGCCCACTTGATCTGAAGAATGATAACTCCTCTTCATCTTAAATTAGTTGGCATTTCCTCAGGGAAAGCTTCCTTAATGCCTTCCTAAAGCGGGGCTTGGTACTTCCACAGGTGTCCTTAGAGAGTCCTCTAGTGTGCTCCACTATGATACTTAACACAGTATATTGTGTTCATGTGCAATCTGTGCCAAATCATGAACTCCATGAAGACAAAGATTGTGTATTCTTTTCCTCTATATCAAAAACAGTTACCTTTTAATTTATTTTTGTTGTTGTTGCTGCTTTCACTTTATGATTAAGGAACATGGATTTTTTTAAATTTTTTTTTCAACGTTTTTATTTATTTTTGGGACAGAGAGAGACAGAGCATGAACGGGGGAGGGGCAGAGAGAGGGAGACACAGAATCGGAAACAGGCTCCAGGCTCTGAGCCATCAGCCCAGAGCCCGACGCAGGGCTCGAACTCACGGACCGCGAGATCGTGACCTGGCTGAAGTCGGACGCTTAACCGACTGCGCCACCCAGGCGCCCCAAGGAACATGGATTTTAACTACTAGATTGTTTCTTTTCAAGCTTCCATCTCTGAGATTCTAAAGTTCTTTGGTTGTGACATTAAAACAAAGCACTACTTTAAAATTGTAATCTGGAAGCAGTCACATTAAAAAGTACCAGTTAATAGTCAAATTAAACTTTACTTCCTATTTTACCAAATGAATATAATAAAAATTAGAGAGGGAAGATACTAAGAATAAGGCTTATTTTAGGTTGACTAAATATGAACCACATGCAAGGAACTAATGAATTAAAAGCATTTCAAAGGAAGAGTCACAACAAGTCTTTACCACTAACAATACAGGGTAAAAGATAATGGTATCCAGAAAACCACAATGGTATAAAAGAACTGCCTCTTGCCTAGGATTAAGGTTTAAATCCTGGCTGATAGTAACTAGCTACTGAAAATACTTAATATCTTTGGGCCACAGTTTCTTTAATTCTCAATGTTTGCCAGTGCACACCAAATGAAGTTCATATACCTTAGCTTGCATTTCAAATACCTCCACCATGAGATCCCAAATGAAACATATCTTCTCCTAGTACTAAAATGCTACTTCCTCCAAAAGCCCTTCCTGATGCCCTCAACTAGATAAAACTAGCACTTTAGGATCCTTAATTTATTGAGCATAAATTAAAGAAATCTATATAGCTATCGCCTCTAATTACATTGCAAGCCCTTTGAAAATAGGGCCATATCTTATTCATTTTTATATTACCTGCCTAGATTACCTGAGTTCAAATCTCATCTCTGTCACTTATTAGCTAGTAACAGGACAAGTTACTTTATCTATCCTTCATTTTCTTGATCTATAAGGATAATAAGAGTACTTACTTCATTAGGTTGCTGTAAGTCTCATACGAAGTAATAGATGTTAAAGTGCTTAGAACAGTTCCTGATATACAGTAAATGTTAAATAAAAACTAATTGCTATTATATTATTTATTATAAATAATTTCCAACTTGTTTATGTTGAGAAAATTTTCTAACATAAATGTCAAAAGAATACTAGAATGCCATATAACCTTTCACTTATATTCCTCAAATGGTAAATTTTAACACAATTTGTTTAAACTTACGTATTTGGTACTAGACTATCTGACAAACCATTGGAAGTAATATAACACCTTACTGCAGTTTGCTGGGGAAAAAAATGAAGATAACTGAGATGCAAAAGAAGACAAAGATGGAACAGAAAACAAATACATAACAAGGGTTATTTCAGAAAATAGAAGGACACAATTAAAGACAGGAAAGGAAAAAAAATGACTGAGAGATAATGAAGATTCTGAGATTTCACATTCTGAGAAGACAATGAAGTTCACATATGGGAATCTGAACCTTTGAAACTTTTGAAAATGAGAGGTAAAATCACTTTCCAAGAGTGCAAGCACAAACCCAGGGATGAAGACGTAAAAAAGGTAAAGAAAAATAAACATGAGATAATAGAAGAATTACTGAAAACACCACCTCATATTAAATTGACAGGCATAAATCTGTATTTGTATACAGATTTTAACAACTGTGGATTTCTGGTAGAGAAATTAGATGGTGGAAGCAACAGAAGACTGCATGCTGTTTTGGGGAATACACTGTAAGGCTGGCAGTGTGTTAGCAAAGCCAGAATCTATGTAGCTGACCACAGGCCAGGTAGTTGACTGAATATGAAGAACTGAACCAATATGGGTATTGGGGGAGGGCAAAAATGAGTTCAGTAGTTACAGAAGCACAAGAAAGAAATCACCAGTATTATTTAACACTGTTCTATAAATATAGCAAATAAAATCATCTCCCCCAAAATAAGATCAGGATAAATACAAAAATTAATCTTTAAGAAATAAGCTTTTTTTAACCCATTTAAATTGAATCCATACAATAGTACCTGATAGTCAATCCAAACACCTAATAATCACATCACTGCATAATTATTATTGCCGTTTTAAAGGAATCTCCCTAAACTATGTGGCAGTACCTATATATTTATGTTCTTCTCCACTTCTACCCAAGCTTTTTGATTACTAATATGTGTGATTCTGTACTAAAGTCTGTGATTCACGCATTAGACTAGCCAGTAGAAATGCATGTGTAAGAGGCAAGGAGAGACAGAATTTTTCTTCTTAGTTTATTTTCTAATTTCAGTTGCACTCTGACTTCACAAAACCTTTAATGTTTCTTTTTTTCATCATTAAGAAAAAGTTAAATATATGTATTTTTATGTTCACGGTTATTATAGTTTTTTAATGGTAGATTCAACACAGTCTCAATCAAAATCCCACCAAATTATTTTGTGAATATCAACAAAGTGATTCTAAAGTTTATATGAACAGGAAAAAGAGCCAGAATAACCAATACTTCAGAGGAAGAAAGTCAGAATACTGACAGTGATTTCCAGACTTACCACATAAAGCGACAGTAATCAAGACTGCGGTACTGATTAAAGAATAAACAGATCAGTGGAACAAAACAGAGAATCCAAAAATAATCCACAAATACAGTCAACTGATCTTTGACAAAGAAGCAAAGGTATTTCAAAGAAGACAGAATAACAGAAATACCATACAATCTAGTAATTCCACTACTGAATATTTACCCAATGAGAACAAAACCACTAATTCAAAAAGATATTTGTACCCTTATGTTTATTCCAGCATTATTTATAATAGCCAAGATATGGAAGCAACCCGAGTGTCCACTGATAGACAAATAGGTAAAAAAGATGTGGTATGTGTGTATATATACACACGTACACGAATATTGAATATTACTCAGTCGTTAAAAAAAAAAAAAGATCTTGCCATCTGCAATAACATCAATGGACCTAGAAGGTATTATCCTAGGTGAAATAAATCAGAGAGAAAAGATAAATACCATGATTTCACTTATATGTGGAACTAAAAAAAATTTCTTTAATGTTTATTTATTTTTGAGAGAGAGAGTGAGACAGAGCATGAGTGAGGGAGGGCCAGAGAGAGGGAGACACAGAATCAGAAGCAGACTCCAGGCTCTGAGCTGGCAGCACAGAGCCCGACACGGGGCTCGAACCACAAACCGTGAGAACATGACCTGAGCCACAGTAGGACACCCAACTGACTGAGCCACCCAGGCGCCCGATAGGTGGAATTTAAAAAAGAAATGAACAAATAAAGAAACAAACAAAGAAACAAAAAGACTCTTAAATACAGAGAACAAATGAATGGTTGCCAGGGGGATCCAGGTTGGGGGATGGGTGAAATGAATAAAGAGTATTAACAGGTACAAACTTCCAGTTATAAAATAAGTAAGTCACAGAGATGAAAAGTATAGCACAAGGAATATAGTCAATAATACTGTAATGAAGTTTTGGTGACAGATGGGGACTCTATTCACAATGATGAGTACTGAGTAATGTATATAAATGTTCTATCAAGCAATCCTAAAATTCATATGGAACCACAAAAGACCCCAAATAGCCAAAGTAATTTTGAAGAAGAAGACCAAAGCAGGAGGCATCAAAATACCAGACTTTAGCCTCTACTACAAAGCTGTAATCATCAAGACAGCATGGTATTGGCACCAAAACAGACACATAGACCAATGGAATAGAATAGAAACCCCAGAACTAGACCCACAAACGTATGGCCAACTCATCTTTGACAAAGCAGGAAAGAATATCCAATGGAAAAAAGACAGTCTCTTTAACAAATGGTGCTGGGAGAACTGGACAGCAACATGCAGAAGGTTGAAACTAGACCACTTTCTCACACCATTCACAAAAATAAACTCAAAATGGATAAAGGACCTGAATGTGAGACAGGAAACCATCAAAACCCTAGAGGAGAAAGCAGGAAAAGACCTCTCTGACCTCAGCCGTAGCAATTTATTACTTGACACATCCCCAAAGGCAAGGGAATTAAAAGCAAAAATGAACTATTGGGACCTTATGAAGATAAAAAGCTTCTGCACAGCAAAGGAAACAACCGACAAAACTAAAAGGCAACCAACGGAATGGGAAAAGATATTTGCAAATGACATATCAGACAAAGGGCTAGTATCCAAAATCTATAAAGAGCTCACCAAACTCCACACCCAAAAAACAAATAATCCAGTGAAGAAATGGGCAGAAAACATGAACAGACACTTCTCTAAAGAACACATCCGGATGGCCAACAGGCACATGAAAAGATGCTCAACGTCGCTCCTCATCAGGGAAATACAAATCAAAACCACACTCAGATATCACCTCACGCCAGTCAGAGTGGCCAAAATGAACAGATCAGGAGACTATAGATGCTGGAGAGGATGTGGAGAAACGGGAACCCTCTTGCACTGTTGGTGGGAATGCAAATTGGTGCAGCCGCTCTGGAAAACAGTATGGAGGTTCCTCAAAAAATTAAAAATAGACCTACCCTATGACCCAGCAATAGCACTGCTAGGAATTTACCCAAGGGATACAGGAGTACTGATGCATAGGGGCACTTGTACCCCAATGTTTATAGCAGCACTCTCAACAATAGCCAAATTATGGAAAGAGCCTAAATGTCCATCAACTGATGAATGGATAAAGAAATTGTGGTTTATATACACAATGGAGTACTACGTGGCAATGAGAAAGAATGAAATATGGCCCTTTGTAGCAACGTGGATGGAACTGGAGAGTGTGATGCTAAGTGAAATAAGCCATACAGAGAGACAGATACCATATGGTTTCACTCTTATGTGGATCCTGAGAAACTTAACAGAAACCCATGGGGGAGGGGAAGAAAAAAAAAAAAAAAAGAGGTTAGAGTGGAAGAGAGCCAAAGCATAAGAGACTCTTAAAAACTGAGAACAAGGGGCGCCTGGGTGGCGCAGTCGGTTAAGCGTCCGACTTCAGCCAGGTCACCATCTCGCGGTCCGTGATTTCGAGCCCCGAGTCAGGCTCTGGGCTGATGGCTCAGAGCCTGGAGCCTGTTTCCGATTCTGTGTCTCCCTCTCTCTCTGCCCCTCCCCCGTTCATGCTCTGTCTCTCTCTGTCCCAAAAAAAATAAATAAACGTTGAAAAAAAAATTAAAAAAAAAACAAACTGAGAACAAACTGAGGGTTGATGGGGGGTGGGAGGGAGGAGAGGCTGGGTGATGGGTATTGAGGAGGGCACCTTTTGGGATGAGCACTGGGTGTTGTATGGAAACCAATTTGACAATAAACTTCATATATTGAAAAAATAATAATAAAAATAAAAAAATGTTGTATCAATATGTTTTACACCTGAAACTAATAATAACATTGCTAATTATACTAAAAAAAAAAAGAAAAGAAAAAAGAAAAGAAAGAAAACCTAGCGAAAAACCCCCCAAAAAACAAAAACAAAGGATACTAGATAGTCTTTTCAACAAGAGATACTAGAAAAACTAGATACCCATATGCAAAAAAAATGACCTTTCACACTGTTCACAAAAATTAATTCAACATGTACCAAAGACCTAAATATGAAATGTAAAACCACAAGATAATAAGGAAGAAACTTCAGGTGATGTTGAGTTTCTACCTTCTTAGAAACAACACAAAAAATACAATCATGAAAGAACAATTATAAACCGGACTGCATAAAATTTAAAACACCTGTTCTTTGAAACTCACCATTAGGAGACTGAAAAGGCAAGTCACAGACTGGGACAAAATATTTGTAAAATATCTGGCAAAGAACTGATATCTAAAATATGCAAAGAACTCTTAAAATTCAACAAGAAAACAAACAACCAAATTTAAAAATGAGCAAAAGTGGAGTACCTGGGGTGGCTTACTCGGTTGAGTGTCGGACTTTGGCTCACATCATGATCGATGTGAGTTCATGAGTTCGAACCCTGCATCAGGCTCTGTGCTGACAGCTCAGAGCCTAGAGCCTGCTTCAGATTTTGTGTCTCCCTCTCTTTCTGCCCCTCCCCCACTCATGCTGGCTCTCTCTCTCTCTCTCTTAAAAATTATTAAATGTTAAAAAAAAATGTTTTTAATGAGTAAAGTTCTAAACAGACATCTCACTGAATATATACAAATGGCAAATAACTTGTGAACAAATGTTCAACATTATATATCATTTGGCAACTGCAAATGGTTATTAGAATGGTTAAAATCCAAAACAACACCAAATGCTGGTGAGGATGTGTAACAACAGGAGCTTTCACTCACCGCTGGAGAAAACGCCAAATGTACAGCCAATTTGGCAGTTTCTTACTAACCTAAATATCTTACTATATAATTCAGCAAACATGCTTGATATTTACCAAAATGAGTTCAAAACTTACACATGTAAATGGTTAGAGCAGCTTTATTCGTAGTTGCCAAATTTTGGAAGCAATCAAGATATCTTTCAGGAAATGAATGGATAAACAACTGTAGTACATCCAAACAATGGACTATTATTTAGTGACAAAAAGAAATGAGCTATCAAGCCATGAAAAGGCATGGAGGAAATGTAAATGGATATTGCTGAGTGAAAGAAACCAATCTGAAAACACTACATACAACTATATGGCATTCTGGAAAAGGCAAAGCTATGGAGACAGTAAAAAGATCAGTGTTTGCCTTGGTGGGGGTGGGTGGAGAAGAAAGGGATAATACACAGAGAACATGAGAATTTAAGTAAAGTGAATTATTCTGTATGATAAGGTAATGGTAGATACATATCATTATGCACTTGTCAAAGGTCATAGAATGTATACACAAAGAGTGAACCCTAATGTAAACTATGGATTTTAGTTAGTATATCAATATCGATTCATAAACTTTAACAATTAATGCAAGATGTTAATAATAGAGCAAATTGTATAAAAGAAGGTGAGGGAGTAAATGAAAACTCTCTGTGCTTTCTGCTCAATATTTCTAAACCTAATACTTCTCTAAAAAATGAAGTCTATTAATTAAAAGACAGAAGGAAATATGTGCAGAATGGCAGAATAAATATCTCCAAAAACTCCACTCCTCCATAAAAGCACTGAGAACACTGGCAAATTGGTTAAAATCAACTTTTCCAGTAATATAGAAATGCTTGCCACAACCAAGGAGCACTTATTTAAAAAAGAAAAGAAAAAAAACCCCAGTTGAATCTTGGTAAGAACAAGCCTGTGGCATTTTAATTTATTGTATTATTATGCCTATCTGCCCAGTTCTGTGGTAGCTTGGAAAATAAGAGCCTTACAAGCATAATAGCAGTGAAATTCAGCAATCACTGGGAGGAAGAAGTGGGTGGTAAACTGGGTTTGGAATTCTTTCAAAAGCACCATTTCCAGAAAATAGTTACTATTTGACCTAACACCCTCCTAGAAAAGGCTCATTCTCAGCTGTTGTTTCATTTGAACTAATTTGGAGACTCTCAGTGGGAACAGCCTTATCTCTAATACATTTGTTGAAAAAAATCCATGCCACTGCTTAAAATTTCAACCTGCCTGAAATGGCAATGATCAAAAAAACTTTAAAGAAAAACCTGAGGAATGAGATGTCCACAGGAGGCTCTGAAATACCCCCAACATATTCTTGGACACAGAGAAGGCCATACACCTGTGTAGGGCTCTGTGCATGCCAAGGAAATACCTGAGAAGAACTTAACCTCTCACCTTTGGCTCTCCTTGAGTCTCTGAGCAAAAAGAAGGAAATGAAGGTTAAAGCAGAGCTACAAACTGCTTACCAGGTTGTTGAAAGCATCCACACACACACACACACACACACACACACACACACACACACTGTTGTAAAAGGCTGGGATACTTAATGGTTCAGGGCATTAAAAAAAATGCTTCTAATCATTAGCTTGACAAACTCCAAAATATAATAAAGAGACACATCATAAACTGTCAAAAACTAGAAAAAAAAAGAAAAAAAGTGAGAATCCTAAACAAAGCAAGAAAAATAAAAATAGGATTCATCATGTAGAAGACAAGCTCAGTAAGATTAACAGCTGATTTTTGATCAGAAAGCATGAGAGTCAAAATGTTAAAAGATTATCAACCAAGAATTCTATATCCAGCAAAATTAGCCTTCAAAATTCAGGAGAAATTAAAACATCATCATATAAACAAAAACTGAGAAAATGTGTTGCTATTAGACCTTCCCTACAAGATAAATTCAAGTTGGACTTTAATTACTTCCTCCTTATTAATGGACAGAAGAAAAAGTCAGCAAAGAAATAGAAGACTTGAATACTACATACTAACAAAATTCAATAGATGTCTACAGAACATCTATAGAAATTAAATTAGTAGTCAAAAACCTTCCACAAACAAAATCCCAAGCCCAAAATACAAATCAAAACCACAATGAAATACCACCTCACACCAGTCAAATGGCTAAAATTAACAACTCAGGCAACAAAATGTTGGCGAGGACTCAGAGAAAGAGGAACCCTTTTGCACTGCTTGTGGGAATAAATACTGGTGCAGCCACTCTGGAAAACAGTATGGAGGTTCTTCAAAAAATTAAAAATAGAATTACCCTACAACCCAGCAATTGCCCTACTAGGTACATATCCAAAGGATACAGGTGTGTTGTTTCAAAGGCACACATGCACCTCAATATTTACAGCAGTGCTATTGACAACAACCAAAGTATGGAAAGAGCCCAAATGTCCATCAACAGATGAATGAATAAAGATGTCGTATACACACACACACATGCATGCACACACACACACACACACACACACATATATACACACACACACACAATGAAATATTACTTGGAGATCAAAAGAATGAAATCTTGGCATTTGCAACAACATGGATGGAACCTGAGTATGTTATGCTAAGCAAAATTTGTCAGAGAAAGACAAATATCATATGATTTCACTAATATGTGGAATTTAAGATAAAAAACAGATGAACATAGGGGAAGGGAAACAAAAATAATATAAAAACAGGGAGGGGGACAAAACATAAAAGACTCTTCAATATAGAAAACAAACTGAGGGCTGCTGGAGGGGTTGCAGGTGGGGGCATGGGCTAAATAAGCAAGGGGCATTAAGGAGGACACTTTTTGGGATGAGCACTGGGTGTCATATGTAGGGGATGAATCACTGGATTCTATGCCTGAAATCATTATTGTAGTATATGTTAACTAATTTAGATGTAAATTTAAAAATAAATAATAAAAAAGAAAGAAGAGAAGAGAAGAGCCCAAGCCCAAATAACTGCACTGGTGAATCCTACAAGTTCTTCCAAAAATAGAAATTAAAGAAACACTTCCCTTTTCAATCTATGTGACCATAATACCAAAACCAGACAAAGACATTTAAAAAAAAGAAAGAAAGAAACTATAGACTGATATTTATTATGAATATACACACAAAAATCTTCAACGCAATACTAGCAAACTGAATCTAGCAACACATAAAATGATTACATACCATGACCAAGTAGGATTTATCCAAGAAAGGTAAAGTTGGTTCAACATATGTAAATCAGTCAATGTCATACACCACATAAGAGAATGAGGGCCAAAAAATTATCTCAATACTCACAGAAATAGTATTTGACAAAATCTAACACCCTTTCATGATAAAAACACTCAACAAAATATGATTAGAAGTTCCTCAACCTGATAAAGACTGTGAAAAAGCAGAGCTAACATCATACATAACAGTGAAAGGCTGAATGCTTTATCCTTAATATTAGAAAGGCACAAATGTTTGCTCTCACCAGTCCTATTCAACACTGCATTGTAGGTTCTAGCCATAGAAATTATGCAGGAGGAAAAAAAAAAAGTACCTAGATGGAAAGAAAAATATCTATCTCTGATGACATGATCTTATACAGAGAGAATCCTAAGGAACTAAGGGTTCAGGGGGTTATATGAACCATATACATGAACACTGGAGATAGTCAGGATTGTAGCAAAGTTTACAATGAAGAGGGAAAATGAGCCAATGGCCAAGATTTTGTGAGGCAGGGGTAGGGACCAATAAGGAGGGGTTGATACAGCCAAATGCTCTAAGTCTCAAAGTAATAACAGTGAAGAATACTTTATTTAGAAACAAATGAGGAGTGAAGACAAAGACCCCACTTCTAAACAGTAAAGTATTAGAGTGACTGGAAAATAAGAATCCTTCATATAAAAACACTACTAGGGAATTAGTACATTTAGGAAAGAGTTAGATTTAAGTTACAATCAGAATGTGAGCAAAGAGGTCAAGAATGTGAGTTGGTTAGGATGTGAAAGAATTCCATATAGCATAGTGGAAGGTGTAGGCAAAGAAGGAGGTTGGGGAGAAACAGTAGTGAAAGCTTAGGCCAGATAAGGAGAGGAGAGCATAGTATTATGAAAAAAAAAAAAAAAAAAAAAAAAAAAAACCATAAAGGAAACTGGTCAGTGGTTCTGAACCACTGAATTGCAGATAAGACAATTCCTATAATTACAGTCCCCTGTAAAACAGATTAAGGCATAATTAAAAAAAAAGACAATGAGGAGAATTAAAGGACAGACAGGAAAAGGAATCCTCAAGAAGTTATGGAATGGTAGAGACACTTTTACACATGTAATGTTAAAAAGGCCCTGGGGTTAGGTACATCCAAACTTTTTCAAATCAAGGCATAGAGAGAAAATAATAGTTTTAAGATATGCTGGAGAGTCAGGCTTGTCTTGAGTGAGGTTTCTCTCTTTACCACCTATCTCCTAATGAGCTCTAGGGGATCTAGATGTCCCAAACCCACACAGCCACTCTAAAACCTGGAGGGATCAATAAACTATAACTATTTATGACAAACTAGGGTGCCCACTTCTTGGGAAGTTCTGTGCTAAATGAGTCAAATTAGCAACCCCCAAGAATATGGTGCATTTCTCTCTCCTCCCTGAGAATCACCAGTGTGGATGATCCACAAATCACTACTCCCTCTAAATACACTGTATAAAAGGAATCTGTGGTCATATGTTTTGGGAAATGGCTACATATTCTTTTACCACATTTTGCAAAATCATAGTACTGTATTTATATATTTAAGGCGCTGTGGAGCAAACTATTTTTTAAAAAACTTTAATTTATTCATTTCCTACTCATTTGATCAGAGAATCGCTTTTCTATGCCTATTAATATCCAGGAATATTGTTTTTGGAAAACGATATCTTTTCTGAAAGATGACTAATCAGCCTCAGTTTGATCATTTCCAGGGACACAGATTACTACTTCCATCCAGGTAATTCATTCCATTTGGGACAGTCTGATTAATAATCCCATTTCAAGATAAAATCTGCCATCTTTTACCTTAAAATAAAGAATTTTGCCTTTAGAGTTAGAGATCACATCTATCCATTCCTACAAATGACCTAGAAACAAACTCATAGTAGTTCTCTGAAAATGCCACATTACTCACACATGGTTTTACACATGCTATTTTTTCCATCTGAACACTCATCTTTCTCCTATAGAAACCACTCCTCTGCAATCTCTATAATCAATATTACCAGTTCAATAGTAACTTCCTTTTACACACAACTACCCTAGACAAAAACCAGTTGCTACATGCTTCTGGAATCCTATATAAATCACTTTCTTAAAACAACCATCATCGTTGTACTGCACAAATACTATTATATTATAACAAAGACAAATATTATAACTGCCTACATACCTGTCTCTCCCACAGACTCAACATCTAAGAAGTTTTTACTAAGTAAACTTTGTATGGGATGGAGGAGGCACATGAACCTTCTACCTAACCAATAACTAACTGCAATGACTCCAACTAAGCTCATGTACTGCATAATGGTTTTTACCATCCCCAAAACAATGTTCCAAGAAGCCATTACCAATCCACAGCTATCACCTCTCACACTCTCTCCAAATTCATCCTCCAGCTCGAGAATTTAGCACAGAATTCAACATAGGTTCTCGATGAATATTTTTTAAAGGGATGAATAAATCTTATCAGAAGTATAAGCAATGGTTCACATTTTAGTTAGGCTTCTAAATTTTCATAAGTTGGCCTTAACTTTACCTTCTTATAAACGAACCATCAAAGATGAGGGAAGCATAATCTTACCAACCATGACTGTCTTTACATCATATTCTTGCCTGACAATAATAACTCTCCAATGTCCATTCCTTATCAAAAGCCTAGCTATAAGAAACAACAGCCAAAATAATGCCTGGAAAGATACATACTCCATGCATTCTTCTAGATCTTCTAAATTTTATCCTTGCATTTAATCATACCAACAGAAGAATCTTTGGTTAAACTTCATTATTTCATGACCCACTGAAGAACTCCCTTTTCTCACTTGGTCTAGACTTATTTGTAGCTTACGATGAAGAACATAAGTAAGAAAGGGACTTAAGGAATTTGTCATTACTTTTACTTTGGGAAGCTGTCTGAGACCTGTCCTCTATATCACAAGGTACTTCCCTTATAAGAACTCATGCAAAGCAACTTCTTTCAGGTTTGTGTCTCATGAAAGCAAGTCAATTCAGGAGAAAAACATCCTTTATCTTATGTATACTGTAAATCTTGCAATGGATAAAGTTATGTTCTTTGCTTTTGCTGCCTTCTTTTTTTAAATTTTTTAATGTTTATTTATTTTGAGAGAGAGAGACAAGAGCGTGAGCAGGGGAGGGGCAGAGAGACAGGGAGACACAGAATCAGAAGCAGGCCCCAGGCTCTGAGCCATCAGCACAGAGCCCAACGTAGTGCTCAAACCAACGAGGGAGATCATGACCTGAGCTGAAGTCGGATGCTCAACTGACTGAGCCACCCAGGTGTCCCAGCTTTTACTGCTTCTTAAAGCCAAATTTTTTTCGTTCAAGAACTATATGGGGCCATACATTTTCCTTCCATAGTTTCTTCATCCAATTTTATTATCTGTATTGTAAATGCACCCCAAAATGATCTCAAATCCCTAGTGGAATGAGATGGGAAAGTGAAAAGAGAAAAAATAATAACTACCATCACTGGGTGTCTACCGTAAACCATATACTGCTCAAAGCACTTTTGTGCCTAATCCTTGAACACTGAGAGAAAGGTATTATTAACTGTTTTACAGATGATAAACTGGAGTGGAGAAGGTTTAAATAAATTACCTAAACTCACAAAGCTAATTTGTGTCAGGCCAGAGTTTGATCCCAGGTTTGACTGACTACAAAAGCCGTATTATATATAAACTCTGATCAAATTAAAGATTACACTATGCTTCAAAAAGAAAAAGAATTTTAGCATTGTACAGTATCTTCCTCTGCTTCTAATAGTACTTGAGGAATTTTTAAGTTTTAATTTATTATATAAGCAAAAGTAACAAATCACTTGGCACTAACTTTAAACATTATTTTTAAAATAATTAACTTAAAATTTTCAACATTTAATCATTCCCAAATGAGAAATAGAAAATAACATCAAACAAAGTCCAAATAGCAGACATTAAGTAAAATATTTTTATATACAGTAAAGCTAATGAAAGAATTAAGACATATTATTCCAATTAGTACCACATATAACTTGAAATATTTTTTGGTGCCTCTAAAAACCAGATTAAAAAATAGTTTTTGGGGCAGGGGGAAATTATGATTCAAAATTAACCAAAAGATAGGAAATGTAATCTAAATTAGACTCACCTGCTCAAGTCACTTTTTCCATGGTGATGATAGTGGTCAGGATGGCTGAGATGATAATGCTCCTGTCCACTCCACCTCTGGGGTGGCCTTTTCCAAAATCCTTCCTGAGACTGCCGAACATTTCTGTCTGACCGGTCAAAACGGTTCATATTGTCACACTCCACTAGATAGATTCAAAAGCAAAACACTATAAACATGTACACATTCTGTAAAAGTTAACTACTTATGACTTGATAATTAAATGCTGCTGAGAATATAAAAATGATATTCTAAAAATACCAGCCATTTATATTATCTAATCACAAAATCAAGATTTCCAGAAGAAAAATAACCAGTTCTTTTGATGAAAACTTTATAGTATTCAAATTGAAGTACATTGTAAAACTTTCGTATCACAGGCAGTTAAGTAACAGTGTTTTCAAACAAGCATATTATCCTTGTTATCAACATTATACATTTTAAACACCAGTAATCAGTTTTAAGAGGTTTTTCATCATTATCACTAGCTGGTTCTGACTTCAGAATGAAAATGGTCAAAGTAAATTTCTAGTAGAGAATTCGTTCTCCAAAATGAATGCCACAATTAACTTTCACTGGTTTCAAGAAGCACAAATTAAGTTTTTATCACAAATGAATAGTATTTTTTTAAATTAGCTCACAATTTTAGAAAGTAAGACACTTCAATCTGCCTACAGTAGAGATTGTTCAAAAAGTCTAAAATGCCACTGAAAACAAAGCCAGTACTTTGCAGCCACAAATAGCACACTCCCTGAAATCCAAATGCCAAAAACCACGAAAAGAATCTCCTTGAAATACCCCAAGCTTCTCCTTCACTTACCCAAAACACTTTTTCCTCACATATCTGAGCACTCACTAGAAGAGTTACTTTGTACAAGGGAGACATTGTGTCGCCGGCTGCCTACTCAGACATAGTTGCATACAAGGCACTGACAAACAGGCCTTCCTTCCTGCTCAACTCCCAGCCCTCCCTGTGGGAAGCAAGCCCAGTTTGCCCTGTGACTCCATCTTCGCTCAGTGGTTACATAGCTACTGAGTTAGGACTGTTACTAAAAATACAACTGAACACTAACCCAAGCCAGGCGCTGGAAAGGTTTCTCTAGTCTGCAAATTATTACATGAGAAAGTTCAAATCCTGAATGCTCAGAATTACTTCATAAAGAAGCTGTAGAAATCAATGGAATCCTCATTTTAAAAAAACTCATTCTTTAAATGATTATTTTCACTTAACTCAAACTTGAATTTGAAATATGGAAAGTGTTTCATTACAGTATACCAGATAAAAACAAACTTTCCCACTCCAAAATAAGTAGTTAAAATAAAGTATAGATGTTCAATTCTCATACACACTAAATTTACTTTAACATATTTCTTCTAAATGCATAATAATTTTGTACAACTTTTTAAAAGACTTTGAAATTTTGTTTATAATGGTTAGAAAAATCAATTTGGGGGAAAAACTACATATTTTATAGTTTAAAAAAATTTTAAGAAAAAATTTGTGAAAGAAGCCTTACATTTGAAATTATTTCAATTTCTTGTCATTTTATTGATATAAATTACAATCTACTTTTTTAAGTTCAATTATAGAAAACCTGACAATTAGATAAATAAAGGCATTGGTGACCATTATAATTAAAAAATCAGGAGTAGAAAATGAGATCAGAAAGGAAAAATTAATTTAAAAATAATCCTAAAAAGGCTCAAAACTGATTTTAGTTCACATTTGTATTATACTCTGAGACTCAGTTAAGCTCATCAAGAATTTCTACATGGCATTAAAATGTTACTTTAGTTGCAGCAATTCTATATAGCTGAGGGATAATCTGTATCTATTTTTAAATGCCCTGAATTCATACTTAATTCAGGCAGATAAAATTCTACTTACTCCCCAAACAAGAAATTCTGTCATAATAAGAACCTGATATGTAATTAGGATATCATCAACAGTGTGCACACAGAGTAACAAGAAGCAAAGGAACGAAGCAAACAGGTGAGGAGATGGTGTTAAATACTGTGGGAAATTAAAATGCATAAAATTGATATGCCGCTTTTGTGTCTACTAAAGAAGTTCTTGGTTCAACACACAGACTACAAATGAAAGAACCTTTTTGAAACAAGAACTCAACACAGGCACAATGGCAAATAAACACTGGAAACATATATTTGCCACAACCATAAAAGAGTATTGGTAGAAACTGAGAAGGGCCTAAATTCTCAGATAAATGACTGCTCCAAGACTCTAAGATCCTGCTTACACAGCTGCCCCCTGAACAATGTGTTAGAGGTGCAGGACCCCCTGCACAGTCAAAAATCCATGCATAACTTTTGATTCCCCCAAAACTAAACTACTAATAGCCTACGGTGCATCAGAAGCCTTACCAATAGCACAGTCAATTAACACGTATTTTGTACATTATATGTATTATATACTGTATTCTTACAATACAGTAAGCTAGAAAAAATAAAATGTAAATAAGAAAATCTTAGAAAAAATACATTTACAGTACTGCACTGTATCGAAAAAAGAAAGTTATTAAGAAAATCATAAGGAAGATAAACACATTTGTAGTACTGTACTATTTTTATTGAAAAAACCCACATATAAATGAGCCTGTGCATTTCAAACCTGTGTTGTTCAAGGGTCAACTGTACTCCCATCTGAGGCACTCATCAAACATACGTTTATATACTTTAAAATGTTACTAAGAAGATAATGTGGAATAATATTAGTGATGGTTTCTTAGAGAAGATTAGAGATTCTGACAGAATGAAAGAAATAATATAGCAAAGGAAATGGAAAGCAAACAAAATTATAAGATGGAGATAAATCAAAACCACTTCCATAGCCAATGAGGGAACAGGACCCAAAGAAAGAAAATAAATCTCTCTGAACATGAAATACCACAGGGTATGATAAGGTAAACCGAAAGGTATCCAACTTTGAAAAATTTTAATCCAGTGTGGCAATCACAACTATCCTACACACCAGATTTCACCGTAACTCTGAACTGAAGTCTAGAAAATAAAAAAAGGCCTTGTGAAAGGGGGTTTCCAGCTCCAGAAGTAAAAGGCAGAAGATTTTAGTTCTTTTACTGTGAGTAGGAGACAGGTAACATCAGGACCTTTACCCTTTGGAGAGGGAAAGAGGATCTAATATAGATAGCTAAATGAAACATATGGGACGTGGGGATGCCTAGCTCAACTACTCATCATACTCATTTCTTCTGATTTTATAAAAGGAAAAAAATATAACACCAAAAGCAACCTAGATTATTTCTCTGATTACTTAAAGTCATAATGGATGACACAAATAGTATTTGTACCTGTGAGTAACAACTGGCTATGAAGATGGCAGGAAGAAATTACACATTACAAAGGCTAGAAAGAATGTGCTTTGCAGGAGGTTTTACAATCTGATCAGAAAAGCTCTGAATCTGAAAGAAGAAAAGCTCATGTAAAAAAAAAAAAATCATGAACCTTGTTATTACTAAACACAATTACTACTGAAAAAGAAAGATCAATCTCCAGAAGAAAATATGGTAATTGGAAAGTGATCAAGGACAATACTCTAGAACTCATATGACTATATCTTTCAGGAAATATAACACGGAATAAGTGCAATTTAATAGGCACCATAACTCGGTGGAGTGGGGTTCAGGAAGTAATTAGAAAGGCATCTTTTTCAACAGAGAAAAGTTTAAAAACAGAAGCACACGGAACAAGATATACACTATGGGAATGTCACAAACCTGAGGGTTTATACCAAAACTGTGCCAAATGCTAGGCTTTAATCTATAGACAATGTGTGACCATCAGATGTTCCAGAGCGAAATAATAAAGCAACACGATTGTGTTTTTGATACAACCTGAACGGTTAATTTAAGAAACACTTTAGGGGGCGCCTGGGTGGCTCGGTCAGTTGGGCATCCAACTTCGGCTCAGGTCATGATCTCACAGTTTGTGAGTTCGAGCCCCGTGTCAGGCTCTGTGCTGACAGCTCAGAGCCTGGAGCCTGCTTCGGATTCTGTGTCTCCCCCTCTCTCTGCCCCCTCCCCTGCTCACACTCTATGTCTCTCTGTCTCTCAATAATAAATAAATGTTAAAAAATTAAAAAAAAAAAAAAAAGAAACACTTTTGAACAAAAAAAAAAGCACGTCTCAAATACTCAGTGGTCTGCCAAAAGAAAGTCAGATCCAAATTGTTTCCTTAAGAGATTCCTTGATGAAAGTAAAATAAAAATGCAAAACAATTAAAACAATTCTTTTAGATCCTTCCTAACTGCAACTGAAACCTAAAGTCCTTTCTCATTTTATTCCTCTTCTCTCATTCTATGCTCCTCCTCTGACCCATCTCTCCCTTGACCTGTTTCCCTACCCTAAAGCTGGCCAGAAACCTCAAAGGCTCAACACCTCTTAAAGTTAAATCTCCTTCAGAAGAGGGAAAATCCCATAAGGCTAATTTTAAACCAGGTCAGGTCTCTAAGCTGAAAGTCATGGCTGGATGTTTTTTAAGGTCTAAACAAAATTGGGAGAAATTTGCAGAGGAATTTAGAAAAGTTTTAGAATTGATAATCTAGGGTTCCTAGATCTATTACCCATTAGTTCATACATTAAAGGGAACCCCAGTTGCAAAAATAGAATGGAAAAGGCACAGCGTGAAAAATCTGAAAGTCACGTGATTTAAGAACCCATGACTGTGTAGAAAACAGTTTTCATTGACTCTCTTAGGATCTGAAAGTTAAACTGACAAGACAGATTAATGGAAGGAAAGCATACAAATGTATTTAATATAATATGTGACACGGCAGGCTTCAGAAGGAAAGACAGACCCAAAGAAACAGGTCTGTGTTGATGTAGAGTGGACAGTCATGGAGGAATATGACAGTTAAAGAGTATGAGGTAACTGTAGTAAACTGGGGGAAACTTGGGCAAGTCCTATTTGTTAGGATTCTTCTTGGCATCCCTAGAATTAAGAATGGTGCCTTTTCTCTGGTACAGGGGAGCACCTCTCACATGAAGGTTTTATGACCTGTTTCAGGGAAGGAGGATGAGGGGCAGAAATGGGGAGAGGGACTTCCTTGCCTCTGCCATTTACTCAAACTCATTGGGCTTAAAATGTTCAGTATGCCAAGGTGCCATATTTTGGGGTACTGTGTAACTGAACTCCATCAAGTACACAGAAAACCAGAAGAGGTTACAAGAGGCCTTGCAGAGGCTGTCAACAAAGTCTTCTCTGTGAACACAGATTGGGCTCTGATTCAATTCTGTAAGGAAATAAAGGATAAATCCACTGCCGACTTCAAGAATAGACTAACACCTTTAGATAGCATTTGGAGATAGTTTCTGAAAGAGATATAACCCAGTCTCTCTTCTTACTTTCTGTGAAAAAAAGGCAGAGATAGGATAAGTATAGCCTCATTGCCAGGCGTCTAATGCTTAGAAAGAGCCCTGGAAAAAAGCAGAATAAGACTCAGAATAAAATTATGTCCTTCATATATAACAACTAGATGCTTCCACCACAGCCAACTAAACACTAGAGGAAGAAGTCTCTTAGTACACTTATAGATACTATTAACAGCAGGGCATTGGCAGCAAGTATCCTGCATCACCTAAGAAATAAAAGAGGAAAAATAAAATGGGTGATTAATCAAAGTGTTCTGAAGGGAAAATCAAGTACCCAATTTCCAGTTTTACCCTTGAACTCAAAAGATAATTTTCTCTAAATATTAAAAGAAAATCTTGCAGATGTTTTATTGCTACAGGCACTACAATATCAACCTTAAACCCTACTATTGTTATATCATCTCTCCCTCAATGTCACCAAAAAACTCAGGTGTGGATATTTCCAATACCTCTCAGGTCCCAAATCCTAGCCCATAACTATCCAAGAAACACTGGACCAACAAGCATTCTTCCTCCTCTGTGTTATCACATATGACACCTAATAGGTCATGATTTACTACACAAGTGTAATTGCCAGATAAATATTCTCCTCATGGCCTCTTCCTTGAAATCCCAGAAGATCCCTTATTCATAATACAGTAATAGCAAGCTTGTGTCCAAAATCAAACCCAAAGTAAAGATCTCAACAAGGTCTCAGTCTTTTTGTTGGTAAAAATTCCACTGATACTGGCAGAATTAGCGATGCTGAACTCACCAGGCTTCAGAGTTACCCATTCATACATGCAAATTCATACACCCAAATCTGCATAACAGCCACAAAACCCAGAAGCTAAAGGGAATAAAAATCAATAGTCAAAAGTATATTAGAAGACTCCTTTATACCTTATACCAGTCCTTATAACATTCCTATCCTCTTCCCAATCAAAAAAACTCAGGTGGGTGGGTATAGTCATCCAGGAACTCAGAACTATAAAGAGAACAGTCATTCCTTAATACCTAGGAGTACCAAATGGAATACTATTTTATGTTTAGTGCCTTTGAAGGCTACATATTTTAGACCTATATTCTGTTTCTTCAGTGTTCCGTTAGCTCAAAACAGTCAATACCTGTTTGCCATCTCCTAGAAAATCTACAATATGAGATGTTATACCTCAGAAGTTCCCTCCTACTTTTCACAAGTCCCCAACCCAAGATCTCAAAGACTTTAAATTTCCCTGTGATTCTAATTTTACCTAATATGAAGATAACTTTGTTGTCCTCTAAAGATTAAGGAGGCTCTAAGACTGATTCCTTTAGCTCAGAGAGGATATAAAGTTTTCAAAGAAAAGTTGTTAAAATTCTGTCAAAAAATGCATTATCTAGGATGTGATTTATTCCAAGGAAGTATATCACTCACTCCTCACAACAAGCCTTTAAAACTTCACATGAAATCTCCTGGATCATTGTCTCGGTTGTCCCCCATAATTTTCAATGGTTTGTCAAGACCCTAAGAGATATTACATGCACATTTCTGCTCGGCCTGTTGTCCTTCTGCCATGTGCCACGAGAGCAACCTGCTCCAGGTAATCCCGGTCTTGAAGAAACAAGGAGTAGACACGAACTCAGTCCCACAGTCTGAGCTGTCCCAGCTAATCCATGAATAAGGAAAACAAATGTTTATTTTGAAAGTCACCAAAATTCTGAGATTGTTACACAACATCCTGGGAACCTTGGGGGGGGGGGGGGAGTCTGAACAATGTGACAACTGTGAGCTCCTAGTGCCCTCAATAGCACCATATCCCTGTACTTTTCTAGCATCACATATAAAAAGGACTTCACCACCATGTTTGGTTCATCTCTGGCCTCTGGGAGGCCTGAGAGACTGTGCAAATGTTGATTGACAGGGAATCCACAGATCTTCTGGAGCCATTCCTCCATCCAGAAGGAGTATTCCCATTTCAACCCTTGCCCCAGGAGCTTTCTTAGGCTCATCTCTGATTCTAGATCAGACCTTAAGATAGAAAATCCTAAGATATTAAGTCAGTGGGAGCAAGAGTACCCAGGCCTCTCTTGCATATGGATTGTCTAAATCCCCACATTAGCAGTTGGGATCCAGAGAGGAAGAGTGTAGATTTGAGAGTAAAAAAGGTGGAATGATTCATCTGGAAGGTCACCATTTGCCCACAATTAATCTTTCTAAAATTTTCAGAATTGATGTTTTAAAAATATTTACCAACTTAATGAGTTTCACCGCTATTTCACAAGGCAAATGATATCTGTTTCTCTAAATGTATTTCTTCTTAAAATTAAAATGAAATTAAAGGGAAAAAAGCTAGATATGTACACAAGGAAAAAAAGGACAAATCCTATCTACCACTTAGTTCATGGTATATACATACAATTTTATTGGATCATACAGAATTATATCTAAGATGTACAAAATCAGGTTTCAAAGAATAAAATAAGTTTGCAAATTAATCTATTTAACATCACTTAAGAATGATTCTCAGTCTGAAAAGTCTTCCTACATTGGGATTAGGAAGTCCATATATAACAAATATTAAATTGGCCAAAGTGAAGCAGCTCAACTACATATGCCTCTGGAAGTTGAATATTGTTCCTACTTACCATTTTCAAGAGGTGCATCCTCAGGCAGATCCACATCAAGCATAAGGTCATCATCCTCAAGGTCACATGATTCAAGATTATTCAGAATATCCTGTGAATAAAAGCAATAAAAAAATGTGATAACCTAGCTCAAAAAATAGTATGTCATCATCAGTTTGGGAAACAACACTCTCTGATAGTCTGAATTTACTCAGTGTTTGTGTTGTAAAAATAAATTTTTTAAATAAAATCTAATAAAAAAGATTTAATTGGTTTACTTGTGAAGCTATTTGTAATATCCTTCTCTTACTCTTCCTCCCACCAATAATTTTTTTAATTTATTTTTTAACACTTACACAATGCTCACTCTCTGCAAGATATTGTTCTAAGTACTTTACAAATATTAATTCATTTATTTAATCTTCAAAATAACCTTATGATTTAGTGACTAGTACAATTACAGGAAATAAATGCACAAAGCCAAAACAGGATGCAAACACAGAAGGTCTATTTCCTGAGTCCGTACTTTTACCAATTTCCCTGATAACATGAATAATCAAAGATGGTAAAGAATCTTCCAAATGTTATTCATATTTGGTGTGCAAGGTTATGTTTTATTATATCTAGGAATTGGACCACTGATGTAAAATAATGAAAGCCTTTAACAACATGATCATTCCGTTTCCTTTCTTGTGCCAAACCCACCTACTACTACCTTTGGCACCACTATCTCCTCAGTTTGCCTTAATTTGTTCTTTTTCTATAAAAGACTAATAGGACTGGACCAGTCAAATTGGTATAAGCAACCACTCCTGGGTTCTATGTGCAACCTTGCTAGCTATCACCTATCCTGAAAAAAGTAATGTTTTGCTTTCAAGGACTCTTATTCTGAAGTCTAGTTTAGGAAATAAAGTTTAAAGTTAGGAACTCAGTTTGACCTGTAACCCAGTAGCAGATCCTTCCAATCCAAGAATTGATTCAATACTGTAAGAACTTTTGTTAGTATAAATAAATAAAAAGATTAAAAATCTACAGAATTTTAAATAACTTAGAGATTATGGACTTGAAAAGTTCTTATAGAATGGGGATGTATATTTTATTACAGATGGTATAAACAAAATTAGCATTTGTTCCCTATGTCACGTATTCCATCCAAATCTTTCCAATTTTGTGTTGTTGGCCTTTCTTCCAAGATACACTGAGAACTAAAAGCAAATGGAATAATTGTTACTAAAAAAGTAGAAACAAACAAACAAACAAACAAACAAACAAACAAAACCACCTCTGGATAATTATTTAACCTTGACAGAAAAAGGGATATTTCACAGAACCTATTTCCATCACGAACTAACTGCTGTCCTTAGTATTTAAGTCTTCTTAAAAGTCAAAAAATAAAAACTAAAAATAAATAAATAAACAAATAAATAAATTAAAAAAAATTAAAATGTTGGACATGGAAAGAAACTGACAAAGGCCATAATAGTCAATTCACAAAATAGAAAATAAACAGCCAATAAATATAATGTAGGAAAGAATGCTAATACCAATGGTGATTTACCACAATTGAAAAGAATCTAGTACTCATTAATACTCCAGATGGGATTCGATTCATAAACTTTCTGGAAGCAATTTGTCAAAATTTAGCTAAAACCTTTTTTTAAAAAATGTTTATTTATTTATTTTGAGAGAGATTGTGTGAAAGGGGGTAGGGTGGAGAGAGAGGGAGAGAGAAGATCTAAAACAGGCTCTGTGCTGACAGCAGAGAGATCGATGTGGGACCTCTAACCTACGAACTGTGAGATCATAACCTGAGCCGAAGTCAGACGGTTCACTGACTGGGCCACCCAGGTGTCCCTAGCTAAAACCTTTTTTAAAAAGGCAAATTTTTCCTTTTTAAGAATTTATCACCCAGCAATAGACAAATGCAGAAAATGTATGTGTAAGTATGGCTATTGCAGCATTATTCAGAAAGGCAAAAAAAAGAGAAACGTCCAAGAATGGAAAAATAGCTAAACACAAAGTATGATACAGTTATACAACAGAATATTATGTTTTCTTCCAAAAGAATAATGAAAAGGGGAGTCTGGGTGGCTCAGTCGGTTAAGCATCTGACTTCAGCTCAGGTCATGATCTCATGGTCCATGGGTTCGAGCCCAGCGTCATGCTCCGTGCTGACAGCTCAGTGTCAGGACCTGCTTTGGATTCTGTATCTCCCTCTCTCTCTGCCCTCCCCCCACTCACGCTCAGTCTCTCTCTCTCTTTCTGTCAAAAATAAACATTAAAAAAAAATAATAATAATGTAAATGTATTTATAGACATGAAAAGATGTCAATTGGGGAAAAAATAGACTGTGTTGTTTCCAATCTTTTGCTCTTACAAATAATATTTCAATGAATCCTTATAAAACAAAAGTAAATTAAAATGAATGAGTCTATCGGTGTATCAAGTTGATAGTATTACATTCAGAGAGAAACTATTTCAAGTGAGGAAAAATTCTCCAACTATTTTCAGTAATTATATTATGGTTGGTAGTAGTGGTGTTATTATTCTGAGATGATTATGAATACATGGATATAAATGAAAATAGCTATATTGGTGTTTGTTGAAAAGTGGATTCTCAGTCGGTTAAGCATCCAACTCTTGATTTCAGCTCAGGTCATGATCTCTTGGTTTGTGAGTTGGGAGTCCCACACTGGGCACTGCAATGTCAGTGCTTGGGATTCTCCCTCCCTCTCTTTTTGCCCCACCCTTGCTTGCTCTCTCTCTCTCTCTCTCAAGATATATAAATAAACTTAAAAAGATAAAAAAGAAAAAACATGGAAATTTAATAAAAACTCTATGTTCCTAAATGTAAGTGCAAAGGATTGGTGTAAACACAAAATGTTTTTCATCTTAAATGAAAAAATACATTTTTTCCACTGAAAAGGCCTAGATGTTAACTAAAAAAAAAACTAGGTCTCTACAACAGCATGTACAGAATTATCCATTTTATGGGGAAAAACCCACTGTATAGTATGCAAAGAAAAAAGTTGAAAGGAAACCAAAACATTGGTTATGGAGTTTTTCTTTTCTTTCTGTTTCTCTTTGTTAGAGTACCTGTAATTTCTCATTTTCTGCAATAAGTATTGACTTATGTAATTTTACTAAAAAAAAATCACATCCTCTATAAAAAACATTTGGCTGTTTGTATATGTACGAGTACATGTGAAACAAAATGAGGTGGGGTGCCTTCAGCCAGATCTGGTAATGAAGGACACAGCAGCGATTCAAAGGCAATAGAACCTCATTTTCTAAGTCCAGAGCAGCCCTTGCTGAGACATATCAATCAGCCAAAGCAGCACTGCCACTACTGACTGCTGCCCAAAAGATGTTCAACGTTTTAACTAAACCCTACATTTGTTTTGTGGGGTTCTCTGTAGGTTTCATTTTACAATGAAAGGTTTAAAAAATTAGTCTTAAAGAGTAAGAATGAGCCTGCTCTAATGAATATAAAAGTGATGGAACAATTATGATATCACTCTGAGAAGGTACTAAGAAAACCCAATGGAAAGGAAGCAGAATCAGTTATCAATAGTTACAGGGAGGAAGAGAGGGAGGAAAAACCATCCATATTTATGCCCCAAAGTCAACACTCACCAATAAAAAACTGCATATAATGTTTCACAAATTTATCTATTCACATGTGAGTATCTATTCCTATGTGAATGGGGTGGGGGGAAGAAGATTACATATGTGTAATGTGACTCCATCTATAATGCTAAAAAATACATTTAAACTTCAGGATGGTAATAAGCCAAAGCACTGTTATCCTTTTCCATTATGTGAGGTAATATGTAGTTACTTATGCTTTATGTTTTTTATTTTTCTGTAGTAAGCTTTTATATAATATGCATAACTTCATGTTGGAAAATGTCTACCTCTCGGCATTAGCAGAGAAGTTCAAACCACAGAAACCTAGCCTGAGTGTGGGAACCCATTAATCTGGCCCATTCCCTAACCATAATAAAAACCAGGGCTGCCTGCCCCTCTTACCTTCACTCAAACTATTCCAGACCACTTTGGGTGCGGGCCCTGCTCTCCCCAGAAAGTCTCATTATGTGAGTAATAAATCTTTTCACACCCTCTTAGTGCACCTGTGGCCTCATCAGTCTTGACATCTAAACAAATGTTGGAGGAGGTAAATTGACCCTGCCCTCCACATAGCAAATACAAGACACACTCTCAATAATTCAATACATATAGAAACAATATATGCAAGGCACAACTCCAGGCACATGATATACCCATGCTAAACTACACTATGATATCACTGCTCAGTATCTATTTTGTATAGCCAAGGGACCAGCAGGGGCCTTGAATTGAAACTAACCCTCCCATGAGTGCATGCCCTAGAAAACAGCCCCAGTGTCAAAAGCAAATATAAGTTCTTGATATGACTTCCCCAATAGCCCTCATGAGCAACAATCACCCCACCTCCCAGGGCCTTTTCTTTGGGCACCTCTTAGATAGCCCATCGCAGGGCTTACCAAAATTCTGGTTTGAATTGACCAATCCTGCCTTAGCTTAAGAATCCCAAAGCATTCTAGCCATTGAACTTAATAAAGTCACACACCCCAGGTCCTGTGACTCTCCCGGTCTGCATTTGTATGGCCCTTTCAGACATGCCGAGTACTTCTCCAGAACTTGTTAATAATAAACTTCTCTATTTCAATTTCCCTTGTGGTCTTTAATTGAACTGGGGTTCACCATCCAACACCCCAGGGCTCTACATATAAAATGTCAATTTAACAAAGTCACAACAGCCCTCCAAGGCTACTTGTTTTCCCTCAAACAGACAGTTCCTTTACACATGGTAATGGTTCAAGTACCTTGAAAGCACAATGGATGGATATCTAAGACTTGGCATGTCAGAGACAACCTAAAACAAAGTCAAGTCACAAAAATCCAAAGAACAAACAAATATGGCCTCTAGAACATGAAAGAGAATATCTTCTGTATAAACAGTATGCTAAGAGCACAGAAGCAAAAAAGCATAATCTATTCTAGGTGTTAGCAAATTTGTTTTTAAAAGACAAAAAGTAGGGGCGCCTGAGTGGCTCAGTCAGTTGAGCAGTCAACTTTGGCTCAGGTCATGATCTCACAGCTCATGGGTTCGAGCCCCACATTGGGCTCTATGCTGATAGCTCAGAGCCTGGAGCCTGCTTTGGATTCTGTGTCTCCATTTCTCTTTGCCCCTCCCAACTTATGCTCTGTCTCCATCTGTCTGTCTCTCTCTCTTTCTCAAAAACAAATAAACATTAAAAAAAAAAAAAGACAAAAAGTAAACACCTTAGATTTTGCAGGCCCACAGACAAAATTGGTATATTATGTAGGTACCTAGATAACTAAAGTGTGACCACCTGAAATGTAAAAAACATTCTTATTTTGCAGGCTCTGAAAAACAAGGTAGTTGGTCAAATGTGGCTAACATGACACAGTTTACTGACATGCTCAATGTAAATAACTGCAAGTAGTTTGCTAATACTTGTTATGGACTGAATGTTTGTACTTTCCCAAAATTCTTATGTTGAAGCCCTAACTCACAATATGAAGGTATTTGGAGGTAGGGCCTTCAGGAGGTAATTAGGTTTAGACAGAGTCAGGATGGTAGGAACTCCCACAATGGGATAAGTGTCATTATAAGAAGAGAAAGAGACCAGAGCATACACACTCTCTCTCCCTGCCATGTTGAGGATATAGTAAGGTGGTTGTCTGCATGCCAGGATGAGGGTCTTCACCAGGGAATGAATTTCCTAACACCATGATCTTGAACTTCTAGCCTCCAAAAATGTGAAATTTATTTAAGCCATTCAGTCTACTGTATTTTGTTATAGTAGTCTTAGGTGACTAAGACAACATGCAAACACAGAGTATAAAGGGAAAATACAGAGAAGATCTATATCATGAACCACTATTTAGTCTATATTAAGGAGCTTGGACTTTATGTCAATGACTGATAAGTTTTCTCAAGTGGTAAATTGAGATCTGCACTAAAGAAATATTATTCTGGCTGCTGTGTACAAAATGGACTTAAGTAGGAAAGAAAAACCAGTTTTTGGCACAAAACCAGACACTCAGATCAATGTAACAGAATAGAGAACCCAGAAATGGACCCACAAATGTATGGTCAACTAATCTTTGATAAAGCAAGAAAAAATATCCAATGGAATAAAGACAGTCTCTTCAGCAAATGGTGCTGGGAAAACTGGACAGTGACATGCAGAAGAATGAACCTGGACCACTTTTTTACACCATACACAAAAATAAACTCCAAATGGATCAAAGACCTAAATGTAAGACAGGAAGCCATCAAAATCCTTGGAGGAGAAAGCAGACAAAAACCTCTTTGATCTTGGCTGCAGCAACTTCTTACTCAACATGTCTCTGGAGGCAAGGGAAACAAAAGCAAAAAAGAACTATTGGGACCTCATCAAAATAAAAAGCTTCAGCACAGCAAGGAAACAATCAGCAAAACTAAAAGGCAACCAACGGAATGGGAGAAGATATGTGCAAATGACTTACCAAAGGGTTAGTATCCAAAATCTATAAAGAATTTATCAAACTCAACACCCAAAAAACCAAACAATCCAGTAAAGAAATGGGCAAAAGACATGAATAGACACTTCTCCAAAGAAGACATCGAGATGGCCAACTGGCACATGAAAAAATGCTCCACATCACTCATCATCAAGGAAATACAAATCAAAACCGCAATGAGATACCACCTCACATCTGTCAGAGTGGCTAACATTAACAACTTAGGCAACAACAGATGTTGGCAAGGATGCAGAGAAAGAGGTTCACTTTTGCACTGCTGGTGGGAATGCAAACTGGTGCAGTCACTCTGGAAAACAGTATGGAGGTTCCTCAAAAAATTAAAAATAGAACTACCCTATGACCCAGCAATTGCACTACTAAGTATCTATCCAAGGGATATAGGTGTACTGTTTTGAAGGGGCACATACACTCCAATGTTTACAGCAGCACTATCAACAATAGCCAAAGTATGGAAAGAGCCCAAATGTCCATTGACAGATGAATGGATAAAGAAAATGTGATATGTATATATACAATGGAGAATTACTCAGCAATCAAAAGAATGAAATCTTGCCATTTGCAACTATGTGGATGAAACTGGAGGGTATTATGCTAAGCAAAATTAGTCAGAGAAAGACAAATATCATATGACTACACTCATATGAGAAATTTAAGATACAAAACAGATGAACACAAGGGAAGGGAAGCAAAAATAATATAAAAACAAGGACGGGGACAAAACGTAAGAGACTCTTAAATACAGAGAACAAAGAGAGAGTTGCTGGAGGGGGGATGGGCTAAATGGGTAAAGGGCACTAAGAAGACATTGTTCAGTAAATGACAATATATGAGTGTGGAGTGGGGTAAAGAGATTTGAGGTGAAGGAGTCACCACCACACAGATGACAAATGAAGGATGTTGAATAAGGAGTTTGACAAAAGAGATAGTACAGAGTCAAAGATTGGATTCTAACAGCAAACTCAGACAATTTTCCCCTATTCATCTTTATAAGAGGACTATGTTTCTCAGAATTATATCGAAGATATTATTAAGACTTTTCAGTAAGGATCTCAGCAAAGAGAGGAAGAAAAAAACTTAAATCTATTGCAATTTTCTTCACCAGCTTAGATATCTGTCATCTGCACAGGTTAGGAACTACATTATTATACAAAGAAAGAAAACCATGTAACATGGAGACTAGTTAATGTGGGAAAGAGTTTTTGTTCCCATGTTTGTTATGCCAGGCTCCTCTAACTGGCAAGCGCGTACTTCTTTAGAGCCAACATCCACATATACCTATTTTACTTGGGAGATCATCTAGTACAACTATAAGCTGGGAGTATGACAATGAGAACCTGAATCTGTATACTCTGGCTCCTAGAGGCTTCCCACAAGCCTCACTGGAATTAAAACTCTGAGTACATATTAGCAAAATCATCATACAATTTCCTTGACTCTGAGAATACTTTTCCATTCAAATAGAGCAAGCTATGAGACAGTGGGCCAGTTCTTCTTTCCATGAGTTCCTCCTTCACTAAGAAATTAAAGAAAGCCTCCAAGTTTTTGACAAATGAATAGCACCATTACTGTCTATTGTAAATATAATGCAGTAAAATTAATTTTTTCTTATTGTATATAGTTTATGAATTTTAAAACACATATAAACACCAATACAACCAGGACACAGAACAGTGTCTTCACATGAAAATCTCCCGTCCGATCACAGTTACACCCTCCTCCTACCCATAACACCTGACAAACAATGATCTGTTCTCCAACACTACAGATTTGTCTTTCAAGAATGTCATATAAATGGAATCACACCGTATGTAACCTTTTCAAAGTTTATTTATTTTTGAGAGAGAGACAGAGCACAAGCAGGGGAGGAGCAGAGAGAGAGAGGGAGACACAGAATCTGAAGCAAGCCCCAGGCTCCGAGCTGTCAGCACAGAGCCTGACGCGAAGCTTGAACCCACGATCTATGACATCATGACCTGAGCTGAACCTGGACGCTTAACCAACAGAGCCACCCAGGCGCCTCCATATGTAACCCTTTCAGACCGGCTTCTTTTACTCAACAAAATGCCTTCAAGATTCACCTAAGCTATGAATATATCAGTAATTCATTACTTTTTATGGCTGAGTAGTTATCCATTGCATGGATGTACCAGTTTGTGTATCCATTTACTCATTGAAGGACATTTTTTTTTCCAGTTTTTAGCTATTATGAAAAAAACTATTATGAACATTCATGTATAGGTTTTAGTATGAATATAAACTTTCCTCTCTCTAGGGTAAATAGGCAAGAGTAGGATTGCTGGGTGGACATAGTAAGTACATGATTGACTTCTTAAGAAACTTCTAAACCATGTCCCAGAGTTGCTCTAAGGTTCTGCATTCCAGTTATCAATGAGACTGGCCTTTCCAATATGCCCCTCCCCAGCTTGACTTCATATCTTAAGACAGCAGACCTTTTTCCCATTTTAGGACCTTGGTCCCTGTTTCCAAGGAGCTTAGTGGAGACCTTATTCACAAAAAATTGTGTTTCTTTGTTCTAACCTGTCTGGGGTTACCTGAATGTCTGACACAAAGTGCTTGTCTTTGTTTTGCTTAACTTGGAATTCACACAGGGTAGAAAAACAATGGGCATTTCTCAAAACTACTGTAAGGCAAACAATCCATAATCACCCTGGAGCAAAATATTATTGTTGATACATATAATTGAATACTGAAAGACTGAGAGGAAGACTGGGGAGAGTGTATCCTTGGGAAATTAGACAATCCAAAGGTGCCAAGAATAATGGGGAATTTAGAAAGCTCCAAAATAGCCCAGGGCAGGATACATTCTCAGTAAAGACCTAAGAGGACCCAAAGCTTTCAACTCCAGCTGATCTCTAGGCTTGAAAAAGTAGTAAGTGAAGGTTAAGGCAGAGTTATAAAAGGTCAGCCTAAGCACTGAAGAAGTACCCCAACAAAGAACCAGAGGGCAAAGATGAAAGAAAAGTAGGTTTTTTTTTTTAATTTTGACTTTGAGATTTTTTTAATTTTTTTTTAATGTTTTTATTTATTTTTGAGACAGAGAGAGACAGAGCATGAATGGGGGAGGGGCAGAGAGAGAGGGAGACACAGAATCGGAAGCAGGCTCCAGGCTCGGAGCTGCCAGCACAGAGCCCGACGTGGGGCTCGAACTCACGGACCGCAAGATCGTGACCTGAGCTGAAGTCAGATGCTTAACCGACTGAGCCACCCAGGCGCCCCTTGACTTTGAGATTTTTATTTTCCTGCTTTGAGTTATTTTTTTTCTGCCTCCCTTCCTCCTCCTGTTCTGTCTTACTCTCCTTCTCTCCTCCTTTTGTCTTTCTTTCCTTTTTTTGTTTCTGGCATTCAAGGAAATGTCTGCATAAAACACTAAATAAACACAGATTAAAGTAACACAAACTTCTTAGATCAAGCATGACAAGAGAGATTTTACAAAAATAGTTTAGAAAAGTTACTTAAAAAGCAAACAAAGCGAGTAGCAAAACAACCCTAAAGAAGGTGAAGAATATGATTTCCAGTGTTGTCACATTAAAATATTCAAAATGCCCAGTTTTCAACGAAAACTTGGAGTCATGCAAAAAAGTATCATCCATTCATAGAAAAAAAATGAACAGAAATGATCCCTGAAGAAGACCAAGGACTGACTGAACTTTGTCTATTGACAGACTTAAAAACAAAGTCTTCAATATGATCAAAGAACTCAAAAAAACCATAGGCAAAGTATATGTAACCAAGAGAACATCAGTGAAGAGACAAAAAACAACAATTCTGGAGTTAAAGTGTAACTTAAATGAAAAATTCACTAAAACTCCTGGGTATATATCTACAATAAGTAAAAGCAGGATCTCAAAGAGATATGTATACATCCACATCAACTGCTGTATTATTCCCGACAGTCATGAGATGGAAGAATCCAAATGTCCATCAAAAAATGAGTGGATAAATGTGGTATATACATAATATAATGGAATATTATTCTTCTTTAAAAAGAAGATAGTTTCTTGGATGAGAATTCTTGTTTGAGTTTTCTTTCAGCACTTTCAAAATGTTATCCCATTGGCTTCTGCCCTCCATGCTTTGTGGTGAGAACTTGACACTTAATTTTACTGTGGATTTCTTGCATATAATGCAAGGTGCTTTACAGATTTTAACTTTGTCTTTGTCTTTTGACAAATTGAATATAATGTGCCTTGGTGTGCTATCTGCTTTTATTCTTTTTGTAATTCAATTTGCTTCCTCAGAGTGTAAATTCTTGTCTTTTTTTAAATTTGAGAAGTTTTTGGCCATTATTTTTTCAGATATGTTTTCTGTATTAAGATATAACCTGTGACAATAACATAAATAAAAAGGGAACAAAATTATATAGGAGCTGAGTTTTTATATACTATTGAAGCTAAATTTGTATCAATTCAAACTAGATTGTTATAAACTTAGGATTTTCATTATAATTCCTAGGTAACCAAAGAAATATTTTAGATACACACATTTCTGCATCCATGTGCATCAGGGAAGTTGGTCTGTAATTCTTTTTAGTGGGGTCTTTGTCTGGTTTTGGAATCAAGGTAATGCTGGACTTGTAGAATGAGTTTGGAAGTCTTCCTTCCATTTCTATTTTTTGGAACAGCTTCAAAAGACTAAGTATTAACTCTTCTTTAAATGTTTGGTAGAATTCCCCTGGGAAGCCATCCAGCCCTGGACTCGTTTGTTGGGTGATTTTTAATTATTGATTCAATTTCTTTACTGGTTATGGGTCTGTCCAAATTTTCTATTTCATCCTGTTTCAGTTTTGGTAGTTCAATATGTTTCTAGGAATTTATCCATTTCTTCCAGATTGCACAATCTGTTGGCATATAATTGCTCATAATTCTCTTATTGTTTGTATTTCTGTGGTGTTCATTGTGATCTCTCCTCTTTCATTCATGATCTTATTTACTTGGGTCCTTTCCCAGATACACACATTTTAAAAATTAGAAGAGAATCAAAAATGTATACTTCAAAAAAAATCAATTAATTTCAAAAAGTAGGAGTGCCTGGGTGGCTTGGTCAGTTGAGGGTCGACTTCCACTCAGGTCATGATCTTGCAGTTCACAAGTTCAAGCACCTCGTTGGGGTCTGTGCTGACAGCTCAGAGCCTAGACCCTGCTTTGGATTCTGTGTCTCCCTCTCCCTCTGCCCCTCCCCTGTTTGTGCTCTGTCTCTCTCTCTCAAAAATAAACATTAATATATATATATATTATATATTTATATTATATATTATATTGCATATAATATATATTTATTTATTCTTTATATTTAATATTACTTATTTATAATTTAATATATAATAAAATAATTATATATTTATAATTTAATATATTTATAATATATTTTATATAATATATAATATTTAATAATATAATAATATTTATATATATAATACCCTGATATAAATGCCAGACAAAAACACTACAAGAAAAAAAAATTCAAATATCCTTGCCCTATGGATATAAAAATATCCACATGTACTAGAATATATACTAATAAATTCAACCAATCAGCAGATCAAAAGGATTATATAACTGGGATTTGCCCTAGGAATATAAGCACAGTTCCACATATGAAAATCAATGTAATACACCACATTAATAGAAGAAAAAAAACACATCACTTCAATTAATACAGAAATAATATTCAACAAAACTGATCATTCTTTCATAACAAAAACATTCAGAAATATGGAAATGTAATGGAACTTTCTCAACATTATAAAAGGCATATATAAAAAAAAAAGGAAAAAACACATACTTAACATACTCAATAGTGAAAGACTGAAAAGTTTTTTCCCTAAAATCAGAAGCAATACAAGGATGCATGCTTTCACCAATGCTAGTCAACAATTATCCAAGAAAATTAAATAAAAAGGCATCTGAATTGGAAGAGAAGTAAAACTATCTCTTTTCAAGGATAACGATTTTATTTATACATGATCATATATATATACATATATGTATATACATATATATGTATACACATATGTGTATACATATATACATATATGATCATATATATACATAGATACATAGATACATATATCATCCCAAAGAATCCACGAATTACTAGAGCTAATAATAAATTCAGCAAAGTTGCAGAGTACAAAGTCAACACTGAAAAATCAGTTATTTTTTTTCCTATACACCAAAAGGAACAATCCAAAAAAAAAATTAAGAAAACAATATTAACCATGGCATCCAAAAACAAAAAGCCTAGAATAAATTTAACCAAGGAGGTAAAAGACTTACATGCTGAAAAAGACCTAGATAAATGAAAAGACATTTTGTGCTCATAAATTATAAGAATTATGTTGTTATGATGGCTACTACCCAAAGCAATCTATATTTTCAATGACATCTCTTTCAAAATTCTAATGGTCTTTGTTGAAGAAATGGAAAAACTGATTCTAAAATTCAAATGAAAATGTGAAGGGTCCCAAATACCAGAACAGTATTAAAAAAGTACAAGTTTGGAAGACTCATACTTCCTGATTTCAAAACTTATCATGGGGCGCCTGGGTGGCTCAGTTGGTTAAGCGTCCGACTTCAGCTCGGGTCACGATCTCACGGTCCGTGAGTTCGAGCCCCGCATCAGCCTCTGGGCTGATGGCCCGGGGCCTGGAGCCTGCTTCAGATTCTGTGTCTCCCTCTCTCTCTGCCCCTCCCCCATTCATGCTGTCTCTCTCTGTCTCAAAAATAAACGTTAAAAAAAAATTTTTTTTTGAAAAAAAAAAAACTTATCATTATGATAGAGTATTCAAAACATGTAATTACAGATTACTACAGTATTCAAAACAGTGTGTTACTGACAAAATGACAGAGATACAGATCAAAAGAACAGAACTGAGAGAACAGAAATAAATGTATACACCTCTGGCCAACTAATTTTTGACAAGGGTGACAATATGCACTCAATAAGGAGAGAATCATCTCTTCAACAAATGGTGCTGAGAGAGTTGAATATCCACATGCAAAAGAATGAAGTTGGACCATTTCTTCACACCATAGAACTGCAGAGAAAAACTAAATGGATCAACAATCTAAACATAAGAACTAAAACCATAAAACTTCAGAGGAAAACACAGAGTTAAATCTCCATAACTTTAGATGTTGCAATGAATTCTTAAGATATGACATGAAGAGGGGTGCCTGAGTGGTTCAATCAGTTAAACGTCCAACTCTTGATCTTGGCTCAGATCATGATCTCATGGTTCATTAGACTTAGCTCCAAGTCAGGCTCTGTGCTGATGGCATGGAGCCTGCTTGGGATTCTCTCTCCCTCTCGCTCTCTGCCCCTTCTCCACTCGTGCTTTCTCTCTCTTTCTCTCAAAATAAACATTAAAAACAAGATACTACATCAAGAGCATAATGAAAGAAAATATAAATTGGACTTCATCAAAATTAAATTTGCACTTCATCAAAATTGTGGATCATAGGATATTATCAACAAAGTAGAAAGACAACCTACAGAATAGGAGAAAATGTTTGCAAATCATGTGTCTGATAAGTGTCTAGTATCCAAAATGTATGAAAATACAAACCAAAATTTTTAAAAAAGGGGTAAAGGACTGAAAAGACATTTCTCTGAAAAAGATATACAAATAGCCAGGAAGCACAAGAAAAATGAACAGCATCACTATTCATTTGGGAAATGTAAATCAAAGCCAAATAAAATATCACTTAACACCTAGTAGGATGTCTGTATTTAAAAAAAAAAAATTAAGGTTAAAGAAAATTAAATGAAAAAACCAAAACTGTTATCAAGGATATAGAAAACCTAAAGACTTATACATTGCTAGTGGTTTGTAAAATGATTCAGCTATAAGGTGAATATATCCATATTTGCTTACTTTTTCTAAAAGCATTTGAGTAACAAAAAATACATAAAAATTTTTTAAACTATAATAGATATATTCATATTTCTTTCCCTGCTTAGCCTCAGTAATATTATATTCTTATGAAATATAGATATTGTTTGGATATTTGGGTGGTTTCCAATCTTATTATTACAAACAATGTTTAAATGAATCCCTAAAAATCAAAAGTAAAACGATACACACAAAACCAACTATATATCAAGTTCATGGAATAACCATTCAGGGAGAAACTATTTCAAGTAGAAAAAAAAAAGAAACAAAAACCCTCAAGCTGTTTTTAGTAATTATATTTTCTATGGTAGTATTATTATTCAGAAACCTTCATAGAACAAGATAATCCCATCAACCATTGCATTCCCTACATTAAGACATCACCAAGCAGTTCTGGTTTTACAATACTAGGTAAGGCATAATATTATTCTCCATAAAACATTCAGGTAAAGGAAACCAATCATTTCACATAAAGCCTATTTAAACATTCCAGTTTTCATCTGAACTTTTATTTTAATCCCATCAATCCATAAACATAACTATATTCTCTCAGTCTAAAAGTAGCCCTAGTTAGGACATCATCAACAGGTTTTGATACCAAAACCTGGGGGTTCCTGCAGTAAGGAGTCTCAGAAAGGTCTCGTTTACACCCAGTCACCATTTTACCCACTGGGATACGTTAAGGTATGCCTTAGGTCCTCAGAGGGGAAGAAGTAAGAGCCAAGAGACCTTGATCCTTCTTCAATCTTCATTTTGACTTATCTACCAGATCACAGTGTCAGGTGATTCCAGGTCAGGTTTCTCATTTCCAACTTTGCCTTTCACCTTTTAAATTCCTCCAAACTGGGATAAATAGGGTGGAGTCATAGGGGCCCTGTAAGGTTGTGGAGCCAGCACTAGCTCCCATTGGTACACTCAATCTTCAATAGCCCTATATTAACACCTCTGCTTCAACCTCATTAATGTTCAATACATTCATCCCATTTCTAATAAACATTGAGCCCTGAAAGAACAAGTCCCTAGGCACTCCCCTTCTTTCTCCTTTATCTTGTTAATGATTCTATTTTTTCTTAAACATCTTTAATACCTCTAAGGGAAACTGAAACAGCAAATATGACAAAGTTTTTTGAACAGTTGCTTGGTTTTACAGCATGGTTACATGGGGTACCCATTTAAAAGGGCCCCCGTGGGCACCTAGGTGGCTCAGCTGGTTCAGTGTGCTGACTCTTGATTTCAGGTCAGGTTGTGATCCCAGGGGGGTAGGACTGAGCCTTGCACTGGGCTCCACACTGAGCATGAAACTTGCTTAAGATTCTTTCTCCAGAGACACCTGGGTGGCTCAGTCGGTTAGGCAACCGACTTTAGCTCCGGTCATGATCTCACAGTTTGTGGGTTCAAGTTCTGCATCAGGCTCTGTGCTGACAACTCGGAGCCTGGAGCCTGCTTTGGATTCTGCATCTCCCTCTCTCTCTGCCCCTACCCTGCTCATCCTCTGACTCTGTCACAAAAATAAATAAACATTAAAAAAAAATTAAAAAAAGAAAAGATTCTCTTTCTCCAGTGTGGAGGTTCTTCAAAAAATTAAAAACAGAATTACCCTGTGACCTAGTAATTGCACTACTAGAAATTTATCCAAAGGGTACAGGAGTGCTGATGCATAGGGGCACATGTACCCCAATGTTTATAGCAGTGCTATCAACAATAGCCAAATTATGGAAAGAGCCCAAATGTTCATCAACTGATGAATGGATAAAGATGTGGTATATATATATACAATGGAATACTCCTTGGCAATGAGGAAGAATGAAATCTTGCCATTTACAACAACATGGATGGAACTGGAGGGTATTATGCTAAGTGAAATAAGTCAGTCAGAGAAAGAGATATCATATGTTCTCACTCATATGTGAAATTTGAGAAACTTAACAGAAGACCATGGGGGAAAGAAAAGGAGAAAAGTAGTTTCAAACACAGAGAGAGGCAAACCATAAGAGACTCTTAAATACAGAGAACAAACTGAGGGTAGATGGGGAGAGGGCGGTGGGAGGGAGGGGGAAATGGGTGATGGGCACTGAGGAGGGCACTTCTTGGGAGGAGCACTGGATGTTGCATGTAAGCGATGAATCATGGGAATCTACTCCCAAAGCGAAGAGCACACTGTATACACTGTATGTTAGCTAACTTGACAATAAATTTTATTAAAAAAAAAACAAAACAGATTCTGTTTCTCTTTCCCTCTGCTTCTCTCTCTGGCGTGCGCTCTCTCTCTCTCTCTCTCTCTCTCTCTCTCTCTCAAATAAAAAGAAATGAAAAATAAAAAAATAAAAGGGGCCTCCTTAATCACAGCAGTTATCATGATCTGGTTAAGGGGCATATTCCATAGAGACTATCCCAATGACCATAAAGCCTCTCCAGTATGGCTTGCTAAATGGTATACAGCCACTTCATCTGGGGCTTTCCACTACACGTTTATAGAAGAAAGATACTTTCTCTTCTCAGGAAACAAACTTTACAGCAGCTTTTATCCAGTCCACCAGGCTACCTGTTCCCACTGCATATAGCCATTTGTGACTGTTACATAGTGAGCTGTGCATTCTGTGTCAACCAAACATTCTCTTCCAGTCTGCAGCATTCAAAACCAAAGATATTGACCCTAAATTAGTCACTCTTACAATCCATTTCAGTAAAAGTTCTTCAAGAAACTAATGATGTACACATTCATAATATGAGACAACTCCTTGGCACTATAACCCCTGGTGTCAGAAGTTTCTTGGTTTTGCCTTCCCTCCAAATGGACTATCTTCCTGGTAACCAGAGGTCATAATAATACTCTCTGTTGTCCCAGAATAATCTTTCCCATTGCTGGTGGCTTTAAGACTATTGGGTTGTAGTTCAGACTGACTGAAATCTAAGCTTGGCTCAGTATCAAAATCCACTCCAGAACTCTATATTACTTTCATTTTAGCTATACACATAACAATAATCAAGGAATTGTATATTTAGTTGGTTTCTCATGTATATATCCTGTGAGCCATCTCATTGGGAGTTGAATCCACCAACACTTCTAAATTCCATTCCATACTTTTACTTATGGATCGCAGTATAGGTGCACTTTCATATCATGAGTGAATATACAGCAATCCCAAAATTAAAAATTCATTACCCCTTTGCCCCCTCATCCCTTCTCTTCTCAAACCACCTGTTGCAGTCAGTCAGGGTTGATATAGCAAATTTCACTTTTTATGACACAAACTGCAGTGACCTTTCATGCTAACTATCCAGAGTTAAAACAAACTCCAAAGGTTAAAAGTAGAGCCTTCCAAAAACTGACCTTAATTCAGATACCACCAGCTAAAATTCAGGGTCTCCTAGGCCCTAAACAAATCCAGAGGTTCCTGCTACTCCCTCCCTTGGGTTCAATAATTCATTAGAACAACTCACAAAACTCAGGAGGGCAATATAGTTTACAATTACAATTTTGTTATGGCAAAAAGTATATTAATCATGACCGGCTAAAAGAACAGATACAGAGGGCAAGGTCTGGGATTACCCCAAATGCAAAGCTTCTGTATTCTCTCTCTGTGGAATCAAAATAGGTCACTTCCTTGGTATAGTGATGAGTAGCAATATGCACAGAGTACTGTTAACCAGGGATGCTCATCTGTGATTCAGTGTCTAGAGATTTTATTGGAGTATCCTTACATAGGCAATTGATCAAATCATTGGCTATATACTGAACTCAATCTCCATCCCACTTCCTCTGTTCCCCAGAGGTCAGACTATTATCATATGGCTCAATGCCCCAACTCTATAAATCACAGGTTTGGTTGTTCTTTCTCCCCATCCTGAGTCATCTCATTAACTATTAAGGTCACTGTGAACAAAAACACTCCCATCACTTCAGAAATTCCAGAGATGGAGACGTTCTCATGCACACACTAGATACAAAAGCCAGCTGAATTCTTTGTTATACAACACAGGACTTACTATAAGACAAAACAAGACAACAACACAGCATATTATTGGCTAAATAGACACATAGATCAATAGAACAGAACAAAGCTCAGAAGTAGATCAACACAAATATACTCCACTGATTCTGACAAAGGAGAAAAGGCAATTCAATATAGAAAGGATAGTCTTTTCAACAAATAAATAGTGCTGCAACTCTTAGACAAAATTATATGCAAAAAATTAACACAAATACAAGTATATACAAAAATTAACTCAAAATGGATCATAGACCAAAATGTAAAATACAAGACTATAAAACTTTTTGAAGTAAACAAAGTAGAAAACCTACATGACCGTGGGTTTAATGATTTTTTTAACTATACTATGAATAGCATTATCTGTGAAAGAAAACATTGATAATTTGGAATTTATTAAAACTTCTGCTCTGTGAAAGATGCTTTTAAGAGAATGAAAAGACAAGGCATAGACTAGGAGAAAATATTTGTAAAACATATCTAATAAAAGATTTATATCCAGTATATACAGAGAACACTTAAAACTCAACAAGAAAACAAATCAATTAAAAAAAATGGGCAACAGATCTAAACTGACATTTCACCCAAGATATACAGATGACAAATAAGCATATGAAAAGATGTTCAGCATTATTTGTCATTAGGGAATCGCAAATTTAAAACAACAATGAGATACCACTGTACACCTATTAAAATGCCTAAAATCCAAAACACTGACAATATCAACTGCTGGTGAGAATGAAGAGCAACTGGAACTCTCACTCACTGCTAGTGGGGATGCAAAATTGTAGTTACTTTACAAAACAGTTTGGCAGTTTCCTACAAGGCTAAACATAACCTTATCATATGATCAAGCAACTGCACTCTTTGGTATTTCCCAAAATAATTAAAAACAACAACAATAACAACAATGACATCTGTCCACAGAAATACCTGCATGTGGATATTTATGGCAGCCTTATTGATAATAACCCAAAATTGGAAGCAACCAAGATTTCCTTTGATAAATGGATGGATAAACAAACTGTGGTAAATCCATGCAATGTAATACTATTTATCAATTTAAAAAATGAGGTATCTGGGGCGCCTGGGTAGCTCAGTCGATTAAGCGTCCAACTTCGGCTCAGGTCAAGATCTCACAGTCCATGAGTTCAAGTCCCACACTGGGCTCTGTGCTGACAGCTCAGCCTGGAGCCTGCTTCAGATTGTGTCTTCCTCTCTCTCTGCCCCTCCCCCTCTCATGCTCTGTCTCCCTCTCTCAAAAAGAAGTCAACATTAAAAAATATTTTTTTTAATAAAAAATAAATTAAAAATGAGGTATCAAGTCTCAAAAAAGACATGGATGAATCTCTAATGCATATTGCTAAATGAAAGAAGCCAGTATGAAAAAGCTATATACACTGTATGATTTCAATTACATGACATTCTTAAAAAGGCAAAACTATAGAGATACATCAGTGTTTGCCAGTGGTTCACTGGGGAGAGGGATAAATAGATGAAGTGTAGGGAATATTTTTAGGATGGTGAAAGTATTCTTTATGATACTGTAATGGTGAACACAAAACATAAGCATGTCAAAATCCACTGAACTTTACAGCACAAGGAGTAAACCTTAATGTATGCAAATTTAAAAAATATTTTAGGAAATAAGGGTCCCTGGAGGGAGTGCAGAATGTGACAGAAGTCTAAATGTATTAAAAATATATGAAACCACCTCACTGAAAGGGATGAGTGGTACAAGGTGCTGACCTAAGTAACTTCAGAAATGAAAGGAGTCTTAAGACTAAAGGCTAAGAAATTCTATAAGCACTAGTTAATAAAGGTGTTTCCTGTCGGAGTACAAAGTAACAATTCTGATAGGACTATACATGTGTACTGGAACTGAACAATTACATACATGGATGGCTGAGGGTAAGCACCTTTCTCCCTGTTGGAGTGGGGGTTACAAACAAACAAGGGGTAGAAGCAAGAATTATGCACAAGGTAATGGGTTAGAATTGGACATATCAATTTGTGAACTCATATTTAGCTCAAAATATGAATGTTAACATACAGAAATATTTATAGATAGGTGTATATACACAGGTTAGTACACACACACACATCTCTGCTTTCAGCTGACAAAATCCAGAACCAAAACCCTGGTTGCCACACACCTCACATGCAAATTTTGGTTTCTAATACAATTCTCCAATTAGAAACGAAGGCTCTTTGGAGAAAAGGGCTGATTCTAAGACTGAGGCAGGAAATATACAAGATGAGGTTGGGGCATCTTGTAGTGCTAGAAAGCTTAAAACAAACAAACAAAAAAGGTACTCAAAACAAAATAACAAAAAATACAATGATAGGGGTATGAATTAGAACCAAAAGTATAAAATATATAAGTCCACACTGATATAAAGAAATGACTAAATAAATAAATAAATACATGAGGAAGAAAAGACAAATCCCTTTCCATCCTGCAGTAGAAATCCAAATAATTTACACAGACAAACTCCACCCTTATGGAGGTAGAGCATAACTAGCTACTCCATAAGTGTAGACTGCCCAAAGTGATGTTTCCCAAAGACTACACTATGGAAAGAGAGAAGAAAAGAACAACTTTACTGTGGATAAACCTGAAAAACACTATCTCAAGTCAGGTAACCATGGTCAACAGCAACAATGGTTAAGTCATATTGACAGTATGCATCTTTGCAATGATATGATAAGAATGCATTTTTTAACTCTGTGGCCTTTTGTCCAAAAACGTATTTCCCCAGTCTAATCATAAGGAAAACATGAGACAAATCCCATTTGGGAAACATTCTACAAAACATTCGCCTAGTAGTATTCCTCAAAACTGTCCAGGCCATCAAAAACAAGGAAAGTCTGAGACACTGTCACAACCTAGAGGAGTCTAAGGAGACAGGACTACTAATTGTAAGACAGTATCCTGGACAGAATTCTATAACAGAAAAAGAAGGGGAAAACTGAGAATATCTAAATAATATGGACTCTAAATAATAAGATAGAAATATTGGTTCATTAATATGACAAATATACTAATAATATAGTGATTTGCTAATAATAGAGGAAACTGGATGTAGGATACACAGGAACTCTATTATCTTTGCAATAATTTTTAAATCTACAACTCAAGTTTACCAAAGACTGAACATTTACTGGGATTTTAATCATAAGAAGTGATTGTTCATTTTTTTAGAGGAACAATAGTGAAATTTAGCTATGTCTGAACAAGAATACTTATCTTAGTAAAACATTCAGAAATAACTAATTAGTAAGAATACAGAAATATCTACACATAAATGTACAAGTATACACTTACATATATGTTAATACCATTCTAAAAATTATATTAATATAATTTTATATTATATCACATAAATCACACAAATCATGATGATGTCTAAGACTCACTTAAATTAAGCCCACTTGGAGGAGAGGAGTGGATGAACAGGGTTATAAATGGGAAAAGGCCATGATTTTGAACATTCTTTAAGTTGAATAACTGATATAGTGAGCCCCCTTACTCTTCTCATCAGGTTTGAGTATGTCTGAAATTTTTTATAAAAAATTAAGTAATTGCCTGATCTAGAAACGGTAAGGGCCAGGGGTGCCTGGGTGGCTCAGTCAGTTAAACATCTGATTCTTAATTTCAGCTCAGGTCATGATCTCACGGTTTATGAGTTTGAGCCTTGTGTTGGCTCTGAGTTGACAGCGCAGAGGCTACTTGGAATCCTCTTTCTCCCTCTCTCTTCTTATCCCTCTCTCTCTCTCAAAATAAATAAATAAACATAAGAAAAAAAGGGGGCCAGAAAACAGACTCCAGGAAAAAAAAAAGGTTAAAAAAATTAAAAAATGAACAGAAATAGGAAAATAGAGAAAAGCGCATAAACTCATGTGACAAATAATAACCAATCATTCGAACTCTAGGAAAAGGGCACAGAAACAATGGAGGTGATAAAAAAAAAATTCAGATTTGAAAAGGATAATGGATCAAACTCCCCATTTAAGAATGCTTCAAAAATTCTTGTTTATAATTATTATCTTGCAGAGACCCAAACATATTTAGTGAGTGAAAATAAATAAATCCAGACTAACATTCTACTCCATTAACTTTTTTTTTTAATGTTTATTTTTGAGAGAGAGAGAGACAGAGAAACAGAGTGCGAGCAGGGGAGGGGCAGAGAGAGGGAGATAACAGAATCCAAAGCTGGCTCCAGGCTCTAAGCTGTCAGCACAGAGTCAGATGCAACCTGAGCTGAAGTTGAACACTCAACAGACTGAACCATCCAGGTGCCCCAGTAACTTCTAATCAGTGTTCTTCCTTGTCTCTCACTTCCATCATGACATTGAAAAATCCCTGCTCAGAGAAATTTCAGATGTAGTTTTGCTACAAGACTCTTCCTGAAATAAAGGCTAAGGCAGTTAGTCTAACTGTAAAGAAAACTCAAATAAATGGCCAGATGTGATGAGAGTGACCAAGTTTAAATAAGCTTATAAAATATCCCTACAATGCATGCATTTTACAGAAGAAATTCCCTTACTATAGAGATGGTTCCCAGACCAAGAGAACAGAACTCTATTAACATGTCTACATAAATTCTTTACAAAGAATACCCTATGCTTAAATAAATAAATAACTGTTCATCATTGTATTCTCTGTGAATTATGTAAATAAAAAGAGAAGACTTCAACTATAGCTCGCTATTTCTCTTTTGGTCTCATGAAATGATGATCTTAGATTTTCCTCCATTCTTCCCAGGAACAAACATAAACACATTTTAATACCTAGGAATACCTTAAAAAAATAAACACAGTATATAAATTTCCAAATCTAAGAGCTCCAGAGGAAGAAAGGACTACTCACTGTTTCATTTTGAGATCTCCATGCTGAGATTATGATTGTCACAACATACTTGAAGAATTCTACTGCAATAAAAATAGAAATTCCAGAGAAATGAAGTATCTTCTTGATAAAGAAAATAATGCCTGGAATAATACCTGTGAATAGGTTAGGTTACACGGCAAAAGAGGAATTAAGGTTGCCGGGGGAATTATGACTGCCAATCAGCTGACCTTAAAATAGGGATTTTATCCTGGATTATCGAGGTGGGTCCAGTGTAATCACTCCTTAGAGTACAAGAGAGAGGCAGGAGAGAGGCAGAGGAAGAATGGTCAAAGAGATGCAGCGTTGCTGGCTTTAAAGATGGAGGAAGGGAGGAGGGCATGATTCAAGGGCAGCTGCTTAAAACTGGAAAAGGTAAAGAAATGGATTCTTCCCTAGAGCCTCCAAAATGAATACAGCCCTGCTGACACCTTGATTTCATCCCACTGAGACCTGTGTCTGACTTCTAACCTACAGAACTATAATAAACGAGTGTTGTTTTAAGACAGTAGGTTTGTGCTAATTTGTTACAACAGCAAGAGAAAGCAAATACAGTACATTGTCTCTTTAAATTTTGTTTGTTTTTTTTTTTAAGTTTTTTTCAACGTTTCTTTATTTTTGGGACAGAGAGAGACAGAGCATGAACGGGATAGGGGCAGAGAGAGAGAGGGAGACACAGAATCGGAAACAGACTCCAGGCTCCGAGCCATCAGCCCAGAGCCTGACGCGGGGCTCGAACTCACAGACCGCGAGATCGTGACCTGGCTGAAGTCGGACGCTTACCCGACTGCGCCACCCAGGCGCCCCTAAATTTTGTAATTAGACTTATTTGCTTCTTCTGTTTTAAACCCAACTCTATTCCTATTGCCTGCAAAGTTTATTGTGTAAGTATCTGTTCCCTCCTTTCTGCAGTACTTCCCAGTGGGCTGAAACAGAGAAAGCCCAACACATAAGCACAATAGCAGCTGAAAAGGAAGGAGAGAAGAGTCAGTGTGTGATCTTGTATGGAACTTCCAGTCAATGTAGGTAAACTCTCTCTGCCCTGCCAGCCTTGTAATACGTTGTGGACTTCAGCAAAAAGTCCAAGTCAAGTTCTGCTTGACTTGACTTAAACCTTCTTAAATTTACTTTAGCCTTTACAGGTTTTAGATGAATAATTTTAGCCACATTGGTTATAATGGTGGGTGGCAGATTTCAGTTAACATGTATGTTTGTTGAAAGTTTAGCTGAGCTACTCCATCACATTGCTGCCTCAGCATACATTTTTTGGCCAAGGTGCCTGAGAGGGTCTTAAATTGACACTAATCCCTTGCGCAAATGTAAGCCCTAGATGACAGCCCACAGTTACAAGTAAATGTAAGTACCTTGCCTTCAACACCTTCCCCTGGGGGCCCTCGGGTAAAATCGCTGTGAAGCTTACCAAAACCCTTGCTTTTATAGTCTGACTGGACAATCCACCTTGGCCTAGGAACCCCAAAACACTCCACCCACATACCCTAAAAAGGCATACCTAGATCATCACTCTTTCTGTTTGTATCCTGCCTTTAACCTTCCTGTGTGGCCCCTTGGGAAGGGGATATACTTCTTCCAAGGCCTGTGAGTAGTAAACTTCTCTATCTCTGCTCACTATCCAGCATCCTGGGGGCTCTACTTAACAAATGTTGATTTAACAAAATCATAACAATGTTTAATAAATTGAAATGCCAAAATGCATTGGTGATTTAGTGTAGTGCTCTTGTTGAATGATGGAAAAATGAATGTATTTAATGATCCCAAATCCTTCAGTGGTCTGAATTTCCTTCTTTGAGATTCAATTTTCTTTCTTTAAACCAGTCCATTTCCAGTGCATCAGTGAGTGCCAATAATGGCTGAGTATTAGACTTACTGCATATTACATAAAATGGAGTTTATTATGCTGTTTCCTATGCCTAAAATGAATGCTCATCCTCTCTCTTCCTTGGCCAATTGGTTAACTTTGTATTCATTTTTTGAAACAACTCAGATGTCACTTCCTCTTCGAAACCTTCTGAACACACACACACACACACACACACACAAACCTCCCTTCTGCATTATTTTGAGACCACATGCATACTAATCATATCATGCATAAAATTACACTATGATAATTTATTTATAGTATATCTGCCAACCATACTAGTCTTTGTATTCATCAAGAACAATGACAACCTTATCCATATCAGTATCTTCAGCACTTAACAGTATGCCTGGAACATAGTAGAAGCTAAGTAAATAATTACTAAATTAAACTTCCTATTATAATAGTCTATAATAAAATATAGAGAGTGGAGAAAAATATTATGTTTAAAGGGTTACCAGTTATATTTGATAAATTTAAACTTTTTTTCATACATAAAAGTTACATTAACAGGCCAAAAGAACTTATAATAATAATCAAATGCATGTAGAAGATTCACTAGTTTGGGGAAAAAAATTAATTAAACAAAATTTAGTTTCATCTTATTTTGTCCCCTTATCTGTAAAAAACAAAACAAAACAAAACAAAAAAATAACTGAGTTGGATTAGATCCTTCTATGTGTTCAAGTTCTGTATTCTGTACCACAGCATAGCTGAATGTATCAGTATCAGTTTGAGGTTTTCAATTACCTATATTAAGACGGTCTCAACTTTCTGAAAGCTGTCCCTCCACTATGACATCCATGCTAATGTCACATTTTTAGTTCCTTGCACCTTGCTATTATGACACGTGGTACCTTAGAAACTTACTTTGTAAATAGGTTATGTCACAATGTAAAAGGAAAAGTACTGAATAGTATTAAACGGTAACTAAGTTTTCTGTTTATCTCAAATTAAATCATAACACACATTTCAACAAGTATATATTAAACCCTTACTTAGTGACAGAAACCTAAAAGAGGTGATAAGAGAGATAATGAAATATCACGTATATTTAAAATAAGTAGTAGTAGATTAAAAGCAATCAGGCAAGGTGTCTGGGTGGCTCAGTCGGTTAAGTGTCCAACTCTTTATTTGGGCTCAGGTCATGATCTCACGGTCATGAGATCAAGCCCCACACTGGGTCTGTGCTCAGCGTGGAGCCTGCGTGGGATTCTCTCTCTCTCCCTATCTGCCCCTCCCCCACATGCACATGTGCGCTCTCTCAAATTAAATAAACAAATAAACATTAAGGGGGAAAAAAAAGGCAACCAGACAGACCAGTATAAGATGACAACACTCCACAAAGGAGTTTAGACTTGACACTACAAGGAATGAGAAAAACAACAAATACCAAATTAAACCAGCAATTTAGGATGATTTTGGCAGAATGAATAGAACCAACAGTATCAGTCATAACTTTTTTTAACGCAATTTTTTTAGTTTTTTTTTTAATGCTTATTTTTGGGAGAGAAAGAGAGAGAGAGAGAGAGAGACAGAGAGACAGAGAGACAGAGAGTGAGTGGGGGAGGGGAAGAGAGCGAGGGAGACACAGAATCCGAAGCAGGCTCCAGACTCAGCTGTCAGCACAGAGACCAATGCAGGGCTCAACCCATATCAGATCATGACCTGAGCCAATGTCAGAAGCTTAACTGACTGAGCCACCCAGGCACTCCTCAGTCATAGCTTCTAATAGTAAGAAGGTGACACCTGACTTCTCTACAGTCAGCAAGTAATGGAATTTTGCCAAGTGTACCCTCTAAACCTGTTTTCAAAATCACCCACACCTCTAATCTTCACTCTGCCACCACTTTAGCCCAAGCCACTAGCATCCTTCAGGAAACAGTAGTAGCTTCCAGCATCTTGCCTTGTTCCTTTCTAATTCAATCTTTATACAGAGCCTTCTTTTTTAATTTTTTGCAACTTTTTTTTATTATTGAGAGAGAGAGCGTGCGCACACACATGCGCAAGCTGGGGAGGGGCAGAGAGAGAGAGGGAGACACAGAATCCGAAGCAGGCTCCAGGCTCTGAGCTGTTAGCCCAGAACCTGACTCTGGGCTCAAACCCATGAACTGTGAGTTCATGACCTAAGCTGAAATCGCTCAACCAACTGAGCCACCAAGGCACCCCCATACAGAGCACTTTTTTAATGTAAATGTAAATTGAGTAATGTCCCTTTCAGGCTTAAAATCCTCCAACAATTCCCTTTCAATTTTTAGGACAAACATCCAAATCCTCTGAACTCTATAAAAGCTCTATACTCACAGCATCCTCTCCTGCCACTCCACCCTTCTGTGTCACTGCTCAAGCTATACTAGCCTTCTCTTGGTTCCTCAAATATTCCATAATCCCTTCCTGCCTCAAGGCCTTCCCATATGCTGTTTACTAAAACACATAACATTCTTGCAACTATTATACCCTTTTTACCCTAGGACAACTTAGCTCAAATATCATTTCCAAAAAATATCTTACCTAACACCCACACTAGACCAGGTTTTCCAATAACATACTTTCATACTTAGTAATTCTCCTCTGCAGCACTTTCCCCTCTTATTACCTGAAGATAGTTAATGAGCTCACTAAATATTTCAATGACATCTGCCTCATTAAAACACAAACACCACTAAAACAAAAGCTGTAGCTGCCTTGATCAATGTATCCTCAATATCTTGCACATAACAGTCAGTCAAATATACTGAATGGATTGATAGATGACTGGTGGCCAGAGAAAAAAATGGTACTACGAATGAGAACAAAAAGAAAAGTGAATGCCTAAAAGAGTTTACACAGACTTACATTTAGCTTGAAAAATTAATTTCTGAACCTTTAAAATTATTTGTAGTATTCTAATGCAAGAGTCAGCAAACTTTTTTTAACGACGAAATAGTAAATATTTTAATTTGTGGGCAAATACAGTCTCTGTTGCAACTATTCATTCCTGCCACAGCAGCATGAAAGCAGCCAAAGACTATACATAAAGGGCATGGTTGTGTTCCAATAAAGCTTTATTGACAAAAACACACTGGCAGCCTGCAGGCTACAGCTTGCTGGCCCCTAATACTATATCCCAAAGAAACAGGAGGCAGAAATTAAACAAATGCAAAAAAATAAAACTGTTCTCTTTTCATTTTAAACTCATAAAGAAGCTTTTGTTGAAATGCCACACCAATGTCCCCAAACTCTGAACTCAAAATGGGTTAGCATGTATTAGTTGAAAGCAAACATGGAATACTCCTTTAACAGTCAGAATTAAGTATATCTCCTCTCTTAATCTGGATCATGAGTTTTTACTCAGGCAGCAACTGTCTCTTTACTCATATATATTTCTCAGTAATTAGAGTACAGAAGCACAGAATGGAAATTTAAAACACATGCTGAACAAATTAACGATCCAACCATATATTAGCCTTTCCCCTTTCATTCTTCTAGTCTATGCAGAGACAAGAGGAGAAGCAATTAATCTGAATGTTTTGATTTTCAAAAAAGGCATTCTTCAGTAAGACTGGTATGCTAGGCCAACCTGTGCATGGATGCTCTTTTCATATTACTTGGGTTCTAATTCCCCATGTTCACTGTCCCTCCTTATGTGTGCCTTTGTTACTTTGCTCAGTCTCTGACTCCTCATGCCTCACTCCTCCACCCCCAATTCTACCTGCCAATTTGAAGGAAGATGCTTTCTTGGACATCTTAATCTTAATAATAAAGGTGTGGTATAAACATCCCCAGACCTGTACATGTATCTGCTGTATTATCAAAGCGAATGACAAAAAATTCATAAAAATCATGACAAATGCTTCTTTTTAAATTTTTGAGACAGAGAGAGAAAGAAAGAGAGAGAACAAGTGGGGGAGGGGCAGAGAGAGAGGGAGATGAAGAATCCAAAGCAGGCTCCACAGTGTCAGTGCAGAGGCCAACGTAGGGCTTGAACTCCTGAACTTTGAGATCATGACCTGAGTTGAAGCTGGACGCTTAGTCGACTTGAGTCACCCAGGTGCCCCCCAAAATCCTTCTTTTTGTAGTAAATTTTATGGGATATGTATTATTTTATATGATTAATATGGATGCTTGGGTCTAGAAGTATCCAAAGAGCTAAAAGCTTCATTTTTCAAACAGTGGCTAATTTCAAAGTTTGATGTGAACTAGTCCGATTTTTAGGAAATGTGAATTATATTATCACAATGGTCAGTGAAATTAATTATAATCAATGAGGAAAGTGCAGCGTCTTATGTTGGAAGGATTTATAAGAATGTGAGATCAGTTCAATCCTAAAGATTCAAGAGGCATCTACTGGAAAATTGTTTGAAAGAGGGAAAATATTATTTATTTGGAAAAAATATAGCACATATAATACCATCTTTGTTGTGCATTTATAGCAAGAAGAACTACATAATTATTATTCTTTAAAAGAGTCTCATTAAGGATGTTAGGCATTCTGACTTTTATTGTTGTTTTGTAATCAGATTGACTTTAATGAAAAACACATTTATAAATATATAGGTGTATTAGTTTGTTCTTGTTGTAACAAATTACCACAAAGTTTAATAGCTTAAAACAATACAAACTTATCTATTTACAACAGTCAAGATATGGAAGCAACCCTAGTATCCATCCATAGATGAATGGATTAAGATATAATATATATTAGCCATAAAAAAGAATGAAGACTTGCCATTTGCAACAACATGGATGGAACTAGTGGGTACAGTGCTAAGTGAAATAAGTCAGAGAAAGACAAATACCATATGGTTTCACTCATGTGATATTTAAGAAACAAAATAAATGAATGAACAAAGAAAAAAAGAGACAAATTAAAAAAGCAGACTCTTCAATACAAGAACAAATTGGTGGTTGCCAGATGGGTAGGGGAATGGGTAAAACAGATGAAGGGAATTAAGAGTACAGTTACCTTGATGAGCACTGAGTAATGTATGGAATTGCTGAACCATCATATTGCACACCTGAAACTACTATAACACTATACTAATTATACTTCAAAAAAATATATATATATACACATATATACGGTCATTCAGTGAACAAAAATAACTTTGAATCAGTAGCTGTGTCGGAGTCCTCAATACCACCCCCAGGTTAGATGATTCATGAGGATCCACAGGACATAGCATATAGTCATATTCACAGCTAAGATGTGTTCTAGAAAAAGGATGCAATACAAAAGAAGCAAACATGGGGCAAAGTTGAAGGAAAAAGTCCTCTCCCAGTGCAGTCACACAGGATGTGCTTAATTTCTCAATGTCCAAAAGTTGTGACAACAAATTAAAAGAGTTGTCTAGGGGTGTCTGGGTGGCTCAGTTGGTTAAGCATCCAACTCTTGGTTTTGACTCAGGTCATGATCTCTTGGTTCATGAGTTTGAGAACTCACGAGAGTTCAGCTCTGTGTGGCAGCGTAGAGCTTGCTTGGGATTCTCTCCCTCTCCCCCTCCCCATCTTGTCCCTCCCCTGCTTGTCTTTCTTTCAAAATAAATAAACTTAAATAAATAAATAAATAAATAAATAAATAAATATATGTATGTATGTGTTGTCTATTATGAGTGTTCCTAAGAAATGAGGTGATTAAAATTGGCAGTTGGTCACATGGGCATCCTCTGCCCAGCATGTATACAACTCCAGAATCTCTGAACAAAAGCAAGTGTCCAGTATAAACTACATTATTTGTACAAACACTTCAGGTACAATGAGCCACTTTTATTTAGGGAAAGATTTTTATCACTGTAGGAAACTGTTTAAGGAAACAGCCTGCCTTTCTAAGGATAGGCAGTATTAGGGCTACAATGTTAACCCCCCCCAACTTTTTTTTTTTAACATTTATTTGAGAGAGAGGGAGAGGGAGACAGAGAGAGAGGGGGGAATGAGTTGGGGAGGGGTAGAGCAAGGGAAACAAAAGATCTGAAGCAGGCTCCATGCTGTAAGTGCAGAGCCCAAGGTGAGGCTTGAACTCAAGAACCCTGAGATCATGACCTGAGTCAAAACCAAGAGTTGGCTGCTTAACTGACTGAGCCACCCAGGAGCCCCATCAACCTTTTTCTCCACAGTACCCCAAGTATATTATGAAGATGTATTAATAAGGATAAATTATTATGCCTCATACCAACTTCAAATGGAGCAAAGTCTTAAATGTGGAACAATTAAAATAACTAGAAGATAATAAAATAATAAATAGCTAACATGTACTGAGCTCTTGCTATATTCCTGGCACTAAGTATATGTATGACCTTATTTAATGTTTACAGCAACCACATGAGACAGTCAGAGATGATACTCAAAATACTCAACTACCAGTATCACATGGCTACCACACTATTTAGGCATGTCGTTCCTAAAATCAGCCTGAGAGGTAGGTACTATTATTATCTCCATTTTATAAAAAAAGGAGTGAACATAGAGAATCCAAGGATCCACAGCTAATACATGACAGAAATGAGATTTTTAATTTAGCTTGTTCCAGAGCCCTGGCTCTTATTCACTGTGCTATATTGCCTCTCAATATGCAAAATACCCGTATGGTCCTAGGATGGGAAAGAATGTCTTACACAGACACACAGACACACACAGACACACAGACACACACACACACACACACACACACACACACACACACAGAGGCACGGTAAAAACCATAAAGAAAGAACTGCTAAATTCAATTTCATGAAAATTTAAAACTAGAAATAGTAAAAGGCACAAAAAACAAAGTTAAAAGCCACTGGCTGAGACACTGTGATACATTTAACAAGAATTAAAGTCAGACAACATAAAATTTCCTTTATCAGTAAGAACAAGGCAAAGGAACACAACAGAAAAATCAGCAAAGTAACTAAGTAATTCACATAAAATGAAACCAAACAGCCAGGAAATATATGGGAAAAATGATAAATAATAATATAAATGCAAATTACATGACATACACTTCCATACTCACCAGACTGGCTAAAATTTTAGTCAGATAATAGCAAGTGCGGTGAATATGAGGAACAATAGAAATCTTTCTTCATTGATGGGAAGGATAAATTGACAAAAGCATTTTAGGAAGATATTTGGCAGCATCTAATAAAGTTGAAGATCCATATATGTTCTGATCCAGTAATGTTATTCTTAAGGTTTATATCCTAAAGAAACCCTAACATATATGATCAGAGACATGAGTAAGAATGTTTGCTGCTGCACTATTTAAATATTATTATTATTATTATTATTATTATTATTATTATTATTTAGTGAGGAATAGCTCAAATGTTCAATAGCAAGGGAACAGAGAGAAAAAATTAGTATATTTAAGAGATATTATACAGCATATTATACATATTATATGGCAGTAAGAATGAATTAACTTATAATACACATGTATCACAAAAACATAAAACTAAGGGGAAAAAAAGTTGCAGACCATCATGTATCACTTACATAAGTTGTAAAAACACATAAAAAACAATATTATTTATTGTTCACAAATATACAAATGTACTAAAGATTAAAAAAAAGGAAAGAAAAAATAAGATGGCCTATATAACATGACTTAGAATTCATTGTTTTTTTTTAATATTTATTTGAGAAAGCACATGTGCACACAGTGGGGGAGGGGCAGAGAGAAAGGGAGAGAAGAGAGAGAATCCCAAGCATGCTCTGCACTATCAGTGCAGAACCTGATGTGGGGCTTGAACTCACAAACCATGAGATCATGACCTGAGCTGAAATCCAGGCAGATGCTCAACCAATTGAGCCACCCAGGTGCTTCAGAATTCACTGTTTTAAAGCAAGGCACATTAGAAGAAACTTGCTATTATATTTACTATTAAGGTGCTATTCAATGCATTATTTACTATATAATAAAGCCTTCTCTTTATAAAAACCAATGCATAGGGGTGCCTGGGTGGCTCAGTCAGTTGGGCATCCGACTTTGGCTCAGGTCATAATCTCACGATTTGTGAGTTTGAGCCCCACGTTCGGGCTCTGTTGCTGCCAGCTCAGAGTCAGGAGCCTGCTTCAGGCTCTCTCCCCTCTCTCTGCTCCTCCCATGCTCATGCTCTGTCTCTCTCTGTCTCTCAATAATAAACAAACGTTAAAAAAAAATTTTTTTTAAGAAAATCAATGTATATAATAATAGTAAAACAAAGGCTGAAAATCAATGCTCTAATTTCCATGTTAAGAATTTTGGGTGAAAAAAAGAAATAAAATAGGGGTGCCTGGGTGGCTCAGTTGGTTAAGTGTCCAACTTTGGCTCAGGTCATGATCTCACGGTGAGTTTGAGCCCCACATCAGACTCTGTGCTGATGGCTCAGAACCTGGAGCCTGTTTTGGATCCTGTGTCTCCCTCTCTCTATGCCCCTCCCCCACTCATGCTCTCTCTTGCTCTCAAAAATAAATACAACATAAAAAAAATTTTTAAAAAACATGGAAGGAAGGAAAGAAAGATATGACCTAAAAATCAATAAAACAGGAAAAAAAGTAAACAAAAGAGAGAAATCAGGAAAACCCAAATTTTGCTCTTTGAAATGAACAAAAAGACAGGAAACACCAATTATCAATATCAGGAATGAAAGAGTAGACATCACTATAAGACTGTAAAGATGTTAAAAGATAAGATAATCTTGAGTAACTTTCACCAATAAATGACAACTTAGACAAAATAGACAAATTCTCAAAAAGCAACACAAGAAGAAATATACATACAAATCCTTTTTTTTTCTTTCCTTTAAGTAGGCTTCGTGCCCAGCCTGGAGCCCAACGCAGGGCTTGAACTCACCACCCTGAGATCAAGACCTGAGCTGAGACCAAGAGTCGGACACTTAACCTACTGAGCCACCCAGACGCCTCAGCAGATAAAATGTTTTAAGTAGATATGCTCATTAAGATTTATATGTACATTTCTGGGACACCTGGGTGGCTCAGTAAGTTAAGCATCGGACTGTTGATCTCAGCTCAGGCCTTGATCTCGGGATGGTGAGTTCAAGCCCTGCACTGGGCTTGGTGCTAGGAATGAAGCCTACTTAAAAAAAAACAAAAACAAAAAACCAAAAACATTATATCTGTCATTAAAAAACCCTCACAAAGAAAACTCCAGGTCCAAAAGGCTTCATTTGGTGAATTGTAGACATTTAAGAAAGAGGTAACATCAATTATACATAAATTCCTTGAAAGGGCAAAAAAACAGGAAAGACTTCTCAACTCATTCATGAAGCTAGCACAACCCAGATACCACATGTGAAAAGAAAACTAAAGAAAAATAAAGCCATCTTGCTCATAAATATAAATGCAAAAAAATATAAATAAACTATTAGAATGTCAAGTCCAACAACATTTAAAATAATAACACATCATAACCAAGTGAATTTATTCCTGGAATGGAAAGAAAATATTTGAATATCAATATTCAAAATCAAGAAATGTAATATTTGAAAATCAAGAAATGTAATCTATTTACACCAACAGAAAACATATAACATATAACAGGAAAATATTTTTATCATTTTAATAGATGAAGAGAAAAATTAGCATCTACTCACAAAAAAAATCAGTAAATGAAATAGAAGGGAACTTCCTTAATCTGATTAAAGATATCTATAATCATCCCCCCATACACATATACACCCACACACACAGAAATTTTAATGGTGGACTATTAAACCTTGGCTGAAATTCTATCACCATTTCAACTCGACATTATGTTGGAGGTCCTAACAAGTGCAATAAAAGGGAGGATGGGAGATGGAGACTGTGCAAATGGTTATGACTGCATAGTATATGTAGAAATTTCAAAAACATCCATAGGCAAATTATTAAAACTAATAAGTGAATTCACCAAGATCACTGGAAAAACAGTTCAAAATACAAAAATTAAGTATATTTGCACATACAACAAAAACTTAGAAAATAAAATTTTAAAAGTGGTGCCATTTCTAACAATGAAATAAAATACTTTTTAAAAAGCCAATATGTATAGAGTTCCTTGTCTCGACCTAGACTGGAATGAACACTTGTAAGGTACAACCATGATGGTGGTTGGGGAATCGGGGGGAAAGAAGGACATGGGCTTATATGAGAGGGATGGGGAGACCAAGAAAAATGAGAATATGTTAAGCTCCTTGTGGATTAAGTTATAAATATTTATTTGAACTATTTTAGGGGAAAAAAGGAGAAAAAGAAACAAAAAGTTTCAGATGGCAGAATGAAGTCCAAGTATATCAATAACTACAAACATAAAGACTAAATTCACTGGTTAAAAGAAAAAGAGATATTGTAATTTTTTAAAAAAATTATAACTTATTTGCTATGTATCAAAAAGGTTCATGGTAAAAGGATGAAAAATACATAAATAAAACTGATATACAATATCTGGGGGGGAAACGCTTTAAGACAAAAGGCATGGGTAATAGAGAAGTTCACTAAATTATGACTTTAAGTCCTATTTCACAAAGAAAACAATTCTGAAAGTACACACCTAACAAAATACATTAAAAATATAAAAAGCAAAAAATTGATAGAATTTTGGAACAAAAATGGTAAATCCACTGTCACAACGAGATCTTAAAACTGTTTCAACATTTGCCATCAATCCTCCAAACTATCTCAGACTTTTTTCCTCTTAGGTCAGAAGATTTATGAACTTAAAGACGAATGGTCAATTCAAGTGCATTCTGAACTCTTTTAGAGGCTATTTCATCATTAAGTTACAGGAACAGTTAACTGAAAATAGTGAAAATCTCTGAAAAATGTCCGGTACTAAAGTGGATTATTGCTGCCATCTGCTGGAAACAATTTTTATCCCCATTTCGATCATATTCGCTTTTAAAAGTCCTTGTAAGAAAGCACATGTGGCCCCAAACTGTAATCTTTTCTTTTCTTTTAATGTTCATTTATTTATTTTGAGAGAGAGAGAGAGAGAGAGAGAGAGAGAGAGACAGCACATGCCAGAGCGTGCGCACATGCGGGGAATGATCAAGGGAGAGAGGAAAGACAGAATCCCAAGCAGGCTCTATGTAGTCAGCACAGAGCTGGACATGGGTCTTGATCCCACAAACTGTGAGATCATGACCTTAGCCCAAACCAAGAGTCAAATGCTTAACTGACTGAGCCACCCAGGTGCCCCTGTAATCTTTTCTAAGTTTCCTTTATCTAGTGAGATAGAGATACTCTCTCTAAAATAAAATGTGTGTCCTCCCTATGTGCAATTTAACAAGCCTCTGATAACAATTTTTGTTTTTCCGAAGTCACAGGTTTACGACAGTGTTGAAAATTACACTGCCTGAAATCCACTTGGAACTTAATATGTCCAAAAGACTACCAAGTTTCCCATACAACTACTGTAAAATCATATTTTATATAATGAATAATTACAGTGAATCACTGCAACCACACAAACCACACTTTACTCCTACGGCATATGAGCCACATTACTTGCAATGTCTCTTAAAATACACACATAAAAATATATGGTAGGTCTTCTAGTGCTCCCTCAAATCTGGTTCCCTTGCCTTCCAGGCACACAGGAAAATTACACTTCTGCAGAGTTAGTACCTAAAATTAGTTAGGATCAACAGGTTGTGTGTGAAAGTACCATGTGCCATCTGCAGGCCAAGGCAAGTAATTGCATTTATCAGACCAGCAGCACTCTTCCTCTATACCAGTGAAAAGATGTGGCCTCAAAAGGAGATGGTGAAGCCACCTTCTTTTGGTGATGATGAAGATGAAAGCAGCTTAAAACACTGAAGAAAGTTACCCTATAGAGTTTTCCAGACCTACGACAGACTCTGAAATAGTAAAAAAAATAAGCTTTTATTATGTTAAGCCACTGAGTTGGCACTTAAATGTTATCTCAGCATAGCCAAGTCCAGGATTTCTCAACAGAGGCACTACTGACATCTTGGGATGAATAACCCTTTGCTGTGGGTGTTGTCTTATGCCACTTTAGGACATTAAGCAGCATTCCTGGCATCTACCCACTATTTGTCAGTAGCACCCCTCAATATAACCACCAAAATTAGCTCCAGACCAGACACTGCCTTCCTCCCTGACTTTGAGAACCAGTAGCTTAGCTTAACCTGAATACAGTATATCTATCTACCTATATCTATCTATCTATCTATCTATCTATCTATCTATCTATCTATATGTGTATATATTACAAATATGTATGAGAGTATATTTAACTTAAGTGTCATGTGACACAAATATATGCTTTATTATGTATTAAGGTCAGATGTTTTATAGGCCCTTAACAGATACAAATTTCGTTTTCTTAAACTAGGAGAGCTAATTCATAAACTTAAGAAAATCTAGTCAGTATTACAAGTCTTTACATAGTAAGGTAAAGAAAATCTTTCAAAAGGATATATAAATCCATACATACTATGCTGTTCATTTCCGAGGACTCATAGCTCCCAACTGGATGTACATTTCCAATGGGCTCCAAGCCCTCTTCATCCCACATGTATGTTCCATCAGAGCTATCAGATGGAGAGAGCTCAAATGAAGAACCAGCTCTGTAATCTGTATCTGGTGAAATCAAGTTATTCCCAGAAGTATGTTTTGTACATTCACTCCTGTCTTCAATTGATTTTTTAAAAGAGAAAGAAAAAAAGTTATTAATTCACAAAAATATATTTCTCAGGTTCTAAAAATACAAGCTCTAATAATTCGTTATAACAAAAAAGTTGGCAAAAAGGTATCAGTAACTATAGAATTTTCTAAGTTCTAAAAAACAAAAAAATCAGGAGGCAAAATCTTAAATAACTTACTGAAATGTTTCCCAATACACATGAAGAAAATTCATTGAGCCATCTTTCACTTCTCCAACATTTCTAGAATTATAAATAAAGCCTCATTTCTTTTAATATTTCCTAAGATATTTACTTTTACACACTGGCCAGGAAACTCCTTACTAAGTATATATCATTCAAGTTCAGGGTTGCCTCCTTGTAAGGGAAATACTTGTTCTGGCAATGACTCTAACTAGAAGACCCTTAAATAGGCAAGGGTTTATGCCTATCTTTAGGCATGGCCCAGGCCCTTGACCAGATCACAAGTCTATCCCCAATTCCTTCAGTTTGCTCTTTATTCAGGTTATATGGGCAGAGATACATTTTCTCCAGACTTTCAGTGCCAGTATAACCAAGTACAAGCAGAAATGTTTAACAGGTGCTAATCTCACTTATTATTATTATTATTATATAACAATATAATTATTATAACAATAATATTTTGCTAAACAAGAAATCTAAGTCCTCCTTTAAAAAAATGAAAATTTCCGAGGATAAAAATATGTATTACATTGGACATAACCTATATTAAAACATTAGCTCATTTACCCTTTGGTATAGGTTTACTCTAAACAAATAGGATCTATTACTGTAAAGGAAGAGATGGTTTAAAATAGCATGCCACTGTTGAGGGAAGTGGGGAAAAAGAAAAAAACTTTGAAGCAAGAAAAGTTGCATGACATGTCGATGCATGACAGTCAATGAAGAAAAAGGTAAGATACATTAGGGTAAGAGTGTTTTTATTGACATTGTTTTAAATAGTGAAAAATAGGACCAGAAGCAAAAGTCACAAGGAAGATAAATGTTGCCCTGCCCCAATTTTATCTAGATCCATCCCTCCATGAAACTGACAGTACCTTGGAATTATTCAAAAGCTAATCCTAAGTTCAGTTATATTATCTAGGAGAAACCAAACAAATTTAAGGATATTAATATTTACCAGAGACACTTATATCTATCCACTCATCAGTTTTACTTTTTTCATTTTCCTTTGGGGAATCAAATATATCCTTCGGTGGTACGTTTTCATGCTTTTCTTCTTTGAGAGAAATTTCCTCTGGAGTTATTCTAGTTCTGTTGGAGTCTTCTATATCTATAAAATCATCACTAAAGTCTTCACTTAAATCATTTTTATCAGAAGACGACAAAGAAGACAAAGAAATATCATCCACATCATCACTCAGGTATCTAATTTTAGTATCATGCTTCATTGTCTGGTCATTTTCTGTTCTGTAACTATCATTTTCAATTAGTTCTTGGTCTTTACTAGTGGCTCTGTCCTTAGCCATAAGTGCAGCACTTTCCTCTACACATGTATCAGCAGGTGAATTTTTATTACCATCAACTGTGATAGTCCCAGAAAATGGAGGTCGGCTAGATTTCAGTAGAGAGGGATGAACCATCCTATAACCCAACGTGGATGTTACACCTGGGCCATTTGGTAAAGCCAGCTTCTTCCCACCAGCAGCATAAGGCCTATTAAATCCATACCCTAAATGATCATTCCCATTGAGTACTTCTGACTGCCGGGAATTTCTTGTTAGCATACTGGACCTCAGAGGCACTCTAATGGGTAGCTGTTGGTTCTGATAAGGCTTTGTAAGATCTGCAGCTCTATTGAAGGAATGTGATCTGGTTATAGATGAAGGTGGAAGGAATGAGTTTTGAATGGAATGTGAAAAACTTTGTGACCTTACCATTTTTTCACAAGTAAGAGATTTAATATTGTCTAGGGATTGTGCTAAGCCTTCTCCAGAAGTGCTTCTGGTGGCACAGGAGTTTGCTCTAGGCCTTTGTATGCTACCAGATGAACGGTTTCCATACAATCCATTCAACTGCGATTTTGGAGCATTGACTGAAGAATATGAAGTCCTTCCTAATAATGTGCCTTTGGTGAATTTACCCAAACTAGATGGTCCAGACAAAGACTTTTGGTTTAAATCCTCTGTAGATGACACAAACATAGTGGATGGCTTTGCTAACTTTGATGTAAGTAAAGAAATACTTTTCAAGCCTCCCTTTATCCCATTTTTATCAAACATTCCTTGAGTAGGTACATGTTTTTCAGGATCAATCACTTTATCATGTGAAGTTTGAGTACTATTACGCTCTTCAGCACTTTGTGCACTAAGCTGGTATTTAGTTGTCGTTCTCCAATTAAATGAATGGGATGATGGGCAATCAGAGCCATTATTTTTGATGTAACTTTTGACATTGCCACTCTTGGAAGTTCCCAATAAATTAACAGGTGTCCCATTGGGCATTGGCTGTAGTGTACTTCTCACAGATTTTGTTCCATACTTTGGCAACTTGGAACCCAAAAATGACTTGATTTGTGTTTTTTCTTCCATGAGCTATAAGGTGCATTTGTTCTTAAAATTTGACAGAATCTGAGGAGACAAAAAAAGTAGATTAAACATTCCTAAATAAGCACAATTACATGGGGTATTACATAATAAGAATATATATTCTTAGACAATTAAATGATCAAAGCACAAAAGCTACTTATGATTCCTAAAAAATTCTTTATAAATATTGAATGCACTAACTAAATTAATAAATTAATGTTAGAAGAAAGCAAAGAACATTTTTATAAACACTTTTATAAACTTGGGCTATGCACAGTGATAGCATAATCCAGAAGTAATAAAATTAGACTACCGATGTTGACTGTGTTTTTAAAAAAAGAAATACTTCTATAGCACACCTTCCAATTTCAATCCAAATTATTTTTTCACTTTGGACAATATTATCGCCTTTAAAAATGAGAAAATGTCAGAATGGATAAAAAACAAGACCCATCTATTTGCTGTCTACAAGAGACTCGTTTTAGACCTGAGGACACCTTCAGATTGAAAGTGAGGGGATGGAGAACTATCTATCATGCTACTGGAAGTCAAAAGAAAGCTGGGGTAGCCATACTTATATCAGACAAACTAGACTTTAAATTAAAGGCTGTAACAAGAGATGAAGAAGGGCATTATATAATAATTACAGGGTCTATCCATCAGGAAGAGCTAACAATTATAAATGTCTATGCACTGAATACGGGAGCCCCCAAATATATAAAACAATTAATCACAAACATTAATCACATAAGCAACCCTATTGATAAGAATGTGGTAATTTCAGGGGACTTTAATACTCCACTACAACAACGGATAGATCATCTAGACACAGGATCAATAAAGACACAAGGGCCCTAGGGGCGCCTGGGTGGCTCAGTCGGTTAAGCGTCCGACTTCAGCCAGGTCACGATCTCGCGGTCCGTGAGTTCGAGCCCTGCGTCAGGCTCTGGGCTGATGGCTCAGAGCCTGGAGACTGTTTCTGATTCTGTGTCTCCCTCTCTCTCTGCCCCTCCCCCGTTCATGCTCTGTCTCTCTCTGTCCCAAAAATAAATAAAAAACATTGAAAAAAAATTTTTAAAAGAAACAAGGGCCCTGAATGATACATTGGATCAGATGGACTTGACAGATATATTTAGAACTCTGAATCCCAAAGCAACAGAATACACTTTCATCTCGAGTGCACATGGAACATTTTCCAAGATAGATCACATACTGGGTCACAAAAAAGCCCTTAATAAGTATAAAAGAACTGAGATCATACCATGCACACTTTCAGACCACAATGCTATGAAACTTGAAATCAACCACAGGAAAAAGTCTGGAAAACCTCCAAAAGCCTTAAAGAACACCCTACCAAAGAATGAATGGGTCAACCAGGCAATTAGAGAAGAAATTAAAAAATATATGGAAACAAATGAAAATGAAAATACAACAATCCAAATGCTTTGGGATGCAGCGAAGGCAGTCCTGAGAGGAAAATACATTGCAATCCAGGCCTATCTCAAGAAACAAGAAAAGTCCCAAATACAAAATCTAACAGCATACCTAAAGGAACTAGAATCAGAATAGCAAAGACACCCCAAACCCAGCAGAAGAAGAGAAATAATAAAGATCAGAGCAAAAATAAACAATATAGAATCTAAAAAAACTGTAGAGCAGATCAATGAAACCAAGAGTTGGTTTTTTGAAAAACTAAACAAAATTGATAAACCTCTAGCCAGGCTTCTCAAAAAGAAAAGGGAGATGACCCAAATAGATAAAATCATGAATAAAAATGGAATTATTACAAAAACAAGAAAATGTGATTTTGTTCATTTTTTTTTTTAATTTATCTTGAGAGAGAGAGAGAGAGAGAGAGATTAAGAGACAGAGAGAGCAGAGGAGGGGCAGAGAGAGGAGAGAGAGAATCCCAAACAGGCTCTGCACTCTCAGTGCAGAGCCCGATGCAGGGAGCAGGCTCACCAACTGTGAGATCATGACCTGAGCTGAAATCAAGAGTCAGACACTTAACCAACTGAGCCTTCAGGCGCCCCATGATTTTGTTAATTTTTAAAGCATACGTGATCTTATAAAAACTGGAATAATTTTTAAAATTCATTTTTAAAATTCATTACTAAAATCATGGTAGGATGGGGCGCCTGGGTGGCACAGTCAATTGGCATCAGACTTCAGTTCAGGTCATGATCTCATAGTCCGTGAGTTCAAGCCCCCCGCCGGGCTCTGTGTTGACAGCTCAGAGCCTGGATCCTGTTTCGGATTCTGTGTCTCCCTCTCTCTGTACCCCTCCCCCACTCACACTCTGTCTCTCTCTCTCTCAAAAATAAATACTAAAAAAAAATTTAGTGGGGTGCCTGGGTGGCTCAGTCGGTTGAGCGTCCGACTTCGGCTCAGGTCATGATCTCGCGGTCCGTGAGGTCGAGCCCCGCGTCAGGCTCTGTGCGGACAGCTCAGAGCCTGGAGCCTGTTTCGGATTCTGTGTCTCCCTCTCTCTGACCCTCCCCCATTCATGCTCTGTCTCTCTCTGTCTCAAAAATAAATAAAAGTTAAAAAAAATTAAAAAAAAAAAATTTAGGGGCGCCTGAGTGGCTCAGTTGGTTGAGCATCCGACTTCAGCTCAGGTCATGATCTCACAGTCCGTGAGCTTGAGCCCTGCATCGAGCTCTGTGCTGACAGCTCAGAGCCTGGAGCCTTCTTCAGATTCTGTGTCTCCCTCTCTCTCTGCCCTTCTCCTGCTCATGCTCTGTCTCTCTCTGTCTCAAAAATAAATAAAAACATAAAAAAAAATTTTTTTTTAAATAAGATCATGGTAGGATGTAGGAAAAGAATACAATAGCACACAAAAAAGTCTGACATTAAGGGTGGAGCTATCAGCTATAATTTTAAGCAACTATCTCAACTAGTAATATAAACGGTCTGCACAGTTAGTGCCACGGTGAAAAGTATGATTTAATAAAGTTAATTAGTCCACTAATCTCAACCTCCCAAATTTATTTTAAAGGTAACACAAAACAAACTCCCAAAGGTTCAATGTACATAAAAGGGCATATAACTAAAAACAAATAGTGTTCTTTATTTGAGGAACTGTTTAATAAGGTATGACATATCATTGCTACATGATGAGATTACAAAGATGAGATAAAAATTAAAGTGTTTACCCTAACATTAGCAGAAATATAATATGCTATATGCTTACTGCTCACTAGATACTCTGTGATTATATAAAAATCTGTAAAAGCATACACAAGCATAGAATGTGAATAAAAGAAAAACACATGCCTAGGGTCTCTGATGGTTTTTAAAATTATCTTACAACACTGTCTTTAATTTGTTTGTTTTATTTTTTAATTAAAAAAGTTTATTCCAACCCATCCCTATACCTTAAAAATTAAGAGTTTCTAAAGTACATCTGTATTATTAATCATGTCAAAAGCAAATATTAAGGAAATCATACAGACTTTCAAGTAAAGATGGTAGGGTAAAGCAGAATTATAGAACTTCTCATCTCCCATAACTAATAAAAGAGAAAGAATATATATACGTGTATGTATGTATAATTTTTACCCAAAAACCCACCAGCTAGCTGCAGTCAAACAAAAATTATTTAAAACTAAGTGCCTCTAAACTTTAAAAAGTGCTAGCCAGAAAAAGATTTCTGCACAATGTGGTCTGGTTCCTAGCCTGATGACACTGCCTGAAAGCATCAATGGGAAAAATAGGCGAGATGCTAAAACTTCAAAGTTTTAATAAACATCCTCCAGTTTGGATAGAAATATCTGGTTTGACAGACCCTAGAGAAGTCCAGGAAAACATCTTCAGCACAGAAGCTCTGAAACTCCAGCTGAGGCCCAGTGGCACCAGAACCCATCAACTTCCAAGGCACTAATCTGATTTGAAGGAAGGATCTGAAGCCCCTAAAATTATATTACACCCTCAGCAGGATGGAATGAGACCAGTACAGAACACTTAAGGAGACAGAAGAGGCTGGGGCACCAGAAAAGTTCTCTCCACAACACCACCTTACGCCCTTCAACCACAGAGAAGCAGACAGAGAACAACATACAACTGCTCCAAAAGTGTACTAAAGGGGTGCGGTAAAAAAAGGAGACAAAGTCACAGTTCAAGTGACAAAGGCATCAATGGGAATTCACCTATGTTATATCAGAGCAAATACAAAGTCTTGATCTAGCTAGTCAAGTCTTTACCTAGAGAGACAAAAAGAAGTGGCCACACAACTACATAAACAAGGGAGTAGAAGGAAGGAGAGAAACAACAGCTATAGCAAGCAGACAAAGGAAGAATCCAGAAAGAAGAAAAATGTAACAAGGAAATAAGAAAATCCCCAGTGAGTTCTTTGTAACAGAGAACAACTTAATAAGAACACACATTTAATAAAACAAGAATTCAAAGATAAAAAGGCAAAATAGGTAAGTTGAAAAGAAGCTATAGAGCTAAGGAAATCAATTAAGAAGTAAAGAACCAAAGACTGAAAATCAAACTAATTGGCAAGGAGAAAAATCTTAAAATAACCTGAGTAGTCAGGAGAAAAAAAGACAAAAGTATCAAAGCACTTAGATAGAAGATATAGGGCAGAGATTGAACAGAAAGATAATTAGTATCCCTGAAGTAGAATAACTAAATAGAAGAGAAAAAGCAAGTAGACATAACAGAAAATATCCCTAAAATAAAGGAGAAAAAAAATCCCAAAACAGAAGGAAAAATAAAATCAACCATAGATCTAAGTACATATCTAGATTAAGTTAATAAAGCATCGAGGATAAAGAAATAATTCTCCAGGAATGCAGGCAGAAAAAAAAATCACTTTGTAACAATTGAGAGTTTGATGTCATGGACTGCCATTTACTGATCCCTGATGGTTGACATAGACCTATTCTGTGTTGGGTGAAAGAAAAAGGAGAATTCGATTCATTAGTCATTTATTCATTTATCTCTTCTGCTTACTCTTCTGAGCTCAAATCAATTAAGAATTTCATGCTGACCAGAAAGGACAATCACTCTATGGTACATGGACAGTCAGGTTTTATGTTTGTGAATTGGAATTGGAAACGATAAAAACTCTCTCACTGTCTGTGTATCTACTATAACTCAGGTAGGTTATTTACCTCTCATTCCAAGTACATATTACTTTCCTACCCCTACAGGGTATTAATAAATTAGATTATAAGCGGCATTGTTCTGATTAGCTTATAGAGATAAATATGCATTTATATAAATTGAACAAGACCAAAACTCTCAAAAAATACGAAAATTGATCTTCAAATATTTTAAATATGTTATACTTTTAAAAATTATTTGTACAGAAATTCAGAAAGGTTTTAAGAACCAAGTTCAAATAACTAAGGTAAGTATCTGGCAAAACAAAACTTGTTTTAATAAAACAAGTCTATTTTCTGATTTTTTTTATCAGTATTAAAGGTAACATAAGCATATATTTTTATTCAAGTAAAGTAACTTTAATGAAACACATAAAGTTAGTGATCAAATAAACCATTCTTACTCATACAACATTTAAGTTTATGAAAATACAAATCTGTGTTTAAATTGAATGATTCTGACAAATCTTTTTATAGCAACAGTAATTATGTTATATAGTGTTAGATTACAGATAATTTTCAAGAACTTTAAAGATAACTTAAAACCTTAGACTAATACTAAATTAAATTAACTAATGAATAATCATTGGCTCCCTAGATCATTTCTAAGGAAGACAGAATGCTAAAACATTGATTACTAAGCATAATTTCAAGTTTATATGCTTTTGCTCTTGTTATTGTATGCTGCAGATAGATGACAGCTTGGGACATGTAAATGAACACACTAATTTTTGCTACGTTAAGAAACTGTATACCGGATCCCACTTTTATAAAAATAACATGATAGAAATCACATAAAGATGTATGTGCACATATATATTTATTATTTTTTTTAATGTTTATTTATTTTTGAGACAGAGAGAGACAGAGCATGAACAGGGAGGGGCAGAGAGAGAGGGAGACACAGAATCTCAAATAGGCTCCAGGCTCTGAGCAGTCAGCACAGAGCCCGACACGGGGCTCGAACTCACGGACCGTGAGATCATGACCTGAGCCGAAGTCGGATGCCCAACCGACCGTGCCACCCAGGGGCCCCTACACATATACATATTTAAATACAACAACCTATTAATAGTGGTTACCATTAGGGAAGAGAGAATTAGGTAACATGAAGATTTCTTTTTACCTTTAAATTGTTATTTAAATATTTTAAACATGCCCATATTTCTGTAATTTAAGAAGTTTTAACTAAAAAACTGCATCTTAAAAATAAAAACAATTGGGGCGCCTGGGTGGCTCAGTCGTTTAAGCGGCGGACTTCGGCTCAGGTCATGATCTCGCGGTCCGTGAGTTCGAGCCCCGCGTCAGGCTCTGTGCTGACAGCTCAGAGCCTGGAGCCTGTTTCAGATTCTGTGTCTCCCTCTCTCTGATCCTTCCCCGTTCATGCTCTCTCTCTCTGTCTCAAAAATAAATAAACGTTAAAAAAAATTAAAATAAATAAATAAAAAACAATTTATTCAATATCAAAACAGATTAATAGTTCTAACTAAAAATGTGTTCAAAATTAAGTTTAATATTCTATAAAATATACTTAAAAACATAAAAATAAAAGATGTTTGGATAAAAATAACGGATTTTTTTTATTCAACAAATGTAACTTCTTCATAAATACCATTTCAATTTCACCAGACCTCAACCTCAATTTAATATTTCACTTGTCAACTTTATCTTTAAAAATCTATTCTAAACTCACAATTCCCAGTTCTTAACCTCATTATCTCTTTCCATATTGCTACAAAGGCTTCTATATTATTAAGTCTCCCATCTCACTTCACATCCAAACTATCAACAGTTACTTTCTTAAAGCACAGATCTGATATCATTCCGATTAAAAATTATGCATGGCACAGGAACAACAAAATAAAACCCAAAATCCACTATAGAGATCAAGCTCCCCTACTTGGTTCTACACTATCTTTGCAGTACTGTACATTTTAGCCAAAGATGCATTGTTGGTCATTCCCCAAAATCTATCCCTTATTTTCTACCTTCTTTGCCTTTGCTATTGTAAAGATCACCTTGAAGGCCCCACACTCAAAGTTCAAAATCCTAACACCCAGAAACCTTTCCAGTTAAAACTGATTTTACATCCTTCTCTATTCCCTTTGCACCGATAATATAGTTGAGTCTGTCCAATTAGTCTGTCTAATTGTGTGGTGCATGTCTATTTAACCCATAAGAAAAAAAAACCTGTTAAGAGTTATATACTTTGGGAACAACAAATTTGAAAGATCCTCAACTTTTTTTTTTTTAACATTTTATTTATTTTTAAGAGAGAGAGAGACAGACAGAGCCCAAGCAGGGGAGAGGCAGACAGTGAGAGGGAAACACAGAATCCAAAGCAGGCTACAGGCTCTGAGCTGTCAGCACAGAGCCCAACGCGGGGCTCGAACCTGCCAACCGCGAGATCATGACCCAAGCCGAAGTAGGATGCTCAACTGACTGAGCCATCCAGGGGCCCCCAAAAGATCCTCAACTTTTTAAGTACATTCATAATCTCTTAGTGCAAGCTAATTTGATAAATGATAAGTCAAGACTGAAAAATAACTTGGTTTTAGGGGCCTGTAATTAACTGGTAGGAGCTACCTCAAGCAATATGTTGAAAAAGATTCAGAAGTCAAACTCAGACTCTATGATAAATTATCATGATAAAACAACAGTAGCTGACATGACCAGAAAAAGGACAGGGGCAATATCCATTCCAGACGACCTCCATGCCATTATTTTTTATAACAGTCTATACCACAAAACATACTCCCACACCTACAATCACTTTCAGGATAACCCTAAGAAAACTAGTAATGATATTCTATATAAGGGTCATTTTGCAAATCACTAAGTAACACACATTAAAGATTCTGCCCTCTGGTAAGTCAATCTGTGAATCAGAAAGGCTTTAATATTTCCTTGTCTATCACAAGTAGACTAAGGACAGCACATTCTATTCCTTCACTTCTCTATTCCTCTATTTTACTGCCTAAAATGAGAGTAATGCATATTATCTCCCAAGAACACCAGAATATTAATAACTTAGAGGCATAAGTTAAGCCCACAAGAAAGATGCACTATTACTACAAAGTGTTTGGGGTGTCACCACTCAGAAAAATGTACTATTCCTATCAAAAATATTTTTGATTTCTAAATGCACAAATGCTTATAACATAAATAAAATTAATCATCATGGGCTGTGGTTTCAGTATAAACTAATCTGATAGTTCAACTGTAAAGCTTCCATATCTGCCTATATTATGAATATTGTCACTTTATTAGTTAATGAGCTACCTATCATCTTTAAATATTCATGAAATTTTCTCCCACATTTGCTTGTATAACTATGAAATAAAATAAAACATACATTGTGAGTCTGCCTCATTTTAGTAGCTATGCTACCTCTGCTGTACTTTCCCTGATATGCAGTCTGTTAAGTGATTAAAAGATGCAGTCATAACAATTTGAAAAAGTACATGTTGGCTATAAAATCTAATGATATCATCTTCTCTGAAACACTTCAATATTGTCTGTGAGCTTTAATTTAATGCTGAACTAAAAATAATACCTGGCATAGGGCCTGGGAATGTCTGAGATTTTCTGATTTAATTTCTGTAAAATGATTTTTTTTAAGTACAGCACATTTACACTATTAGTATTTCACATTTGAATTTTCAAAACTACATATAAATTTCTCTCTCTCTCTCTCTCTCTCTCTATATATATATATATATATATATATATAATTTATTGTCAAATGGGCTAACATACAGTGTGTGTTCTAGGTTTTGGGGGTAGATTCCCGTGGTTCATTGCTTTTTTTTTTTTTTTTTTTTTTTTAATTTTTTTTTTTTTCAACATTTATTTATTTTTGGGACAGAGAGAGACAGAGCATGAACGGCGGAGGGGCAGAGAGAGAGGGAGACACAGAATCGGAAACAGGCTCCAGGCTCCGAGCCATCAGCCCAGAGCCCGACGCGGGGCTCGAACTCACGGACTGTGAGATCGTGACCTGGCTGAAGTCGGACGCTTAACCGACTGCGCCACCCAGGCGCCCCTCGTGGTTCATTGCTTACAGACAACCCCCAGTGCTCATCCCAACAAGTGCCCTCCTCAATGCCCATTACCCCTTTTCCCCTCTCCCCTGCCCTCCCATCCACTCTCAGTTTGTTCTCTGTATTTAAGAGTCTCTTATGGTTTGCTTCCCTCCTTTTCTGTTTGAAATTATTTTTTCTCCTTCCCTTCCCCCATGGTCTTCTATTAAGTTTCTCAAGTTCTACATATGAGTGAAAACATATGTCTTTCTCTAACTTATTTCACTTAGCATAATACCTTTCAGTTCCATCCACATTGCTGCAAATGGCATGATTTCATCCTTTCTCATTGCCAAGTAGTATTCTATTGTATATATAAACCACATCTTCTTTATCCATTCATCAGTTGATGGACATTTAGACTCCTTCCATAATTTGACTATACTACATATAAATTTCTAATAAATCAAAGTTTTTTGGGGGGGGTTGGTTTTGGTTTGTTTGTTGCTTTTAAAAGGAATCCACAACAAGGGGCATCTGGGTGGCTCAGTCGGTTACTTGTCAGGTGACTCGATGTCATCTCAGGTCACGATCTTGGGGTTCTTGAGTTAGAGCCCCTCATTTGCCTCCATGCTGACAGTGTGGAGCCTGCTTGGGATTTGGTCTCTCTCCTTTTCTCTCTGCCCTGCCTACACACTCTTTCTCTGTCAAAATAAATAAACTTAACAAAAATAAATAAATAAAATAAAAGGAATCCACAATTGGATGGGAAGGGAAGACAAAAAGCAAACTTTATTTTTACATATGATTATGTATGTATGTATGTATGTATGTGTCCTGCTTACCACTCTATCCTTATTTAATATTCACATTACTTGTGGATTTCCTCCCATTTTAAATAGATAAACCAAGATTCAGAAAAGCTAAAATAAAATACTTGTCTAAAAATTCATAAACTACTAAAAAGGATCAGGTTCAAGTCCACCTGATTACAGAGTCCACATACACTGCCTTCCTGGGAAAGGAATGAAATATTCTGAGAGGCTTACTGAGAGTTAGGGACACGAGTGAAGGAAAGGACTGGATACTAAGGTTAGGGAAGCATAAATACTACAAAGAACCTTTGTATAATTAAATGAGAAGTTTTGCAGAGCACTAGAAGCTTTCACTTTTTCAAATTCCTTTCATATCCATTACCTTATCATCTGAGGAAACACCCCCTCACATTCTTTTTTTAGTTTTTCAAATAGCTTGTTAGAAGGTATGAACTGCCTGCATTTGGGGGATGTACATAGGCATAAATTCACCAACGAGACCAAGAGCAATGAACTGAACAGCAATACTGATGACTGCATACCAATAACCACTTTTTTTTTAATTTTTACGTTCGTTTATTTATTTTGAGAGAGACAGAGACAGCATGAGTTGGGGAGGGGCAGAGAGAGAGAGGGAGACAGAATCCCAACCATGCTCCACACTCTCAGCACAAAGCCAAATTCAGGGCTCCAACTCAAAAACTGTGAGATCATGACCTCAGTCAAAATCAAGAGTCAGATGCTTTACCGACTGAGCACCCAGGTGCCCCACCAGTCACTTCTTAATATGTGCTTTCACATTCAAATAACTATATCTTAATTTCTTTTTTTACCTTTTGTTACTCAACCACTTCCCCCAAATCCCTTCCACCCTGTTTCTCTTAGCTTTCACCTGTGGCATAAACTGATTCAAGGCTTGATTACAACAATTAAATAAACAAAATTGACATCTTCAGCCAAAAGTAAAGGTTTAAAACAGTACTTTATTCCAGAGTGTTCATAGTTTTAAAAAGAGCACATCAAGCTCAACACAAAGCCCCATTATTGTATCAAGCTGACCTTTCTGTCCTCCGGTTACAACTTTTTACTCAGGCAGATAGGTATCAAAACAATTTGTGAAAGAGAGGCTTTAAATTAGTCTGTGGCTTAGGAACATTAAATAATGTTATTAAATGTAGATTCAAGGCATATCACTTTGTGAAATTTTAATTTAAGGAACAAGGAGAATACTGGCAGATAAAGAGAAACCAGAAGTTGCCCTTGGCCAAACCACAAAACTCTCCCTCCAAATTTTATCATTTAGTTCTGGTAAAACTCAACTGTGTGGGGCATGCAAACGACATTAAGGTGCTGAGGGCTAAGATGACAGATGTCAAGCTGCTTGAATAATGGCCAAGCCTAACACCTGAGTGGTTGCACTGCCTTTTAAAATAGTATATAGGCATAACAATTAACCATAGACATTTTATAAAACACTGGGTATAGAAAAATCATGGCATGCAATCCTTCAGTATTTTGGACCTGCTCAAGCAAATTTCCTAAATTAAATAGGCAATGAGGACAGGGCTATAGACGATCAAGTATCAGGGAGAAGAGTGACAGGTGTAACATGAACACAGATTGCTAGGCTATAAATTCATATATGGTACAGACTAAATTTGATACACCTGAACACATTACCCAACCCTAAGCTTGTTCAGTATACAGCAGACAATAAATGAAATCCCAAAATGAAATATTTTGTTAAGATTTAGCTGTACTGAAAGAATAATATTGTAGAAAAATAAATTTTAGTAGTAACTTTGACCTAATAGAATATAACATGGTAATTTTTTAAAAGAGCTAACTATTGGCTACATGCAACAATACAGATGAATCTAGGAAGATTCTTTAAACAAAAGAATCCAGATACTTAAGAGTACATATAGTGTGGTTCCATTTATAGAAAGATCAGAATGTCACTTCCACTTGGGCTGTAGAAAGCTGCAACGAATGTCACTACTACCTAACAACCTGGAACAGCCAGATAATCTTCAAAATCCTAACTTTTCTTGAGCCAATCAGAGAGCCAACATCAGAAGGCAACCAAATAATTTGGAATAATCCCAAATTCCAAAGGGGGCTAAGATCCTCCAAGAAGAGACAAGACATTTTAACAGTTTCACTTTTAGCAGAGCATATGAGAAGGAGGTGATCACCATAAGGAGTAATAAGCTAACATTTTCATGGATACTTAAAAGCCAAATGTGGAGTAAAATGTCAGTTTGGAATAGCAAGCTCTCTTTCAAGGGCTTCAACCTACTGTTCAAGGCATTAGAGAGCCTCCTCTCAATGGCACAAGCATACAGGAGATAAGAGGCTAAGCTTGAACAAGGACAAAGCCCCACTGGCTTCTATGCATCCTTCTATCTTATGAAGCAAAACCTTAAATAGCTGGGGAAGGGGCAGCAAACCCTCTCACCTCTAGGACACAGAGAAAGATCCATTGCACCTGGGGAAATAGAATGGAACATAAAAAATGCTCAGTTAACCAACAAGCCAAACCAATGATGGTAAAAAAGATGAGAACAAAGCAGTGGTTCACCAATGTTGGTATGCATCAGAATCACCTGGAAGGGCTTATTAAAACAAGATTACTGCCCCACTGCCACCCCAGAATTTCCAAGTCAACATGTCTAAAATAGGCCTTAAAACATGTATTTCTACATGTTACATCTTGGAACAAAGATTACCTCTATGAGAAGAGACTGACTGAGGTGTTGGTAACAGTCTATAACTTAATCTGGATGGTGTTTCTCAGGTGAACAATTATGTAAAAATTCACCAAGAGGTACATCATTTAAGATTTATGCACTTGATTGTTTGTATGTTATAACTCAATGTAAAAAAAGTTTCTCTAAGATTTAAAAGTCTTCACACTAATACTTCCTATATTTCAAGGCAATCAAATAACTGCTGATGAAAATTTTCTTCATAGTAGAATCATAACTAATGAATGCAGAAAACAAACATGGAATCACAAAATAAGAAAATCAGATATACTTGGTGTTGGTTAGCAAGCAGCCCCTAATGAATTAATATATCCAGGTAGCAATCATTAATAACTGTTAAATCCATTAATTGAAAAAGACACCTGAATCTGAATCAATCTTAATGTCCTATTATGAAACAAGAGGACATACATACACAGGACCATCCATGAAATATTCTTGCCCAAACAAACTCAATTTGAATCTATTCAAGCCTCTAGATCTACAAATTTACAAGACAAGGAACAGATAAATGTTAAAAACATAAAGACATAATCAGCCAAATCTGGAGTGTGAAAAGGCTACAAGAGGAAGGATTCAGTTTCTTTCCTCAGCAAATAGAAAGAGAATGCTACAAGTTTAAGAGATATGTTAATTAATTAATCCTTCACATGGATTCTAATGTAATCAACCCCCAGTAATAAAAATTGTTTTTGAGACAATTCAGGAAAATTGATCATGAAATGGGTACCGAATCATATAACAGATGTTATTTTTTTGTTGTTGGGAGTGTTAAGAGTATAATGCTCATACTTTTAAAATAAGTGTTCTACATAAAACAATACTTATAACTGCTAAAAGCTGAGTGATAACTCACAGGCAGGGTGGGGGTGATAACTCACCATACTGTAGAGAAGTATGTTTAAGATCTCTATATACTTTTTCCCTTAAAAAAGTAAACCTCAAATAAGGACATTTCCATAAGAGGAAGAGAGGTGTAATAAAGTACAGCACATTTGACATGCTCCCCCCTTCCTCTTAGCATTCATTCTCTTTCTCTCCTTCTCTCTCTCCCCCTCTTTCTTCCTCCCTTCCTCCCCAGTCCCTTCAGGAGTACTTCTCTTTTTCCCTCAATAGGTCTCAGCTTATACTTCCATTCAGAGAACTCCCAATGTCTAGATCTCTACATTTAACTCCTCCCACAGAAGTCTCTTGATTTAACAGTACCATAAGGCATAAACTGCTCTAATCAAGGCTTGAGAAGTTTCAAGAGAAAAACTACCTTGGAAAATGGTAAAGGGTAATTAATGGTTAAGAGGGTTGTAAAGCTGCCCAGATTAGAATGTTATACTCACCACTTCCTAGGTCTCTCATTAAAACAGTTTTTCATATGTAAATAATGGATAAGTAATAGTACCTAATCATGGCTTTGATCTTATAGGCCATGCTGTTTGCAGATTACTATGACAATCTAATCTGATGAAGCTAATCTGGACCTGTTTTAACATTTGCAAAGGGATTTTTCATGAAAACACTATCAAGTAATAAGAACAACAGGCATCCTTGACCCCTACCACACCAGAATGCTACCATAATACAAAGCTCAGAAATGATGCAAAAATTGCTATGTCCCACATTACTTTATGGTTTACCTAAGTGAGATACTTAATAATTTACTTTTTAAGTAAAACAAAATGTTTCCACCAAAATGTCCAAGTCACAATGCATTGTACCCAAACAAGTCACAATGCAAATACATCCATTTTCAATTTATTAATATACACATATTTTTTCATTATCAGCATAGGAATCAAATTTCATTATCAGCATGGCACAGACCTCTCTAATACTCCCAGCTCCCTTCCCATATTTAAACTTTAAAAACACAGTATTTAATACAAGAGACTATATTAAATCACAAAACTCATTTTAGTATATCTCAAATACAACCGAACAACTAATATTTAAATAATAAACCAACCTGATAAAATTAGGTAACAAATCATTCTGACAACCAAATACTGAGTAATACACAGAATTCAATAGTATACACTTGGTGCAAGACCGATTGGGACACCTAATATAAGCTTTCTCTGATAATTCAAGAGGCACCTCAAGACCACAGGATCTGTCCCAGAGTTATCATAACAACTCAGTTATTTCATTAAAATAGAGATTTCATGGATTAGAGATTTCTAGCTGAAAGAATAGCTGGATTGCAGCCCTCCATTCTTACAGAATTTCAAAGAATGGACATTCAATGTTTTCTATCTAGTTCCTTCAAGGTGCAAGTGCCCATAAAGCAGACAAACCAAGTTTCCAGTCAGTTCTTGAATTATATACAATATTATTAGTAATAACCAAATCAACTAAACCTTTGGGAATACGGCTCTTAAAAAAAAAAAAAAAAAAAAGGTCTACCTATAGCTGAGAGTTAGAAGTTTCCATCACTTGAGTCAATAATAGTAGGAGAAGGTTGCAGGAGTCCTTTTGAGGAGCAAACTTCACAAAACCAATCAGGGTCCTGGGACCATGAGGAAAAAATAAATGCTGGAGGTTCATATATCCTACATACAAAGGTTCCTCTACTCACTTCCAACTCATAAGCTTTTGTACTTGTAAAGGAAGCAAGTAAACATATGAGAGAAGATAGGAATCTCTTTTTTCCTCAATAGGTCTCAGTTTGTACATGCCTATCAGCATGAGCATGTTACCAAGAATGTGATACGATCTGAAGTATCTATCTGAAGGTAGATTTTTCTTGCATAAGCCAACTACCTGAACTAATGCTCAGGCAAAGCTGCAAGAAAGAACTAGGTTGACCTTAGGTCACTGAGGTCTACAATGTCATCTTTAATACCATTTATTTGTTGACTAAATATTTACTGAGCATTCATTATAAGCCAGTCACTGGACAAGTTCCCAGGGATTTAGTTGTGACTAAAACAGATATCAAACCTTGCATTCACACAGCAAACACTGGACATGCGTGTAAAAACAGTAAAACATGCACAAAAATATAATCAGTCTTATAAAAGATGGTATCAGGACATACACTGGGGACCAAGTTCTATTTCCAAGGTTTCTATGATAGTATAGGTAGTCATCAGCCCAGGATTATTCCACTAATTACTTATAAAGGCTCATGGTTGATTTATTAAGGTGTTTCAGGATTCACAGCTCGCACAACATACCATGGTCTACCACTAACATATGTTTGCACATAGAGTTTCTTCTGCCTGGCAGGCACAATCCCTCATCCTTCACGTGTTCTATATAATATCAAGCAACCTTTACAGACCCCAGCATACCAGGGTAAGTTGTGGGCTCCTATTTTTTGTCAACAAACCAAGAAGTGCTCCTCAGACCACTTCAGGTTTATGTTCTCCCCACTGGAGGCCAAGTTCTTTGAGAACCCAGACTATCCTTTCACTCATCTGTTTCCTCACTCTGGTCCTCAGATATAGCCTGGCACAAAACTGGTGTTTCATAAACGTAGGTGATTTATAAATGAAGAGCATATCCCTTAACAGTGTCTTGCTGAGAACTGTCAGTTTTGCCTCAAATCCACAGTATCAACATTTCTGTATAAAAATCGTAACACAGCTTGACTCAAAATAGGCAGTATATTTCAACTAATACCTGAGGTCCTACAAAACTAGTTTATAAAGTTCTGTATAATCTCTTTTCCTAGGCAAAACAAGTACTCAAATTCATGATATTGGTTTTTTCTCACCTCTCCACAAACTATACTGGGTTATGAAACCCAACAAGCAAATAAATCTCTTCCCTGACAGCTTCCTTCTTACTTAATAATTTATTCTAATTTAGAATCTCAATCCCTATGCATATCCATGATATCAAACTCTTTAGTCTTTTTGAAGAAGAAATTAAAACTTCTGGCATAAAACATCATTAAAAAAAAAAGAAATTACAAAAGAAATGGGACATGACCCACTCAGTCTCAGTCTGTGCTCTTTATATGCTGACTCCTTGTGTCATTGAATTACAAACTATTTTAGGTAATTACCCCACAACGTTTAACAGCAACAAGGACACCCACACTTTAACATTTTTAAAAAGTAAAACTTCTCAAACTAGTTAACAGCATTTAATCAATCTCCAGAGTTCTGACACTGAGAATCTTCTTGACTTGGCAAGTATCAAAAGTTAGGAACAATGTTTCCATCTACAAATTAATTGTGAAGTATGGATAAAACATAAGGACCATTAAATATAAGAACATTCTTACTGTGCTTAAGACCAACACAATTCAACTTCCTCCTCTGTAGGGAAGCCCAGTTTAAGCCACTGCATACCTCTCTACCTCAGATTACTGCAACACTTTTTTATTAAGCACCTATGAGACAAGATCCTGAAAAATAAACAAGGTAAGATATAATACCTTTTAGGAGAAGCTTAAGATCTGGCAAAGGAACTCCTACCTAAGGAAGGAATATCTCATTACAGTAACAACTTACATTCATTCAGTCATCCAATATTTACTGCAAGCCTACTACAGGTCAGGCTCTGTGCCTGAGGGTGTGGATACAATAAGATATTCCACACACAGAAAAAGACATATAGACAAGAAAAGGGCAATGAAGTGCTATAATGGCTACAGGAGAAGTGTATAGAGTAGTACATGGGGACACACACTCGAAGAGTCCTTAATTGGGAGAAGAGGATATCATAAAAAGCTTCATAAAGGAGGCAATGTTCAAGCTGGGTCTCAAATGATAAATAGCAAACAATAATAAAGACACTGCATGTGAGGAGCAACACAGCCTAAGAGCCTAAACAGAAGCACAGAACCAGCACGGCATATTCAGCAAACAGTTATTAACTGTTATTAAACAAGAGCAGATAATAGGGTTCAAACAAATGGAACAGGAAAAGAGAACACTGGAAAGAAAACACAGCCTGTGGAAGGCCTCACGTGCCATACTAAGAATTGTGGACTTTACTATGGGCAGTAAGGAAGTCAAGGGTTTTAAGCCAGAAAAAACAATAATCCGACCTCAATGCTGAAATGTCTGAAATTTTGAAATTTTGACATGATTTCAGTATGGAGGATGGACTAGAGGAAGAATGGGAGATAGACTGGATTATAACTAGAGAAAGATGGCAAGAATTGTACAAAAAAGTTAGAGAAAAGGTTCAAATACAAAAGGTATTAGCAATATTGAATCTTAGGAATTTTATCACAGGGCGCCTGGGTGGCTCAGTCAGGTATGAGTGTCTAACTCTTGATTTCGGTTAGGGTCATGATCTCATGAGTTCATGAGTTTGAGCCCCCCATTGAGCTCTGTGCTGGCAGTGTGGAGACTGCTTGGATTTTCTCTCTCTCTCTGCCCCTCCCCTGTTTGTGCTTGCTCTCTCTCTCTCTCTCTCCCTCCCTCTCTCAAAATAAATAAATTTAAAATTAAAAAAAAAAAAAAGAATTTTGGGGTGCCTGAGTGGTTCAGTTGGTTAAGTGTCCAACTTCAGTTCAGGTCATGATCTCAGTTTATGGGTTCAAGGCCCACACTGGGTTCTGTGCTGACAGCTCAGCCTGAAGCCTGCTTATAATTCTGTGTGTGTCTCTATCTCTCTGCCCCTCCTCCTCTCCCTCTCTCTCTCTCTCTCAGAAATAAACATTAAAATTTTTTTTAAAAAAAGAATTTTATCACAATAGTAAACACAAAATGAGAACACAATATTTAATAAGTAAATAGATCAGTAATTGACTGATTAAATGTAAGAGATGAAAGAAAAAATGAGCTTCCAGATTTCAGGCTGTCTGACCTGACAGAGGATAGTATCTTTAACTAAGGGCAAACATTATGTCTAGAGAAAGAGATCATGAACTTAGCATGTCAACCTGACTTTGAAGTACTTATAGGAGGTACAGGTGGGGGTGTTTACTGTCATGTAAGAGAGTCTGAAATGCAAGGACAACATCTGAATGGAGATGATGATTTGGGAATCATTAGATAGAGATAATGGTCAAATATTCCACCAAAATCAGGAGAGGCCACCTAGAGAAGATGTAGAACAAGGAGGAAAAGGCGATGGGCACTGTCCAGGGGATCACCAACATTTAAGGGATAATCAAAAGAAAAAAAAAAGTAACAAAGAAGGCCAAGAATGTATGATACAAGAGGGAAGAAAAGAACTGGAAGAGAATTTTTAAATGGTAATAGTAGTGTCAAATTCCACAGATAAGGAAAGAAAACTAAAAAGAATGATTTGACTTAGTAGTTTACAAATTTGGTCACTTTTGCCAAAGCAGTTTCAGGAGACAAGATGAGGCACAGAAAAATTACTCTGGTGAGTTCAAGAGTAAAAAAATAAAGAAATGGAGTCAGGAAACAGTCTTTTAAAGACAAGAAAGAAAAAGCCAGTAACTTAAGACAATATAAATGCAATGGTTTCATTTTTTTCTAATTTTGTGCCCTCTTTTCTGGGCACCTGGGTGGCTCTAAGATGCAGGGAAAGAGCTAAAAGAGAAAGTTAAAATTTTAAAACACTGGGAACAGTACCTAGAGCAAGCACCCATAGGATACAAGTTCAAGATGGGCTTCTACTCCCATTATGAGATTAGACAAGAAAATAAGGCAGAGGTTCTAATTTATAGCTAAGTTGTGAAAAAGGTGGCAGCTTGTCCAGGGCTCTAGCCCCAGGAACACTGAACACTGCAACTATAGTAGCCACACTAATTGCGGGCCCCATTAGTCCACCTTAGTCAGGAGTGGCTCAACCTGCAGAGTATGGGAATTGGGCTTGCAGCTGAATGGGGCTACAAAAGGTAGGGACTAGGTCTTACTAAATGGTTGTGAGCACATAGGAAAATTGTACAATACAAATAATTTCAAGGGGCACCTGGGTCTGACTCTTGATTTCAGCTCAGATCATGATCCCAAATTCATGGGATGGAGCCCCACATGGGGCTCTGCACTGAGTGTGGAGCCTGCTTAAGATTCTCTCTCTCTCTCTCTCTCTCTCTCTCTCTCTCTCTCTCAGGGCACCTGGGTGGCTCAGTCAGTTAAGCATCTGACTTCAGCTCAGGTCACAATCTCACAGTTTGTGAGTTTGAGCCCTGCATCGGGCTCTCTGCTATCAGCACAGAGCCCGTTTCAGATCCTCTGTCACCCTTTCTCTCTGCCCCTTCCCTGCTGGTTCTTGCTCTCTCTCTCTCTCTCTCTCTGCCCCTTCCCTGCTGGTTCTTGCTCTCTCTCTCTCTCTCTCTGCCCCTTCCCTGCTGGTTCTTGCTCTCTCTCTCTCTCTCTCTCTCTGCCCCTTCCCTGCTGGTTCTTGCTCTCTCTCTCTCTCTCTCTCTCTCTCTCTCTCTCTCTGCCCCTTCCCTGCTGGTTCTTGCTCTCTCTCTCTCTCTCTCTCTCTCTGCCCCTTCCCTGCTGGTTCTCTCTCTCTCTCTCTCTCTCTCTCTCTCTGCCCCTTCCCTGCTGGTTCTTGCTCGCTCGCTCTCTCTCTCTCTCTCTGCCCCTTCCCTGCTGGTTCTTGCTCACTCGCTCTCTCTCTCTCTCTCTCTCTGCCCCTTCCCTGCTGGTTCTTGCTCTCTCTCTCTCTCTCTCTCTCTGCCCCTTCCCTGCTGGTTCTTGCTTGCTCTCTCTCTCTCATTCTCTCTTTGCCCCCACCCCTGCTTGCATACTCTCTCTCTCTAAAATTTTTTAATTAAAAAAAAATTTTTAAAAAGCATATGAGGGGCGCCTGGGTGGCGCAGTCGGTTAAGCGGCCGACTTCAGCCAGGTCACGATCTCGCGGTCCGTGAGTTCGAGCCCCGCGTCGGGCTCTGGGCTGATGGCTCAGAGCCTGGAGCCTGTTTCCGATTCTGTGTCTCCCTCTCTCTCTGCCCCTCCCCCCATTCATGCTCTGTCTCTCTCTGTCCCAAAAATAAATAAACGTTGAAAAAAAAAAATTAAAAAAAAAAAAAAGCATAATGAAAGTGCATACAACATATACTTAGTAATTTAATTAAAAGACTCCTTTTTAGGAGCACCTAGGTGGCTCAGTTGGTCAGGCGGCCAAGTCTTGATTTCTGCTCAGGTCATGATTTCACAGTTTGTGAGTTTGAGCCCCACATCGGGTCTGCGCTGACAGCACAGAGCCTACTTGGGATTCTCTATCTTCCTCTCTCTCTGCCCTTCCCCTGTTCACTGTCTCTCAAAAACAAAAAAACAGGGGCACCTGGGTGGCTCAGTCGTTGAGTGTCCGACTTCAGCTCAGGTCACAATCTCACGGTCTGTGAGTTCGAGCCCCGCATCGGGCTCTGGGCTGATGGCCCAGAGCCTGGAGCCTGCTTCCGATTCTGTGCCTCCCTCTCTCTCTGCTCCTCCCTCATTCATGCTCTGTCTCTCTCTGTCTCAAAAAAATAAATAAACGTTAAAAAAAAAATTAAAAAAAAACAACAAAAACAAAGAAGAAAGAAAGAAAAGACTCATTTTTAAAATTCTCAGCATCCAGGGGCGCCTGGGTGGCTCAGTTAGTTAAGCATCTGACTTCAGCTCAGGTCATGATCACACAGTTCGTGAGTTTGAGCCCTGCATCAGGCTCTGTGCTGACAGCTCAGAGCCTGGAGCCTGCTTTGGATTCTGTGTCTCCCTCTCTCTCTGTTGCTCCCCTGCTCATGCTCTCTCTCTCCCTCTCAAAAATAAATAAATATTTAAAATAAAAATAAAAATAAGATTCTCAGCATTCAGCAGAGTCAGACACATAAAAGATACCAGTGCATACAAATGAATGATGTTCTGGGGCTAACTCAGGCTTAAATCCCAAGAGACAGGAAATTCTTTTTTTTTTTTTTCCTTTAGTTACAAATGTTTAACTTTATTTGCACCAGTTGACCTAAGAGCACCATTGTTGGATTTGGTTGTGCAATAGTTTGCTGATATCTGGTCTAAATTTTTTTTATATGAAATTTATTGTCAAACTGGTTTCCATACAACACCCAGTGCTCATCCCAAAAGATGCCCTCTTCAATACCCATCACCTACCCTCCCCACCCTCCCACCCCCCATCAACCCTCAGTTTGTTCTCAGTTTTTAAGAGTCTCTTATGCTTTGGCTCTCTCCCACTCTAACCTCTTTTTTTTTTTTCTTCCTTCCCCTCCCCCATGGGTTTCTGTTAACTTTCTCAGGATCCACATAAGAGTGAAAACATATGGTATCTGTCTTTCCCAAGAGACAGGAAATTCTGTAGAAGGTAGACTCTGCAGTGTCTCTATAACTTGGAACAAAAAACTCTTCTTTCTATGGGACCAAGAGGGTGGAAAGACCTAACTGTCCCTGCTGAAGACAAGAGAGGACAACATGACTGTGAGGGGCCTTAATGATTATAGCTAATTGTTATCAAGAATGGTATATGCATGGCACTGTTTTAAGCAGTTTATAAGAACTACTGTATCTTAACCACACTGTAATAAAACAGAAGTACATTTATTCTCATCTGAGAGCTGGAGAAACTGAAGTTTGCAGACATTAAATAACTTGTCCAAGTTCATACAGATAAGATACAAAGACCACTGAACCCAAGTCAGTGGCACTCAATATGGAGTGTAGTGGTAGGAGGAGTAGCAACAGTAATAGCATCTCTAACACTTTTATAGCTCTTACTATGTGTTAGGCAATGTTCTAAGGATTTCACATATATTAACCTATTTAATCTCCACTTTACAAAGTAAATATGATCTCTACTTTACAAACAAGGAAATTAAACGGAGAGGGGTTAAGCAGTTTTCTCAAGGTCACAAAGCTAGTTAGTAGTGGGGCTAGGATTCAAATTTAATTACCCTATATAGCTTCTCTCCAATTCATTTTCTTAACCTAACACTCAATATACCTGCGTTTTCCAAACTGCTGATCATGACATAAATTTATTGGTTTATGACAAGCAAGTTTTGTTGTAAATGAAAGGACTACAATAGAATGGACTCCCCCATTCTTTTCCCAGTGCGTTCTCTAGTGCCAGACAAGGTGGCTGAGATCCTGGAGGTGGCAAACTACAGGAAAAGCATAAGTAATTGATGTGTTTAGTTCCATAACAGCTGGGGAAGGAAGTTTTAACAGTCAAAAAGCATTCAAGAATTTATTCATGGAGCAGAAATCGGAAAATCTGTTTCTTCTTCTGTAAGTGTAAAAGCCTTGTAGAATAGGTAAGAGAAAATATTGAAGGATTATTCAAAGTAACTGTAAAAAATACAAAAAATAACCTCTTTCTAAAATATCAACACTTCAGGGAAACTTCTAGAAGAATATGAGCAAAAGGGTGCGGAACTGAAAACATAAAGTTAAAGATGTTCAATTTAACTCTAATAAGAAAAAAAAAAAAAGTAGCCACTGAACACAAGTATGTAAAGAAAGAAAAAAAAAAAGAAAGAAAGAAAGAAAAGAAAGAAAAAAAAGAACCAGTTACCAAAGTCTCCTGAAGAACTGAAAACAATACACAAACTGCAATTTTTTTCAAGAATATCAGAGTATGAAAAAAAACCATTTTTTAACAATGAATTGTAACATGAGTAAGAACTGTATCTTATAATAACTTTTTTTTCAAGTTTACTTATTTGTTTTTTTAGTAATCTCTATACCCAATGTGGAGCTCAAATTCACAACTCTGAGATCGAGTCATATGCTCTTCCAACTGAGCCAGCCAGGCACTCTATGTATCTTAAAATAACTCCATATAGCTACAGCTAAAAAAATGAAATGTGAATTATAAGTCAGACAAATACTACAAACAAAAAAAGAATTAAAGTTTCTTCTACATTAAGCCAAAGAAGATACTCTCATCACCTAAAGAAATTAGAGATGGCTAAGAAGTCAGCAGAGGAAAATGAAAAGCAATATTCTAAATAGGAAGATGACCCCAAAAGAATACAAAAACACTAATTCGAAAGGACATATGCACCCCTATGTTTACTGCAGCAACATAACCAAATTATGGAAGCAGCCCAAGTGTCCATCATTAGATGAATGGATAAAGAAGATGTGGTATATATACACAATGGCATATTATTCAGCCATAAAAAAGAATAAAATCTTGCCATTTCCAACAACACAAATGGAGGTAAAGAGTATAAATGCTAAGAAAAATAAGTCAACCAGAGAAATACAAATACTGTATAATTTCACTCATATGTGGAATTTAAGAAACAAAACAAATGAACAAAGGGAAAAGAGAGAGAGAGGGGCGCCTGGGTGGCACAGTCGGTTAAGCGTCCGACTTCAGCCAGGTCACGATCTCACAGTCCGTGAGTTCGAGCCCCGCGTCGGGCTCTGGGCTGATGGCTCGGAGCCTGGAGCCTGTTTCCGATTCTGTGTCTCCCTCTCTCTGCCCCTCCCCCGTTCATGCTCTGTCTCTCTCTGTCCCAAAAATAAATAAACATTGAAAAAAAAAATTAAAAAAAAAAAAAGAGAGAGAGAGAGAAACCAAAAACAGACTTTTAACTATGGAGAACAAACTGATGGCTACCAGAAGGGGGCGGGGGGAGAAGATGGATGAAATAGGTGAAGGGGATTAAGAGGGGATCTTGATGAGCACGGAGTAATATATAGAGTGATATATTGTTGAATCACTATATTGTACACCTGAAACTAACATAACACTGTATGTTAATTATACTGACATTAAAATAAAAATAATATTAAAAAATAATAAATAGGAAGATGACAAAAAGAGCACTGGAAGCAGAACTGGGTGATCCAGATGATCCAGAGAGAAGTTTTGAAAAGCAGTTTGAGAAAGAAATCTTAAGTAAAAGGAGCAATACTGAACTGGAAGCTAGTCAGCTTCATCATTTTAAGGAAGTTAAGGAACAAATAAGGGAAAATGTAGCTATAAAATGACAACTGGAAAATTTTCAGTAAGACAAGACAGAGGAAGGAAGACTTATTTTTGAAAAGAGAAAACAGGTGAAGTTCAGAGTAATCTAAAACTTCTGATTAAAGAACAAAAAGAAGGCAAAGAGATGTAAGAAGAGTATACAAATAGATGTAGGCATTGATTGTTTGAAAGAGAAAAACCTTAAATGGAAACTCTGATTGATATAACTGAAAAATCAAAATCAAAACTGTCTGAAAATAAAAAATAATTCATTATCTTATTTGAGGTGAATTACAAAATAATACTGGAATGAGCCACCATGAGGGAAAATACCAGCAAAGGAGAACAGAAGTTCTGGATTGCCTTAAAAGGCTTTATCTGAATTCTATAATCAAACTGTCAATGAAAGATTAAAGTAGATAAAAGTGGTGACAGACTCAGTTTCTTTACATGGAGTGATTCTATTTGTGTGTAGTACTGTTCTTATTGTCAGATCAAAAAACCAAGGCATGTCACATTCAGTGGACTTAGAGTAAGAAACTTGCCTGCAGTGTTCCTTAAAACCTGAAAAAGTACTATAAAATTATTTTATGTAAACACCTTTGCTTTTTTGTAAGTGTCTCTTATAAGGAAAACCAATACAGAACCTAAAATGGTTATAGCTTTGGCAGTTTCTATAATGATCAGTTATATTTTCAAAATTAATTTTGCAACATTTCACAGAGTAATTTTATATACTGGAAATTAGATTTATTGTAGTAATATCTTAAAGCAGACTTTTCCTATTTGTAATGAATCAATATTCCTGCTATACATACAAGAACAGAGCAATAAAAAATATCAAAAGCCATCATGCATAGTGTTCCATGGCACTTCAGTTTGTTATGTGTGCATATGTGTGTATAGCACATAAAATGTTCCAAACATCACACAATGTAAAATACGATGTATTTTATGTAATGTATAAGAAATTTTTTCTGCATTGGTATTCCTTAAAATATAAAGACCCTATCAACAAACTTTTACATATACAGAAATCTTGCACATTGGCCACTATTCATCCAGAAGACTGCTTCCTTCCTCTTCCTCCTTCCCCAGTGCTTCTCCTATAATCAGCTGACCTGAGTGGACACTGCCATCTGATGGCCAGTGCAAAGAAATGTATGTCTTGGGGCCTTGCTCATATCCCTCCTTTCCCACATTGTACCTTCAAGATTAAGACTTCTTTGCCTTTAAAGGATTGTGAAGATAAGTCATCATTTTGTCTGTCTTTACTCTTATAAGTAATCCTATCCCATAAGATTTCTTATTCTGGCACTGTCTATAGAACTTTCTGTGATAATGGAAATATTCCGTATCTGCCCTGTCCAATAATGTAGACACTAGCCACATGTGGCTACTGAGCACTTGGAGTGTGGCTACAATGACTAAGGAAATGAATTTTTATTTTTATTTAATTTTACCTCATTTAACCTTAAATAGCTATATGTGACTAGTGGCTACCATAATGTAAAGCCTAGTATTATACACAAACATAAAAACAAGTATTATTTATCCTTCTCTACTGTCATTTCAAATTCTTGCCCAGTTATCATGTCAGAAGAAAAAACCTCTTATTTATTTTTATTCCACTTATGAATCACAAAATGTACATGTGGGAGACAAAGCTTGAAAAATAGATAAATCACACCTGTCAAAATGGCTAAAATCAACAACACAAGAAACAACAGGTGTTAGTGAGGATGTGGAGAAAAAGAGACCCTCTTATATTGGGGTGCAAATTGGGTGCAGCCACTGTGGAAAACAGTATGGAAGTTCCTCAAAAAGTTAAAAATAGAACTACCTTATGATCCAGCAAATGCACTACTGGGTTATTTACGCAAAGAATATAGGAACACTAATTCAAAGGGATACAGTCACCCCTATGTTTAGAACAGCATTATTTCCAATAGCGAAAATATGGAAGCAGCCTAAGTGTCCACTGATACATGAATGGATAAAGAGGATGTAGCATACATATACAATGGAGTATTATTCAGCCATAAAAAAATAACATCTTGCCATTTGCAAAAACATAAATGAAGCTAGAATATAATGCTAAGCAAAATAGATCGGTCTGAGAAAGACAATTACCATATGATTTCACTCATGTAAAATTAAAGAAACAAAACAAACAATAGGATGCCTGGGTGGCTCAGCTGGTTGAGCACCCAACTCTCAATTTTGACTAAGGTCATGGTCCTGGGGTTGTAGGATGGAGTCCTGTGTCAGGCTCTGCACTGACAGTGAAGCCTGCTGTGAGACGGTGAAGAGGGATTTTCTCTCCCTCCCTCTGACCCTCTCTCCTGCTTAGGCTTTCTCTCTCTAAACAAAAAGAGGAAGGAAGGAAGGAAGGAAGGAAGGAAGGAAGGAAGGAAGGAAGAAAAGGAAAAGGAACAAACAAAACAAACAAAAGGAAAAAATAAGAGACAGAGAAACAAATCAAGAAACAGACTCTTAGGAAGAGTTAAGATGGCGGAGAAGCAGAGAAACCCTGGTCTTTCTGCATCCCTCAAACATGGCTGTATTGAGGTCAGAACACTTGGAATACCCAGAAAATCAATCTCCATGGTTGGATCTCCATGGTTGGAGCGAGACAGCGTGGCAAGTGGAAGGTATATGGAAGTGAACTGGGGAAGAGAAAAATGGCAGTGCCGTGGAAGGGAGGGTACACTTTCTGCTGAGAGACAACAGGTAGAGAAAAAGGGGTTGAAAGAGGGTGGCATTGGGTTCCCACAAGAGGAAAACATCTCTGGACCACAGATTGGGTAGTGAGAAGTACTGAGTGTCACAGGTTTTTTGCAGACAGCATGTGGAGCTCAAACTCAGAGGTTTTGGAAGTGCACAACTTTCTCCAGAGGAGAGCTATGGCATGCTCCGCTGGGGAAAAGCATGGAGCTGGCCCCAGAGTACATAGTGTGGTGTAGGGATCTCCAGGGTGCACTGGGAGAGAACATTCCCCTTCCTGGAGTACTTCTGGAAGAGGGTATATTGCCTCTCCAAGGACAAAAGACCCTGTAGGTGCCAGCAAAAGGCCTTTCACCAGCAGGGGACAGAGGCATGCCCAGAGGGTATATAACCTTATTGCTGCTTTTAGCAGTGCTACACCATAGATTCCATGCACTGCACAGGTGTGGGACTGTTTTTCTGGGACAAAGGACATCAGACACAGCATGGAGGGGCTCTGCTCCAGAGGAGGAGGCCAGGTCTGCAGGGTGCTGTATCCTCTAAGACTTCGAGATGTGAATCCAAGCTGCATGCCAAAGAGAAAATGTAGTAAAGCTGTGGCGGGCGAGCTGACCGCTCTCACTATTCTGTAAGGGCTGCATGAACAGCGGGGGGGGCGGGGGAGTGAGATCCCCTGTTTGGGACAAGAGAGTGGGATGGCGCTATTTACCCCCAAAACCACCAAGTGGGACTTCAGAGAGCAACACAGAGGCCCCCAGTGGAAGAGGGACTCGCATACACCAAACCCTGCCAGGTTGAGACTGGCAACTGCTTATTTACCAGGGCAAGACTGACTCTGAGCCAGCAGAGCAGGCTTCTTCTCCAAAGGACCAGCACAGCCAGGATCCCACATGCACCAAATGTACTGATTACAGAGTGCTTCAAAATGACACCTGCAGTTCTGGTGGAAAGAGGAGCAGGCTTACTTTTTTTTTTTTCTTTTGGAACCAGGTGCATAGTATTTTGTTTGTTTGTTTCATTTCCTTTTCTCTTTTTAATTGTATGAGGCTTCTTTATTTATTTTCTTTTTTTTTTCTTTTTTTCCTTTCTTTTTCTTTGGAATAAGTCTTACAGTTTTTTGATTGCTTGGTTTTTATTGTTCCCTTTCATTTTCTCTTTCTTTCAAATCAGGCTTTTCACCCCCACCCTTTTTTTTCCAGACTTATTTTAACAAACAAATCAATGCACACCTAGTTAAAGGTCCAAAGACTCCACACTGCAACCAAGAAACTCTGCAGAGGACTGACCATTGGGAAAGAGCAGCCAAAATGCAACAGCAGAGTGCACACAGCAAATACCAGAAACACTTTCTTTAGTGCCAGGCCTTGGACAGTGTATGACTCCTTTTTAATATAGCAGTATTCTTGGGGGCAGGAAACATAACAAACTTTCAAAACATACAAATGATGGAAACTTAGCCAAAATTACAAGATGGGGTAATTCTCCCCCCAAAAAAGGGTCAAGAAGAAATCACAGCCAGGGACTTGCTCAAAACAGATACAAACAGTATACTGGAATAAGAATTTAGAACAAGTTAGTTATAAGACTACCAGCTGGGCTTGAAAAAAGCACAGAAGACACCAGAGAAACTCTTGCTGCAGAGATTAAAGACCAAAAAACTAGTCAGGATGAAATTAAAAATGCTATAACCGGGGCGCCTGGGTGGCGCAGTCGGTTAAGCGTCTGACTTCAGCTCAGGTCACAATCTCGCGGTCCGTGAGTTCGAGCCCCGCGTCAGGCTCTGGGCTGATGGCTCAGAGCCTGGAGCCTGTTTCCAATTCTGTGTCTCCCTCTCTCTCTGCCCCTCCCTCGTTCATGCTCTGTCTCTCTCTGTCCCAAAAATAAATAAATGTTGAAAAAAAAATGCTATAACCAAGATGCAAAACTGACTGGAAACAATCACAATGAGGACCAAAGCAGCAGAGGAGAGAATAGGTGATGCAGAAGATAAAATTATGGAAAATAATGAAGCTGAAAAGAAGAGGGAAAGAAAACTATGAGATCAGGAGGGAAAATTTAGGGAACCTAGTGATTCCATAAACCAAAACATGTCTGCATCATAAGAGTCCCAGAAGAAGAGCAGGGAAAGGGTGTAAAAGGTTTATTTCAACAAATTATAGCTGAGAACTTCCCTAATCTGGGGAAGGAAACAGGCATCAAGTCCAAGAGGCACAGAGACCTCCCCTCAAAATCAACAAAAACAGGTCAACACCATGACACACAGTGAAACTTGAAAAATACAAAAAGATAAAGAGAGAATTCTGAAAGTAGCCAGGGTCAAAAGGTCCTTACCCCACAAGGATAGACACATAAGATTAGCAGCAGACCTATTCACTGAAACTTGGCAGGCCAGAGGGAGTGGCAGGAAATACTCAACACCGTGAATGGGAAAAATACACAGCCAAGAATTCTTTATCCAGCAAGGCTGTCATAAAGAATAGGAGAGACAGGGGCGCCTGGGTGGCGCAGTCGGTTAAGCGTCCGACTTCAGCCAGGTCACGATCTCGCGGTCCTTGAGTTCGAGCCCCGCGTCGGGCTCTGGGCTGATGGCTTGGAGCCTGGAGCCTGTTTCTGATTCTGTGTCTCCCTCTCTCTTTGACCCTCCCCCGTTCATGCTCTGTCTCTCTCTGTCCCAAAAATAAATAAAAAACGTTGAAAAAAAAATTAAAAAAAAAAAAAAAAAGAATAGGAGAGACAAAGAATTTCCCTGAAAACAAAAACTAAAGGAGTTCATGACCACTAATAAACCAGCCCTGTTAGAAATGGGGGGGGGGGGGGGGCTCCATGAGTGGAGAAAAAAAAGTAACAAAGACTATAAAGGACCAGAGAACATCATCAGAAACACCAACTCTACAGGTAACACAATGGCACTAAATTCATATCTTTCAATAAACACTCTGAATGTAAATGGACTAAATGCTCCAATTAAAAGGCATAGGGTATCAGAATGGATTGAAAAACAAAATCCATCTGTATGCTGCCTACAAGAGAGTCACTTTAGACCTAAAGACACCTGCAAATTGAAAATGAAGGGATGGAGAACCATCTATCATACTAATAGACATCAAAAGAAAGCCAGAGTAGCCATATTTGTCAGACAAACTAGACTTTAAAATTTTTTTTTTTTTCAACGTTTATTTATTTTTGGGACAGAGAGAGACAGAGCATGAACGGGGGAGGGGCAGAGAGAGAGGGAGACACAGAATTGGAAGCAGGCTCCAGGCTCTGAGCCATCAGCCCAGAGCCTGACGCGGGGCTCGAACTCACGGACCGCGAGATCGTGACCTGGCTGAAGTCGGACGCTTAACCGACTGCGCCACCCAGGCGCCCCTAGACAAACTAGACTTTAAAACAAAGACTATAACGAGAGATGAAGAAGGGCACTACATCATAATTACGGGGTTATCCACCCAGAAGATATACCAATTGTAAATATTTATGCCCCCACCTTGGAAGCATCCAAATATATAAATCAATTAATAACAAACATAAACTCATTGATAATAATACATTAATAGTAGGAGACTTTAATACCCCATTTACAACAATGGACAGATCATCTAAACAGAAAATTCACAAGGAAACAATGGCTTTGAATGACACACTGGACCAAATGGACTTAACAGATATATTCAGAACATTCTATCCTAACACAGCAGAATACACATTCTTTCCGAGTGCACATGGAACATTCTCCAGAACAGATCACATACTGGGCCACAATTCAGCCCTCAACAGGTACAAAAAGATCAAGATCATACCATGCATATTTTGAGATCAACACACTATTAAACTTGAAGTCAAGCAAAAGAAAAAAATTGTAAAGCCCTCAAATACATGGAGGTTAAAAAACATCCTACTAAAGAATGGGTTAACCAGGAAATTAAAGAAATAAAAAAATACATGGAAGCAAATGAAAATGAAAACACGACAGTCCAAACTCTTTGGGGTGCAGCAAAGACAGTCCTAAGAGAAAAGTATATTGCAATTCAGGCCTATCTCAAGAAGAAAGAAAGGTCCCAAATACACAGTCTAATCTTACACCTAAAGGAGCTAGAAAAGGAACATCAAATAAAGCCTAAAGCCAGCAGAAGAAGAGAAATAATAAAGATTAAAACAGAAATTAACTTTATAGAAACAAACAAAAACAAACAAAACAGAGTAGAGCAGATCAATGAAACTAAGAGCTGGTTCTTTGCAAGAATAAACAAAATTGATAAACTCCTAGCCAGAGTTATCAAAAAGAAAAAAGAAAGGACCCAAGTAGATAAAATCAGGAATAAAAGAGGAGAGATCACAATCAATATCATAGAAATACAAACACTGTTAAAAGATACTATGAAAAATTATATGCCAACAAACTGGGTAACCTGGAAGAAATGGACAAATTCCTAGAAACTCACAAACTACCAAAACTGAAACAGGAAGAAAGAAAATTTGAACAGACCCATAACCAGCAAAGAAACTGAATCAGTCATCAAAAATCTCTCAACAAACAAGAATCTTAGGCCAGATGACTGGCTTCCCAGGGGAATTCTACAAGACATTTAAAGAAGAGTTAATACCGGGGCACCTGGATGGCTCAGTCGGTTAAGCGTCCGACTTCGGCTCAGGTCATGATCTGACAGTTTGTGGGTTTGAGCCCTATGTCAGGCTCTGAGCTGACAGCCCAGAGCCTGGATCCTGATTCTGATTCTGTGTGTCTCTCTCTGCCCCTCCCCCGCTCTCACTCTGTCTCTCAACAGTACATTCAAAGAATTATTCACCATGATCAAGTGGGATTTATTCCTGGACCACAGGGCTGGTTCAATACTTGCAAATCAAGGGGGTATAGCTCAGTGGTAGAGCATTTGACTGCAATATTTGGAAATCAAAAATATGATTCACCACATTAACAGAATGGTAAGAACCATATGATCCTGTCAATAGATGCAGAAAAAGCACTTGACAAAATATAGCATCCGTTCTTGATTAAAACCCTCAATAAAGTAGGGTCAGATGGAAAATACATCAACATCATAAAGGCCATATACAAAAGACCCACAGCTAATATCATCTTCAATGGGGAAAAACTGAGAGTCTTTCCCTATGGTCAGGAACAAGACAAAGGATGCCCACTCTCACCATTACTATTTAACATAGTACTGGAAGTTTTAGGCTCAGCAATCAGACAAGAAAAAGAAATAAAGGGTAGGCTCAGTGGGTTAAACATCCGACTTCGGCTCAGGTAATGATCTTGCAGTTCATGGGTTCAAGCCCCACATCAGGCTCTATGCTGATAGCTCGGAGGCTGGAGCCTGCTTCCAATTCTGTGTCTCCCTCTCTATCTGCCCCTCCCACACTCATGCTCTCTCTCTTTCAAAAATAAACATTAAAAAATAAATAAAGGGCATACAAATCAGCAAGGAAGAAGTCAAACTTTCATCATTTGCAAATGACCTGATACTATATGTAGAAAACCCAAAAGTTTCTACCAAAAAATTCATAATTAATACGTGAATTCAGCAAAGTTGTAGCATATAAAATAAATGCAAAGAAATCTGTTGCATTTCTATACACTGATAACAAAGAAGCAGAAAAAGAAATCAAGGAATCAATCCCATGTACAATTGCACCCAACACAATTAAGATACCTAGGAATAAAGCTAACTAATGAGGTAAAAGATGTGTACTCTGAAAACTATAGAAGAGTTATAAAAGAAACTGAAGAGGACACAAAGAAATGGAAAAGCATTCTACACCCATGGATTGGAAGAACAAACATTGTTAAAATGTCTATACTACCCAAAGTAATCTACAGATTTAATGCAATTCCCATGAAAATACCACCAGCATTTTTTACAGAGCTACCTCAAACAATCCTAAAATTTGTACGGAACCACAAAAGACCCCAATCGCCAAAGCAATACTGAAAGAGAAAAACAAAACTGGAGGCCTCACAATTCCAGATTTCAAGCTATATTACAAAGCTGTAGTCATTAAGACAGTATGGTACTGGCACAAAAACAGACATATAGATCAATGAAACAGAACAGAAAACTCAGAAATAGACCCACAACTATATGGGCAACTCATCTTCAACATACAGGAAAGAATATCCAATAGAAAAAAGTCTCTTCAACAAATGGTGTTGGGAAAACTGGACACTGACATGCAGAAAAATGACTAGACCACTTTCGAACACCATATACAAAAATCAATTCAAAATGGATTGAAGACCTAAACATGAAACAGGAAACCATCAAAATCCTAGTAGAGAACACAAGCAGCAACCTCTTTGACCTAGGCCAGAGCAACTTCTTACTAAACACATTGCTGAAGGCAAGGGAAAATGAAAGCAAACGTGAACTATTGGGACTTCATCAAGATAAAAAGCTTCTGCACAGAAAAGGAAACAATCAAAAAATTAAAGGGTAGCCTACAGAATGGGAGAAGATATTTGCAAATGACAAATCTGATAAAGGGTTAGTATCCAAAATCCGTAAAGAACTTACAAATTCAACACTCAAAAAAAATGCAAACAACCCAATTAAGAAATGGGCAAAAGACATGAATAGACATCCAAAGACATCCAGATGGCTAACAGACACATGAAAAGATGCTCAACAACTCATCATCAGGGAAATACAAATCAAAACCATGATGAGGGGTGCCTGGGTGGCTCAGTTAGTTGAGTGTCTGACTTCAGCTCAGGTCATGATCTCACGGTTCATGAGTTTGAGCCCTGCATCACGCTCTCTGCTGTCAGCTGCATAGCCCACTTCAGATCCTCTGTCCCCCTCTCTCTCTGCACATCCCCTCCTCACTCTCTCTCTCAAAAATAAATATTTAAAAATAAAATAAAATACATTAAAGAAAAAAACATGATGAAATACCACCTTACACCAACTGAAATGGCTACAATTAACAACACAAGAAACAACAGGTGTTGGTGAGGATATGAAGAAAGGTGAATCCCTTCGGCAAGCACTGGTGGTGGGAATGCAAAGTGGTACGGCCACTCTGGAGGAATAATACGGAGGTTCCTCAAAAAACTAAAAATAGAACTACCCTACAACCCACCAATTGCACTACTAGGTATTTACCCAAAGAATACAAAAATACAGATTCAAAGGGGCACATGCACCTCAATGTTTATAGCAGCATTATCAACAATAGCCAAACTATGGAGAGAGCCCAAATGTCCATCAACTGATGAATGGATAAAGAAGACATATACAATGGAATATTACTCAGCCATCAAAAAGAGTGAAATTCTGCCATTTGCAACAACATTCTGCCAGAATGTATTATGCTAAGCAAAATAAGTCAATTAGAGAAAGACAAATATCATATGATTTCACTCATATGTGGAATTTGAGAAACAAAACAGATGAGCATAAGGGAAGGCATGGGGGAAGAGGAGAAAGGGAAACAAACCACAAGAGACACTTAATAGAGAACAAACTAAGAGTTGATGGAGGCCTGTGGGTGGGAGATGGGCTAGATGGGTGATGGGTATTAAAGAGGATACTTGCGATGAGCACACGTGCATGTAAGTGCTGACTCACTGAATTCTACTTCTGAAACCCATATTGCACGACATATTAACTAATTAAAATTTAAATTAAAAAGAAAAAAAGAGAGAAACTGACTCTTAATTATAGAGAACTGATGGTTACCAGAGGGGAGGTAGGTGGGGGGGATGGGTTAAATAGGTGATGGAGATTAAAGAGTGCCCTTGTCCTGATGAGTAGGTGGTGATGTATGTAAGTGGTGAATCACTACACTGTACACCTGAAATTAATATAACACTGTATGTTAACTGGAATTAAAATAAAAACCTTATAAAGTTAAAAAAATAAAAACGTAAAAAAAAAGATAATAAATAAACAAATAAATAAATTTTGCCTGTCATGGTTATTTATTATTAGGAGTGTTGGCTAAAAATGACCCAGCTCATTAGAACAACAAACAGAGTCTCCTCTTACACCTTTTAAAAAACTGAAACCTTTCCACACAAACTTATTAGATACTCTCTCCACATGGAAAATACAAAAGGGACATAAAAAAAATGAGATAAAAATAACTTCTTAGCAAAAAAATACTTTGAAGTGAAATTAGATGGAATAAATACAAGTGCTAATAACTTCTATACCCTTGAAAATGCCACTCTGCCATACAGTATACTTCAATAAACCAGAGTTTTAGAATTGGGAAATCACAGCTCATATAGGAAACTGAGTCCAGAGAAGTTAAGACAATTGCCATTCACAGAGTTTGCTGGCTACAAAGCCAACTCTTCTGTCACAGGATGGGCCCAGCAATTCTTTCAGAATTCACTCAACAACCACTTACAACAAATAACTAGACACAAACAACAAGAAAGAAACCTACTCTCATTCTAAGTGTCCTCCTATCTCCTTAATGTTCATCTAATAAAACCTGATTTTCTTCACATATCAATTAGAACAATAATTTTCATCAATTTTTTTCTAGATTTACTTACTAATATCCAATGGTGTTGTTTTCAATTCTTTTAGGTTAACAAAAAATGATGTTTTTACAAGAAAAAAAAGCCTTCCAAATACTAAATAAACATCTGTAAATTTGGACATTATTAAATAATTCAGTTCTAAAGACATTTTTCTGTAAAAATAAAGTATGAATTTTTAAGTTTGCTTTTAAATATGCTACCATCACATATTAAGTAAGCTTTTTCTCAAAACTAACTGTCTAAGTGGTAGTTATAATTACAACTTAATTATTAGTTTTGATTAAAAATACTATTAAAATATTAGCCTATTTCAGGACAATAACATTATAGTATTGGGACAGAATATTCAAATATACCAGCAGTCCACAGTACCTTCAAGAAATAATTTAGATAGCAAAGAACGCCCTGAACAATCCCTCAGTCATTCAGTACATCTCAGTCTCTAACCCAATTTGATATGTCATCGTGAAAAATTCAAATGTGTTTACATCTCAAGGAAACAAATTTTGCTCCATGATTTAGCTTGAGCAATTTTAGTTGATGAGTTCAAATGGGTTAACAGTGAGGTAAGGCCACAAAACAAGTAATTCTAGACTACAATAAAAGAAAGACAGTATCTAAGTCAAGAAGAATTAATGCAGACTATTAAAGTCTCCCTTACCTCTCACTGGAATGATAACAGTCGTAAGCATTACATTTACCCCTTATCAAACTAGCTATAAGCTACTCAGTTGGCTATAATAACTAGATACAATTTAACATTCTACTTTGTTAATTATTTTACAAGCATTTCCCACATTTCTATAGAAATGTTACATTTATTATTTTGATGGCTACAATATATTACATTGAGTTAATACGCTTAAATCATTTAACCACAAATTACCAGACCAAAGATCATGAACATCTTTATTCTTCAATATACCACTTTAAGAGTTACCCTGACAAAATAGATTTTTACAGAGAGGGTAAGGGTGAAGAACCATATTACATAATGAAAAGTAAAGCATTTACAAATGTTTTAGCCTAACCAACAGAATATATGATTATTACTGTCAAATAGTTTAAGGTGTCAGAGAGGGGCAGAACGAGGATCAAAGGGCAAAAATAACAGAAAGACAGTTTTCAGCTCAAAGTGAAGAACATCTTTCAAACTATCAGAATTACTGAACAAGGTAATGGACTACCACATAAAACACTAAGCAGTGCATCTGAAATCATTCAAAAACAAGTTGAATAATACTTGCCAGAGAGTGCAGACTCTTACACTGGATGAGCAATAGGAGTACATAACCTCTTTGTTTCCTTTCACTAAGCACGTTTAAATATTTAATCTCTTGCCATGTTCCCAGAAATGCACTAGGTGCTAAGTATACAAAAGTTGACAAAACAGACATGGCCCCTATGGTTTCTGCAATTACAGTCTAGTAACAACAAACAACAAAACAGGCAAACAAGTAACTACAAATCAAAGTCCTGTGAAGGAAAACAACAAAAACAGAAGACTGGGCATCAAGGTAAGCATCTCAGAGGAAGAATATTTAAGTTATAACCTAAAGAAAGAAGAGCTATTTAGACAAAAAGTGCTCTGGCACAATGGAAAGCCACGGAAGGTTATGAGGAAAATGACATGATCTGATTTTCATTCCTAAAAAATCATTCTGGCTGCTTTGTGGAGAATGAATTGGAAGGGAGAAAACACAAAAGCAGGGAAATTAGTTAAGACGGTAGGTAGGAAGGAGCCCCGTTGAGAAATGATGACACACTGGGCAGGGTGAAGTAGATGGATAGAAAGAAGGAGAAGAGTTCAAGATGTAGGCAGGGGGAAACAGGAGCTATAGCACTTGGGTGACAGATTAAATGCAAGGAATGAGGAAAAAGGGAAAGAGAGAAATCAAGGATGACTCTCAGTTTTCTAGCCTGAACAACTAATCAAATGGTGCCACCATTTTCTGAAATGGAAAACCTGGGGGAGAGACGGATTTGGAGTAAAAGGGAAATTAAACTTTAAGTTTCTATGATTTTCTTTAGATCCTTAAAGAAAAAAATTTCTACCAAAAATCACTCATTCTCCATTCTCTGCTCTTTAAAAAGCAGTTTGTGTAAGGGGAGAAATACTATAAAGGAGACTTGGCCAATGAAAAAAAAATTGGAATACAAATGGAAGATTATCAATGTTAAATTTAGTGAAATCCATAATTGTACAGTGGTTAGTTTTTTTGTTTTGTTTTGTTTTGTTTTGTTTTGTTTTTTAAGCCCTATTCTTAGGAAATACATGTGGATGTACTCAGGGGAAAGTGTCATGACATATGCAACTTATTCTCAAATGCTTGGTGTGTGCAGTGTGTGTGTATACAAGAGACCATATATATGTACACAGAGGTATATGTACATATGTATATATGCAAGAGAAGAAATAATAAATAGCACAAAATTTTGATAATAGGTGAATCTGGATAAAGATTATTTGGATATTCTTTGTACTATTCTCATTCTTGCAAACTTCCTGTGAGTATGAAAGTATTTCCAAATTTAAAAAAATGTAAGCACTCAATACTATGCTTTTTCATGCTAAAGAATTCTAGTTCTTTTCAACCTATTTTATATATATTTCCCCCAAAACCAGCCATCTAGACTTTTCCATTACCAAGAATAGTGTCCCCATCAGGGAGACAAGAAGCATACACAACAGCTCCACAAGGAGAGAGTATGACAAGAAGTGAGGGCTATAACAACAGTGAGGGCTATAACAACAGGCTTACTGCAATTTGCCATCTCCCATGACCTACAATGTCTATATCTCTCTGGAATGTACTAGTTCCTATGACCTGATCTGTATCAGGCTGCTAGATGACAACTCTTTAGTTTTGTATTTCTATTCTCATGTAATATATAGCAATAAAGCTCACCATAGAATCAGCATGTTCATGTGACACCTGCCTTGGTTAAGTGCTCCTCCTGTATGCTCCCATACATCTCTGGGTATAGCAATTATCACATCATTTTTAAGACCATATCCACGTATTCTACTTTAATGTGCAGAAAAAACACTCAATGAAAGCTACTAAGTGAAGAAATGAAAGTTACTGAAAAATCTAAGTATGTATAACTGCAGTTTTACTAGAAGGTATTTTCTTTCTTTGCCTTGGACACAGCAGCATGTAGAGAGAGTCTTACTCTAATTCCACAGCAAAGGAGACATAATATCTGGGTATTGCTGATAAAAAACTGAAAATGCCTACTCCTGAAACCAATACTACACTGTATGTTAACTAACTTGAATTAAAAAAAAATAAATTTATAAAATAAAAATAAAAAAATAAAATTAGCATCACACTTAAAAAAAAAAAGAACTGAAAATGCCAATAACAGTACACACAATCCCCAAATCTTGTCTACTTCAATAACACAATTATAATTTCATAAAATATGATTAACAAAAGGAAAAAAGTATTGTAGGCTGAGGCCTAAGTATCAACCACACCTTAAAATCAAAGTACATTTATATTTTAGCTATACTCGCTACTGGTCAATTGATGCAGGAACACTTCACTGACAACTAAATACACGTCATAATATTCTAGACAGAACTTTGTTCTCTATTATCATAATCTTTAAGTAAAATTATGTAAGGTAAGAATATTCAACTTAATAAACAAATTGAAAACTAATCATTTTACTGTAAAAGGCAGTTTTTCACATGCTACAATTAAACTTGCCAAAGAATATATGATTAAATGATAATATACATAAAGTGTTCCAAAAACAAAATCGTAGAGCAGATATGCATCTTTTAGCAAAATGACTGTACGTTAACATTTCTCTTTTTTTTCTTTCCAGTTTACTTTTTTGAGAGACACAGAAAGAGAGAACCAGCAGAGGAGGGGCAGAGAGACAGAGGGACAGAGGATCCGAATCAGGTTCCATGTTGACAGCAGACAGCCCAATGTGGGGCTCAAACTCACAAACTGTGAGATCATGACCTGAGCTGAAATTGGACGCTTAACCCACTGAGCCACCCAGGCACCCAGACTGTATGTTAACATTTCAAAATGTCCCAATTATCAAATGCTAAAATACCATTATGAACTCAGCTTTTGAGTTCAAGCCCCATGTCAGGCTCTGCGCTGATAGCTCCTTTCTCTCTGCCCCTCCCTTGCTTGTGCTCCCTCTCAAAAATAAACAAACATTAAAAAAAAAAATACTTCTGAGCTTGTAAAATCAACAAAACTTAGGTGAGTCCTGGAGGGCTTGATCTTTTAGCACTTAGAGAAGAACTCAGAGATTCAAATCCAAATACAATTTAAACTGTCAGTTTGGGGGGGGGGGGTGGGAGGGAGGGGAGGGTGGGTAATGGGTATTGAGGAAGGCACCTTTTAGGATGAACACTGGGTGTTGTATGGAAACCAATTTGACAATAAACATATATTGGAAAAATAAAAAATAAAAAAAATAAAACTGTCAGTTTGTCTTTCTAGTCCCTTAGGAATTAGCTCTTCCTCTGTTTCAAGCCTGGTACCGTTTAGGTCTACTTGTGGTTGTGTCATGTCTCTCCTGCACTCATGAGAGCTTCCTGATACTTGGCACATTATCCCTATGTGCTGCCCAAAGTCACTGCTCTGGACTCACCTAGAGATGCCCAAATGCTCCAGTCCAATGTGAAGAATGGTAGCAGCCCAGCTCAGCCATTAGACCCTTGGCAATGGTGAATATGTGCCTCTAACCATCCTCTTCTGCCCTCTCCCATTAACGAATGAGAGAATACAATATATCCTACTCAGCTGAGTACTCTGTCTACATCCTTGCTATTTTCCTAGTTCCCTTTAGATTTTCCCAACTCACAGAATATAATGCACATCAATTTTTGATAATTCTCAAATCCATCCTGTCTTCTCCAACACCACATTTCTTAATCTAGATTCTTACCATCGCTAGTCAGTATTCTACTAGCATAAGTTTCCTTAATTCCCTACCTTCAGCTTTTTCCCTTTAATGCATCCTTTATACTTTTCCCAGACTTAATATTCAAAATTATAAATCTGATTATGTCACTCTTCAGTTTAAAATCCTTCAAGGGCACCTGCCTGCCTCAGTCAAAGGAGAATGTGACTCCTGATCTTGGAGTCATGGGTTCAAGCCCCATGTTGGGTATAGAGTTTACTTAAATAAACTTAAAAAAATTTAAAAAAATAAAATCTTTCAATGGCTCTCCAAAGAACAAATGCCATAAAACAGTACTAACAACAGTAGCTGGTACCTACTGAGAACTTGTGTACCAGGTATTTATTTGCATTACCTCATTTAAATCCTACAACAATCCTAAATTAGATATCTTTTATTCTTTTTCTAATGTTTATTTATTTGTTTATTTTTTAAGAAAGACAGAGCACGGGTGGGAGGGGCAGAAAGAGAGGAAGACACAGACTCTGAAGCACGCTCCAGGCTCCGAGCTGCCAGCACAGAGCCTGACGTGGGGCACGAACTCACAAACTGGGAGATCATGACCTGAGCCAAAGTTGGACACTCAACCGACTGAGCCACCGAGGTGCCCCAGATATCTTTATTATTCTCATTCTGCATATTTAAGGAGATTGAAACTTGGAGAGGGGCACCTGGGTGGCTCAGCTGGTGAAGCATCCGACTCTTCATTTCGGCTCCGGTAATCATCACGGTCTTGGGATTGAACCTTGTGTTGGACTCCACGACCAGCATTAAAAAACAAACAACAACAACAAAAACCAACTTGGAGAAATCACATAATCTGTCCATAGATACACAGATAGTAAGCAAGTGTTTCTTTGCAGCTGCTCTCTCCTACCACTACCCAACAAACCCTGCCTTCCACTCACACCAAACCACCCAAGGATCCATTCCCATACTATGATCTTTCAGGACTCCTTACCAGAGTACACACTACTCCCTCAGCTCAAAATACCACTCTGGTCTACTTTGGGGACTCTCTATGAAGACTTTTTCCTTTTTTCCTCCAGAGAGGAACTCCTAGGCAGAACATTATAAGCCAAAATGATACACACCCCATGTTCAACTTCAAAACGCTACAATACAGAATGCTCAAATACATTTTCCAAGGTAATTTCCAAGTGAGAATCTAGTACCAGCCTCATAAACCTTAAATTTATGGAAAATTAACAAAAATCAACAATAGAGCAACAGCAAAAGCCAAAAAAATGTACACAATAATCTTGCAAAATATTCACAATATGTACATATTCAATTATTCTGAAATATATGCTAACATTCAGTATATAAGCCACTCAAGTTTTAAAGTAATTTCTTCTGTTAATTTGACTTTTTAAAATGTTACAAGCAAGACAAATTGTATCTAAAATCAAAGAAAGAAAACCAAGAAAAAATCAAAATACTGAAGAGCTCTTCTTTGACTATACCTGAATTCAGAAAATAATGCTTCAATACAAAAGGACTTGTGCTTATGAAACATATTAGATGATACAGAGGTGGTGACCATGGTACCACCTCTGTAGCATCAATACATTAGGCCAGTATCTGCCAGAACATGCAATAATGCTATCAGGAGTCTCACCTGATTATGAACTGATGGTTAAAAACATCTCTTCAAAGTACTATTCAAATCTATTAGCTTACAATTCCCACACTAAAGCTCTCAGTTTTGTCTACTCATAGTCTGAAGCTCCTTCTGTAGTTATCTGCTCTTTAACTGGCATTTGGACACAAAGCACCTAGTGTTACTTTCAAATTTATAATCTCTTCTAGTTCATTAAGAAAATATCCTAAAAGATCATTTCTGGCACTTATCCCAGCAGCAAGACCTCTGCTTCCCTCTATCTTTTCTTGCTTTCCCTTTTATCTTTAGAAATAACATTCTTAATCCTTAAGAAAATTTATTTTACAAAGCATAAATTATATCTTAACAATATCATCTTATAGAAATACTTAGGAAATTGACCTTTAATGGATACACAAAGATTAGTCCATGGTTCGGGTGCTATTCTAGAGTGGCAGACCTAAAACTATTTTGCCATTGGCATTCCTACAGGATACAACCAACATGAATTTCCTATACAATGTTCAGGATTGAGCAGAAGACTTACTTTAAAGGGGCTTTTACGGTGGTTACCAAGGATATCAGAACCTGGCCCAAGGAAACAGTAAAGGGAATGGAGAGGGAAAAGCTCCAACAGCAGGACTTGCCAGCTAATGGAAAATAAGGGATGGAAGAACAAAAGTCAGGATGATTCGCAGGTTTATAATATGAGTAACTGAGTGACTGACAGCATCATTAACCAAGATAGGAAAATGAGGTGAACACAAGGTTCTGGAGAAAAACATGTACTTAATTTTTGATGTTGTAACTTTCAGGTTTTCTGTAGACAATCAGGTGGACATTTTCAGTAGCAAACCTAAGGACTGGAGTGTTCAAGAGAAAAACAGGGCTGGGGGAATGAACACAAAAGAGATAATGAAAAATGACACGTGTTCCAAGAAAGCACAACAGAATAAAGAAAAAAGAGGTCAGATTGAAACCCTGGGAAATGAACATTTAGGGATAGGAGTCAGGAGAGACAGCTGAGAAAGAATAGGTTAAGAAAAACAGAAAAGAGTGGTGTCATGAAGGCAAAGGATGAGAGGGTGTTATAAATATGGGCATGATCATCAAAAAGGTTCACACTAGACTTAACAAGTGGGAACCACATCCAAGAACAGATACAATTTCAGTAAGTAGAGGAACCAAGAGTAAAAACACTGTTTTTACAGTGGTGGAATGGCTCAAACAAGCAAGGCAAAAAAGGAAAAGTATGAACTGTGTTTGGAACAGAATGTAGAGAGTTTTGCTATAATGAACAGTTCATGTAGCACAAGAGAAGAAAGGAAGTCTGGTCCAAACGCTTGGCATTCCAGATTGCATTCTATTTTGGATTTTATTCCATGAACAGGAAAAAGAAAGACTGGTACTTTTTTTCTTCTTTCAAAGACAACGAATCGAATCTGCTGGCAGTATTCATGATGAACTGGAATGACAAGAGAGTTAAGGCAAGACAGCTACTAAATAGTCTAAAATTATCTAGGGCCTGAAAGAGGTTAGTAGTAGCCAAAGTAAGAATTAAGGAGTACATGAAAGACAGAACTCCCAAGGTGTCCTAGATATTCCACTATTACTATACTCATCATATATCACAATAATTCGTGGACTGAGGCCTTACCTTATTCAGCCTCTCATCACTAGTACTAACAAATCAGGTACATGGGAAGTGACCAAAAAAATGTTTGTTGAATTATAATAAAACTCAGTAATGATAAGATACAAAAGTGAGACTTAAGGATACTATAGAGAAACCAAAGATGGTGCTACAGAAAATACTAACATAGAAGTCAAAATCTGGCTAGAGAATGAGTTTAAGATACATTTAGGGTAGGGGCACCTGGGTGGTTCAGTTAGTTAAGCATCCACCTCTTGATTTCAGCTCAGGTCATGATCTCAGTTTATGGGTTCAGCCCTCATTGGGCTCTGCACTGATCGTGCGGAGCCTGCTTGGGATTGGGTCTCTCCTTCTCTCTGCCCCTCCTCTACTTGTTCTTTCTCTCTCTCTCTCTCTCAAAATAAATAAATATTAAAATTTTTAGTTAAAATTTTTTTTAAAAAGTAGGTCAATGGTTTAAAAAGTGTATGCCTGTGTGGCTGAGTTAGTTAAGTGCCCAACTTTCCCTCAGGTCATGATCTCACAGTTTGTGGGTTCAAGCCCCACATTGGGCTCTGTGCTAGCAGTGCAGACCCTGCTTTGGAGTCTCTCTCTCTCTCCCTCTCTCTGCCCCTCCCCCACTTGTGCACGCACATGCCCTCTCTCTCAAAAATACATAAATAAACTTAAAAAAAAAGGTGGGTCAATGTTGAATAATCGTTTGCTTTACTCAAACATTCATTCAACAAAAATTTCTTGAGTGACTGTAAGTTTAATGGTGAGGCAAGGGAGACCAGCCATGAAAGCAAATAGAGGAAAATACAGCAAATACTAAAACAAAATAACTGCAAAATGTTACAGGAACACAGGTAACAGAGAATATAATGAAGGTGGGTTAGAAGAGACATGATGAAAATATGCCTAGACGTTTTCCTAGAAGAGGAGACTTTTATTTGGGTTTCTAAAAAGATGAAGTGATTTAACAAGGTAGCTAAGTAGTTACATGGCATTCGGGGGGGGGGGGGGGGGGGAGGAATATTATGTGCAAAAGCACAGAGATGTCAAAGAGTTTCTCATATTCATGGAACCATGATAAAAGATGAAGACCACAACACATGGAGGACTTTCTTCTGTACACTGACAGCAAATTTGACCATTATCCTGTGGTAAGAAACATCAGATGTGCATTAGAACCTAGCAAGGAGCACTCCAAATCCCCTAAAGCAGAATGCAGGTACAGGCAGGAGGTGGGCAAGAAGCAAAAGAAGAAAAAAAAAAAAAAAAAAAAAAGGTGTCTAACTTACATAGACAACAGAAAGCCACAGAAGATTTTTAAAGCAACAATAAAACATGATCAGATCTGTGTTTCAGAAACTCAAAAGTCAGTAGTATAGATAAGCGGCTAATGGAAGAAAATCTGGAGGAAGACCAATGAAGAAGATTTAAAAGCAACTGCAGTAATGCTTCAGCACTAAATATTGACAACTACTTACTCAAACATAAATGAACCACAAAAAGAGGCACATAAAATAATGTAACTGTAATATGGGCTTCCAACCTAAGTTTCTAAACTCATCTCAAACATCAACTCAATAATCAGAAGCAATTACAGTAAAAGTGCAGTCAGGTACATTAGAAAAAAAGGAAAAAGAATGGCCATCAAATCTTTCCCTTAAAAGTACTTAAGAAATTTTTTTTAATTAATTTTTTCCCTTTTTTAAAAAGGTATTTCACAGTAAAACTACTATAACAGAGATTTAGAACCACAGGGCAAGCACTGTGCAAAACTGCTGAGGACAATAAACAGGAAGAAGTTACCAAACAAAAGAAGGTTAGCAAAAAAAAATAATAAAAAATAAAAAAAGACCATTTAACCCATTTCCTAATAATCCATTAAAAATTTTGTTACATATAAAAACTACAGTTTTGAACTGATAAAAAATTCAACAAATTGGAGGTATGGGGATGTTCTTTAACACCTCTCCCCACTAGCCACTGTCTTAATTTGAAAGAAATAGGTTAATACATAAGGACATATATATGATAATGATAGACTCTGGGTTCACAGATTAGGATTGAATTAATTTATTTTTCAAAGAAATCGCTCCTTTAATTCTTCTCTATTAGGTCATTCCATAAGCTATAAATATTTTTATATTTATACAAATATACTAGAAAAGCACTCATCTTTTAAGGAAATAACAATTCCTTGACTCCACATCCCCTGTAGTTATCACCCTGTTTTTTCCTCATCTTCAATTTACAGCAAACTCCTTGAAACCAACTCCCTTCCTACAGTTCTCTCTTAAACTCACTCCAATAAAGTTTTCATGACCACCAAGAACTTGTTACAGTCACCAATGATTTTCATATTGCTAAATCTAACAGTGACATCCTTGTCCTGGATCTAATAAGATCTACCATAGCTGTTCACTTACTCCCTCCTTAAAACATTTACTTGGCTTCGGGAATACCATTCACTCTTAATTCCCCTCCTTCCTCATGGAATGCTTCTTAGTTTCCTTTGCTAGCTCTGGCTGTCCTTCCCTCTCTCTCTCTCTTTCCGAGTCAACTTTACAGGACCCTAAAGCAAAATCTTTGGGTTTCTTCTACAGCCACACTCTCTCCCTAGATTATCTTAATCAGTTCTCAGGGTATTAAATACTATCTCCATGTCCATGACTTAAAATTTTTATCTCCAGGGGCTCCTGGGTGGCTCAGTCGGTTAAGAGTCCGACTCTTGATTTTGGCTCAGGTCATGGTCTCGTGATTCACAGGTTCAAGCCCCACATCGGGCTCTGCATTGACAGTGTGGGGCCTGCTTGGGATTCTCTTTCTCCCTCTCTCTCTGCCCCTCTCTGCCTCCCACCCTCCTTCCCTCCCTCCCTCCCTCCCTCTCTAAATAAATAAATAAATAAATAAATAAATAAATAAATAAATAAATATTTTTTATCTCCAGCCCAGACCTCTGCCCTGAACTGCAGACTCATGTATACCTTGTCTGGACAGTATCTCCACTTGGATTGCTAACTTAACATAACCAAAATTAAACTATTTCCCATTTGCTTCTCCTGAAGTCTTCACCATCTTGGCAAATGGCAGCTCCATTTTTTCCAGTTAGTCAGGAAAAAAACAATGAACAGACACATCCAATCCACCATCAAATTCTGTTGGCTTTGATTTCAAAATGTATACAGACTGTAAGCACTTCTCTCAATTCCTGTCTAAAATCGCTATCATCTCCCACTCTGGATTGCTGCTGGAGCGTGCTGAATGATCTCATTATACCCACCCTCAGACATTCTCTACATAACTGTTGAGAGGTCTATTTAAAACAAGTCAAAACTCTTTAAATGCTTCCCACCTTCAGAGTAAAAGCCAAAGTCCTACTGGCCTACAAGGCCATATATCATCTACCATGCACACCTCTCCCAGCACCCTCTATGGCCCCCCACCTCATCTTTCACCAATCATTCCCCCCCAATGCCTCCGCTGATCTACTTGCCACTCCTCAAACAAGACAAGCATGCTTCAGACACGAGACATCTGCACTTGCTTCATCTTCCTCAACTACTCTCTCCCCTAATAGCTGCACAGTTAGATCATCACAATCTCACTTCTTCCATGTTTCTGCTCAAATACCATTCATCACCGCAGCCTTCTCTAACCATCTTACATAAAATAGCAGCATCCTGGGGCGCCTTGATGGCTCAGTCGGTTAAGCCTCCCACTCTTGATTTCAGCTTAGGTCATGATCTCAGTTTGTGAGATCGAGCCCCATGTCAGGCTCTGTGCTAACAGTATGGAGCTTGCTTGGGATTCTCTCTCCCCATCTCCCCTGCTCACCTCCCCCTCAAATAAATAAATAAACATTAAAAAAAATTTTAATAAAAAAAAAAACAGCAGCATCCTCCTTACACGGTCTCTCTGCCTTATTCTGCTTTGCTTTTCTCCACAGTAGTATAATAGCTGACATATTACATATACACTTGTTTATTTTCTGTATCTTGTCATTAGAATGAAAGTTGCACAAGGGCAGAAAAGGCATTTTCTTCACTGCACTATTATTAGCAAGTGCTCAGTGGGTATTTCTTGAATGGATGGATGGCATGAATCAGGAAAATCTAGACTGGTCTCAAAGATTGGGTTGAGCAAATTTACACTGTGGAACTTCTCAAGTCTTGGGAAAATGTTGACTGCAAAAGTGACTATGAAATGAAGAAAATAAACCCTAGAAAAAAATGTAAAATAAGAATAAAAGGAAGAGTAAGGAAAAAAAAAATGGCCATCTCTGCCTCCCCACTCTCTGTAAAGAAATATTACCAGGCTATGTTTCCTATAACCTGGCCTATCAACTCAGATCAAAGTATCACCAGACCCATCCTACACTTAAACAGCTGTTACGAATAGTTCCTGCTTTTCTAAACTATGGTTGTCAGAGAAAAGTGTAACTGCCAACCATAACACTGTCTGCCAAGACATAATGGTCAGCGAAAGCTCTCAAATTTCCCCAAAGCACTCAGGCTGCAACCAAATATCATTAATATGATGACAACAACAATTCAAAGTACCTTCTGGTGTCTGCCTATCTTAGTTGTCCCTAGTGTATTCACTAGGGGGTCAGTCATCAAAGACTGTGTTATCTTGATATGGTGGGGAGAAGGGTATGGGGGAGGAAGGAAGGGGGGAAGGGAGAGAAAGAAACAGAGAGAAAAGGAGGAGAGGGAGAGAGAGAGAGGGAATGAATGAGAATTAATTCAAAGAAACATGACCTACATTTATTTTTTGTATTTTACAGAGATGTAGATTGCCAGGGAATAAAAAGCATCTACTAAGCTACAAAGGTATCACCATTACAGAAGGACCAAAACCCTGAGACATCCAGCATTCCTTAGCTAAAGAGCTGTCTTGCATTTCCCATCCCCACACACAGAACTGAAGATATAGGGCAGGAGGCCATGCCAAATTGGACAGTTGGGAACAGTGATTGTGGAGAGGAGGGCAGTAACAACTAAAGTAAGGCAGGGAAGAGAAAAGTAATTAGCCATTTTTTTTTTCTCTTTTCCCCTTCCCATCATACTTACCAAGTATAAAAACCAGCCAGATGAAAACTGGGAAGAAAAAAGCAGCAAGTTAAGAATAAGGATGCTTTGAAGCAAATAATAGCAGAAGAAATCAAGTACAAATTCCTTTCCTAAGTGGCTCTTTGAAAACCAATCATATGAAATGTTAGGAAATGACCAAGGAAATTTAAAACAAGCCCCCACACCTTAGATAACTATAAAACAGTACAAAGAGAACAAAGATTATTAATTATTTGGAATGATGATCCTGGAGCATTTTTAAGATCAACAATCCTCAAAGATGGTCCAACAATCAAACTGATCAACATGGAAAAGTAAACAGGTGAAAAACTTCAGCTTTCATGAATCCAGTCTTTAAGAATCCTCTGGCTTCTCTGGGGCGCCTGGGTGGCTCAGTTGGTTGGGCGATCGACTTTGGCTCAGGTCATGATCTCGCAGTGAGTTGAGCCCCGTGTCAGCTCTGTGCTGACAGCTCAGAGCCTGGAGCCTACTTCAGATTCTGTGTCTCCCCCTCTCTCTACCCCTGCTCATGCTCTGTGTCTATCAATAACATACAAATGTTAAAAAAAATGTTTTAATAAAAATAAAAATAGTAATAATCCTCAGGCTTCTCGAGGGGAAAGTAGGCAATGGGTATTGAGGAGGGCACTTGTTAGGGTGAGCACTGGGTGTTGTATGGAAACCAATTTATCAAGAAAGAAGGAAAGAAAGAAAGAAAGAAAGAAAGAAAGAAAGAAAGAAAGAAAGAAAGAAAAGAAGAGAAGAGAAAAGAAAAGAAAAGAAAAGAAAAGAAAAGAAAAGAAAAAAAGAAAAGAAAAGAAAAGAAAAGAAAATCCTCTGGCTTCTCAATGGTTTCAAATCTCAAAACAACCAATCAGAAGTCTTGAAAGTCAGAGGAGTAACTCTGGGGGCATGCAAAAAAAGCAATCAACTCAGCAGAGAAGAAATGAAATGTCACGTATTATACCTAACATACTGATTTGTCAATCGACTTAAAAAGAAAGGAGGGTTCGGATTGGTTGCTCTCAATAGGCTGAGTCATGTCCCAGCATCAGCACCAGTAGCAGGCAGATGTTAGAAGCTAAAAGAAGCAGGAGACCATAGGATACTCTGAGAAAGTGTGGAAGGAAAAAGTGGGTAGCAAAGTAAAGACAACTTAGCTCTATATAACCGCTGGTCATCAGCATATCACAGTGGGACACAACAACCAGAATTGTTTGTAGCCTGAAGTGGCACTTTGTATTTACTTTTGTGCTAATACTTCCCTCTCCGTAACACTCCTCCCCCATCTGGCACTGATGGGTCTCCCTGCTCCTCCCTGGCAGTTGTCACTTTCTAGAGCTCCTCTTCCTCCATCCATTCTTTGATTTAGGTGATTTGGTGTTTCCCACCCCCACTTCAGTCTCCTGCCCTCTTCCTGTATTAGTTCATCCTGTATTAGTTCATGCCTTCTACTCAGTCCCTGTCCTTGAAAAGTACACAATCCAGTGGCGGAGGTAGATGCGTCACTAGATTAGATGCAAATACATCACAGTCAATGCCATAAAAGAAATATGACAAAGTGTTTGAAGCACATATTCATCTGTCATTACCCTACTGCATATCTTCCAAATCAACACTCCAGCTTCCTACTCTCTTGTAAATCAGTTACTAAGTCCTGTATCTTTCCATAAAATCTCCTGATCTCCAAATACACTTTGCAGTTCAGGCTTTATTTCTCCTATGACCTATTGCAACCACTTCCTATCAGAAACACAATTCAATATATTTCCACACCGCCACATCAGCCAACTCCCTAAAAGACAAACCCTATCATCCCCTTACTTTGAAACATCTAATATCATTCCAATGCCTATGAGATAAAGTTCGAATCCTTAGCACAAAAAATAAGATAATACACTTCTCAAACACACCCTTTTAAAGATAGACAGACTAAGCTCCAGTTCCACTGCTTACTAGCTGTGTTACCTTTGGCAGGTCACTTTACCTCTCTAAGCTTCCTCATTTGCAAAGTGAGGATATGAAGAACCTACCTCTTACAGTTGTTACCGGAATCAAGAAAGCAACTCCAAGCCAAGTACCACAACAGTAGCCAGCATTCAACCAATGTTAACTATTACCCTGGGATATCTCATCTATCTAGCATGTCTCACTCCCCAAAGGATGCAGATAACCAAAGTTTTACTCTCATATATTTTACAATGATTAACAAACAGTAAGAGTTAAATCAGAAATGACCTTCTGGTTAACCATGACCTAACAGAAACTTCATTTAACCAAAATACACTTTCCTAAAATTTTTGCTTTGTCAAAATTTACTATAACTTATTTAGAAACAAGTACCCATTTACAAAAAACAAAACAAAATAAAAAAACTAGCTTTGTTTTGTTTCCTATTCAAGTTCAGGAAGAAAAAAAAAGCTGCAACTTACCAATAGAAACTCACTTAGAGATTTTTAAGAATGTGATTCTCTATAGTATTAAACCACATAAACTAAATTCAATCTCAACTGCATGTATAATTTTCTAAAGATATACACATGTAACAAAACAAACTCAAGAAGCTTAAGAAAATACAAGTGTGCATCAGATGATGGAGTGACATTCATTCTCAGACTTCACAATCAAAAGATGAAATCACGAAAATTTTTTGTAAGTCAGTGACTTTTAATAATTTTCAAAACTGCTGGGACGCCTGGGTGGCTCAGTCAGTTGGGCATACGATTTCGGCTCAGGTCATGATCTCGCGATTTGTGAGTTTGAGCCCCACATCGGGCTCTGTGCTGACAGCTCAGAGCCTGGAGCCTGCTTTGGATTCTGTGTCTCTCCCTCTCTCTGCCCCTCCCATGCTCTTGCTCTGTCTCTCTATAATAAATAAATGTTAAAAAAATTTTTTTTAAATAATAATAATTTTAAAAACTGCCAAATTCACAATAATAACAAAACAGATCAGAAACATTTTAGGAGACTCATATTTATGATGTTAAGTGATAATGAAAATCGGTAAAAAGATTCCAATAAACTTATGGGCAAAGGACAAACAATTCATACACTTGATCTTAGCCAAAAGGCCGAGAAGCAATTCAAACAATTCATACAAAGGAGAAAGTAAAACCAGAAAAATACTGCATTTGCTTTTCTATTGTGAATAGTTATGTTAGGCAGTAGACAGATGTTAAGCAGTAGGTAGTCTTACACCTATTTAAAAAAAAAAAAAACTTTTAAAACAAAAACCTATAAAAGTATGACAAAACTGGTCAACTAAACAGCAAGAGGCAATGTAAATCAATTAAAAAAAAAAAAAAAAACCTTTCATGGCACTTGGGTGGCTCAGTCTCTTAAGCATCTGACTTCAGCTCAGGTCATTATCTCAGGGTTTGTGAGTTCGAGTCCCATGTTGGGCTCCATGCTGATAGTGCTTCATGCTGACAGTGTAGGGCCTGCTTGGGATTCTCTCTCTCCCTCTCTCTCTGCCTCTCCCCCATCTTCTCTCTTTCTTTCTTTCTCTCTCAAAATAAATAAACTTTTAAAAAGTAAAAATAATAAATAAATAAATCTTTCAGAAATAAATTCGGCAATATTTTCCAAAAGTGACAAAAACTTTCAGACCCTCTGACCTTGTAATTCACCCTCCTGGGTCTTTAGCCTAAAGGAAAGAAGCAAAACATAGCACAGCTATATGATAACTGTTTTACTTGCAAAGCAAGAAATAACTTGGATGTGCAACTAGTATAAATAAGTAACTCAATTCACTGCAACATTGTAAAATTTAAATGTGCAAAAATTATAGCAAAAATAAAACATTAAATATGAAAGCAATATTAAACATTACGCTTTGATTATAGTATAAAATCACATATATATGGTGAAAAATAAAAAATAAACGTTTATTTTTTTTATTTCTTTCATCATTAAGTTGTTTGTAAAATAAAAATCCTATTGGAATTGATCAGGCCCACTACAGTAAGTACACATTTCAGAAGCCTAAAACCACAAGCATCAATTTTTTTCCCAAAAAACCTATCACATAGACGAGTAATCAGATAGGTTCTTCTCACATACAGACTAGCCACACATGTAATTTTAGCCATGCTATTAGCCATCTGTAACCTTATTATATTAAAATCTCATTTTACCATCAAAACGTAACTGTATGAGGAATCTCCATATGGTGAGCAGAAGCCGCTTGTTATGGGGCATCTGGAGAGAGAGCCCCAAGCACTGAGGTTAAAAACTATCCAGCCAAGCAGAGTAGTGAAGGTTAGGTTTCTCCTCTATCCCCAAATGAATTATCATGTTTCTCACCACTCAAGGGCTCTAAGTTTCTAAGAGTGGCAGCTAAGCATTCAAGGAGGGAGAAAATATAAGCCGATTTGTTCTCCTTCTGAAAAATTGGCAGCTTCCTCATTTTCCCCCTAAAGCACCATGAAGGAATGAAAAATACACAAGCATGAGGTCTGAGGATGTGGGGTCCCAGTGACTCTAAACAACCTAAATAAGACACTTGCCCTTTCGAGCATCAGTTGTTTAATGGGTAAAATTTTTTAAGCTGAAGCGAATAATTCGTTAATTCTTTCAAGTTCAACATTCTATTAATAGACCCCCTTTACTAATACATGTCTATGCCTCTCAAAACCTTCCACTCAAAATTGTAGAACAATTATTAAGACTTATAATTAGGAAACTGAGAGCAAAGGTAAAATACACAAATAGTCAAAAGGCTCGAATTGTATCCCAGCTCTGTCCTTTTCTACCTGCAAGACCTGGGGCAAATCACTTTGCCTCAAAATAAACTCTTAAAATTAAAGAAGCAGGAATCCTTACTGGCCATGCCTTTTTTAGTCTTGCATTATAAAATGTATTGGTTTTTTGCTGTCATCACTAGGATTTCATTCCCAATCAGCAACAATTTTGACTGTCTTCATGGAAATTTAAAGGTATCTTATGCATTCATCTTTTCCATGTTTTCCGATATTGAAAGAGATCGTTCACAAAGTCTGCCTATCTTAAACTTACATTTAAGATCAAGAGCATTCCTCAAAAATGTAATCAATAAATAGTTTTTGAGTACCTGTGCCACATAACAGTAAATGTTAGCATTGAAGGAACCCAAAGGTCTGATGGAGACAGACATAAAAACAAATTATTACTAACTGACAGATGCTAAACGAAGAATGCATGATGTAGTACTGGATCGGTCAAGACAGGGGGATAAGATTTCTGGACCATTTTCAGAGGTGATGTTTTCGGTAGATCTTGAAGAGCAAATTGTTTACTAAGTAGAGAAGAAGTCTCAATAGAGAGAACAGTGTAAAACCACAAAGGAAGATGTCATCTTCAGAGAACTCTTAAGTAGTGTCTGTATGCAGAGGAGAGCAAAATGGCAGAAATGAAATTAGAAACGTTCACAAGTTATCAGAAATCTCAAAGGACTTTGACTTTTATCAAATACAGATTATGTACAGTCACTGACGGACTTTTACACAGGGAATCAAAGTCCCCTTCTATTTAGCATACAAAGGAGTTGAGTTGGCAACAAACAAACAAATGCAGGTCTCGATATGGAAATATAGAATAAATGGTTGTTGTTTTAAATGAAGAGTGCCTGCTCTCAGGATGGCTTCTAGCGGTTTCTTACCATGAAGTTTCTTTACACGGAAGTAAAAGAATATGAATTGTGGCTAAAAGGGTCTTAAGAAAGTGTGTGTGTTTTGCCTAAAGAGAATACTAAAGAAAATAACCAAATAACACTAAAGAGCTTTAATAAATCTCAAGAGGCAAACCGTAATAATGTCTGAGAAGACTAAGTACAGGCAAAACATTCAAGAATGTTTAAATCTTTACCTTATACTGATTGCAGATAAAACCAAGTTTTGTGCAGGAGGAGGGTATCTTAAATTCCTTTTGGTTAAAGAGCTGTCCCCACCAAAATCTTTAGTCTACAAGAGGATTTTTGTGTGTGTGTGACTGGCAAAATTAGTTCCATTATATTTTAATTCTCAGGAGAAAAAGAGAAAAGGAATGCTTTTTCAAATGGCTATTCTGAAAGGTCTGAAGCTCAATTCAGCTCACCAATGAGAGTGAAATATCCACATTTCAATCTGTGACCACGAAGAGTCCCTGCATCAGTAATTGCCACACGGCTAAGGCCTAGTGTTGGAACAGCAAGCCTAATTGGCTGGGTAGCCTACAAAGATGAATTTGCAATTATTGAAATTCAAACTCAAGCTTAGCCACTAACGACTACCTCAAAGGAGTCATTCTTCCTTTTACTTTGATAAAAAAAAAAAAATAGGTACATAAAAAACATATACATATATATATATGTATATGTCCGTATGTATGTATAAAAACAGCAGATGTCAAAAGGAGAGAGAAGCAGCATCTGAACCCATGGCAATGGTGTGGTCCATCAAAGTTTGATCTAAGGATGTGTTTTAAGGTGTGTCTTTGTTTTGGCCCAGCAATTAAAAAAACAAACAACAACAACAAAAAAAACCCCAACAGTCATTCGGGGCACCCGGGTACTTTCCCCCTGTCAACCCTCGCAAGCATCCTGGCTCTGAAATCACTGGGTAACTTGGCCTCGCCCTGATTTCTCCTAAGAGAAAGGCGCACCCCCAGCGCCTGAGGCCCCGTGCCCGCCTGTCACAGCCCGCGGGGTGGGGGGCGTCCGGCCTCTACCCTCCACGCTCGCCCCTCCTCAGGCGGCTTGCGGGGAACTCGAGACGATGCCGGGAGGGCGGGAGGCCTGAGAGTGTCACAGCCTCACCCTAGGTGCCTGGGCCCGAGACTCGCCGCGCCCCCCGCCCAGGGCTGTCGCGGACGCCCGCCCCGCCCCGACTCCGGTCCCGGGTCCCGCCCGACCCCGACTCTCACCGTGCGGAGGTCACGCTGCCTCCCCGGCCGCGGCCCGGCTGCGGGTCGCCCAGTGACCTACGGGCCCAAGGACCGCAGGTGAGGCGAGGGACCGCCCGTCACATCCCCGCCGGCCCCGCAGCCAAACCTGCAGCAGCCAGCATCGCGTCCGCGGCCTGAGGGAGCGCCTGACTCGAGAGACACCGCGCCCCCTCCCTTGGCCGGCACCCGCCTGGACTCCGCCCTCCAGGGCCCGCGCACCGCGCGCGCGCAGCCCCGCCCCCCGGGACCCGCGTGCGCAGGCGCGAGCCTCACGGGGCCAGGCCCCGCCCTCAGATCCGCCCCCGCCGCCCGACTCCGGCCTCAGCCCACCCCTAGCCCCGCCTCCACCCCGCGCCAGAAATCCCCAGGCTCCGCCTTCACTTCGGGACCGCCCCTCTCCACTGACCTTGCTTCTCTGCACCCTGACTCAGGTGTCCGCTAGACTGAACCCGTGATGCCAGCCCTGCAGCTGACCGCTTTAGCCGGGGCCTCGGACTAACATTTGCTGCTTGACCGCGGTCAGACCTGTCAACTCCACCTCCTGACCATGAGAAGTTAGTAGTCTGAGCTTTGGGACTGACATGGGCTCCGCTCCCACCTTTCAGCGGTGTGGACGCTTCCAGCATTTGTGTCCATCCCGATTCCCTGCCCTCCCATGCTCTGGCGCATGCCTGAACCATACACCCAACCTACCACACCAAAACAGGGGATCTTGCTGAGGCTGAGCGGAAGGAAGGGGCAACCCCCAAGTGCTGAGATTTGCGGCACCTCCATGGCGCAATCTGGGTTCCTTTTGCCAGGAACCGCCTTAGAATTCCCATCACCCACAGGCCTGTTCCTTTCCTTTCTTTCTCAGCAGCTGGGCCTGCCTTGAATATCCTGGAGGTCTCCGAGGTCCGGCTAAGTGTTAAAGTCCTGCAAGCTGCACATATGTGACAAATAGACTAGCAGCTCACTGAAATCCTTGTGGGCCAACACTTACCAACAGCTCGACTGCAATAAATAACATTTAAGGAGAATTCTAATGTTTATTGATTGCTTTTAAAATACAATATACATAGTTAGGGAAAAACTATAAATATATATCCCTTAAGTATCTTAAAGTTCTGTAACTCCTTTCATCTCTACTTTTTCTCATGGTCAGAACTGTCCAACATTTTAATTAGCTCTGGATTTTTTTCCTCCAGACTTAGACATTATCATTAGTTTTATACAGTAAACATTTTTTTATAATTACATGTTTACCATTTTTCTTTCTTATTATTTATTGCATTTCATATTTGCTTGGGGATTATACTCCATTTTCTGGAGGTACATCCTTTAGAAGCTATTTTAGTGAAGTCTGCTAATGGTAAATTCTATTAATTTTTTTAGTATGAAACATTGCATTTTATTCTTGAATTAACATGAAGCTAGGGGTAAAATTTAGTATGAGAATCCCCTTCTCCCTTAAATGTTTGATGTTCTGTATTCTAGCTTTTGCTGTTGCTGCTGATAATTTTTGTATTGATTTCTTGTTATTTTGGGTAAAGTATACACTCTGGATGTTTTAAGATAACTTTGATTTTAACATTCTGTAGTTGTATTATTATGTGGCTTACAATAGATTTCATTTTATCTATATTGTGCAGGGTCACCTGAGTGGCTCAGTCAGTTAAGCATCCAACTCTTGATTTCAGCTCAGGTCATGATCTCACACTTGGTGAGATCGAGCCTCACATCAGGCCCTGTGCTGACAGTGCAGAGCCTGCTTGAGATTCTCTCTCCCTCTCTCTTCTCTTCCCCACTCGTGCTCTCTCTCTCTCAAAATAAATAAATGAAAGTAAAAAAAAACCATTTATTATTTATATTGTGCAGTGTTTAATGTGCTTCCTGAAACTATAAATTGAAGTCTATCATTTCTGGCGGAAAGGGGGGGGGTAATTTTTAAATTCCATCGTTTCCTTGCTGATTTTGATGTGATTTGATGTTTGGGTCTGAGAGTAATTGGATAAGAAAGTAATCCTGAGACGTTTTCAGTGCAAAAGGGTGGCTTTATTAAAGCACTGGGACAGGAACTGGGGGCAGAAAAAGCTGCATTACAAAAGTGAGGACTTAATTCTCTAATTTTTTTAATTCTCCATGTGTTAAAGAGAACAGGCCATCCTCTTTTTTAGTAAGAAGTAAGTTTATACATCAAGTCTTGTCCAAGTAATGAAGTGGGACAAGATGGAAGGACTAGAAAAACATGAGTAACTGACTTCTATGTTTACAAGTTAAAGGCATTGTCTGGTGGCTTGTTTTAATTTCTCCTTCTATGCCAACAATTTTATGGTTAGACAAGTAGGGCCAGAGGGCTGAATAAGAACAGAGTAAGTGGCTCCTGTACCAATAACAAAATTGATAAATGAAACTTCCACATCCAGGGTAACCCAGGGCTCCCTTATCTTGATGTCAAAGGAAGCCAGACCAGGCCCGTCATGCCAGATCCTCTGCTCTGGTTCCTGCACTCTGGCAGGAAAGTGAGTTCCTGTCTTCCTCTCTCTCTCTCTGGAGATGAGGATAGTCTCTATTCCAATGTCCTTTTTTCTTACAGACAGGACATGGCCCTGGTGAAGAGCATATGTTTGGACATTCTTTGCTTCAATGTCTGATTTGGCCACACCATACCATGTTCTTTTGTCTGATACTGGCTTTTTCTTTGGCCCCTGGTTAGTCTGGTATTGTGGGGAATCTGTAATAGCAGCAGTCAATGTTTGAGCCTATACTTTACCCTGCAATTTAACTCTCCAGTCCTTTTCCTACCTAAAGGCCATATCTATTGATAGACTCCAGTAGCTACCTCTAGTAGGCACTGGGTGGGGGGTTGAGGACCTAAAACCATTTTAGTCAGTTTTTAAAGATGTCAGGTGCCAACTGACTTATAAAATGTATGTTTAGTATAGTTGTTCCCTCAGGTGAGATTGGGTCCAGATTTGTATATTTACAGATGGCTTCTCTCAAACGACTTTGAAATAGAGCTGGATTCTCTCGTCAGCTCCTTGAGTAAGTTCATGAATTTTATCAAAGTTTACAGGTTTAGCGAATCTTTTTTTCATTCTTTCTATTAAACATGTTATCTTATGGTCTCATCTTTTCCCTTCCCTGTCTATCTTCTTGGTAATTCCATGGTCCTAAAAAAGCAAAGAAGCTCCATTACCAAGAAATAATCCTCCCTGACTCCCAGTGGTGTCCCATGCAGGATATGTCAGAGGTTCCTGGTTTCAAAGAGACCCAAGTGATCTCTCCAACGAAATCACTATGATCAACACCCTGCCTTGTAGAAAGGCATCATTCCCCACTTCCCCATTGCATCCTAGGCTACAAATGGGTGCCAGTGAATGGGCCAAAATGCCACGCCGTGCCATGAAGAACTCATGTTTAACTCATGGTAAATGCACAAAAAAAGTATTACAAGGGACAATTACCCAATTTTGTAATTTAAGTAGTTAGTAGGGGACATTGAAGAAAAAACAGTAAAGACAGAAATCTACCATAATCTAAGTAACCTTCTAATACATGTAGTTCTTATCACTGACTTCCTTAGGAAACGGTCCCCAGTTGAGTAAGGTAACTAACTTCTAGCCAGGGTACTAACTTCCAGCCAAAAGGCACAGGTGGCAGATTGAACCTGAGCAATCAACATGAAAGTGTTCCAATAAGACCGTACTCCTTGAAAAGCCCCTGAAATGAAAGTAAAGGAAGAGAAGTACTCACCAAGTTTGCACCGAGGCTCAGAGTCCAGATGAGTAGACTTGAGCCCCACGTTGGAAAGCAAAATGATGCGATTTGATGTTTGGGTACGAGAGCAAAAGGTCAAAAAGGAATTCTTGAAATGTTTTTGGTGCAAAATGTTTGTTTTATGAAAACACTGGGACTGGACCCATGCAGAAAAAGCTGCATTATAAAGGTGAGGAGTGACTAATTATATGGGGTGTTTTATCTTATGGAGGGGGAAGGTGACATTAGGGCTCCTGGAAATTGAGTCTGTAGATTCCTGGAGGTCTGACTATTACTGTGTTTTTCTTGTAAATCATTAAGACAGTAACAGACTGATGGAGTTTCGTGTCCTGCATGACTGTGATCTTTATCAGTTGACCATTTGCTTTTCCTTTCTTTGTTCTCGGGCAGTCATAAGTGCCTGGGGAATGTCACACATATCCCACTCTCACCTTGGGGGAGGGTAGGTATTGGAGTGTCAGTCTGCCTTTTGCACTCAACTTACCTTTTGTTATCTTCTCAATTTAAAATGCTGCCTTTGTCACATATTACCTTTTCAAATGCAATTGAGTCTATTTCTGGATTTTTAAATTCTGTTTTATTGATCTTTCTTCATACTAATGGACCATTACCAAAATGTTTTAAATATAAAACCTAGCTCCAACTCTTTCCACTGCTCCCTTGTTTTCAGAGGTTTTCTGACTAATTTTGCTCCTCTGTTCCTCAAATTTTACAATCCACTTATGTGGTTTCAGGAAAAAAAAAACCATAATATTTTTATTGGAATTTGTCTGCATTTACAAATAAGGGAGAATTGACATTTCTATGAGATTGTATCTTCCTATCCAGTAACTTAATGTCTTTCCATTTTTTTGCATTCAATTTTATAATTTCTTAATTATTTCATAGCTTTCCTTCTTTGGGTATTATGTGTTATATTTATGCCTTGGTATTTTATGTACTGTAATAAATGAGGATTTCTTTTCTATTATGTCTTCCATTTCTTGTTTGCATGTATGAGGGTCTTTGGGTTTCATATGTTAATTTGATGACTTTGTTACTTTACTAAATTATCTTGTTTGTACTACTTTTCTCATTAATTCTTTGGGACTTTCCTCATATATAATTTGTTCTCTGTAAATAACCCTGGTTAATGCCTCCAATTCTATATAATAGAGGACATAATGACATTATTATTTTGTTCATTACTTTAGCAGAAAAGCTAGTAAGGTGCTAACTTTTGAGGTATGGCATATATATGTGTATATATATGATATATAGATCAATTTTTAGTTTACTGAGTGTTTTGACTTAAAAAAAATACAAATGGATGTGGGATCCTGTCAAATGCCTTTACTATATCTCTAGAAATGCTTACATATTAGTAGATTTTCTAATATTGCTTTCTTTTGCATTCTTGAAATAAACCACACTGGATCACAATGTATCTTTTAAATTTGCTGTTAGAGTCTATATTAAGTTTTTTGCATTGACATTTTTAAATGGTCTATGGTTTCCTTTTAGTAGAATAAAAACCTTTGGAACTTATTCCAAATAAATTTGAAGTTTATTGGAATAAAAATCTGGCAATCTTTGTCAGGTTTGTGATTAATATTATATGTGCTTCCTAAAATGAAATACTCTAAAATAATTTAAGTAACAATGGCATTATCTGATCCTTAAAGATTATATAGAATTCCTTTGTGAAATTCCTTTGTATATTCTTTATGATTCTTTGTGTATTTCTTTCTGTAGAATAACCCATAAGCCTTTTGATTTCTTTTACACTAACTAGTTTTTTAGACTTTCTATCTCTCTATTAGGATAAATTTTGGTAAGTTGTGTTTGCCTAAAAGTATACCTATTTCTCCCAAGTTTTTAAATTTATCTGCACAGAGTTATATGAAATATTTTCTTCTTAAAAATTGTTATTTCTGTTTTTATGCTGTTTCCCCATTCTCACTTCTATTTTTGTATATTTGTGCTCTCTCCCTTTTTTAAAGCTTATATTAGCTAGTGGTTTCTGTATTTTATTGTGTTTTTCAAATAACCAAGTTTTGCATTTATTCTACTCTTTTCTGTTTTCCAAATTATTATTGGTAAGTTTATCTTTATTAATTCCTTTCTTCTTTCTTTCAATTTACTTTATTTTATTCTAGCTTTCCATTTTGGATATTAAATTCATTTATATTTATTTTTTCATCTTAATTGCCCTGGTATTTAAAGCTATAAGTTTTCCTGTGATAACTGCTTTAGCAGTATCACAGAGATTCTGTGTCGTGTTTTCATTACTATCTTTGAGAAATTCTGCTATTTTATTTTTTATTTTTCCCTTTATCCCAGTAGTTGTTTAAGAAAGTGTTTTAACTTAACAGGAAAAGGAAAATTAAAACATTTTAAGAAATTCTGTCATTAATTTCTAAAAGTTTTCTTACATTATGATCAGAGAATGTTATTCATATATTCCTGTTCTTTGGAATTTCTTGAGATTTTCTTGGTGGCCTAATATTTGCTCAATTTTCATGAATGTTCCACATGCACTTTCAAAAATAAAATATATTTTCTTTTTATAGGTACAGAATACAGTATAGTTTTATAGGATATATTAGTTCCCCTTTCTCACTTAACAATGGACAGAAAACAAAAATTGTAAGACATTGGAGGACAACCTTTAACATAGAAGCCAGAGACCCAAACAAATAGACCTAAAAGGAACCAGAAACACTGCAGGAAGAAGAAACTGCCTCCATACTCTCCCCTCCCAAAAACTATAAATAATATGTTCAGAGAAATAAGAAGTCCATATTACATCCATGACGCAACAATAGGTGTTATAAAAAAGAAATGTTCTGAAAACACAAAAGAGCTCTTGAAAATGAAAAAGATACAGCAGCAACGAAAACTCAAGGGATTGAAAATAAAATTGAAAAAATCTCCCAGAAACTGACACAAACAGAAAAATATATTGAGAATAAGACATAAAATGGTTTAATTAGATCTCCTGAAAATTTTCCAATGTTCTCAGATACTAAGAGGAAGCTCCTCACTGCAGATGGTTCACTGTGGGATAAGGGCTTGATAGGCTCTCTCTGAGGCTGGGCAGACAGGGCAAGTGCCTGCCTGTAGTTCCTTTCCCCACTGTACAGCTTGCCCTGGCTATTTGCCTCTGGGATCAGGACAGCACTTCTCTGGTCTGGTATCCTTCCTGGGCACTCCAACAGAACCCCCTATGGACCTCTGCCCCCCATTCACACTATAGACCCTTTCCAGTCTATACACCACAGGTGGGATCATTCACAGATGCGCCAGGCACTGGACCCCAGGACCCAAAGGCCTTCTTCCTGTGTCCTACCCTCAGCCATTTCTTAGGGTGCTGGCTCCAAATCCATCTCTCCTAAAAAACACTCATTTTGCTTCTTCTGTCACAACATGGCTTAAAGTCCTTTCAGGCAAAGCTTCTCAAAAAGGAGTTCTGTTAGCAATGCAGAAGTGTCTGCTAAATTAAGGAAAGCCTATCAAGCCTTAGAAACACAATGGTCCCTCTGCTCCTGCAGTGGGGAGAGGAAATGACTTAATTCTTTCTGGATGAATCATTGTTCCAGACAGTGGGTACAAAGCTACCTATGCTTAAGTACCAAAGATCACAATACAGGTTTAATTTTTATACACTGGAATAAAACACAGAAATCCACAGGGCTCTGAAAACAAATGAGGTAAGTATATATGTACTGATACGGAAAACTACTGGGAAATAAGTTTAAGTGAAAAACCAAGTTTCCCTGTGCTGATGGAGTGTGTGTCTCCAGAGCCTGAACATCTGGCTCTGAATTCTGACTTTGTCACTTGTCATTTATGCTTTGTGAGGCTTTGGGCGAGTTACTTTCTCTGTCCCTCAGTGTTCATACCGGTAAGTGGGGATTAAATGAGGTTGTTATAAAAATAAAATGAGTTGACACATGTAAGCCCTAAGAACAATGCCTGGCATATAGGAAGTGTTAAATAACTAGATACTATAATAATATCTAGATGTTATAATAATAACATGCCCCAATGTATGTAGAAGAAGATGGAAATGAAGATGAAGATGAAAGAGAAGAGGAAAGGGAGAGGAAGAAGAGGAGAGGAAGAAGGACAAGAAGAACAAGAAGAAAAACAAGAAGGAGTAATGAAGTTGTAAATTTATTTAAACCATTATTCAGGTATGCAGATATATTAGTTTGCTATGGCTGCCATAAGCACCACAGACTGTGTAGCTTATACAACAGAATGTGTTTTCCCACAGTTCTGGGGGCCGAAAGCCCAACATCAAGGTGTCGGCAGTGTTGGTTTCTTCCGAAACCTCTCTCCTTGGCTTGTACAGGGCGGTCTTCTCCCTGTGTCTCCACATGGTCATCCTCTGTGTCTGTGTCCTAATTTCCTCTTTTTATAAGCACACACATTATATTGGATTAGGGCCCACAGTAATGGTTCCATGTTAACTTAATCACCACTTGAAATACCCCGTCTCCAAATACAGTCACGTTCTGAGGTCTTGAGGGTTAGGAATTCGACATATGAATTTTAAGGGGACACAATTTGGCCCATAATAGAAGAGAAATTTAAATTCCTTTATTTGACTATAACTACACTGTCTTTTTTTCCTGAGTCCTTACCTGATGATTGGGGTGGGGGGGGGTGGAGTGCTAAAATATCAATCTGTTTAAAACATAGACAAGGCTGATCTCTTAAACAATACCTTTGAAGAAGTCTGATAATTTCTGGGTAAAAAGTCCTAATATCTCTCAATCGCTTTCTCCATTCCCTGCTTGTCTCTCTAAGAAGATACCTTAGAAGGTATGGGGAGCAGGGAGAGGGCTATAGCTTTCAAGACTTCCTGGTGGTAGGGGAGAGTTGGAGTCCTCAAACATGTCTCCTGCCTATTCTGCCCCCTGTCTATTCTTCCCCACAGAAGACTCTAGGGGAGGTAGCAGGATAGAATGTTCTCTTGACTTATATAGGGCTCCCTAGTTCTCTCTGAATGACTTAGCCTCACTTTAGCTCCTGCAAACACAATAGACCCTCTGAAGTCTGTCTGTGATCCTGGGCAGTTGGTTAAACAATGGGCCAGGGAAAAAAAGGATGGTGGGTGATTCGTGTCACTGAAGACATTGTAGAGAGGACTTCTAATAGAAGAGGCAAGGATTCTAAATTAGCATGCAGAGCACATAGCAAATATGAGTTACATAATGAGTAGGCTTGCACTTTAGTCTGGTGTGGTGGATGGAGCCCAGTAGCAGCTTCTCCAAGCAATATGGACACTCCAAGTCAGTTGGCAGCAGCTGAGCACTTCCAAGTGACCCATCCAATTGAGAGATGGGCGAGGTGCAGGCAGCCAGGCATCAGCAACCCAGAGAGGCTTCTCTCAGAAACTACACACGTTGCCCTAGACTTCTAAGCTGGATAAATATGTCCATGCACCACCAGCCAACGGTGGTGTCAGTGATAGGAAACCACCTGCTTAATGACCCACAGGATGCTTTTCTCACTTCTTCCCAACTGGCTCCCATGCCAAATCTTTGCTTCCAGTTTCCCTGGTTCTCGAGATCAGTTAGGGAGAGGATATCCATCCCAGACCATTGACCAGTAGCCAGTTCTTCTGACAAAGGATGTGTGCCCTTGAGAAGAAAGTGACCCACTCATGTCAGAGAGGCAAGAAGTCTGTTTCTGACACTATGGGTCAGGCAGGTGTTGAGCTGATGGTCCATGGGTAGGTAGGTGTCCAGGGTGTCACCTCAGTAAAAGCAGGCATGTTGGAATCCAACCTCCCAAAGAATAATTTGAAGCTGCTCTGTAACCCTCTGCCCTGCTCCACATACACACTACATGAGCGTAGTTGGCTTACCCACCGACTACGGCTGAGATTTCAAGCTAGGATTTACTATATATATAGGCAGGAAAGTCAGGGGCTAAGAATGGCTGATAGCTTTTAAATCAACATCCACAAATTAACCATTGCCATTATGAGCAGCAAAAATTTAAAAACAAACATTGAAATCTATTTCTTGAAAATTCTTTTTTTTTTAATTTTTTTGAGAGAGAGTGAGCGAGCACAAGTAAGGGAGGGGTAGAAAGAGAGGGAGAGGGAGAATCCCAAGCAGGCTCTGGCTGTCAGCCTCAGCACAGAGCCAGATGCAGGGCTCTAACTCACAAACCATGAGATCACGACCTGAGCTGAAATCAAGAGTCAGATGCTTAAACAACTGAGCCTCCCAGTGCCCCCTCTTGACGATGCTGAGAGGATGGTAGTTTATTAGTGAGGGTAGAGATGAAAAAAATAGATGTCCGCAAAATCCAACCTGACAGAGGTTACAAGTGGACTAAAACATATTCCTTCCTCATGGAAAAGTCCCAGGTGTATGTAGTTGCAGGTATATGGGGATGGGGTGGGTGTGTGGCTCCATCAGGTCTCTTGGAAGTCTCTCTACCATCCCTACATCCCTAGGGTATGGCCTTCATCGCCAAGATCTAAGTCAGCACCTCTGTTCTGGAGAGCAGGATGAAGAAAGAAATGAAGAAAGGGCACAAAGCATAGTCCAGCAGGCTCTTAAGGAGGGTTCCTGAAGGTGGCCAAGGGACACTTCCTTTTTCCTCAGCCAAACTTTAGATCATAATCACAACTAGTTATAGGGAGGCTGGCAAACGTGTTCTTTCTTCTCTGCAGCTCTGTGCTCAGATACAAAATCTACAACTACTGAAGGAAAGGAGTGTGTACTGGGGACAGTTTCTGCTACAGATGACTTCAGTCCAGTGTCTGGTTCCTTTCCCCCTCATTTTCCTCCTTTGCATTATCTTGAGCACGAGGGCACAAAGTCAGGGGAGACTCTGTTTCCCCCTGCTCTATGGAAATCACTAGCGGAAGGAACAGGAACCAAAAGCAAGCAGGAAAATTGAACACTTTCCCATCTTAACGATCAAGTTTCTCTCCAATGGAAACATTATACAAGGCAGGTTTTAGAGCATATAGGAAGAAAGATTAGAGAAGGTAAAACCATAAGCTAGATTGAGGACCGGGACCACGCTTTCCTGTATAATTTTATTCTTGGTGCCTAGAATACAGCTTGTAATGAATGCAGTAAGCATTCAGAAATATTAGTTGAATTAGGGAGGGAAAGGCTCACTTTTTAGGAAGTGACGATGCAAAAAAACATGCATGATCAAGGAGTAGGGAAATTGAGATATCTTGCAGCCTGGCCCAGCCCTAAGAAGGATGCTGTTTCTCGTGGAAAGTGACCCCTTGTTTATCTTACAGGATAAACACTCTGATAGAGCAGAAAGGATTGCTGATTTGATATTGCTGAGCCTTGCCCTCACTGTATAAATGCCATTTGTCTGCTATGGCTGGGGAGGTTTTGTGTCTCTGGGCTCCTTGCCAGGCGTCAGCATGTCATTGTTGAAGGTCCACAGACTCCCTTCCAGAAAAAGCCATTTCCCTTTTCAGCTCAGCTGATCTGGGAGAAATTAAAGTGCTGCGGCTAGAACTGCTTCATTCCTGTCCACCACTGGCAGGGAAGCGGGGAGAGCTACAGGGAGGATGCCAGCTGCTGAGTGGGGGTATGGCAGGTTTGTGGGGGTGGGGGGGTGGAGCAACTGCAGCGGGTACCTCTTACTAGAAGCTACAATGTGGGGAGCAGAGGGCAGGGTGGTGGGGGGTTCCTCAGGATGACCACAGACATTTTTCCAGAAGTCAAAGTCAAAGAAATGTAATGGCATGAACAGGAATGAGCAGCTCTCTATGTGCTAAAACAGAGCTCTCTCCAAGTCATGAACTAAGGAGGGAGAAGCCAGGCACAGAATAGTATGTATAGTATGCTACAACTTGCATAGGGAAAAAGAAATACATGTATATACACAAATATGTGTAAATTCAAAGGCCATCTCTCAGAAGATACTAAAGAAACTGTTAACAGTGGTTGCTTTCACAAAGGGGGATTCCATTACTAAGAGATATGGAATGAAAGATTTTATTTAATCTTATACCCTTATGTAGTTTTTCAAAGTTGTATCATGTACCAAAAAAAAATCACACAAATTAGTAAATAAATAAAAATTATATAATAATAATAATAATACACAACGGAAAAAGAAATGATGAGAATCACTTGTCGAAGCAAGGAAGATTGAAGGAGGAAATGGCAGACAGGATTAGGAGTCAGAGCTATGAAATGCAGAAAAGCCAGGAGCCAGGATAGTGTGATGTGAGCAACCCAGCCAGAAGGAGAGCAGGAGTAGGAGAACATCAGAGATGGGGAGCCATTCTCAGGGGCTGGGCATTCATGGTGTAGGGGGGTAGGAGCAGACTCAGGTATATTATATCCCACAGTAAAACCACCATAAATTCACTTAGAAGGGTCCAAAATATTCGATTTGATAAAATGCACAGGGGTATGTTACTGCAAGTTTAATGAGAGGACAGGAAGAGGGACAAGTCTTTTTAGCTGGTGCTTTATCATGTCTCTACCCAGGTCCTGGCTGCATTTGGTGCTACTTGCTAACAGATGGTGTCCCAACCTATATACTCACAGGAGTGATTTTGGGTTCTGTGGCTTATTCAGACATCCAAGAAAGAAGGGGCAACCCCAGGAACTCTTAGCTGGTTGGTATCCAGTTGACCGGGGGTGAACAAGCCAGGGAAATTCCAGAAAGTTGGAGGCCATATTCTCTTAACTTTACTGCCCAATCTGATATTTTCTTTTTTTTTTTTAATGTTTATTTATTTTTGACAGAGAGAGAGAGACAGAGCATGAGCAGAGGAGGGGCAGAGAGAGAGGAAGACACAGAGAGAGGGAGAGGGAGACACAGGCTCCAGGCTTCAAGCTGTCAGCACAGAGCCCGACCTGGGGCTCGAACTCACAGACCGCGAGATCATGACCTAAGCCAAAGTCAGACACTCAACCAACTGAGCCACCCAGGGGCCCCACCAATCTGACATTTTCTAACATCCCCCTTCCCTTGAGGAAGATCAGAATTTTAGCTTGTCCCTTTGAAAAGGAAGAGGAGGGCTGAGAGAAGGTAGAAAGGAAGTACCAATCTCCACAGATCAAAACAGGCATTATGTCCAAATTCACATCATCTATGGCAGAATTTTAATGTCTATCGAAATTAAAGACAGTGAGAATGCTCCATGTCGAACCAATGGAATCCAGCCAAATGATATAAAAAGATAAACTGCTCAGGTGCCTAGGTGGGCCAGTCAGTTGAGCATCTCTTGATTTTGGCTCAGGTTATGATCTCATGGTTGTAAGATCAAGCCCTGTGTCAGCCGCGGGCTTGCAAAGGTGTCTGCAATAAAAACAGTATATATGACACGATTCCGTTTATGTAAAATTACAGATTTATATGTGATTGTGAAATATACCTTTAATGTTGATGAAAACAAACTAAGCTTTCTGTCTGAGATGTTAGGAAAAAATAACAAAGAAATCTAAAAATGAAGAGCATCATAAAGGTAACAAAATTATTCAATCTGAAAATAGGAAAGAGTAGAATTAATACATAAACCCAAATCAAGAAGCATAAACAAATAGAAAACTGTCCAGCAAATGTAATAAAGAAAAAAGATAACATAATTACTACATGTTCTGGGGCAATATTTTGAAAACATTGAACTATGTATTTTTTTTAAGTTTATTCATTTATTTTAAGAGAGAGAGAGAGAGAGAGAGGAAAAGCAGGGGAGGGGCAGAGAGAGAGGGAGAAAGAATCCCAAGCAGGCTCCACACTGTCAGAACAGAGTTCAACGTAGGGAGTTCAAACTGTGAGATCATGATCTGAGCCGAAATCAAGAGTCGGACACTTAACCAACTGAGCCACCCAGGTGCCCCTGAACTATGTATTTCTTAATATTCTCTAAATCATGTTCCCCAGAAGACACCCTGCCATTATGGCCCAGGGGAAGGTGGCCAAATGTTCACCACAGGAAGAAGAAGGCATTAAATGGAGAAGCAACGTTCAGACAAAAGAGGATATCAAAGAAAGCCTTTCTGGTTCTGGGGGGAGAAAAGAGAGGACATAAAGAGATACATATAATATCATATGCCACTGTCCTTGTGTTTTACCAGTCTCCACATTTGGATTCCAATGTCAAAGTGGGGGAAGATGGTAGGGTAAAATTACCCCTTCACCCAGAAAGCCTAAAGCAAAGGGAGCTTGTATTTCTCTTCCCCTGGGTACTTTACAAGGATGCCTCTCACAGGGAGCTCCCATGTCCTTTTAGGGGACAGGAGGAGGCATGGAATGCTCACCAGAGGGACAGCTAGAGTAAGTGCTCCCCCGCCCTGACCCTTGTTTCTCTTGTGGAATACAAGGATTCCAGAAGTTCTCTTGAGCTCCCTGTAATGTGTGAGGTAGGCAACTGAGTTGAGAACCAGTGAGCCAGCCATAGGACCACCACAGTGACAACAAAGTGACCCCAAAGTAGAGGCAGCAGGAGAGATGTGGACTAGGGCTCCACAAAGTACAGCCTTTGGACCTGCCTCACCTGGTAGTCTGTTAGAATTGCAAAGTCTCAGCTCCACCCCAGAACCTACTAATCAGAGCCTACTAATCAGAGTCTCTGGGTGTGGTGCACAGGAATCTGTTTTGATGAGCTCTCCAGGTCATTCGTCTGCACGCAGAAATTTGAAAAGTGCTGGTGAGGACATCCTGGCCAGGAGGTTGATGGAGAAAGGTCTAGACGAGTTGGAGGTAGGAGAGAGACTCAGTTGGCAGAGAGGGGCTCGCAGAGACTTCAAGTGCCTGCTAGACCCCACGGCCAGATGTGACAAAGTACGCAGACAGGAGACCTGTCCGAGGACCCGCCCCTCCGCATCCCTAGTGCAGGCTGTGCTCTGTCAATCCGCATACCTAATCAGGGGTAGAAGGCCGACTATTGATGGATATTTTATCTCCAATAAGAAACATAAGCCAGGGGCCACCTGGTTGGCTCAGTCGGTTAAGCGTCCGACTTCAGCTCAGGTCATGATCTCACCGTTCTCATGGTTCGTGAATTCGAGCCAAACGTAGGGCACTGTGCTGGCAGCTGGGAGCCTGGAGCCTGCTTCAGATTCTGTGTCTCCCTCTCTCTGTCTCTCCCCGGCTTGCGCTCTGTCTCTCTCCCTCTCTCAAAAATAAATAAACATTTAAAAATTAAAAAAAGAAAGAAAAAGAAAAAGAAAAGGAAAAAGAAAAAGAAAAAGAAACATAACCCAGAAGAGATAGCTAAACCTTTAAATGGCAGGTCTAACTTGCTGCCAGGTCACCTGGGTCCTGGCTGCTGCTTGTCATCCAGGACAGCACAGAGATGGTGGGGTCTTTTGGAGGCCCCTCTCCTACACACCTAGAGTCCCCAGGACCTCCTGTCCCAACACCAGCCATACAAGCAGACACACTTCCATTTTCTAAATAACTTCCTAGATTTAACAGCTTTTATACAAGTCATCCACAAACATGGCTAAGAATGCTAAGAGGATGATAATGATAGTAATAAAGCAACACGTTCTTTGGACCATGCCCCAGCTCTCCCCGGACAGCCACTTCTAATAACAACATTAGTTTTAGACATTCTCTCTTTACTTCCTATAGATTTTAGCTCTTACGTCACTTTCTCTCCCCTCCGTTCTCCCAATATAGCTCTGCTACTATTTTTGGTTAAATCAATACACAGAGGTTACATTATTATATCTACGTTGACAATGTCCTTTGTAGAGCTAGGGAGTGTGTTACAACTACATATCCTTTCTTGTCTAGCTTTGTGTCTTTCTTTCCTGGAGTCCTAACATGATTTCTTTCATTAAATAATAACCACAAAAACAAGGCCTCGTGGTACCAGGTATGGAGTTATCTCCTTTTATTCCAGGAGACAGAGCCCCCTGCCAGTGCATCTGTCTGCCTACTCTGACCTAGGCGTGCTGTCCTGGTGTTGTTCAGAGGCTTTGATTAGGCAGTGGAGGAAGAAAATTTGTCTTGTAGAAGGTGGTAATTAGCACTTCTCCCCAGAATCCATTTATTACCCCTCAGGGCACAACCCATGTGCTAATCTTGCTGTGGGCCTCCTGCCTGCACCTGCCTCACGGTGCCTTTCTTGAAACCTCTACCCACCTTTTGAGCAACAAGATCTGAGGAACAAGATCTCATTTCCCACACCCATCATTTTATACTCCTGTTACATGGCTCTAGTACTTTTCCCCAAGCCTGGGTCTTTCAACCCAAACAGTCCCCTGGGCTTCAGGAAGATGATGGAGAACTCCTACCCCATAACTGAGTCCTCTAGTCCTGGGCAGAGAAGGGCTTTGGCCTTCAGACACCAGTGGTGGAGCTGCGTGCTGCCACCAGGTCAGCTTTCCTTTGCTGTGTTCCCACTGATGTGACCTTGGGCTCCTTGCTTCCTCAAATGATGCACCTATTAAATCCAGCACCAACACCCACACGTTCCATGGACAAACACCAATGCTAATTGTCAGGGACAGTGCCCAAAACCTACAATGAGGAAAGAGCTCTTCCCTGACCGGTCTTGTAATTAGTAGCACACCTATCTTTTTCCTGGGAGTCAGTACGCTGCCTTATTATGGGATGTTCTATTTGGTTCATTTCCTGCCTCTCCTTGGGTCTAGCCTAAAAAAATAAAGAAGCCATGGTAAGCATTGGAGGAGGCCTCCTTGGTCACCCCTAGAGGGGCAGTGAAATGACCCTTCCAACTATGCCTTCATTTCATTCTCAGCCAAGAGCCTTTGGTTCCCCCAAGTCCTTCTGAAGGAAAGGGACATAATGGTCAGTTCTTCCCATTACAGGGATGTGTACTATGTTTCCAATTTTACATATCCTGGGAGAAAAGAAAGTGGAAGGAAATGTACCTGTATGTTAGCAACTGTTATCTCTGGGTATGGACATAGAAGAGACTATTTTTCTTTTCTATACTTTTCCGCATTTTCTTATTTTCTTACAATTTTAAATATCTGCCATGAGATGCTATTTAACAAATGCTTATAAAATATTAAAAATTATGTATCTACCTACTTATCTACAAAGTAGCAGGGGTAAAAGAGCCTATCTTGAGTCTGAATTGGGAGTAGGTCTATTTGAACACATCTGACCATTGGGTTGATGGAAGCAGAGGTCACTTTGCAAGAATGGGCACTCCAGGTGTCCTGGGTGGCTCAGTCGGTTAAGCGTCCGACTTCGGCTCAGGTCATGATCTCACGGTTCAAGCCCCTGCATTGGGCTCTATGCTGAGAGCTCAGAGCCAGGAGTCTGATTCAGATTCTGTGTCTCCCTGTCTCTCTCCCCCTCCCCTGCTCATGCTCTCTCTCTCTCTCTCTCTCTCTCTCTCTCAAAAGTAAATAAACATTAAAAAAAAAAAAAGAATGAGCACTCCAGGATGGCAGATAGTGTGGTTACTGTAGAACCCCCAGCACCTAAAGCAGTGCCTGGTGCATAATGGGCACTCAAAATATGTTTTCAAAATGCACTGGTGAGTGAATGAGAGGGGAGGGATTCCCACAGGTGGAGGCTGATCCAATCAGGAACTTGGTCATCAGGGAGGAGGCCAAACTGGGCATCTCTCAGCTTTGTCTCTCAGCCTAGTTTTTCATGTCCAAGTGCCAGGAGAACAGGATGTTGTAAGTAAAACTAAGAGACTTCTAGAGACAAACACCTTGCCTTAAGACTCCAGCAAGAGAATGCATTACAGAAGGTAGGAAAAGGATATTCCTCCCCTGCTTCTCCAAAGACCACACACAATCTCTGGCAAGAGGGAGTTCCCTGGGAAACCCAGGCAAAGCCCTTGCCAGTGGAGCTGGGTGCTTGGTGAAGCAGCCAGTGGTATGAATGATTCTGAGCTGCATAGCTTTCACTGCATGGGATAGTGTTATTCAAATTCAGCAGAATAGCAGGATGCTCTCTTAAAATTTCCTATGTGGGGGCAGGATAGTGGCAGTTTTTATCTGTGTTTTCCCCTCCTTGCTGAGTCTAATAGTGCATTCTTGAGGGTCAGAAGACACAAACATAATGATAAGTGGAATTTACCACTTCAGGCATCCCTGATTATTAGGTGTGTGGCCTAATTTGTCCTTGTTCTTACCTCCAAATAGCTTCGTGATACCTCTACAGGTATTCTTATCATTTTTGCCAAACATCATTTCTCAATAGTCAGTGTGATGGCTGCAGATGTTCCTGGACCAGTGGGTCTCTGGATATAAGATGTTCATTTGAGGTCAAGAAGAAAATACTTTCTTTTTTTTCAACGTTTATTTATTTTTGGGACAGAGAGAGACAGAGCATGAACAGGCAAGGGGCAGAGAGAGAGGGAGACACAGAATCAGAAACAGGCTCCAGGCTCTGAGCCATCAGCCCAGAGCCTGACGCGGGGCTCGAACTCACGGACTGCAAGATCGTGACCTGGCTGAAGTCGGACGCTTAACCGACTGCGCCACCCAGGCGCCCCAAGAAGAAAATACTTTCTACCTCATTTTTATCTCTAGGTTATAAAGAGAGGTGTTATAGAGGGAAGGAGTCCTCTGAATTGTTTTCTCTTAAAAATGGGATCAGGAGGGGGCACCTGGGTGGCTCAGTCAGTAAAGTGTCTGACTTCAGCTCAGGTCATGATCTCCCACTTCTTGAGTTCAAGCCCCACGTCAGGCTCTGTGATGACAGCTCAGAACCTGGAGCCTGCTTTGGGTTCTGTGTCTCCCTCTCTCTCTGTCCCTCCCCCATTCATACTCTGTCTCTCTTTCAAAAATGAACATTAAACATTTTTTAAAATGGGATCAGGAGACTGGTGAGCACCCCTCAGAAGTCAAAGTGGACTGAACATGTCAGCTGGGCTTCCACATACTTTCTTGGGGCCCTGTGATAGTTAATTCAACATGGCAAAGCAATGGTTCCAGTTGTCTGGTTGAATGTTAGTCTAGATGTGAAGGTATTTGGTAGGTGTGATTGCCATTTACAGACAATTGACTTCAAGTAAAGTAGATTACCCTCCAAAATGTGAATAGGCCTCATCCCATCCATTGAAGGCCTTAAGATATCAAATATCTGAGGTTTCCAGAGAAGACATTCTGCCTTGGGACTGTAACATAGAAATTCAGCCTGGGTTTCCAGCCAGCTGGTCTGCCCTATGGATTTCTGACTGGGCAGACTTCACAACTAAATGAGTTGATTCCTTAAAATAAATCTTTCTTTCATTCTTCCTTCCCACCTTTCCTTTCTCTTTCTACCCCCTCCACACCCATCCTCCTTTCTCTCTCTCCACATACATACATCCTATTGGTCTGTTTCTCTGGAGAGTTCTGATACTGGCAAAGACTCCCTCCTTAACCAACTGTAGTCAGGCTTCTTTAGGTCCTCTCCTTGACTAGCTCTCATCCGTCACCTGCTGAGCCCAGTTTTGCCAAAGAATCCACCCACCACCCCCATATCTAATTAGACTCTTCTTCCTCCACCCTTGATATCTAATCAACCTCCTCTTCCTCCACTCTTGATACCTAACCAAGTTTCTCTTAGTAAGTTTCTTAGTAAATCCTCACTTGTTCCTGTTTGTATTTGGAATTGAGTTTAGTCTCTCATATTGCAATGGTCTCTCTCCTGTTCCCATAGTCTTGAATAAACTCTGTCTTTCATTAAAATTTTATTTATTTATTTATTTATTTATTTATTGAGAGAGAGAGAGACAGAGAGACAGAGAGACAGAGAGAGACAGAGAGAACAAGTGGGGAAAAGGCAGAGACAGAAAAGGAGAGAGAGAATCTCAAGCAGGTTCTGTTGCCAGTGCAGAGCCCAAGGCAGGACTTAAACTCACAAACTGTGAGATCATGACCTGAGCCAAAAGTAAGAGTCAGGCACTTAACCAGCTGAGCCACCCAGGCTCTCCTCTGCATGGTCATTTTTAACAAGCATCCACTGAGTAATTTCTCTGTAATAGTACAGACCCCCAAATCTAATGCTGGTTATAGAAATTTTATACTATTGGAAAATCAAACTTAGTTTCTCATATGGCTGCTATTTCCTGTGTTCCTACAGCAATCAGAAGTGCTAAAATCAAGAACAGCACATAGGCTTGCCTGAGGTGCAGCAAGCAGGGGGAGGGGGGAGACTACGTTTTACTGCCTCCACTCCGGTGTGGTACAGAATGGAAGGTGGTAGCTCTAACAGATGGGAACACTTCTGAATCCTTCTGGCTCATGTGCGTAAATCAGACAGCTGGCTGTGATCTGGTGTGAGGTAGGGCCCAGGAACTGAAGAGCAGTACTGTCTACTTACAACAAGCTTCTTTTGTGTCTAGATGTCCTTTGTGAGGACATATACAAGACCCACAGGGACTTCAGCAATATCGAATTGTGAGGAAGATTAGGATGCCAGATTAGGTTATCACAAGACTGGAGAGCCTCTCTAGAAAGCAGCTGCTGATCCACAGTGGTGGGTAGCAAGTGCTCATCTGGCTGAGAGAGGCACAGTGACAGCTGACACATTAAACAGATAATGCCATCCTTCTGACAGTCGGTACCCACATAGGAGTGAGCTCAGCTGTCATCTCAGGGTATAAGAGCCTCTTCCCCTAACCGATAGACAAAGACCACAAGATCCAGGTGGGGATCCAGCCCCAGGCAAGTGCCAGCAGAAAAAGTGAGTTGGGAACCAGGTCAGATAGACAAGGACAAGAGGAGGGGTGGCCTGGGATTCAGTGGGCACCTGACAAGAGGCTCAACTGTGGCACAGCTGGTGGTTGAGGACATGATGTCCTTCTGTGCTAGCTGGAAATATTTCAGGATGTGGGTGGGGCTGCCTCTGCAGAGGAGTGTCACTGACACTTCAACGGGGAGGATGTGGGGCAGGGAAGCCCAATCCATCCTGTCTTTCCAGCTCTACTTTGGGGAATATGGAGACATGCTAGGGAGTGTCTCCTTTTTATTATCAAAACTTTGCAACTTTGCCTTCAGTGACCTGCATCACTGCACAGTAATGATAATAATAATGCTACTAATAGCCAGATTTTATTGAATACTTTCCATAGGCCAAGCATATAACACTCATGATTGTATACAATCAGCCCTATTATTCCCATTTTACAGATGGGAAAGGTGAGGCTTATAAAATTAAGTAAATGCCCCCAAATTACACAGCTAGTGGAAACAATGTGAATGCAAACAATCTAAGCTGACACTTAACCACCATACTATTATCTTATCACAAAAGGATCTTCTCTAAGTCTTTGTATTGCTGAACGACCGTATCTCAGGCTTCAAGGTGAGCTCCTATTCTTAGTTTGTGAAGCCCATTCTATTCACTAGGGACCTAACCACATGCCAGAAGATGGATAGGTTGCTGTTAAGCACTGGCATTCTTAAGTCACTGTCCTTGGGGTGCCTACGTCGGTTATGCGTTCAACTTGGCTCAGATCATGATCTCATGGGTCGTGGGTTCGAGCCCCGCATTGGGCTCTGTGCTGACAGCTCAGAGCCTGGAGCCTGCTTCCAATTCTGTGTCTCCCTCTCTCTCTACTCCTCCCCCCCTCTCTCCCTCTCTCTATCTCTCTCTCAAAAAATAATAAACATTTAAAAAAAAAAAAGATGTTTAGGTCACTGTCCTAGGACATTGTCAATCCACATCTTCAGGGATGACGTTTCTCCCACTGAATAGGCATGTAGCTACTTGCTGGCTCCCTCTAGCATGAAGAGGAGCTCCCCTGAAGGCTGAGGAAGTGCGTATGGGGGGACCAGCATCCCCTGGCTTCAATCAGAGCACTATAATAATAAATAATCAAAACTATGACCTAATCAAATACTCTTTAGTTCTTCACAGGTAGACCAAGGGTCTGCAGTACTATTGAATTTTTGGAATAGCAGCATCCAGACCATAAGGAGCTGGAGCTTTGGACTGAAAGAGACCTGGAAATAAATTCTTTCTCTACTGCTAGAGCTGACTCACAGGGGCTTGAGAGAGCCAACTGTGTACAACCGTTCCCAACTGTGGTGGTAGCATGAGCTTAACCATGATGGGAATATTTACCCCATAGAACTAGGTAAATACTAAAAATCAGGGCTTTCAAAATTGTTCTAGAAATAAGGCTTATGAGCACACCACCTGCCCAGGCTGTCAGAACAAGACATAGGCAATGTCAAAGGCTCTCATTTCCGTGTCTGGTTTTTAGTCTGTGGTTCTCCGGCTACCTCTATACCATCCAGGGGAAATGGGAATTAACATGATTGGTATGTCAGTTATCTATGACTGCATAACCAATTGCCCTGAAATTTATTGGCTTAATGCAATAGTATCTCTCATAGTTTCTTTGGTCCAGCAATTTGGGAGAGACTTGGCTGCATGGTTCTGGCTTGGGGTCTCTAATAAAAGTGCAGGCAAGACGTCAGCTGGACTTCCAGTTGTCTGCAGCCAGAGCTGGAGGATCTGGGCAAAGTTTATTCACTCACATGGCCAGTAATTTCATTCTGGCTATTGGCGGGAGGACTCAGTTCCTGGTCCCATGGACTTTATCATAGGATTGCTTGAATGTTTTCACTGTATGAGAGTTGGATTCCTTCTGAATGAATCCAAGAAGGCAAGATAAAAGCTACGATGTGTTTTAATAACTTAGCTTTGAAAGATTCAAATTCTGCACTTCCACAATATCCTGTTGGTCACACAGCAGCCCTATTCAGTGCAAAAGAGGACTACACTCTTTTGGGTGTAAATATCAGTAGGCAAGAATCATTTAATGATCTTGAAGGCTGCCTCCCAAAATTTGTATAGAGAATTGCAATTTTCTCATGCAGGAGGACTGATAGCACATAATGTTCTCCTAAATCTCACAGCCACCTGCCTGATATCTGCAGCAAATAGGGTTTTATTCTGCACAATAAAAAAGGGAGAGGGCCGTTGGATGGGCAAACAAATGACAGTGTCTGCCACACTATACACTCTCCAGACAAGAAACCCTTCTTGTGCCCACCATACAATTGGCCTCTGCATGTTTTCTCTCGGCTTATTAACCAGAATAAATTGCTCTTCTGTCTTTTACACTTGGTTTGCACAAGCCAACTTTGTGTCTCTCTGATCAAATAGACAGCCTTTTCATGGGGTGGGGCTGGATCTCTGAACAGAGAGCAAAGGAAAAAAAAAGGCTGATGTGCAAAACAGAGTTTCTTTGCCTCTGAGGAGACAAGGGTAAATGCTTCTGCCACATTTGGCCTGATCACAGGTGTATAATTCCAAAGCTGCTGCTTGCTCGGTTAATATCCAGGTTGAAGGAAAATGTTCTGTGACTGATCCCTAGACAGTTGTCTTTGGAAGTATTGGAAACATTTTCAGGGCAGTGTACAAGGAAGGCAGGAGAGGTATTTTCTATAGCAAAGTATCTGTGATTATTAACATTTGATTCCTTTATAGTATAAATGGCATAAATGAGTTCCAAGGTAAGAAGGTATTGTACCCTTCACATCACATCTGTGCTTTTCACTCAAAACTTTAATATGAAGAGCTCAAAACAATATGTGTTTAATAAATCTTCACCTTGTAGAAATATTTGGATAAAGCAGGTGCCACGATTCCTCTCCTTATTCCCTCCAACGCCCAAATTGAAGACTTAGATCCCAAGATTCTCAAATAGAAAATGTGATGTGTTTTCCTCCTAACAGAGATATAGCTGGGTCTGGGACAGAATGCGTTGAAAGTAGCTGTCTTTGTTAATTAGATCATTTGTCCTATCCACCTATAATGAGTGTACTGTGTAGAAAATCACACCATCCACAAGATGTGCCAGACTCCATTGAGCCATTTGTGATGGGATCACTAGATAGGCAGATTAAAGGACTGCTTTGTCTGGACTTCAGCAAGGCATGAGGTGAGTACCTCCTAATTACCACGAAGACAGAAGTGAGGGATGGGGGTCGGATGGCAATGTCATAGAGATAGTCATAATTGGTTGTTTTGAAAGGGTCCCAAATGACAATCTCTATTGACTTGAAAGTGAAGCTCCCTTTCTCTTCATAGAAACTGTTAAATATGTTCTTGTCAAAATCCCTTTTAACAGGGGCTTTTGCAGAGCAAATGCTTTTATTTTGATGTAGTCAAACTTATAAGATTTTCCTTTTATAAATTGCCCTTTTTATGTCGAGTCTAAGAACATTTTGCCTGGCTCTACATCCTATAGACTTTTTCCTAAGTTTTTTTTTTCCCTAAGATATTTACAGTTTTACATTTTATCTTCATGTCCATGATCCATTTTAGGCTAATTTTTGTATGAAAGTGACACTTAGGTTAAGCGTTATTTTTATTTATTGTTTGTTTGTGCCTAGGGCGTCTGATTGCACCATTAATTTATGCTTCTGCATCCTCATCAAAAATCAGCTGGGCAGGGGCGCCTGGGTGGCTCAGTGGGTTAGCATCCGACTTTGGCTCAGGTCATGCTCTCACGGTTCTTGAGTTCAAGCTTTCTGCTGTCAGCGCCTAGCCTGCTCCAGATCCTCCGTCCCCCTCTTGGTCTGCCTCTCCTCCGCTTTCTTTCTCACTCTCTCTCAAAAATAAATAAACATTTAAAATAAAAGTCAGTTGGGCATATCAGCGTGGGTATTTTCTTGGGTTTTCTGTTCCATTCCACTGATCTATGTGACTATACTTCGGCCAATACTACACAGACTTGATTTCCGTAGCTCTATAATAAGCCTTGAAATTGGGTAAATGGATTTCTTCCAGTTTATTCTTTCCTTTCAAAAATGTTAAGGCCTTTCCACATAAAATTTTTAAAAATCTATATCTAGAAGCAATTTTGCTAGGATTTTAATAAGAATTGCATTATACCTATGTATCAGTTTGGGGAGAATGAACATCTTTACTGTGTTGAGTCTTCCAATTCATGAACAAGATGTGTTTCTCCTTTTAGATCTTTTTTTTTTCCATTTCTTTCATCATCATTGCACAATTTTCAGCATGTAAGTCCTATATATGTTTTGTTAGATTTACACCTAGGTATTTCATTGTCTTTGAGCAATTGTAAATGGTATTGTATTTTAATTTCACATGCTAGTTGTTGATGTATAGAAATAAAATTTATTTTTGTATGTTTTCCTTTTATCCTCTAGTCTTGCTTGAACTTACTTGTTAGTTCTAAGAGTATATTCGTACATTTGCTGGAATTTTCTATGTAGAAAATTTATCATCTGCAAATAGAGGCCGTTTACTTCTTCCTTTCCAACCTGTATGCTGTTTATTTCCTTCTCTTGCCCTTATTATACTGGCTAGAACTTATTTTTTTTTCTGGCTAGAACTTCTAGCATTATATTGAATAAGGGTTATGAAAGCAGACATCCTTGCTTTGCTCATGATCTTGAGGAGAAAGCATTTGTGTTTTTGCCTTTAAGTACGTTAGCTATAAGTTTTTTAGATGCTCTTTATCAAGTTAAGGAAGATCTCCTTTATTCTTATTTTTCTGAGAGTTTTTATTATGAATGGGGGCTGAATTTTATCAAATGTTTTTTGTCTACATCTGCTGATAAGATTGCATGATATTTATCCTTTAATAGTCTAATCTGGTGGATTACAATGACAGATTTCCCCATATTGAACAAGCCTTGTATCTCTGGATCCCTCTTGGATCATGATGTAAAATTGTTTTCATGTATAGTTGATTTCTATTTGCTGATATTCTAAGGGCTTTCACATCTGTATTAATGAGATACATTGGTCTACAGTTTTCTTGTTTTTTCTTTGTCTGGTTTTGGTATCACGGTAATGATAGTTTCATAAAATGAACAGAGAAGTCTTCCCTTCTCTTCTATTGTCTAAAAGAGATTGCATAGAATTGGTGTTAATTCTTCTTTAAACATTTGGTAGAATTCTCTGGGTCTGAAGATGTTGTTTCTGGGAGATTTTAAATTCTAAATTCAATTCCCTTAATAGTTGTAGGGCTATTATCTGTCTCATATTTGATGAGTTGTGGTAGTTGGCGTGCTTTTTAAGGAATTGGTCCATTCCATCTATGTTGTGAAATTTATGTTTATATAGAGTTGTGTGTAGTGTTCACATATTACTGCTGCTATCTGCAGTCTGTAGTGATATCCTTGTTTCATCCCTGATATTGATAATTTGTGCCTTATTTTTTTATTCTTGTCACTCTTTTTTTTTTTTTCAACGTTTATTTATTTTTGGGACAGAGAGACAGAGCATGAATGGGGGAGGGGCAGAGAGAGAGGGAGACACAGAATCGGAAACAGGCTCCAGGCTCTGAGCCATCAGCCCAGAGCCCGACGCGGGGCTCGAACTCGCCGACCGCGAGATCGTGACCTGGCTGAAGTCGGACGCTTAACCGACTGCGCCACCCAGGCGCCCCTATTCTTGTCACTCTTATTAGAGTTTTGTTAATTTTATTGATATAAAAAATCTGTTTTAGGGGCACCTGGGTGGCACAGTCGGTTAAGCGACTGACTTCGGCTCAGGTCATGATCTCACTGTTCATGAGTTTGAGCCCTGTGTTGGGCTCTGTGCTGACTGCTCAGAGTCTGGAGCCTGCTTCAGATTCTGTGTCTCCCTCTCTCTCTGACCCTCCCACACGCATGCTCTGTCTGTCTCTCTCTCAAAATTAAACATTAAAATTTTTTAAAACTGTTCTATTGATTTTTTATATTATTTTTCTGTTTCAGTTCATTGATTTGGTTCTTATCTTTATTATTTCCTTCCTTCTGCTTATTTGGGGATTATTTTGCTCTTCTATTTGTAGATTCTTGAAGTGAGAGCTTAGATAAGTGAGCTAACACCTTTCCTCTCTCTTTAAATTGAGATATAATTGACATGTAATATTACACTCATTTCAGATATACAATGTAATGACTTGATATATGTATATACAATGAAATGATCACCACAATAAATCTAGTTAACATCCATCACCACACACAATTACAGACCTTTTTCTTCTGCCTAGAACTTTTAAAATCTATTCTCTTAGCAACTTTCAAATATACAATACAATACTTTTAACTATAGTCACCATGCTGTACATTAATTTCCTGTAACTTACTCATTTTATAACTGGAAGTTTGTACCTTTTGACCACCTTCACTCATTTTGCCCACCCCTCTCCCCTGCCTCTGGTACACCCCAGTCTGTTTTCAGTATCTGCAAGCTTGGTTTGTTTTCTTTTAGAATTTGTTTTTTAAGATTCCACATATAAGGGGAGGCATCTGAGTGGCTCAGTTAGTTGAGCATTTGTCTTTTGATTTTGGCTCAGGTCATGATCCCAGGGTTGTGGGATAGAGCCCTGCATGGGACTCTACACTGAGCTTGGAGCCTCTTTAAGATTCTCTATCTCTCCCTCTGCTCCCCTCCTCCAATGGTATGCTCTCTCGCTCACACGCGCTCTCTCTCTCTCTCTAAAAAAAAAAAAAAAAAGTTAAGATTCCACATATAAATGAGATTGAGATTGGTACTTGTCTTTATGTCTGACTTGTTTTGCTTAGCATAATACCCTCAAGATTTCTCCATGGAGTTGTAAATGGCGAGATTTCCTTCTTTTTGTGGTTAGGTAATATTCCATTGTACATATACCACATTTTCTTCATGCATCCATGATGGACACTTAGATTGTTTCCATGCTTTGGCTATTGTAAATAATGCTACAATGAACATAAGGGTGCAGGTATGTTTTTGAGTTAGTGTTTTAGTGTCATTTAAATAAATACCCAGAAGTAGAATTTCTGGATGATATGCTAGTTCTATTTTTAATTTTTTGAGGAATCTCCATACTTCTTCTTTTCTAATAAATGCATTTAATATTCTCAATTCCACTCTCAGCACTGCTTTAGCTGTGTCTCACACATTTTCATATGTTGTATTGGGTTACATGCCTTTTTAAAATTTCCCGTAAGACTGGGTGTTGTATGGAAACCAATTTGACAATAAATTTCATATTTAAAAAATAAATAATTAATTAATTAAAAATTAAAAAATTAAAAAAGACTTCCTTTTTGGTTCATGGATCATTTAGAAGTGTTCTGTTTAGTTTCGAAGTGTTTGGAGATTTTCCTGTTATCTTTCTGTTACTGATTTTTAATTTGATTCCATTGTAGTCAGAGGACATACTGTATATGATTTTAATTACTTTAAATTTGTTAAGGCTTCCTTTATGGCCCAAGATATGGTCTACTTTGGTATATGTTCTGTGGACACTTGAATAGAATATGTATTCTGCCATTGGTGGATGGGATATTCTATACGTGTTGACCAGATACGTTGTTTGACGGTGGTGTTGAGTTCTTCTATATCCTGGCTAATACTCTATTTCATTGTTTTCTCAATTATTGACAGGGAGGCATTGACGTTTCCAGCTGTAATTGTGTATTTTTTTAGCTTTCTTGTCAGTTTAATCAGTTTTTGCTTGCCATATTTTATAGCTCTGTTGTTTGGTGCACAAGTGTAGGAATGCTGTGTCTTCTTGGGGAATTTATACTTTTCTTATGAAATAAAATTCTTTTAACTCTGGTAATTTTCTTTGCTCTGAAATCTATATTATCTGACATTAATGTAGCCACTCCTGAACTCCTTTGATTAATTTTTCCTCTGTTCCCTCCACTCTGCTGTTGAGCCGATCCACTGAACTTTTCATTTTAGTTATTGTATTTTTCAGTTCTAAAATTTCCATTTGGTTTTTCTTTATATCTTCTGTTTCTTTGATGAAGTTTCCTAATTTTTTATTGTTTCAAGCATGTTCGTCATTGCTTCTTGAAACATTTTTATCATTGGTGCTTTAAAATCTTTGTCTAATAATCCCAACTTCCTTCTCATCTTGGTATCAGCATCTATTGATTATCTTTTTAAATTCAATTTGAGATCTTCCCAGTTCTTTGTATGATGAGCAATTTTCAACTGAAACTTGGTCGTTTTTATATTATGTTAGGAGTCTCTGGATCTTACTTAAATCTGTTTTATCTGGCTTTCTTTAGCAGAGGATGGTGACACCTCCTCATTATTTATAGGTGGGAGTACAGGTTTTCGTTCTGGCCTCTGTTGATGTCCAAAGTGAGGAGAAGGCTCTACATTGCTGCTGTGTAGAGACTGGCGTTTAGTCTCCTAACATGTTCTCCACTGATACTCTGGGGTTGATTTATTTGAGAAAGAAAGTCCTCTTCCCTACCCGATCTTCCCTGACACCATCTTGGCGGGGGGTAATAAAGTACATTGTTACAGCCTCACAAGAGTGAAAGTATAGCCTCACTTCTCAGTTTTTCCTGGTGTGGGTGGGGAAGGGGCCCATATTTTTTTCCATGGTGTTTGACTGAAGGGGTGCAGTTTGTCTAAAGGTTTTCTGTTTTGCTAGGCTATGCCTTTCCTATAAATTTGGCTAGAAAGTATTGCAATAATTTTGGCAACTAGACTTATAATGGTGATCATTCATAACGTATGTAAATGTCAAATCACTGTGTTGTACACCTGAAACCAACATAATATTGTATGTCAACTATACTTCAACTAAAAAAAAAGACACTGAAAGGTCAAAAAATAAAAATGACTGTGAAAAAAATGTGTTCACTTGTAGAACAAACTTGCACTGAAAAATGGATGGACGAATGGGGCTTGGATTGTGTGAACATGATGTGAAGCCTTTGTAGAGGAAAGGAAGACACTAGGAAGGAGTATAAGAGTATAAAGTGGCACGTTCCTGCTCTGGAGAGGCATTGCTTTGGGACATGATTGTGAACCAGTTATGTTCAGGGACTGGAGAGCTAGGAAAAGGACAACTTGTGTCCCTTCCCCAGGGAAGCCTTCCTGGATCCCCCCTTTAACTTGTAACTCTCCTCTAAGCTCCCAACCACTTTGAATTCACATACCATAAAACTAGGATGTATGGTAAGACATATATTGAGATATAATTCACACACCATAAAATTCACCCTTTTAAAGTGTAGGAGTCAGTGGGTTTTAGCATATTCACACAGCTGTGCAATCAATAACACTATCTAATTCCAGAGCAGTTACAATATCCCCAGAAGAGCCCTGTATCCATTAGCAGTCACCCACCATTCCATGCTTCCCCCCAGGTCAGGCAACCACTAATCTACTTTCTGTGTCTCTGTGTTCGTCTATTCGGGACATTTCCTATATGTGAAGTAATACATAACATGGTCTTTTGTGTCTGGCTTTTTCTACTTAGCATAATGTTCTCAAGATTCATCCATGTTGTAGCATATATCAGTACTTCATTCCTTTTTATGGCTGAAGCATATTTCATTGTATGAATACACTACATTATTCATTCATCAATTGATTGACATTTGGGTTGTTTTCACATTTTGGCTATTATGAATAATGTTGCTGTGAACATTAACGTACAAGATTTTATGTAGAAATATGTTTAAATTCTCTTGGGTATACACTTAGGAGTAGAATTGCTGGGTCACATGATAACTATATGTTTAATATTTTAAGGAACTTCTAAACTATTTGTCAACATGCTGCACCATTTAGCATTCTCACCAGGAATGTATGAAAGTTCCAATTTCTGCACATCTCTGTCAACACTTGCTATAGTCAATCTTTTTTATTATAGTCATCCTAGTAGGTGGGGAATGATATTTCATTATGGTTTTGGTTTTAACTTATCTAATAACTAAAGAGGTTGAGCATTTTTTCATGGAATAATTTGCCACTTGTATATCTTCTTTGGAGAAATGTCTATAAAAATTCTTTGCTGTTTTAAAAAATTGGCTTTTTCTGTCCTTCTATTGTTGAATTCTGAGAGTTCTTTATATATTCTGGATACCAATCTCTTATAAGATATATGGTTTGCAGATGTTTATCCTAGTCTGCAAGACGACTTTACTTTCTTGAGAGTATACTTTGAAGCACAAAAGTTCTTAATTATGAAGTCCAATTTGTCAATTTTTTGTTGTTTTTGCTTATGCTTTTGGTATCCTATCTAAAAAAACAGTACTTAATCCAAGGTCACAAAGATTTATGTCCATGTTTTCTTCTAGGATTTTAATAGTTTTAGCTATTACATTAGGTCAATGGCCTCTTTTGAGTTGATTTTTGTAGATGGAGTATGGTAGAAGTCCATCTTCATTCTTTTGCACATCCTGTTGTCCCAGAACCATTTATTGACTATTCTTTCCTTTTTGAATTACCCTGACATCATTATTGAAAATTAGTTGATCAAAAATGTAGATTCAAATGGCCACTTGACACTGACAGCAGAATTCATGACCTTTGCAGAAGTCATTAGGTGCACCAACCTTTGCCCCCTTTGCCCCCATGACCATGCTCACTTGGCTTCAGACTCGGTGCCCAGGACTACCTGTGGTGGCCGCATGACCAAATGAACACCTTAATCTGCTCAGGTTTTTCAACCTAGAGGTTTTCTAAGCTGAGGTCGACCTATCACTAAACAGGACAGCATACTTCAATCACATGACCTAAGTTCGACACTTCCCAGATGTAAAAATATAAATAAATAAAAGCTAGTTGATCATACATAAATGTAAAAATCTCTTTCTGGACTTGATCGTATTTATTGATCTATATGTCTGCCCTTATGATAGTAGCACACTGTTTTGATTGCTGTCACTTTAGAGTAAGTTTTTTTTTTCAATGTTTTATTTATTTTTGAGAGAGAGAGAGAAAGAGAGAGAGAGAGCTTGAGTGGGAGAGGGGCAGAGGGGGGAAGGGGGACAGGGGATCCAAATGGGGACTTAGTGCTGACAGAAGCAAGCCTGATGAGGGGCTCAAATTCATGAGCCATGAGATCATGACCTGAGTCACCTAGGCACCCTAGAGTAAGTTTTGAAGTCAGGTAATATGAGTCCTCTAACATTGTTTTTTTTTTTTTTTTTAAGTTTATTTATTTACTTTGAAAGACAGAGAGAGTGGCAGAGGGGCAGAAAGAGGGAAAGAGAGAATCCCAAGCAGGCTCTGTGCTGTCAGAGCAGAGCTTGATGCAGGGCTCAGCCTCACAAACCCTGAGATCATGACCTGGGACCAAACCAAGAGTCAGTCACTTAACCGAATGAGCCACCCCGGTGCTCCGAACATTTTTCTTTTTAAAGATCATTTTGGTTGTTCTGGGTCTTTTGCATTTACATATGAATTTTAGGATCAGATTATAAGTTTCTGCAAAAAAAGTCAGCCATGGGGCGCCTGGGTGGCGCAGTCGGTAAAGCGTCCGACTTCAGCCAGGTCATGATCTCACAGTCCATGAGTTCGAGCCCCGCGTCAGGCTCTGGGCTGATGGCTCGGAGCCTGGAGCCTGTTTCCGATTCTGTGTCTCCCTCTCTCTCTGCCCCTCCCCCGTTCATGCTCTGTCTCTCTCTGTCCCAAAAATAAATTAAAAACGTTGAAAAAAAAAATTAAAAAAAAAAAGTCAGCCAGAATTTTGATAAGGATTGCAGCAAATCTGTAGACTAATTTGGAAAGTATTGACACTTCAACAATGTTAAGTTTTCTAATCCATGATTATTGCCTGTCTTTCCATCTACTTGCGTCCTCTTTAATTTCTTTCTAAAGTTATTTATTTATTTGTTTGTTTGTTTATTTATTTATTTATTTGAGAGAGAATGAGTGGGGAGAGGCAGAGAGAAAGGAACCTCTTTAATTTATTTCAACAATATTTTATAGTTTTCAGTGTATACATTTCATACTTCCTTTAACGAATTTATTCTTAAGCATTTTTTTTTAATTTCTGATACTACTATAACTGGAGTTATTTTCCTAAGTTAATTTTCATATTATTTTCTGTTAGTATATAGAAAATCAACTGCTAATTTTATTTTGATCTTGTATTCTGCAAACTTTCTGTATTTGTTTATTACCTCTGATAGTTTTTATTTGTGTGTATGTGTGTATGTGTATGTGTGTGACACCCTTAGAACTTTTATATATGAGATCCAGTCATTTGCAAATAGGATAGTTTTACTTTTGCCTTTCTAATCTGGATGCATTTTACTTCTTTTAAACTGCCTAATTGCCTTCCAGTACAGTGTTGAAGAGAAGTTGGGAGGGTGAACATCCTTGCTTTGTTCCTGATCCTAGGTGGAAAGATTTCATCCTTTCACCACTAACTAAGATATTAACTGTGGGTTTTCATAGATATACTTTATCAGTTTGAGGAAGTTCCCTTCTATTACTAGTTCATTGAGTATTTTTATCATAAGAAGATCTTGGCTTTTTGTTAAATGTTTATTCTATGTCTATTAAGATGATGATATGGGGGCTCCTGGGTGGCTCAGATGGCTGAGTGTCTGACTTTGGTTCAGGTCATGATCTCACTGTTAGTGAGATCAAGCCCCATGTTGGGCTTTGCACTGATAGCATGGAGCCTGGTTTGGATTCTCTGTCTCTCTCTCTGCCTCTCTCCCACTCCCACTCTTCCCCTCTCTCTCTCTCTAAAAATAAACATGAAAAAAATTTTAAAAGATTATCATATGTAGATTAATGTTTTTCATCAAAGTTGTGAAAATTTTGGCCATCATTTCTTCAAATATTCTTCCTGCCCCCCCCCCCCCACTCTCGCTCTCTCTCTCTTTCTGGAACTCCCATTATGAACATGTTGATATTCTTGATGGTGTCCCACAGGTCTCTAAAGCTCTGTTCATTTTCTTAATTCTTTTGTCTTTCTATTATTTACAGTACAAAATGTCCAGTGGTCTATCTTCAAGTTCACTGATTTTTTTTTTTGCCTGCTCAAATTTGTTGTTGAGCCCCTCTAGTGACATGTCAGTTACTGTATTTTCCAACATTAGAATTTTTTATTTAACTTTTTAAATAATTTTTTTTCTTTTTTTTTTTAACGTTTATTTATTTTTGAGACAGAGAGACACAGAGCATGAACAGGGGAGGGGCAGAGAGAGAGAGGGAGACACAGAATCTGAAACAGGCTCCAGGCTCTGAGCAGTCAGCACAGAGCCCCACGCGGGGCTCAAACTCACGGACTGTGAGATCATGACCTGAGCCAAAGTCGGATGCTTAACTGACGGAGCCACCCAGGTGCCCCAATAAATTTTTCTTTATTGATATTCTATACATGGAAAGACATTAATCTCATAGTTTCCTTTAGTTCTTTGAACATGTTTGAAATATATGATTTAAAGTCTTTGTCTAGTGGGGTGCCTGGGTGACTCAGTCGGTTGAGCATCTGACTTTGGCTGGGGTCATGATCTCGCAGTTCATGAGTTCAAGCCCTGTGTCAGGCTCTATGCTGATAGCTCAGAGTCTGGAGCCTGCTTCAGATTCTGTGTCTCCCTCTCTGTCTGCCCCTCCCCTGCTCCCCTGCTCTGCTGCTCCCCTGCTCGTGCTCTGTTTCTCTCTCTCAAAAAAAAAAATAAAACTAAAAAAAAAAGTCTGTCTAGTAAGTCCAACATGTGAGCTTTCTCAGTTTCTATTGATCACTTGCTTGCCTAGGTATGGGACATACTTTCTTGTTTCTTTTCATGCCTTATAATTTCCCATTGAAAATGAGATTCAGGGAAGTTTCCTCAATAAACACTTCGTGGATTGTTGGACGATTTTAGTTAATCCAGGGTTATGAAAACACTGATTTTCTAATTCTTTGCCAGTGTTCTCATTGCTTTTGTGGAGGAGAAGATTTTCAGTGGCCCTTAATTCCATCATTCCTGCTGACACACCATGGCATTTTGAATTAACCTCTATTATAGCACTTGTAACAAGTGGTGTGTATGAACTACTTTGTTTCTCTGCTAGGCTGTGAGCATCTAGAGGGAAAGGACTGTGTCTTATTCACCTCCTTATCTTTCCCTTCCAGAGTAAATCTGGATGCTTGATAAATAGCAGGCTATTGTTGAAGGACGAGTGATTGAACCCCCAAAGAAGGTAACCACTGAGAAAAACTTTATGTTGACTTGCGATGCTATGGCTTTATTTCTTAATCCTAGAGTATCCTGGAAAAACCATTTTGCGTTTATATTTAGACAGTTCTGGGAATTTCTATCCAAATTGTGTCACATTTTAATAGTGCCCTGAAGCAGTTTTCATAATCATTTAGAGCCTTAGTTTTCATATATGCAATGAGGATAATAATACTTAAGATCATAATATTGTGATCCTAGTATGGTTCAGGGGATTAGATGGGATGCCACATGTAAAGCCCATAGTATAGTATAGTATCGTATAGTATCAGGCAATGCTGCTCATGATTATGAGTGTTTATGATTCTTGCCTGTCCCAACTCCAGGAAACTTTAATCATTTCCTGTTTAACTTGAGCAAGGGTTTGGCAAATCCACCTGCTATCAACAACTGATGAACAATGCTTTCTTCAGCTCCCTCATGCTGGAGCTTCCACAAAAGCCTCTTTTGAAACACAGGCAGGCAGAACAACCAGGGCACTTCTTCCATGGAGCTCACGCACTAACAGAGCTATGAACAGGAAACATCTGCTGCTTATAGCGCTGGCCAGTTGTGGAGACGGACTGTGACGCAGCTTTCTTGGAGGACTGGAGGCTTTAAAGCTGGGGAAGTTAGGAAAACCCAGGACTTACCTAGAAAGGGAGGCAACCCACAGATTCCTGAAAACCAAAACAGAGCGGTTGCTAGAACTTTCAGGATGATGGTCCTGGGGGAAGTGGTCAGGGGACGAGTTATGCTAGGATCTCTCTAATTTACTTACACTTCCTAGTATGGCTTTTCTTTAAAAAGAATAAAAAGACACTATTTTTAAAGTTTGAAAACAACTAACCTAACTCAAACCAGTTATTAGACAGATAAAAATGCAGACCAGTAAAATTCAATGACTCACCCAAGGTCAGACAAGAGGGAGCAGCAGAGCTCCAAGGTGAATGTTGGTCTGACTGGGAGCCCAGGGTTCTTTCCATCTTATCTGCTGTGACCCTGTTAAGTCACCTTACAGAGAACTCATTGAAAAAGACACCTAAGCATGTGCTGTCTGAAGTCAGGTACATCTCTTATCTCCAAGAATAATTTATCTGATCATAGATACTTGGATCTATAGAGTTTAGAGGCTAAATTTAGAATCAAGAGGGTGGGATTCAAACATAAGATCTGCTGTCATCAGTTAACCTGTGTGAATGTCATTGTTTTCATCTAAAAATTGGGGCTCCAATCCCCTTCCTATCTCCCTCCTCTGGTTGTTCGAAGTATTACAGAAATAAAAGATGTGAAAAAGATTTTTCATTCTAAATTTTTTCATTCACCTGTTCACTGAGGTCCTCCATCTATCCCCTTAGTAGCAGAATACTGGTGTTCCATGGCTTTATTTGGTTTGGAGAATCACTAGCCCTAAACCTCTCATCAGAATCGTAGGCCACCCATCTCTTCATGCTAATCTTTGGGCTAGGAGTTAGGGAGAGACTATAACACTGACTTGAAGTTTGTCACTCTGTCCCACACCTAGGGGATGTCATGTGATATGAGTGACTCCACCCAGGACAACTCCCTTTAGTTCCTGCTCATGTTTACAAATGTTCACCGGACTCAGATACTTGAATATCTAAGAGGCATCTGGTTTTTTTTTTCCCCTCCAAGTCTGTTGGTTTTCCCCATCTTAGCATGACACCTCCAAAAACTTAGGTGTCATTCGCATGTTCTTCCATGCCTTCAAACCCAATATGGTTTACAACAACAGAAGTTATAAATTGCTCCTCAAAATCCATGTGGTTCTTCCTTACTATGTAGCACCTATGCCATTTGGGTAGGATTGATCACACCCATACCTTCATTGGTCCAAGACAACTAAGATAATTTCATCCCTTATCCATGCTGATTGTTTCCAGTAACTCCCATCTAAGCTAATCAGTCCACTGGCAGTGGAGGTACAGTGGGGGTATTAAGCCGACGCTCTGATCTCCCAGTCAATCCCAAGATCAAGATTTTTGTTTTACAGTTGTTGGAAATGATGCCTGCCCCTGCTCCATGCAAATAAAACCATCTTACAACCATGTATGTGTCTTGCTCTTGCAAACATGTATGGAGTCAGCATAAGGATAAATGGACACACAAAGGGTGGGGGACAGATGAAACAGGACTGAGAATCAGAAAAATAAGGCTAGAGGCCTGATCAAAGCTTGCCTTAAGCCCACCTGCATCATAGTTTTCATTTTTATAAGTCTGTAAGTTGGTCCTATTTTCTGAATAAAATTAAGATTGGGTTTGATTGTTACCTAAAATCAAAAGAATTCAAACTAATAGACTTATTCAAGCCACTAGCAAATTGTTATATTTGCTTCCAAAACCATACATCGTATCTGTTCACTTCTTAACATTACCACCATCACTTTCCTACTTTCAAGGATTAAAACCTTTCAAAGACTTTAAGTTGTTCTTAAACAAAACCCTAAGCCATCCTTTCTATCAACCACCTTCCACCCATCCTACATTGGGCCCCTCCCTGCATTCCTATGCATGGTCCCTGCATTCCTATTGCTTCTCCTTGATTCCATCTGCTTTAGCTTCACAAATCTTTCTGTTTCTTGAACAGCCAAGCCCTATCCCACTTGCTGTTCCCTTTGCCTGGAATGCTCCCCGCCCCCCCCCCCCAACCTGAGTGCCTTATTCTCATCCTTTAAGTCTTTGTTCAAATATCCCTCCTCAGAGGTGTCTTTCCTGACCACTCACTCACCAGTACCTTCCTATCTTATCCCTTGTTTATTTTCTACAGAGTGCCTATCACAATTTGTAATGATCTATCTTACACACTTACTTGTTTATTGTTGCTAGAATGTAAGCTGCTCATGAGGACCCTGTCTTGTTTAAACTGTGTCCCGGCTTATAATTAGGCTCAATAAACATTTGTCAATCAACATCCAAGAGCTGCTCAGCAACCTGAAACCCTTAGGAAGGTATTGCCAGAGCACCACCCAGTGGTGGGCTGAGGTCTGGCATGGAGGTCAGTGGATCTCCACAGTCACTGGCATGCCTTTCAACATGGGTCTCAATCATCCACTCCAGTCAGCTGCTGGGAAGGGAAGGCCAGGTAGTTGGGATCACGTTATCGTGCTCTGCTCTGGCCGAACACAGCACAGCTTCAGTAGCAAGAGCTTCACTTGAGAGCTTGTTAGAAATGCAGAATCTTGGCCCCACCCCAGACCTCCTCAAAAAGTCTGCACTTAACAAGATCCCAGGTAGTGGTTTGCACCTTATGGTTTCAGAAACCAGGCTCTCTACCACCTTGACATGCACTGCCAGCACTGAAATCTGAAAGTCTCTGATCCAGGAAGCTTCCTCATGCACTGTACGAACTTAAGCAGTTTGTTTAACCTTTTTATGCTTTAGTTTCTCAATTACTTATAAGACCTGACCCTATTATCTTATAAACGATATCATGGTAATAAAACAAAAAGCCTTGGGCTGAGGATCTCCTGCTGAGGTCTATGATCGTTGGCATTTGGGGAATTAGTAACAGAAAGATGAGAGCAAGCTATAGGACAAGATGGAGGTGAAGGAAAAAAAATGTGTGCGAATGTGTGTATATATTAATATACATATGTGCACATATATCAATATGCATGTGTATATATTACATATGCACAAGCGTGGTAATGTGCATATGTCATGTACATGCGTGTATATATTATATGCATATTTGTATATATTACGTGTGTTTATATACTAATATGCCTATGTGTGTAGTATGTTATATGTGCACATAAAACAGGAGAGAATGGCCTCAGAGATGACTCAGAGTAAATCTCAGCTAAATCACTCTTTGTAAAATGGGATATCCATAACACCCTCCCCCCATCAGTGGTTCTTAATCCTGGTTGCGCATTAGGATCACCTGGGAGCTTTTAAAAGTCTCAAGACCAGCCAGTTCTTCAGACCGATTACATCATTGTCTCTGTGGGAGAGACCCAGACATCCGCAGTCTGTAAAGCTCCACCATGCTTCCCAAGCTCTAATTGCACACAAATTACACTTGGGGGGGGGGGGGTTGTTGAAAAGCTTATTTGGATTCAGGAGGTCTGGGGTGGGGCCTGAGAGTCTACATTTCTAACAAGCACTTGGGTAAAACTGATGTCTCTGTTCCAGGGACCACACTTTGATGAATCACCAAGCCCCAGACGATTCAAATGTGCAGACAAGTGTGAGACCTATGTTTCTGAGGATGTGTGGGAAATTAAATGAGGTAGTAGGTTTGATTCATGTTGCATATAATCGTCACACAGTCATCATAATTTTCCTGAGTGTACCCTTTTGTTGAGTGACTAATAAGAAAAATCAGGGGATAGCAGGGAATAGCTGAAAGGTCCCTGACAGAGGGAATCTAATATTTGTTGACCATCCACTGCGTGCCATGTGCTTTAAATTATGCCACCCTGGTGAGTCCATTTTGGTGGAAGTGGAACAATTTAGCCATAAGAACCTTGCTCCAACTTGGTCACACACTGAATAAAAGGCAAATCCTGGATTCATGCCTAGGTCTCTCCAATACTCAAACTTTACTGCTTTTCAAGCTGCCTTGCTGCCTTGCACCTAGAAGAGCAAAGGACTTGCATGCGTTTCAACAGCTGCGAGGGAAGGGCAGCTGGGCTGAGGAGCCCTTGCAGGGAGACAATGGAGGCCATTGTAGGAGCAGCTGGATGGAAGAACAGGTGGACAGTGTCGGGGCCAGGGAACAGCTTAAGGGGGAAACAGCAAATTACCTCAACCCAGAGGAGAGAGAACATTTAGGGATTGTGCTTTTGGCCTTCACGCAAGGCTTTTCCAGGACTCGTTACCTTAGAAACATTACCATCACCAATGGCCATTTACAGCACATTTGCTGAGGCTTGAGCTGCTTCTCTGGGCATAGAAATTGTGAGTTATTGTGAGAAATTATGATAAGACAGAGGCAAAACCTCGAGCCAGACCTCTTAACCAAATCCTATGTGCAGGAAGACTTTGGAGGTCTACATTTGCTAGACTCCCCAGTCACTGCTCTGTAAGCAAAGAAAAGGGGAATTCTGCTAGGGCCATCTGGGCGCGCGCGCTCTGGCCAACGGGCATGAAATTTCTTTTCCTTCAAGAAGAGATGTGGAATCATATCATCATTAGAGGTAGAAAACAGCTACACATTAGGCTTCTGTACCAAGAGCAGAAAAGGAAGCTTGCCTGAGATCCTGCAGGAATCAAGAATTCACCCACGTGGCCTCACCAGGAAACTCCCAGGCTCTTCAGAAAGGCACCTCCAGGGCTGCCGCGCAGGATCAATTTATCATTGAGTTAGCACTGCCACCTTGTGGTAGAAGCTAAGCACTGCGCTGTCCTAACCTGCCCAGGATTTATGCATATCAGATCTTTGCTTTTTTCCCCGCCCTCCTTTTCCTTTCATTTAGCTTATATGACAGGACAGATAGTAATGATATTTACAGAGATAGGGAAAATAATACTGGAGGCAGTTTGGTGGGAGGGAGAGTAAGCTTCTATTTGAGCAAATTGAACCAGGAGTGTCTCTAACAGGGAAAACAACAGAAATCCTATCGATTCCATGGCCAGGAGAAAGATACACATAAATTAGGCCTGTTACCTTGCTATTGAATTTATTTCTATTTGTAGAAAATTTGCAAAAATCCCCTTACTTTTGAGCAAAAATATAGACCATAGTTTAGGCTATAGTCATATTTCCTTTTTTGCTAATCAAATCGGGCACACAGTCCCTCTCCTCCCCAGAAAAAAAAATGGTCCCAGTGGGGACTTTGAGGGAGGAGACCAGAGACTGTACATTCCTATACCTCAGAGATAACTGGCTATTTTGTTTGTGACTTTAATGTAAGTCCATTTGTCAGGAGGCAGAGCCATCTTTCCCAGATGGGGCAGGTTGGGGGATATTATTCTACTGTACTTATGTTCCTTTGCAAAAGTCAACTCTGAAATAAATGGATCTGAGAATGGTAGATAATCTTAGAAAACAAATTTTGTGCCTTATAAATTGAGTTTCATACAATTCCAGGTTCTGCAGAAGTGAGACTGGGTGAGTACTCTGGGTGTTAGGGAGCAGTGGCACCAGCCAGGCACTCCATCCCCTCTGCTGTCATCTGTTTCCAACAATGAGCTTTGGTGCAACATTGTATTAGTCTGCTATGGCTGCTGTAACAAAATACCACTGGCCGAGAGGCTTAAGCAACAGCAATTTATTGTCTCATAGTTCTGGAGGTAGAGGTCCAAGGTCAAAGTGTCATCAGGGCTGGTGTCTGGTGAGAGCTCCCCACTAGCCATGCGGACATCCATCTTCTCACTGTGTCCTCACACGGCCCCTCCTTGATGCATATGCTCAGGGGAGAGAGGAGAGAGAAAAATCTCTGGTATCTCTTCTTACAAAGACACTAGTCCTGTTAGATCAGGGCCCCACCCTTATGACCTCAGTTAATCATGTCTGTGAAGACTATCTCCAGATATAGTCACGTTGGGGGCTGGGGGGGCTTCAACATATGAATTTTAGGGAGGACCAAAAACATAGGATCCATAACACGATCTTGTTTGAAAAAGAGACTTTGGATAGTGTCTGAAAATCTTCTGCCCTTGTCAGAGCCTGCTCAAATTGAGAAGATTGGAACGGATAGGCCAGAGAGGGCTCGTGATTGACCCAGGGCCACCCAGGGAGGGGATGGCAGGGCTGGAGCCTTGTCACCACACACGAGGGCACGCATGTGGCTCTCCTCCCCTGTAGGTTACATTTTAAAAATAATGGTGGCACGTGGGTTACCAAGTCAAGCCACAGAAACTTGGAAAATACGGAATGGGGCTGAAATGCTCCCCGTTTCAATTCTGTTGAAACACATGATTAAACCACGTGTACAGTGACACTCAGAGGACATGTTTGATTTGTCTAGAATGAGGGAAAAGAGTTTAGTTTTGACATAGAGACTTGCAGAGATTCTGAGAAAAACTTCTGGGTGATGTTGGGAATGCTTATTACTGTGTCTGATTCCACTTACTTGGACACAGAGGGGTCCTAATCTCTGCTTTTGACATCTTAGCCACATTAGCACAGGTTTTACTCACAAAGGCCAGGAAGAGATATGAGGGCTGAGGTGACTGGAAAGGATCTCAGGCCCAAATCACTCCATCAGCACAGTGACTCAGACACAATGTCTCCTTGCCCTTGGTTCCCTGCCACCATGGAGTCCGGTTCCCCTGGCATGCAGGAACTTGGGGACAGCATGATGGCACCAGTGGTGGATGGTGTGGGTTGGGGGACCAGGCTGGCATGTCCCGCAAAGCCCATAGTGTCTGTGTGGGGGGAGCAGGGCACTGTCCCTACTAGTGGCAACAGGGGCCATGTACGTGAACAGAGGAAAGAGACCTGGGGCAGACACTGCTCAACGGGAGCCTGAGGGGGCAGGAGAGCGAAGGGGTGGGGAAGGACTCTCACCAAAATCAATGACCGGAAGGGACCAGGAAACAAACACTTCAAGGAGACAAAAGTAACTGCTTTCTTCGTATGTTTTCCTGATAGTAAAAGTGACACATGGTCACCCTAGAAAATCAGCAGTCTGGGCGCTGTGAATGGGCCTGGGTGGGGGCCAGGCAGAGTGAAAGGAGCCTCAGGAGGTTCCAGGGCGTTAGGGGCTGTGCTCTAACATTTTTAAGGCACTGACCGCCTTCTGGGCCTGGCTCTGATTCCTCTCCCAGTGACGGTGCCACGGGCTTGCAGGGAAATGGGTGTGAGGCAGGACTCACCTCCCTTGTCCTTCTGGTCCCTGAGGGCAGGATGCTGGAGGGTGGTGGCAAGGAGGGCAGAGGACAGGCTCTGCACACAGGGTCCACCAGGACTCGAGACCCTGAAAGTGCTCTGGGACATGGGCAAAAAAACTCAAAGGTGACAAAGCTCCCTAAACCCATTCCGTGAGTGAGAGGCTGGGGTGTGGGTGGACTTGGGGCTTTGGTCATTCCCCATGGGGTGCTGCTTCAGCCCTGCCATCTCCCGCCAGCCCAGTGCAGGGTGGAGAGGCCCTGAGCCCACCTTCCCCCCTCTACACAGGCTCGGGATGCAGGGTTTGAGCTACAGGTGTCCTTGACTGTGCCCATCCAACCTGCATTCCTCCCCTGCTCTTTGAGCACAGGTGGGACAGGATCTGTTTGGGGACACTGGCCAGTCTTGCTGGGCACCCTCAGCCTCTTTGTCTTCCTTCTCTCTCTGAGTCTGGGAGTCACCTCCCTTCTCTTCTGTGCTCCCTTGTCCCACCTTACAAGGTTAGAGTCTATAATTGTGGAGTGAAGAGGGGGTCCCCAGTAAAGATAATTTAAGGATCCATGGGCTGTGGGGGCAGGGTCAGAATCTCTGGGCTCTGGACATGATCACTTTTGCGGCCACCCGCTCAGCCTGTGTGTGAGCACAGCTCAGGCCCCAGGATTTCCCCTGTCAGTCCCCACTCCGGGGCCGATGACAGAGCCGACTGGTCGCTGGAATGAGACTGAGTGGCATCTTGTCTCTACAGCACTGGGCACAGGGCATGGTCTAGGAAACAGTGCTGTGGGCAGGCTGCTTCCCTACCCACTCCACCTGGTTTCACAACAGACCGAACTGGCCTCTGTTTGGAGCAGACTTCTTGTGAGTTATGTTTATGTGGTCTGATCTCCTGCATCTGCAGAGCTGAGAGGCACATCCTGGTGCACAGGGACCCCAGATGTTGTTCTCATGACCACTCTATCCCCCACCCCTCCACCCCCACCCCGGGAACCTGTCCCTTCCCTGCTCAGCATCCGGAGGTGGAGCTTTCGTCCTTCCTGCATCCGAGGTGCCTGGGGCAGCTGGCTCTCCATCATCAGACCTTCTGTAGAGCCCACTGTCTCCCTGCCAACCTTCTCCACTTCCCTCTAAGACAACGGGTTCCACCCGGGTCTGCGCACCTGCCACACCTTGTCCCTGAAATGCTGACTCTGCTGGAGGTGGAGATGTACATACACGGAGGGGACCCTGGCATCACTGTCACAGGCCCAGATGCCTGCAGGCTCTGCAGGGAATATAAAGCTACAGTTGGTGGAAGGGAACGAACCCTGGGCACTGGGACAGAGCTGCCCTGAGCTCTACAAACTGTCACCATGGAGCCTCCTCCAGGTTGGTGGGGCCTCATCTTCGGACATCTGGACTTTTAAATGAATTGTCTTGAATTGTAATGTTGGCAACTAAGTAACCTGCAGCTAGCTGTCTCTGACTGGCAGGTGCTGGCGGCTAACTCTCAGTGAGCCCTGAATGTGCCAGGTAACGTTCCGGTGCTTTCTGCATGGTGAAGTCACCATTTCTGTCGTCACATCTTACAAGTTGGGAAGCAGATGCACAGACAGACTCAGTCACTGGCACCAGATCTCAATTTAATAAGCGGCATTTGAACGCGGACAGCCTGGGTTGCCCTCCCACAAGCGACTTGGCGCTCTCACCCCTTTCTATGTAAGACTCTGAGCCCCGACAGCTGTTTCGATGAGCTTCTGTGTGCATGGTGCGTATACATTATCTTGCTTAAGCCTCACAGCAGCCCCATGGAGGCCTTATGTTCTAGGTCAGGAAGCTCGGTTCAGAGGGAGTGACTTTCCCAAGGTCTCTCGGCCTCTGTCTCGAGGGCTGTGATGGAAACTCGGGTCTGGCTGGCTCCAAAGTCCCAGCTCCTCCCACGAGGCCTGGTTGCTCTCTGAATCCCTGGTGTCCGACCTAGGGCCAGGCCCAACAGAGCCGTCGGGGCAGTCAGCGGGCAAGTGTGTGGAGCTTAGCTTCTGAGGCTGCCGGGCAGGATCCCAGGGCAGCCTCGTCACACCGGGCTCGGTCCAGGGTGTCAGGGGTGGGCCTGGGTCTGAGCAGCTCCACGGAGAACCTCACCGGGCTCGGTCCAGCCCGCTTCCCTGAGGTGAGAGGCACTGCCAAATCCCCCTGTGGACCATCTCGCCGCCCAGGGCATAGTTGATAGCATTGATCGTGGGCACCGTTTTGGCAACAAGGGCCGGCACCTGCGTGACAGAAAAATTCAGGGAAGAAGCTTCACAGCCTCGGCTCCTCTCCCTGGTCCCACGTGGCGACCCTGGCCCTGCCCCGCCCTTCCCCCCACTCCACTGCAGCCACCGGTCCTCTGTCCATGGCTTAATTCTGCAACTCCTAAGGCTATCTTGACCAGAGGGCGGGTGGTGCATGCAAACGCCCTCCTTCCCGAGCACCGGTCTCAGCCTTGGTCCCAGAGTCTGGCTGCCCCCATCATCTCACATGAGGCCTAAGCAATGTCAAGCAGCAGCCCCGTGTGACCCAGGAGACAAGCAAATTCCCGATGCATTATGAGTGTTCAAAGGAAGAGAGAAAGAGACTAGCGGAAGGCCATAAAGCAGGAGGGAGAGATCAGGCATGACAGAGACACAGACATGGAGAGAGTTCTAACTTGGGGTGCGGGAGGTGTCTGTACCATTTGCAGCTTGGGGGAGACGGAGCTCACATCCGCGATGGTGGCATATAGGTACAGGAGGGCATAGGGGCCCCAACCGAACAGCAGTGTCCTGGCTGGCAGAGTGGTGTTCACCTGGGGAGAGAGTGTCATGGGAGGGAGGCATTGACTTGCTTCAGGCGACTGCAGCCCCACACGCCTAGGGACCAGGCGGGCACTCAGCAGGGCGGGGCCGTGTGATCAGGCTGTGGGGCCACACGGACCTCTCTGGCGTGCAAGCTGTGGGACCCTAAGCCTGTCATCTAAGCTTACTTGACCTCATTTCCTTGTCTGTAAAATGGCTTGATCATGCTTGACTTACCTGGAGGCAGGGGACTAGGGGACAGATAATGAGTTTCCTTTCTGGTCTGCACTCCTTCTGAGGAACCCCGGGCTCTGGGAGTGTGGATGTGTGAAGGAGGCTCCCCATATGAGCTGCCCCCATACCTCAGTCCCAGAACCAGCTCCCATCAGCCATCAGCAGCTGCAGCCACCTGGTGTGCCAACCTGTCCTGGGTTCAAAGCGGCTTTCCAAGGTGTGAGACACAACCAGGGAGCAGGGCCTGTGTTGCCACCTCTGGCCACAGGGAGGCGCACGACTTGCGATCGAACTTCAGGAGGAAAGTTGCCTGCTTCCCACACACACTCAGATGTTAAAAAGCTGAAGCTCAATATCAGTGCCTATTTTCTTTTTGACCGCGTCTCCCTTTAAGAAAGGAGGTGACTTAAGTTGAAAGAGGACACTTTTTTTTCATGGAATAAAAATATGTTAGTTGGGAGAGATTTTTTCTCTTGAATTGCCCCCCATTAAAAAAGGGGGGGGGGGCAAGGGAAGGAAAGGAAACGAAAGGAAACAAAAGGAACGAAAGGAAAGGAAAGGAACGAAAGGAAAGGAAAAAAGAAAAGAGAAACAGTCCTCCTGGGGCGGGGCTGAGGCGGAGACAGTGTCACTTGGAAACCGCTCTCCTCTTGGCTGAAGTCCCTGGGCCCATGCATAGAGACCTCTGCTGATGCTTCCTGAACTGATGGTTTCAAGTCAAGCCAGAAAAAAGAAAATCGGTGTGGCAGCCCTGTCTCTTGGCCCATTGAACCTCGGATAAACATGGCAACTTTGAGCACCCAGGCAGGGCTTGGGCGGGCAGTGTGAAGGACAGCCTGGAGGAGGTGAGGGCAGGGGAGCAACAGCCCAGAGCCAGAATCCTGGTCCCCCCTCAGTCCTCCTCCTCCTCCTGCTGACTGGGGGCAACTTAGATCTCTGGCTAAAATCGATTTGTACAGTCCTTTTCCAATTCACAGGGGAAAAAAAAGAAATCAGGGCAGATTGAGTGTCTCAACAAAGATTGAGTGTTTCTTGTGCGCTCTATGACCACTTGGGTCATGGAGTCCCAGACCCGGGTTTGATCCAACTCTGTTATTACTAGTTACGGAGCTTGTGGCTACTTACTTAACAGACTCTCATAGCCTCAATTTTCCACCCTGTGACATAGTGATAACAAAACCTTCCTTTGAGAGGAATCAGATTTTTTTTTCTGAAATTTCAGTGCTTGTTAAGGCTCATCTCTAGAGGTTGTCCAGGTGACAAAAGAAAATTGTGGAAAGGGAATATTAATGTAGAGATTCAGAAATGGCCAGGAGAGCTTATTTTGAAGAATTATTTTTCTTGGAAAAATGTGCTTGCGGGTGTGATTTTATGTTGTGGGTAAATTAGACATCTTGGGAGCAATTTAAAAGAAGCTTTTGAAAAACATGTAACTTTGTGCCAACCCTCAAATCCTTGGAAAGAACGAAAGGTGACAGCATGGATGGTGTCCAACAGGGTGACCCAGTTCAAGGTTATGGGGTCTGGTGAGTCCAAGCAGTCCTGACCCTTCCTCCCAGGTTTTAACGATGCCCAGCAATGGGGAGGGTGCATTCCTGCTCTAACCCCCGCAAAGCTCTGAGAAAGCTGAATTTTATCCTGATCACTGAAAACACAGAAAACCCCTCACTACTGTCTCTCACATCACTCATGTTCCCTGAGAGATACAAAGAGATTTCTTTTGCTCTGGGAATTGGTCCTTACCTGGAGGTGGCCAGTCTTTCTGAGTTTCTGTTCCATGAGCCGATAGGATATGAATGTGATGAAGAGAGGCACAAAGAAGTTGAAAAAGGCCATGGTAAAGAGGAAGCTGGTGAAGTTTCTGCAGGCAGAGTAGGTAGAGGAGTCAGGACCATCTCTCAGGGAAGGCTCATCAGTGGTTGTGCTAGACAGTCACAGGTAGGGAACTGCTCTCATCAGACAAGTGCTCAGAGTATGGTTGTTCTTGGGTCCCAGGTTGACTCCCCTTAGAGACAGGGAGCCACTGGGCCCTCCTTGAACTTGCCTCTAGGAGCCAGAGAGCTGAAATGAGGGAGAGTCCTCCTTCAACTTGCTGTTGGGCAGTTCAAGTGCTCAGTCTTGTTCACATTATGTGCCCCAAGCATGGAAAATGGAAAATATGTTTACCAAATAGAAGATACGTCAATGGACCAAGAGGAAGGATCATTCAAAGAGTGTTCCTGGCAGAGGGATTTGAAAGGGGTCTACAAATAAGAAAGAGACTGGATGCTGTGTCATTGAAGAAAACATTGAAGGATTGCCAGGAGAGCCTGGTGTCCTAGGTAGGGTCATGGGGAGGTGGGAGGGCTGACCAGGAACAGGTGGGAGTCACAAGGAGGTAGATTCCCATTCTGTGAAGGGGAGAAATGTTACCCATTCTGGGTGCTGCCCACTAAGGAGGGGTAGGAGGAAAGGCTGCCAGAGGACTGGACACTGGCTGGGGAGATATCTGTAGGGAGCACCCTGGAGAGACACTTGGGCCAGACCTAGGGTCCTCAAGTACATTTCACCTGGAAAGACTGTCATCAGGGGCAGATGCTTCATGAGTAAACATAGTAAACATGGAAAGCAGATGAATGCGACATGACCCTAGTAGAAGCAAGAGGGGGGCTGGAGCCCATTGGACCCTTCCCCAAGGTGTCCCCTAAAGGGTGTAAGCCCTGGTGTCCCCAGAGCCTTGTGGATGGGGCAGTACTAGACATATGCTCCATGATGGTGGAGGCCATCGTGCATCAATTTTGTCGCCTAGGACTAGGTCCAAGGGTTTGTTCACAGTAGATGCTCAGGAAATTCCGAGAACTGAACTCTATGCCAAGGAGGTCCCTCCCAATGCAAAGACATTTTTGAATCTATTGAACAAAGGACACGGCTCACCCTAGAAACTGATCAGGTCAGAGCTGGGACAACTAACCATGAAGAAGATGGCAAAGGGGTCACGGGCTCAGTTGCTGTTGTAACTGACACAGGTCAACAGCTCACTGGGTAATGCCCCTTCTTGGGACAACTCTACACCCCAGCTTGTATAACATGCCCATCACTTGGTCAGTCTTCAGAATGCACTTTCCCCAGTCCCATTGTCCACTTGCAAGTGGATGTCATAACTAAGGAGTTGAGATTGACTGGCAAATGTTGACATTTCCCCACTTGGATTTTCAGCTGTGACACTGTTGTTGAAAGGACTCACAGAAAGGTTCCCAAGGAAGGGAGACTTGTAGCTGCTCCTCCCACCTCACCTGTCCCCCCTGGAGTAGTCCAGGGTGCAGCACGTCCCCAGCGGCTCATAGTCATAGTGGCCCCAGCCCAGGAGGGGCAGTGCTGCCCAGAAGGCAGAAGACAGCCACACACAGATCACCAAGGAGATGGCCGTATTCCAGGCCAGTTGGCTGCCTGAATGGGAGAGAGGAGGAGGATTGAGAGGAGGTAATAGCTAGGCAAAATGAAAAACAATGGACTTCATGATCACACAGAATATTCCTAAATCCTGGCTCTGAAGGTCGATAGCTTAGTGCCTCAGGCAAGTTAAAAGTTTCTCTGAGCCTCCATTTGCTCCTCCACAAAATGTGAATGATAATCCCTATCTCAGAGGATTGTTATGGAGAATAAAAGAGATAATGGGTGGTGAAGATCTATCTCCTTGCAGACTCTCTTTTCCATCTTTTTTGGGGACAGAAAAGGAGGGAGTAGCAAAGAAGTAGGTGTGTTTTCCAAAACCAACTTAGTAAAGAAGCATAGGTAGTGGTTCAGATGAGGGTTATGAGGGAGGGAGGCAGAAGGCTGGATGTATCACCGTGCTTAGCTGTTACTCAGAAGCAGGCCACTGTCTCTGCTTCCAAGATACCCTAAGAGGGCACTTGACCTGGGGCTTAGGGTCCTATCTCAGTGCCAATAACTGCACTTGGTCCTGGCAGCATATTTTGCCATGACCAGTCCCACTGACCTGACCTCCTCCATGTCCCTTCTCTGTGGCAGCCTGATCCAGCCCTTCCCGTCCAGTGCTTCCTCCTGGACCTAGCTTCAGAATGCCTTCCCCAGGTGCCTCCTTATACGGCTTATTTGTCATGTTCTTTTGTAGACAAGACCCCAGGGCAGAAGGCAAGAGTCCAGGTGGGGTTTGATCAGCAGAGAACAGATCTACAACCACCCTCATCTTGACACTTTACTTCCATTGATACAGCCCCAGATGAAATTTGCTTGAGTGTCATCCCCTGCTGTGGACTGAATGTTCCCACCAAACTCATATGGGGAAGCCCTCATCCCCGGAAGATGGTATTTGGAGGTGGAGCCTTGGGAAGGTAATTAGGTCATGAGGGTGGAGCCCCCATGATGGGATTGTTTCCCTTAAGAGAGAAGACAAAGAGAGATGATCTCTCTTCTCCATGTGATGACTCAGCAAGAAGGCAACTGTCTGCAATCCGGGAAGATGGCTCTCACTGGAACCCAACTGTGCTGGTGCCCTGATCTCCGACTCCCAGCATCCAGAAATGGTGAGAAATATACTTCTGTTGTTTAAGCATCCAGTATATAGTATTTTGTCATGGCAGCCTGAGCTAAGACGCCCCTCCCCCTAACTGTGGACATAATAATTAATATGTACCATGTCCCATGTGTCGCTTTTTTGGCTTTGGAAACAGATGATCAAGGTGACATGCCCAGGGTCACCCAGTATGGAGTAGGTAAGTTCCAACACCCTCCTTTCGCCTTCCCTGTTTCCATAGTGCTCCAGGGTGCCTTCCAGCACAGGAAAGGCTTTGCTCTAGGGACCCCTGGATAGGGACTAACTGCTCTATGTTGAGGTGGAGAAGCCTGTTGCTGTCTGAGAAGGTACGCATTGTGTATGTGCACATGTGTGAGTGCATGTATGTGTATGCATGTGCACACACGATGGCCCGAGGGAGCTTTGGGGGCTGGGCTGGGATAGGAGTGGCCCGGGAGGAGCTCCATGGTCAGCTGGGGCAGGTGGGGCTAATCTGCCACTAGAAATGATAAGAACAAAGGCAATTTTTTGGCCTGGAGAGAGGTGTGTGACTTTGCCAAGGGCAGGGGGGTATGTGTGTGTGGCGAGAGCAGATCTGCAGATTCCAAAGGGGCCATGCCCCATGCTTCGGGCCATGCTGGCCATGGACACCACAGTAGCCACCATGCCAGGCAGAGCTACAGCTCAGAACTTGGGGCCCAGGAGACAAAGGGAGTGACCCTCCCCCCCGGGAGGCATCCAGGCCATACCCAATCCCAGCTCGGCCTCTACTAGCTGTGTGACTTTGGGAAAGCTACTTAACTTCCCTGAGCCTCCGCTTCCCAGTCTGCAAGTTGGGGGTTTACAATGAGGGTTAGCTGAGTCACAGCTCCCCAAAGTATGTTCACATATCCCTGGAGGTGAGTGGGATTCTAGATGGACTGTGGGTGAACATGTTTTTTGTGTGCTAAAATTATAAGAACATCAAAGTTGTCATTTCACAGATATTGTTGAGGATGAAACTAAAGCAGGTGTTTAAATTTTTCAAAGTGAATCACTTTTAAGAAAAAAAAAATTGAGTAAATAACAGAGCAGGTGGTACATGGATGTGGCCAATTATGAAGGTGATATTTGACAATACAGTTTGGGAAATCCAGAGCCAGACTAGGCTTCATGACGCCCTGGCATGGCAGAGGCCCTAGGGAAGTGTGAGGTGCAGGGACACATGCCCAGCTACACACACACACACACACACACACACTGCCTCTCTGCCCCCCAACAGGGCCTGTCTGCAAGAGCATTTTCTGTATCCATGATCTCATCTGATGTCCAAAAACTGGGAGGTTGGTTACAAAAATCTGCTCTTAGTGGAGACTAAGGTTCAGAGAGGACTCCTGACTTGCCTGAGGCTCCATTGAGGGCACAGGCAGCTTTTCCAGCAGGTGCCTCAGCTCCTTTCAAGTCCACTCTCCCAGCCTCCCTCCTTTCCTGAATGCCCACACCACACACTCACAGACAGACACCCACCCACACTCCCCTGGACTGGGTAACACAGTGTAGACCTTTGTCCTGACCACCCTCACTGTGTAGATGTCCCTTCAGTCCAGGAACCCAAAGACGTACGCGAGCAGTAGTGGTGATAGCGCCCCCAGGCGATGGCTGCACTGCTGCAGATGCTGGCCAATGCCGTCACGAAGCCCTGGAAGCCATGAGCCTGGCAGCCGTTGGAGCCATAGGGCCAGCGCCTGTGGGAGACACTGGGACCAGTGACCCCTTCCCTCTGTCCCTGCCCTTCTCCCACACCTGCCCCTCAGAAGCTTGGAGGGCACCTTCCTGAATGTTGGCTCAGCTCCCCAGAAGAGGGCTTCATGATCTGTTTTTCCTAGAGGAAACAGCAGCCTCAGAGGTCAAGTCCCCAAGGTGAATAGGTGGAGCCCAGTGCAAATACCCTGGGCTCAGTGTCTTTTGATGCACCTCAGTAGGACCCAAGGGTCTCTCTGTGTGGCCAGAAGCCTCCAGCATGGGAAATGAAACATCGTAGTCAGGAGGAAAGCCCATGCCTTTATTCTATAGATAGGAAAACTGAGGCTCAGAGAGGAAAAGGTACTGAACCAAGGTCAGACAGCAGATGAAGACTAAGCCAGAGGGTAGAGCTGAGGGCTCCAGCTCTTAGCTCCATGGGCCAACCAACCAAAACAGCTTCTGTTGCTCTCCTCCCTAAGCCTGGGAAGGAGCAGGCGAAGATCAGGATAAGGAATTGTCACTGATTCAGACCCCACAGACTGGTCAGCCCTGAGCGTCACACTCAGGTGTGCTCCAGCCTCTATTTGAACGCCTGAAACCAGAGCAGGAATGTTCAGTTTGCTTAAGAAAACAATCTTGGAAACACCTGACACCATACTGAAAGATCATGGTTTGCACATAAGGTTTTAGACACTTGTCAAAATCCTGTTTGCTTTTACGAACACTTAGGTAGGGCTTCCTAGGTGCCATGCATCATTTAAGTTACTTCCACATAATAACAAGTTAATACTTCCAGCTGCTGTACGAGTTAGGCAATAATATTCAACTTCTAGAAGAAGCCAAGAGATAGAAATACTGAAGCCAGGACTCAAATCTGGGCAGCCTGGTTATAGGGTCCATGCTCTTAATCCCTACAGTCATCCAGCTCTGTTGGTGGGGTTTGAGCAACTCTAGAAATCAGCCCTGGTTCTTCAGGGATAGTCTGGAACTCAGATTTAGCCTTATGCTGCCTGCCCACCCTTTCCCCTGCAGTGTTCTATAGGTGGGAAGAATGCCTCTGTCCTGGCTGTCCGACACCCAGCTCAGGCTGGGCCCCTGAGCTCAGGGACTGGGGCAGGGGGGGCTGGTACCGGAGGAGGCTGGATGTGGCTGCCACGAGAGCATTCAGGCTGATCCCACTGTCCGCCAGAGCCAGGCTCAGCACCAGCAGGTGGGTGGGGGTCCGCAGCTCCGGGGTCTTGCAGAAAGAGAGGATGGTGAGGCTATTGAGGCAGAGGCCGGTGAGAGCTGAAAAGAAGGGATGGCTGACGTCAGGGCTGGAGAGGCTGCCTGGGGTCAGAACAGGGGGCCTGGGGTGGATGGAGCCTCAGCAACCTTACTGATGCAGCTCGTCAGACATCGCTGGCTCTCGGACTCTAAAGGCCATAAGATGTACATCCTGTCCCACCCCAACTCAAAGATAAGGAATAAACCAATAAGGTACAGCATGATTCATGCTGGAACAGTCACAGTTACCAACAGCTGCTGACACTTGTAGGCTGGGCATGAGGCCGAGCACTTTCTGTGGATCCTCCCATTCAGTCTTCACCTGGATGCTGTCCTCCCCGTGTACAGCTGGGAAGCAGGCTTAGGGACACTAACTAACCTGCCCTAAGCACACAGCTGGTGAGTGGCAGAGCCGGACTCAGACTCAGGTCTGTTTAATTCCAAAATGCCACTCTGAGGCTGTTCAAAGAGCAATGTCAGGGACAGCCTGGGAGAGGTAGGTTGAGGGGAGATCTGGGAGCTTCCTGGAGGAGCAGGCAATGAGGTGAGTCTGAGAGGGTGACCTCAGGCAGACCAGATCTCTAGTTTTAGCCTGTTCACCCACTTGCTGCTCTCTGAACCCTGCCTCCCCACTGAAAGGGAGGAGTTGGGAGAATCCTATCTTCAAAATTGCGAGTGTTTACTAGGAGAGCAGGGTGTGGAAGAACATTCTAGAAAAAGGGAACAGCATGTGCAAAGGTTTAATGTGGTAAAATTTCCAGGTCCATTTAAGGACTGAGAGGGATGCTAGATTGTAGGGTTCCCAGAAGAGAGGAAAAGGGGCAGGGTCCCCAGCCAGTGGTGTCCCAAACTTCCAGGACCAGCCTGGTGGCTGCCCCTCCCTCTCCATCATCAGCTCTCAGAGGAAATGGGCTGATTATTTCTCTGGATCTGCTGTGAAAAGGGCCGCATTCCCTAATAACTTAGTCGTGGACTGACCCAGCACCATGATCTCCAGTCCTAACTCTGGCCTCAGGGAGCATCTCAGGGATTCTGGGCTGAGGCAGACACCTTGTGGCCCCTGGAATGGAAATGCATAGGGCTGGGAACAGAGATGGCGGGAGAAATGTGGAGCTGGAGAGGATGGGGGCAAATGAACTTAAATCCTGAGTGTCTATCTAGGCCAGCGCTTCACACCCATGACCCCATCTAACCTTCACCACCACCCACTTGGGGTCAGAGACCCCAGCTGAACTGGGTTATAGTCACACAAACAGGAGGTGACAGAGCTGTCTGTCTCCAGAGCCTACCAGAGGCCTGAGCTTATATGAGATTCTTAGCAGGATTTCTGGGGAGTGGATTAAAATTTTTCCCGGCCGGTGGGACACGAAAAGGCCTGAATTCTGGTTCTTGGTCATGTTCTGGGCCGATGTCCCTCACTCCCTGGGCCTTGCTCTCCCAGACCGCGGCCTGCATCCTACAGGTGCACCCATCAGAAGCCCCATGGGTGGAGGCACAGAGGAGCAGGGTTTGGGGACCTCTCCTTGTCAGCTCCATGGCTGTGACCTGAGTTCTGGGAGCCCACTGGGTGCCCGCTCCACCCCAGGTCCTTCCTGGCTCACCTTCTACCAGCAGCACCATCCCCACAGCCAGCACCTCCAGCTCCCCGAAGCCGGTGGGCAAGGACCCAGATTCTGCCATGCTCGGCCCTTCTCCCTGCCAGCCTGGCTCTTCTCTGGCGCACCAAAACCAAGCTCCACCTTTTAAAGGGCCATTTCACGTGCTGGCACAAGCAGGTGATTATGCTAGACCTCGGGCTCCTTCTTGCTGCCCCCTGCCCTAAACTGTGCTTTTGGCCCCAAAAGAAGGAACCCATTCACCAGTTGGACAGTGCAGCCTTTGTGAAGCGGGAATGGAAGCCTGTCTCATTCATTTCAGCCCAATCAGGCAGGATTAAAGTCCCGGAATCCAAATGGTGTGTGGCTGAGAGCCAAATTAGAAAAGAGTTGCATAACCAAGGGAAGGGTGGGGAGCAGAAAAAGGGATTTGAGTGGCAGCTGTGCTTGAGACTGGGTCAGGAGCCAGGTCCTTCCATGCGTGTGCTCACAAGCAACTGGGAAAAGGATGATGCTTGACAGGTCAGCCGTTGTCACAGAAAGAATCCCAACTGGGACTAGAGACTGAGGTCGTGTTTCAGAACCTGACATTAACCAGCTATCAGGACTGGGGTGGGACCATTGGGGTCTTCTCAGTTTCCTTCTTTGCAATGGAAATATCCTTTCTAAGTCTCAGAAAAATACATCATGGATATGGCCTCCAGGCTGCACTGCCCAACTCCCACAGGGCATTTAAGCTATAGGAGCATAAAAATCTCCCAAAGGCATTAGCTTGGGACAGAGGGACTGCTGTCTTAGTGGCCCAGGACCCCACTAAGAGCTTTGGCTTCTACAATGAGGTCCTGTTATCAAGCTACACTGGCCAATGGTGTAACATTTGGAAACACTAGTCTAGAGTGATTTAACTCCTTTTCTGATAAAGAAACCAAGGTCCAGAGCTCTATCAGCAATATAGTTAATGTTGAGACCCCACTAAGAGCCAGGCACTATGCTAACTGACCTTATGATGACTCCTACAGCAATTCCATGAACTAGATACCATCATCCTTTGCATGTCATGTGAGGGAACAGGCTCAAAGCAGTTTAGAATTGACCTGAGGTCATGTGGTAATTTGTGAGTTCAGCTGAAACAGAAGCCTGGTCTCCTATCCCCTGGGATCCGGGTCTAGCGGCTCATTCTATTCCCATGCCTTTCCTCCGTTGGACCCCACCTCCATCTAATCAAGCCTAACCACCTCACAGTGCTTGCCCACATCCTCTTGGAAAACTTTCTTGATAAACGGTTACCCTTTTCCTAATTTCTACCTTGCATTACTGGTTCATACATGTGTCAAGTTTTTTTTTCATGCCTGCAAGACTGCAGAAGACTTAAGGGGAGATGGGAAAGCAGGATAGGGCCAGGAATCAAGACCAGAGCTCAGTTAGGCCAAACAGAGATGAGAAGGCATCTCCAACAGAAGGAGGAAAAGGCAGAGATGTGGGAATGGTCACCCTTTTTGGCTTGGGAAGGAGGAGGGACAGGTGGCAAGCATTGAGAAAACCAATGGATTGGAAGAGAGGAAGAGATGGGAACCAACATTTCCTAGAAGCCAAGATTGTCAAAACTGGCCTGGCACAGAGCTAGGCATTTCATGTGTGCACTGGGGCCCTAAGTATCTGCCTTGGTCACACCTCACTGGTCTAGGTCTGCCTACGTCTATAGGCACCAGGCACTAGGGAACCTTCTGGAAAAGCTGAAGGAGCTAGGTAGGGCATGCTGGACCAGAGAGCAGAGCCTGGGGGTCAAACATATCAAGTATCCGAATCTTTCCAATTCCTTTAAGAGCATGTGACTTTAAGTGCCAGTGAAATTGTGGGCTTACTACTTAGGAGGGAGCTTCTATTACCACAGGCCATCAAAATCTGGGAAACTTGGGTGGTTTAATTTTCATAAACACCCTGATTAGAGTAACATTACTTCCCTTTTTCAAATGAGGAGGATACACATCAAGAGAGACCGTGTAACTTATCCAGGGTCACGGCCTATAAATGGAAGAGCTGGGATTTGAACCCAGGCTGGCCTGGTCCTTGAGCTTGGTCTCTTTCTAGTGTCTTTATCACCTTCATCTCATTGCTTTTCCCCTATAAAACAGTGTCACAGGAGACAATTTCCAATGGCCTTCATCAGAGGCCAGGTCTGTCTTCATCCTCTCTGAGCCCAGGCACCCCTGCAGGGTCCATGTAGCCCACAGCCTAGCTGGCATGAGGCGACTTCGCAGGTGGACAGCCAAGCTGGCCAGTGCAGGAGCCACTTGCCCCTGGGTGGCTGCCCACTTGCCCCACCTTGCCACACCCTGGCCTCTCTGGGTCTGGGGCTGTTGCCACGGAAGAGGATCCTCCACCCTCTCCCTTAGGACTGGTGATTCCAGGAGTAATAAGCGGCTGAGTGCTATGGCCAGGGCTCCCCTCCCTAATCCCCAGTCTGTCTGTGTTTATCCCATGGCCTCAGGCGGGGGCGGGGGGGGTGCTGATGAGCCAGTGGGCAGCTGCTGGGCTTCCTGGGCTGGGACGACAGAGCAGTCCAGGGACAGGCCCCTGCCGGGGCTACAGAGGAGCCAGGAGCCATGAGGGTGGCAGTGGGCATGCTCTGGCTCCTGGCCCTCTGGGGGCACCCCCCAGCCCACGGCTCCTGCCCCTCTCAATGCAGCTGCAGCCTCCACGTCCTGGGTGATGGCAGCAAGGCCAGGTATGTCACCAGGTGTGTGGGATGGGTAGCCCGCCGCTTCCCTCTAGCAGCTTGGCTGGGTTGGGAGGGCTGTATGCAGGGCCCTCAGAACATGGCTGGGTGAGACCTCTATCTTCCAGGCCCTTGAGGCCCAAGTGTCCTAGGGGGCTGGTCTGCTTTCCATTGTCTTCCAGCCAGCAGGGCATGGGAAGTACCAAGTCCCTTTCTTTACACGTGGGGGCAGGGGTGGGACACAGTGTGCCCACTCCAGGAGATCCATCCTGAGTCCTCCTCCAGGATCCTGGTAGAGGGAAACCCTCCAAAGGGCATGAGAAGTCTCTCTGTTACCTCTTTCTTTTCCTCTCCTTTCCCCCTTCCTTCCTTCCTTCCTTGCTTCCTTTCTTCCTTCCATTCTATTCCACCATTCTCTCTATATCTCCCTAGCCCCTTTTCTCCCAGGCCTCTTCCATTCTCTTGCCTTAGCTTCTGGGGTTACCCAGTACAGCCCAGGTATTTCTTACCACCCCACCCAGAATATGACCACCTGCCTCCTCATGTTTTTCCCACTTTGGGGCACCTCTGGCCCATCCCCCAGGAGCCTCGGCCTCAACATATTTCTACGGGCTTTCCAAAAGCCCAGGAGTGCCCATTCCATTGCAAGCAAGCACCCCTATATCCTCAGCCGTTTCTTTGACTTTCCCCAAGCCCTACCTGAGCTCTGAGAGCACCTCCATCCTCTCCTCCTCCCTTCCATGGGATGTTCCAAAGCCACTGTGATTTGTGAACCCTTGCTCTCCCACCATGGCCTCCTCTCCTTTTCTCTTTGGCAGTCTTTAGACTATCTTTTCTCTGACATCTTCAACTTATCCACTAGTGACCATCGCATTTCCCAACTTGTTTATGAATTTCAGTCCTTGGCTCAGGGCCTTTCCTACCATCTTTTTAACATTTTAGAATTCCATTCTCCCTTTCTCCCTTGTCTTAGATGGGTGCTGGGAGCCACTGATGATTTCTGATCAGGGCAGCAGTGTTATCAGTGTGACACTTACAATGATCCTGGCAATGGGTGTTGGGTTGATCGGGTGTGAGGGGATGGAAAGAATGGAGAGTCACCCCCCCCCCCCCATGAAAGGATACCCTGTGTGGTCTGAAAAACAAGAACTCCGTTTTTGACCCAAGTCTCTGATGGTCCAATTCATATGGATCATCAGAGGTAAGGATTCTATCCTCAAAAAAAGCCAGGGCTAAGCCCTGAGCCAGCCAGGAAATAGCCTCTGGCCAAGGACAGTGTGACTAGGGTGATGAAGAGCCTCTCCTGCTACTTACAGAAAGCACAGGGCTGAGAATCACACAGCATCAGTGACAGACCTGGTCCTAGAACCCACAGCTTTGGTTCCATTTCCAGATCTCTTCTCAACTGGTAATTCTGTCATGGGCAGGGACCAGGGGAGGGCTTGTGATACCAGGTTAGCCTTAAGATAGAAAATAAAATTCCAAGGTCAGTTTCCAGGGCTCTAATGTCAGCCAGTAGCCATCTTTCCTCTGAAGCCAGAGCTCTTACCATCAGTTCCACCTGCCTGACAGTCCCATGACTGATAGGCACCAGCCCATCTGCATGGAGCGTCCTATGAGGGCAACGATGCCAGGAAAGGCTATAGGAGGCCCTGAGGTCCCCAATGGCCACAAGCACAGATAGCAAAGTCAGACGGAGGCTTCCTCCTCGTCCCAGATGCCTTCCTCAGCCCACCTCCAACCAGGGACTGTCAGAGGGTTCCAACCTTACATCAGGATAGCCTGGGTGACCTGCCTATGCTCCATGCTCCCACGATCATGAACTTGTGGGTACTTGTGGATACTGGGGTTTCCTTGGGGGGCCCAGTCTGGGCACCAGGACAGAAGTGTTCCCATGTTCTTTATGCCCAGTTTGCCCCACCAGATGTGCTGTTGGCTCCTGCTGGCTTCTTAGTGGTTTCTTTGATCCCTCCCTTGATAAATTTCAGGGCATGTTTCTGGTCAACTGCCTTCCTCCCTCCTACATCCAGACCTTCCTCTTTGCAACAGTCAAACTTCCATTATCATTGAAAATATCACTGCCACCAGTGATATCTTCCTTAGCTGGATTGTAAGCTATTGTATAGGGACAGGGGCTATGAGTCTGATATTCTTCTGAATCTCCATAGCACCCATCCCTCAGTAGGGGCGTCCATGTATACCTGAAGAATGTGAGTGGGTGGGAGCCCCTGTGCCACTGACAAGGAAAAGCAAGTCAAGTTCAGCCAGTCAACTCCGAATAGAGTATTCAGGCTGAACTGATGGATGCTGGCAGAGTGTGTGTTACATCAGGAAGTCCTGATGTGAGCAGTACAAAAAGAACAAGGTCCCCTAGCAAAGCAAAACGTGACCACTGCCCCCACCTGCTCCAGTGTGAGCGGAGAAGCCCTCTAGATGAAATAGGCTGCACAAGGGCTGGGTCCCTCTGGTCTAGCCTCCAAGTTTTATCTCCTTGAGAATCTTTTCCTTTTTACCTTATGTGGGTGTGCTGCTCTCTCCGAGACGGCACGTAACACAGCCTTGAACTGTAGGTTCTTGGATGGCAAGGCCTGCTTCTTTTTATCTCTCTATCCTCTGTTTTAGTGCCAAACTTAATAGAACAAAGTTTAGGAGGTCACTGTCTGGGCAGAGGGATCACTGCAAGGAGCTTTGCAGCGCTGGGATGCAGGAATTTTTGATAGTGGTCAATAAATAGCATTGCACTCCTCCAGATGACAGGTCTGCAGAACTGGTACACAGCAGGACCTCACTTAAACCCTGAAACCACCTCGGGGAGGTGGTGGGAGGTTGTGGGAAACTGAGGAAAATAGAAGTTATATAATATACTCAAGGACACACAGCCAGCAAGCAGAGAGCCCAGATATGAATCCAACTGCAGGGGCCAAGTCCTAGCTCTTAAACATCTTAATCACCTCGTGGTCCCTCCGGGTCAGGGGAGGCTTGAGGCACCCAGTGAGTGTATGGCTTCATTTCTGATGCCCAAGTTATATATATAATTGTATGATATGATATTACATATATGTCATATAAATAATATCACAAAAACTGAGGTATAATTTAACAAAGGAACACTTTTAACACATATATGCAGTGATGCAATGCTCAAAATGATCTCAAGATTTATGAATACCATTCATTCTTAATGCACTGTAGGTGGTGTGAGTTGTAAGGGGACACAGAGGTCCTTCAGCCAGGGACAGGACCAAATGGCCCTCTGGGACCCCTGCGAAAGGCTCTCAAAGCAAGAACCCCTCAAAGGGAAATCCGGAGTCTGCTCGTCCGCGGCGCCACTCCAGGGCCCACCTCAGCCTGGAGCCTGGGTTTGGTGGTCCCGGTTCCCGTGCAGACCGGGAAGCCTCCTGAAGGAAGGTCCGGGAGGGAGCGGGGTAGGATCGCGGACCCGACAGGACCCTCGCTCAAATGTCCCCCATTTCTGTGACCAGGACGGTGGTGTGCAGCGACCCCGACATGACCCTGCCCCCCGCGTCCGTCCCTCCGGACACCTCCAGACTGCGCCTGGAGCGGACGGCCATTCGCAAGGTGCCCGGAGAGGCCTTCAGGCCGCTGGGCCGCCTGGAGCAGCTGTGGCTGCCCTACAACGCCCTCAGCGAGCTCAGCGGCCTCATGCTGAGGGGCCTGCGCCGCCTGCGTGAGCTGCGCCTGCCCGGGAACCGCTTGGCCGCCTTCCCCTGGGCGGCGCTCAGGGACGCCCCCCAGCTGCGGCTGCTGGACCTGCAGGCCAACCGCCTTTCGGCCGTGCCGCCCGAGGCCGCGCGCTTCCTGGGGAACCTCACCTTCCTCGACCTCTCCAGCAACCAGCTGCTGAGGCTCCCGCAGGAGCTGCTGGCCACCTGGGCTCACCTGCAGACCGGGCCCTTCCTTCCCGGCCACCACACCAGGCTGGTGCTAGGTAAGGGGCGGTATCCTTCACTTGGAGCTAGCTTGGGGAGCCTGCGGGTCTTAGGCAAGTTATTAAGCCTCTCTGAGTCTTGATTCTTTACCCGAAAAATAGAAATCACGCCTGCCTTCTGGATCTGAGTGAAGACTGAGTGAGAGGCACACACTGGCAGGTTTGGAGCTCAAGCTGCTGCCAGTTCAAATCCCAGCGCTGCTTCTTACTAGCTGTGTGTCCCCGGGGTAAATTGCTTAGCTTCTCTGTGCCTTGGTTCCCCTTCTGTAAAGAGAGAATGGCAATAACATCTATCTCAAAAGGTTGGAGTTGCAAGTAAAAGACAGTTCTTAGCACACAGTAGGTACATGTGGCAGGCACAGTGGTGTGCCACCTGGGTCCCTGTCAAGGTAGAGCTGGCTGCCCAGGTTTTGAGGGCACTGTCAGCAGTGGCCTTCAGCTGCCAGCCCTGTCAGGGACAGCCTTAGCTGCAGAGCAGCCTTGCCCAAAGCCACCCATCCTTTCCGGACACAGCCCCTATCCAAAGACCTGTCAGGTGAGAGTCTAAGGACCCAGCTGCTTGGCATGACTCTGATGGGTTATTTCAGCTCCCGAGTCCCCCAGGGATTCACCAGGCCCACTTCTCAACTCTGTGTCTCCCTCTTCCTTCTTTCCTTCCTTCCTTCCTTCCTTCCTTCCTTCCTTCCTTCCTTTCCTCCTTAATGAACATGCTGCACATGTTCATCTCAGAGTCTGCTTCCAGGAAACCCAACTTCCAACAATCTTCAAAACATGTGAACACCCCCACCCCCTTGACAGTCTCCTCTAAGCACTAGGTACACATACATGGATGGAAGGTGGTCCTAACTCTTTGCTAACTGGTCAGTCCTTACTGGCCATCTGCATTAGTGTGGCACTGAAGCTTCCCTAAATTTCTTGCTCCCTCACAGAACTTGACCCTCACCATATCCCAGGGGGTAGATAGTGCAAGTATAATGTCCTTTGTTTTACAGATGAACAAACACAACCTGAGATTTAGTAAGTAGCGGTTTGGGCCCAAGGCTCATGTCAGATAGACTGATTCTCTTTCCTCTGTCCTGTGAGGGGATGGGGAGTTGTGGCAGAGGGTGGGTGGTGGGGAGTGGGTGGATAGTATCAGAAGAGAGCCCTCCTAGCAGCATGTGCCTGGAACATACCTTGGCTCATATAGGGTCCAGCACCAGGGGCTGGAGCAGTCTCAGAATGGTTTGGGGCAGCTCTTGCCCCAAGGCCCAGGAGAGTCTCTCAACGAGGGAATATTTAGAAGCCTCACTGCCTGCAAACAGGGCAGGGAACAGCAAGCCCCATTCCAGCTCTCTGCAGACTTTCTCATCTGATAAAGGATAATATATAGGATAGTACTCACAGGGAAAAAAATTGTTTATTTGAAAATAACATTTAACTGAATGCCCTTTTCAATATATGTATGCTATATAAATTTCATACATATATATGAAATATCTGATAACTTTACTGCAATGACCATGTCAGGCAGCCAGGGCAAGAGGTATTCACCCAATATTACAAATAAGGAAAATGAAGTACAAGCGATCTTCCAGGTCATGCAGCCAGGAAAAGGCCCCCTGCGACTCAGTTGCCCAAAGCAGAGTTGAATGGTTATACTAGCTGACCCCCTCTCTTTGATTCCTTCTTGTTTGTAATGAACCAATGTCTTAACAGGTGAACCATCTCTTTTCCTGCCTAAAGCTCATACCTAGCCATGAGGGTGACAGGTGGCATAATTCATTACAGAAAATTAACATTGATTTTAATTACATAACTCACACATGATTATATGTAAACATTTAAAATATTACAGAAAAAGCTGGGGTGCCTGGGTGGCTCAGTTGGTTAAGCATCAAACTTCAGCTCAGGTCATGATCTCACAGTCCTGGAGCCTCAGAGCTTGGAGCCTGCTTCGGATTCTGGGTCTCCCTCTCTCTCTGCCCCTCCTCTGCTCATGCTCTGTCTCTTTCTGTCTCAAAAATAAATAAAAACATTACAAAAAATTAAAATATTATAGAAAAAGCTAAAGACCCTTTTGTTCCCTCTTCTGATCCCGAATCCTTCTCCCCCTTCTAACAGGTAGCACTGTTACGTTCATTTGCATGTTCTCTTTTGAATGCATTTGCAGGGGTGCCTGTGTGGCTCAGTCAGTTACGCGTCCAACTCTTGATCTCAACTCAGGTCTTGATCTCAGGGTTGTGAGTTCAAGCCCTGCGCCGGGCTCTGCACTGGGTGTGAAGCCTCCTTAAAAATAATACATTTATGGGGCGCCTGGGTGTCTCAGTCGGTTGAGCATCCGACTTCGGCTCAGGTCATGATCTCGTGGTTCGTGAGTTCAAGCCCCATGTCGGGCCCTAGTGCTGACAGGTCAGAGCCTGGAGCCTGCTTTGGATTCTGTGTCCCTCTTTCTCACCACCCCACCCCTGCTTGTGCTCTGTCTCTCTCTGTCTTTCAAAAATGAATAAACATTAAAAAAAATTTTTTAATAAAAAAATTAAAAATAAAATAAAAAATAATGCATTTACATACACATACATATATAAACATACATACACATAGAAATTTTATCTGTGTTTTACATAAAGTTTCAGATTGTATATGTCATATTGTTTATATCAACCAGCACTAACTTCTTCACTCAACAATAGGTCTTGGAAATCTTTGTAAGTTGCTACAAATGGATCAGCTTCATTATTTATAAACTACTGCATAATTTTTAATAGTATAGTTATACTACAGTTAATTTAGCCATTCTCCCTTTATTGGCCCCTTAGATCGTTTCCATTATTTTATTAACAGCTATGATGATACAGAGAACATTCTTGACAATGCATCCTTGTGCACGTAGACAAATGTTTCTCTAGGATAAGAACTGAAAAATGGAATAGGTCATGGAGTGTGCACATTAGACAGTTTAATATCAGTCTAATAGTCTCCAAGTGGCTGGGCCAATTCTCACCCCACACCTGTGCTGTGCGAGACCACAAATGCAGGTGTTCACTCTGCCAGTTTACTTGAGTGCCTATCAGTGTGGGAGCTTGGTTCTAGGTGCTGGGGACATAGCAGGGAAGAAGATAGATGAAAATTTATTCCCTCATAAGGCTAATAATTTAAATGGTTGGAAGATTTAACTTCTGCCAGTCTTAGGGGTAAAAGTTTCCCTGTCATTTAACTTTGCTATTTGCATTCATTCTTTGGGGGCTCAATTGTAAGAGGTGAAAGCCAGGTAGCTCACCACCAGAGCTGGGTGCTCATGATTCTTGGGGTGCAGATGTATCATTAAATGCATTTAACCAGTGACACAGGGTAGCGGTTACGAGAGGGATGGAGTGAGGATGGATAGAAGAAGGAACTGGTATCCTCCCAACTGGTGTTCAGAAGGACCTGAGAGTCACGCATGTACAAGCAGATGTATATGCGACCTCCTCAAACCTTACATTTCCCCTTCCAAATATATCAAATATATGCATGCAAATAAATAATCAAATATATGCATGCAAATAAATAATATGCCCTTGATTATTAGACATACTATCAAATTTAATAACAATCTTTGGGGGTAAAAAGACACCACATGAAATGAATTCATTCCGTATTTCAGAAATGCAAACATGTAAAAAGGAATCGTGCTTTAGGTATGAGGACACATGATACGCCTGTATCTGTAGAAGGCTCTTGGATGTAGAAGGGTGGGTGCAGTGACCTACTGTCATCTTTATAAATAAGTCCAATTTTAAAGTAAAGAGGGCTGGGGATATGACATAGGATTTGACTTCCTGGCCTCCTCACTCCTCCCCTTTTGAGCTTGTATCAAAGGGACCAATGTCAGAGCCACCCTCCTTACTGGGGTGATGCTGAGAGTTCCACACTGAACTGAGAGGACAGGGATCAAGGGTCAGGGGTCACAAAGAATTTTGAGAAATTTATTTTGGCATATTGCAGGTATTGCTGAAATCCTCGCTGCCTGACCAGTAGCCTGAAAGGGTCAGTCCAGGAATGGCAGCAGTAATTGCCAATTTTCTCAGTGTGCTGTATGGCTTACCCAAATGCTTAACAGGATTTGTTTTTATTTATGCCTATAGCAACCCTGAAAGGGAAGTACTGCTATCATTCAAGTTGAAGAACCAGCCTTAAGGTTGCACAGCTAGAGAGGCAAGGAGCTGGACCTGGAGGCCAGGTCTGCTGACTCTGAGCTCAGGATATGCCTTGTCCTCCCTGACGGGGCAGGGGGGCTGGGCATGGGGATATGAATATCGAGAGCTCACCTCTTACCCTCTCATCCCTGCAGGGCTGCAGGACAACCCCTGGGTATGTGACTGCCGCCTCTATGACCTAGCCCGTTTCCTGGAAGGCTGGGCCCCAAACCTGGCTTTCATAGAGGCCAGGCTGAAGTGTGCCAGCCCGCGCAGCCTGGCCGGAGTGGCCCTCAGCCAGCTGGAACTGAGGAAGTGCCAGAGTCCGGAGATCCGTCCAGGGGTAGCCAGCCTCAGGTCCCCTCTGGGCAGTGCAGTATTGCTACGTTGTGGGGCCACTGGGGTCCCTGGGCCGGAGATGAGCTGGAGGAGAGCCAACGGGTATCCGCTCAACGGCACAGGTTTGTGAGCTACAGGGACTGTGGTGCTGAGATTGCAGACTGAGTGCGGGGGTGGGGGGGGGGGATGTCAGCATCTTTGGTGGGAGGTCAGGTCTGCCGAGGAGAGGGAGGTCAGCTGAGCGAGGCTGTTTACTCCTGTTGTGGCTGAGTGGAGGTAGACAGGCTCTGCCCAGACAGAACATGGGACAGTGGCTTCCATGATGACAATAGCTGTCAACCTGCCCTACATATTCCAGAAGACACTCTGATCAGGGCCCACCCTGGGAGGAACAAAATGCTGCCATTTTGGTGGAAGATACTCTTAGTGTATTTGATATTTATAGTAAGTTTCCAAGTTGTGAATGTTAAGCCAGTTTCACTAGGAGTGATTAATAATATGAGTTACCATCTATTGAAGTCCTTAGGTGTTGAGTACATTATGTGCATAATGTCACTGAACTTTAAAGAACAACCTGGTTATCCTTTTTGTTTTGTAAGTCAACAGAATCTGAGATGCTAAAAGCTTGGCCTACAGCACACAGCCTCCCATGTTATTTTTGCTGTGTAGACAGAGATGGTTCATCTCTGGTACAGGATGGTGGGGTTTACCAGAGTCATAGCCTACCTGCGTGCAGGCAAGGGGTTGAGGAGTGATCGTTTCTTAGTGCATGACCAGAAAACCGCATGTCCTCGCAGCTCCCTTCGGGGTCTCCTTCAACTAGGCTGGCGAGTGTTGCTCTGGGATTGTGGGTTTGAAATCAATTGACAAACAAACATTGTATAAGGAGCTTCATTATGTAAAACACAAAGTCGAAGACACTCTGATGGAGGTGGCAGTGTGTCTGGGCAGGGTGGCAATGTGCTTCCGCCTAGGGCTCTGTCTCGTGTTCACCCTGACCCACCTTCCCCCACAGAGCACAGCTTGCCTCCCTAAGGAGTCCGTTCTATAGGATTCCAGGGCCCTGAAGAATACAGATTTAGAAGGCAGATCATCCTGAGACTCAGCCTGAGCCTAGGTCTCCCCAAATTTGAGCCCAGGTGATCTTGATCCCCTTGGCTAGTCTAAGAAAAGTTGAGTAACTCCCAGTGGTTTCTCAGGATGACAAGGTCTCCTATGTATACAAGAGTATGCACAGTCCAGGGGCCATGAACTTGACCCTAGGAGGAAGCTTGGGGCAGATGGGCCCACTCATTTTCCTGCTTTATGCCTCTTTCCCCTCAGTGCATCAGGAAGTTGCCAGCGATGGCACGAGTTGGACGCTGCTGGGCCTGCCTGCTGTGTCCCACCTTGACTCAGGAGACTACATCTGCCAGGCCAAGAACTTCCTGGGAGTCTCTGAGACTGTCATCTCCCTGGCCGTCACTGAGCCCCAAGCTTCCACAGAACACGGTGGGAGCCCAGGGGCACTGTGGGCAAGGACAGGTGAGGGGGCGGAAGCTGCCGCGTACAACAAGATGGTGGCCAGGCATGTCCCTGACATTCCTGGACCTGCTGTCCTGGCCACTGGGCCCCCTGTGTCCAACATGAAGGAGGAGCTGACCCTCCAGCACTTCCAGATGGGGATCCCAGGAGAACGCTTGAACGGGCAGGCGGGACGCCAGGAGACCCAGATGGTGAGGTCTCTCAAGGTGGTGGGAGACACTTACCAGAGTGTGACCTTGGTGTGGAAGGCCCCCCAGGCTGGGAGCATAACTACCTTCAGTGTCCTCTATGCTGTCTTTGGGCAGCGCAGCATGCGGAGGGTGGTTGTGCCGCCTGGAAAGACCAGCATCACCATCCGTGGGCTGGTGCCCAAGACCAAGTACGTGGCGTGTGTCTGTGTGCGGGACCTGGTGCCCCAGAAGGAGCAGTGTGTCATCTTCTCCACGGACGAGGTGGTAGACGCCGAGGCCACCCAGCGGCTCATCAATGTGGTGGTGATCAGCGTGGCTGTTGTCATCGCCCTGCCCCTCACCCTGCTTGTCTGCTGCGGTGCTCTGCGAAGGCGCTGCCAGAAGTGCCGTTCTGGGGGCTCCGCCGAGGCCTACGTCAACCTGGAGAGGCTGGGCCACAGCGAGGATGGCTCTGAGGAGCTGTCCCAGCACAGCCTCAGTGAGGCCGACAGGCTCCTCTCGGCCCGTTCCAGCCTGGACTCTCAGGTCTTGGTGGGCAGGGGGGGCAGACGGATCAATGAGTACTTCTGCTGAGGGGGGTGCTCCCCTCCAGGTGCCCACACACCTGCCACATCTACTTTCTGTCTTCCACTCTCACCTGCTCACTCTGACACCTGAGCCCACACTCACCCACTCTTGCCCACTTGGGTTCCTGCTTACTCATACGTGTGCACACAGTGACAGCAGCTAACACTTATTAAGCACTTACTATGTGCCAGGAAGTGTTCTAAGTGCTTTACATACACTGACTTGTTTAATTCTTATAACAACCCTTTGCAGAAGGCCCTCCCATTTTCCTGGAGAAGAAACGGGGATTAACCGACTTGCTTCTATCAGTCAGTTTTTCCCATGTAACAAATAAAAGCAAAATCTCAGGGGTATGCAGCAACAGGCACTATTTTCACCCAACCTACAGGTCTGTGGGTTGACCAGGGTGTCTCTGCTTCATGAGTTCTATTTGGGGCCCAGGATGAAGGGTCAATGGCTACTTGGGGCAGTCTTTCTCGGAGAGGTCAGATGATATCAGAGGAATGAACAAAAATAGGCAATGTCTCTTAAGTGCTTGGCTGTAGAGCTGGCACATTGCCATTTCTGCCCATATTCTCTCTGCCAAAGCCAAGTCCCATGGCCAAACCCAACTTTCATGTGGCATCAAAGGACAGCTCTGCCAGGGAGGTGATGGGGGGCGGGAAATAGTTTGCCGAGCAGTGATCTAATCCACTATATTGCCCACAATGTACACACAACTAGAAGGTGGCAGTTCTGGAGTCAGGATCAGGCAGTTGGTTCCAGGGTTGACAGTCCTTACCATGCCCCTCTTCTGCATCTTGATTACATTTATGCTAACTCATAGGCACTCACACACGCAGTCCCTTGATGCATTAGCCAAATTTGTATAGTCACACACACACACACACACACACACACACACAGACCCACGCTGTGCCCTCACTGTGTACACTTAGGGATTCTAACATTTTTTTTCTGGGTGCCATTCTGCCTAGAGATAATCATTCGATTTCAATAAACTCAGTGAATTGCAATAAATTTGATTTGGATGATGCCCAAGAGACCACTGCTCATTTACTCTCAGATGTCAGGCTGGAGGAATCTGAGAGACCCTCCGTGGTGGGCGACACAGTACACCCAATGCTGTCTGGCACACAGCTCACCTCTGTTCCCATGTAGCAGTCTTTGTTAGGATTACTGACATTACCTGCATTCCTGAGGGTGTCTCAGGGCTTTCCTAGTTACTCAGTAGGCCACTTCAAGGTGGGATTCCTGTTCAGTTTGCTTCAAGTTGGGAAGCCTCTGAGACACCTCTGTGAACAGGTGAAGATGAATGTTTCCAGCAGAAGGGTCAATGTTGTGTCTTGTCTACAAGTCCAGGCTTTCATAAGGGGAGCATTCAGGGTGTTTGGTGCCAAGGCCTCTAGACAACAACGGAGAAAATTTGGGTACGGCAAGCAATCCCAGGGAACTATCCTGCTGGTATCGCCTAAAGTTACTGTACTCCCTCTCACATTTACAAAAGACCTTACAACATCTGACCTTACAACATATTTCCTTGCCTTCTCTTATTTGATTTTTACAACAACCCATTATGGAGTATGAGCTGCTTGATTTTACAGATGAAAAAACTGAAGCCCAAAGAGTTGACTGATTTGTAGGGGGTAGTGATCAATTTTCTTGGAGGATCTAAGTCTTTGATAACTTTCTGGCCAAGCTGAAGGTCACTATTCAGTGTTGATCTCTACAACATGATCTACAGCAAGTTCATTATGGGAATGGATTTTTTCAAGTCATTGAAAACTGTAGGAACCATAAGACCACCAGTACACATGAGTATGGAATTTCCATATGTGGATATTTTCTGCCCATCACTCGGAGGGTACATCTGACTATAACTTATGGGCCATAGCCATTGGTAAGAGAAATTATTTGGTTGGAAGATGACAAAACCATTGTCTACAGCATGGGTCAACAAACATATTCTGTAAAGAAAGCCAGATAGTAAATATTTTAGGCTCTGTCACTACTACTCAGCTCTTCTGATGGAGTGTGAAAGCAGCCACAGACAATATGTAAGTTATGGGCATGGATGTGTTCCAATAAAATGTTATTTACAAAAACAAGTGGCAGGCTGGATTTGGCTCTCAGGCGGTAGCTTTCCAAACCCCAACGTATATTCATTAAGACTTTTCTGCTATTGAGACCCAAGACTCAATTCTGATTGTTTGCTATATGAGATTGATAGGCACTCCCCAAATCAGAACAAATTAAGTGGATGAAAGCAGCCATCTATTGAAATGATTAAGATGTTTTCTCTAAATGATTGGCTGAGCCAATTAAGATTGAAAAATTAATGGCCCAAAGACAATAAACATCCAGTCAGTTTTATTAAACCTTGTTTGAAGAAAATTCAGGAACTTGAAAGCAAGAATTTGTTAGTATTTATTCAACATCATGTGAATGTGTGTGTGTGTGTGTGCGTGTGTGTGTGTGTGTGTGTGTGAGAGAGAGAGAGAGAGAGAGAGAGAGAAAGAGAATTCAAACTTTTCAATAATTCATTAAGACCTGCTTTAGTGGGTCTGGATGGAATGACTCCAAAGATAGTCAGTCTCCCAATTTCCATCTTGTCAGTCTTCCTTTGTGTGTTCTGTCTTCCCTGGTTTGTTCTTGTAGAGGGGAACCATCCTGGATTATGCTCATAAATGTTCACGTAACTGGAAAAAAATTAATTCCCGCTCTAAAAAATAAAATGATGTCTGGTTTATATATTGATCTTTTGGTATATGAGTCTGATTAGTATAAGTTGGTCCCTGAAAACCTTTTAGAGGGCAGGGAAAATAATTTCTTGTCTCCCAGTGATGAAGACCAACCTACACCAGGGTGGTCCCACAGCATGGTGTCCTTGGAAGCCTTGTTTGGAGGTTTAATGAGATTGTGGCATCTCCATCATGTCTTTTTCTAACTACAACATAATTATATTTCTTTTAACCTAAGCAGGGCGTATGTCCAATGCCACTTATCTCAAGTAGCATGTGTAAGTTGCAAGGTATAAAAGGCAAGTAACAGAAATTGTATCCTAGAAAGTTGATGTAGGGTATTGAAATTACTCAGTGACCAGTGCCTTTAAAGATCCTAGAGCTGGAAATGTTTGCTTTAACTATCATATAGTCCAGTGGAGACAAAAACAAACTTAAGAGTACTTGAACATGTTATTTGATTGCAAAGGTATTGTAGTCAGGATAGGTTAGGCTTATGCTATGCTAACAATTCCCAAATTTCAGTGGCTTAATATAGAAAGGTTTATCCCTGCCTTTACAGAGTCTCTTCAGTCTGTGGTAAATGTGGATGGAGGGTAGGCTCTGCTCCATTTATTCACTCAGGGGCCCAGGCTAATGAAGACTCCACCACCTGGAATGTTAACACTTGCTGTAACAAGGGAGAAGAGAACCTGGAGAATCATGTAGGGGCTTTTAAAACATTATTTCCTCTAAAATGCCATTAACCAGAATTTTAGTTGGAAAGCCCACCTATTCAAGGGAGCTTGGGAATGTAGTCATTTGTATGTCCATCACAGACATGCCATTAGCATGGGTAGCCAGGAAGACATCTCAGATGGGGTTGGCAGCAGATGGAAGACTGAGAGAGAGCACTAGCTTGAAAAGAGGGAAAACAGCATGTCTGCTTCTGGATATGTCACCTAGTTCTCTGTCTGAGCCATCCCAAAGTTCTACTAACATCAGGGTGCCATTTTCCAAATGAATAGATAGAAAACTCTCTTATTAAGGTTCTATTAAGACTAGCCAGGGAGCCACCACACAGAGGCTATTTATATCTAATTATTTCATAAACAGAATGTCTCTTCTCTCATGACTATCTCTACTAATAATTCTAACAGCCAAGTTCCTGAACACATCCTACTGAAAGGGAGATGAGGGTGTCATATTCTCAAACTCCTTCCCCTTGTGGTTAATTCTCTTGAGTTTTAGGAACACCACTTAACCACTAGTTATTTAAGGTAAATGACATAACCCAGCTTTAATTGCCCCAGTCTCTTACCTTAACTGAAAACATAGAGTTGCCCATATACCAAATAAGGAAACCAGGAGATGAAGGGGTCAGGAGAGGAGAAGGAGCAGTGCAGAAGTGGCCTGCATGAGTCCAGCAATGACATGCCAGGGGATACTCTTCTCAAGCTTTCATCAAACCACTGGAAAGTTAGGTTCAGCTGGATTCATTTGAAGAGGATAGCATGGGATGAACAGGGAAGAAATTGTGGGGGATGAAGATTTCTTTAGGCCCCACATTTTGAGGTGAGAAAAGAATTCACTAGTGGGTTGTGATGCAGTGAATTGAATCACATTTTTTTTTTCAAAAAGCAAGCTTGAAAAAATCTTGGCCAACCTGGTACAAGTTCTCTGGAGTGAGAATCAGAATTGTCTGCCATCAGGGCAAACTGGCCGGGCCCTTGGGCACCCCACCCTCAGTTGCTATATGTGGTTTGCTTTGGGAAGGGTATGACCTCATGCAAGCAATCCTTGCAGCTGAGCATCGACTTATTCCTTGAAGGGGCTCTAGGCAGCACATCTCCATGTCTAGCACAAGTTTTGCACCCATTTCACTCTCTTTGTTTTGATTTCTACCTTGAGAGGAACTTCAGAGATCTATCCAGATTGTAGAGCTAGACAAAAAACTCAAGCAAATATATCTGGCTTGGATAGAAAGCCTGGAGTGTAATCAGCTTAGTTGGTGACCCATTTCCCCCCTCACTGGTTAACTGCTAAGCGGATTTTCTTCCTTGAGGCCTTTTGTAGGGTATGATGTATATCATGAGTCTTAAGGGAACTCATGGAATTTCAATATTCACCAGGAAATACCCCAAGTAATAGGGAAGTAGACTTTTCTGCTTTTCAAGAGTCTGTTGGTGTGGGAAGGGAATCAATATATCTACTGTATGTTAGGTACTTTATTCTATATAACATCAAATTTTTCTAGAAATGTTATGACGTGTTTATTAATTTCCCTATTTTTCAGGGGAGAAACTGAGATTCATGGAGCTTAGTGACTTTCCAAAGATCTCAAGACAAGGAAGCATAAGCTAGAGAGAAGACCCCACAGGGTCTATGAAGTTTTGTCTACCAGTGAATTCCTGACACCTAGAAATTGTGTGGTTTAGAGCACATGGCCAATATTTGTTGAATGATTACAGAGTGACAAAGTACCCCAAACCACATATATCTCACCTTAAAATGTAAGCCTTTATCATGTGGCATACACAGCATTCAGGATCCAGGATAAGAAACACACTTTGGTTTAATCAGAAAACACAATCTTGTGGTTTAACCTCTGCATCATGATGCTTCTCTGTCTCTGGTCATCCAAGTGGCAAGAACAGCTGCCTTAATACAGTAGAGGAATGAATCCATCATGCCAGGTGTGGAGAGAAAGCCAGAGATGGGAGTGGTCACATCTTTGTTACCTACCATGCATTCACTTCTAGAGAGTTGTTGAAAATTCTAGCTTTCAGGAGCCAATTGTGATGAAGTATTGGATGGATTCTGGCCAAATAACTTGAACCATAGTGCTCAGGATAGTATTACTTGCTGGTTTCTTGGATCTTTTTGTAAGAAACTGAGGGAAGACAGTATCATTGCTGAATAGGACAACTGGCTTAGAGTTTGCTTTCTAGACTTGAGAACTAGAAAAAGGATAAATTTTGTGACCTTAGTTAAGACACATAGCTCTCTCTTCATGAGTTCTTATTGAGCTTGTGATCTGGGCCATAATAGACCTCAGAGCATCCAGGGACTTTGCCACTGCTGTGCTGACCTACATCACCATGGATTACCAATAATAGGATTTGCCACTCGGAAGCTTGGACTATACTTACTCAAAACTTGCAAGGTAGTTTCTTACAGGGGAATATGGCTTCAGTTTCTCACTATTGCCTGCTAGTTCTGGTCTTTCTGGATTCTTATGCAGCTCAGCCATCCTGTCTACCAGGATGTACCTGCTCAGAGGACAGTTTCGGCAGGTGCGCTGTGCTAACGAGATGCCAGAAGGTTGTAGGGGATGGGTTTTATTTGGGGAAGTTGTGGAGTGGGAACAGGCCTAGATTTGGCAGGAAATCAGCAAATCTCTAGTTGGTGCTGAACTTTGGAGAATTGTGCACTTTTACCAAAATGGGTCTCTTTTATTTCAAGTGAATAGCATATATATTTTTTTCTTCTAATTCATACATCTAGTGCCAGAATAAACCTGATCTCACTTCCCTGATGTTCATCTTAAAGATTTTGTGGTTTCTTGTACAGGGCTCTGCAGTGCATGTCTACCTCTTTGGGAATGATCCCAAGGAAACTTCCTGAAGAGTTAAAGCGGTTGAGAATTGAAAATTCACCCTTATTCGAACTACCCCAAGGGTCCTTCATCAACATGAGCACGTTGGAATACCTTTGGCTTAATTTTAACAACATCACTGTGATACACCTAGGAGCCCTGGAGCACCTGTCAGAACTGAAAGAGCTGAGACTGGAGGGGAACAAACTTCGTTCAGTGCCATGGACAGCATTCCAAGCCACCCCTCTTCTGAGGGTCTTGGATCTCAAACACAACAGGATTGACGTGCTCCCTGAGCTGGCTCTTCAGTTCTTGGTCAATCTGGCCTACCTTGACCTATCCTCCAATAGGCTTACAGTTGTATCCAAGGGCGTCTTCTCGAACTGGCTGGCCTACCAGAAACCCCATCAGCCTGGCTGCGGAGCCAGGATTCACTCCAGTTTGGTGCTGGCACTGCACGACAACCCCTGGCTATGTGACTGTCGCCTGAGGGGACTTGTCCAATTTGTAAAGTCCAACAGCATTCCGGTCATCCTGGTGAATTCCTACCTGGTGTGCCAACACCCTCTCTCCAAAGCAGGGCAGCTTTTTCATGAAACTGAGCTCAGTGTTTGCATGAAGCCACAGATCTCAACCTCCAATGCCAGTGTCACCATCCAGATGGGACAGAATGTGACCTTGAGATGCCTGGCACAGGCCAGTCCCTCACCAACCATTGTATGGACTTATCCTCTGAGCATGTGGAGAGAATTTGATGGTAAGCCACATGGACCCTCTCAATGTGTCTTGGGAAAGACTGAGGTCTACTGCAACCCTATCCTCAGTAGAGAGGTTCTAAACTGGGTCAATCATGAAATAAAGGTGTGGGGAAGATTGGGATAGCCTTAAATTATACTCACCACAACAGGAAAGTTTCCAAGATATAGTTCCACTATTGGCATGATTTTAAGTGATTGCATACAGATCCCTATAGGATATACATGTATATATGTAAATATATGTATTGGAGCTGGCTTAACATATTCTATAAATATTATAAAATTATACATGAACAAATATATTCTCTGAGAGTCTTCTAGATGCAAAATACGATACTATGTATTTTTAAATCATAGAATTTCTGACTAGGACTCATTCTAGAGACTATCACTTATTTCTTAAATTTGCTGGAGCAGACTTATCTGGGGTATTTGTTTGAAATAAGATTTCCAGGCTCCTGCCCTGGAAATTCAGATTTACTGTGTCCAGGGGAGGACGTAAGAATAATGTAAATTAACAAGAGTTCCCTCTTCTCCCCTCTTTCTTTCCCCAACTAATTCTTACCATTGGGCAAGGTTGGAAATTCCTACATATAGACTGAATTTTACACTTGCCACCACTGTGTTGTTCAGACCTTATCGGCTTAAAGTTGTACTACTGGGACCCTGGATGAGGAAGTGACCTCCATGGGCCTCACAACTGGGATTCAAACCTGCCTCTCATTTTCTGAAATTCTATGGTCTGCTTTCATACATTCGATGGAATCACCTTTAATGCTACCCTGCAGCACTGGGACATATCACAGGCCAGGGGTGGCTTCCCTAGGGATATCCTGAAGTCTAGAAGACAACTAGAAATATCTGAGTAAAACTTGAGAAATATAGTCAGTTATCCATGTATTTGTTGTGCATAGTGAAAAACCACTGGAAGATTAAAAAATACCTAACTAACTGAACTGTTGATTTTTCCCCATCATTTTGATCACACCTTATTGGCTTGAGGTTAAATACCAATGAAGGAGAAATGTAGGATTTATTGTTGTAGCCTTTTTAAAAGCCGTGAGATGCATGCATGTCTTTTTTAATGCTTTGAAGTCAGTTTCTTTGGTACCATATTATATGTATCCTCTCAGTAATAACAACAGCTAGCACTAAGCACTTAGTATCAAACCTACGTAAAGGATACTATTATCATCCCATTTTACTGATGAGAAAATTGAAGCCAAGAGAATCTTAGCAACTTGTCCAGGACCATATACTTTTTAAGGGATAGAACCCAGGCATTTGGCTCCAGACTCTGAGCCTCTCTATACCTGGCAGGCAAAAAAGACCCTTCTTGAAGCTCACAGTATCACACGGTGGCAAGAGATCTCCCAGAAACCATGATGTTGGCTCAGTGAGGCTTCTGGTAGTGTGGTGGGAGCAGCTAGTGAAGTTGACAATGTGGTCTCCGTAGGCAGAAGAGCAAGGTTCCAGATCAGTCACTGTCTCTGATCATTTCTCACAAGGGGCAAGTTGCTTAATCACTCCAATCCTCAACTTGTTATGTGTAAAAATGGGGTACTTACCTTACAGGGGTGCTGAGAGGCAAACACCTGGCACCAAACATATGCTTAATAAATCGTCACCTTCAGCTCAGAAAAATAATAATAATTAGCATTGCTGAATGCTGTCCAGCTTTCTGTCAGAGAAATATCTATTGGAACTGTTTTGCTCTCTCCCCACCCAGTGTTGACCTCATCTACTGCAGAAGATACTGCTCTGTCGGAGCTGGTCATACCTGCTGCCCATTTGGTGGACAGGGGTAATTACACCTGTGTGGCCTCCAACTCCATCGGCAGGAGCACCCTTGTCATCTCCCTCCAAGTCCAGCCTGCCCAGACCCTGTCTGTGCCCCATTCTGCCTTTTTCCCCTCAGATGGCAATGCCTATGTTGACCTGAGGGTCGTCAAGCAGACAGTGCATGGGATTCTGCTGGAGTGGTTTGCGGTGGTTGACACCCCTGAGGAGAAATGGTTCACCCTCTACATTGCATCAGATGAAACACTCAAGAAGGAGGTGGTCCACATCGGCCCCGGGATCAACACGTACGCCGTGGATGACCTCCTTCCCAGCACAAAGTATGAGGCATGCCTCAGCCTGGGGGGCCAGCCCCCACGCAGGGGCCGGTGTGTGGTCTTTGTGACGGGCAGAGACCATGGCGAGCTGGAGGGACGGGAGCGCCTCCTGCACATCACAGTGGTCCTGTGCGCTGTGTTGCTGGCGGTGCCTGTGGGAGCCTACGTCTGGGCAGCCCAGGCCCCCTGCAGCTGCAGGGAGTGGGGGCTGCACTGCTGTCCTCACCGCAGGAAGGCTCCCAGGTGCCCCCGTGCTGTGCCACAGCACAGGGACTGCTCCTATAGAGAGCACATAGCTGTCTGTGAGGACCGCCTGGAGCACAGAGACGATGACGGGGATGAAGAGAAAGATGGAGAGGAAGACAGGGGCTGAACAGCTCAGGCTGGGGGCAGGGGGTGGGGGGAATCATGGTCCTTTAATCCCTAAACCCACCCTCTGTGGCAACTCTACTTGGCTTGACCCATTCATTCAATAGTATTTATTGAGCACCTACTCTGTTCCAGGCACTGAACTTGACACAATGATCAGGTAGACACAATTCTTCACAGAAGGGATGGCAATGGAGCTTTGTCCTGTCCAAATAGTTATCTTATTATACATGGTGACTGGAAATCAATAAATGTTACTCTTTCCATATATATAGCTCTGTAACATTTACACATAACATTTCACATGTGTTATCCTACTGGAGAAAGGTAGAATTCTGCCCCCCCCCCCTTTTTTTTTTTACAGGTGAAGAAGCTGAAGCCCAGAAAGTTACTTGTGTACCCATCTAGCTGCTGGTGGAGGCACCCCCTGACGGGAGCTCAAATGCCATTGTTTCCTCTAAATGTCTGTTTTACAATATTCTTGTGTCTTCCATTGTTCAGAAAGTATTATTCTTCCTCTTACTGGATAACTCCCAATGAGATCACATAGGTTTGATATTCCAAAGATCTGCCCTCTGGGGCAGTGAGAACCCGGTGGGTGATGTGACTCTCTATTTGCGGGTGCCTGTGCTCCTGTGACCAGTCCTTTGGTGTTCGTGAGAGCCTGGGGCCATCAGCACTGAGGAACAGGAAACTGGCTGTAGCCCAGGGCTCATGCTCCAGTGATTGTTAGAAAGTAGAGTTGTATTCCCAGAAGGAATAGAACCTATATAAAAATCATATGACTATATAATTATTATTATTGTCATCATTTACAAAGGGAGGCTACAGAATCCCGATTTGTACCTAGTCTGTGACATCCTGAGTTTCAGGCTTGTTTTTTTAGCCCCGTGTCCCTAGCATCTCAGTGCTGAGCACAACAAATGTTTGCTACATGAGTGATGACATAACCCCTACTCCCTTCCCCTATTGTTTCAAGCTCTCCTGTTAAACCCCTGAGAGCTGATTGTCTCCTCTTATCTGGGTGTACGTGGGGTAGAGGGTTCCCCATGAACCCCAGAGATAGCTCATTGTCCCTCCAGGCAGCCTGCTGTTGCTAATCTTTCCCAGGGTTTGAACCCACGTCTGTCTTTTGCAGCTTTTCCACTAGCCACAGGAAAATCCCCTGGAGACTGTTGAGTATAAACTGGCCTCCCTGTGACATCCCTAGAAATATTTCCTCCCTCCTTCCCACCTTCCCCACCAATTCTTACTCTTTCTTCCAAGTCCATTTCGAGTATCACTTCCTCCAAGCCTTCAAAAAACATAACTACAAAGACATTATCACACCTAAGAACATATATTTTAAAATTATATATGTGCATATATAGTTATATATACATATGTATATAGACAACACATTCATACATGTAATGCAGAAGAGAATTTGTTCATGAGAAATTTCCCGTGATAAATTTTGAAGAAAAGTGGTCAGAGCAAAAGGCAAGAGCTTGTACTCCTGTTGGCCTCTGTGTGTTTTCTTCCAACAGCATCAGAAGCTGTCCACAGGTCTTGGAGGGTACAGCAATTATGAAGGAGCCTGGGGCTACCATGAAGGCAGCAGTAGGTGTTCTGGCCTCCACTCCTAGCAAAGAAATCTTCATTGCAGGCACGGGACAGAAGGGACAGGAAGGGGGAAGGAGCCATGGAGGACAAGTATAATACAGCAGTGAGAGTCAGGAGTACCTCAGTGAGCAGGGCCAGTGTTCATTCAGCCACTCCTATGAACATGGAAATTTAGGCAGAGGGAACAAGGTCTAGAGAGTATTTCTGGGAATCTGATTAGTTTAACACCCTTAGAGAGACCTTTTAAAAATTCCGAGGGTAAAGATGCGTATTATTCAGATCGATCAGGCGATGTGACAGCGGAAGGGGGACACGTTAAGGCACAGACCATGGAACTCAGTTTCCTGGGCTTAAATTCTTACCGGCTTTGTGATGTTACGCAAGTTACTCTCTTTTTCTGTGCGTTACTGTCCCCATTTGTAAAATGGGAATAATAATACTACCTACCTCATAGGGGTAGTATTTCCCAATGATTAATGACTTTTCACATGGAAAGCTCTCAGAACAATGTCTGGCACACAATAAATGTCATCACAATAAACATTAACACCATTGAAAGCATCCGTGTCCGTCTGTGTTCTCTTTCAACGTGACTCAATATACAGACTGGGCCATTTGGAACATCAGATCTTACTAGGATTATGTGTGTGTGTATATGTATAAATATATATGTAATAATATGATATCTATGGTAATACCCTTCACATTCTGTTCAATTAATGTTTAACTAGTGTTCTTTTCTGTTTAATGTTTAAAAGATGCTATCGTTTCAGATTCATTTGTTATGCTCTTGGGAATATTACCTATTTTGAGCTTAGGCCAAGTAATTTTAAGGTGAGTGCCTTTGGATCAGAAGTCATTTGTAAGCAGGGTGACTTACTTTTAGAATGAAGCCTTTGCTGGCCCCAGGCCTCTGCTATTGTCAACCTGAGGAAGGGATTTTGTCCTTTTTCTTTTTTCTTCCTTTCTTCTGGTATGTTGGAGCCTGTACACCTAATACCCGGCCTGGCACCGACAGTATGCTCAGAACATGTGTTATTAAAAGAATGATTGAGTAAATTATTGGTAAATAAATAAATGGCTGGACCTCGTTCAGCTAAAAACATGCATTAGCACAATTTCATAATGTCACACAGATGGCCCCAACATCACCAGCCTGTTGCTACAAAATAAAGTCGCTTACTTTATTAATCAATTTATGGTTGGTGAAGTCATAACCACTTTATTCTGGAAACTAGGCCCTTCAAAGCACCACCCCCCACCCCACCCAGTTATTTCTGTGACTCTCCTAAGGGACCCTCCCTGTGTCCACATGGCAGCCTGGCAGCTTTACTCCTCGATGGCATCTTCCCCATGCTCCCCATCCATCCTCCCATGGCCAGGGCCCTTGAAGACTATCAGAGAAGCATTACCATTGCCAACAGATGCCAACATCCGTGCTAGGTGGGCTGACCCCGGCTTCTTTCAAAGCTTCCAGGCTTCAGAGTAGCAGAATTGTAGAAATCCTTATAGAAGCAGGAGACTCTGGCTGTGCCCCAGCTCTTGCCACATTTTACCAGCTGGGTTCTGAGGGACAGCTGTTCAGTACAGAGTCCCCCGGGTTCTCTTAGGGACAGTCTTATCAGTTCCTAACTCCTTCAGAACGCAGATGCTCAGCTGCACAGGTCACAGAGCTATTGCGTCTGCAATATTGCGTCTCTTGCCCAAAGTCACACTTAAGCGGCAGAGCCAGGATTCAGACTCAGGGCTGTCAGATTGTAAAGCGCCATGTTATTTCATACAATTAAAAAGTCTGACCTCAACCATAGGAAAAACACACGCTGTTCTGAAGATTCCTTGGAGACACATCTGCTGAACGTCCACTTAGTGTTTTAGGACCCAGAAGTGGGAAGGCCTGCCTAATCTGTCACCCCTTGCCTCCCAGTTCGTTAGCTGGAGGCTTAAAATTGTGCCGGCTTGTAGTCCAGGTCTGTCCCCTGTGGCTGGGCAGGTAATCCCTCGGCCCCATCACTCCCTAATGCAGTAGAACTTGGCCCAGCTCACTCCCACTGGCTGGGGGTCACTTCCAGTATCTCCACATTTGCTGGAACCTTAGGTTTAGCCACACCTTCCTGTTCATTCTCAGTATGGCTCTTGCCAGCAACTAGGTACTTTCCCCATACTTCCCAGTGCAGGAGGTTGCCCACAGGTGCAGTTTCCAAGACTGTTTCTACCTTGGTTCAAGCTTTGGATTTGTCCAGGAGCCCATGGCCTCCCAGAGCCTGAATGCTGGCCTGACCTTCTAGCCCAGAGGCTTTCCTGACTGCTGTCCCAGAGACTACACTTCTTCCCAGGACTTCACGTCCACACCAGGCCCAATCCCTGCCTTCTCTGGGCTGGAATGAGAGATAAATTAGTTCTAGCTCCAGAGCCCATTCCTTTCCAAGCAGCCCTGCTGGAGCTTTTGCTGCTCAGGACAAAAGCCCATTCCAGGCCCACGATGGGGCATGATTAGATAGACAAACCCTGTAAATGTATTACCACTAGAGGTATATGCATGGCCATTTGGACAAACTTTTGCAGCCCCCCAGAGAGTCAGATCTGGGGGTTAGAGGCTGGATGGATTCACCCACTGAAGGAGCCAGGAGGCAGGCCGAGCTTGGCTGCCAGGGAGACTGGTCTCTATGAGTCAGCTAATGTCCATGTAAGCAGGGAACAGGAGGTCAGCTGGGCCCTTGCTTAACAGACTTTATTCACCATTTACAAAAGAGGTTGATTGCATGCAAAATGTAAAGATGGTGTATTCCCTGTGGAGAGAAAACATAAGCCAGCACAGCCCTCTCCTGAAATACAGGCTGCAAAATGCCTATTGGTTCAGTCTGTACTCCCAGCTTGTTAGAAATCACCTCTTAATACACTCTGGGTTGGGGACTGCAGAAAGCCCAGCAAGGAGCTTACACACCAGCGTAATTGAGTAACACCTCAAAACACAGACTCAGAAATCAGGAAAACCACATGTGCATATAGTCTGTATAAATAAAATCACTGACGATACTGTAGAGCGGTTGTTAGTGAGGGGAGCAAGATGCAAAGAACTGCTCTACTTCCCTCTCCCTGCACACGTCTAGATTCCCCATAGAGCAGCTTTCCTTAAAGTTGGGCGGAACTTCTCTGCATTAAACATAGAGGCTTGCGTGTCTTCTCTCCTGGGGGATGTTGTCACAAGTTGACAAGGTGTGCCCGGCCAAAGGAAAATGTCAAGGAGTCAGGAGCCCTCAGACCAGGTCTCTGCTACCAACCAGCTGTGTGGCCTCCAGCACTGCTCCTGTTGTGGAAGCTCGTTTTTGTCATTTTGGCAAAACGGATGTACCGCCCGGCTTTGGTCCTTTCTGACTGGCTGGCCAGGGCTGCATGGGGTGTGGTGGGACATAACTGGATGGGAGGAGCCTGAGTCAAGGGCAATGACATCATCCAGGTCTGGCTGCCACAGGTCAGGGGCTGTACTCAAACCCTGCACAGGACCTCCTGGGGGTGCTTGGCAGAATGGCGTGAAGGGCTCCTAATACTTTCTGGAGGAGCTGCAGCCCAGAGAACTGGCCTGCAGAAAAATACTCTGCATTTGTGCTGCTTTGCACTTGGTTAAAGCCCTTGTCACCACATATTTATTTCAGTCCTCACCTTGGACCTGTGAGTGAGTCAGCCAGGACTTAATTTCTTCATTTTACAAATGAGGAAGGAAGTGATCAGGGAATTTAAACAGCTTTTCCCAAGGTTATACCACATGAGCAAAAGAGCTGGATAAAAACAAAAGTCTCTCCAGATCTCAGCTCTGCACTATCTTTTCAAGGGCTCCTGGGTGGTGGGGGGCAGGGGCAGCACCCTGGGGAGGGGTCTTGAGGCTCTTCCAGATGCCTCTAGGACTACCACCGTGGTGCTAGCTTGGACATTTCTGGGCCTGCCTGGGACAGCTCTGGCTGGGGCCATCCCATACCTTTGTGTCTCTGGTCCCACACATGTACAGCAGGGGCCCACGGTCTTTACTCAGACACCATCCTACATCTTTCCAATGACTTTGAGGAATAGCCCCACAGTCAGCATCAGTTTTCAGTGCATCACCACCCTGCCCTGATGCATTTGCTCTCCTACAGCCTGCAAGGGTCAACTGATCACAACCTTAGCCAGAACTGAACCTCCTTTTCCTGCTCCTGTTCTTAGCTGGAGGCTTCAGGATCCAGATTCTGGTTGGCCTTGTCACATGTGGCCAGGGCCCTCTTCCTCAACTGAGGATGCTAATGCCCCAGGAGGACCTGAGGGACTGTGAGGTCTGAGGTTGGTGAGTAGTAGACACCTTAGAGTTGGCTCTTTGTCTATTCCCAGTCTCTGTGGAACAGGGAGCATCACAGCTGTGCCAACAATCTGGGTGATGAGGAAGTATTTGCCAGTTGCATCCCATAAACAGAGAAATCCCTTGTCCAAAGCATGTCCAGAGCCGTGGATATGGGGCTTACATCATTGTACAAAACACAGGTGACCCTAGGGAGCAGATAGTGGGGAGCATGGCCCAAGTAGTGGGATAGTTGGGGTTGGGAAATTAGGGCCCACAAGACACATGCTAGAAGTAAGCCTTATTACCCACACTCTTCTTCTCAAACTTTTGCCTGAGCTCAGAGACCAGAGCTGATTGGATGGGGCTTCCCACCTTGGGTTTTGGTGACCGTTGGGGTTGCTGAGGGGTGAGTGAGCCGGAGACTGTAGGCACAGTCCAGTGGGCTGTGCCCATGTTGGGCGCCATTGTGGGTGGTGGAGGGGGAGCTGGGGCTTTGGGGGGCAGTGTGTTTCCTAGGCTGTTGTTGTTGCAGTTCTCATTGGGAGGATCCTCTTTGAGCACAAACTTGGCAGCAGCCTTGGTCCTTCTGAACTTGAGCCATTCGATGCGGACGGCACGGGGTGCTGGGCTGGGCCGCTTACGGAGCACGCGCCGCACTGGCAGGACCTTGTTAGACTTCTTATTGCGCCAGAAGGTGGCGGTGGAGATGAGAACGGTTATGGCCACAATGATGGCCATGATGCCAGCCAGGACACCCACAGCCTTCATGGGGTTGTCTTTGGTCTGCATCAGGAAGGCGGCCATGGGGCTCCGAGAGAGCATCTGGAAGAGAGAAGCCCCCCTAACTGCATTCTGCTGTTCCTTCCTGGTCCCTGGAGGACAGAGCAAGGGTCATGAGCTCCCTTAAGCCTGATGGTGTGTAAACTTTCTGGGGTCAAGCATCCCTTGAGAATCTGATGAACACCAGGGGTTTCATTCCAGAAAAAATGCACCCAGAGAAAATGCGATGCATACAGCTCTCCAGAAAAATGCACAGAGAGAGAGCATGACGCAAACAACCTCTTTCAGATTTAAAACTCCTACATTAGCTGGACTCTCTACTTGAGAGATTAGGGTATGGCTTACCTTTAGTTATGGAGGGCTTCATCTGCCCAAATATATCAGGAACCCCTTAATGATGACTTTCTGCCAGATACTGAGCTGAGAACTACACATAATGATTTTACTTATGCCTTTTAACCCCTATGTGAAGGAACCATCACTCTTCCCATTTTGTAGGAAAGGAAGTGGAGGCTTGGCAAAGCCCAAAGTCACACTGTTAATAAGTGTTGAAACTAGGCTTTCAACTTGATTCCAAAGCTTATGTGTCTGATGGCACAGGCAGCCTTTGCTAGCGTTGAGTGCCTTTTGGAGGAAGGCTGCAGATGGTCCCTTCTTCCTCTAACCGTGTTTCAGCAAGGCCTGAGCTGGTCTTCTGAGCCTCTTCTGACCCAGACTTGGTACTCACCTCTGTGTCTGTGATGTCAATCTTGAGTAAGGCCGTGGTGCTGAAGGATGGGGAGCCACGGTCCTTGGCCTGCACCTCTAGGGACCACGTGAAGTCCCCACCAGGTGTAATGTTGTGCAGGGCATCAAGGGAGCGGATGGAGTTCTTGAGACGGATCTCCCCTGTGTGCGTGTCAATGTCGAACACGTTGGTTGGCTCCGCGTGGGTGATGGAATAGTCCACCAGGTTGTTGGGCTCGTCTGCATCCTGGTCCGTGGCCTGCATGTGAGGAGGGACAGACAGAGTTGGGACTCGAGAATGATACTTGTGCGCCATGGTTAACCCAGTGTATCTTATTTGGCTTGCTGGGTTGACGGGAAATGGTCCTAACCCTACTGTGAGTGGACTGGAGTTGGGGGAAGTACTGAGTGACTCAGGGTCTGTGCCGGGCCCTCTACATGCATTAGTACATTCCACTCTCAGATCAAGCCTGGGCAGTAGGTATTGTTAAAAAACAAAAGCTTGAATGATAGGTGACCTGTCTAAGGATGGATACATCAAAAAAGGGGAAGCTCAAAGTCAAGTATGTTGGGTTTCAGAGTTCAAATTTTTTCCATACTGGGAAGACAGTACAGCATAGCATTGCTTTGAAAGCAGGCTGACCAGCTGTGTGAACAAAGGCAAGCCAAACAGTTAAGCTGCCTGAGCCTTGGGGCACCTGGGTGGCTCAGTTAGTTAAGTGCCTGACTCTGGATTTTGGCTCAGGTCATGATCTCACTGTATATGAATGCAAGCCCCGTGTCTGGCTCTGAGCTGACAGTATGGAGCCTGCTTGGGATTCTCTCTCTCTCTCTCTCTCTCTCTCTCTCTCTCTCTCTCTCTGCCTCTCCCCTGATCATGCTCACATGCTCTCTCTCTTTCAAAATAAATAAATAAACTTAAAAAAAAACCTGCCTGAGCCTCAATTCTTTTGTAAAGTGGCAATAATATCTTTTTTCTTAGAGGTTATTTCTGGATTGAGGTGGGGATGGGGATATATAAGGTACCTTAATATCCCCTGCTCACAGGGGGAAGCCAATAAAGTTTATTTTACTTTTTAAACTTTACTCTTGAGACAGTGAGAGAGAGAGAGAGAGAGAGAGCAAGGGAGGGGCAGAGACAGAGGGAGACACAGAATCCGAAGCAGGTTCCAGACTCTCAGCTGTCAGTGCAGAGCCCAATGCAGAGCTTGAACTCATGAACCATGAGATCATGACATGAGCCAAAGTTGGACACTTAACCAACTGAGCTACCCAGGTGCCCCTGAAGTTTATTTAAATTAAATAAATTAAAATAAATTCTTACACCACAGTGTCTCTTGCAACAGCTAAAACAAGGCTTTTAGGGAACCTTAGTTGCCTTCAAAGCTCACCTCAATTTTCACTGGGGTCCCCAGCACCATGGTCTTCTCCTGGAAACTCTTTCCAAACTGAGGGTAGTGGTCATTGACATCCAGCAGAGTGACGAACACCTCGGCCAGACTGTATTTGCCCTCCATGTCCTCTGCCTTCACATAAAAGTTGTACCTGGCAGTGGCCTCAGCATCCAGGCTGGCCCAGGGCTGGGTGTAGATGATCCCGGTGGATGGGTGGATCAGGAAGCTGCCGGGCATAGGGAATTCGGCGTGTGTGTGCATAAGCGCGTGCACACACACACACACACACACACACACACACACACACAGAGTGGACTGCAGGAATGAGCTGCCTTCGATGCACTATGCAGCTTCTCCCACTTGCTCCTCTCCTCCACCTTGCCGTCTGACTGAGGGTGCTGACCCACCCATCTACTCATCCACCTATTAACCCTGAACTTAACCCGACTCACAGCACTTCCCTCTCTTCCCAGGGCCTGCCCTCCCTAGCTCCAGGCCATCATGATGACCCTTTTTCTCTCAGATCCCAGAACTTCTGCCCCAGGCTCTCCACTGCTTCCCTTCACCCATGGCCCTCCTGCTCATTTCTCCAACCCAGGTCCTGTCCTTTCCTGCCGTCCGCACAGATCCCCTCTGCCCCCCTGCCTCCCAAATCCCTTGCCCGAGGCCCTGTTCAGCATTCTGGATGTACTTACGGGTCTGCCCCAGACCCATAGATGGAGTATTTGACTTCACCCCACGGACCTGTGTCTGGATCTACAGCCTGGAAGAGAGAGAGCTCCAAGTGGCACCTGCTCTTTGTCAGGGCGTATTGGCAGCTAATATACCTGAGGGTTGCTTTCAATGGCAACACAAGGGAACTGGGGTTTATCCAACTGGGGAGAAACTGATCTGGAGGTCTTCTCTGGAGCCCTAGTTATCTGCCCAGGAAACCAACTATTGAAGGAAACAAAAGGTTTAGATCTGGAAGACATGTATCCCTTCTTTGTAAATGAGGATAGAGAAGGAGATGAATCCTGTGCCCTGAGCTGAGGGTTTATGCCTATGTCCTCCTTATAATCCTGGGTATTGTTGTCCCCATTGTACAGGAGTGGAAACTGAGCCTCAGAGAGTTCAGGGAGCTTGTCCAAGGACACAGTTAATGAGTTTGGGCTTTGCAATTCAAACTGGAACCCCGGTTTGTCTGATTTCATCAGGCCTCCTTCAGTAGGGACTCCCCACCCCAGACCCAATCCCTGGGCCAGTCCCCCAACCCACTGTGACAGCCACCACGTTGGAGCCCCCTGGGGCATTCTCAGGGATCCTGGCAATGTAGTAGTGGGAGGTAAACTTGGGGACATTGTCGTTGGTGTCCAGGAGCTGGATCACAACATCTGCTGTAGAGCTGAATTTCTCCGGAGTGTTCACTTCAATGGCCAGGAGCTGGGAAAGGAAGGAAAACAAGGACCTGTCTGGGTGGCAGTCAGTGGGCAGAAAGCCTTCCCCCCTTCCTGTCTCAGCACTGGTCCTGCACCCACCTGCCTGGCCCTGCCTTACTCTCAGCCGCCAGCCTGCGATGCCTGACATCACCTGTAGGGGCGCCTCTAAGGACCACTGTCTTGAAAGCCTGCTTTCTTGAAGTTCTTATAGTTGTATTTGGGCCAATTTCTTTTGTCCCATTGATTTGCATATTCCTTTTTAGTTTCAAGTTCAAAAATTACTTTGTTTTATAATATAATTTAATATTTGTTAGGGAAGTTCCTGCCTCATATTCTTTCCTTCTGTTTTCCTGACTATTCTTAGAAATTTATTCCTCCAGATAAAAACCCATGTAATTATATCAAACCTTCTCGCCATCTGAAAGGAAATTCCAGGTAAGACTTAGTTGGAACGACATTGGATTCTTTATTCACTTGATGAGAATTTGCATTTTTTAAACAGGGTGCACCTTTACATATCTTGCCTTCTTTATATCCCTTTGTTTAATTCTTGTGTTCATTATCATTTAGGTGCTGTGTATTTCCTGTTTGCCTAATTCCTAGGAATTTTATCTTTTAGTTGTTATTATAAAGGAGAAACTTTTATTCCATTATTCTCTTTGCTATTATTCATATGTAGGAACACTCTTCAATTTTGTGTATTAAGTTTGTAATCAATCACATTAGCAGCTTTGATGTGTTTCTGTTTTTCAAACATTTCTTAGATTTGTTTAAGCAAACAATAACACTACCTACAAATAATGATAATTTTGTCCCTTCCTTTCTAATACTCATACCTTTTATTTCCTTTCTTTATTCAGGAATAATGTTACTCCAGGAATAGTACTAAATAATGGTGGTGGTAGCAGGCATCCATGTTTTGCTTCTGACTTCACACACTGGTTTTAGAACACAAAGCATGATGTTGGCTATAGAGTTATGTGTGTATAATTATAAATAATTATAACAGTTTAGATATCAAAGAGGTATCTGTTTTTCATTTTTATTAATATATATTATTTACATAGTTATATATAATATGCATTAGTTATATATGTGTATAATTTTAAATAATCACAGATACAAAGGAGTCTTTTTTTCATCTTCTGCTAAAATTTTTATCAGAGTTGGTGACAGATGTTAAATGCATATGAGGAATATGTTTATCTTGATAATCAAATAGTTTTTCTCTCTCAATCTATGAACAGGGCACATTGAACACCTTTGCATTCCTGGGGACAGTCCTAATTTAGAACCAGGAACGCGGTGAGTCTGTGTGAGCAGTGGAGAGGTCTCTTGCACCTTCTTCTTCTCCCACACTCCTGCTCCCCCAGTCAGCAAGAAGGGCAGAGGGGCTGAGGGAAACTGGAGGGCCAGGAAGGGCAGAGGGTGACAAGGACCCCTCAGGAATGAATCCAGGAGCTGCTATGAGCTCCTAGGACCATCCCCTACCCCCATTCAGGACAGTACAAAGTATCACCTACCTTGAAGGTTAGCACTTTGAACTTTTCATAGTCAATGGCAGCTGAGTTCTCCACAATGATAGTGACTTGGGCTTCATTCAGGACTGTCAGTGGGACCACTCGGAAGATGCCCCCAGGTCCCACCAGCCGCAGGTTGAATTTGGCATTGGCTCCCTGGGGAATAGTGTTTGGAGGGAGGAAACAGGGAAGATGAATGAGAATAGAAACTCATTAGATAGTCATGCTAAGCAAGAAACCTTCATATGCCCTTAGCCCTGGGAGGTGAGTATTATTATTTCTTTCTATAGGTCAGGCCATTAAGGATCAGAAGGATTTAGCAGACTATGATAACTAAGCAAGGTCCCAAACACTGACAGCCTGGCCCTCTGCTGGGCATAGGAGGTGACAGGATGCATTCACAAATGCCTTTCTACAAGATCAGATATAGAGGGGCTTTTATTTGACTGGTTTTACTTTTTAATTGATTGTAAATGTCTTTAGGCTAACCTAAAGGTCTTTGGTTAGCTACTCTCCCACGTCTGTCTCTTGGTTACACCATCATTTCATCCATTTTAACACCTGCAAGGCCCCTGGGACATAAGCGGTGAAGACTGGTGCACTCTCTCAGCTTTGGCTTCTTGGAAGACAGGGTGGAGGGCAGGACCACACACCTGGTCTGAGTCGTTGACAGTGATCTTAAGGCCCCGCAGGATCTCTCCCTGAGGTGGGTGTTCATACATAGACAGCTCAAATCTGTTCTGGGGTCCACTCTCTCCATAGAACGTAGGCGGATGGTTGTTGAGGTCCACGATCCTGATGGTGACTGGGACCATGGCCTGGGCAGCTGGGATCCCTGCAGAGCTGACCTCAGTCACCTGGGATAGGGACAGGTGGCTATTGCTGTGTGGCAGGCAACTCCAAATGGCCCCATGGATTCGCAGCTTGAGGTATTCATGCCTTTGTGTAATTCCCTCTCATTAAGTATGGCCTGCCCTAGCAACTTGCTTCTGATATCACATGGCAAAGGTGATGAGATATACTTGGTGATTAGACCACAAAGACTGTAACTTCTGTTTTCTAGCAGACTCTCTCCCTTGCTGGCTCTGATTAAACAAGCAGCTATGTTGTAGAGGCTCATGTTTCAAGGAGCTAATCGTCACCTCTAGCCAACAGCCCACTAGGAACTCCATCCTGCCAATAACCATGTAAGCCTGGAAGACAATCCTACCCCAGTCAAGCCTTCAGATGAGAATCCAGTCCCAGCTGACAGTTTGATGGCAGCTACAACAAGAGACCTTGAATCTGAGGACCCAACTACACCGAGCCTGGAATCCTGACCCACAGCAATTGTGAGATATGAATGTGTGTTGTTTTAAGACACTAAGCTTGTGGTAATGTTACAACAGCCATAGGCAACAATATAGTGCTGTTACTAATCCTATTTCGCAGATGAGGCACAGAGGGGTGAAGCAGTCACCTGGGGCCACACACTAGTGAGTGGCAGAACTGGACTAGGAAGAACTCAGGTGTGTCTGATTTCTTAATCAGCAGTCTCTCCATCTCACCATAGTGGCCCTTCTTTATAGCCAGACAGATCTGGGTTCAAACCCCAGTTCTGCCACATTCTGTCCTGGTGTCCATTTGGCCAGGGGTGGAGGCTGCAGAGAGGGGAGGTTTGGAGATGTAGCAACAAATAACTAATACAGGCTGCAAAGCCAGGGCTGAGAATCCACAGGCTCTGTGTGAACCACTCCATGTGACAGAGACAATCAAGAACCTCCCTTCCCTTGTTCTAGAAGCATGCTCTAGTCTCACTATGCTCCCCGGACACCACTCATCACACCCCAGCTGCTACCATGACTCCCTTCTCAGAAGCCTACACCTGCTGTCTCCATTTCCTAATTCCCACTCAGCTCTCAGCCCATCCCCAACTGAGACACTTCACACTAATTTCCATGCTGCGTGTAGCACTGCCACTTTCTTTTGCCTTCCTGAGGGTTCTAGCCCTCTGCTAATGGGACTCTGCTTTCTGCAGGCTCCCGTCCACCTCTCTGATCTCTCCTAGGTTTCTTTCACCTGCTCCTGCCTCACTCAGCCTCTGATGCTCCCAGAGCTATGTTCCTGGCCAGTGATTCCTCTGTCCCCACAGCCATCCTCTAGGTGACTCCATTCCCCAAACCCATTCTTCTACAGCCACCTGTATGCAGACATTGTCTCCCCAGGTTCCACACCTGTATACACAAGTTTGTGTGTTTCAATCTGAGCATCCCAGAGACAGCAGAATGCCCCATGTCTGTCCTACCCAACTTGCCTCCTTTCCTGCACCCCTGATAGCATGGTACCACCCAGATCCCTCATCCTTCTCCTTTCCCGACAGTCACTACAGTCGCTCCTTTTCCTTACAGTCACATTCTGTGGAGTCTGCCTCCTCCATATGTTGCAGTTTGTCTCCTTATGCCACTCCACCTCCCCTCATCTGCACAGGCCCTCCCCCCACCCCCCCATTTATCACCTTGACGAATGGTTCTGCCTCCCTGCCTCTCACCCAGTTCCCTCCAAACTCAAGTTGGGACCAGTGTTCTCAAACCCTCTCCTGGGACTGGACTAGAATCACCTGGGGGCTCACAACATGCAGAGTCTTGCATTTCTCAAGGACACACCAATTTCCCGTTGCCAGGACTAGGTCCTGGAAATCTTTGTTTGCCAGACTCTCTAAATCTGAGAATCATCCTGGTCTAAAGAAGCCAGAGTGAGCTTTTCCCTGATCCTGCTCAAAACCCTTCAATGGCTCTTTACTGCTCTTGGGCAGGACCAGCTACATAATGTGCAGTGAAAAATGAAAATATGGGGCCCCTTGTTAAAAAATTATTAAGAATTTCAAGACAGCAAGAGCAGAGCCTTACACCCAGCATGGGACTCTTCTAACAGTGGTCCCTGTGTAACTGCACAGGCCACATGCCACAAAGCTGGCTCTGTTCTGGGGAAAAAAACCTATATTTCGTATCTGGGGCCTTTGCTCCTCCAGTTCCAGCCTGGGATCCAACCTTTTTCTCTGTCTACATGTGGTCTAAACACTTTGCTGCTGTCCCATGACTCCTTGCTGCTTCCCCAGTACATCATGTGCACATCACCTCCAGCCTCATCTCATGGGGCTTCCTAGTCCACAGTGCCTGCACTCCGCCCCCATTCCCACCAGCGATGCCCTCCACCAGTGTCCACCTGCTGGGTCTTACCCATACTCAAGGCATTGCTGCTTCAGTCCTACTTCCTTGTGAATTCATGTCTCCCCTTTCCAGAGACTTTGTGTGTGTCTGCTGCAGCCTTCACGCAGGCTATGTGACGTGGGTGCTCTTTGGAGCAACATCTAGCTCCCTCCCTGGGTGGAGGGTGGGCTGGTGGTGGGGATACTGGTTTGCATCACCACGGCCGGAGGGCAGGAGGAAAGGCCAAGCTAGAGGGAGGGTACCTGTACATGCAGCTCATACACCTCCCTCCTGAGCTGGGCAGGACTCTGCATGACGGAGATGACTCCAGACGTCTCATTAATTTCAAAGGCTCCGTCACTCCCTGTCAAGGAGGAAAGATGTGTCCTGCAGTTCCACACATGGCCAGGGAAGGCGCAGGGGAGCCATGCCAGGCAGCCGGCCCTGTGATCCTCGGGCGTTACCTCACTGAAGTCTCTATAGGACCTAATTCTATCATCTGTATTTTGCCAATGAGGAAACTGAATCTCAGAAGGGCTAAGTAACTTGTCTAAGATTACACAGCGAGTGTAGAGCTGGGACTTAAACTCACTTCTGAGTCTGGTTTCAGGTTCCATAGAACTTTCCTTCTCTTCTGTGCTGTGTGTATGCACGTGTGTGTATGTGATAGAAAGAGAAAGGAAGAAACGGATACAGAGTAAGGGAAGTAAGGAAGGGGAGAAAGAGGAGAGAAAGGGAGGGATGGAAGAAAGAGGCCAGAGGCTATAGGAGGTAGATCAGAAGACGGAGAGAAGAGAAGAGATGGGGGTGGGGGTGGGGTGCTTGGTAATTGTGTAAAGGCTGCAGAAGTGGAGGGGAGGGGACGAGAGGCAGTCAAGGGTCCACGTGCCTGGGGAAAGGAGCCTGTGTGTGATGGTGGCATGTTCAGGCATGCTGGAAGGAGTGTGTGCACCAGGCATATCCTAAGGGAAAGGGTTGGGAAGGCAATGGTGTCTGAGTGAGAACAGAGAGACATATGCATGTCTGCAATCAGGCACCAGGCATGATGATCCCACCAAGGGGCCTGGTGCTGCAGGGACCAGCTACCAGGGGCTATAGAGCCCACCTGGGCCGGCTTGACCTGCTCCGTTGCTGCTCAGTTGTGCAAAGAGCACAGACTTGGAGCCAGAAGACTTAGGTTCAAGTCCAGTGGGAATGTGGCATGGCCCTTTAGCTTCTCTGAGCCTCAGTCTGCTCATCCATATACAGAGCTAGTAGTAGGAAATACCATATCATCGTTGCATTTAGTTCTTTTAATTCAACTATATGCTCTAGGCCAGAAGTTTTAAAGTATGACAATAAAAAACACAGTAACTTAAAAGTGTAAGAAATGTTGCCACTCCCTCTTGTTAATCAGCATGTGCTTAGGGTGAAGGGACATGAGTTGGTGCCTCACAGTGTTGCTCTCAGTCCCCCAATCCAACCCCATGTTTCTCCTTGTTGCTGGACAGAGTGATAAAGCAGGGTCTGGAGCACATGCCCAAGGAGACTCATCACCTCCTAGATGGACCCAGCCCGTCTCATGCATCTTGTACTTCTGGTTCTATAGATGAGGAAACAGGGACCAGAGAGGTCTGGAAAGCTCACTCTGGTCGCCCAGGGAGTAGAAGCCACAGCCCAGTGATGGGCCTGTCCCCAAAGCTTCCCCAGACTCACCATTCAAGAGGCTGTAAAGAATTTGGTTGGGTTTGCCCCGATCTCCATCCATGGCAACCACCATCAGTACCTCCGAGCCCTTGAGGGAACAGAAGCAGCTGCCTGAGGTCGCTGGGTGATGATAGGGTTCCCCCCTCCCCAGATACTTGCCCCAATAAGAGAGGAGGCCCCACTGCCATCCAAGAAAAGGGCCAGGCCTCTGTGTGGCCCCACACCTGCTCTGCAGAGAGATCATAGCACCCACTGACCTCCCCAGGCTGGAGGGAGAGACAGCCCAAGCTCTGTTTCTCCCCTCCACATAGGTTAGCACACGGCTGCCCAGGGACACTCAGGCCTCCTGAGTGGGCCTCCTCCTCTTATCCTTTCTTTCCTACATGCCACACTCAAGTCTGGCTTCTACTGTCCTACCCTCGAGCCTCACCCTCCCTGCCTCCTTCACCTTTTGCCTGCAGAGGTACATGGTGGGGAGAGGTCAGAGACAGGTGAGAGAGGAGCTGGGCACAGAGGGGTCCAATGCAAAGCCCAGAAACCAGGATGCTCTCCTGTGGCCCTGGCTGGGGTGCCATTTGACAGATTTGGGCAGCGATGCCACAGCCAGCAAGCCTGTTCCATCTCAGCCAGCCGCCCCCTTCTAAGCCTCCTCCTCAGGCACTTCTCCTCGGCCTGTCCACACTCATGGCTGCTTCCTGACTGCCACATGCCGCCTGCTCTCCCTGAGCAACGCTGTCTGCCCTTAGATTTCAGCAGGACAGCTGGCCTCCCCCTGGCCTGTCTTCGGCGCCCGGCATTTCTCCCTCTACTCTGTGCTTATCTCTACTACTCGGCTGCCAGCTTTGGGAGAAGCGGTATCTTAGCTTGGGCCCAGCACGTGAGGGGTCCTCAGTGAGCATCTGCATTGTCTCATAGATCCTAGAATACTCAGAGCCTGGGGAGGAAAAATTCAGACTGCAATTCAGTTCCAGAGTCCTTGAGCTGCGGTTGTATGGGGTTTGGCCCCAACCTGGTCTCCGCCTACAGGTAGCTCATGGTCTGGCTGAGCTGAGGGGGCATGTAAATACATGCAGGTACCCCAAGGAGGGGTGTGCATCCCCCAGAGAAGGGGAGCTCCCATCTCGACCAAAGATGTCAGGGAAAGCAGCGTCTGGGCTGACCTGAGAAAGGCGGGGTGTATTAGGTCTGCAGGCACATTTCAGGCAGAGGGCTAAGGGCACAGTGGGGAGATGGGCTGGGTGCTGGGGGGCTGGTGAGGGCTCAGGGGTGGAGGGGATGCTGGGCATCAGGTGCCAGGCCCAGGGGGAGTGCCATTCCTAAGAGACCCAAAGATAAGCATAGTAGCCCAAACACCAGGGACAAAGACTGCTCTGAGGGGGAGGAAGCTGACGCCGGCCTTGGAGCCTGGCTTGCGGGACAAGCCACACCTGTGGATGACATTTGACAAGGGTTGTGGGAGCTCGGCATCAAACTGTGGGAGAACTACTGGTCTGAGGGACCTGAAGCTATGGGCTTTGAGTTGGGGAGGCACAAAGGAATCTCACCCCCCCCCCCCCACTGCCCCCACAAGGTGTAGAAAAGGCTCCACCCAAACCACAGCCATGGGCCACCTGTCAGCCTCTCTTCTCAGCCTTTTTGAGGGGCTGAACCTTTGCAGCCGGGTTTGAGTAAGTTTGAATGAGTGAAGAAATGGCATGGCACAGTCTTGGCTCCTGGCAGGTGCTCTACACATTGCCCCTGCTTCTTCCCCCCTACACTCCCACAGGCAAAAGGACATGTTCATGGGCTGAGCTTGAGTCAGTCCAGAGCCATCCATGTGAAGAGGGTGACCCAGGGCCAATCACAGGGATCCAGGGGTAGTGGCATCTGGAGGGGACACTGGGATGAGGGGACAGCCACCCACCGGAAGGGTGTCCTCATACACATAGCCGTAGTAGGGTGTGCCCACGAAGACAGGGGCCATGTCCTGCACGTCCTCCACATTGACTGTGACCGTGGTGGTGGCTGAGAACACCACATCAGCCCCTCGAAGCCTCCCTCCACCATCCTGGGGAAGAAGCAGAGAGTGAAGAGAGGTTGGGCTCTGGACTCCTGGTACAATCTGGTTTCTGTCTCTTACTGGCCTCCGGACCAGCTGCCCTCTCTGATTTCTGTTTGCTCCTGTATCACCTGGAGATAATTCCCCCTCATAAGGGGATCATTTAAATCAGATGATGCATGGAGGTCTTTAGTCAGTGCCTGGTATGCACTAGGCACTCAAAAGTGTTCCTTTGGAAAAGAGAGTTCTTTCTCCAGGGAAATCATGTCCGACAAATGGCAGAAGAGGAGGGGGGTCAGAGTCAAATTCCCCCTCCCACCAGGAACCAAGCCTCCAACACCTAAGGACCTACTAAGACATGATTTGGGCCCGTGCCTGAGTCTACACAATGAAGGTGTGTGCCCAGCGAGCCCAGCCCTCGGTGGAGTATTGGGCAGGTGGTGCAGGCTGCAGTGGGATGGCCTGTGGCCAATATGTGACCAGCAGGGGCCTTTCCTTTCCTGGAAAAGAAAATGCTGGGTCTAGAGGGACAGCTAGGGTTTCCTGCCCTCAGGGGACAGAGCAGCCACTTTGGCTGAGCACCTGCCGACTTGCAGGTCCCACACCATGCACTTTAGAAGTATGAGAAACTCAGTTAAGCCTCATGGGTGGGCAGATGAGGAAACCGAGGCTCATGAAGGGTCACTGATCACACAAAGAGGAACAGGTGAGGTGAGCAAGCCCAGGCAGAGAGAGGGAGGTGCCTAGAGGCCAGTTCATGGGAGATGTGAGGGAGCATGGGTGTCCAGGCCATGGCCACCTAGTCCTCCAGAGGGGACCCTGGCTCGTCAGTCCTGATGGGGCATACACCCTCTTCCAGGAGGGAATATGCCCTCTGCAACCCAAAGACTCCAGCCTCCCTGGAGACTATGTCCCTGTCTGGGCAGAGTCCACTCAACAGAGGTTTTGAGCAGCCGCACCCCTACCCCATCCCCATCCTACCTTCGGCCCTCCAAACCTCCCCCACTCCCTCATAGGACCCAACTCTTCCAATCCAAGGGCAGCTTCCTCTGACAAAGGTTGAAGAAAAACCAGATGCTCCCTAGTCCGCCCTGTTACCTTGGCAACCACAGTGACAAAATGGGCCTGGGCCTTCTCGTAGTCCAGGGTGGCCCCAGCCCGGAGGCGCAGCACACCGCTGTGGCGGTCCATGGCAAATTTGGTGGCGTGCATATTCTGTAAGAGTGAAGGGAAGGCTGGTCCTCGGAGAGGGACCCAGGCCACCCCAGAAGTGCCTGTTTTGCTTTACCGAAAGGGTGTCTTCACTGGCCTTCGTCACAGGAACTCTGGCCTTGGGGCTGAGGTTAACCTCCAGGGTACTCAGCCTTTCTGGCCCCTAGGGTCCCCCTCCTGCCCCTCAGCATGCTTCCAGCAGCGCCTTAGCACTTCTTGCTGCTCAGCTTCCAGCTAGGCTCTGGCCTGGAGGTTCCAGCAGGTAGAAATGGCCAGCAGAGCGCTGTAACCTAGAGGAAGTGGGGCTCAGAAGCCACTGTGATGGAGAGGGCCTTCAGGATCTTTCAACCCCAGCAAATAAGTGACAATGAGCCAGTTCCAGGAAGCTTGGGGTGGGGGTGGGGGTTGAAGGTGGGTGGGGACAGGAGATGATCCTCAATCTGGAAGAAGGGTTACTGTATGTCACAGGCTATTTATCAGAGCTGTGCACGTATTTAGTCCTCACAAGAATCCATGAAGATGTGCTTTCATCTTTCAAATTCTACACATGAGGAAAGTGAGCTCGGAGGGTTAGATAACAGGCTGAAGGGCCCATGAGGAGGCAGTGGGATCTCTCCAGTACATGTGGAGCCCAGGGGATTTCTCAAGTACCGGTGTTGTTAGCCACCAAGGTATACTGCCTTGACAATTGTGAGAGCAAGTGACTAAATGTGGAAAGAAGAGGAACAGTTACAGAAGAGGCAGCTGTGTGGAGGGCAGCTGGTTCCTGTGGAACCCAGGGAGAAGGAGGAGGTTCAGGAAGGGGTCTCTGCCTTTGGTGGGGTGGAGGGGTGATGGATAGAGGTGGGATGGGGGAGGGGGTCACATCTCTGCTCCTCCTTAGACAGATCTCCACAGTTCTAGGCCCAGGCAGGTTTCTTCCACCCCGTGTGGGTGCAGTGTGCCCAGTGCCTCTCCTGGGGAAGAGGTTGAGGGTGGAGAGCTGAGGGTCCCGGAGGTCCAGGGACAGGGTGGCAGGGGAACTCAGAGGGAGCCAGCGTGGGCCAGTCAGGGGAAGATGGCTCCCACTCAGGCCCCTCTCATGTCCCTGTGAGTCTGATGTGACTTCTCTGACAATCTTTGGGGAATAGTGGAGACCCGGACCTAAGTGCTTTGGTGAGGGAGGCGGTGGCCATCCAGGTGTCCCTCTCTAGTCCAGGCCTCTGGTTATGACCAGTATGCCCCTCCTTACCTGCAAGAAGTAGGTGACACTCCCTCCAGAACCCGTGTCCTTGTCTACCGCATGGACCTTAATGATACTGCTCCCAGTAGGTATGTCCTGAGGGGTCACAGTGACGGGGGGGGGGTGGTGAGGATCAGTTCCGAGGCAGTGACAGAATGCTCAGGGGACTGAGGGTAAAGGAGCCATGGAAAGGTGCAATTAGGGCATGAAGGGCTAAAAAGAGGTGAAGAGGTGATGATTAACCAGGGAGCACCCATGGAGAAGACAGGCCAAAGTCCAAGTGAGCGCAGGAAAGAAGGAAGGGGAGAAGAGAAGCAAACAAACATCGTCCAAAACTAAGACTCCAAACAGACAAAGGGCTTAAATACGAAATGGGGAAATGGTTAATAAATAGAGACATTCAGCATTACCAGGGATCACATATATATCATTTAGAGCCAAAATGAAATATCTTCCTCCTACTGAATTAGCAAACATTAAAAAAATTGGAGAATCCCCAGTGTTGGTGAGGGATGGGGAGACAAACCCTCTCCCACAGCCTAGGGGAGAGAGAGCAAATACATGCCATTCTGGAAAGGCAATCTGGCAGCCAGAACTTCCCAGGTTCTCCTGCTTTCAACCTAGGCATTTCAAATCTTGGGCCATGTCTTAAGGAAATCATTCTAATTATCTATATGGACGTTTTATGTTCAGAATTTGATGTTTCTTATGACAACAAAACTTTAAAGCATCTTAAATATCCAAACATAAAGGAATACTTTGGTACACGATGGAATGTGCACTAAATGGAAACTATTAAAATGATAGTTACCTACACTTTACAATTACTGAGGAAAGGCTTATGTTGTAAATTAAGTGAGAAACAGTATACAGAAAGTGTATGTTTAATAGAGTCACAGCGATGTAAATAAAGCAAACAAAATAAATCCAATAAGCACAAAATGACTGGGAAGAACTACACCAAAATTTAACAATGTTGTCTCAATCTAGAGGGATTGAGGGTGATTTCTGAGACTTTGTTTTCTACTTTTCTACATATTTCACATTCCGACAATAAATGTACGTTATGATTATAATGGAAAATGGTTAATGGACATTCCTTGGGATAAAAATAAATGTGGGAGGGATGGCAACAGAGGTGGGGGGACATGTAGAGGAAGGGTTCTCCAGAAGGTAGGGAGCAATGGGTGCTCTTCACTCGGGGGCCGGGTCCCCCTGGTCAGGTCACAGGGCAGCCCAAAGGGCAGGCCACGGATCTGGGGTGGGAGTGCATTGGCCTTGCCTCGGGGCCCCTTGCTTACCTCAGGAACCTGGACAACGTAGGGCTCCTGAATGAAACTGGGGGCCTCGTCATTGGCATCAGTCACCAGGATGGTGACTTTTTCTGCCACCTGAGAAGAGACAAAAGGGACAGGAACTGGGGCAGTTGAGACTTTCTGGGCAATAAAGGGACAGTGGTCTCTAATGCCCCAGGTGTATGTCTCTGCCCATTGTCTCTCCTTCTTCACCTCCCCCTCTCTCCCTTCCTCCCCTTCTTCCTCCCCTCCTTCCTTCCTGCTTTTATTCATTCGTGTAACAAATATTATTAAGCAACCACGTGGTCCCAAGCACTGTGTTCCATCCCAGAGGTAGAAGGCACAGTCTGATGGTGTGTGTTTTGCAGGATGTGATGGCAGGGCAAAATTCATATTTAAAAGAAAGGTGGTGATCTTGTTCAGGGTGATAACAGTGGCATGCCAGGTACTGTAGGCAGGGCCCATGCATTACATGACTCGAGGCAACATGTACACCACGGCCTAGGTAAATGCCCCCCCCCCTTTTTGTGGGGTTGTGGGTGCATGGTATAGGAGGGTGTCCCCAGAGGCCCTGAAAAGAGGGCATCTAGCTCAGCCTGTGGTAGGGGACAGCAGGGAGGCTTCACTTCACTTCAGCAGGAGTGAGATTTAAACTCTGCAACAGTTTGTCAGGTGAGAGGGAAAGAGGTGGAAAAGTATGTCAGGAAGAAGGAACAACACATGCAAAGGCAAAGAGTTCAGAGAATATAAGCAGATTTATGGCTAGATGGTTGGGAGGGTGAATGTGGTAGAGAAGGTGGGCGAGGCAGACAGTGCCTGATGGAGAGACCCTGCATGCGAGACTGGGGCTTGGATTTCATCCTGAGGGTAGTGGCCTACTGTTAGTGCTTCCCGAGTGGGGCTGTGGCCAGGTCTAACATTTCACAGTGATAGCTCTGGCTGAAATTCAGACATGGACTGGGGTCAGGTAGCCTGGAAGCTGAGAAACCCCTGTGATCATCTTGGCAGGCACTGGTGAGGGCTGGGCGAAAGTGACGGCTGAGGGGAAGGAGGTGAGTGAGAAGCTAGAGTCTGGGTACCCAGGTGTTAATCCTGGGTGAATGGGCAGGAGCTGGTTGGAAGAGGCAGATGGGAAAGCCTCCCCACTGGCCTCACTCGGTGAAGCCCTGTCTTGTGGGCTTGGGATTGCCAGAGAGCCCCTAGGAGACTGGAGGGGGAACTGTGGTCAAGCCCAGGGTGCTAGTGCTGATGGGGGTGGGGGGGGCAACTCGGGGGCACCTACCAGATTCAGGCCGTCAGAAATGCTGATGATGGCTTCAATCTCATCCTCTCTCTGTAAAGCATAAAGATTAAGTGAGTGTATGGGAATCTGATGTATCTGGGGACCCTGAGGCTGGGGGGAGCTCTCCCTGCCCCCACTGAGCCAACCAGAGCAGACCTGGGCATTTCAAGGGAGTCCTGGTGCAAGGCAGGGTGGCCAAAAGCTGCCTCTGGCCATGCTTGAGACCTTGTTTCAGGTCTTGGCACATCAGGGGTTCTCCTAAACCCTCAGTATTATTGAGGCACCAAGAGAGAATGCTCCCCTGCTAGACTGAGGACAGATGCTAACCTAGTGTGGTGGAAGTTCCAGGGAGCTGATGTTTCCCTTTTCTTTTCTTTCTTCCCCTTATCTTCCTATGCCTCTCCATATTCTACAGCCCAGGTCTGCAGTGTCTCAAGCACTCCTGAGTCCATGGTGGGACCTGAGTGAGGAAGAATGTTGAGGTCACTAAGTCCCCAGGGATGCAAGGGAGGGGTGCACTGTCATACCTCCACCTCTGTGTCCCTGCAGAAGTCTCTGAGGCCAACCTTTCTGTTCTCTACCCTGGCCTGTGGCTGGTGGAGTCTGCCATTGGACCGTAGCTGGCAGTAACCCCACGGTGGAGGTCCAGTTATGCGGTCAGCTAGGCCCACCAGCCAGGTGAGGGGTCTCAAAAGAGAAAGGGAGCCCATGCCCTGGCACCTGTAGGTTCAGAACGATGCAGAGGGGTGGAGGGGTAGAGTTTTACCCAACTCAGACCCATTCTCTAAACCACTCTTTCCAGGCTGGCTCAGTCAGTAGTGCACGCGACTCTTGGTTTCAGGGTCATGCCCATGTTGGGCATAAAGTTTACACTAAAAACCAAACCAAAACACTCTTTCCAGTCCTGATCTGCTGTCAGTTTTCTGCGGCTTACAAGACCACTCCAGGAATGAGCTCAAGGGAACGTTCTAGCCCACCGAGGTTTGTCTGCACACCTGGCAGGCATCACTTCTCATGCCTCCCCATACCTCTCTGTCCAGCTCTTCAACCAAGGTGATATTTCCAAAATTGGGGTCAACAGAAAAGATGCTTCTAGCGCTGGGGTCAAAGCTGATGTGGTAGGAGATGGGGTCTCCCTCAGGGTCTGTCCCGTTTAGGGTGTATACATGAGAACCTGGAGAGAGACACAGAAGAGGAGACTAGAATCTGGGACCCAACTCTTCCTAAAAGCGGCATCTATTCAGGACCAAGGATTCAACTGTTTATAAAGTGGATATTCAATTCAGTGCCAAAGGCACTGCCCTGAAGTGACAATTTGCTGCAGGCCTCACCCCTGCTGGCTGCTCCCCACTCTTTATGATAATTCTTCATAACTGTTGGTGAGTATCAGCCACTGTGCAGGTTGTAATCTATAATACAGATGACACAGGAGCTTCAGGTCTGCTGTGCCTAACTGCAGGGCCTCTGCCTGGTAGTGATGACTGGGCCAGCAGCCAAGATTGGGGTTCCCTGGGTATGGCGAATGGGAGAAAAGGGAGAAGCCATTAAGGCAGGACTGTGCAGCACTGTGCCCCCACGCCTGGATTAGCTCCTCGGGGATTTCTGAATAGGTGCCTCTTTCACACTGCTATCCTTTTGCTCAGAGTTCTCGGCCCTGACAGAGAGAGAGAGAGAAGGGAGAATCTCCTCTTTCCGCTTTTCCCCCTTTCCCATGAGTATCCCAGCAAGTTGGATGTTCTTAGGCCTCTTTAAAGCCTAAAGATCTGAGGCTCGGGGAGGTAAGTATATTTGCTCAAGGTCACGCAGTGAGTCAGGGGCAGTGCTGTGGCCAACCCCAGGGGTTATCATCACGCTACCAACTACTGCCTGCTGTCTGGGGCAGCCCTGTCTCTGGACCTGCAGCTGGGCCTCTAGGACTGGACTGGCTTAGGTCTCCATGACAGCCGTGACCTCCTTTCCTGCAACTGCCCTAGGGAGTTCGGAGCACAAACAGGGTGCCCCAGGAGGGCCCACAGCCTGGCACGGGGTGTCTCCATAGGCACAGAGGAATCACGGGTTCAGTCCTTGTGTCCAGGGGAACGCGGGCCACCCTCCGGGGGACCAACAGGGGGCTGGTGCCAGGGCTCCTCACCTACAGGGGTGTCCTCCGGGAGGCTGAACAGGGCCATGTTTCCGTTGGTGCTGCCCACCCCGTTGTCGAAGAAGTGCGGGGCAAAATTGGCCTGGGCTAGGAAGACAACACACAGGAGAACAGACACACGGAAGGGCCGGTTCGCACCAGTGTGGTCACACGTCTGGTCCCAGTCTGGGCGGGCTGGTAGTCTCTTCCCCAATGGCAGCACGCCTACAGACTGGGGCTGGGGAGCTCCGGAGAGCGCCACCGCCACCTCCCTCACGCCCAGGGTTTGCTCTGGCTTGTCAGGGACGCGCACCATCGCGGACACTTAGAACGCAGGCAGCGGCCAATCTCAACCCATCAAGGGACAGACGGGGAACCCGCGCCCAGAGAGGAACGGTGCCCTGGCCAAGGTCACACTGGGAGCTGGGACACCTTCCCCTGCCCCAGCAGCCTTCAGAGAAGCCGCCAAACCTCCCACCCTGCTCTGAAAAAGCCGAGGGCAGCGGGGGTCCTGGCCCCAAGTCTGCGTTCTCCAGAGGACCTGCCGAGCCCGGGCAGCTGGAAGGATCACCCCACCCCGCCGGGTCCCCCAGCCCGAGTCCCACTGTGGAAGTGAGCTGCCCGGAGCTCGGTCTCGGCGCCCACCCGGGCAGTGCCAGTACCCACGCCTCGCCCCCCACCCCGGGCGCGGGGCCCCGCACCCACTCACCCAGCCAGAGGCGCAGCAGCCCCAGGGCCAGGGCGGCCCGCGGGCCGCGCCTCATGTCTCCGCGGGCAGAGAGTGTCGCGAGCCGCAGCCGGGCCGGGCGCGGGAGCGCGGAGCATTCCCCGGGCCGCGCGGAGTGCAGAGACGACGGTGGGGGCGGCGGCGGGAGGGGCGCGGGGCGGGCGCGCTGGGTGGCGCGAGGGCGCTAAGCGGATGACACCGCTCGGCCCCGCGCAGCTGGAGCGCTCCCGCCGCCGCCAGAAGAGACCAATTAGTGCGCGCTAAGCTCTGGGTACCGGTTTCCAGCCGCCGGCGGACCGGGAGTGGTCACTGCCAACTCCTCTTCCTACCACGCCCCCCTCGCCCAGGTCTGGAGCGCAGGCGCCAAGGGGTCCCCGGTTCTGTAGCTGGGGAAGGGGCCAGGTCTTTGCCCTGAGCACGGCACTGGAAGCTGGGGCTTCTCGCGGTCCCCAAGTTCTGGAGGGCCTGGGCTCTGTTGGAGTTATCCCTTTTCCTGAACTTGCACTGTGACTTTGAGGGGGTTTGCCACTCTCTGAACCTGAGCGTTCCAGGCTGTAGAACAGCGGCGGGCAAGGAACAGCCCAGCCTGAGACCAGAGGGTTCCCTCCCAAGAGGAGGAAGGAGCAGGGAAGAAAAGGTGGTGTCTCGACTAGGGGGCGGGTTTGCCCTCCAGGGGCAAACGGATTCCTAGGATGGTGCCCCTGAAGACTTGGGGTGGGGGTGAGATGAAAAACAAAGAGGAGGGTTGTGGTAGGGAGGGGAGGCAGATGCGGAGGGGTTATCAGCCCCCACCTCTCTGGGATCTCAAATCTTTCCTGCCCTCTCCCCCAGGCCAGGCCAGGCCAGCTGTCCCAGCGGGTGGGGTCACTAGTGTGAACACTAGTGGGGGTCCATATATGTGGTAAGCAGCACGGAGGGCATACAAGTCTCCACTAAGGTGGGAGGCAGAAGTTACCAGACAGCAGGCTGGCCTCACTCCCTGTCCCCATGGGTGACCATGGAGAAACAGCAGACCCATTCAAGCCTTGTAAGGAAGGGTGAACAGCGTGAAGACAGAATCAAGCCGCATCCTGGACAGACTTGCTAACACAGCTGGCCAACACAGGTATGGACGGCCCCAGGAGTAGCGAGCCCCGTATCCCTGAAGGACATTTAGGCAAAGCAGGGCACTGCTATGAGGGCCCTGGATGCTGATAAGTAGGAAAAGCAGGGAAACTCAGGAGCCTTCTTGTTGTTGAGAGATTTCCCTAGGCTGGACCCTCATTCTCTTGCTCTGACGTTGGACTTCAGTTAGAGAAGCCGCCTGTCCCCCTTCTATTCATGGGGGGTACAGGGAGGTCACGTTAGGCCCAAGCTTTGTCACTCCCCAGGATGGCCTTGGAGGGGTATATCTACAGAAATAGGAGACCCCTTTGTGTGCTTCCTGGAGAGGCCTCCATGGCTGGGGTCTCAATATTTCTCCCCAGGGGCCTTCACAGGAGCAGAACATCCCCCACCCCCAAGGCCAGACCTCCTTGATCCACAGGTAGCAAGAGTTAGGGATTCAGGACAAGAAGATAAATCAGTAGTCCCAGAGTACTGGGATATTTTCAGGCCCAGTTAACCAGAACTCCTCTTGTTGAATCCCCTCAGGCTTGGCCCTTGGCTGGAAAATGCACTTTAAATTGCACAGGTATTTCTGCATCTTTCTGTCTCAAAATGCTGGGACAAGGCCAAGGTGGGCCATTCCACAAGTCCTACATACAGATGAGGGGACTGGGGCTTTTTGTAGATCACCCAGTGTGCTGGAGGCAGAGCCAGGGTTTCCTGGGGCAAACATCTTGCCAGTGTGCTGAGAAAAACCAGCTTTCCGTGTCCTGTCTGCCTGTCTCCTCATCACGTGGTTCTGGTGCCTTGACTTCTTTCTCCTCAGTTCACTCAGTCAACAGACTTGCACCAGAGAGGGATAGTGAAGGAATCCCCTCCTATGCTGTGTGTGTGTGTGTGTGTGTGTGTGTGTGTGTGTGTGTTCACCCATATTATCTTGTGTAACCAACACAACTTCTGGTGTGATTGCCCCTGCTTTAGAAAGGAAGAAGTAAAGCACAGAGAGGACAAGTCACTTGCCCAACCTCACACAGCCAGGAAAGGACAGGGCCTAGGGTCACATCCAGTTTCGGCTGGCTCCAAAAAAAGTTGAAACATTCTGTAACAGAGGAAGATGACCTTGAAGCTACTGATGCTTCAGCTCTGGGCCCCTTGCTCACATGTCCCTTCCATAGCCTTAATTTTGTGTTTGTAGTTTACATATATATTTTTTTCCTTAAAGAGGCCACCCCCCTCTTCAGTTATACAGGCTCAGATCTGCTAGAATGACTAGCTGTCCTGGTTTGCCTGGGACTGAGGGGGTTTCCAGGGATGTGGGACATTCAGTGGTAAAACTAAGAAGGTCTGGGATGAACTGGGACAAGCTGGTCACATTAGATCTGCCCTTGTCCTCAAAGCATTTGAGAACTTGGGAAAAGAACAGTTCCTCATGGAGGTTCTCACCATGGACCCTGATCTTGACCTTTAGTACGGAGGAATTGGAGGCTATGTGAAAGGCTCAGTTTATCAGAGCTGGGAAGGGCTCACCTGCTGTGAGACAGAGGGGTTGACCCTCACCTGCAGACCCTGGGCAGCCCCGGACACACGTCACCTTGTCTTCCACATGTCTATCACCCCTGCAGGGTGACGAGCTCCCTCTCTTCTACAGCCTCCTCACCATGGCACCTGCCGTGAAATACCAAATCCGTTTCATCTCAAGGTCAAGTCCTGACAGCATTTCCTCAGGTAGATGTACAGCAGCTGGTCCAGCTGTCAGTAAATGCGGATTCAGGTGTTAGCTGCCTGCCTGGGCATGCAAGTATGTTCTAGCTCTCTGCCAGCACACCAACCCAGGCTTTTGTAACCTCTTTGCCCCCATCTGATCTACCTGAATGGGCTAACCCATGGTGCCTTGTTTCCATGCACACGTGTTTACACGGATGCCCCACCCACCAAGTTCTGTTCCCATTTGCATATACATGCATGTATACCCTGTATGTGTGAATCCTTTCCCATCTCCTTGTATAAACACACATGCCCAGCACATGCACACCTACACCGAGAGAGGTTGGGCAAGCAGCTCTCCAGGCTCCTCCCAGGGCTGAGGGTGTGGTGAAGAGCAGTTGTCTGCTATTCGGGCTCACCTTCCTAAGGACCCTGAAGTAGGAGGAGCAAAGGACTGGTCCTAGCACCCTGCTTCTGCCCTAGCTGTCTGTGATAAGACCATCTTGCAGACTGACCTCTGTCCACCTACTGGGCATCCTGAGCTGTTCGGTCCTATTGCTGAATTCCAGAACAATGACTGTTCATGACAGGGAAGCCCTTGTCCAGGGCGGAATTTGGTACTGAGCATGAAGGCATAGGGCCCAGGGATCCTAGTAGGCCTGGATGTACTCTCTCTGGACATGACTGTGAGGCCCTATTTATCCCAGCCCGGGGGAGGTCCTGATGACTGTCCTCTGTGGTTGTGGGCCAGGGTGGACCCACCTGGCTGGAAGTCGGGAGTCCGTTCCCACAGCAGCGGGCTCTGGGGTTAGCAGGCTTGGGGAGCCCGGGACACCACCTACTCTGAAATGTATCCCCTTCACTTGTCCCCTTGCTGTGTGCAGGCCATGTGTAAGGTGGCTGTCTCTGTCTCCTCTGACATGGAGCTGGGATTCCTCCCCTGTCTAAGGCCCTGCCTGTTCCCCTAACTGAGGTACTATGCAGGAGTCTGGGGCTGTCACCTGTTCCCCAGTACCCATCTAGTTGGTACAGGTACCCACTGAATCAACCTCCTGGGTTGCAATGCTGGCTCTTGGTCACTGCGACACCCACACAGGTGGGCAGAAGCTCTAACCCTGATGTTGCCTGTTTTTCACCCTGCAGTGCTCTCACTTGCTATCCAGTCTGCCTCATGGTTGAGTCTAGGTAGGTGACACAGCAATAATATCTTCTCCCCCGGAATGTTTTCCTTTTTTTTTCTGGCATCTTCTGCCCCCAGGCAGAATTGGTCCCTACTTGAGACCTTGACAGGATCCTTAAAAGACTTTAGTACTATAATCTGTCTGCTTTGGTGTCTCCCCCAGAGTGCTGTGAACCACTTAAGGAAGAGACCATTTCATGCATAGGTTTCTTCAGTATTTACACAGGACCAGTCACGTAGAAGGTCCTCAATGGGTAGTTGTTGACCAGCTGAATGAATGAATGAATGAAGAGGTACCTGACAATGACATAAGTCTTGGTTCCTGGTCATGGTCAACAACTAATCCTCTTCATGCCTTGACATGTGCTTCCCCACTCCATCCATCCTTAAGTTGATAGACTGGAGTAGCCCCAGTACAGCATAAGCTGAAATGCCCGCTGAGCCAGGCAGAAGGCTGAAATGTGTGAAGTGGCTGAGTGAAAGACAACAGGCAGCGGTGGAGACCGCTGCACATGTATACGTGTTCACATCCACAATATATTTAAACCTTGATTTGAGCAAACAAAATGGCTGCATTTTGATGTGAAACAGAACTTTTTTTTCTGTTTCGATATCTTGTAATTTGACACTTCCCACCTTTTGGTTCACACTTTGCAAATCCTGAGGGGCAGTGCAGTTTGACAGATTAAACAGCAGATGAGTCAAAGACTATTTCCAGAGATTGGGCTGTTGATAACAAGTCTGCCGGTTGCCTCTGGACCTGTCCGCCTGTTACAAGGCTGCTAGTAAACAGACAAGGTGCAGCCACTGCTTGGGAGACCAGGTCAGAGCCCTGGACACATTCACACCCTAGAAGTTTTACGATGCGTCCAAGGCAGGGAAAATGGCTGCGGAGCCAGTCAGGGGAGTCATGTGTGGGATCCTGTGTGAACTAACCAGTTAGGGCATGGCCCTGGAAGGCTCCAGAAAGTGGTCTACTCTGGACAGTTTACCCAAAAATAAGCTCAGAGACGAATCAGCAGAAGGGGTGAGTCCACGAGGCTGTAAAGTGCTTGTGGTGCCCAACCAGAGGTTCGATTATAGCTGGAGATGAAATGGGTCCAGGGGGACCTAATCTTGAGTGGGGTTAGGGAGCGGGGAGACACCTGGATCCATCTAATGTGCTGGAAACAGACCTGTGACCACCACTTGGCTTCTATTTCAGAGCCAGGCGCTTCTCATTGTCTCATTTAGTCTCCCTAACAGCCCTTTGTGACAGCCTCATTTTACGGGTGGGGAATCTGGGGCTCTGAGAGGTCACCTGACCTCCCTAATGTCACACAACAGGCATATGACAGAACCCTCATTTGAACCCAAATCTGGGAAGCTTGTGCACTGTCAACGATACCACATGTCCCACCTAATCAGAGTGTGAGCCCCTTTAGTTGCCATGGGGACCGCACACTTTCTCTAATGACACTAGTGTAAACTGTCAATCAGTCTAGGTTCTTAAGGAGTCAAGTAAGGGCAAAATAAGAATTAAAGTTTTATAAATTGAAGTCCCTTGTGGATGTTTGGAATCCTCATGGGATCACCAGTAGCCTTGAATCACCTTATTTGTCAGACTTTCCCTGAAGGCTCAGTCTACCCTTTGAGAGTGAAGTTCTTCCACCAAATTTAAAATCTGATGTTGCAACTTCTGGAGGTGACATCCCACAGGTGAGTGGGAAGGAAAGAGTTTGGCCTTTGGCCAGCCTCTAGCTCTGCACAGGAATCTCTGGGAACCAGTCTCAGGCTTTCCCTTACTTCCCCTTACTTTCCAGAGTCAGGGAGGGTGGGAACAGAGCCCTCAGCTCCCTTTTGTGCCTCCCACCTTTGGTCTGGGCTGCTCTGAGGGGCTGGCATCCCTGGAAGGTCCCATGGGGTCACTGCCCTTCCTACCCAAGGCTGGTCTCCTGCACACCAGTGGCTCAGAGCCATGAGCACTGCATTCCTGCCCCACAGAGACAGCCTCCTCTTTCCCCCAACAGTCTGCTGTGTTCTTTTAATTGTGTACATTAAGTGACTGGTCTTTCCTACCTGAGAAAGAAGCTGAGGCTCCTGGGGTTTGTGCTTTCCTGAGCAGAAGGCTAGACTTGGTTCAGTGGCCGGACACATGGCCTCTGAATTGTTTTTCCTGTTGACTTTCAAGTACATGTGTTTAGTTATATGTCAGTTTTCTTTACCTTTTGTTTGTGTGTGTGTGTGTGTGTGTGTGTGTGTGTGTGTTAGGGGGCAGGAGTTTGGTGGTGATGGAGAGGGGTAGGATTGGGAACAAGGATGTTGAACGGTCAGCTGTCACAGTGCTAGTAGCTGAGTGGTTCACCTCGCCAAGGGCGTTCCCGGTGAGGGTCTGACACAGCACAGGAATGTTCACCGTGGACTTGTCTCCATAGCCCCAGCTACTGAGTCTACAAGGCCACACCACTGCAGCTCGGAAACCCCTCAAATTCCTCTTGTGTGCCTTCCTCGGCCCTGCCTTAGTTCCGGCTCATTCCACCTCCTCCTAATAGCCCTTCTTCCCTGCATTTCCTGCAGTTGCTGTGAATTCTCCTCAAACCCTCAAGTCTTCTGCCTGGCCTTTGCTGCTCCTCTTCTTCATCCCAGACACACACGCACGCACGCACGCATGCACACATATGCTTGCACGCTCACACACATATCCCTTCTTCAGCTGGAATGCTCCCATAATTCAGCCCAAGCATCAGCTCATCTTTTTCCTCCTGTGCCCAGACCTCTGTTTATGCCCCGGGGCTCACACCCTGGTGCTTCTCAGCCCTTGAGGACTGCATTTGTTCATGTCTGAGCCTCAGAAGCTGGCATGATGGGACAACTGCCTACCCTGGGAACAGGTGAGTGAGTGAAGGGACCAGCCCATGAATGCAGCCTCTGTATGGAATTGAAAGGTCTGGCCTAGGACAAGGTAAGGACTCTGGCTTGCCCTAGGACCACTGTCCCCAGAGCCCTGTGCCAGAGAACTTCCACCCATCGATCCTCGAAGCTGTGGGCCTGGCACTTTCAGACACAGACTGTGGGGTGGCATGGGGAGGGCTTCTCACCTTCCTGGGAGAATCAGATTAGAAGGGAGCTTTACCGGAGAGATGAGCCTCTTAGACCTGGCCATCTGTTCCTTCTGAGTCACAACCCCGGCTCATTGTGGGTAGAAGCATAGTCCCCAGTGAGGGCAGGGAAGGCAGGGACTTCCCTGAACCATTTTCCTCTGTGTGCCATGCCCTCTGTGGGTACTTTCCATCACTCACCGTGCCCTTTCAGTCCTCTGGATGGGTGCTGGGGTCTCCATTTTACAGAAAAGGGAACCAACTTGCCCAGGTCACACAGACAATTCTGGGTAGGCCTGGGATTTGAGTCCTGGTGTTTCAGACCAAGAGCGTTGTTATTGTCAGTAGTCCTCACCCCCTTTCTCCTAGTTAGATTTTCTCATGATGAAGGAGTGGCCTTCAGGAGAGGCATTGGGGCACGGGTTTCCTCTAGCAGAAAGCTGTGGCTCAGGCCCAATCACTGACTTCTTTTTTTTTTTTTAACTTTTATTTATTTATTTTGAGAAAGAGAGTGCATGTGAGCAGGGGAGGGGCAGAGAGAGAGAGAATCCCAAGCAGGCTGCACACTGACAGAGCAGAGCCCGATTCTGGGCTCGATCTCATGAACCGTGAGATCATGATACGAGCTGAAACCAAGAGTTGGATGCTTAACCAACTGAGCCACCCGGGGACACCAATCACTGACTTTCCTTTTTGTCATTGTTGTTGCTTTAAATGTTTATTTACTTTTGAGAGAGAGAAAGAGAGAGAGGGAGAGGGGCAGAAGAGAGGGAGACAGAAGATCCGAAGCAGGCCCCGGTGCTGATAGCAGAGAGCTCAATGCGGGGCTCCAACTCACAAACATTGAGATCCTGACCTGAGCCCAAGTCGGACGCTTAACCGATTGAGCCACCCAGGTGCCTCCTAATCAGTGACTTTCTTAAACATGGATGTTGCATGTGCATTTTGTGTATTTATTTATTTATTTATTTATTTATTTATTTATTATTTGGGGTTTTTTGTTTGTTTTGTTTCAGTGTTCTTTCCAGCAGATTCACATTAGGAAGTTAGGAAGGGGTTCCTTCAGAGGCCATCGGATGTGGGACGGTTAAGGGCTGTGTGTACCTCAGGATGCAGTCTTGGTCACTGCTCTTGGGGACCTGTTACCTGCTCCCTAGCAGGATCAGAATTGTCTGAGTTTGTAGCTGTCAAAAGTCACAGTGGAATCTTGACTGTCAACACTGTAGAGGCCAGGAGGGGACTGAGACCAGGTGGGCTGAGCCTGAATAACTCGGAAAGTGGGGGGCATGAGTGGGACTAGCATCTAGAATTCCGGAACTTTCTCAGGGCCCTTGCTGACCAAGGTGAAGCCCCACAACATCCCAGCTCACTGCCGGGAAGGTTGAAAAGCATAGTGAAACCCATTGGTGCCAGTGACTGATGGTCTTCCTTAGAGGGTTTTTCGGTCTCTAAACTTTACATCTCTGAAGCCAACATGCACCTAGAGAGGCTAAGTTACTTGTCCAAGGCCACACAGCAAGACAGGCATTCCAGCGTTTTGACCTTTGTATCCAGGTTGTGGTTTTCAGAAAATTCTGGTTCAGGCTTTTCTAAAAGGCAGCGTGAGCACATTCCAACATAGCAGGGAAGAAATGTTGTGTCTTTAAGAGAAGAGGCTTATGGTTCATGGGCAGAAGCTTCCATGGGCCAAAGCTCTTGGCATCTCTGCCCTCAGCCCCAGCTTCAAGAGGAGCATCCTGAGAGAACCTGAGACTTCTGGGTGCCTCAGGCACTGGGCATGAGGGTCTCAACCTGTGTGCCGACTTGTTTGGGCAGCATTACACTTGCGGGAGAGCCCCAGGTACTACCCAAGTGCGGGACCCTGGCTTGACTTTGCACTGTCTGCAGATCCTCACGTGGCGCCCTGGGAAGGAGCAATGGACAGGTAAGACAAGACAAGAGCCAGGCAGAGTGGGGGAGGAGAAAGGGGAGAACACAATTAACGTTCATTTCCAGGCTCAAAGTGTTTTTAAAAATCAAGGCAAGAATCAGATCTTATCTCCTTCCCGGAGACCCAGAAGGAAGGGCTTTCATGGCAAACATGACCAGCTCAGGTTATTTCAGTCCTGTCAGGGAGAAATCTGATTTACTGGCATCAGATGGAGAGAAGGAGGCTTATGTGCCAAACTGGCTTTGTCAACAAGAGTCCACTAAAGTTGAAGGGTCTGGTTTCTGATGGCCACAGTAGGAGGGTCTGCCCACGTCACTTGCAGGCCCTCAGACTCCTCGGGCTATTTCCTTCTGGACTTCGAGTTGCAGGCAATATGTGTCTCAAAGCTATGTTTGCATCTTGACAAACCAGTCCCACTTGTGGGAGGAATAATCCACAAGAAAAAAAGAACCGGCATGCATTAAACTGTTCTTCATAGTTTTGTTTTGAATACCAGAAAAACAACTTCTGGAAACAATCTGAATATTCTATGGTAGAGAAATGGTAAGTTAGGTATGTTATCTTATGGTATCTCATCATGATGGAAATGTTTAACGTGAGAAAATTCTGTGATTATGAAGACTGTAGCAAGAGAAAAAAAATACTCACAATGTAACATTAATTTTAAAAGTAAGAAAGTGAGGTACAATAAAAATAAAACTGGATGAACATGGTTGCTTGAAAAAAAAATAAAAGAAACACAAATGAATGTGAAGATTACTAAATTGTTGTGATGAGACTATTCTTTTTTTTCCCCCCTTCTGTTTCCAGATTATTACTATATGCAATGTGGTATGATAGTTAAGAACATAGAATCTGGGGGCGCCTGGCTGGCTCAGTTGGATAAGTGTCCAACTGGCTCAGGTCACGATCTCACAGTTCGTGGGTTCGAGTCCTGTTCTGTGCTGTCAGCACTGGATCGCCTGGATCCTGCTTCCAATTCTGTGTATCCCTCTCTCTCTCTCTCTCTCTCTCTCTGCCCCTCTCCCACTCGTACTCTGTCTTTCTCTCTCAGAAATAAATAAGCATTAAAAAAATAAAATAAAATAAAAAAAGAACATAGAATCTGGAGCCAGAGTATTCGGATTCAAAGCCCCAGCTCTACCACTTACTTACTAGCTGTGTGCCTTTCAACAAGTTACTTAACCTCTCTGTGCTTTGGCTCCTCATCTGTAAAAATGGGGGTAGTAATGTTATCTAACTCTTAAGATTGTGAGGATTAAATGAGTTAGCAGATGTAAGTGTTAGACAATAATTGCTATATAACCACCAGCTATAAAAATAAATTTAATTATAATTTATCCATAGCCTCATGTCTCAATCATAAATAAGTGCTAACATTGGTATAGTTGTCTTTGTATTTTTTCTTCCTATTTGAAAGTGCTTTCATCTTCCAACAGTGATAGTCATGGTACTATCATGGTACAGTGTAAAGTACTTTTTTCTATTAATATAATGTCATGAGAATTTTCCACTAGAATTTCTGATGGGGGACCATGGTTTCCTGAACACTCTTGCAACTTCTGTCCACCCTCCTCAGATCCCCAGGACTCTCTTCTCTGGCTCCTACAATAAATACTGTGGTTGACTTATTGCACACATAGTCACAATTCTCCACCCTGTTTTTGCAATGTGACTTTGTAGCTCCTCCCACCAAAATATGGGGTCTGCTTCTCCTTTCCTTCAATCTGAGCTGCCCCAGTGACTTCCTTTGGCCAGCTGAATGCAGTGGAGGTAAAGGTGGGCCAGTTCTGAGGTGCTTAGGTGCTTTCACTCACATAGGTGGAACCCTGCAGCTTCTGTGGAGAAGTTTGGGCTGGCCTGTTGGAGGATGAGAGACCATGTGGAAGAAGGTCCAGTTGCCTAACTGAGACCCTCCAAGACTTACAGACCACTGGCCCCCAAACATGTGAGAGAGCCCAGCCAAGGTCAGCAGAATGGTGTATCCAACCCTTGGAAGAATAAATGAGCCTATTCAGCTGACCTGCAGATTCATGGAAAATGAGAATACATGTAGTTTGGGCCACTGAAGTTGGGAGTGTTTAGTTACGCAGCTACGGCTAATGGATATAACCCCCGGAGGAGAAAGGCTACAGATATGAGACCCTCTGATTGGTCCACTGGATAGGATGGGTGGGGCACCCTCTTCACCTCTTCCCTTCCAGGGTCCATTGTACTGGCTCTTGTGTCAACCCAGGTGTCATGCAAAGTTGCCAAAACCCTCAAGTAATCACGCTGGTGGTCCTCAATGGGTAGTCTGGTCCCCTTTCTGAAGACAAGGATAACCCCCTGGTGGGGGAGGAATCTCTCTGGGCCTCTTCTCCCCCATCTCCCACTGTGGGTCAAGTAATTTTGCTTGTCTTCAAAACAGGGAGGGTGGAACAGAGCTCTCAGGTCCCAGGCAGTCTGTGGGAGGGGCAGGCACACTCTCAGGCTCCAGGGGTCTTCAAACAAGACCTCCCCAGTCTTGCCCAGGAGCTTCCTCACCAACAACCTCAGGACACCTGGAAGGAGGATGGCCTGACAGAGGTCCTAGGTGGGGTCTGTCATTCTGCCCCCCGCCTAAGCTTGATGCCTGTCCAGCACTAAGAGTTAACAAACTGAACACTCCACGAAAAAAATGTTGCTATGACACGCTGCTACACAGATTGACACAAACTTTTCAAATACTTTGGAGAAAGCTTTGTTTAGCAAATCGGTAAACGTGGTAAATTCAGCCCACTGACTTTTGGAGATGGTTTTGTCGAACCGACCCAAGATCCTGTGCCTGCCACGTCCTGTCATCCCCACGGGCCTGGCACTGCACTTATGTGTGAACCAAGGCTCAGGAAAGACACTTTACATTGAAGAGTCCCACACTGTCATGTGTAGGTCTAACTGGTATTGTCAGCCCAGGGACATCCTCCAGGCACCCTTGGTTATTTTCTCTTTGGACAGGTAGGCAGACACTCTTATACACCGGGGGGCCAGAGGACAGAGGCCACATTCCCAGAGTTTGGCATGCTCAGCAGCTCTGTTGTTGATGACCCGGCCCCAGGATCAGGCCCAGAAAATGGTGGGTGGAACCACCAAGCCCGGGCAAGAAGGCACGGGCCTTGGTTTTCAGTGTTGAAATTTCTGACCTCCCGCTTCAGGCGCCCTGGCAGGGTTCTGACTTCCCCAGCAGGCATGTTTATGCGGGTAATGCCTGGCTATAGTCATGACTTCACTGTCTTCTTACCATAGCCTGGCAAGGTAGAGTCTGGGATCATACCCTTTCACAAGATGAGGAGATTGAGGCTTAGCAGAGCTGGGCGACCTGCTCAAGGGCACACAGCTAGCAGGTGGTGGAGCTGGTATTCCAACCCAGATGGCGCTTTGCTTTGGGGAAATCTGAGGTCTTGGGAATGCGCATGTCTTCACAAGCATGCTGCGGGACCTGCTCTCTATGGAGGAGGCAGTTTGTTGTAGTGGAAAGAGGTAGACACATCCGGGCTCCTGGCTTTGCCTCAGATTCTTTCTGAGCCTCAGTTTCCCACACTGTAAAATGGTGACAATGCTTCCCTGATGTGGTTCCAAAGATTTAAATGAGATTGTACAATAAAGACCCGATAAAAAGCTTTATTTTTCTCTTTTTGTTCTAAGTTGTTTGCAAATTTCTGCAATGGAATTAAAAATATGTACGTACACTGAAAGAAATCCAGAGTCAACATGGAATCCGTGCACCTCGATTATTCTAAAGTGTTGAGTGAGTAACAAAACAGCTGCCCTGTACTGGGCACAAGGAGTTAACTGGCTGTGTTTCCTAGGATCTGTGTGTGCGTGTGTGCATGTGTGTGTATGTGCACGCACATCCCTAACGTCGTTTTGCTTCCTGTGAGTGCATCCATCCTGGGGAAGGGTTTGGGGATGGACTCACTCAGTAGGGAGGGACTCTTACCTCTCCCTTCCCTCGGCTTTGCCTTATTTCTTTCATGGAAACACTCCTCCTCCTTCACCAGGCTGGGGCCTCAGAGGAGAGCAGAGCTGCAGTCAGCCTGTCAGTGCACTTCCTCTCACCTTTCCTGGGCGGGTGCTTCACACTTGGGTGCAGGGTGTGAGAACGGGTTATTTTTACCGCAGCTGGATGTGATGCCAGTCTGGAGGGAGGGGCTGTCAGCCTCTCTGGAAAGGTGGCCAGAGGCTAAGGAGTGCTGTCTCTCTCTCTCTCCCTGTCCTTCATACCCAAGCTCCTGCTTTGTGCACAGGACTCTTGGTAGTTGGTGGGATTGGGGGATGGGTGGGAGGACCTGGCTCTGGTCATGGGCTCCCTAGGCCATGGTCTCAGAGGTGCCAGCAGGACTGGGGCCTTCTCAGACCTTAGCTGTGGAGAATCGGGGGCAGGAGCCTTGGATTAGTGTCAGGCCTGGCTGGCTCTAGGCTCTGCAGCTTTCCCTGGGGGGCTGCATGCACCAGGCTGTGGGGCCCTCCTACCCAAGGCCAGCAGAAGTCTCCTAGTGCTAACTTCACACCCAGGCCACTCCCATGCACCAGCTGGCCCTCAGCCTGGGCTGGTGCTGGGAGCTGGGTACCTGCAGCCTCCTTCGGGGCTGTCTCTCTCACCAGCCGGGGCCCCCGGGGGCCTCGTGGGAGAGGGCAGTCTTGCTCCTCCAGGCCTCACCCTGGCTCTGCACCTCCAGCCTGGTTCCTGAGACGCATGCTGCCTGCCCTCATCTCTGGGATGTTCTGAGCCTGGGAGTCCCATCCACCCACTGGTCACCTTTCCTCATGTGGCAGCTCATGAGGCCAGCCCTACCTTGGGTAGTAGCTTCCATGAACACCTTGCAACTCACCAGCCTCTCTGTCTTCCGTGGCTCCCTCCTGCCCATCTCAGGCCTCCATGCCTGCTGCTTCCCCTGCCTGAACCCTCCCCTCTGTCTCCCTGCCTTTCTTCAGGTCTCAAATGCGGCCTCCTCTGATGCCTCCCACCCAGGCCGGGGGTGTTCCCAGTACCGTTTTCTAATTGCATGTTGTTCTTCTCTTGACAGAACGTATTCAGTTCAAAATGATTAATTTTGCATTTTTCCACATTAGAGCGGAAGCTTCATGAGGCCAAGATCACATCTGGTGTGGCCCCTCTGTGCCAGGCACAGGTGAGGGCTGATCCACATATATGGCCTGTCCCATGGCCTCCCCAGAGCCTCTTACCATCTGGACAGGGTGCTTACCTTTCTGGGCCATCGGGACAGGACTAGGAACTCGGGAACAGCAAAGCTTGCCTTTCCGGGGCTTGGCAAGATGCCTAGAATGCCTTCTCCCTGAGGGTAGACACAGAGGGGCAGAGGCCCTTCCTTAGTGTGTTGGGGACACCATGAGGTTGGATCTGTGTACAAATGACTTGAGTCAGCCTCCGCTCCCAAGGTACAGAGGTCAGAGATATTTATTGAAGGAAACTCAGGAAGAGCCAGGCTGTGGGAGGGCCTGGGGAAAGTGTGGGCCTGGAGGTGATTTATTTTTCAGAAATAACAAAGTCATTGTGGGCAGATACTCTCTTCCTCATGTCCCTGTCCAAAACACAGCATCCTCACTCAAAGTATCTATGCCCTTTGACCTGATATTCTCCCTTTGGCAATCTAGCCTAAGAAAATAATCTTAAATATAAGGAATGTTTTACATACACATATGCTCTTACCACATACTTAAAATAGTGCAAAATTATGAACATCTACATGTCTAAGCATGAAATTCATCATAGCACACTTGATGGCAAGTTATACCTAAAAATATTACTTAAATAATACTATTTGGAGAATATGCCAGAAATACTCCTAAATGTTTTAGAAACTTTATGGGGAAAGGTATTCATATTCATTGAATTCTCATTAAGGTAACAGTGGCAACGTCTAGCATGCCCCCAAATAAAGGTCTGATAAACTGCATTGCTTTGGACTGTGTTTATGAGGAATTCTAATCACTGTTTTCTGTATTACATATGCAGCAATGTTCACTGCAGAAAGTTCAGAAAACAAATACTTCCTATCATCCTAGTGCTCAGACATGACGACTGTTGACATTTTGGTGTAAATGCTTCCAGAATAATTTTAACAGTAAGTATTTTTGGTGATTATATAATAATATAGTGATTTTAAAAAGATATAATGTTTAACATATAGAGATATATCAATTACCAAAAATGCTTGTCTGCAATATTGAAAAGAAATAAAATGTTAAACATGGCTATATTCCTGAGTCATGAAGATATGGGTGTTTTTCAACCCTATCTATTTATTTGTCTATGCTCCCAACTCCAATAAATGTTAAAATAACCATAATTGCTTTTTTTTTTATAGGGATGGTACTTTTTTATTTTTTTATTTTTTTTAACATATAATTTATTGTCAAATTGGTTTCCATACAGCACCCCGTGCTCATCCCAAGGGGTGCCCTCCTCAATTCCCATCACCTACTTTCCCCTCCCCCCCACCCCCCATCAACCCTCAGTTTGTTCTCAGTATTTAAGAGTCTCTTAACCATAATTGCCTTAAAAAAATAATAAAAGTAGGCAGTGTCTAGAGAGTTAGGCAAGAGAAAAAGCTCAAAATAGCTAACCTGAATGAAACAAAGGCAGGAGAGCTAAATATTCATATCCACCGAGGTACAGGGAACATCTCTCCCACTTCTAAACACATACAAACATGCCTCCCCCCCCCCCCAACCACCACCACACCGTACTCATCTCATCTGTTGCAGCTGTTTGCTGGGATGCTCAGACGCACACAGTCTCCACAAAATTCACCGTACTACAGGCATGATACGAGTACAAGAGAGTGGCTCTAGAATTTCTAGCTAGGTAGGATTTAGGTGCAAGAATCTTGCCAGGAGGTTGCATGTTTGCATGGTAAACATCACCTTCACATAGCTGGTGTGTAGGTTTGGGGGAACTGGAGCTACAGATGGAGATCATGGGGTCTAAAGTTCCCAGGCCACCCCTTGGTGCCGCCACTGTATACAGAGGTGCTACAGATTCAGGAGTGAGAGCCTGTCTTCCCAGGCCCAGGACTGCCTGCTGGGGGCCTGCCCTCCAACATTTTCTGATTCCAACCTTCCCAGGCCCTGCATTCCCTGCTTGGGAACCAGCACTTTGGGGGGACAGCCCTACCTTCCACGGAGAAGATGGAGAAGCAGAGGAGCAAGATGCAGAGCCATCTGGAGAGGGCTAGAAACCTCATGGTGGGGTGGTGGGAACTTCACGTCCTGGGGAGACAGCAGTGCCGCACAAGTCCTCCCTTGGGGCCACCTCAGACATTTATAGAGTGACAGAGTGAGGTGTTTCCCAATGGGCAGGGCACCAGCAGGCTTGCAATTCTTATAAAGGGTAGAGCCAGCCGCTCCCAAGAGGAAAAAACCAGCTTTTCGAGAAGTTGAGAGTATTTAGTGAACTGTAACACACAGAGCTATAAATGCCCCGCCACGGGAGCTCCCAGAGCTGGCTTCAGTGGTCAGAGTGGCAAACCCCTGCCAGGGAAGGGCCACTTCCCAGTGTTGAACGTTAACTTTTAGTGTCAGTAATAATTCGATCACACACAGATCTTCCTGTTCATTCCTAAGATGGGGCAGGAGGACCATAAAACTCTTTGCGAACCTCAGGGAGGACTTCTAAGCAATTGGTGAAATGTAGGGAGCAGAGAGCCTGGAATCAGATGATGTGGGTTTGAGCTCTTGCTTTGCACAGGATTTATCAGCAGTGTGACCCTGGAACTTGCCACTGAATGCTTCTGAGTCTGCTTCCCATCTGTGAAATGGGCACAAGCATGAGTGAGGGCATGTGTGAGAGGCCATGTGCAACTTGGTGGATATCCATATAGCTGTTAAGGGGGTGGGGCTGCAGCTGGACCTTGATGGATGTTTATGATGAAGTGAAAGGGCACTTCAGGTAGAAGATCAGCCTGAGCAAATGTGTGGAGAAGCAAACATCTTACAAGGGTGGCCATAGGGAAGAGTCTGCCAGTGGGTGCAGAAGGCTGCTTGTCACCTATTCACTGAACGTATTCTGTGGGCCAGGCCATGCACTTGGCCCGGGAGACATGGAAGACGCTGGGCCTGACCTCAGGGAGCTTCCGTTGGTGGAGGCAAGCCATGCAGATACTCAGAATTTGTGTTTGCCCTTGTGGTATCATGGCCATCTGTCCTTTGCCTTAATGAGTGTGCCCTTCTAGCCAACTGGCTATCTGGTTTCCAGCTTTGAAGGGCACATGGGAAGATGCCAGTGTCTGGTTCAGCTCCCCCAGGACCTTGCTGGTTCCTGGCAGCCAATCGAGACATTCCCTGCTGCCCGAGACTGGCTAACAGTTGCGCTCCACTGGCCCTCCTCTCTTGCTAGAGATTAGAGATACAATTTAGACCATGTGTTGGGACAGTTTGGTAAGCAAATCAGTAGTTGGGGATATCTTTTTAAAGTCAGCTTTCATGCATTCACATCCACACAAAGAAACTGGTTGGGCTGCTGGGCTTAAGAACCACATGTCATATCATGTTAGGCACCTGCCCAGCCCCTGTCTGATTCCCTTTCCAAGCTGTGCTCTGAATCCTGAAGGCTGTGCTGAGCATGCAGTGGCCATAGCAGAGGGTATGGTCAGGGAGACCCCGGGGGGCCTACCAGGGACAACTCCAGGTGCCTTAGGAGAGCCTTTGGAGCAGCCACTTTTGGAAAGGGCCAGGAAGAGGGTGGGACTTGTCCTCAGCCTGCATTTGACAGCCAGCACACTGTTCTCAAAGGGCATGGTACAGGTCCATAAAGTCAGCGGTTTCCCAACGATGCTTCCTGTAATTAGGATTGTATCCATGGTCTACATCAAGGACTAATGCCACTTTTATTTTTATGTGAGGTCATTTGGGGGGTCACCACCAAGTTGGTCAACAGCTTACGTTTGGCTACCACTCACCTATTACCTGTTGTAATAGGTAGTCTTTGCATTGGCATGGTTCCTGTTTGCTTTTGGCAAAGTGTCATCAGAGGAGAAAAGAGCAACCTATCTGCCAAAGGGGACAGAGATTAGGCCAAATCTGAACTCTAACTGCTTAGCAGTGGTGCAGAAATTAGACTCTCAGGCTAGTGAAGAGGGAGGTTTGTTTGGATTTCTCAGGACCCTCTACCACTCAGCCGCGGAGTCAGAGAAAGACGTTAGGTTCTCAACACAGCTTTTTTCTCACCACAGATCAGAGCTGTAAGGGTACCTACCACACAGCTAAGGGCCAGCAAAACTGGCTGTCTCCAGGGCTCTGTTCCTTAGCCACTCACACATAGGATTCAGAGATTTGCAGCTATTCCTGGGAACATATGTTTAAACGGGAAGAATAGATTCAGATGTCAGAATTCCACCCTGATTTTTGAATGCTTATGAAAAATTGCCGAAGCAATCTATCTATGCCCGAACTAATTTAGATAACACTGGGTATAAAGTATCAGTTTCCCCCAAAACCCCACTCCCCAGAGACCATCACTGTACGCAAATTTTCAGCTGCTTTTTTTTTTTTTTTTAACATTTCAAGGATAGTTGTCAACTTCTTACTTTAAAAAAGGAAGAAACACCTCTGGCTCTTTAGAATATTTGAAATCTCATGTTGGGTTGTGAGAAGTGAAAATGAGAAGCATTTTAACAGGAACACCTGTTAGTTTTAAGCATATGCAGTTTGGGTACAAAAAATAATATTTGAGGCTTTGAATAAATTATCTAAAGATGATTTTGAAACACTTGGAAGCCTTCCTGAGAAGTCTCCGGAGACACATCCGACACTCAGGGAAATTTACAAGGAAGAAAAAAATTTTCAAGTCAAATTTGTGATTTCTAAGGTCAATTAGGAAAATGCCTGAAGTGTCCCCGCCCTTTACAGGTAGAACATTTTTGGCCTGTGTCCCACACTTTATTCTTGGTTGCCACACTTTTTTTCCAAACGTGTTTTATGAATCCTGTAATTGATCAGAAATGACTCTCCCTCCTTTATTTGCTTAGCAAATTGCAGATCAGTTTACAATAGAGGAAGGAGCCAGACACCATTGTGATCCTCAGCTGTCTTATTTAATCCTCCCACCCACCAACCCCAGGGAGGCAGGCACTGAATTTTCATCTTGCAACAAGGGAAAGTGAGGTTTCCTTTCCCCTCACAAAAACACTCATGGCAACTTCTCACCTGGAACCAGCTCGGCCTGACTCCAAAGCTGAGGTTTTTTTCCTAATGTTGGTTCCGTGAGAGCTCAAAAGTAGTCGAAAATAACCCACGTTACTATTTAGCTTACCTGCCACCCCCAAATTGTACAAGAAACCAATAGCTCCCTCTATTTTTTACAATTAACCCGAACTTCCTCATAAGCCTCCAGCTCACTGCCTCTTGCTACTGGAATAAGACTGGTATATGCAGGCAGTGTTCCTTCTACCCCTGCCCTCACTGGTCCCCTTGGTTCTCACCAATGCTGTGCATCCTCCCACCGTCCTTTCTCTGGGGGTGGGCTATCTCCCTGTAGCCAGGACTGTGGGCTACCCTACCTCACCACAGTGGCTGTCAGCAGGCCTCGGGCTCTTCCGTGGGAGTCATGCTGGAATGTCACCTTTTCCACACCACAAAGGCACCTTAGGGAGACTAGAAGGCAAGGTCTTTTTTATCCTGTGGCCACTCATGTGGGTACAGGAATAACTGTGAGGCCACTACCTGATAGGAATAATCCCTTGGCTGCTTTCCTGTCTCTGTCTCTGTGTGTCTGGAGGTCTGGGCCCTTTGCCCCCATCACCTCACACCTGCCCTGTGGTTTCAGCCTGGAGCCGGGGACTCAGAACCCCTGTCCACAATTTCTGTCTTCCTACCTCCCCTATACTCTAGAGCCTTGGGGTCCAAGCTCTAACCAGAGCTCTGCCATGTCTTAGCCTGTGCGAACCTGGACAAATTGCTCAACTTCTCTGTTTCTCAGTAAAAGAGTAGCTGAAGCTGGAGAGAAACAGATTCTTTGGACGAGAGGGTAATGCTAAAGTGTCGTGCTACATGAAAACAATTGTTAGATTAGGTGGACCATTACCAGAAGACAGGTACATAGCTTTCCTTCCCTTTGTCAACAGCATCCGGTCTCCAAAACAATACCAGCCTCCCACTTGTGTTCAAGGATGTAGGACGCTTTTTTAACGCGGAACAATGGTTGTCTTTTCTTGCCTCGATTCAGGTAAAATTAAAAAAAAAAAAAGAAAAAAGAAAAAGACACTGAAATTCAGGTCTAAATGACTGAGAGCAGGCCCATTACAAATGTGAAGTTTGACCAAGAGGGTGAGGACCGGGAAAACAATTGTGAGAGAATTGGGCGGCGGGAGGAAGGGCAATGTCAAGGTTGTCCACTTTTGCCAGTGCTTAAAGCCGAGAGAACCGCAGAGTTGGGATGAATCCTGTTTGTCAGCGTCTGTTCTGCGCCTTGCAGGTTTGGCAGCAGGCTTCCCAGAAGAGAGGTGTCACCTTTCTGTATTCTCACCCCCCCATCTAGCATCACCGGGACAGGGCGGGTGTTCGAGGTGCAGCCGGAGCTGTCATCCTGGCGTCAGCTTCAAGCCTGTTGTTGTGGACGCAGCGTGTCAGGGCTACAGGGACCTCGAAGGCTCTGGGTCCAGCTCGTCTGAAAGGAGACGTGCCAAAGGCCGCAGTGTGGAGACATGTTCTGCTTTCTGGGTCTTTCCACTAAGTTCCTAAAACCTGAGAAGCTTCTTTTAGGGTTTTCCAATGTACTTTCTTTCCAGAAGTACTTTCCTTTTGAAAAAAAATTGCTTAGGGACAGCTATAATATATTGGCAAAGATACACAACACCCCATTTTCCTACCAAATGCCATTTTTTTCCTACTCAGAATTAACACCTGTGAAAGTCTTGTCATGATTTCCCCATCTTCTTTGTACATGACTCTTCTACTTCAATGAAGTAGGTGACAATACTCCCATCTTTCCTGAGGCACCCAGTATGGTAAGGGTGACAATTTGTGAGCACACCAGCAGAGTCACAAGCACATTTGGTTTGCAAGCAGAGAAGGCTGGGCTCCCATCAAGTAGGGCAGGATACCTCCCATAATGCTGCATGTCGGGGCTGCCCAAACATCCCCCTTCCCTCAAGCAAGGAGCCTCCTCCAGGCACCAAGCTCTGTGCTGGTGTGTGTGGACACCTACATTCCTGTGGGCATGCACCCAACTGCCCCCTTTCTCCGAACTCCTGTAGCAATTAGTCTGGATAATGTTTTTGTAGTTTCTAGATGACTTTACAATTACCTTGGGTTATTTGTCGCTATTTCTCACTTTTGACCTACATGGTACCTAATAGAGGGCTCTGTTGACTTAAGCTCCTAGAAGAGTGACTTGTGTTTGGGCCCTAAATTTCCCACTGGAGACCTTCTGTCTCCAACATTCACTGCTCAAAGGTCAGCAGGGCCACCGGCCTTCTTTCACTCGCAGATTTCTCCTGGCTACTACCCACTGCTTCTGCCCATCAGATGCTGTTTTACAGATTTTTCAAGCCCAGCTAGGACGCCAGGGCAGAAAGTTTCTCATTCATCTTTGTTCCCCCCCCACAGTTGGTAGAGTTAATTCCTTCAGAATAGCAAACTGCACCTATCAAATCCCTCACTCTCCTTTATGAAGTTAGATCACATCAAACCACTAACACTTTCTCAACTCCCACTAGTCCTGCTTTGGAAGCATTTTTGCATTGCTGGGAAATCAGTCCATTCAACCTGCATGACTTACGTAACTGGGTGTGGAGCTAATTTGTATCTTCTTGTGGAAGATTTCCTCTAAATCATCAGTAAAAGTCGCTACAATTATGGAAAGATAATCCTTCAGTTCCCCGTTCTTATAGGACAATGAATTATTAGAAATGGGAAGATCAACTACTGGAATGTTTTTTAATTCTAAAATGCCACTGATTTTAAGATCGTTTAGTTTTGCAAAAAATTCATATTAATTCAGAAATGAAGTATAAAAAACAAAGCTCTTGGTATTGAGGCAACATGACTAATGAGTAAATAAAAATTAAGACCTAGAACAAACACCCTTCCTATGAAGTCATCACGTAAATCTTGTTTCACGAAGCTCGGTGACGCTATGTAAAACCACTCTGGGGCATACAGGTGAGCAGCCCAGGTGGTTCACACACAAGGAAAGACGTATGATGGTGGCTAGCTGACATATCCAGGTGATTAGGCAACTTTTACAAAGTACTCAGTGGAAAGCATTTGTCTTAAATTTTCAAAAATTGTTCCTAAACTTGTGTGCTCATGTGTGAGCATGAATGGCAATTTGGTCCTGCTAGAAAATATCAGTTCTCTATTTCTAGATCCAGTGAGGCTGCAGTACCCCCACCACCTATGAGACTCGGTGGCCCCTTAGGAGAACACCCCACCAATGAGGAAGCAATACAAATACAAGCCATGAGTGAGGCAGAATGAAATGCTGAGGCAGAGGGGGACAGACTGCACACCTGCCCTCAGGCTAACTGGCTAGAATGGCCCATATAATCCCTCTTCCCTAATTGATTTCATCTTTGCTTCTGCCACAATATGCTCCTTTTGCAATTTTTAAGTGTTATACTGGGGAAACTTTCTCCAGTTTCCTGAACTTCTTTACAAAAGGCCAAGTCTTCCAAGGTGATAGCTTTCATCTTTTCCTGAAAAATGGCTTCCATTCTGACTGCTAGGTAAATTGAGTGTATTTAGGGAGAACTCCATCTTACTGATTACATTGACCTTAAAAAAATCGTTTGACCAAGCAATTGAGTAAAGGAGTTTATGGTACTAGATATAACAAATAGGATCTGGGGAAGTAAAACATGATTACCATTTATTCTTCAGATACTGGAACCAATCCCTTTTGATAAACGTTAACTTTTTTTTTCATTTTTTTAAAATGTTTATTTTTGAGACAGAGATAGAGCATGAACGGGGGAGGGTCAGAGAGAGAGGGAGACACAGAATCTGAAACAGGCTCCAGGCTCTAAGCTGTCAGCACAGAGCCCACGAACTGTGAGATCATGACCTGAGCCGAAGTCGGACGCTTAACCGACTGAGCCACCCAGGTGCCCCCCCCCTTTTTTTTTTTATAAACACTAACATTCTAACACTCTAAGCATTTTTAGCAAAATCTCAACCTATTTAATTTGTACAGTGCTTTTGATTCTCAAACAGGATTTCAGCCCTGTGGCATCCATCGAACTTTCCAGCTTGATTGACTAAGATGTTTGACTCTACCCCTTCTTGCCAGCCATATGACCTTGTGCAAATATCAAACTTTTGTGGGCTTCAGCTTACTCCTTGGAAAATGGGGATATCAAGTACCTAGCCCAAAGCAATCTTATGATTTATGCAAAGGACTTAGCATACAATAATAATACAATTGAATCATTGGCAATTAACAGCGTTATCTGTACCCTCCTGCCATACTGGAATGATACAAATCTTGGGTATCACTCAGTTTCAAGAACTTTAACATGGGCACACACCCTCTGTCCAGATGAACAATTTTAAAGGAAACATGCCTGCCTTTCTTCCCACGTTCTAATATTTTCAAGTACGTAGAAAACATTCAAGGGTTCGAGGTCCTGGCGCAGAACACACACCTGTTGTGAGCAGGAAATCAGGCTTCTAGCGAACTGCCATTTCTTGCCATCCTTCCCTGCTTTCCTACTCTTCCTCCAACATACTCAGGCTGTGTCAAACACCCTCCCTTTACTATGTGCTGAAACAATTGTTTTCTCTTGGAAGACTTCCTCCTGGCACACCTTAGAAACAAAAAGCTTTGTTCACTAATGGACCATGTTTCCCCTGGGTTCAGGCACCATGGTACCTGACACACATGATTTTTCTTTTTTTTTTTTTTTAAGTTTTTCTTTAAAATTTATTTTGAAAGAGAGTGAGTGTACGCGCAAGTGGGAGAGAGGCAGACAGAGAATTCCAAGCAGGCTCCATGCTGTCAGTAGAAAGCCCATGAACCGTGAGATCGTGACCTGAGCTGAAATCAAGAGTCGGATGCTCAACCAACTGAGTTAACCAGGTACCCCACCACACTCCTGTTTTCTGACTGAATGTTTAGGATACCATTCTAAAAAACCAAAAGGGCCTTTATTTTTTGATTTTTGAGAGAGGGCGCAAGTGACAACGGACAGAGAGACAGAGAGACACAGAAGCGGGGCTCATCCAAAGCAGGGCTCAAGTCCACCTGATGCAGGACTCGAACTCACAAACTGTGAGATCATGACCAGAGCTGAAGTCAGATGCCTAACATACTTGAGTCACCCAAGTGCCTTGTGATTATTATTTTTAATATTTATTTATTTGGAGCAGGGAGGGGCAGAGAGAATCCCAGGCAGGCTCCATGCTATCTCCCGCACTGTGAAATCATCATCTAAGTCAAAATCAAGAGTCAGATGCTTAACTGAGACACCCAGGTGCCACCTGTGTGATTATTTTTTAACTATATATCTCGGTTATCCTGTAACGCTTCAGGGGATGTTTTAGAACATAAAGAACAGATATTTTTCTTTTTTGCCTAAAGCCTATCCATGTGCAGGTCTTCACTCTTCCCTGTTAGGAATGTGAAGTAAAGACCTTGATGGCATGTTAATGGAGTCTAGGAACTAGTGATTTTTTTTTTTTTTAAATCACTTTAGATCTATTATAATATTTTATTTTGTAAGTATTCACATTTTATATAACTCACGTTTTATACTGCAGTCTTCCTTGTCTTAGCAAAGTCAGAAAAAGTGCTGTGATAAACTAAACTGAAAAATAAACTAAAAACAAAAAAAAAGACATACCTTATTTTTCTAAATAAACTTCTGCCTGATACCCATTGTTGAAATTATAGCATTTTGTTTTATGTGATACCATCATAACATAGGGATATAAACTTTGGACTCTAAAATGTGACTGAAGACAAGACCTTTAAGACCACACTGACAGTGTATAGGAACTAAAGTAGAGAAGGGAAAAAACAGAATTTGGCACTTAAGATTTTTCTCAAGACAACACCCACCCTGACCCCCTAACCCGCAGCTGAAGCATTTATAGAGCTAAATGCCCACACATTTCAGAACCTCAATCCTACGAGGGAGGCTCTGTTACCATCTTCAAAAATGGGCACAGAGAGATTAAGTAATTTGCCCAAGGTCACTTAAGAAATAAGTGGAAGAAGTGGGGTTCAATTAAAGGCAGTCTGGCTATAAGTGTTGTGGTCATAATCACCCTGTACTCTACATACTAGGGTAAGACAGCACATGAAACAAATCCTCTATCCAAATAGTATGCGTATGGTTCAGCTGGAAAAATTACAGACCAATCACCACCTGGCTGGAACATTTATTAATTCAGAAATAAGCATTCTATGTAATTTGAGGTGGTTAGAATAGTTACTTCTGGATTACTGTAATAAATATTTGTCAAAAACACCAATCATCTCAATAATCATACACACTTATTTCATTCATTAAGAACTTCCAAAAATAACTCTTCTATATCAAAAAAACTTATCAATATCACAACAGTCAAGTAATCGCCCATGCAGAAGAGAAGGAAAAGTCTGCTGGGGGAAACTCTAACAAAACACTTTGCCCACTATAGTTTTGATTGATATAGTTCATGAAGAAAGACTAGCTATGCTCTCCTGTGTTTTTAGTGCTTAGTCTGAGAGGAATGCAAGAAACCAAGTCCTGAGAGAAAAACTGCTTTCATAATCTTAAGTGTAAGCCACAAACAGGCTTTTCTAATAAAAGCTTCAAAGCCTGAAGAGATGAAGAAAGGCAAGCATATATTCTCTTAAACATTTCAATAAATATGCAAAAGAAAATTCAGCAATTAGGAATACTGTGTTTGTATATTTGAAAATGCAACAGATTTCATGCTTTGAATGTTTCATCCTGAGAAGAGTTTTAAGGATATTTTGCTCCGTAAGGTTTAAAAGTAAAACTTAAACATATTTAACTACATGTCAGGAATTCTCCAGATGATTAACATTCTCAACTGTCCTAACAACGTCAAACAATGAAAAGCCAAACACGATCACTTCTACATTGTAAAGATAGCACTGAGAAAGAAAGGAACATTGGGAGAATGAATCACCTAGATCTTTGTTTATGCTCAATGCTTTTGATTAAGTTCAACAGATGAATGTGAAAACAGCAATGATTAATTTGTCTCCAAAGAGCCAGACCCCTCTCACTGGCTCACCACCGACACAAGTGCTAAGTATTCAAAGAAAGACTGAAGGTGATCCTTTGCTTCTCTCTGGTCCCTTTACCAAACTTCTACGTCACTTATGACATTACTTAATATTTCTGCATTTCAAAAAATATGCAGCAAAACAAAATCTGCTAATTTTCACTTAAATAAATTTAAAAACAGAACAGTTAAATCCTCACAACACAAACCTTAGTTTTCACATTCATTAAAACGTTTTAGAATTACTCACACTTGAGAAACTGGAAATGTGTGTGCTTATTTGGAAGAGAACAACTGAATTTATTCTTTAGAAGAGAAAGCTAGACCTGAAGCATCAAATCACCAAACATCTGAAACCTGCTGACAAGTCTTATCTTCTACATATCAGTGAAAGCTGCTTATACAAACTATTCCGTGAACACCTGCCCCTATTAAACAAACAAGATATCCGAGGTACTGGAGAGGTCAGAAGCTGAGTTGCTTCACTTCTTTCTGTTGCTTCCAGTTGCTAGAATACTGGCAACTCGCATAAATATATTTAACGTATCCATGTAGATTCCCAGCATCCTGGAAAAGAAAATTACGGCCTGTTATAGATGATGTAATTCTAATAACTCTAAAAGAACTATTTCTTAATCTAGAAAAGAAAAGCAATACTATTTGTCATAGGTACAGCATATGAAATGGAAATCAGAAAAAGAAAAGATGCCAACTAAGGAAGGCTCTGAAAACAGTCAAGATTTTCCTTGGCAGATTAATCTTTGAAATGTTAAAGGGCAGTTTTAAAAATCATTATTCTACCCTCTGACCCTCTCTTATGAGTGTAGTATCTTGCAGAAACACCCTGTAAGATAGGCCAAGAAATAATTAAAACAAAACTAAAGTAGCACCTTCATAAAAATGTGTTAGACACAAGTCTGGCATTTTTAAACATCCCCTCAAGGAAACCCCCCACCACCAACCAAAACCTGTTATATATCTGTTACAGCAGCATTTTTTTAAAAAAAAACATTAAATTTTACCTTCAAAGAAACAAAAAACAAATTACTTGTAAAAATGTGATAGAAAACATGAAACCCAACAAAATTGTTTAAATAAAATAACCTACTTTGGTGGAGAGGCCAAGAAAAGAGAAAAAAAGTGTTGTTATATAACAACCGCACCACAAAGCTAATTAACAAAAGTAGGTAAATATTTGGACTTAACTGAATATCTAAATTAAACTTAGTTACAATATAATCAAATGTTCTGTGGATACATAGCTTACTAAAAAGATACAATAGATCAAACAACAACAGAGATCGTAAAATTTGACAAACCCATTACTGTGGGTTGAATTCAAGATATGTTGACATCCTAATCCCTGTACCTGTAAATGTGGCCTTATTTGGGAAGAGGGTCTTTGCAAATATAATCAAGATAGGAGGGAAGATGAGGTTAATACTGGAATGGGGTGGGCCTCCACCCAAAATGACTGGTGTCCTTATAAGAGGTGACAGAGAGAGACATACGGGAAGAATGCCATGTGAAGACAGAGGGAGAGATTGGAGTGATGTACCTATAAGACAAGGAATGTCAAGGATTGCTGGCCAAAACAAGAAGCTAGAAGAGAGGCAGGGAGGATTCTCTTAGAGCCCTCAGAAAGTATCAAGCCTGATGACACCTTGATTTCAGATTTCTAGCCTCTAGAACTGCAAGAGTGTAAATTTCCATGGTTTGAACCATTCGGTTTGTAATATTTGTTATGGTAGCCCTAGGAAACTAATACAACCATAAAACAAAACAGACCATAGTAACACAAACGTCCTGTGTAACAGAGACAAGACATGAAGACTACTTACGAATTGATGGGATCATATTTTTGGACTCCATATGGTGGCACTATTTCTGCACGCTTGATTACTTTCTGTGTATCATACAGAAGAAACATGCTGAAAAGAACTAATCCACCATAAATTGCCACTGAGTACAGAGTGGCACCAGCCACAGTGGTGGGTGGAAGAAACATAGATCCTGGGAGGAAAAAAGAAAAAAGGACTCTTCTCTAACTGGATTTATGATTAACATTTCTTTAAAAAAAACCTTTTAGTGTACTGCACAGATAGGAAAAAGACTGACTATATGCACCGTGTAATTATATGCATATTCAGTCCAAACCCATGATACTTATGCCTGTAATGGGTCACTTACCCACATTACAGAAAGGCTCTTGCATGTTCTCCAGAGGAACTTTCCCATTTTAGATGTATTATGTGAAACCCAAAATAGTTTACCATGATGCCAAATAAGAAAATGCAGTCTAATTAGTGTTTGTCTTTTAAACTTTTTAAAATAACTCTTGGGGCACCTGTGTGGCTCAGTCAGTTGAGCATCTGACTTTGGCTCAGGTCATGATCTCACAGTTGACAAGTTCGAGCCCCATGTCAGGTTCTGTGATGATAGCTCAGAGCCTGGAGCCTGCTTCAGATACTGTGTTTCCCTCTCTCTCTCTGCCCCTCCCCTGTTCATGCTCTCTCTCTCAAAAATAAATAAACATTAAAAAAATTTTAATAACTCTTAATAAGTTCCCTCCATTAGTATAGCTGAGTACATCAATGGTTTTCGGATACCAAGAAGTGAATGTCAAAGCGCAGTAGCTCACCCAGTGATGACACAAAGACGACACCCAGGCCCACTCCCAGGGGCGCTCCCATCTTCAGAAACTTCTCACTAGGTGCGCACATGGCCACAGTGGAGAGGCCTCCCACGATGCCTGCCGTGTACCATGCAGCTCTGATGAGAAGAGGCCCCCCTAACATTGTCAGTGGAGCCACCACTGCACCCATTACACCTGGAGAAAGAGCAAGTAGTTAAGTATTGACTAAGTAAGAACCAGAAAGAAAACACCACTTGTAACTAACACACCATCTGAACATCATGTACCTTATGGTTAAACAACAGGACTACAACATCTCTCCCTTATTTAGGTGATACTACCTCCAAATTCCACACCCCAAACTTGTGGCTATCCAAATTCAAAATCACAACACTATACCTGGTTAAACAGTCTCAACTCAAAAACACAAACATTAATTTGGCGTTTTAATAACTTTATCAAATTCTACATGGTTCATTATCTGTGTGTGAGCCTACTGGTATTCTTCATAAAATTCATATATATGTAAGAATTGAGACAAAAAGGCTTAAAATGACTAACTCAAGGTCAAACCTGCTGCTGCCAAATGGGAACAAAGTAAAATTAGAGAACGCATATATGATGCTAATCTTAAGATGCAGGAACTTCAAGGACAGACACCATTGTTTCCTTGGGTAGAAGGGAATGTCAGCTCAGTTTGTAAACAGTAATTTTAGTTGTCAGATATTTATCAACAAGTTCAGGAAAATTAGTGAAAGGCACCAATAATTTAATCAGCAAAGGTGAAAAGAACACCTTAATTAAAAAAAATAAATCTCAGATAAGGCATTATTTCAGTGCTCAGTAGAACAAGCTGCCCTCTTCTTACACATTAAATGTGCAGAGTTTAACTCAGAATAGGAGCTATCTTCATCCTATAATTTTAACAGTGTGTCTCTTTTGTGAAAGTAACATTTCTAGATCAAGTAATAAGATATTATCACATGATAATGAACAACTAAAAATAGCTTTTGCTGTAAGAAAAATACTGAATAAAAATTCCTCTATGACATTTCTATTAGGATTCCCATCAGTTTTGCAACTGACAGCAACATTTTTAGCAAATTTTGTGCAGAATCCACAAAAAAACCTTTATTCTCCATCATGCTCCCCACATTACTTGCCCCAGGTAACTAACTCCCTGTCCCAAAATTTGCATTAAGCCACAGGCAGAGGATGAAAAAGTGTCCTTCCCCCCGCCCCCCTCCCTATACTGGTGCCAGCTCTCTGCTCCAGGTTCTCTTGACCCCATTAGCCACCAATGGCCAGGAATAGGAGGGGGCCAGGAGCAGGAGGTAGAGCTGGTACCAGGGAGCAAGAATGAGGCCCTGCCTCCCTCATCACGCTTTCACAGCACCCCCTTGTGGAGCCCAATCCTCCCCTGGCTCCCCAGGGTCTAGCCTGGTGGTCCTGTTTTCCATGGCCTGCCCCTCAAATGGTCCTCTCCTGTGTGGGCTGACCCTGTCAAAGACAGTTTCTCGAGTGGCCTCAACGGCAATGATACACTTCTTTGGTTTTGTCATTCTGCATGGTTAGGTTCATTGGAGGTTCTTTTCTTTTTTTTTTTTTTTAATATGAAATTTACTGTCAAATTGGTTTCCATACAACACCCAGTGCTCATCCCAAAAGGTGCCCTCCTCAATACCCATCACCCACCCTCCCCTCCCTCCCACCCCCCCCTCAACCCTCAGTTTGTTCTCAGTTTTTAAGAGTCTCTTATGCTTTGGCTCTCTCCCTCTCCTACCTCTTTTCTTTTTTTTTCTTCCCCTCCCCCATAGACTTCTGTTAAGTTTCTCAGGATCCACCTAAGAGTGAAAACATACGGTATCTGTCTTTCTCTGTATGGCTTATTTCACTTAGCATCACACTCTCCAGTTCCATCCACGTTGCTACCAAGGGCCATATTTCATTCTTTCTCATTGCCACGTAGTATTCCATTGTGTATATAAACCACAATTTCTTTTTACCCATTTGTCAGCTGATGGACATTTAGGCTCTTTCCATAATTTGGCTATTGTTGAAAGTGCTGCTATAAACATTGGGGTACAAGTGCCCCTATGCATCAGCACTCCTGTATCCCTTGGGTAAATTCCTAGCAGTGCTATTGGTGGGTCATAGGGTAGATCTATTTTTAATTTTTTGAGGAACCTCCACACTGTTTTCTAGAGCAGCTGCACCACTGGGGGGTCTGGCCCTTGGCGGCTTGGTCTTCCAGAGATCCTGGCCACCATGCCGTGCCAAGGTCTCATCCCAGATGCCACGGTCCTCTGAGAGATACAACTCTCGTGGCCTAGCTCTTTGGCAATCAGGCTCTTTGTGTTCTAGCCCTCTGGGAGACTTATCCTCAGTATCTGGGTCCTCAAAGAGTGTGGGCACCTGATTCTTGGCCTTTTCAGAACAGTAGCCCCTAAGTTTGAGGCCTTTGGGGGTCTGGTCCTCCAGGACTTTTTGTCAGCTTTAGGGAGGTCCCTCCAAAGGTCTGTTCCCCACGGTCTGGCTCTTTCGTGAGCCTGTTCTCTAAGGGCTGGTTATCTGATGGTGTGGGGAGCTGTGGCCCAGCCTCCCTGTAGCTTTAGCAAAACAAAAAAGTTTATTCAGAGATTTTTCAATGATACTTTCTCATAAAAATCTTAAATGGTAATAGATGTCTGCTGCTTAAGGACATTATTAATTACAAAACTAACAAAGATAGCTCACCATTATTATTGTGAACAAAAACTAACATTCACCAAACTGGTACAGCCAGTTGTATGCAGGTTCCTTAAAAAATTAAAACGATAATTACCATATGATTTAGCAATCCCACTTCGGGGTTTATAACCAAAAGATAGGAAACCAGGATCTTATAAAGATGTCTGTACTCCCATGTTCACTGCAGCATTACTTATAATCTCCAAGATACAAAAACCAAATTGTCCTTTGATGGGTGAATGGATAAAGATGACGTGGTGTATATACACAATGGAGTAGTATTCAGCCATAAAAAAAAATGAGATCTTGCCATTTTTGACAACATGAATGGACCCTGAGGGCATGATACTAAGTGAACTAAGAGAAGAACAAATACCATATGATGTCACTTCTATGTGCAATCTAAAAAAGTCAAACTCAGAGAAACAGAGCATAGAGTGGTGGTTACCAGGGGTAATGGGGTAGGGGAAATGGGGTGATACTGGTAAAAGGGTACAAACTTCCAATTGTAAGATTAACAAATCTGAGGACCTAATATACACATGGTGATTACAGCTATCACTGTATCATCTACTTGAATGGTGCTAAGAGACCAGATCTTAAATGTATTCTCACCACAAAACAGAAACAGTAAATACGGAATGGAGGTGTTAGCTAATGCTATGGTGGTAGTCATTACGTAATATATAAATGTATAAATCAACCAGTTGTACATCTGAAAACTTACAGTATCACGTGGTAATTACATCCTGATAAAGCTGGGGGAAAAACACAATTAGAATAGTTTTCCAATGATCATTTCAGTAATTCCTGCATAGTATCACTTAGTCCTGATGAAGACCACAGCTGTATCTGCATAGTGCTAAACGTCTGGATGAAAAATGAAAATGGAATGCACTGGGATGTTAATATTGGTCAAAAGCCAACTCTGATGTCCCTTTAATACTGTGAGGGGGTGCCCTTGGGTCACCTAAGCTTCCTTCAGTTCTCAGCTCAATCATTCCAGTGAATGAAAGAGTGGACATGGGTGCCTGAGTGGCTCAGTTGGTTAAGCATCTGACTTCAGCTCAGGTCAACATCTCATGGTTCATGAGTTCAAGCCCCACATTGGGCTCTCTATCAGCACTGAGCCCGCTTCAGATCCTTTCTCTCTCCCCCTCTCTCTAGCCTTCCTCAGCTCATGCTCTCTCTTAAAAAAAAAAAAAAGTGGATACAGGGCTAGACTTGAAGAAATAATACAGCACTTCCTGGCATACTGACCTCACATAACTTAGCTTCCTCATCCACAAAACAGGAATACTAATGCCTGCCTGCATAGCTTAAAATAGGTAGGTATATATGAAGCATAAAGCAAAAATTGGCATTCATGCTGTGCAGGGAAGGTTTAGCATAGCAGGCCTAAGGTTATCTCTACAAAGACTTGCTTGGAGGGCTGGTCCTTGGCTGGAATTTAAGAACTTGGCACTTAAATCATTCTCTGGCAGGGTTAGACTACTTGTGCAAACAGTTAAGAGTTATGCTGAAAGTCTGTTTTCCTTCTGGAATCTGTATTTTGGTAGTTGTTAGGAGGGTGCCTACATGATTAGCCCTTATTAAAGCCTGTGGGTACCAAGTCTCTAACGGGCTTCCCTGGGCAGAAACACTGTATGTTACTGCACTTTACACATCCTTACTAGGTCCCCTCAAAGGAAGGAGGGAGCACACTGAAAGCCTGTGGATGGATTTCTCCAGATTCTGTCATGTGTCCTTTTGATGTCCTTAGCTCTGAGTACAACTATATGCTGAGTCCTATGACTCCTTCTAAAAAAATACTGAACAAATGGGTAGTGTTGGGGGTCCCCTCCAATACATTAAATACCTCAAGTAATTTATACACTACAGTATCAGATTAAAAGGAGTTTTCTAAGCAACCCAGATAGAAAGCCCTTAATTCTAAGCTCAAATTGAAACAACATGACTATTTTAATTCAGTAAGTCACTAAATATTTACTACTTATCAGAGGTAAAAACGCTGAACCAGTTTTCTCAAGGAACTCAAGTGTCTAAAATGGAAACAGGTGCAAAAGTCCATTCACTGGACAAGATACTATAATCCAGAGAATTGTAACTGTAACATAAATGCTAAACTCAGATGGTGAGGATTTTGGTGTTTTAATGAAAGGATATACACTTAATACTTAAAAACAAAAAGCTCTGTATACTACTGTGATATGCAGTTGTCCTGAAGCTGAGTAATCCTTAAATATTTACAGATAGCACTCAAGAGATACTACATTTTTAGAAGTATACATATTATATTTTGGATAAAAATTTTTTTAAAGCAGGTTATTGGTACTAGAAAATACTGGACCACCTCCCTCCATCACAAGGACTTTGTCCTGTAAAACTCCATAGACAAAATCTATGGTTGAATAACCTCAGGCCTAATGGAAGAGAGTTGAAAACTGAGATTGTGAAGTCATGTGAAGTCTGTTTACCAAAACAAAAACAGCACATAATATGAATGACATAGTTCGCACTGGAAATCTGGCTCACTGGGTGCCAAAAACCTAATTTCCATTTACTAACCCACGTAAGAAACATTTCAGAGCCTGCTTCCAAGAAAGTTTCAAGGAAATGCTCATAAAACTTGTCTTAAGTGAATAAAAAAATAAAAAGGAGAAACAGATCCATAAAAACAGAGAACGGATTGTTGCCAGAGGGGAGGTGGGAGGATGGGCAAGATGGGTGAAAGGAGTGGGAGATACAGGCTTCCTGTTACAGAGTAAATCACAGGAGTAAAAGGCACAGCATAGGGAATATAGTCAGTGACACTGTAATAGTGCTATAAAGTGACAGATGGTAGCTGCACTGTGAGGCGTATAGCATAATGTATACAGAACTGGAAACACTATGTTGTACACTTGCCGCTGTAACATTGTTTATCACCTATACTCAAAAAAATATATAGAAAAAAATCTGTCTTGTTTTGAGGTAGAGAACACGTATCTAAGACACACTTTTGCTTCTAGGTCTAGTTGGCTCTTTATTCAACCCACAGATAATGGCAACACTTTATCTAAACTTTAAAATATTTGTGTCTCCATAATTAAGGGAGATATCACAACATATACCTAAAAGGATATTAAAACTGTCCTGCAATACCAGGGAGTGGACAGCCTTTGCCCTGTCCATGGTAACTCTGAGCTAAGACCCATCTAAATAATGACCCAGTTAACTGTATCAGAGACAAAGTACACTTCCAAAGGTCTTTCTCATTGTTTTCCTTCTTCCAATGCTCCATTGCAAGATCCTGTACTCCTATTCTTTCTTGTGACTTACCTCCTCCTTTCCTTCTCCACCCTCATTTTAAAATTTTTCTAAAGATACACAAGAATAATTCTCAAGTAATGTGTATCAGGTTTGAAATGCTTCTAGTATTAGGCAAAATACATAAAGGAAATCTCTACGTGTATTAGACTGTCACAGGAGGCCAAGTATAATACTGGGATGTCCATGGTCTTAGTATCTGAATAATTATTTTTTCAGAGTAGAGATCTGGCTATAATACAACCACTATTACGTACAAAAAACTATAAGTGTTTTCTAAACATGAGTCTTTATTAAATTATGCACAAGTCATTCACAATTGTAAAGAACCAAAGAAGACAGTAATGAAGGTTATTTAATAAAAATTTAAAGTTAGAACATACCAGAATGTAGTAACCAAGCAAGATGCTTTGGGCCTGGGTTCTGGTCATATGGTATTGACTGTACCAGCATTCCAGCTCCAATCATGGCTGCAAAGGTTGCACCAATTGTCTGAAACACACGTTACTGAGAAAAATCAATCCTTATATACAACATCAAAAGAAAAACCTGCAAGTTCCAAGTTAAGCTAGTCCCTCCAATAAATTTTGTTTAAGAAGATTAAGGATAAGGGCGCCTGAGTGGCTCAGTCGGCTAACCATCCAACTTGGTCATGATCTTGCAGCTCAGGTCATGATCTTGCAGTTCGTGTGTTCGAGCCCCATGTCAGGCTCTGTGCTGACAGCTTAGAGCCTAGAGCCTGCTTCAGATTCTGTGTCTCCCTTGCTCTCTGCCCCTCCCCCACTTGTGCTCTCTCTCACTCTCTCTCAAAAATAAATGAACATTAAAAAATTTAAAAAAAAATTAAGGATAATGAAAATTGATCTAGGAGGGGACAAGAGTGTCCCCTACTGTCACACAAAGTTTTGCAGACTCTTCAAGTGAGTATGTTGAGCTCTGATTGATAACATGACCTTTTAAAAATTGTATTCTTCCTAGACAGAGACCTAACAAAACCTCTTTAAGAATCCCAAAATAATTATTAATTGTATTTATTTTTGCATAGCAAACTACATTGAAAAAAACTTATCATGATACACCAATTAGAATATATACATAGCACACTGCCTTGAACTCCATCATTTGCTTAACAAAAACCTAAAAAACAAACAGAAGCACATGGAAAAGAGAATAAGATTCTACTTCTCTATCCTCTTAGTTTTCTAGCTGACTTGGTCCTCCGTCCCTTTTATCTTACATTTCCATTGTTATGACACTTAAACACTTCTTGTGCATATAGAAAGAAATGTACATAATAGAGAAAGACTGTAATGAACCTTTAGGAAACCTGAAACAGAAACTGCAAATTTGCTACTCTTGGACAGAAAACAGCAGATATCTGGTAGCCCAACTATTCAAAAAACAACAGATTGTGAATGCTTTTGGTTAGATGTCACTAATCCCTTGTGTGACCTAAGGCCTGCCTCCCTCCTCTGCATTATCCATCTGAACACAGGTATGTGAATGTTCAACCTCAGATGTAAGGTACAGATAAAAACAAAACAGCTATTTTTGCTGAGAATGGGAAAGCCTTTACTCATTAACAGAAAAAAGCAGAGTTCTACTAGATCACTTTCCAATGAAGAAATAATTACTAAAATCCACTTCATGCATTTCTTCATACAAATGCAAGGCACTTTCAGGGTATTTATCACAACTGTATTTTTTTCTTTTAAGGTCCTTCATGTTCATGACCCAGTTCCATTCTTTGCCTTTCACCGTTCCATACTCTACACTCCAGCTACAATGAAATAGTAGGGATGCGAATATGACCCCATTTCGTGCCTCTTTAATTCCGTTTATTTTGCCTAATTCATTTGAGTTATTCAAGGATTATCTCGTCCCCTGGAAAGTTATTCTGGGAGGTACCCTGACTGCCATGAGCAGTGTCAGAAGCCTCTCCTCTGTTCCAAAATCACTTGGTGTCAACTTTGACATTATTTGTGTGTATGTCTGTCCCCTCCCCCCCCTCCCCCCCAAATCTTCATCTTCCTCTCTGTAGCACCTGCCTGGCTTTCCAAATTTTTTAATTTAAGTAGTTCTAACAGCAGGTAAGAGTAATCTTATGCCGAAAGTAAGTTCAGAATATGGCCCAAGCACAAACACTTCTTTGAAGTCTTATTTTAGGGGCTAAACTCTTTGTATACTTAAATTTTTCTCTTATAACCACATTGCTTTGTTAAAAATCATTGTTTTAAATTATTTGCCTGATTAAAATGTACATTCCTGGTGAGAATGCACCGTGCTTATTCTGTGCCTTCATGAAGTTCTAGGCTAGGAGATTCAGGACACCCATCTGAGAAGTAAGATTCTAAGAATACTGAAGTGTCCAAACGGCCACACTACCCTAAATGGTTCTTCTTTGGAAAGTACAGATTTGGAAATCTGTATGATATAAACGGTCCCATCCCCCATTCCCTTCCAGTCTCAAACTCATAGCTCACATTCTTATAATCCTCCACTTCAGATCTTGAAAAGCCCCAGCTGGTATACTTGCTTCTTGTCTCTTCCATTTGACTTCTTAGAACTCAAAGACAAATCGTATTTTCTGCTGTTCCAGTATCTGCAACCGCTTCTCACTGATTAGACCCGCTCCTCAGTGTGGCAACCAGACACTGTCTGATTGTGTCTTCTTTACACTCTAGACCTCAGATACTCGAACTCCACTCTGATGTTTTCTTCTAATGTTATTTGGAGGAGAGAGAGCGAGCGAGCACGCGTGCGAGCGTGCGCGCGCACGAGGGTGAGGGGCAGAGAAAGAATTCCAAGAAGGGATTCTGACACGGGGGCTCAATCCCAAGATCAGGAGATCACGAGCTCAGCCAATACCAAGAGTCAGACACTTAACTGACTGAGCCATCCAGGCGTTGCCCTCCACCCCAATGTTTGTTTATTTGAGAGAGAGAGTGAGTGAGCACTCCGCGGGTTTTAATGACTACCTCTTCTCCTTTGCTCAAGCTGTTCTGCAAACCTAGACTACCTCTGTTCTCTCCTAAAATAAAAAATGATAGCCTCCAACAGTTCTGGTGAAATAAACGTCTCTTTCATGGAACTTCCCTACTAGTCCAAGATGAAAACAGTCTTTCAACTGATTTTACACTTTCTACTTCTCCTTGCACATCCTTTACCACTTACTCAAGTTCATCTCTTCAACCAGACAGTAGAAAAATAGCTACCAGTTTTGAAATCACTATTTTTTTTATCCAGAAAAATTAACAAATGCTCAAGAAACACTCACTGAATGTAAAACCCTACACAGGGTCAGGAAAGTTCAGAATGTTAGCAATACATATTTTCCACTGATTTCTAAGATGGCTTTGCATTTGCCCTGTCTTTTTTTTTTTTTTAATAAAATTGCTATAAAATACAAGCTATTTGATAGCTGCTTCTAGGTAAGTAGGATATTCCTGTATGTTTGGTTTTCAACCCCTTTACCAGTATTTAAATATACACTCAACTAAGAATGATAGCTGATTTATCTCAGAATGTACTTCCTACTTTGTCTCAGCTGCACTATTAATTCAGATTTGAACAACCTGTCAATATAGTAAGGGATTCTTTCCATTTAATCCACTCCCCCCCACCCCCGGCCAATATTTTTTGCCTAAACTTTTGGTATTTAGTGGAAAAGGAAAACAAAAACAAGCTGACTTACCACCCAAGAGCCTCTCATCATGAAGTTCATAAGCACAGGAGTTCTGCTCACTGCCAGGGCGGACAAAGCTGTTAAACCAATACTTCCTGCTAAGTACATATAGGTAGAATGAATTCTATCCTTCACATACTGAGGCCAAATTCTGTAAGAAACACAACATGGTTCATTTATGAAAGCATGGATATAAATTTTGGTTCAATTATTTATTTGCTGGGAAACTTTAGGAAATATCAATTTACTGCTATCGTATTCACTTCATTTATCATGGAAATAATGATGCATGCATTGGAGCTATCATAAAAATTAAATGATATAAAACATAAGAACTTTGGGGCACTGGGGTGGCTCAGTCAGTTAAAAGCATCTGACTTTTGATTTCGGCTCAGGTCATGATCTCACGGTTTGTGAGATAGAGCCCAGTACTGGGCTCTGTGATGACAGCGTAGAGCCTGGCTGGAATTCTCTGTCCCTCTCTTTCTGCCCTTTTCCAGCTTGTACTCTCTCCCTCTCTCAAAATAAAGTTTAAAAAATAAAAACATAAAACATAAGCACTTGGCACATCTACAAAAAAAACACATTTTCTCCTTGCCTAAACACATATAACCTTGGTAAAAGATTTTTACTTAAGTTTGAACAGATGCCAAAAGATTTCATTTTTATTCATGTGTATTTCTATACAGTTGGAAGACTAGATATAAAACATTCCAAAAGTGGCAAAAGGCAAGGATGAAAACCAAACTGGAATCTTTAAGATTAGAAATGTTTGGGAACAATTTACTTACACAGCCTTTTCAATAGCTCCAATCTCATTAGACATTCCCAAGCCATAGTAGCACAATGCTCCAAGACCAACAGCAGCCCCTCCAGCAATAAACCATCTTCCCATCTGATCAACTGCAGAGCACAGAAGGAAATGCGCATTAATACAGTCATATCTTCACTAAATTGAAAAGGGATGGTAAGCTCTCTCTAATATTTATACGAGGAAAATCAAACTATATACCATACTCCTTTGTAAAACCATAGTTAGAATATATAGGGGTATAGCAATGGTCTTAAAATTAGGGCACCAGTAAAAAAGGACAATGTTAAACTAAGTGTAATAATACAGAAAGGATCAGACTTGACTGGCCTTTAATTTCACTCCAATGAACTTTAAGGAGGCAGTATATCTGTGGACATGGGAATACTTCTGTAATAGTGTTTTATTCCTAACAATCGGGGGTACGTTCTCAAGATATTCTTAGAAAGATGAAAAAGAAATGTTAATAATCATATCACGCTGTGTCTAAAGTGCTATTAACAAAGATGATGCTTTACAAAGAGAAAGAAAAAGGAATCAAAAGTGTAATCAATATTTATGCAGCGGAATCAAGGGAGAGGATGCTCTAAAACAAGAGCAAGAGAAACAAACAGCTTATCAACTCTAATTGGCTGGAAGTATTCATCAACAGCGTCTTACCCCCTTTAGTATAAATTTGCTAAGATTATTACTGTGCTGTAGCTGTAGGATTCATACGATTTGGTTTTCAGGGCAACTTACTTATCAGAAAGAAATGCCCTGAAGGACACTGATTACAACTCTTTCTCATTATAATATATTGACATTCTGTAAAGTTGTTAACAAGCAATAGTGTTGAGTATACGTGGCTAGATGAACAATCTGGTTAAACTTGCAAAGCTGAAATCCAAACTGACTTTGTTAGGTCTGGTTTCCAGGGAGGCCTTATATGAACAACCAGTTAAGAGGACTCTTCTTGAACATTTAGGTTTTTATTAGTATCTGTTTTAGTGATTTTCTCTTGACTTGAAACATACACAAACATGATATGCTTGAAGAGTCTATGCAACTTCAAATGAACTTCCTTAACAGATTATATGTTTTTATATCATGTCATACTACTAATCCTTTTTAAAAAATGGTAAAAATAACATTTTCTCTGGAAGAAATATGAATGGAAACCAATGGACCCAGTGTGAAATATTATTCTGGGCCACAAGATCCTGAAGAATGATGGATTGCCTTTCTTCCAAGGAAATGCTCATATACGTAAGTTTGTACGTATGTTTAGGAAGCTGTTCATGCATGTAAAATGTATTCACATATTCCAGCTCAAAAACTAAAGACTACTGCCTACTTTTGAATATTTTTTCCATTGATGGTTCCACTGCTGCCTCCTTAAGTTCTTGGACAGTTTTCCCACGCCGGATCCCAACTCTCGTCTTGGTGGCATATTCCTGATATACACGAAAACAAAGACACACAGCACACACACCAAAACAGAATGTTATCAGTAAAATAAAATTAAATCTCATTGCATTAGAAAACTCTATACTAATTTGGTCGTTTCTATGTATGTACTTTCACTACAAAGGTATGTTAGCCAATCTAAAAAATTCAATGTAGACCCTACCTATGGTCTATCTTTGAAGTGATTCACTTAACTCCTTAGTTCACAACTTTATTTCTTAAAGTTTCGGAATAATTGTTTATTTAAAAAACCACAGATTTATATCTCTAGAATTATATTTCAAGGACTAACTGCTAAAAAATCTGCATTCAATATGTATTAGCTGCATTTTTTTTAAATCTGGGGAATGGGGCTCACGAAAGTTATCTTTGCTGAACACAAAGCCAAAGAAAGGGCGGGATGACTACTACCTCTATTTTAGCTGTTTTCAACAGGGAACAGTTAACTCAAGAGGAAAACAGCTGTCTCTTTTAGCCTGTATATATTTCCTTATTTACCTCATATTTCAAAACTTATACTTCCAATGTAAACGATGAACGATAAATATATTTCTCTCTAACCTAACGGATTTTTTAAAATGTTTATTTATTATTGATAAACAGAGACAGAGCACGAGCAGGGGAGGGGCAGAGAGAGAGAGAGAGAGAGAGAGAAAGAGAGAGAGACAGAATCTGAAGAGGTTCCAGGTTCTGAGCTGTCAGCACAGAGCTGGATGCAGGGCTCAAACTCACAAACCAGGAGATTATGACCTGAGCCAAAGTTGGACACTTAACCCATGGAGCCACCCAGGCATCCCTAACCTAATGGATTTTACCACTCTCTAATCAAAAGCTGAAATGACATTTTTAGTAACATTTCTAGCTACTGGCCAACTGGTAATATTCCTGGGTTCTTCAGCTTTTTACTACAGGCTCCACAATCTCCTGAGCCGTAACAGCTCTCAATCTCTCACAAATCACTGTAAATTCTCTGAATGAAATTCCAAAAGCTGTAAGAGAAAGTTATAAGAGCTCTTTCATACATGGTAAGGAGGAACAAAATGATACAAAACTAATGGGGAGAAAGAACTGATTTGGGGCATTATCAGGGCTGTTTCAGCGCATCACTAATGGTAAAATAGGGAACTTCATACTCTGTCCAAAAAAAAGAAATAAGGGGCGCCTGGATGGCGCAGTCGGTTAAGCGTCCGACTTCAGCCAGGTCACGATCTCGCGGTCCGTGAGTTCGAGCCCCGCGTCAGGCTCTGGGCTGATGGCTCAGAGCCTGGAGCCTGTTTCCGATTCTGTGTCTCCCTCTCTCTCTGCCCCTCCCCCGTTCATGCTCTGTCTCTCTCTGTCCCAAAAATAAATAAACGTTGAAAAAAAAAAAAATTAAAAAAAAAAAAAGAAATAAAAGGTCCTAGTGCACAGAGACACAACATGAAAACATTCAGATTATCTTTACCCTGCTGGGTGTTAAGAGCCATTGATGCTTCGTGATGGAACTCTTCACAACAGGCGAGGCCTTGGTGAAAGCTGGTTGGAAAACCCTGGAAGGTAGTGTCCGGAGACACACAAGTCTTGCGGCCAGCATGGTGGTGCACCAGGTTTACCAGGCAGATCTGAAATGCTAGTTAGACACAGACAAAAAATAACCCACTAACTAATTGAGGGAATTAACACAGAAGATACAGAGATACGAAAGGACCAATCCTATTTTAGGAGAAAAATGGAAGTGACCTTTTTAAATGATAAAGATGAATTCTCTGTTTATTCCCAGTTATTTCAAGAAATCTATCCCAGAATCCAGTATGGGATGGTTCACCAAAACAGAATTAAATCCCAGGTTGAACAATAAGGTGTATAACTCTGTAGAAGTTATGTATGTAATACAAAGTGAATGCTAATTTCTTAAGAAAATTACAGGGTGTGTGATGGCTTTTATAGATATGGTTTTAAGATTTACACCAGAATTCGATGGGAAAATTTAAAACAAGACTCTGTACAACTTTTGAGCAGAACAAAAACGTCATCCAAGGAAAAGCTGAATAACTCAAGGTCAGACTGCACTGTAAGGCTTCAAGACCTCAACAGTAATGACGCATCATGAATTTTTTGCTAAACACGCCAAATAGTACTTTCTTTCAAAATGTGATAAAAATACCCAAGGTACTGAAACCACCTAGGATGTGTCTTAAAACGTAGATCCTGGGTCTTAACTCCGGTCCTAATAATTCAATCTCTAGGAATGGGACCCAGGAATAGTTTTACCTAGCACACCAATAGTTAAGAATCTTTGCTAAAACTTACTTAACTGAGTGTACTTCCAGCTCTACCACTGAATCTATAAGAGGGTGTACAACACTGGGAAAATACCGAGTCCTTCTAATACTTTCACGTCGTTACATCATCTCAGTACGTTGTTGCTGTTTATCTCCTCAGTCATCGACACATGGACTGGGAAAGAGGCCCAACCGAGTGGCCACCACGTCGCGTAACAGAAAAACGGAGAAATCTTGCTTCTGCCACATGCTAGAAATGGCCTCGAAACACTGTTTGCCCTCTGAGACGCCTGTGAGTTAGCTATAAAATGGGTAAGGTATCACCGACTCCAAACCCCAAACGCTCCCGTAAGCACTGATGCAATCAAGCGCCTGGTCCCCTGAGAAAGTTCAACCAGCTCTCTAGACTAGACTCGGCAGCAAGCCTCCAGTCTCCCAGAGTCAATGCACAATCCTTATCAAGCACCCCCTTATCTGAGAGAGCGGTGGCTGTGCGGCCCGGCCGCAGGGTGATTCAGCACCTCGCTGCCCCTGCAGAAGAGGGCAGCGGGGGGCGAGCCCCTGCCAGCCTATCTCAGGCCCTGCAGCCGTCGCCCCCATTCACCCGGTCACCCACAGGACGGTGACTCTAACGCGCCGCCAGGCTGTGACGCAGCCAGCAGTGCCGCCGCCTTCAGCTCTCCTCGGATGCACCCAGCGGCCCCGCGAAGCTAGCCATCATGACAGTAGATCTGCGGTGCCACAATCGGCCCGGAGTGGCCATACCTCAGTCCCCGGTCACCTCAACCGCGCAGTTACCCTTCCGGGCCGGCGATACGCAACCGCGCACACCTCCCTGGCCCTCCGCCCGCTCTTTACTGTCTGTGCGCGCGCAGTCTCCCCTACTCCCTGAGTGACGCAACATCCGGAGGATCGCCAAACACTAGGGACACCCAATCATGAGCAGATCTCTGACGGAAGGGCGGGCACGGTAGGGAGGAGGGGTTCCGGGCTAGAGGGGCGGGGCCAGTAGAGAATTGCCAGGAGCGTCATAGTCAGCGTCCATTTTGGGTGTGGGCAGCGAAAGCATTTTGGTCGTATCAGCTATGGGTAGCGGAGCTAGTCTACGTTTTTGTCTCAACACTTTCAGTAGCGGCAGTCACAAGAATTACGTAAAAATTGAAAAAGAATAGTGTGAGGGGAGTGTGGGTGATGGGTATTGAGGAGGGCACCTTTTGGAATGAGCACTGGGTGTTGTATGGAAACCAATTTGGCAATTAACTTCATATATTGAAAAAAAAGAAAAATAGTGTGAGAATTAAAAATTATTCCTTTGCCCGTTCTTTCCTCATGTCGCCTTTTCGCCTTCTCAAGAATGTATTTCGAGATAAATAGTGTGCCAAACGTGGTAGTTTCGAAGGGGAGCAAATTGGTTTCTTGGGTCTGACACCTAAAATTGGCTAATGAAATCGAGGAAAGGGTCTAAATCACCCAAGGTCACCGGGCCAGATTTTAGCAGGTTTTGTACCACCACTGCTCTGTGACCTCCACACGGCACATTTTCAAGCTTCACTGTATACATACATGTACATGTAGAGTAGGGTGAATAACGACAGCCTCCACCTCTTACCTTGTCCTGAGAACTGTGAAGATGTTTTCATTACTCGTAATTTGCGAAGTGCAAAACCATTTCTCAGCTACACGACAGAGGTTTTGTTTTGTTTTTCGTTTACTTCCTTTTATCCATTACACAAATATTTGCTGAGGCTCACTTTGTACCAAGCACTAAACTAGGGATATTTACAAATGAATGAAACACAACTAATACCGTTGTTTGGGCAAAACAAACAAAATGCCTTTACAGCATTTACTTTCTGGTGGAGACAAAAAAATAGAGAAAATGTTTGGTGGTAAGTACTATGGAGAAAAGTAAAGCTGACTGAAGCCCTGGATGGGTGCTGTTTTAGATAAAATGATTAACAACATGTAAAAGTCGTGAGCCTTATCTCCTACGCTGTTGTTAATTGTGATTTATGATAATACGCTAAGCATGTAAATCTTGACAAACATAAAGGTTTACATTTTATGTGGGTAATAAAACGGTTTGGCAGCACACAATTTGTCTTTACTCTGGAAATGGCAGGAAAATAACTGTAGAGAAATGTGTCACTTATGACAGTGAACAGGTCAGGCAAGATCAATTTAATCTTTAGATCTTCACCCAATTCGATTAGCTAGCAAATGGATTCTTTGTTTAGCTCCCTTAGTATGTATTTTTTCTCCCTACAGCTTCTGTTATCAGCAAAGAGAAGGGATTCACAGCATAGTACCTAAATAAACAACATGCCTTTTTTTTTAAGTGATTGATAAGATTCTTATTAATTAAAGCTTATGATCTTCATAAAGGAAAATAAATTTCTGATTGCATATTTTCTTCTCTCCAGTATGGGACTTGGATTGTTTCCACAGATGTCAAATGTTTTCAAAAAGGAGAGTTACTTTGTCACATCATTGGGAAGATATGCTCAGTGTAGGGTGGGGAGAGATTTCTTTGACTGGAAATTAATTAGGAATTTATTGCAATTGTTTAAGCAAAAGGTGTTGAAGGCTGGAATTAAGGTAGTAGAGGGACAGAGAAGGGGTTTATGACAGAGATATATGACTAAGGAGGAATTTAGAGGATTTAATGACTGATTGAATATAGCTGATAAGGATGAGGGAGGCACCCAGGTTAATCCCAGTGTTCTGAATTGAGTGAAATTGGGTGGATAATTACACCATTAATTTAGAGATAGGATACAGAAAGAGATACAGATGTGGAGGAAGTAGGTAAATAAAAGTCAGTATTGAGACAGGGACACTGAAAGACTCCATGAAAATCTGTTTTTGCTCCTTTTTCTGCTTTTATTCTTGCTAGGACCTGCACCCTCACCCCACTTTACACATGCCTCATAATGTCCTTCTTGTAAGGGGCAAGGAGTTAATGGTTTCTTTAGATAATATCTAAGGAAGGACCAGGTGAGAAAGACTGGAGAAAGCTATCGTATCCATATTCCAGACCTTTGGCACTAGACATCCAGACACCAAGGCTCCCTGGCTCCAAGTAATAACGCCTGGGCCCTTTTCTTTGTTCTAACCGGTTTCTGGATGCCTGAGGGGACATGTATACCAGACCATCATCCCCAAGACCTGGAACAAAGATGAGACTCATATTCCTTTCCTTTCGGAGTCTCTTAGACACTCTGTCTATATCTGTTCTCTATATCTTCCATAAACACTGCTCTCACTTCCTGCTGGTTCACATTTGATTTCCATCCTATGAAAAGCCAAGGATCTTCTTGACTGGTTCTGCAGGACCCCCTCTCACTCTAGGTCCCTGCACATGGCCTTCTGGCATCAGTATGAGGTGTTAAATTGTAAGTTCTCTGCTTCTAAGGCCTCGGAGCATAGGACAGGAAACAGAAAAAGACATGAATCATGACTCCTAATGCTGAATGTCCACCACAATGTTTATTAAAGGCTGCTGACTCGTTCCTTATCCTCCACCTGCTGGCTAAGTGGAAAGTGCTGGGTTATAGATGAGCAAAATCAGCACCAAGGACTAAAGAAAATTATTTTATTTCTGTTTAGTTAAAATAAATTCCCTTACCTTGCCCCACTAAGCTTTTCCATCAGGAGATATGGAATTGATGAAAGAGAGTTGAAAGGGGAGTTTGTGAGGGCTTTCCTTCTGTCCTCCCCAATGGGGTCTTATGTCCTCACTGTTTCTCCCAACAAATGGAAGGTGCTCCTCCCCTCCTTGTTTTTCCTTGCATTTAAAATTTGCCGTGTCAGAGATTCCTGGAATCTCTGAGACCTGGATAAACCCAAGAATATAGCTGTGAGTGTCAGTTAGCTCGTTTGCACCCTTCAAGACATTGCCAGGTAGTGAAGGAGTCACCAGAAATATGCATGAGCAAGATACTCAGATGGGCACCAACAGACCATGGTGTGTGCTACACAACAGAGACAGCATCTGACTCTGTCTGAGTGAGAGACCAAACAGTGCCAACCTCAACTGAAGAAAAATGAAGTTATAGCCAAGAAGAAACTGCTCCCTCCTCTGGGTCTTGCTGAAGGCACTACCTGGGAGCTGGTACATTGACCAGAGTAGAGTGGAAGAATAGAAAGCAGGCCACACCTGTTTCCTCTTGTTTTACATAATGTTTCTAAGCCAGGTGGGGCCCGGAAGAGGAGAAAGGGCTTTAAACTACAAGGCAACTGATTGTGAGAAGTCCTAAATCTGACTGATGAATTGTCAGACTGTCCTGAGCTTGCCAGAATGGGATAAACAAAGCTATGCACTTTAGGCTGACTGGGGGCTCACAGGCAACATTGATGCTAGAATAAGGAAAAAGTGTAGTTCATTTTTGTACTTATTTTACTAGGAATTTTTCAATGTATACCCCTAACAGAGATGCAACCAAATGCTGTATGTGGATGTCAAAAGAGCAAGTTCGTTAATGGATAGTATCTGTTAAGGGGTGGAACATTGGAGGACTCTTGAGAATAATCTCACACTTTCTGGTCAGATTGCAAAGAAGACACTAAGACTCAAATGAGAGTGGCTTAAGAAAACATAGGAAGGTAACAAGCATACTCAATGGGGACATGTCACAGAATCCAAGGGTAGAAGTATAGCTGTGTCACAGTGACTCAAGTCAAACACTGGAAAGTCACAAAACATGTAAACTGGTGGTTCCCATAACCTCCTCCTCAGGTTTGATTAATTTGCTAGAGTGGCTTATGGAACTCAGGAAAACAGTTTACTTACTGTATTACTGACTTATTGTAAAAGGATGTAATCAGGGACAGCTAGACTGAAGAGATGCATAGGGCAAGGAATGAGAGCAGGAGCATGGAACTTCCATGCTTTCTCTGGATGTACTTCCCTTTCAGCACATCCACGTGTTCACCAGCTGGGAAGCTTCCTAAACTCTGTCCTTTTGGTTTTTATGCAAGCTTCATTACATAGCACAATTGATTAAATCATTGGCCATAGCTGGTGGGTTCCCTCCCCTGGAGGACAGGGGTGGGAGGGTTAGGCTGAAAATTTTAACCCTTTCTTAAAACCAGCATGATTCTCCTGGCAACCAGTCCACATGCTTAGTTATCTAGGGGCTTTCCAAAAACCACCTCAATAACATGAACTCAGGTGTAGTTGGAAGGGGCTTGTTATGAACAACAAAAGTCACCCCTTCACCTTTATTGTTTTTATCACTTAGGAAATTCCAAGGGTTTTAGGAACTGTGTGCCACCAAATATATATTTCTTGTTACAAATCACAATTCACAACAATCCTAACGTAAAGGGGTTGTATCAAGAAATCTATAATGTGGCAAGTCTTCTTAATTTTGCTTGAGGTGGTAAATATTAAGTTTGAGTCAACTGTGAAAGTTCGGTATGTATATATTGTAAACCCTAGAGCAACCACACCAAAACAAAAATAAAAATAAAACCAAAACAATACCAACAAATCATACAAGGATATATAACTGAAGAAACAAGAAATAAAGTAATATGGAATGCCAAAATAGAGTCAAATATTTCAAATGAAGTCAAGGAAGGGGTAACAGGAAAAAAAAAAACAGGGACAAACAGCGAATAAAAAAAAATGATAGATCTAAATACAACCATATCAATTATTAACCTGGATATAAATGGTCTAAATACAGTAATTGAATATACAGATTTTTATATTGGATTTTAAAGAAATAACTACATTCCATGTAGAAGGAACCTATTTTAAATAAAATAATGTAGATTAGACATAAAATGATGGGAAAAGAAATACCTTGCAAACGTTAAGCAAAAGAAAGCTGAAGTAACTTTTAATTTTAGACAAAGTAGACTTCAGAATAAAGAAAATTACCAGGGATAAAGAAAGAGATTACATAATGATGAAAGGATTAATTCATCAAAAAGGCATAAGCATTCTCAATGTGTGTGCCCCTATTACAAAACAGAGATTCAAAAACACATGCAGCAAAAAGTGATATGAAAAGACAAATCCTGTTATACGTAGAAACATCAAGTCTTCCCCTTCAGTAAATGATAGAAGACACAGACAGAGAATCAAGAGAAGTTATAGGAGACCCGCACAACTCTAAAATCAATTTAATATAATTGATACTGATAGAACACTCCACCCAAGAATAGCAGAATACACATTCTTCTCAAGCGTACAAGGAAGATTCACCAAGATATGAACCATGTTCTAAGCCATAAACAAACCCTAACAAAGTTAGATGAGTTAAAATCATATAAAGTATATTCTGTGACCATAATGGACTTCAGTGAGGAACCAGGAACAGAAGTGTATATGGAAAATATTCAAGTATTTGAAAATTAAATAATACATCTCTAAATAACTCAGGAATCAAAGAATAGTTCTCAAAGAACTATAAAAAATATTTTTAACTGAATTAAAATAAAAATACAACATAGAAAATTTGTGTGATGCAGGGGTGCCCGGCTGGCTCAGTCAGAAGAACATGCGACTCTTGATGTTGGGGTTCTCAGTTTGAGCCCCAAGTTGGGTGTGGAGATTACTTTAAAATAAATAAATAAATAGATAGATAAATAGATAAATAAATATATAAATAAAATCTTTAAAAAAAGAAAATTTGTGTGATGCAGCTAAAGCAATACTTCAGAGAGTTTTATAGCACTGAGTACTTATATTAGAAGAGAATAAATGTCTCAAACTCATAATCAAAGTTCCTACTTTAAGAAATTAGTAAGAGATGATTAATTAAACTCCCCCCAAAACAGAGAGAAGGCAACTGTAAAGAGCAGAAATCAGTGACATTGAAACCAGAAAGGAATAGAGAAAATTGATAAAATAAGAAGTTGATTTTTTAAAAATATCAATAAAATTGGGGCGCCTGGGTGGCGCAGTCGGTTGGGCGTCCGACTTCAGCCAGGTCACGATCTCGCGGTCCGTGGGTTCGAGCCCCGCGTCAGACTCTGGGCTGATGGCTCGGACCCTGGAGCCTGTTTCCGATTCTGTGTCTCCCTCTCTCTCTGCCCCTCCCCTGTTCATGCTCTGTCTCTCTCTGTCCCCAAAATAAATAAATGTTGAAAAAAAAATTAAAAAAATATATCAATAAAATTGATAAAGCATTATCCAGACTGTCCAAGAAACAAGAAAAAAGAGTAGTCTCAAATTATCAATATCATAAATAAAAATGGGGATTTTGAAGATGTTAAAGAGATAATAAGGGAAAACTACAGACAACATATGCCTAAACATTTTCAGGAGCAACATACCCAAATATGATATGTTGCCTCCAAATTTCAGAGGCCCACCAAGTGTTGTGCTTCTTTGTGATGAGTAGTAGAAGGTGCAGTAACTTGTCTTTCATTCTAGAGTGGATATCTGACAAGTCCTAGTCAACCTCTGAGACTTGTAGAAATGACCAATATGGCAGTCACTGTACTTTGGCAGGTTTTATTTCTTATTCTCTGACATCCACATATCTTACTAAGGCATCTTGGGTACTTGCTCCTCTCTGTTCACCAGGTTCAATGACCTAGTGCTGCCCAATAGAAATATACTGTGTTTTTTTAAATTCTTTTTTAATTTGAGACAGAGAGGGAGAGAGAGAGAGAGTGAGCCAGGGAAAGGGGCAGGAGGAGAGAGAGAATCCCAAGCAAGCTTCACACTCAGCATGGAGCCTGACATGGGGCTTGATCCCATGACCCCGGTATCATGACCTGAGCCCAAATCAAGAGTCAGATGTTCAACCAACTAAGCCACCCAGGCACCCCTAGAAATATACTATGAACCACATATGTTATTGTAATTTTTCTAGTAGCCACATTAAAAAAGTAAAAAGAGACAGGTAAAATCAATTTTTATAACCTTATTTAACCAAACATATCCAAAATATCATTTCAACATACAGAATGCAAAATTATTAATGAGATATTTTACATTTTTTTGTACTAAGTCTTTGAAATCTAGTGTGTATTTTATACTTATAGCACATCTCCATTCAGAATAGCACATTTCAAGTGCTCAACCACAAGTGGCTAATAGTTACCATATTGGACAGTGCAGCTCTGGAGTATATTACACCCAAGCAGTCAAGTTGTCATAGTACTGAGTTAAGTCAGAGATGGACTAATCACTCTACCATGAAAGGCAAATTTTGTTTGATGATCTTTATTGATGGGAATAGAAAAGGAAACATTTCCTACAGTAACTGTAACATACCAGATACCAGCGTGTTTGGTGTTTGCTCTAGTAAAGATATCATATTTGGTGGAGCTAGATGTATAATAAATAGAATATTTATTATAAATAAATAAATAAATATAATAATAAATGATATATAATATAATATAATAATAAATTATATATAAATAAATATAATAATATATATTATTATATATATAATATATATATTTATAAATTAAATTATAAATTATAAATAAATAAATAAATATAACAAAAAGAAATAAATCAGAGAAAGACAAATACCATATGATTTCACTCGTGTGTGGAATTTAAGAAACAACAAACAAGCAAAGGGGAAAAAAAGGGAGATGCAAACCAAGAAACAGACTCTTAACTACAGAAAACAAACTAATGGTTACCAGAGGGGAGATGGATGGGGGGTTAAGGGAAACAGGTGATGGGGATTAAAGAGTGCACTTGTCATGATGAAACCTGGGTGATATATAGAATTGTTGAATCACTATATTGTACTCATGAAACTAATATAACATTGTATGTTGGCTTTATAGGGATTAAAATTTTTTGAAAAGATACTATATTTGGAACTTCAGTTGCACTTGATATCACCACCTGATTAAATTTATGATAATTAACAGTCATTTCCAAGACCCAGAATACTGTTACACCAGCCATCTTGGCAGGTTAAATAGAAATGTGAAGAAATTACCACATTTCCATATTTCTATTTTATTTACTTTTTAAGCTTTATTTTTTAATTTATTTTGAGAGAGAGAGATAGAGAGCAACCAGGGGAGGGCAGAGAGAGAGGGAGACAGAATCCCAAGCAGGCTCCACACTGTCAGCACAGAGCCCGATGTGGGGCTCAAACTCACGAACTCTGGGATCATGACCTGAGCTGAAGTCAAGAGTTGGACACTTAACCAACTGAGTCACCCAGGCTCCCCAACCACACTTCCATGTTTCAAGTCTTTGAAAGTGACATTAATCTTTGCAGTTCTGTGGGAATGCATATTGCTTTGTGTTTACTATTTTGGCAAGGAGTATTCTAGAGGTTTCCACTTGACCCTTCCTTCCATAATTTGCATGATCAGAAAAGCAATGTGGAGATTCTTCTAGTTATAAGTAATCTCTTCACTGTATGTTCTGGCTCTTGGAAAATAACCATAGAATGTATCTATAGATGCATTGGACTCACAGAGAGACAGACTCCTGACCTCCACAAGTCTTCATGCTTAACAGTGGATGACAACAATGTTGTGATTCTTCAAGGATTAGTGACACTTCGGGGCATTATAATAACCCTCAGAAGGGCTGGGCATTTTTGTTTCTATACTAAATGGTCATAGATATTTCCAAAGAAGACTTGGAAGGAGAGTCATAGTCCATGCTTATGGCTATATTTCAAGATGCTTCTTTAGAGGGACCCAGCCTCCATCTCAAACAAAGATTTTGAATCTGTTTACTGGTTTTAGTTTGGAAACTACATAAGAAGCCATGAATCTTCACTATGGCAACTTAAATCTGGTGTCTGCTTATCAGACCAAGAAATTTTCTATTTATATATTATGGAACAGCACTTCATTAGGCTACTTATTTATCTCATTTCCAAGGACTGGGTGGTCCATTTAGTTAGTCATATTTGCCCATGGGGCAAAATACTCTGAGTACTACTCTGTCTTCGGGATTTATTATAGTAATCATTCCCATCTTTACCTATTCATTTATTGTTAAGGATCAAAATCTGCCCTGTAGTGCACTGGGATCTCATTATTCCCATTGAGACCAGGGAGCGCAATTCCATGTTGGCATCTTGAAATTGTCATCTTCAACCTGCAGAGGTCAGCCACCATGGAAACTGTAAGGATGTTGGTTATCCTGTTACCAATACATGCTCAGTGAGTATAGCTAAAGGGTGGTCCAGCAGTTGCACATAATGGATTTACTCCAGTGTTCTTTTTCCCCTGAGTCTTCAGAGTAGTGTTTATAGTAGTCTTTATAGTAGTGTTTCTTAAAGTGTAGTCTCAGGTCCCAGGGCTGGTAGCAGTGGCATCAACCATGAGTTCATTAAAAATGCAAATTCAAGGCCACTCTCAACCTACTGTATCAGAATTTTCAGGTCTCAGGTTTAGGAAACTGTTTAACCAGATATCCATGGGATATTGATGTATGTTAAAATTTAAAAATCACTGTTCTACAGTACGCCCGAGAAATTTTGGCATCTCATACTTATAGACTATGTTGTTGAGTCTAAGCTTCAGTCAGCCAACTAGAAGCCTATACAGCCACTTTCATAAGCTTACACTAACACATTTAAACCCCAAATTCCAGGTAAGTGCATCCATATTGAAAATCAAATAATGTATTTTATTTTCGATAGTGTAATACCTGTGATAACTACTTCCATGCATGCTAACTGGACTCCTGATGATACCATTGGTGAGATCCCATCATTCCTTTGGTATGTAATATGTCTCTCTAGGAGCAGGATTTATACTGCTCTGTCTGGACTAACTCCAACTCTTAGGGCCAGAGCCAACGAGGGATGGCATGGTTGATGAGGTTCTGTATCTCTAGTGAGTCAAGTGCTTTCGGTATAGTTGTTGAATCTCATTTTTTTTTAAGTGGTGCAAAGGCTGGTTTTAGATGAGATCCAGGTATTTGTGTGTGTGTGTGTGGGGGGGGTGGCTACTGCTACCAGTGAAAAAGATTAAGGGGCGCTTGGGGTTCAAAATTCTCAGTCTCATCAGTATCTGGCCCAATGTTGCCACACCATTCTCTCTGTACCAATGCCCTTACTTGGAAGATTTTTTCAACTAATACATGCTGCTACTTCATAATCCTTCCAATCAGTCCCTGGGTTTGATCCTCAACTACATCTGCTCTGTGGTTGTAGGAGATTGGAGATTCCTTTCATAGGGGTATTTTGATTTTACATCTATTACTTGAGTTTGGATTTCAAAGTTTCAGTGTCCCCTTTTCTGTGTAGGATGGTCAGAAATAGCCAGCTGCCCCCACAATATTTATAATGACCTCACTTAACAAATAAATGCCAAATTTTTGTCTTAACAACTAAATGCCATAACTATCTCTCAACTCCTGTCCCTGGACTCATACTCCATCCCTTGCCACTACCAGTGATAATTTGAACAATTGTGATGTCACCTTATGACTGAAAAGGAGGTTATCTGTGCTTTCATCAAATATGTGAGCCATTTCAGAATCATGTTTTGAGAGTGTCTCCTGGGTACCACTTATTGTGTTAGCATCCAGTAGGAAACAGATGGCACATTAAAGAGACAATTGAAGAGAGTCTAATGAAGTCACTATTTGCAAATGTGTGTACTGGGATAACATACACATGGGGATAGTAAAGCACGCTGGAATTAGCAGCATGGGAAGCTGTTACCACCTTGGGTCTGGAGGGATAAGGGGGAGGAAATGGCCATAGTGGATGGGGCAAGAATTGCTGGTATAGGAGAGGGATCACCAAACAGGAGGTGTGACTACCATTAAACCCATAGCGTGGTGGGGCAGGAGCCAGGGGGATAAATTCTCCAACCTCCCACCCTCTGATCACTTGCTGGTGCCTCCCAATGGCTGAACCCAGCTCTAAGCCAGAGGGAGCTGGGACAATGCAGTCCCAGATGTTAGCCTTCCAGGGCTCATGGTGGGGTGGAAAAGTGTGGAGAATGGGTCTTGACTTTCTCATTTGTTATAGGCTGACTTGTGTCTCCCCAAAATCATATGTTGAAGCTCTAACCCCTGAATGTGACTGTATTTAGAGATAGAGCCTTTATGGAGGTTAAGTTAAATGAGGTCATAAGTGTGTGGCCTTAACCTGATAGCACTAATGTCCTTAAAAGAAGAGGAATAGACACTTTTATTCATTCTCATCTGAAGACAAGGTGGGAAGGCAGCTGTCTATAAGCCAGGAAGAGAGGTCTCACCTAACACCAGCCCTACTGGCTCCTTATCTTGGACTTCCAGCCTCCAGAACTGTAAGAAAGTCAATGTCTGTTGTTTATGTCCTCCACTCTGTGGTAGTTTGTAATTGTAGCCCGATCAGCCAAACACATCACCTACAAGATGCAGATTGTAACATGTGTCTCATGCGGTTCCTGTGAGGACTGAGTGATGTAACATGAAGTTTCTGAGCTGAATGGATGCATAATGGCTCTTTATTATTCTTATTATCGGTATTAAGAGTTAAACACTGAGAGTCTCACTTTACGATTTTTAGATACCACTCTGTATGGTTTTTATTGAGCTTAAGTTATCTTTCTTGAGGTGAACCAAATAGGTCTTCATACATTACATATACTATGTGGTTTAGGATACCTTTTTACATTCTATTTACAATCTGCTTTTTAAAATGTATTGCTCTCTTCCTCCCACCTCTGTAGCATGTTGGATTAGTGTCTCATTTTAGTAGTTTATAATGTCTTTTTTACTGGTTTATAACAGATGGTTCTGAGCTCATTACTCTATAAATATAGATTATATATATATTTTTTTCTGTGTGAATTACTTTGTATTAGTCCCTGATGAAGCTCACCTGCCATGTCTGAAACTGTTCTTGTCAAATAGCAGACCCAACAATATTTTAATTTTTACCTTCTGTATTTTACATTTTGCCTTGCTTGTCTTTTTAGTGCATAAATGCTTGTGGGCAGAAAGCACTCATTTTATATGTCAGTTTCAAGCATCAAACACACTGATAGTTTTGAAAAAACAATGAAAAGACTTTCAGGTAAAAAAAAATCCTATTTTAGGACTTATTTAGGTTTACTGAAATGGTGGAATACTTGTTATAAAGCACTATAATCCAAATATTTCAGTACTGGGCTATATGATCAGAAACCCACATGTGTGATGCCCACATAGATCTTTTACAAAAGGATAACTATGGTGAGATAGTTTGTTAGCTTAAGATTATATATATATATGTATATGTATACATATATGTATATATGTATATGTATACATATATGTGTATATGTATATATGTATGTATATATGTATTATATATGTATAATACATATATATTAAAGTTTTTTAAATGCTTATGTATTTATTTTGAGAGACAGCAAGTGCGTGGAGGAGTGAGGGAGGGGCAGAGAGACAGGGAGAGAGAGAATCCCACCCTACACGGGGCTCAATCTCACATTTGTGAGATCATGACCTGAGCCAAAATCAAGAGTTGGACCCTTAACTGACTGAGTCACCCAGGTGCCCCAAGATTATACTCCTTTAACAATAATACAGAAAGTAGGCCAAAAGAATAGTTTAAAAAAATTTTTAATGTTTTTATTTATTTTTGAGACAGAGCATGAGCAGGGAGGGGCAGAGAGAGAAGGAGACACAGAATCTGAAGCAGGCTCCAGCCTCTGAGCTGTCAGCACAGAACCCAACGTGGGGCTTGAACTCACAGACTCTGAGATCATGACCTGAGCTGAAGTCGGATGATTAACTGATGAGGCATCCAGGCGCCCCAAGAATAGTTTAATAACAGCTATGGCTTATTGAATTCTATTCTTATTGAATGTCTGTGGGCAGACATTACTAGTTGCTGGTCCTTTTATATATTTATTTTATTGTGTACTCTTGTAAGATGCTATCAGAGGCTTGCCCCTGCCCTTTCCCCTGTTATCCTACCTCTAGAAGAATTTAAATCATTTGATTCGATTTAACCAGGGGATGAAGTTTTTCAGATGAGTGTGTAGGAGGGTGAAAATGGCAAACAAATTAAGAGTTTTCAAGTGAGAGATTGTAATCATGGACCACGGGATCTAGGCTGGGTCAGAACAGATATGAGAGAAAAATGAGAGACACTAAGAAACTGGTATGGTTAATGGCTTGGAAGTTTTTGAATTTGAATAATGGTTAGAGTTGGCAATTTCACTGAAATGAGATTGTAGTAAAAAAGATTAGAAACTCAGATTCTGGAGGAAAGTGGGTTATTGGTAATGGCAAGTTCATGAGTATGAGCATGGGACAGGTAACTGAGATGTGGTAGAAAAAAAGATGATTAAAGTGATAAGGAGCTGAGAGGTCCAGATGTTGGATGGATCTTCCAATGGATGAAGATGCCCCAAGAATGGTGATAGGACTAGGGGTGGAAGGGAAGGTGGTGTGGTAAGCACAATAATGGCTCCCTGAAACACCGATGCTCTAATCTCTGGAATTGTGAGCACATGTGCCACAATATGTGCCAAAAGAGACTTTGCATATATGAGTAAGTGAAAGATCTTCAGATGGGGATCTTGGATTACAGAGTGAGGGACAATTTAATCACAAGCGTCCTTATAAGAGTCAGGCAATAGGATCAGGAGATGTGATGATGGAGGCAGGGTTTCAAGTGATGTGAGGTCATGGGCCAAGGATGTGGGTAGCTTCTAGAAGCTAGAAAAAGGCATGGAAACAAATTTTCCCCTCTAGAAGGCAGCATAGTCCTGCTGAAATTATTTTAGACTCCAGAACTGTAAGATAAGAAATTTCTGATGTTTTAAGCCAATGGATTTGTGGTAACTTGTTATAACAGCAATAAGACACTAAAACACTAAAAAAAAAAAACTCTAAATATTAGAGTCATTAACAAATTAAGGAGAGTGGTGGTAGTGGGTAAGAGGTAGGGTGGTAAATGAGAGAACCAAGGAGGCAATGCCTGATGCCCACATTCAAATGTTGCTGGGGTTTCAGAAGGAGGAAGGAATTTTACAGGCTATGCGTCATGAATGCCAGTGGTCATAGTAGAAGGTTTGGGAATGGTAGGAAATAGGATCATTTTTGGGTGGGCCCAGGTGATTACAGGGATATGTTGATGGAGAACCTGGGGAGTTTCAGTTTCTGGTGGCACTTGGATAAACAAGGAAGAGAAGTGAGATTCCTGAGGGTCTCTTATTTCCAGAGAGTTTAATTTATTTATTGAACACCTATAAGGAAGCTCTGACATGGTCACAAGTGGTTTAGTGGAGTAGGGGCAAGTGAATGCATCCTCCTGGGGAATCCCAGGGACTAATGCCAGGAATTTGAGTTGTTCCCAAAGCTCTCTTTCTTTGTTCTGCAGGCAAAGTAGTATGGCATGCTGGAAGGTTGAGGGGAGATGAGAAGGAAAAAATGTTGATGGGAGTATCTTACTTTGAATAGGAAGCTTGAGACTTCTTTCTCTGGTGGCTTGATGGGAAGGAGAGAAGACAAACCACATAGAATGGAAGAATCAGACTTCTTATCCACAACACTGGATGCTGGATGGCAGTGGAGTAATGTTTTCAAAACTCTGAAGGAATAGGACTGAGGACCTAGAATTTTATACCAAGGAAGAAAACAAATCAAGTGTGAGTGAGGGAGTTTGTTTTGGGATGGATTCCTGGCCTTTGCTCTGCTCTGCTCTATACTGCAAGGCACTGGCTCTGTGGGCTGGATTTCTCAAGCTCCTATTTCGTGGGCTGCTGGTGGGTTCAAGTAGTGAGAGCACAGAAAGAATCAAGAAACCAGTGTATAATTCCTACTGCCCTTATGCCTCTAGTGAAATCTGACCTTTGCTGTGTCTTCTCTGTGGCTTCAGTTTCTTCTGGGTGACCAGGCTGAGGTCTGAGATCTGCTAACACCACTTCTTGCTTTGTCCCTCCAGCCTAAGGATGGTTGTGAATGTCTACTATCTGTAATATCTGGGTTGCCTTTTCCCTTGTTTGGTTTCTCAGTTCTTCCCTTATTTATGTAACCAATTTTCTCCATTAACTTCCCTCTATTTAAGTGCTTATAGTAGTTTCATTTTTCCTGTTAGGAATCTGAGTAATATATATAATAAGATAAAGACATTTTTGGAGTTCATGGAATCAGAAAGCTTATCACCTTCCTTCTGATGTAGGCAGGCCGGGTCCCAGGACCCAGAGGAGGATATTGAAGGACTAGTCAAGAGGGTCCTTGGCTTCCATAGGATAGAAATCAAACTTGAGCTGGGAGGAAGTGAGAGCAGAGTTTATTGAAAGTATAAAAAGAGTGCAGGTACAGATAGATCATCTGGGAGGCTTGGAAAGGAAAGTAGAATGAGTCTTGTCTTTGCTTGGGGTTTGGGTTTTTAATGAGAATTATGGTCTGATGTATGTGTATGTATGCTCTCAGGCATCCAGGAATTGGTCAGAACAAGGGCAAGGGTCTAGGTGTCATCCATAAGTCACTTATTCCTTAAAGCCAGGGGGTCTTGGCGTTGAGATGTCTAGTGTTGGCAGTTTGGAATCCTCATGGGATTGCTTCACCTGTCATTTTTGCCTGGGCATTTCTTAGTTGTTATCTATTGTGCTAGAAGACTCCAAAGAAATCATTAAGTCTCTGTCCCTTACAAGGAGGACATACATTATTTGTATATATAAAGTGGAGGTGCTTGTTCTAGCAAAAATAGAATCAGTAAAAGAAGCAAAAAAGCATATTTTTATGGTATCCTTCAGTTTTCCTATCTCATTTCTTAGGAAGTTTCACCATAATACAGTTTAGAAAAACAAGGGAGGAACTCAAGAGAAAGGCTGGATCTACCTCGATAGGGCAAGAGGGAGCAGTGGTTCCAATCCAAGAAGGGAGTGAAGGCAAATCCAGGATAAGAGCTATGCCTCAGGCCTGGAGATAAACATTTCAGCTGAAAACAGGCTATGAAATGCTCCAAAAAAGGCAGTTTAAGACCCTCCTCCCGCCTCCCCCCAAAAAAACCCAAATCACAATAAGGTCACAAGCTGTGGTGGTCCTAATTTAAATACAATATGCAAGGATTGATTTTAAACACAATTGATAGAGTGTAAGAGAACCCATTTCACCTTGATGCAAGGATCTTTCTCCTCTCCATGGCCCCAGGTGTTGTGACATTGGGCTTATAAAAAAGAAAACACAATCCTAGCATTACACTTGGCCTTGCAGTAAAAAATATTTAGAGTCATATTAATGTAAATGCTGTTTATTGTTTTTGTTTTGTTTTGTTTTGTTTTTTTTTTTTTTAGCTCTTAAAGCCAACTTAAATACAAAGAATAAAAGACTTGACTGTGGTTGCTGCAGAGAATATAAATGTTAACAGCCTTGTACTGGAAAGTGCAGTTGCCGAAGGTCAAGGGAGGCAAGTTGAAGGGATGAATGAGGCATTAATATTCTCATTTTGCAAAGAATGAACCAACTCAAGCTGATAGAATAAGCAGAGGACTACTATATTATTAAAAATGAAATGATTAAGATAACTAATAGTAGATGTAAAAGCAATATTGTAATTTTCAAACATTAGGAGAAGAGGAGTAGCATATCTGAATTCCATAGATATTGCTTTCAATTGTTATATCTAGAAAAAGGCTGTCTAAGGGCGTGGGGGCTGGGGAGCAGGGATGGTGGGGTAGTCTGTTTCTTTTCAGCCTAAACTCTCTTATTTTTTAAATTTGTTATCAGGAGGTTTTAAAACACATGGGAATAAAATAGAATAAAATGTTAACAGTGCTTGTCTCTGGGAAGTAAAACTGTATCCCCGCCCCCCCTTCTTTTTTCTTTGCCTTTTGAGTTCTCTATAGTGGACATTTATTTCCTTTTTTCATGAAAGCATTTATTTACTTAAAAAAAAAACAAGAACAAGAACACTGTTTCCTTTTTCTTCATCTTGCACAGAATTGAGTCCAAAGTCCTTATTAGCAAGAGATAGTAGTGGGTTACGACCTTACTCGCTAGCTATGTGATCTCTGTCAAGTTAGGTAGCGTCGCTGTATTTCAGTTTCTTATCTGTAAAACTGAGATATGAAATATGGTACTGATCTGTTTATGACTGTTCTGAGGATGACATGAGTTAATCTGTAGAGAGCTTCTGGACTGGTACCCAGCACATTGTAGATACTATGCAAGTGCTTACGATTTTATTACTTTGCTATTCAAGATTCTTTATGATCTGGCTCCATGGTACCCTTCCAAATGTGTCTCTCCCGCTTTCTTTCATACACAAATTGTGTCTTCCCACCTTTCCCTTCTGTCCCAATCAAACTCCTTCGAAGTCCAGCTCAGGCACCACTTCCCAGGCTGCTTTCTCTGATCTTCCAGTTGAAAGTAGTTCTGCCATGCACTACAACTTTTATATGAGCTATCTTATGACACTTAAAACTTCCTATCCTATATTCCATTATCGATGTACATATGCATATATTTTTCTATTTAGGTGTTGGAAGCACCTTGAGGACAGAGTATTTTATTTTCAAGAGCTTGGCAGAAAGTAGATGTCCCCCCAGTACTTTTTAGTGTACATTAATGAGTCCGAAAAGAAAAGGACAAGCCATGTGGTATCTTAATTGCAATAAAAGGCTCAATATGCTTTCCCTCTCCAGTAGAATTGTTATGCTCTTTTCACTTTTGTTTTTCTCCTATAACAGGCTTAGAGGCAGTAAGACTTAGAGGCAGTCTTGGTAATACACCACGTTTTACATTTCCAATAAATCTTTAGTAGCTCAGTGCTGAGGCTCATTAGAGAAGTGCTCTTTGTTTACGGAACAAAGACCACAGTTTTTCACGAAAATGCTGACTCATTCCTTGCTGATGTTTGATCCAGTTCAATTGTTGCAGAAACAGGCTAGTTGCTGTTGGCACGGATTTTCATTGTTGTTTCTATAGGTGGCGCTAGCTGTGCGTGTTAAAGCCACAAATTGGGCTACAAATTAACCTTGCTCAAACATAATTGAATGTCCATTTGCTTTTCATTCTTTCTCTCAGGCATTTTGCTTCTTTGTATTTTATTTACTCTTAGAGAATTTCCCTAAGCAATATTATGGAGATACTCCTCATTAAAACCAGGTCCAGTAAACATGGGATCATTGTCAACATCTTTGAATAATTTAGGTTTTAAAGAAAATATCAATAATAAAAAAACTTACATTATTTATAGTGATTATGAATCTATTATGCTGAAGCATTAATTAAAAAATGCTATTACTAATAACACCTGGTTAAATGCAGAATGCTAATTATTAATATTAAAGTATTCGTAGCATTTCATATTTTATAATATTTCATGCCTAACCTCCCTGTATTTTTATTATACCTCTCAGTAAAAATGCTGACATTTCTCCTTTCAATATTGTTTTTGTATCATCAGTGTGAATATTTGATATTATTATGCTTAAGGCCATATTTTACGTTTGAAAAATAATTTACCACAAGGACTTAAAGGTGAGCATCTTGTACTTTGGCTTAGGAGTCCAAGGCCTAAAGAAATCTAGCAGTGAGCTCAACGAGACTGAGTAAGTGAGAGTCAGTGTTTTCTGCTTCTTTTTTCAAAACGCTTTTCCTGGGGTTCTTGACACACACACAAACATATACACACATGTGTGAACACATTTGTCTGTATGTAGGAGAAGTTGAGAGGGGAGTAAAATCAGAGAAATCACAATGGATTCTTGGACAGAAGTATAGCCAGTAACTGGCACTGATTGCAGGAGAAGGCAGAGATACTTTCATGAGCGTGTGATGTAAGCTGTCACATAGGGCCCTCTGCTTAGAAGAATCCAGTGCTTGGTTTAATGCTCTGCTTTTGCTGTTAAAAAAATGTTCAAAAGAGGGGCCCCTGGGTGGCTCAGTCAGTTAAGCCTCTGACTTCAGCTCAGGTCATGATCTTGCAGCTTGTGGGTTCGAGCCTGGCCTCAGGCTCTGTGCTGACAGCTCAGATCCTGGAGCTGGCTAAGGATTCTGTGTCTCCCTCTCTCTCTGCCCCTCCCCTGCTCATGCTCTGTTTCTGTCTCTCTGTCTCTCTCTCTCTCAAAAATAAATAAACATTTAAAAAAAGTTTAAAAATAAAAAATGTTCAAAAGTTATTTAGAATTTCATTTTGCATTGGACCTGGCCAATCATGTATGCCATCCTGCCTGTAGGCTTAATATGTTTAAAACCCATTGCAGGGCTAACATACAGAAATTTGCTAATAAATGCCATACCCTATATGACTATCTTGAAAGCTTTGAGATTGAATGAAATGGAGAATCAATAAGAAATCCCTGAAAATGGTCCCAGCCCAGGGTCATTGCCAACAGGCCACGGAAGAGCCTTCTGTGTAGAGCCTCAGTAGGTGCCTGCCAGTGTTCACTCACTCAGATTTCAAAACACACACTCAGCATCCTCATGGTGAGAACTGTTAACGATTTTTGTTGAGTTTGTTAAGGATTTTTGATACTTCTCCAGAAATTCTCATATCACCTCACATTGCATTTGGTTCCCGAATGGACCTATGAAACATTTTTTTTCTGGTAGGCGGAGCACGTTTTCTTGCCATTCGTGCTAAGTAAGACAAAAAAGATAGAACTAAGACACTTATATATTTAGCCTAGTGCAATGGCAACAGACCTACAATTGGATTAGCAAACAGGGTGGTTTTCAACTTTGGAGCTGAAACTCATAACTATATTGCGGGCACCCTTTTGCAGGGAGAGATGGCTTTATCAGCTGTTCACATGGCTGGCTCATCAGCAGAAAATAAGAGTCTGTGCTTAATACAATTTCTCCCTGGAGTGAATTTGCACTGGAAGTTTTAAAACTTAGATCTGGGATAAAAACCTGAGCATGCCATGGCTTTGCCTCCTGCTGTATATTCCAGATAACTGTCCTGGTACAGTTTATAGGGTTTGGGGGCTTACCTAGTACACCTATTTGTGTTTACATTATTGTATCTATTTAAGAAGAGAAAGTTCTCTGTTTCAGTCTTTACAATAAATTCTTAACAGGGACATATGGAGACAGAATCCATATCACCATGGACTTGGGAGCACAGTTCCTGGGAATACTCTTGGATATTTAGCATGCTGGGGTTCCTGAGCCTTGTTCTCAGGAGAAACCAGAGGATATTTAGATACAAACCCTTCTTACATAGAAGCACTTATGTTTGTCATTCATTCATACATTTATCGCTATTTACTATTTTATTTTTGTTTTTTGCTTTAGAAGTGAATAGGAATTTGTCACTTCCAGGTTTACACTGGGCAAAGACTCTAATGTTGGGGTCCCCGAGCTCAAGAGACCTTTAATATTCTGTTATGTGACCGTTCCAGAAACAGGAAGGGATTTCTTCAAAGCTATCAGTTTGTTAGCATCCACTTGAAATATGTAACCTCCTTTGAGGCTAATTTCAAGGAAATAAGTCATCACATATATCAGTTCCTTATATATAAGTTCCTTCTAGCAGATGGCAGCCAAACCGTTAGCACATTTGCCACAAAATTTGAATTCTTGAGATCGTGGGAATGTAGCCTTCATTTCCCATTGCCAGGTTATGGGTACTCATGAGCCTTTGCCTGTGGGTGGTAGAAATGGGCTTTTTGTTCAGAATCTCAAGTGACACGTACTATTTGTGAGGAATGACACACACTGTTTGTGAGGAATCGGATCTCTGAATAAATTGACCATAAAGCAATTCTTTATCTTACCTTTTCTACAAGAGATCATGGTACTTAATTATACGTTTTTTGTAACAACAGTTGGTTTCACTTTATTTCAGATGTAAGTTCACAAATATCTCTAAAATAAAACTAGGGTTAATATCTTATTCCTTATTTAGAGTTCCGTTAATATAAGGTATAACACTCTTCTTACAATAAAGCAATTCATTTGTAATTTTTATAGTCTCATTTAAAAGAGGGATTAAAATAATAAAGGAAGTCCATATGTAAATATTTGGAAGGTAATTGTCAAATAAAATTGTATTTCTATAGAAATACATGCTCAAAGCTTATTCTTCTTTTCAATAAAAGTACTTCGCAAGGTACCCAGATCCCTGTTTGATTTTCTTTGTTCCCTCTTTAGTTCTCTGTAACAAAGTCCTAGATGCAGGAGAAACATTTCATCATGTGGTATCATCTTTTTCCTAGAAAAGATGCTTCCAAGAGTTTCCAATGACTGGCCAATGTTATCTGAGAGACATGTAAAAAATGCTTGACAGAATAAAAAATAATTAAAACAAAGCAATCCGTAATTCCAGTGGTCAGAGATGAGCACTGTTAATACAATAGTCATAGAAGTCTAGAACCTTCCTATGAATGAGATTAGTTGGTCTTTCCATCTGTCGCCTTTTTTCCCCTTAGGTTTTATTTATTTATTTTTGAGAAAGAGAGAGAGAGAAAGAGAGCACACATAGAGAGCAGGGGAGGGGCCAGAGAGAGAGGGAGAGAAAGAGAGAATCCTAAGCAGGCTCCTCTCTGTCAGTGCAGAGCCCAGATGAGGGGCTCGATCTCACAAATTGTGAGATCATGACTTGAGCCCCAAATCAAGAGTTGGACACTTAATCAACTGAGCCACCAGCTGCCCACATCTATCTCTTTCATTGATTTATCTTCATGTTCCCCCAATATGTGTGTGTCCATAATCTCACTTTACTACTTTTAGGACAGTTGCTGTTTTCATGTGCTCTCGCTGTCCTCTCCATTAGAGAGGGGATTTGTTGGGGGTGGGACTTCCTTAAATCTTCCCCTCACACCAACTCCACTATCTCTGATGTTTTTGTCCATGAATGTGAGCCTACCTGGGAACTGCCAGCCCCTTGCATCCAGATCTACACATCGACTTCAGACCTTGGGGAGACAGAAAAGTAGCTCTACTTCAAAAGGCTGGAATCCTCAGACGTGGGACTCTCAAGGAAAAGGCTCTTTACCTGATTGTGAGCAAATTCTAGAAAAGAGTCCATCACAAGCCTTGTGTGTAGTTGCTGTGATTCTTTCTGGCCAGGCAATGCTGCATCTGGTTTTGCCTGTGAATTGCAGAGCGCTCCATGCCTCTCTCCAGCACCCCATGAAGAAAAGCTTTTGACATGACTGTGGTCCTTTTTTGTCCTGCTATGATTGCCTGTCTATTCCTGTGGCTTCTAGTAGCTTTTTTCCTCACTTGAGTAAGAAATTTCCACTTCTGCTACATCAAGTTGCTATTCTTAAAAAAAAAAAAAGATGTTGGTCAGTCTTTATCTCCATAACCAAGAGAGAAAGGAAAAAAAGAGAGAGATTGGCAACCCAGAGTTTTATTTAGCGTCTTCATTTTTTTAATTTCAGAATCCTTCAGTTTCCTCAAGCCCATCTGCCTGTACTTTCTGCTCTTTCTATTAAAGCATCAGCTTTGAAAGATTTCAGGAAAGGATTTGGGGACCCAAAAAGTTAATACACACTTATGTACCAATCTAACCAATCTCAATCAACCTTAGATGAGCAGGGCTAACAATTGTCTATAAAGGAAGAGCTATTTCAACTGTTTGCCTAAGCATAGATCTACGAGCCATTTTATTTGCCATCTTTATAGACACTGTGTTATTAAAGTCATTCACCTACGGGGAATATTTTCAAAAAAATTCATTCCCCCATGGGAAATTATGAAAAATTTAGAATGGCACATTTTAACTACTGAATATGAATGCAACCTTTCCTAACTACTAATAAAAGAACGAAATCCCTGTTTATGAATATATTAAAAAGTTAGATCAGGCTGTTTTATATGCACCGGTAATTTTTTCACTGCGACGTTCATTTTTACTTTAGGGTTTAGACAGGACTGTGATGGGATTGATAAAAGCAGAACTACGCACTTTGTAAATGTGTGTAATTGTGCCCATTTTTGTCTGCATGGAATTGATTGCAGTGTTTGCATTTGAGACGAATGAGTTCAAAGTCCTTAATTCCATGCATGACATACATGGAATTACTCCCCATCAAAGGGTTCAATTAAACTGATAGAAAAATTAAGTTGACTATCTTGACTGAGCTATGACATGTCCTATGTCATAACTTGGGTGTCCCAGTGAGCGGACTAGAATTATATTGATTTAATAAAGACTAGCAGTTTAGGAATCAGGGAACCTGAATTTTAGCCCTATGTCCATTAATGACAAAATTGGACAATTGCCTGTGGGCTTCATGTGTGCTGAGAGAGTATATATGAGTATGTGTGTATGTGTGTGTGCTTATTAAAAGTGGTACAAGGTAAGAAGTGTAGTAGAGCTGAAACCTTGGGTGTGTTATGAACAGTGGTGGGAAATAGAGGTGACAAGTAGGTCAGACCATGAGGGACATTAAATGTCATGCTAAAGAAATTAAAGTTTATTATAAGAGTACTTGGGAAACACTCTTCTAACTTTCTAATTATAATTCATTTAAGACTTATATAAGAGCTGCAAAAATAGTGTAAAGTCCAACATGCTATTTACCAAGCTTCCTCTAATGTCAACAATTTGTATATTTATCAAAACTAAGAAATTTTCATCGGTACAATCCCAATAATTATAGACTTCATTCAGATTTTTACCAGTTTTCCCACTAAATGAAAAAAAAAAATCTCTTCCAAGATCCCAAAGATTCTATCTACACTGCATGCACCTAGCTGTCATGTCTCCAGTATTTTATAATCTGTGATAGTTTCAGCCTTTGTCTTTCCTGACCTTCACATGTTTCAAAAGTACAGGTCAGTTATTTTGTAGAATATCTCTCGATTTGGGTTTGTCTGAAGTTTCCTCACGATCAGATTGAGGTTATGGTGTTTTGGCAAGAACACTACAGAAGTGATTTGACCTTCTCAGTGTATTATATCAGGTGGTACTTGGTGCTGACATGCTTATTATTGGTGATGTTAACCTCTTTCATGTGGCTAAGGGGGGATATGCCAGGCTTATCCACTGGGAAGTTATTATTTTCCCTTTGTGATTATTAAGTATTTTGGAGGGACATTCTTTGACACTATACAAATGTCTTCTTCTCCTTAATTTTCTGCCCACTAATTTTAGCATATACCCATGGATTTGCCTGGATCCATTACTACTGTGGTGTTCAAATGGTGATTTTTTTATTTCCATCACTTCTTCTACTCTTATTAATTTGAGTTCTTTTGTAAGGAAGAGTCACTGAATTATTTTCAGGAATGACAGGATTACCATGGTATTAATATATGGATAAGAGATGGGAGGAAAGCAAGACTCGAGGAAGGGAGACTAGAAACTAGGTGACTGTTGAAATAATTTAGGAGCAATGACCAGGGCCTGAACTTAGGCAAGGACAAAGCAGATAAGCAATTGATATGAGGGATATTTAAGAGGCAGAATGGAGAGAGCATGGTGAGTTCTTAGATGTGAACCAGCAAGGAAGGCATCAAGCATTGTACCAGGCGTCTGTCTTGGAGATCAGGAATATTGGAGGGATAAATGGTTTTGGAAGAAGAGAGCCAAGACAAATTCAGGGATGGACATGCAGAGTTGAGGTATCCCCAGGGAACATCCATGGAGCATTGTCTAAAAAGTTAGTCATACAAAAGCCAGGAGCTTAGAAGAGAGGTCTGCCATAGAAGCATAGATCTCTAAGTCCTCAGTAAGTAGGTCAAAGTTGCATTCCTGGACGTTGCAGCCTGAAGCTGCCTAGGAGAAGTAAGTGAAGACACAGAAGTCATGGTGAGCTAAGGAACACCAACATAAAGGCAGGAAGGGGAAAAGGAACTCGTACATAGAGAATGAAAATGTGTACCTGGAACAGTAGGAGGAAAATCCACACAGTGGGAAAACTTAGGTAAAGTGAGTAAAGGTCTCATGGAGGAGGGAATGTTCACTGGCTTGCAGGTTATAGAAAAGTTAAGTAAGGAAAAGGCTGAAACAGTATGACAGCTACAAGTTAATTTGTAACCTTAATCAGAGCAATTTCCCCATAGTGATGAGAGCAGGCCCTCCAGATTCCTATGGGAAGTGGAGAAGGAGAGACTGTGTGTATAGACTATCCTATCCGTGGGTTTGAAGGAGCTGGGAAAGAGACAGGATGGTAGGAGGAGAGGGAGAACTAATTTAGATTATTATTAGATATGCTCCCCTTCTCATAATCATAGACTATGGTTTTAAGTGTAATATTTATTCTTTGTACATTATCATGAGCAATTCCCCTTATTTCTCTAGTGTTTTATATTAAAACACACACACACACATACACACACACACACACACACACACACACACACACACACAGAAAATGTTATCTGGTGGTATCCAGGACAATGCATCAATCCATTGTCAAAGAATGTGCTTCACCTGGCTAGAACAGAATCACCTAAAAACATTTCATTATTATATCTCAGTTCAGCTCATTTGGATTGAGTATCTGGCCAAGGTCTCAGTGTGCTCAGTGGACATGTCAATTTGCTTTGCTTGGCCAGGTTCCCGAGTGTCCCCAGTCCCCAGCCTTACAAATGCTTCATCATCAGCTGAATGGAAAGCAAGGTGAAAGGAGACAGAATGGTTCAGCTCAAATCTATCCCCATGAGGGAAAAACAATTGAAAACACATGCCCTACTCACAGAGGAGCAACAGCGTTATCTTTGTGTAACATTAATTCAACATAGAGGTCAAATTTTCCTCAGTAAACCAAATTACTTCCTTTATTCTGTCTGGAAAGAATAATATTTGCCTCTAGAATATCCTTTGAGCATGAGAAATTAAGCCTGGAATATGAGTCATTTGAGCTAAAAGTACAAGATATTCTGGAAGCTGAGTTTGGCCTTGTAACTATTTATTTATATTTTATAAGGAACTTCTTTTCATTCTAAAAACAATGTAATAATATTACAGAAGGGGAAAAAACAGAAAAGAGAACCATTACTAATCTCATTAACATAGTTACTCTGCTTTTTGAGTATTTCCTCATTTCTTTCTATATGCACCCAAAGTTTTTACATAATTGCAATCACACAGAATATATAGTTTTATGCCTGGCTTTTTCACTTGACTCATAGCGTTACTCTGAGTCGCTTTTTACTCTTTCTAATTATTCTTTTTTAATGACCATATAATATTCCACGGAGTGTTTGTGCCATAAGTTAATTAAGCATTCCTCTTCTGCAGGATATTTTGTTTCTAATTTATCACTTTAATACATAAGGCTGTATTGAAAAATGTTGTGCGCCATGGTTTTATCCCTATGTTTTGTATTATTTTCTTGGGATAGATTTTCTAAACCAAGATTACTAAGCCTGAGGGATGAATATTTAAGCTCTCCATATGTACTTTCATATTGTTTTTTAAAAGAACTTACAGATTACATGTCACCAACTGAGGTTTGCCACGTGGGTGGGAGATCCAAAGGCCAGAGCCAGGTCAGGTGGACTGGGTTTCCCGTTGGGAAAGATGTGGAAGGCCAACACACATTCTGCCTAGAGATCTGCTGATAATAAACGTTAGGGAAGATGACATTCTTTTGTCAAGTTCCAACTGGAGGTGGAATTCTAATATCTGCTTTTGGGAGAGAGAGAGAGAGAGAGAGAGAGAGAGAGAGAGAGAGCGCACATGAGTAGGGGAGGGGCAGAGAGGGAGACACAGAACTGGAAGTAGGCTTCAGGCTCCACACTGTCAGCACAGAGCCTGATGTGGGGCTCGAATTCATGAACTGTGAGATCATGACCTGCGCCAAAGTCAGAGGCCCAACCAACTGAGCCACCCAGGTGCCCCAGGAGGTGGAATTCTAAGTAGGAGAAACAAAACAGGAATTAAAAAAAAAAAGGGTCAAAATCTGGTAGACAGTTCAAGGACTGAAGAAGTTGTGGGGTGGGAAAAGCCAAAAGGGGCATAAAGTACAAGGCAATTTGAGAACTTAGGTTTGGAGCCTGTATTAGAGGCTGTACGTGTGCAGAACTGACGCATTAGGAGTGTGTCAGACATGCACAATGACATGGGACTTGGCAATAATGAAAACTGATTTAGTTTTCACTGTCTGTTGGATACTCTCTTACATTTTTCACGGACTCCTTGATTCAGTCTCCATTACAACAGGTGAATCTGCATTAACAGGTACTATATTATTGCTCCCAATTTCAGGCAAGGATGCTAAAACTTTGAGAAGAGAAGATGAGGGACTTTCCTAAGATGACACAGTGGCAGCTGTGTCAGGTGACCAGATGCCTGGGCTCTGCCTTGCCATGCTCTCCACTCCACTGGCTTCTAATTTTGTGAACACAGTGTGAGCACAAATATGCCATACTCTTTATTTAATTTCCGCTTCTAGTTTCTAATCATGTTTAGTATTTGATTAAGACACTTAATATAAGAACAGGGAAGTGGACAACAGGATCATTTACAGATTTGAAAAATGTGCCCATAGACAAGGAGGTGAGCATATTCCATATTAGTACTGAGTCAGCACAAAACTAAGTGAAGGCATTCAATTAAAAAAATTTTTTTAACATTTATTTATTTTTGAGACAGAGAGAGACAGAGCATGAACGGGGGAGGGTCAGAGAGAGAGGGAGAGACAGAATCCGAAACAGGCTCCAGGCTCTGAGCTGTCAGCACAGAGCCCGACGTGGGGCTCAAACCCACGGACCGCGAGATCATGACCTGAGCCAAAGTCGGCCGCTCAACCGACTGAGCCACCCAGGCGCCCCCAATTAAAATTGTTTTTAATGTTCACCTATTTATTTATTTATTTATTTATTTATTTATTTATTTATTTATTTTTGAGAAAGAGAGAGACAGAGTGTGAGTTGGGGGCGGGGGGTGGGGTAGGGTGGGCAGACAGAGAAGGAGACACAGAATCTGAAGCAGGCTCCAGGCTCTGGGATGTCAGCACAGAGCCCGACACAGGGCTCGAACTCATGACCTGTGAGATCATGATGTGAGCCAAAGTCAGATGCTTAACTGACTGAGCCACCCAGGTGCCCCTCAATTTTTAAATTTAAGAATGTTTGTCTAACACTAAATCTCTTTAGATGTGGCTATTATTTATTGTAGATATTCCTTCCTTACAAATTAAAGGGAACACGGCGATGACTTATTATTGCAGTGTGCTGGCCACATTGGGCTAAAGTCAAGAAGGGAGACAACAATAAGGATGTGAGAGGAATTTGAGGCCTCTGGCACCTATAGCTACAGCAACCATTAAACATAACCTGACTCCTACGCAGTGACCAAAAATCTTCACACTAACAGCCTACTTACCTCTGTTCTTAGGATCTGATACAGCAAGTCTAGCTTTCAACAGAAAATTACAAGGCTTACTGAAAGTCAAAACAAAACACATACACTGAAGAGAAAATGCCATTCTCAGAACCAGACTCAAATATGATACAAATTTTGGAGTTACAGACATGGAATTTAAAAAAAAATTTTTTTAACATTTATTTATTTTTGAGAGAGAGAGAAGTAGAGCATGAACGGGGGAGGGTCAGAGAGAGGGAGACACAGAATCTGAAACAGGCTCCAGGCTCTGAGCTGTCAGCACAGAGCCCGATGCGGGGCTCGAACTCACAGACCGCGAGATCATGACCTGCGCCAAAGTCGGATGCTTAACTGACTGAGCCACCCAGGCGCCCCAAGACATGGAATTTAAAGTAGTTATGATTACTATGCTAAGCGCTCCAATATAAAAAGTGGACAACATTCAAGAACAGGGAAGTAATGTAAGCAGAGGGTTGGAAACTCTAAGAAAGAATAAAAAGGAAATGCTAGAAAACCAAAAGCACTGTAATAGAGAGGAGGAATGCCTCTGACAGGCTCATTGGCAGGCTAGAAATAGCCAAAGGAAGAATCAATGGGCTTAAACATGGGTCAATAGCAACTTCCCCAACTGAAATGCAGAGAAAAAGTATGAAAACAAAACACAACAAAACAAAAAACCCAAACAGAACGGAACACTGAAGAACTAAGGGACAATTTCAAAAGGTTGAATGCAGGCAAAATTGGAATATCAGAAGGAAAGAAAGAGAATGGAACAGAATAAATATTTGAGGTACTAATGGCTGATAACATTCCATTTAATGTTCCAAAATAAAAGACTCCAAACCACAGATCCAGGAACAGAGAACATCAAGCAGGTAAATGAGCAACTTCCTCCTGACCCCAAACAAACAAAAAAAAACCTTCCCCAAACAACAACAACAACAACAACAACAACAACAACAAAACAACTTTCATCTAGGCATATCTTAAGTTCTAGACAAAAAAAAAAAAAGACAATAAGAAAATCTTGAAAGAAACTAGTGAGTGGGCAGTGATTGTGGGAAATCATAAACCTCCAGAGAGATAAGGATAAGAATTTTGCTACATTCCTAATCAGAAACTATTCAAGTAAGAAAAGGATGGAATGAAATACTTAAAGTGTTGATCAAAACACCCTCCCACTAAGAATTCTATATCCAGTAAAATGTTACTTCATAAGTGAAGAAGAAATCCTTTTTCAGGATAGCAAAAGTTGAGGAAACTCATCACTACCATGCCTGTCCTTCAAGAAATGTTAAAATGTGGTCATTAGGCAGAAGAAAAATGATATAGTTCAAAATCTTGGAGCTACATAAAGAAAGGAAGAGCATTGGCAAAATAATAAAAAATATGAAAGAAAATAATTTATTTTCTTATTCTTGATCGATCTAAAAGATATCTGAGGCAATAATAATGATCAGGTGATTATTTGCATATGGATAATTGAAATGAACGACAGCAATGTCTCAAGGGACAGAGGAGAAAAACTGGGAACACTGTGTTATCAGGTGCCTGTGCTACGCATGAAGAGGTATGGTGTTGTTTCAGCATAGATTTAGATTAGTTAAATATATGTATTGTGTATTCTTGGGCAATCACTAAATGCTTTTCTTAAAGCATATAACTGATACACTGAGAAGATAAAATTGAGTAACCTGAAACACCAATTAGAACCAGAGAAGGAAGGAAAAGAGGGACCTAAAAAGAAACAAAGAACAAATGCAACAATAGATAACAGTTACAAACATGGTGGAAATTAATCCAAATATACCAATGGTCACTTGAAAATTAGTTCGTCTCACCTCATGAAGATAAAAAGCTTCTGCACAGCAAAGGAAACAATCAACAAAACTAAAAGGCAGCCAACGGAATGGGAAAAGATATTTGCAAATGACATATCAGATAAAGGGCTAGTATCCAAAATCTATAAAGAGCTCACCAAACTCCACAACCGAAAAACAAATAATCCAGTGAAGAAATGGGCAGAAAACATGAATAGACACTTCTCTAAAGAAGACATTCAGATGGCCAACAGGCATATGAAAAGATGCTCACTGTCGCTCCTCATCAGGGAAATACAAATCAAAACCACACTCAGATATCACCTCACGCCAGTCAGAGTGGCTAAAATGAACAAATCAGGAGACTATAGATGCTGGAGAGGATGTGGAGAAACAAGAACCCTCTTGCACTGTTGGGAATGCAAACTGGTGCAGCCACTCTGGAAAACAGTGTGGAGGTTCCTCAAAAAATTAAAAATAGACCTACCGTATAACCCAGCAATAGCACTGCTAGGAATTTACCCAAGGGATACAGGAGTACTGATGCGTAGGGGCACTTGTACCCCAATGTTTATTAGCAGCACTCTCAACAATAGCCAAATTATGGAAAGAGCCTAAATGTCCATCAACTGACAAATGGATGAAGAAATTGTGGTTTATATACACAATGGAATACTACCTGGCAATGAGAAAGAATGAAATATGGCCATTTGCAGCAATGTGGATGGAACTGGAGAGTGTTATGCTAAGTGAAATAAGTCATACAGAGAAGGACAGATTCCATGTTTTCACTCCTATGTGGATCCTGAGAAACTTAACAGAAGACCATGGGGGAGGGGAAGAAAAAAAAATGGTTAGAGAGGGAGGGAGCCAAAACGTTAGAGACTTCTAAAAACTGAGAACAAGCTGAGGGTTGATGGGGGGGGTGGGAGGGAGGGGAGGGTGGGCGATGGGTATTGAGGAGGGCACCTTTTGGGATGAGCACTGGGTGTTGTATGGAAACCAACTTGACAATAAATTTCTTAATAATAATAAAAAAATAAATTTAGTTGGTCTCAGTACACCAATCAAAAGACAGAGGTTGTTGGAGTGGAGTGTATTAGAAAACAAAAGATCTAACAGTATGTTGTCTATAAGTGATCCACACACACAAAAATCTGTAAACACAAAGCTCCACTTAAAAGATTGGAGGAGTGCCTTGGTGGCTCAGTTGGTTAAGCGTCGACTTCAGCTCATGTCATGATTTCACAGTTCAGGCTTTGTGCTGACAGCTCAGAGCCTGGAGCCTGCTTCAGATTCTGTGTCTCCCTCTCTCTCTGCCCCTCCCCTGTTCGTGCTCTGTCTCTCTCTGTCTGTCTCTCAAAAATGAATAAATATTTAAAAAAATTTAAAAAAGATAAAAGGATGGAGATTAATATTGAAAGGCTCTTGTGAATATGTTTGCAGGGAAGCATGTGTAGGGAGGTCTGGACTGTATTTAAAAGTTTTTTCAGGGTTGGGGGTGGGCAGGGATACAGGCGAATTTATCCTCACACTGATGATTGAAAGGCATCTTTTCCCTTCAGCAGGAGGCTTTTTGGTCCTGGGGTTTCTAGGGTAGATGCTCTCAAGGTGTGGGACCTGAGCCAGCAGCATCACCATCACCTAGGAACCTGTTAGAGATGCAGAGTCTTGAGCTCCAACCCAGATCTGCTGAAACAGAGCTCTGGGGGTGGGACCCAGAAATCTGTGTTCAACAAGCCCTCCAGGGTTTTTTGATGTCCATTCAAGTTTGAGAACCTCTGCTGTGGCACCTGTTTATATGAGTTTGGTCATGGATCACTATCTGGGCATCATCAAGAACAGGTACTCATTCTCAGACATATGCTTTCTTGTACTGATGACTGTATAGGGATAAATTTATTTTTCTAGCCAAGCTGTAACCTCCTGAAGGCCAGGGTGTGTCACATTTATCTGTAAATACTTTATGCCTTGCTCCTGAAGGGTTGGTCCAAGACCAGATGCATAAGCATCACCTGGAAGCTTGCTAACAAGGTAGACTCTTGAGCCCTATCCTAGATCTACTGAATCTGTATTTAAAAGCAAACAAACAAACAAACAAACATTTTTTTTAATGTTTACTTGTTTTTTGAGAGAGAGTGGTGGTGGGGGCGGTGCAGAGAGAGAGGGAGACACAACCCGAAGCAGGCTCTAGGCTCTGAGATTTCAGCACAGAGCCCGACATGGGGCTCGGACCCTGAATCGTGAGATCATGACCTGAGGTGCCCTGAATCTGCAATTTAACACCATCCCCTGAGAATGTTAAGTGAAAATTCATTGAGCAATTGCGTAGAGAAAGTGCTTATTAAGGAAAACATGTATTACAAATTGAGTAAAGAAAATAAAAACCACCATTTTTGTATTTTTATCAAGGGGGTCCTAGACTGAGATTTAGGACTACCTGGTTATATCTGGTGGGAATATGGTGCCTCCTGGAAAGAAAGATACCTAAAGGAAGAAGCGACCACGAAGATGTCCCAAACCATCCAGAGCCATGGGGATGTGGTTGGATGTGGACTTAGAAGCATTTGCTATTTCAGTTCTTGTCCTTGTCCTTACTCCTTTAGGTTTCACAGAAGAGGGGAGCCCCTTGGAAAACAGCTGTGCCTTACATAAAACCTGACAAGGCTTGCTTTTTTTTAATTTTTATTTTTTATTTTTTAAAATTTACATCCAAATTAGTTAGCATATAGTGCAATGCTGATTTCAGGAGTGACAAGGCTTGTTTCTCTAAGATTTAGGGCATGAGCTACACAGCTTTGACACTCCTGCAACAGAGCATATAATAAAGGGAGAGGGACCACTGTGCAGCATTGAATTCCTGGGGTTCCAGGAGTTCAGCTGTAATGGGAAAGGGGACATCTGGCAGGAGACAGAGGGACAGCAGCAGCACTCACACGGGGTGGACATGTCCATAAATACACCTGAGATATACCTGGGAACTCGAAGAAATACTTAAAGCACCCTGTAGGGGCATGGCCCACAGAAAAATGAGTTATTTCTGCTGATGTCACCCCATTGGCTCCCACAGGCTGTGCAGGGCTGGCTAAAGTCGCACTAACTCTCAAGAACAGTTTTCTGTTTTCTCTCATTCAGATCGTTCCTTCAAGAAACGATGGTTCCTTGCCTGCAGAAACATCCAGAACTCCTGTAAGAAAAAGCCTAGGGAGCAATATTATGTGCGATAGTTCCTTTGCCCTGTGCGGGATTTTCTTTATTTTGGGAAATATAAATTTCATTAATATCTCCTTGCAATGGATGATGTGGGCCAGCATATTTGTGAAATTCTTTGTACCATTTAGGCCTTATCCTCTTTGAATAATAGAGTCTGAAATTGGTTGAGCTGCAAACTACCCACGTTTCTCAGCTTTTATCTCACACTTTACGAGTTTCCCCCTAAGAACACTGTATTTGCTTTCTAGGACTTTGGTTGTGTGCTTTATTTCCTCCACGGAAAGACCCAGGTAAAGTTTAAATTACAGTTAATTGATAGAGGCCAAGAAGGAAGATAGAAAAATTTAATTAGTTTCCCTGCAAAGTAATGTGTATTAATCTGACTTTCCACACTAGAGACTAACATATCTTAACTTAAGGTGCACATGAAGTGTTCTGTTTAAATATACAGGGTCTGAGTCATTCTCCCAGCTTATTTTCTGTCTAGACAGAGAAGAGACTCAAATCCCTTTTAAATTATAAAATTGTTCTGTGATTAGATATCATGGTTGTCTCCTGAGGCATTCATGGAACATCATAAATAGTTAACACCTGTTAACACTTGATTATTTAGGAGGCTTGAAGCAGATGCTGTCGGTGTTTCATGCGCCATGCCCTCAGCTTACCTCTGCGTTCAGCTGCCGTGTGTTGGGAGCTCTCGGGTGACCACCTCCCACCTCCAGCACCCAAGATTTTCGGCTTTCTGTTTTAGGTGCTTCTCCAAAGTGCAAGGAGCTTGCTCAGTACACAGGCTCAGGCCTGGAAGTGGGAGTTAGTGTCCCCCCAATAACCAATAACCACTGGGGTGGGAGTTAGTTGATGGATAGATCGCCCAACCCAACACGGGGTGTGGAGCTTCTAGGGGTGAATGAGGGGGTCGGGAAGCTGGGGTTCCTTCTTGAAGTTTTGAGGAAAAGTGATTTTTTTTTTATTTAAACAAATTAGACTTTTAGCTCAAATAGAAAAAGAAATGAGAAATTTTCTGTTCACGGGGGCTTCCTTGAATTTCATGGCCTGGGTGGGTTAGCCTTGATCCTGTTTACCCGTTTCTGTCTCTACTGGAGGAAAATTCCAGAAGCCAGAATTAGTAGTATTCAATTTAGCATATCCCCTGGTGCTGGGAAATGCCAGATCTTGTGCCCTTCTGTTCTTTAGAGGGCTTAAAAAGCCCTACTTTGAAATGGGCATGAGGTGTGTGTGTGTGTGTGTGTGTAAGGGTTTGTGGTTGTGGCAAATAACTAGAAAATACTGTTGCAGGAGGAGGTCACGGAGAGGACATGACCCTGGGTTTACCTGCCAGCTGCCTGGGGCAATCAGATCCCCTCAGGGGCTTCCCACCCCCTCCCCTGTGCTTGGCACGTGCTTTCCCCTCGCCTTCCCCAGCTGCAACCTGTTTCAAGTGCACAGCCTTGAGACCACCTGGATGGGACACGTGACTGAACCCTCGCGAGACTCCTATAAAGACCGTAAGGTTGGGGCCAGTAGATGTGGAGGTCTGTTTCGCTCATGGGCGCAGGGAAGAGCTTGGTCGCTAAGTTTACCTTGCCGTTAAGCCTGCCACTTACTCATCTGGAGTGGTCTCTCTTGGATCTTTCCTCGTTTTCCGCGTCCCTGGGCCAGTTTCAGGTTTCTGCGAGTCTGGTTGGTAAGTTATCCTTGCTGTTAAACCTGTCACTTACCTACGTGGAGTGGCTTTTTTTTTTTTCGGATCTCTCCTCGCTTTCTGTGTCCTCGCGCCAGTTTCAGGTTTCACTAGGGGAGCTCCCAGAGCTGTGACCTGGCAATTGGTGAGCTACCTGGAGACTAAAAAAACCGGCATTAGCAGAGAGGCAGCCATGGAGAGAATCCCAGGTGGGTGCCGCGTCTCTCTGGGGGGAGGGGTGGCCTGTGCCCCCGGTGCTTGCGGACCGTTGTGTGAACAGAAGGACGCTCTGTTGAGCTGCGTAAAGTACCTGGTGGAGAAAGGAAGCACGTGGTGCACGGAGGGCTAGCGTCTCCTGTGGGTAGCTTAGCCGCCGATGCCCAACTAGGGGTTGAAGCTTGAGTTAGAAAGTTGGAAGAAGAGTAGAGGCTTAAAAAAGGACGGGTAGGTGTTCATTATGTGGCTGGCATCAAGACTGGCAGGCTAGGTAGGAGAGCAGGGTGAGTTGGAAAGCTTAGCATAAGTTCCTACAGAACTAGGAGGGTGTAGGCCTTCTGGGTTAAGGTCTGGAGCAGTTTGTGGCAAAGTTGCTTTCTTTGGCCTCTTTGCTTTCTGTGTTTGGAACCAGTTTCAAATTTCACCTGAGGAAGTCCCGGAGTTACCTATGAATCAACAGGTGCGGAGAGGAGATTGAGCAAAAAGGATTATGGAGCCCTTCAGGTGTAGGGATCTTGCCTTATGGTTTCCTTTTGAATTTGATGTTTATACTAAATGTCTGTCATCTATACTTCAGCCTCGAAAGGGAAGGTGGAGAAGGGAAGGCAGAGTCCATAATCTGATGCTCATTTGTAATCTAAAATCTCTTTCGGGAAGAGGAACAGTTTACTGTTCTGCTTGGGTTGGTAATGTCAAATAACGAACCCTTCACCTATGTTATGCAGGGGCTGCTGGGAGGTCTGTGATGAGTCTGAGGTCATAAGCAGGTGTAACGGGAAGGTAATTAGTGTGACCCTATCAAACTAGTCGTGGGTTTAGGAGGGGAGAACAGCTGTGGCTGTAAAACCTCTTTGCCATCCTTGAGCCAATTTCATGTTAACTAGTTGTGCTCCTCAGCTGAGAGGACTCCACAAAGTCTTGTGGAGTTCTAAATTTATCAGATCTCACTGTTCAGGTTCTTGGTTGCAAACCAAGGGAATTAAGCAGAAAACAAAAATATTGTAGGATATCAGGTAGTTGACCGAGTCTCTAGGAAGACTGGAGAACCCAGCTCAGAAAATGAGCAGTAACCAAGATAAGCTGGGCATGGCCCTAGGCAGGGGATCCCTGGTGTCGCTGGTTGTTGTACGGACCCCCCCAACTGCTTCGGGACTTTCTCTGCAACACTCTCAGACTTGTGGAAAGTTTAACTTGTTAAAAATTTCAAGCCTACACAATAAAGCATGACAAATCTCCATGAATCAATTCCCACATTGCCTATTATAGTCCTGCTAACTTTATTTAATCTGTCTTCCATTTAACTTTTTTTGGAGTATTTTGAAGCAATTTTAGACCTCACAATAAGTCACAAATACTTCCTATCTTTTTTTTCTACCAGATGACTTAAAAAAAAAAAAAAAAAAAAAAAAACTTACCCACGATACTACCCTAACTTGAGATGCTGTCTTTCCTATAAATTTGTGTAGGATTCTGCTCCCTGGTAAATCTTTTCTATTTAAGTTTCATCATCCTATGCCTACACCCTTGCAGCCTCCTAGCTGGGGAGGGAATGTTCATCTTTTTAGTATCCATGATAGAAAATTAAGCCATTCCCCACACCCACTTCCCCCAGGCCCCAACTGTCCTGTAATTACTTTTTAACAAGAAGGGTGTATACATTCTGGGCAGACAAAATGGTAGATAAAGCATACTAGAGATCAGAACATGCTCACATGGCCATCAGATGAGTAGCCACTTGTCAAAATCGCAATTTAAATTTCCCAATTGCCTTTGACTTCCAGCCTAGCATTCATCTATAACTCTATAAAAACACTTTGATTGTCATTAAGCTTTGATTTAAAGCAATATGGTTTCCACCTGGATGGAAGGCTATTTTCTTCTTGGGAGGTTTATTAACAGTAACATATGTAAATCTATGCAACTTTCTTTTGATACGTTCTCTTGGGAAAAATTACACCAAGAAATTATTAATGTACATGAAAACAACAGTTAAAATTCCCAGAGGATAATCGAAGCATTGAATATCTTTACATATTTTAAGGCATTGGCCAATATTACTGGAGGGTGGCAAGGTTGGAAAGAATGTTAAAATTTCCCTGTTGATAAACTTGGTCAGTGAATGTTCTTATGCCAGGAGAACTAAGGTTGTTTCTGGTAGTAAGATGTAGGCTCTTGGCTTGATCTGGTAGGATCCTTAATGCAAATCTTAGTCTTCGAGAAATAGGATGCATAACTTGTCATAAACCAAATGTTCACCTTTATTTGTGCTTCCTATGGTCTCACTGTTTTTAATCCTCATCAGAGATCATGAGTGATCACAATCATATTTTTTTTAAATTTGAGAGCATGTGAGCAAGCAAGGGAGGGGCAGAGAAAGAGCTAGGGAGAGTGAGGATCCCATGTAGGCTCTGCATTGTTAGTGTGGAGCCTGATGAGGGCCTCTAACTCCACCCAGGTGTTCTCTACAATCTAACTTCTAACCTTTGCCATCACTGGGGATCAGAGTTTGTAAAACTCAACAAGTATCTATTGATCTACTCATCACAGAGGTGGAGTGCATAGTAAGGTACTTGGCCCTCCAAGGGATCAGGGGAGATTAGAAGAACACTTTTATAAGATGAAGGTATCAGAAAGGAGATGGAATCTAAAAAGCCCTCAATGTTTAGAGAGGGGAAAGAATCTTGCTTGGAGAGATCTAGGAAGCCTTTCTGGTGTATGTGGTATCTGAGCCAGAGTTTTAATACTAGTTCAAGGGCATTTCACATGGAAACTCAAAGTACAGGCAGGCACTAGAAGTTGCCTAGCTTAATCGGTTTGTGTGTGTATGTATATGTATGTAAGCAAGTGTAAAAAAAACATTGTCCTGCAATTAGATTGACTGAAAACCAGGCCTTTCAGAGTTTATTAGCAAAGGCTAGAAGCAGAAGTTTCAAAACTTAGTGACAAAAACTACCTGGGGAAATAAGTACTGTCACGAGATCTAGTGCAAGGGCACTGCCCTAGCTGGCCCCAGTCCCAAGGACTGGGCAGACACAATGGACCCACAGCCTAGGGGGAGGTGTCCCTGGGGACAACTGCTCCCTGGCTCTCTGAGCAGGCCTCTGACACGCTTCTCCTGGTCTTCCATAGATACCTTTCTGGTGGTGTTTTGGCCTGCTGCTCACCAGCCGAGGAAGGCTTTAAACCAGAACGGAGTTCCAGTCCTTTGCATTTGGATCTTGCTTGTGGATTTGTGCTAAAATCTGCAGGAGCAGGGTCCAGCACTCCATGTGTGAATGCTTTCCACGCTGTGTGAAGGAGCTGGCCATATCCCTGGGTTTGGATATTGGCTTCAGTGTGTAGAAATCTGATCTCTGGCAAGTTACCATTTCCCCACCTGTAAAATGGTGGTAGCTGCCCTGTTCTTACAGGGTTGTGTGAAATAAGTTACTAGGTATAAAGAGCTTGTAGTGGTGTTATGGAGTGCTAACTACCACTGCCGTGCCAGGGTGTGTGTGTGTGTGTGTGTGTGTGGGGGGGGGTTGAGTTGGGGAGGGGTGCTGGGATGCTTTATGTGCAGCCTTGAGAGTGAGGCCAGGAGTCTACAGCAAGAGCCCTGCATGCTGGCACACCTGGGCTTGCCCTGGATAAGAGTCTTCCTTTCTGAGCTCGAAATTATTTCAAGGGGCCAGGGGCTAACTTCACTCCCCTTCTAGCTGCTGCTGGGGGAACTGGGTCCTCCTCCTGTAGTTCCTCAAGGCCAGCCTAGAAGAGGTCTTCGTGTGGCCCCGATGTGACTGTAGCTGCACTAGCCTGTTGTACAATGAAATGACATGTGACCATCAGTGAGCAGCTCCTGTAGATTGCAGGTGGGACATATAAAGGCGACCAAGGATTCCTTTCTGTGCCGGGAAGCTTCCATTCTAAGGCAATTCACACAACAGAGGATTACAGGGTACAAACGCATGCAAAGGGAGATACAGTTGTCAAGCTTAAAAGACCAAGACCGTGGCTAAAGGAGTAGGAAGTGAAAATTCAGGCAACTATAAATCTTTGAGCCATTTCTCTGCATTTTGAATGCATTGCCTTAGTCCATACAAAGCCTTACATTGCTGTTCTGAACAAGTTTTTCAGAGCAGAAAACCTAAAAGGAAGATTACTTCCGAGAAAACCAGTGCCCTGGAACATAAGGGCTGCAGCTCACTGGGCCAGACCATGCTTGCCTGGAGGCATTGACCTCCACCGTGCCTCTGGGCTGAATCTGTGTCCCTAGAGGAAGCCAGCCCCAGGATTCAGGGGACACGTGAGAATGGGAGCAAGGGTGTGGGACCGTGTCTGAGGGGAGCCTTTAGTGCCCTTACACTAAAGGGTGGATTTCCCCTTCTAGGGCAGGGGGAAGGGCCTTATCACTTCTGTCTTGGGTGAGCTCAAGGCTTTGCTCCTGGTTCTTCCTCTCTTCCCTGGGAACTCTTCGCTGCGGATGGCTTCAGAGGGGCATCTCTATATGGAAGGTGGACTCCCAACAGTGGAAGGAATGTCGGCTTCTGAATATGCCTTAGAGACCACACTGTCCAGTGTGGGGAGCCATTTACCTGCAGGACCTCAGCTCCACCTGTAAGTGGCAGGGATGAGACAGGGACCCAGGTGCTCCTGGTTCTCTATTTTGGTGTCCTTTCCACTAAACACAGCAATGTGCTCAGATTCTATAAGTTGTTTACATACTGTAGTTGCCTTAATCTCTTCCTTTCTCTTTAGATAGCCCCAAAGATGATGGGTCTTCTGTACAAGCTGACCTCCCTTGGGATGTGGATATCCTACAAGGGAAGTGGAAGCCTTTAGCAGTCTGTTCTTGAGATTTCTGAATGTCTCCAGTGATCGTTTTTTTTTTTGTTTTTTTGTTTTTTTGTTTTTTGTTTTTTTTTTGAAGAGAAGCTTTACAGGGTGAATCTTTCTCTTCATTAGGAAAATGCCAACAGCTCACAGAATCCTTCTTAGCCTTTCTGACGTTTCCCAGAGAACTTCCAAGTCCTTCACCGTGATTTGGAAATAATGAAGGACCTTACACCTTTTGTAGTAATACAATTTCCCAAATGTGTTATACTTGTCAATGGTATAGGAGATGATTTTTAAGTAGTAGAAAGCTCAGACCTTTTTATTTTAATAGGTATAAATAGGTATTTAATATATGCAATAACATGAGCATGAAAAAACATTACTTAATGGACCTAAATATAAAAGCAAGGTGACTTGAAGAGAAGTGTTAATGTAAGTAACCAGATTTGTCAAAAACTGGAACAGTGATTCCCCAACGTTATACAAGTGCAGTTCGGGGGCCCACCCTTTATCAAGGCCACATGTAATGGGTATAAACTGAACTATTAAAACTGTCCTCAAAACCTGAGCACAACAGCAGAGCCCACAGTTCATAACTGAAGGAGTTTTTCATTTCCATGAATAGGGGAGAATTTGGTCCTTGGTCTTTCACAAACAGTAAACATGATCCAGGGGCTTTTCCCAGGTAGATGCAAGATTCTTCATCCCCCTATGGTACTCAGCTGTGGCTCTCCCCCTGCTAGCCATCTGCCTGCCCCCCCCCCCCCCCCACTCCCAGGAGGCCCCTTTGGTGTTTGATTATGAGTGAGCAAGTTTCTTCTGGACCTCCAATATTTCCCTGCCAGGGCCTTCTCTACACCACTCACTCCAGTGGGTGACTTCACTCGGTCTGGCCTGCGATGCAGGTAGGAGGTGCAACTAGGCAGCATAGACTCTGCAAGGTTTCCCTTCCCCCTGCGTGTACTCCACGCCCCCCACCCCGTGCCACGGGTATTCACATGCAGAATAAGTACAGGTTCTTTGCTTTTCCAGGATCCTTAGAGCATTATGGAGCTCTTCTAAGCCAATGAAATCTGTTGGACCCCAGGGGGTCTGGGCTTGGCTGTTCTGTCTCTTCTACGTTGTTGGTACTAGATGCACTTGTGGGGGTTGTCGCTCAGTGAAGCCCCTTCTAGTCTCACAACGCCAGTCTCTGCTAATGGATGGGAGGTGGATGCAGAGGCTCCTTTTCACCCTCCCTTGTGTTTTCTCTCCATTCCTGGTTTTTTTTTTTTTTTTTTTTCTCTCTTCCCATTTAGTAGCCTGGATCCCTAGGTCATTTCATCCAGTCTCATGGTGGCGAGGGTTGTGGGGAGATCAGCAATGAACAGGATTGAAATGGTACTGTTCTTCAGTTTATATCCCATTTGGGATTAGAAATTCAAAAGGCAAAAGAATAGACCATAGTAATACAAATTATAAGTTTGTAAAAGGGAGGGTGGTTGAGCTAGAAATACTGCAACAAACATTGCTTAAAGTTTTGCTCTCTCTTCAGAGGATCCTGGATTCTGAAAAGTGGAATTGTTAGGGAAAGAGTTCTTGTTTTCCAGCTTCTGGAAACCTATTCAGGTGTCTCAGGTGAGGGTGGTTATTCAGAAGTTCCGGATGCATGGGGGCGTGTTTCTAACATTTTGAGCTAGGAATTAAAGGAAAGTCACTGAAATAACACTCTGGGTCCAATTAGACAAACCATACTGTGACTTGGAATAATTTTAATGAATTAACTATGCCAGGGTATTACCTACTAATGTGTAAGCACCGTAAAGAACACAGGAAGGTAGAGGGAGTGGTCCCGGTGTCTAGGGCTGTGGCAGAGCACCAGGGAAGGAAGGACTCTTGAAGGTGTTCTCCCTCTCCCCACTTAGGGCAAAAATCTAGCTCTAATTAGAGAGGGTATGGCTGAGGCCAACAGGTTCGTCAAGTAGGCTGAGGTGTTTCACCTCTGGCTCTCCCTGGGCACTAGGGTGCCAGCAGAAGTAGCCCCCAAGAATATGCCCTGCTGCAAAACTCATTGGGAGCAACTTGTGAGCTTGGTGTAGCTGAAGCCACCTGGGGTGGTAGGTGGAGGTGGTGGTGAGTTTGAGTTCAGATGGTGTCCTTTCAACACCATCTGCCGTGCTGGAGGAGTGAGCAGAGAAGATTACACCAGAACCAGGAGAAGCCCCTTCTTCAGCATCTCTCCAGCACCTTCTACCAGTGAAGCTTAACTTCATGCCAGTTGGCAAGGGGAGAATGTTGTTGTATCCCGGGAAGCCAGCGGAAGACCTACTACCTGGAACTGAGGGGCAACCCCTGTTCCTTTATGGTTGAGGGTTCCTTCTGGGGTATTAATTCACCAGCACTTTTGGCTTTGTCCTAAAAATGCGAGTCCAACTCTTGTGGCTAGAGCAGGCTCCTAATTCGTTGGCCTGTGATGAGAAGCCCTCTGTACTGAGTGGTGAGTGCTCTGTGGATCTGGGTGCAGCAAAGTATTTGCAGCAGCCACTACTTCTACACTGTAGCTACTCCTGTTTCCTGTATTGCCTGCCTTTCTATGTTAGAAGGTAGGCTTTATGAGGGCAGGGGGGTTTTGTCTGGTTTATAGACTGCAGCCAGAAAAATGCTCCATTCATTTTTGGCAAATCAATGGATTTCCCATGGGTCCTAGGGGAAAGTGTGTGCATCAATGGCCTTGGTGCACCTGGTGTTACTACTTCTTGGGTTCCAGAGGTCTCCCTCCCTAATCTTGAGCTGGTGAGCATTGAGACCTTCAGAGCAGGCCGCCTAGTCTCTTTTAAATTAGCTGTATGTGCCAGCTTTGAAAGGGTATGACAGGACACAGTTTTTAATACTCCTGGACAAACATAAGGTTTGAAATTGCTCATTTCTCAAGGATCGTAGCAACCCATAGCAGCTGTCCTGGCCCAGGCTCTCTGGGCCTAGTTAACTACAAGTGGGGGAGGTCTCTGACCGGGGAAGGCAAACCCAGGGTGGATAGCCTTCCTTGAAGGAATGCAGCTCTTCTCTCACCAGTGTCTCCTAACCCTCAGCTGTTCAGGATTTTTTACTCCTTAACCACTTATGACACCATCAGTGTATTCCATCTGTACTTTGGTTTCCACGTAAGAACCATTTCTGCTTGGATGTCTTATTTACTGGTACTGTTCTGAGAGAGGTCCTGTATTTCAGGAGAATCTGTTACTTTAGGGTGGAAGTCTATACACACTTCTAAATTTCACTGAACATCAAATCCTCTTAGACTGTGATGTAAAGGGCCAAATGTTTACCTTACTTGATAGTTTTATGCATCCAGAATCTTTTTTTTTTTTTTAACGGGATTCAAGGAGCAGAACCTGAATCAGAGTCTGGACTTTGGCATCTGAGTAGAGGTCCAGATAACTCAAGAGGAGATGAGTATAAATTCCAAATTCAGTTGGTGGTAAGTTTTCTGCTCTCCTCTAAATTTATCCTGGAGTCTGCAGTCAGGTCTTTTAAAATGATTGAGGGCATGAATGCATGCTTCAAAACCAATCTTAGGAGCCAACACAAAGTTGAAGCTTTATCAATGCTAGATAGATAATAGGGTTTGAAATGAAATCCCATAAATCAAGAGTAAGCAGATGTTAATCCAAATCCTGTTGCTATATTGGGAGGTTAGATATAAGTTGGATGATGGTGTAAAAGGTCACCATGAGAAAAGAGTTTAAGTGTTGCCTATTGTGTTCAGGAATCCTGTCTATGGAGGAGCATCTCTACATAGTGTTGAAAGGTTTTTTTTTTTTTTTTTCCTCCCCCCTTAACCCTCAGACTTAGATGTGAGAATGTGGGGGAAGTGGGGACCTGAGCTCTCCGGTCCTGTCTGAATCCATTAACATGGTGTTTTGGGAAGGTAGATGGTGACCTGGCTGAGAGCCTTGGTTTTTTTTATTTGTAGTATAGGAAGGATGACCATAGGTACTCACAAGTTGGTTGGAAAGATTAAATGTGATCCTCTAGGTCCAGTGTCTAGTGCTCTGCCCATAGTAAACACTGAAACCTGTAGATGGGATTACTTTCATTGAATATGTGGCTTGAAGTGGCAAGTTCTCCAAAGCTGTGCCTTTCACTTTGAATTTAACTTTTCAGTCCAGAAGCCACTGGGATTCCTAGATGATTGTAAAGAGTTTTGAGTACCATGGATTCTGCTGACAAGCATGCTAGATTGGGGTCAACAATGTTGCTTAAAGATAAACATTTTAGGCAACAGGAGAGACTCCATTTTTAAGGAATCCAGAATAAGCATTCTTGGAAAACCTCTTCTTGAGTGTGCATTAACTGCAGATTTACCACAAATCATGTTAAGTTCTAGTACTGATAAAGCCCAAGTTGAGTTGTGGGCAATAGACAAAATAGTGATAGAAAGGTTGTTTCCCCCTTACTAAGGAACCTGGCATGTTTGACAAGTCAATAAGCCTTTGATTTCTTTGTTGCTCTGTCACCCTTAGGACTCTGCCCCCATGGTTCAAGATGGCTGTTTAGGCTTCAGTCTCCACATCTACATTCCAGTGGACAGAAGTGAGGAAAGAACTAACGGGGGCAGGCCTCCTTCAAGGAGTCTGAGAGTCCTACCTAATACTTACATTCCAGTGTTCAGAGCTTTGTCATTAAGCCATAGCTAGCAGCAATGGGGGCCACATTTCATGTGCTCAAATATAATGGATTCTTTCCCTTCCTAGGGAGAATGGATACTTGGAGGGCAATTAGTAGTCTGTCACCTATCCCTTCCCTCTGTTCTCTAGCAAATCTGGTTAGCTACATTGGACCACTATACCCAAAGTGTGTTTATGTGCTTCTTTGGTAGACAATGACAAAGGTTGGGCTCCCTCTTTTAAAACCACAATTAGAGGTGTTTTGCAGATGAAAAACTTAAGAGATGCTAAGTACCTGGTCCAAGATGACACAATAAGTGATAGAGCTAGGATTTAAGTCCAGGTCAGTTTGACAGCAAAGCTGCCTTCTCTCTTCTCCACCAGCAAGGTGCTGCCCGGAGCGGACAGGAAGGCTCCCTGTTGTGTGTCTGTGAGGCCATCTAAAAGCACACATGTGTGCATCAGGTAAATTGCTGTGGAAATGTCCTCTGCTAGTCTAGTGGCAGGTCAGGTCCATATTGGCCAAATGAACCAGACTCTAGGACTTGGGGCTTTTGCTCCAGAAGATTCTCTTGAGGTGCTGTAAGTCAAAACAAGAAGGACTTTACCAAGTGTTGAAGAAACGACTTGACTTCCATCTTGAAAGAGGCAGTGGTTCATCTTCCAGAATCTAGTTTTTTTTTCTCTGTCCCTCTTCTTCCCGTACCCCCACCGCCCAGATAAATTTGTTGTAAAATTTCTATCCCCTTAAGTTTCAGTACAAAACAGTGGGGGAAAGATCTTAATTTTGCTGGACTTTACACTGCTTAAAACCTAGGGTGTGCTCCATTAAAATGAAACCAAGAAATCAGAAAACCCAAAACCTGCTCACATTGTAATAGCTAGTGAAAGATCAGCCTTATGTATATAAATGCATGCTTGCAATGGGTTCTTCTTTTTAACGTTTATTTTTGAGAGCAAGAGAGACGGAGCATGAGTGGGGGAGGGGCAGAGAGAGGGGGAGACACAGAATCCAAAGCAGGCTCCAGGCTGAGCTGTCAGCACAGATGCTTAACCTGACCGAGCCACATGGGAGACCCTGATGGGTTCTTTTAATTTTCAATTTTTATTTATGTATTTATGTATTTATGTATTTATGTATTTATGTATTTATGTATTTATGTATTTATTTATGTATTTATTTGTGTGTGTTTGTGTGTGTTTGTGTGTGTTTGTGTGTGTTTGTGTGTGTTTGTGTGTGTTTGTGTGTGTTTGTGTGTGTTTGTGTGTGTTTGTGTGTGTGTGTGTGTGTGTGTTTGTGTGTGTTTGTGTTTGTGTGTGTTTGTGTGTGTTTGTGTGTGTTTGTGTGTGTGTGTGTGTGTGTGTGTGTGTGTGTGTGTGTGTGTGTGTGTGTGTTGTGTGTGTGTGTGTGTGTGTGTGTTTGTGTGTGTGTGTGTGTGTATTTATTTATTGAGAGAACAAGCCAGTAGGGGAGGGACACAGGGGGAGAGGGAGAATCCCAAGCAGATTCTGCACCATCAGAGCCTGACACAAGGCCTTGATCTCCTGAACTATATGAGAACCATGAGATCTAACCAAAATCAAGAGTTAGAGGCTTAGCTGACTGAATCACTCAGGTGCCTCACTATTCTTGATGGAAGCACTACTCAGGGCATTGCAATGTGCTCTGCAGCAAGAAGGCAAAGGACCCTGGTGAGGGCATCCCTATGGATTTTGTGAAACATTTACTTAACAAATTCTTTTGTTTGGCATTCATTACTTCGTATCTTTAGAAATGTTGCCAGGCTGCTGGGTACCAGAAGAATCCTAGGACAATTAAGGAGTAACATGCTGTCTCAGAAGGCATAAGGGCTTTGGAATCAGGTCTGGGTTCAGTAGTTATATTTTTAGACCTGTGACCCTAGGTTAGTCTTTATTTTTTATTTTCTTTTTTAGATTGAGGGCCTTTCAAAGGCAGCCTGGAATCTTTTTTTTTTTTTTTTTTTTTTTGTAAATTGTCAAGTTGGCTTACGTACAACACCCAGTGTTCATCTCAAGTGCCCTCCTCCCTGCCCATCACCCACTTTCCCCTCTTGCCCCCCCCCCCATCAACCCTCAGTTTGTTCTCTGTATTTAAGAGTCTCTTATGGTTTGCCTCCCTACCTCTCTGTTAACTATTTTTCCCCCTTTCCTTCCCCCATGGTCTTTTAAGTTTCTCAGGATCCACCTATGAGTGAAAACCTAGGATATCTGACTAATTTCACTTAGCATAATACCCTCCAGTTCCATCCACATTGCTGCAAATGGCATGACTTAATTCTTATTGCTAAGTAGTATTTCATTGCATATATAACACCTCTTTATCCATTTAGCTGTTGATGGACCTTTAGGCTCTTTCCATAACTTGGCTATTGTTGAAAGTGCTGCTATATACATTGGGGTATGTGTGCCCCTATGCATCAGCACTCCTGTATCCCTTGGGTAATTTCCTAGTAGTGCTATTGCTGAGTCGTAGGGTAGTTCTATTTTTAATTTTTTGAGGAACTTCCACACTTATCCAGAGTGGCTGTACCAATTTGCATTCCCACCAACAGTGCAAGAGGGTTCCTGTTTCTCCACGTCATGGCTGGTGTTGATAGTTTCTGGAGTTGTTCATTTAGTCACTCTGGTGTGAGGTGGTATCTAAGTGTGGCTTTGATTTGTATCTCCCTGATGAGGGATGCTGAGCACTGTTTCGTGTGTCTGTTGGCCATCTGAATGTCTTCTTTGGAAAAATGTCTATTCGTGTCATTTGCCCATTTCTTCACTGGATTTTTTTTCTGGGTGTGGATTTTGGTGAGTAGGTTAGTCTTTAAACGTCAGTTTCTTCAGCTATCAAATAGGGATAATTGCACCTGATTTGGGGATATTTTGGAAGACCTACATTTATCTCCTAAAACACTTATAAGTGGCTTAAGATCTAAGGTGTCACCACATTGTGTCACATAGACCAGAAGTCAGTGTGCACCTTGATCCTTTGTTGGGGACTCCCTTTAGTCCCAGTAAACATTTTATTTCTGCTCTCTGTTGATGTGTGACTAAACAGCCCAAAACTTAGTTCCTTAAAACACAGAATTCTATAACCTGGATGGGGCTCAGTAGGGGTAGCTCATTGCTGTTCCAGGTGGTGGGGACAGGAGTCCCTTGTGTGGCTGCATGTACTTGGAGCTTGGCTGGAGCAGATGCTGAATGGCTTTACTTGCATATCTGGCACCTCTTTTGCAAAGACTGGAATACCTGGTGGCTGGCTAGGTGCCTTTCTCTTTCCATGTGATCTCTCCAGCTAAGTAGACCACCTTACGTGGTGGTGGAGAGCTCTAGGAGAGCAAAAGAAGCTACCAGGCTCCTTAGGGCCTAGGTCTGGAGCTGGTGTAGTGTTACATAGGCTATGTTCTTCTGCATCAGAGAAAGGCTCTGGTCTAGATTCAAGGGAAAAGGGACCTAGACTCCAAGTCTTGATGGGAGAAGGTAGAATTGGTGGTCCTCACTTATATCCATGTCAATCATGACATAAAATTACCTTTTCTCCAGCTCTGTCCTGACCAGCAGCAGTGAAATGTTGGCAAATCCTAAATTAGGAAGGTCTAATTGCTGCCATCTGCCAGAACAAACTGGTGCTATAAACAGGCCCAGAAATCTGGGGCTCCAGGAGTGAAGTAGGGGAGTAAATGATCTCTCCAGAACCTTTTATCCCCCCCCAAAGTGTCACCTTTACAAAAATTAACGTAATCTATTAACATAATGGTTAAGGCTGTGGTGAAGTCAGGAAGCCATTTAAAGCAGCACCTTGAAATCACATACTGTAAAAGATCTCTTCTGTATTTTCTTCCCTATGAACAGCGATGCTCTCCACCCTCCCCTCTCCCTGGGGCTAACTTGATATTAATTAGAACCTATGCCTATCAGGATCAGAGCATCCTAGAAGCAGCCTATTCTAGATGTTGCTTGTTGGTGTGTGCATTGGCATGTGAAGGTGAATGTGTCTGGGACTATGTGTGGATGTGCACGTGGGTGTGAATATATGTGCGTGGGAGTGGGGAGATTGCATGGTGGTTGGGAGCGAACTCCAAACTGGGCAAAGGAAGGGGGGACCACGTGGAATCTTGATTCAAAGTGATGTGATTAGGACCTGCCAGCCGCTTGGACTATTGCTGGGCTCCAAAGCCTGTGGCTCCTTCTGTTCCTCACTGGTGATGCCACATTCATCTTCTTAAGTGATTGAAATAAATGATGCAATCCCTGCCAGTCTGAGAGTCTGAGGCCAGACACTGAAGGTGCAGGGATCAGGATGCCAGGCAGCTGAGCAGAGGGCTCCATGAGGTAAGCCAGTTCCAGAACCCAGACTACTCCCCCTTCATCCTGGTGATGGGTGCCCCTGAAGGGACTGCAGTGCAGTGTGAATAGTCCCTTCCCTTCTGCTTTTGAAGGGTGGTCCCCGCCAGTCTGCACACACCCCTGTGGTGTTGACTTCAGGCTTACATACCTACCCTATCCTCCCATGTTTCGTAAACCACTGAACTCTCATGGAGCTGGGAGGAGCAGAAGAGACCAGCATCTTTTACGTACCAGTCTTTCTGCTTTTAAAAACTTAAAACCTTCTGACAGCACGATATGATTTTGTTTCTTCAGCCTGAGAAAAATTTCCTTTTACTCATTTTCACTTTTAAACTATTTCTCTGTGGGTTTGTTTTAAGTTTGGAATGATTGATGGGTTTGCAGTGAAGGAAATAACAACTGAGTAAAAAAACAAAAAACAAAAAATGAATGGTGCCTTACCCCAATACGATTTGTTGGAAGGTTCCTAGAGCAGAGTGCCTTGAGTCTGATGCCAAGCAGCATTCAGGCCCCAGCAGCCCGGAGAAGACCATGTCCCTTCAGAGTTTCCATCACATTGGGCCTTGAGATGGACAGGTTTAGTAGCCTGAGTAAGATTTGTCTTGCAGAAAAGCCAGCATGAATAATTGAAGATACCTGCCTTGCTGACTGCCCAGTAGCACCGGAAGACTGGTCAGCTTTAGTATTGTATGGAATGACTCTTAGGCGATGGATGGTCCCTGGAGGCCCATACTGGCGGAAAATGCCATTCAACAATACTATGAAAAAAATCTGCCAGTGGGCTAGCGAGTGGGACAATGTTTTATTCACGGTCTACTTTCCAAGACCTTTTGCAACTCCCATGTAAAACCTGGATTGTGATAGTTTTTGTATTTTCTCTCAAACCAAGAAGTTGGTGGTTTTAATATAAAAAACAAAGTTGCTTTTCAACTGGCCTTCCACGGATTGTAGCTTAGCTCCCTAGCTTTGAGCTAATCAGATACCCTAATTTTTCCAGAAAAGACTCAAGATCTGGGGAAGGGATGCATTTCACCCAATGTCACCTGAGTAAAGAATTGCAAAGGTCTAGCAGTTAGGATCCAGTCGGGAGCCAGAAACCAAACTGTGATTTGAACATGGAAGCTTCATATAAAGAGTCATTAACTATTTACTGTAACTTTACTGTGGCTGGGGGATAGGAGAGAACTCTAAGGGCTCAGAGTACTCAAGAAGTAACTGGGAAGGGGGACCTTATGCCTGGAACTCAGACCATCTTAGAAGGGGGTATGGTGACAGATGGCAGACCAATTCACCAGGTTGCTGGTAGGGGCAGAGCTGGTCTATAGTTAGCTCTGGCACCGGGAAGCTGGCAGTCCTAGACCAGAAACTGCCTGTTTGTGGGGCTGATGAAATTTCCCGGGAAGCTACCTGTGGAGGAGTGCTGCCCAATTCATCACCAGGAAACCTGTGTTTGGGCACCTGTGGAGCTCACTGGGGTTCTGTCTGCACAAGTGTCACTTCAGTTTGCTAGCAGGGAGCTTCATTTGTTGTCCTGCACACCAGCTCAGCACCACAGGAGCAAGAAGGCAACAAAACCTGCAGGAACCCGGAGCAGGGGCGGCAGAACCAAAACAACAAAACCAGTCCTCTTGCCAGTGTCTCTCCAGTGCCCCTACTGACACAGGTTAATATTGTGCGGGTAGGCAAGGGAGGAATATTCTAGCATCCTAGGCTGGTTGATGAAGGGGGTTGGATTTAGAGCTCAGTGACAGTAAATGCTCGGTGGCACAGGGAACACTGGAACTTAATTCTTCTACCTTCTAGTGAGCTCATCCTTTTTCCACATTATGTGGCATGCCCTTAATGATCATTTTCTCCTTAACTGTACACCGAGACCATAACTATGGTAGAATTTAGATATTGACAAAATATGATCTAGAACAAAGTATGATCTAGAACTTATTCTAAGTTTGCACACCTCCTCAGATCTGAATACTCAGGGCAATGATTAAAACTGAGCATGATACACTTGGGGCCACTGCATCACCAGAGAAATACCAGAATTGAGAAAAAATTTAACACCTAGATTTTGAGCGTTTAATAATCTGGCTAGTGCAGGCAAGGAAATATGTTTCTAGAGCCTGGAGCCTGCTTCAGATTTTGGGTCTCCCTCTCTTTGCCCCTCCCTTGCTCACACTTTCTCTCAAACATTAAAATTTTTTAAACTTCAAGTATTCTTACATTTTAAGTATTAAAATACTTTGTTTAGAACTTGGATTACATGGGAGGTTTTATGGGCCAGTCCAGGAGGGGCGCACTTCTCCCAATCTATTGTCTGGAGCTCAATTGCTTGGTCACCAGGGAACTATGCCTCTGGGTGAAAAAACCTTTTGGTGGACAACTAGCCTGAGCCTGTCTGAGGAGATTTATGTAGGATTGAACCCACCCAGGGTGTCAGCAGAGGGCCCAGTGTGGTTTTGATCCATCAGTTTCTTTCCTTTCTTTGAACATCACGGTTAACTCCGAGCTGGGGAAATAAGCTAAGCTGATATGACTGGAGCAAACCTCAGGACTTCTAAAGAGAATACTAGAACAGACTGGGTCCACTGAGGTAATAACACAAGGTATAGAGTGGCCCTTCCCATGGGGAGGGAGCCTGCATTATGGGAAACTGTGGTCAGGATCCTGTGTGCAGAGCCAATTCAGAGGAAGCAAAGCCAAGAGATTAGTCCTGGTGATATCATTTGAGATAAGGATCCAGAAGGCACCTTGTGTCTAGTTATGTGACCCAGTACATTCCCTTTTAACCTCATCTGGCTTAGGTTGAGTTCTCTGTTGCTTGTAAAAATAATTCTCCATGTGGTGTGCTACTGTAATTGGGGTCTGTTAATGCAAGACCTAGTGAAGGTATCTCATGAACGTGGAAGTGAATTATAAAGATTTGCTTGGAGTGAAAGTAGAATCCAGCAAGGAACAACTCTAGCTGTCTGTTACTCTCAACCCTCTCCATGTTCTCATGGTCTCACACATTCTTGTGTTTCTACTGCACTGCTGATGTCTGTGAGTCAGAACTTTGACTTGTACCCAACAATTATATCGGGGTCCTTGTGTGTTACCTGTTTACGGGACTGGTCCATTTGATAGCTCTTGTCCTGGCATCCCTTCTGGCTTAGCCTTTGTCCTCAGTTTTCATTTTTTTAAACTTATTTTTTAAATTTACATCTAAGTTAGCATACTGCAACAATGGTTTGAGGGGTAGATTCCTTAATGCCCCTTACCCATTTAGTCCATTCCCCCCTCCCACAACCCCTCCAGTTATCCTCTGTTCTCCATATTTAAGGGTCTCTTATGTTTTGTCCCCCTCGTCTTTATCTTTGCTTTTCTTCCCTTATGTTCATCTGTTGTGTATCTTAAAGTCCTCATATGACTGAAGTCACATATTTGTCCTTCTCTAACTTGACTTAGCATAATACCCTCTAGTTCCATCCATGTAGTTGCAGATAGCAAGATTTCATTCTATTTGATTGCTGAGTAATACTCCATTGTGTGTGTGTATATATATACCATATCTTCTTTATCTGTTCATCCATTGATGGACATATGGGCTCTTCTGGAGTTCCCATTTTTAATGGAATGTTGATAGAATTAAAGTAAGCCAGAGCAGGCTTGGTAGACCTTTACTTTGTGCTTTGAGCTTTTTACCATGGTTTTGTCTAGGGGAATGTGAGATGCCAGTGCAGTGAATGTGGTATTGTTTCAACACATGGTTAAATCTGAAAGATGAGCATGATAATCTGTTTCTCTTTTCTGGACCCCTTTTAGATGCAATAGAGCTAATACCCCCCACTTCAAGGATAATACGTGGAGTGCTCACTGGTAAAATATGTACTTCAGTGACGGTTGGAGCTAACCTGTTGGCCTGGTTGGCTGTGGGAGAACTATCCCAGTACTGCCTCTGCTGGCCACTTGGTCTACCAGCTGCCTGTGCTGTGTCCTGAGCCTGAGATGCACAAAGTTGTCACGAATTCATTAAGAAACTTCTGAAATCTTGTGGGTGAAGTATGTGAATGGAATGCAGGGAACAGAGGCTGGGCAATCCTGGCATAATGCCCATCAGTGATGTTCTGAATGTTCTTACTGTGGTGGTTTTGTAATTTATAGTGTGGTGTTAATCTATAACTCACTATTTTTTGTAACACTTCCGTAATGGTAATTATAATTGTAAAAGTATAATTGTAAAATTTAAAGCATTTTAACTTAAAAACTTCTGGTATGCTCTCACTATTGAAAGTATCAAAGTTCAGATGAAAAATGTGGCCATCCTTACTGTAAGTCCTTTTTACATCTGTTTGTTCCAGCTCTTTTTGCTAACTGCCTTGTTCTATTTTTCCTTCAGCTAAGCTTTCTAAGACCATCTTATTAGCCCAACTGTGACCATGCCATGTCCTTTGTTATTGGTTAGCCAATGAATTTGCTGCTCTTGAACCAGTGTTTGCACATGGTCCAATCAGCTGTGGTGGAATTGTTAGGTTTTCTGTCACATGACACCCCCACCTATCTGTTTACAGAGCTGGCAGTTTTCACTCAAAAGTGGATATGGGTGTGATAATTTGAATTTCTATGTAAAAGTACTTAAAAATAACTGCTAAGTTCTCCATAGGGTGAGGAATTGCTATTTGAAAGCTACTGCACTGATTACTAACATAACTTAATAGAATTTAAGCCTTGAGGTCAGGACTTGTTTAGCGGTTGTGTACCCAGAATATGTAAAGGTGCTGGATCTGCAGAAAAGCTATTCCAAGAAGGTATATCAACTAAATGAACCGTAAATGGACTCCAGGTGTTGGACTCAAGAAAGTGTTATCTACTACTGAGGAGCTTAGAACAGTTTTTCATCCTGTGCTCAAATGAATGCGGGCTCGAGGGCTCAATGGAATATGGTAGGAGACTGAGAGACCTGATGGAATCAGGGTAGCTGTGATCCATACATAGCTTGTCTTCTGTCTTCAGTCCCAGAAATAGAACACAGCACAAGTCTGGTAAGAGCCCCCTATAACCTAATAAGCCTGAACTCCCCTTCTGGAAAAAGAGACTTGTCATGATCTTGTCCATGCCTCTTGGTGCCCACCGTCCCCCACCCTTTGATTTTCCTGTAGGCTGACTATACCCAAACACTGAGCATTTTCTCAGCCAGAATTTTCTATGCCGCTGTGTTCTTTCCTCTGCCTGGGGCACTTTTCTCACTTGGTGAGCTCGGATTTAGTCCTTGCCACTTGCCTCTTGTATGGGCTTCCCAGTGCTGCCTAATAAGTTAGTACAAACTTCCTAGCTTAAAAGAACACACCCTTATTCCACAGGTTTCATCAGACAGTAGGGTTGTCATGGCTTAGTGGAGTCCTCTGATCTGGATCTCCAAGGCTTTAATGAAAGTGTTGGCTGGGCTGCATTCCTTTCCAGAGCTCAGGGTTCTCCTCCAGACTCATGAGGTTGTTTGCACAACTCTGTTCTTTGTGGTTATAGCACAGAGGTTTTGGTCTTGCTGGCAGTCAGCCAGGCCACGCTCAGATCTGTGAGGCCCCTGAGGTTTCCTGCCATGTGGCTTCCTCACAACATGGCAGCTTACATCTTTAAGGCCAGCTGAAGATGCTCTCCCTCAAGGCTGCTAGGATGGAGTCTTGGATAACAGAACACAATCACGGGGGTGGCTATCCTACCACCTTCACCAAGTTCAGTTGTATAGAAACAAGGCAGATTCTACACATACTTAAAGGGTAGGGGTTACGCTTGGGTGTGACTCATTGGGAGTTACTGTAGGGGATGTGTGGCTGTTAATGATTCATGATCTCCCACAAGCAAAATACTCTTTTCATCCCAAAGTTTCTAAAAGCCTCCTTCCGTTACATCTCCTTTCTGAATTGTTCCCTATTCCCCTTCAACAGAGTTGGATTTCCCTGCATCTGTGTTTCTGCCTTCTTCTATCCATGTTGCTATTACAAAAGAGCCTGCAAGGGCCTAGGTCGTCTTGAGTGATCCATGGGGCCAGTTGAGGTCTGTTGTCAATTCCTCTCTAAATACAGTCCTATACTGAGTTCTACTTGATGCCTCATAAAGGAGGGCTTTATGCAGAAAGGCTTATTACACCCGAAACAGCAAAAAGTTAATTTCTAATTCTTCAATGTCTTGGGTGCTTTCCAAATGTCTTACTCCTGGGAAGCTGTCCTGTTTTCCTGCTTTCCCTCCTCTGGCCTCCACCCCTGCCCTGCCAGCCCTTCTCTTGGTTACATGTATTCCAATCTCTTGACCCTCCTGTCTATATTTCTTAATCATTTTTCTTATGTTTGGCTTAGCCTTTTCTTCTTTTACAGTTGGAATCCCTACTTTTAACCCTGGCTCCACAAAATCCAAGATCCTTATCCACACCACTGCCCTTAGAAATCAGGGCTTATGAATGACTACTTAATAATTTTCCTATCATAATTGTACTCACACTTACTTCACTGGCATTTAGTAATTCATTCATTGTTGGGTGAATTACTAAGCATAAGGATAACTTCTCTGGATAATTCAGGGCACTAAAATCTCTACTTTGGTTTTACTTGCATTATCATAGCCTGAATGGACCAACTGCCATGATTGGGTGGTTTAGTTCTATGTTGACTTGAATGCTTCAGTCTTTTCTGCTGCATCATTTGGTAGTCTTCTGCTGTGGACCAGCCCTTTCCCTCCCAAATCTTCACACTGGTGGTTTTCAGCTTTGAGGGGTGCCTGATCTTATTCACTAAAGGCACTTCGGGCAGGGCATGTGAAAACATGGGGAGGGTCCCTGTGGTTGAAAATAATACTGTTCACTAATATCCCAGCTCTTTGGGCACATGGTAGGATGGTGTTCTTTGCCTCATTCCAAGTTAGGTGTGGCTGTGTGAAGAGGAGTGATGTGTGCTACTTCCTGCAGAAGCTTGAGCAGCCAGCCAGTGACCTACCACACTCTGTTCTTCCTGTTGTGGTGGTCATGCAGTGTACGTGGAGGGGAATTTTCTCTTAGCCAGGGTCCTGGAGTGACTAAAATAATCCTGGTGCCCTCTGCCCCTGACCTTCAGTAGATGTGCGATGTGAGCAAGAAATGTTCGTTGTGTTAACTCTACAGTTTGGGGGTTAGGACTGCGGCTTACTCTGACTGGAAGTCACTGAAAATCAAGTTTGCCAGGGTAAATACATTTCTACTCCTCCTCAAAGTAATTTGCTAGAATCCTGTTTTTTAAATCTTCTGAGGCATCTATAGAACATGTTGGATGGGGTACTTTGGCTGACCTGGGTGCCTCTGTTGACAAGAAATAGATGTGCTTTTGGCGTGTGTGTGTGTGTGTGTGGGGGGTCTCTTCCCAGGATGCAGGGACTCTGAAAGAGCTAGTGGATCCTGGACATAGACGTTTGGAAAGACAGCAGAGGAGAGTTACAAATGGTTTTCCTTAATGCCAAGATGATTGGCTTAATTCCTGTCTAGATCCAGTGTCCCTTCAAATACAGTCTCGACTCCCCTTTTCTCATTGCTCTTAACCCTTCCCTGTAAGTCACAAAAGTTGTGTTTGGAGGAACTTCATTAAATGATGTATTCTTTCCCGTAAAGAAAACCACTTGTCAACATTTTTAGTATGCCTGTTTCTGTTTGAGCACTTGGTGGAAGTCTATGATCTTTGGTGTCCATTGAGGGTTCCATTTGAAGGAAAGCAGAGGCAATGCCAAAATTGATGGATGGGATGATGGGGAGATATGTCCCTGAGGCCTGGTTGTTACTCCCTCACAGTATCCAAAGGGCCAGTGGAAGGATGGCAGTTATTTTATTTGGCAATCCAATTGTTTGTCTTTGGAAAATGGTAGGATGAAGAGTGGAAGTCACCAATAATACTTTTCCCACTGCTATTTATGACCCCTGCTTTTTTTTTTCTCTGTACTAAGGATTAAACCTTAGAGGAGGTTTGTAGAAGAGAGGGAAACTATATTAAAAACATTGGCAGACACCTGTAAGCAACTGTACATCTGTCCTCTTCAAAGGAATCTCCCCTGGAGACTGTATACTTAAATGTGATTGTTGTGTTGCAGACTTCTAGAGCTGCTTTTAAGTTTTTAAAAATATTCTTAAAATTTTTTAACTGGACGAATTATATGTACAGTGCCGAGTAGGGTGCTAGATCTTGAGAAGTAATGATGAATAAGTTGGTCCAGGATTTTTAGCAGCTATGGGGGACCATAAACCAAGTGCTTTCACTATGGATTTAATACACGTAGTAGATGCTATATACAGGATGCTATGGAAAAGTAAGAGGAGGAACACCCAATCTAGACCAATGCCCCAGGGAATCTTTCCTTAACTGTGTAAGTGGTTCTTCAAGCGGAGTTTGGGGAGAGCAGATAAGAGTTCTTGTGGAGGAGGAGGAGATGTGTTAAAGATCTGGAGGTAAGTGGTAAAGTAAGATGTAGAGTAAACCTGCATCTTCATTTGGATGCCTAATGCATATATCTGGAATTTAGGGAGAATTGTGGAGATAGTCATACAATCCTAGATCTTTAAAACCATGGATCTGGATAAGATAACCTAGGGAATAAATGTAGATAAGCTCAAAGATGGGGAACATTGTACGATTAAGGGGTCAGGGGGTGCCTGAGTGGCTCAGTTGGTTAAGCATCAGACTTTAGCTTAGGTCATGGTCACGTGGTTCGTGAGTTCAAGCCACCTGGCGGGCTGTGACAGCTGAGAGCCTTTAGCCTGTTTCAGATTGTCTCCCTGTCTCTCTCTGCCCCTTCCCTGCTTGTGTTTGTTCATTCTCTCTTCCCCCACCCCCGCCCTTGCTCTCCCCGTCTTCCCCCCCCCCCCAAAAATAAACATTTACAAAAAGTCATGGAGATTGTTTACAGTAAGCTTGGTTTACTCTAATACTTGTACTGAAAACCATCCAAAATACTGGATAAAATAAGGTACCCCCCCTTAATTTTAAGAGCAAGACTAGAAAGATGGTCTAAATTTTGGGAGAATAAACTGAAGTTAGATACATGGGTTATTGGAATCTCCAAATCTGGAGGATATGTGCTGCTATCACATGCTTGGGCTTCAGTTAAATGGCCTAAAGAGCAAAGGGGACTGACATCCAGGACCTTCCTCAGGTGGGATGTCTTCGAGTCTTTCCACATTAAGCAGAGGCTGCCATGGGTTAAATCTAAGGTGAAGTAGAACTAAATCCAAATGCCTTTCCGCCACCCAACAATAGGGAACTGTGGAGAAGCCTGCCTCTCTACTAGAGTGTAGTTAATGAAAATAAAATCCATCATTCCTGAGCTGTGACTGCAGACTGGCCTTGGCATAGATGTGCCCCCTCCATAAATGTGTACCCTGGGTGTGCCAGGTCACCTCAAGCTGAGACACTGGCTGGAAGTGCTTCTATCCCCAAGATCCTGGCAAAAGCAAACTAAGAGCATCTCTGGAGGAGAGCACATTCATCCCTGGTCTTAGACACTCTTTACAAAATTCTCAAAGGCAGTGTTCAGCACAGGTAAGTAAGGTCACAAGGCAATGTAGCGAGAACCAGACACACACACACACACACACACACACACACACACACGGAAATAGACCACACAAACTTCAGATAATAGAATTATCAGGGATAGATTCTGAGACCATTACGCTTCCTGGTTTTAAAGAAATGACAACATTAAATAATAAATCTATAAAAATGACAGATCTGCAAAACTACATAGAACTTCTAAAAGTGAGAAGTTCAGGAACACTAAAAATTCAGTGGAGTTATTTGGCCAGATTAGGCTCCTCGGACAACTAGAGGACTACCATATATATCAGAAATTCTTCAAAATGTAACCTAAAAAGGGGGGCAGGGAGAGGGTGGATGGAAAATGCAGATAAAAAGATCCCTGGAGGATGGAGTTAAAGTTTAAAATTTCAAGAGCAGAGAGAATGGGTCAGAATCAATACTTGAAGTCATGACTAATAATTTTTTGGAGTCCATTGAAGGTGCATGATACATGGAAAGTTCAGTAGTTCCTTATGCCCCACCTCCATTCATTGGGAATATATTCGAAGACCCTCCCCCCCCATGCCTGAAACAGTGGATAACACTGAGACCTTTATACTTATACATTACATGCTGATGGCAAAGTTTATAATTTGGGCCCAGTGAGAGATTAATAATAGAACAATTAGAACAATATACCATAACTAGTCATGTGAATGTAGTGTCTCTCAAAATCCCTTATTGTGGTGTACTCATCACTAGGATGATGGGAGATGGTAAAATGCCTACGTGATGAGATGAAGTGTGAGGTGAAGGACCTTGGCATCATGATGTAGTGTTGGGCTACTCTTGGCCTTCTGACTGCATGTCAGGAGGAGGGTCCTCTGCTTCTGGGCCTTGGTTGATCTGGGTAACTAAAGCCACAGAGAACAAAACTGGATAAGAGGGACTACTATACACCTAAACACAACAGAGGGGAAAATGTAAAAACCAAATCTTAAATCTTAGAGGAAAAGAATCACAGGGTCTTCAAAGGAGTGGCTGATAAACTGGGAATGGACTTTACAAGAGCAAGGATAAGAATGTGCTGAAAGAAAACAACTATAATATCTGATGGGCAAAAGCCCATTTCAAGAATGGCAATACAATAAGGCTGTTTTCAAGTACAAAAGAAGTGAGCTTTTTATCAGCAGGTATTACAAGATGTACTTCAAGTGCAAGGAAGGTGATCTCAGGACTGAGGAACAGAAGGAGTGCATGCGAAGAAAGAAAAAAAAAAATAGGGGTCAATGTAAGTAAATCAGGTGTATGAAACAGTAATATAATGGTAAGATCTCTATCAGGTTTTTATATTTGGGAACAATGTAAATGTTAAACTTTAGACTTTGATAATTGAGTGCATGTTATAACTTTTAGAATAATTTTATGGATAGAATGTTTGGGTCCCCACTCTGGGTGTTAGGGCTTCAATATTTCAATGTGATAGTGGTAGGAGGTGGGCCTTAGGGAAATCATTAGTTAGGGTGAGTCATGAGGGTAGAGCCTTTTAGATGGGCTCAGTAGCCTTTAAAAAAGAAAAAGTGCTCTTTCCCCTTGCATGAACATGTACCCAGGAAAGGCCATGTGAAGACACCATGAGAAGCGGTCATCTGCAGCCCAACGATAGCACTTGCACCAGACACCAACCCTGTTAACACCTTGATCTTGAATTTCCTGGTTTCTAGAACACAAATTTCTATTAAGTCCCCTCATCTATGGTATCTTTTTCTTTTTTAAATGGCAACCTGAGTAGACTAGACTAAGGCAGTCTCTCAAAATGTACAAAGAAATGAAATAAAAATATTGTCCATCCAAATGCAAGAAAAGGCAGAAAAAGCAAACACAATATGCAAAATAGGATGGTAGATTTAAACTTGAGTGTTACATCAAATGTAGTGAATGTTGAAGTTAAATGCAAAGATCATCAGACTGGATCTTAAAGCTCTTACAAACATCACATGCTATTAAATGGAGATCTATATATTTTTTAAAGTTTGTTTTAAAAGAATGAGGTAGGGAGGGACAGAAAGAGGAGGGGACAGGATCCGAAGTGGGCTCTGTGCTGACAGAGAGCCCAATGTGGGGCTCAAACTCCAGAACCCGGAGATCGTAACCTGAGCTGAAGTCAAATTGGCTGAACCACTCAGGTGCCCCTGGAAGGCCTCTATTTAAAATATAAGAATTCAGGGCAGCTGGGTGGCTTAGCTGGTTAAGTGACTCTTGAACTCAGCTCAGGTCTTGATCTCAGGGTGGTGATCTCAAGCACCATGTTGGGCTCCATGCTGGGTGTAAAGCCAACCAAAAAAAAAAATCCCAAAAGGAAAAAAAACATATGCAGAGACACCAAAAGAAAGTTAGTATAACTAAATCATCAAAAAATGGACTTCCATACCAAAGGTATTACTAGAAGTAATGAAAATCCGTTGAAAGTGATACAAGGTTTAGTTCATCAAGAGAACATGAAAATTTAAATTTGCTGTGGTTCTAAGTCTCAAAACTTATAAAGTGAAATTTGATCTCTGAGAATAGAAAACCTACAACCATAGTGGGAGATTTAAAGGTCTCTTAGGGAAGACTACTATAAGAGTTGGTGGTACCTCTGGGGGAGAGAAGCTTTCATTAGGAAGTAGTATGTAAAGGGCTTCTTGGAGTTACAATATTCTATGTCTTTGTCTAGGTAGTGATCACACAGTCCTAGACTTCACAATTTCTTGAACTGAACACCGGTATTACTTTTTCGCGGGTATATTACATGTTACTATAAAAAAAGTAAACAAATGAAAACAAAGATCAGCAACCCAGTTAAGAATTGAGAACCTATGACTGGTGTGGTTGGAGGAAAACAGAATGATGTCTTGGAAGGCAAGTCCAGAAAATAGGTCAAAGATGAACAAATGTTACATGCTGTTAAGTACATTAACACAAAGACTGAATATCTATGTCTGGGTTCAATTTTGTGGATGCTGTTGGAGATGCAGACCTGAATTGCTATGGCAAAACCTGATTGGAGTGGGTTGAAAAAAGACCGGAGAAAAATCTGAGGTAGTCACTGTACTCATTTGCCAGGACTGCCTAAATGGAGTACCCCAAACCTGGTGACTTGAACAATGGAAATGTATTGTCTCCTGGTTCTGAGGCCAGAAGTCTGGATCAAGGTGTTGGCAAGTTTCTCTTTTGAAGCCTGTGAGGGAGAATTTGTTTCTCGCCTCTCTCCTAGCTTCTGGTGATGTGCTACCAATCCTTGACCTTCTTTGGCTTTTCTTGCGTCAGCCCACTATCTCTGCCTTTATCTTTGCATTCATTCTCTCCACGTATGTGCTTCTGTGTCCAAATTTCTCCTTTTTAAAAAGGACACCAGTCATGTTGGATTAGGGGCCTGCCCTATGCCATCCAGTAGGACCTCCTCTTAACTACATTTGCAAAGACCCTATTTGGAAATAAGGAACATTCTGAGGTAGGGTTAAGACTTCAACATATGGTTTTTGGGAGTAATCACTCAATCCATAATAAGTATAGGCAAGCCTTACGTGGAGCAAAGAGCTGGAGTTGTCTGGAAGATGTAGAGTCAAAATCCACATGTATGTATGTTTAAAGATGGGGTAATGAAGAGTGTGTTGGTATGCTGGTTTGAAGGACCCAGTCGAAAAGGGAAGAATTGGTGATTAAAGGTAGAGGGGGGTAATTGCTTGAGAGCTGTCCTTTTGCAGGTAAGAGGGTTTATGGTCCATGGCCTAAGCAGAAACATGGGTCTTGAGAGATGAAAGCACCATATCCATGGTACCTGCAGGGAAGGCAGCCATGCTGGTAAACATGGTAGTGGCATGGTGTGGAAGCTCTTGTCTGTTTTTGTCAGGGAATGGAAGGAAGATCATCAGCTGTTAGGAGGGAGAGGAGGTGGTGGATGGTTGCTAAGGGAGGATAGGGTGTGAAATGGTCTTATAAAGTGATAAATGTAGTGAGCTTGCTGGGGCACTCTAGGGCTCATTTTAGATTAGTGACTGAGTTTAAGGTGTGACTAATTCCTATAGTGTGTGCTTGTCTTTAGCCATGGTTAACTGTGTGGGTGCAGGGACAGAGTAGGCAGAGATTTGGACTGGAGATGGTTTTTGTCAGGTGAATATCACAGGGTGAGTGTGGCAAAGGAGTTGATAAAACTACCAAGTGAATGATTATAGGATGGACCAGTGAATCGAAGGTGGGTAAAAGAGGAAGTAAGGATATGGTGGTGTTAGGGACAGTTCCTGTGAGATGAGATCAGAGGATTGGTGGGGTTGAAGGATTCTGGAATTCTGAGGTCTTCTCCCCAGCCCGTTTCCACTTTCCCAGCCTTATTTTCTACTGTTCTCTCCATCAGTCCCCTTCAGACACATCCATCTATTCAAGGCTCTTCAAACACCCCTGATGAACTCCAATCCTGGGTCCTGTGCATTTGCTGTTACCTCTGTGAAGAGCCCTCTTACATAATCTGTATGGCTCAGTCTCCCATTCAGATCTTTGCCTTATCAGAAACTAAACACTGGATGTTTGGTTTAAAGTCTATCAATCCCATGTGAGTTCTATGAATGTAGAGATTTTTCCTCATTTTGTTCTAGGTGGGAAGCATCTTGAACAGTGCCTGGGACACAGTACTTATTAAGTAAGGGAATAAATTCAAGGGATGATGAACAGAGTAAGGCTTGAGAGTGAGCTTGGAGAGGAACAGTTGTAGGTGATGGATGACATTGTCCTAGGGTATGATGTTGAAGGTAGGTGGCTTAAAAAAAAAAAACAAAACCAAAGTCACTGGAGAAGGGGGGGGGGGGCGCCGAGGAAGTTGGATTACTCCAAAGAATTTCAAAATCACTAGAAATTACAGTACAATGCTAGAGTGACAAAGAGATAAAATCTGGGAGTGACAGGTCTGTTAATTGCAACAGGAGGGAATGCTGTGTTGTCTCATGGGGTGGGTTTCAAGGCTGGAGTTCTTTTTATGTGTGCATGTGCATGTGTGTGTCTGTGTGTGGCTGTCTTGAGCAAGCACACATGTGGGAGGGGCAGAGAAAGGGGGGGGGGAGAGAATCCCAAGCAGGCTCTGTACTCAAACTCCTGAAACTGCGAGATCATGACCTGAGCTGGAACCAAGAGATGCTTAACCAGTTGAGCCACCCAGGCACTCCAAGACTGAAGTTCTTTAGGGAACGGAAGGGAAAATTGGTTGAGAATGGGTAAAGCAAAGAGGATGGGTTACCTCCTTGCTAGGCTCAGTGGTTGGGAAAATAATCTGCACTTGATAGGGTTGCAGAGAAATCCACGCTCTTGGGGGGAAAACCAACTTTGAGTGGAACAGGAGAATAAAGGGAACTTCGAAAAAAGATTGATATGGGGGTTTTACTGATGGTGCGTTGTAATATTATAGATCCTAGAGGAAAAGGTTTAGGAGTTGGGGTGAAATTAGGGATACAGAGCCTTGTGAAAAGAGTCTAGGTGATGAGGGGTCTGTTTGTGCCTTTTTGCAATAACAGATGGCAAAAGGGATCAGCCTTGTTGGAGTCAGGGCAGACTGTATGGTGAGGCTTCAAGTTCTGAAGGTGAGGGAAGCAAAGGGTGGGATCTTGTCAGGACAATGCACTGGGGTTTCCTTTTCCCTCTTGCCTGTAATGGTAGTGGGGAAGCTGGAGAGGAGTGGTCTCACTGGGGCATTCAGGACTAGCATATCCTTTTGTATCTGTTTTCTAGGGCTACTATAGCAAAATACTTCAGATGGGTGGTGTAAAGAAAAATGTATTTTCTCACTGGTCTGTCAGCTAGAAGTCCAAGGTTCATCAGGGTTGGTTTCTTCTGAGACCCCTCTCCTTGTCTTACAGATGGTTGTCTTTCCTTGGTCTGTGTCAGTGTCCTAATCTTGCCTCCTAAGGATGCCAGTCAGACAGGATTAGGGCCCCCCATGTGACTTCCTTCTATCCTGGTTACCTCATTAAAGGCCCTATCTCCAAATGTGGTGTCTCTCTGTGCTATTGGAGCTTAGGGCTTCAGAACCAAAGGGGGAACAAATTTAGGGGGAATGCTGTTCAGCCCCAAATACCTTTATATTCTAGAATAAGGATGCAGCATTCTAAAGGGAACTATTTTGAGGTCATTACTGATCTTCATTACTGCACATGAAGAAATGGAGATCTGGAAATGTTTGGTGGCTTGGTCAAGGTGACCCTGCTAGAGCAGATTCTGGAACTCTCTAAAACAGGCCATTCTGTCCTACCTAGGCTTATACTAGTTGTTGAAATCTAGTGGAGTTAACCAAAAGAAAACGATTTGGGGGTGCCTGGGTGGTTCCGTTGAGTGTCTGACTTAGTTTTGGCTCCGGTCATGATCTCCTGTCACTGTTCATGAGTTTGAGCGCTGCATTGGGCTCTGCACTGACAGTGCAGAGCCTGCTTGGGATTCTTGCTCTCTGCCTGCCTCTCCCTGCCCCAACCCCATGTATATACACGCTCTCAAAATAACAAAAAGATTTCGATTCTGAATAATTTCTATTGCCAAGAAATATCTGGGGGGAAAAGTTCACTGAGGGGGGAGTTATGACTCCTAACATTCATGCTTCTTCATGTTAAAAAAAAAAAATCCACTTCTTGACATTAGTATTTTTACATACGGGGATATCTAGGTTGAGAGAAATCGAGGTTGGTGAATGTTACAGATACCAATAGATTGGGCTTGTGGTTTAAAATCTGTACAGTGTCCAGTGGACCAGCCAACATTACACATACAGATAGTTTGCTCCAGAATGTCTGTTTGGATTTCAGGTAGCATATAGAGGCCCTGTGGATATCAGGACTAATCAAGATGATGATTGGATAATTCCAAAATAGAATCTCTCAACAGACTTGGGAATAAATGCACAGCTTGCCAAGATGATGACCTTGAAGGAAATGGCAGTCATTTGTATCTTTTAACATTCTATCTGCTAAAAGAAAAACCTTTTTGTGGCTTCAGTTCACATACTTCTATTTATGTTACTGTAAGCAGATCACTGTTTTTGAAAGGTCAGTCCTTTCAAAAGCCTTCCATTATCACTTAGCAATTAGTTCAGTGCTTTATATGTGCAAAATGTTATTTTAAAAAGACTATTTGTTATGAAGTGTTTTCTGTTTCCTCTGAAGAAATTCTCAGTCTATTTTATTAGACTCAGAAAACCCTTCTCCTTCTCTCTCCCCCCCCCCCCCCAATCATCCAATTCCAAGCTCTCCAAAGCTGGTAGGCATCGGAGAAGCTTATCATAGTGGTTAAGCACATAAGGGCAGATTTATTTGCTTTGAGTTTTAAAGACCTCCAAGGGGGGAGAGGAAGTTGAATGTTTGTTATAGTCCTATCCCTAAACGTAGTTTCTGACTTCAGTGTTCTTGTCTCTACTGACTGTACTTTTACCTTTCAGTGCTCCTCCAGTGGAGCTCTTGGGCTCTTTATCTGTCTACCAAAGCAGAAGCCTGTTCCTAGGGGCTAAGCCCGAGCCGAGGCCTGTCCAGGAGATATCTGTATCTAGTCCCTACTAAGGGTGGTTCTCTCATTCCACTATGAACAGCTGCGTCAAGGTACCTTGGACAGCAAAAATACCACTTACCCTTAGCTCCACTGCGCTTGGGTCTGGGGAGCCCAGTCTTTGAGGCTGTGCATCACACTAAATAGAACTGGGCTTCATTGGTGATGCAGGGGGCTGCATAGCACAGCACAGGCACTGGGTAAACTGGATGGCCATTCAAGTCTTCTCCCACATTTCTAGCTCTCCAGCCCCATTGGAGCATTTTATCTGTTGCCTTTTAAAACTCGGCGGTAAAGACCATGTACAACAGACTACATTCATTTAGGGTGTACATTTTTTTGACTGATGTATATACCCATGAAACTGTCACTACAATAAACAGAACATTTTCATTGCCCCCCCCTCCCCTCCCCTCCCCTATTCCTCTTTGTAGTAAATCACCTTCCCTCTACCTCTAGTCCCACATAACTACTGATCTGTTTGTCACTGTTCTGTATTAGGTGGCATCTTCTAGAAATGTATATAAATGGAATTCTCCAGCAGGTACCCTTTTTTGGCTGACCCTTTCCTCCCCTACTCAGAATGATCTTGAGATATAAGCCTACTATTTTGTTTTTTTGTTTATCCCTTTTATTTTCTGTTCCTTTTAGTTTTCCTTTCCTCCTGATTTTGGATTGTCTAATTTTTTTAGAATTTTGTCTGAATTTATCTACTGGCTCTTAAGCTCTCTGCATTTCTTAGTGGCATTTCTAGGGATAAGACTAAAGCTCCGGGTTAGTCATCAATTAATTGCCTCTCAGTTCCAAATCTACCTCTCCCTCCCCGTTTTGACCCTGGAGCTAAAATCTGCATAGTCCTCTGCCATTGCCAGCTGGTGCAATGGCAAGCTTTGCCAATAGAGGGCACTAGAAGGCTGCAAGTGTATGCCCAAGGAGAGGGTTTCTTCTCTTGGTTCTTGGGTTCTTTTTCCTCCTATGCCCTAACTGCCCACATGCTAGTATGTGGAAGGTCCAGGGCATGCTCACTCTCCAGAGGTTCTGTCACCCAAAGGGACTTTTCCTGCTGACCAACTCAGGCCTACCAGCATCTCACCAGGTCATGTTCTGTGAAATCAACTCTAGCCTGCTGTGCCCTCTTGTGAGTTTCTGGGACACCCAGAAAGCTGTTTCTTCAGAGACAAGCTCTGTCTCAGATATGCTGGCAAAGTTCTTGGTCTCTGGAAGGCTGTGTGTACCTGTTGTGGCCACAACTTCTGTAGTGAGGTCTTCATCTCAGCCTTCAGAGGGAGCTAGGTCTCTTCCAAGTTCTTTGTTCCTGCCTTGTATTTTCTCTCTCAGCTCTAGGGGTAATAGCTGTGTTCTAGATTTGCTCTTGCTTAGAGTCCTCACCCCTTTAAGTAGATAATGTTTTCCTAATAATTTTTTTCTATTAAATTTGCTTCATTCACATAATGGGCATGGTTTTTGTCTCCTGACCGGATCCTGATTGATACAAAATCCATAGTTAACTGTAGTAAATGCTACAATATTCTAAGCTAATGTAGAAACTCTGTAACCGGGCGCATCTGCTTAACATCTTTTGTGCTACAATTGCCATATAATGTTTCTACTTAAAATATTGTCTTGTTGGGTTTAGAACCTATCTGTTCAAGAGAAATCCTGAGGAAAATAAGTTCTTTACACTTACCTAGATATTTACCATTCAGATTTTTTTTTTTTTTAACATTTAGTCATTTTTGAGATTGAGAGAGGCAGAGTATGAGCAGGGGAGGGGCAGAGAGAGAGAGAGACAGAATCTGAAGCAGGCTCCAGGCTCTGAGCTGTCAGCACAGAGCCCGATGCAGGGCTTGAACTCAGGCCATGAGATCATGACCTGAGCTGAAGTCGGACGTCCAACCAACTGAGCCACCCAGGTGCCCCCAGATATTTATTTTCACCCAAGTAACTGAATTTTCCCCGTATCCTTTCTCTTAAGCCTAAATAACTTCAGCATTTCTTATAGTGCAGGTGTCCTTGTTGGCTGATTATCTAAGTCCAGTGTTCCCTGTGCCTGTCTTCATGTTGCTTTCATTCTTGAGGGATATTTCAGTTGGATGTAGAACTCCAGGTTGACATGGTCTTCTGTCCTCTATGGATTTGATGAGAAACTTGAAGTTATTCGAATCATGTACCTCTTTACATGTCATATGTTGGTTTTTACCAATGTTCTTATTTTTCAGTTTTTATTTTTAATCTTTGCTTTTTGGTAGTGTTCTTGTGATATGCCTAAATATAGTTATCTTTGTATTTATGCCATTTGGAGTTGGCTCAGCAAGCTTGAAAGTAAGTTTGCGTTCCAGTCCTCCCTCCATGTGGAGGTGGGACCAAAAAATGGCAGGAATGCTAGTTGGAAGTGATGTCATCCATTATTCTCTGTACCCCCCCCCCCCCTTCCTTCACTTTTTTTCCCCCTAGAGGTCTATTCTGTTTGAAACTTTCCCACAGATCACTAGGCTCTTTTCTCATTTTTTTTTTCTTTTCAAATTTTGGGTTTTTCTTATCTCCATCTCCCCTTTCTCCCCTTCATCATATTCGTTCTGATATTAACCCCATGCAGGGGATTTTTAATTTTCATTATTCTGCACTTTTAAGGTTCACTTTTTCCTTTTTTTCCTTTTTTTTTTTTTTTTTTTGGTCTTGTAACATTTTTTTCATTGTATTTTCCTTTATCTTCTTGAGTATAGTTATAAATAGCTGGACTTCACCCAAATGTCAGTTTACCCCTCCACCCTCACTGCCCTCTTTGAGGTGGAGTGTTTGTAGCTTGCCCTGCCATTTGTGATTCAGGAGTCAGCCAGAGACTGGGGCAGAGTTTAAAAGCATTGGGTTCCCTTTCTTTGACTCTCTTTCTGGATGCCCCCTCCCCCCTTACTGGTGGCAGCCCTGGGCTCTTCTTCCCTCTAGACTGAGAGATGATGGGTTTCTCTCAGGAGTAACTCCATGCCATGTGACCACAGCCACAAAGATGGGGGACACCTGGTGCCAATTGCTGCTTCCAAGTTTCAGCTCCCCTGCAAATTTTTCCAGCCTTTGTTCACTCCAGAGCAGATTTGGGTAGTGTTTTAGTATTGTGTCCAGGATTTGTATTTCTGAGGAAAATAAAAATTTCAAGGGGATTTGTGAGCCAGGAAATTACCTCAACTAACAAATAGGACTCTCTTACGCACTGTTTTTACTGTCCGGGTGGTGAGAATGGATCTCCTTTCACAGACCCAGGTTATATAAGAACTAGAGTTTTATAATGTAACTTTATTTCTGTTTAGAGACCTCAAACCTTCTTGGGCTTTACTTTCTTCCTGGCTTGTTTCCCAGTCCCAGGGTCCTATGACCTGGCACAGTCATTGGTCAAATGGGTCACTGTGCAGCGATCTTAGTGTACATATATGGCTCCATCAGATCACTTTATTCCCTTCTAACTACACATACGAGGCTACTTCTGTTCCCAGATGCTCAGAAACAAGCCACTGTTGGCTTTCTAGGGTCATCCAGTTCTGTGGTGGCACTGTTGGATATGAGCTATGGGCCCTCCTTCTCCAGGGACCCCAGACCCCTTTCTTTCTCTAGTTTTCGTCAGAGCACAAAGGGAATCTTCGTCTAATCTAGGACAAATTCTTCCACTGAGTTACTTCAAGACTTTTTCCTATAATGTCTGAGAATTTTTCTCAATTTAGATTTTTGGAATATCAGAACCAGAAACACATAAAAAAATTTTTTTCCCCTCACCCTGGCCATTGTTTTCCCTGAGGCTGTAAGCCCAGAGCTCACCATTGTATTGTATGAAGGGCAATGGGAAGGCCAGGGAAGGAGAAAACCTAGGAAGAAATTCCACAGCTTGATCGAAATAATACTCAGGGAAAATGTCTTATTCATCTGATTCCTCAGCTTGTATTTCCATGCCTGGCATATGATTTCTCAATAAATGTTTATTAAGTCAATGAGCTAATTTGCCATGTAATATTGGGCAAGCCTCAATTTCTAACCTCCTGTTCTCTGAACTATAAAATGAGGATAATGATACTGATGTCAGTGTTGTTGTAGGATTAAGTGAGATTATTCACTCTTTGTAAAGAGTTCTCTAATTGTACTTTCTCATCACTGTTATTATAAATGTTCACTGAGCTGAATAGTGCTTGGCATCTTTATCCCAACTCTGGATGATTCCAGGCAGACCCAGTCAACTGGAAACACACTTTTATCTTTCTCCTAGAGAAGCTGTACAATTTCCATGTATTTTTTTCTGCTCAAATTATTTATCCTCCTGATGACAGTTTTTATGTCCGTTTGCTTGATGATTTCTAGATGAGAATCGATTTTGGATTAGATTCTACCCAGCATGGCATAACTGGTACAGTCCTGAGAAAATGATAGTAAGATTGTATCTCTTCTTAAAGGTACACTTCGGCTATTTATGTTATTTTAGTTCGAAGTTAAACTGCGCTCTAATCACATGACATGTTAAGATGCACTTTCAATGTGCTTTTTAAGTATTCACACAAATGCTTTCCAGATCTCCTTATGAAGGAAAGATTGAATGATCTCTCTTGTTGAAACCTCAGTAAATACAGCCAGTGTTTAATGAGAACTTCTAATTTTTGATGTCTGTGTACTCATGTAAAAAGGACCTCACCAGTTCCCAAAGAACAGCAGTAGGAAGGGCTGGCTGGCACTCAATGGCCTGGTGTTTTCCAAGGAGCTCCTAAAACATGGCAGGTTGCACATATGGTGGTTTTCAAAGTCTTAAGGATAGCTGGACCGGCAACATGGCAGATACCTGAACCCCAGACAAGTACTGGGGCTCAATTATGAGAGCAAGGCTAAGGTCAAGATTTGGGAGATGGAATGATATGCATATGAATTCTGTGTAAGGTCTCCAGAAAGGGACACCCAGTATGAGGGCTACTAGTCAAGCTCTATGGTGACCACAATACTACTGTAGTGTATATTTGGGAGTTAAGAGTAGATCTTGGATGGTAACTCTGAGGTCCTGAGGGAGTTAACCTTACTGTAGTTATTTTGCAATATGTGCATTTATCAAATCACCTTGTATACCTTAAAATTCTGCTACATGTGAATATCTCAAAGTGTGGAGGGGAAACAAGCCCCAGATCTCAAACATATCTCCATGTGGAGGTGGGGCAAAAGATTGGGAGGCTAGTAGGTGATGTCAGTGTCAAAGTCTCCCCTCCAACCTTATGGATCTGAATCCAGAGGACAAGGGTGTTGAGGACCAGGAAGTCCAGTCCCTGAAGGGACTGAGCTGCCAAGGCAGAAACCTTGTCTTTGGGTAAGAAGAAGTTTTTCAATGATTAGTGCAATAAATACTTACATATTTTTGCTTCCTGTATACAAGGCTCTGTTAAATGCTCAGATAAGAGAAAATTTAGATTTAATTAGCCCCTTTCAAAGTGTTTTTCCTTATGCTGTATCATGTACTATGTATGTTATATATGTACACATAATGTATACTATATGTGTACATATGTGTATCATATGTATGTGACACAGCATATACAGTATAACTATGATACAGCATCTGTTTCCTATGGTACATCTATGTCCTGTATACACACATGCATTCATACGCATACTTTTTTGAGGAGGGCTTTTCTGTATGTTGTAGTGTAGATTCTGGAGCCAGAGTGAGTTTAACAGAATTGATCTTGGCACCACCGAATGTTTAGTAGCTGTATTTTCTTAGGGAGGTTAACCTCTCGGTGCTTTAGTCACTGTATCTGTACAAATACTTGTACCTATTCATAGGGTTCGTGTGAAGAAAGGTGTCATTTCATGGAGAGTTCTTGAAACAGTGCCTGGTGTGTGCTCGGTAATTGCTGTTTGTTTGCTGTCATTTTGTGGGGCTGGGGAGTTGAAAGCCAGGTTCGTGCAGGGCCAATATGGGTGATTACGGGTCATCCTGAGCAGCAGTGAGTTCAGTCAGTGATGCAAGAAGCTGAGTAGATGAAGTGAGCAGGATTTCTGGCTACAGACTTTGGAAGGAGGCTCTGAGAGCCTGATGGAAAGGGAGTCAGAAGTCATAATCTGATAGAGCTGTGCCTTTGGAAGCCTAGGCAGAAAGCCTGACCCTGGGGGGTCGGGGGGCGGAGAGCATGGGTTCTGTTGTGGGTAGCAAGACCATGTCTGCATTGTGGAATTGAGCATGTGAAAACAGGCATCTGAGGTACTAAGGTTGGGGGTGGTGGTGCACAACTTTATGGGCTGTGAGCCAGTAGAGGGGACCTCTTAACTTCTTTGTGCCTGTGGACAGGCGTGGCCCAGCCAAGATTTGCCTGTAAATTGGATTTGTGGTAATAACCATAACACCAGTAACAAGGCTACTGTTACTCACAATTACACTTACTGACTGCATACCATGGATCAGGAACTGTATTAAATCTTCCATTTATAAGAACCTTATGAGGGATACTTATTTTTCAAATGAAAGTACTAAGCACAGGTATTAAATGTCTTGTAAAGACTGCAGATAAATAAGTGGAGGGGTCAGGTTTGAACCTAGGCGGTCAGACCCTTGCTCCTAACCAGTTAGCATACTGCCTCTTAAAACTTGGACAAAGCTGTCAGGCATCCAGAGAGAAAGAGGTCAAATATAGTGGAGTTGTACCATCTGTGTATTTATATTGTAGGAATTCACCAACTTGAGCCTGGGAGAGTGAGGGAGGAGGAGAACTATGAATAGAGCAGGCAGTTCAGCCCATCACTCCTTTCAATGAACATGTGATCCAGACCCAGAATAAGAAATAAAAAATGGGAAATAGCTGTTCCTTCAGTAGGATTTTGTGTGTCGTGGGAGAAGGCTCTCACTGAATCATGATCCTAGCATTTAAATACAGTTTCTGTACAACATAGCCCTTACATGCAAGCCATGTGTTTCACCTTCAAATTCAGTGGAAGACCTGCCCGTCTTTTCCAAAGCTGGAGGATAAGCTGTCCAGGTTAGAATTACTGAGAAATGGCTGGTAGGTCTCCAATGTAGTGTTGCCTAGGGAATTAGAAAGAGTGATTTCCATTATAAATGATCTTTCCTTTGTGCTGACCAACTCCTTGGGTTCATGTTGCTGCCATTTTTCTTACCCCCGTGAGGGGAAGGAATGGGCTGTGCTGAAAGTTTATCAAACTCAAAATTATGAGCATACAGTGTGATCCAATGTGTTTTCGGTTTCCTGTGTATTTGAAAGTGGAGATGACTAGATTGTTGCCAGGTTAAGGTCTTGCAGTCCTTTGTTTAGATTGTACATTTCCTGCTTGCCTTTTGCTAAGCCTACCCCAATGCTTATTTAACCTCAATGTATTTTTGTGTAAGTGGGTTTTTCCTACACACAAAGGAAGTAGAAAGTGGGAAATGAAAGCAGAAATGCCTGCAAAACTCTCCCAGCATTGTTCAGTGATAGGGAGGTACATGGAATTTCCATTTCAATCAGGTTTTCCATTAACCAAGATATTGCCTTGGTTCCCAGTTTAAGTTCTCAGAAACTGCATCAGGCCACTATGTTATAGGTACCAGTAATGAGGTGGTCCCATGGCGGTAGAGAGGCTTCACTCAGTTTTCATGTGAATATCTTTGCAAAGGCCTGGTGAACTTAAAATAGCACCAGATAGTAATTTGGACTCTAGCTACTGTCTTCAAATTTTTGAGCCATTATATTTTTGTTGGGAATAGTGACATAACCCTGCCCATCATGTGAGGAAACAGCTTCCCTTAAAAAGAGAAACAAGCTTAAAGCACTGCAGTTTTTGCTGGGATTGCTTTGGGGCGAGATTCCAATAGGGTTCGCCGAACACGTGGTCTTGACTCCCTCCCTTGGCACTAGACTTCCTTGAGAGTTTGTCTACTGCTATCGGGTAATCATTGCCTGGCTGTGTGGAACTGTGTGTGTTGGGGGTAGGAGAGCAGGGAAGTGGGCACGGACTTTAAAAACCTTCAGGAGTGGGGAATAAAATTGTATTCATTGGGTTCAGTGGAGGAGAATCAGGGAAGTTCACAAAAACTATATGAAATTCTAAAGGGAAGAGAATGGAAAGAAATTTTTTTAGTTAAAAAATTTTATTTTTTAAGTATCTTTTAAAAACTTGCATCTCAGATAGCATATAGTGCAACAATGACTTCAGGAGTAGATTCTTCAGTGCCCCTTACCCATGTAGCCCATCCCCCTCCCACAACCCCTCCAGTAACCCTCAGTTTGTTCTCCATATTTGAGTCTCTTCTGTCTTGTCCCCCTCCCTGTTTTTATATTTTTGTTTGCCTTCCCTTATGTTCATCTGTTTTGTCTCTTAAAGTCCTCATATGAGTGAAGTCCTATGGTATTTGTCTTTCTCTAATTTCACTTAGCATAATACCCTCCAGTTCCATCCACGTGGTTGCAAAGGGCAAGATTTCATTTTGATTGCCGAGTAATACTCCACTGTGTGTGTATATATACCGCATCTTCTTTATCCATTCATCCAAGGGACATTTGGGCTCTTTCCATACTTTGGCTATTGTTGATAGTGCTGCTATAAACATGGTGCATGTGTCCCTTTGACACAGCACACCTGTATCCCTTGGATAAATGCCTAGTAGTGCAATTGCTGGGTCGTAGGGTAGTTCTATTTTTAGTTTTTTGAGGAACCTCCATACTGTTTTCCAGAGTGGCTGCACCAGCTTACATTCCCACCAGCAATGCAAAAGAGATCCTCTTTCTCCACATCCTCGCCAAGATCTGTTGGTGCCTGAGTTGTTAATGTTAGCTGTTCTGACTGGTGTTAAGTGGTATCTCATTGTGGTTTTGATTTGTATTTCCCTGATGGGTGATGTTGAGCATTTTTTTCATGTGTCAGTTGGTCATCTGGATGTCTTTGGTGAAGTGTCTATTCATGTATTTTGCCCATTTCTTCACTGGATTATTTGTTTGGGTGTTGAGTTTGATAAGTTCTTGATAAATTTTGGTTACTACCCCTTTATGTCATTTGCAAATATCTTCTCCCATTCTGTCATTTGCCTTTTAGTTTTGCTTATTTCCTTTGCTGTGCAGAAGCTTTTTATTTTGATGAGGTCCCAGTAGTTCATAATTGTTCTTTGATCCTAGTCTGAGGTGCAGCCTGAGAGGTGGCCACAATGGATGGCGAGTGGGAAGAGGGGGCTTAATACCTGCAGAGGCCACTAGGTGGCACTTTCCTCACGTCTGTTGAGAGGCTGAGGGGGCTATTCACTGAGTGCCTACTACTCACTAGGGATAGTTAACGTTTGCTGTCACCTCTTTTAGTCTTCACAGAAGCCCTGTGAGTTTGCAAGTAAGGTTCAGAGGAGTTTCCAGCCAGTAGGTTGCTGAACAGGTCTTGTACTGATGTGTCTGACACCTGCCGCGAGTTTTTCTACTGTCTTATTCTCTCTACAAAATGGATGTGAACATGCACTTTAAAGAATGTGTATTGCAGAAAACTTGCACTAAAATGTATGAAGATGATGATGCCACCTATTATCCTATTATCCAGAATTAATACCCATTAATACAATTAATCTTGGTTATGTTTCAGGTTTTCTCTGGTAATGTGTTTAAAACAATTTCTTTCCCCACTTAATATTTAAACTTCTGTGTATCTTAAGACAGGGCAACTAGAACCATAAGTTTTAGTGTGATGGGGAACTATGAAACAAATACAACTAGGAAATCAAAATTGTGAATTGTTTGAACTTCTGAACCTGTGTATGTAACACGTCTGAATCCAGATCAAACAAAACTTCAGCTTGTTTGCTGTTTCATAAACTTATACTGGAGTACAAAGATGGTGTAATATTGCCTGAGCGAAGGTAAGAAAGCAACTGAAGTTCTGCCAGATCTGGTTGATAGCCCTTTTCCTTGAGAGAAGGGGCTCATAATTGTCTTAGAGAGGAAGTTGGGAGATTAGGTAGGACTGTATAGCAGCCGTGAGGATGTCCAAATCAAGTGACGCAGGAGTATAGTTTCTTGGATTCTTTAAGGAAATTAAGGAAACCACTCTCTACTAAAACTACATGGGGGGAGATGTTCATTCTGCATTGTCTCTAATAGTGATTAATTGGCAACAACCTTTATGTCAGGAGACTGTTAGATAAGATAATGCAACTGTCCCCTGAGTAGAATATTCAGGCTTTCTGATGGCAGAAGATAAGGTGTCAACAGAGTTAAGATTAACTGAACGCCAATAATCATGCTAACTTTGATTTGCTTAGTGCTTCCTGTGTGCTGTATACCTCTCCACAAAGTATTCGATCCTCTCCAAACCTGTGTATCAGATGTTAGCATTTTCCTTAAGTCCAGAAGGCTAAGTGATGTTCCTTGCCCAAGGTTTAAAAGCTGGGAAGTGGAAAAATGTTCTAGTTTTACAAGTAAGGTACAGGAAGGAACGCAGGGCAATGAGGGGTAGGGCAGGCTTCACGTGAAGGTGCAGCAGCATGGAGGGCCATCTGAGGAGGTTTTGGTTGGCTCTTCTGCTTTCTTCCTTTCACTCGTGCTCCCATTCCTACTTCCTCTACTTTGAATAAGAAAAGTGTTCAGAAATCTGGAGCCCTTGTGCTAGAAGGCCTATATGCTTAGTAACTCCAATTTCCTTAGGTAAGCTAATTTCTTGAGGTGTTGCCCTAGACGAGGGGGTGGAAGTTGGATGTAGAAACCCAGTGAAAAATGAGACTTTGTGGAAAAGAATAACCATGTCACCTAAGATTTATCTCGCAGCTTGTCCCAGAGGCACCTCTCCTCCTGGAAAAAAAAAAAAAAAATGCTCTGGGCAATAGTCATAAAATAAAGCTTTTTATCTCCCTGCTTCCAGTCTACTTCTAGAGATACATAAACATTCACGAGAGTATCCACAGGGATTTGCACACACTGGCTCTGTGCAGTGGTGCCCTGGGGAAATAGAGATCCGAGGTTGCAATTCAGTTGTTTTTAAAGGAATATTGTCTCTAGTAGAGAGACAACATTGGTGAATCTGCTGTGTTGCCTCTTTCCTGATTAAATCAAAATCTCAATAAATCAATCTGCTTTTTTCCCCCCATTTAAGCCACCACTGATTCAACTTCGATCTTTTTACTGCTCACCTGGATGAACGCAGCCACCTCCTAATAGCTCTCTCTATTCTGGTCTTTCTTCCTCCCTGCGTTCACTTCTCTATGTTGTGCTGCCAAGGTAGCTTCCTAAAATGCAGATATGGTATTGACCATCCCTTGCTTAAATTCATCTAATGGTGCTCCATTTATTCAGTATAGAAATGCCCTTTCAACACATTAGAGAAACCTTCACGATCCCTGCCTATAGTTACAGTACTATCGCTGGTCCCTTCTTATGCTCCAGATAATCTAGCCACGCTTGACGTCATTCCTGAACAAAGCAGGCTCTGTTGCAAGACCTTCGCAGTTGGAGTTTGTTCAGTCTAGAACATACTTCTAGAATGACTCCTCTTCAGTGTCATTCCGTCTGCGAAGCCTTGGACCATTATACTCTAGGTAACCCTGAACATTTTCAGGTGTCAGATAACAGAATCCACTGTAGGTAGCATATGCAGGAATGGATGAATTGAGGAAGTTACTAGTGCTTCCTGGGTTGTTGCAGGGGCTGGGAAAATAGGTTCTAGACTCCTTTTCTAGGCATAGCTCCTAGGATGACCTCATGGTCTGGTTCTGGTTAAGTAGGTGTGTCTGCCTCTCAAATCCAGATCTTGTGTAGATGTGTTTGGGGAGAACTGAAGCCACATAGCTACATGGTAGCAATGGAGGCTCAGGGCACTTTCCTTTTTGATTCTACAATGAGAAGGCAGAATTACACATGTGGATAACTTATAAAAATGTAAAAATAGAAGATAAGGGGTGGCACGAATGACCAAGTTCCACGAGGTCTGTTTTTTTTCTTAAATTTCCTGTAATGTTTATTTTTGGGAGCAAGGGAGACTGTGAGCAGGGGAGGGGCAGAGGAAGAGGGAGACACAGAATCTGAAGCAGGCTCTGGGGTCTGCTCTGTTGGCACAGAGCCTGATGATGTGGGACTTGAACTCATGAACTGTCAGGTCATGACCTGAGTTGAAGTTGGACGTTTGAGCCACCCAGGCACCCCTACCATGGAGTCTCTTTTTAAAAAGTCATTCTTATGTTTTACTACCATTACCTTTAATGATAACATGTGTGCTTCCCTTGCTAGATCATAGACTTGGGTTAAGGTGATGTCTTCCTCATTTCTGTATCCACAACTCTCTGGCATGGTTCCCGACATAGCAGTAATTCTTTGTTGATCACTAAAAGAACAGAGCTATTGGGAATTCCTTGCTTAAAACTTTTTGCATGGCTAATGGTAGGAGATGTTTTAATCTAGTCTTGAAAACTGCATCCTGGTCTTTAAGCCTTGAAAAACAATAAACCAAATCTTAAAAAAATAACTCAAGCTGTAGGAAATAGGACTTTCAATACTCTTTAAATTTGGCCTGTACACAAAGGACTGCAGATTGTTCCAGAGGGCTCCTCTCCAGTGCCACCTCCTACATCATGACCACAGTAAGCCCTTCAGCAAATGACAGAAGTTATCTTTACTGCTGTTTGCCTTCCCTCTCAGCTGTCCTCACTTCTCATCTGTATCCTGATTTATTATCTGCAAAGGACTTTCACACCTTTATCCATTTAATGCTCACAGACATCCCGTGTGGTTTTATTATCTTCGTGTAATAGTCTAGGCCAGAGACTGATAAACTACAGCCTCAGGGCCAAAAATGGCGTCAGTTTGTTTTTATCAGTAAAGTTTTATTGGGAGTGCAGCCACACAGTCTTAGCTCAGGCTGCTATAACAATACCGTGGACTAGGTGGCTAAATTGGAAACGTTGATTTCTCACCCTTCTGGAGGCTGGGAAGTCCACGATGGAAGCACTGGCTGATTCAGTATTTGGTGAGGGCTCTCTTCCAGAGAGTGTGCTGTAATCTTTTCCTCTTAAGGACAGTGTGCTATAGTCTTTTCCTCTTAAGGCATAACGGGATTATTGTCCTCCTATCTAACCCTCGTGTGTTAACTCCCAAAGATCTTACCTCCTAAATACTATCACATTTGGGGTTAGAGCTTCAACATGTAAATTCTGGAGAAACAGACGTTCAGTTCATAGTACAGACCCACTCATGTATATGTTGCCTATAGGTGCTTTTGGACTACGATGGAAGAGTTGTGTGTTTGCTAGGACCTTAAAAAAATCCTAAGAAACTTCTTAGCTGGTTCTTCAGAGAAAAGTTTGTTGATCTGATCCTCTAGAGCATAGGGATTTGGTGAAATGATCTGTACAAGTCGGGACTTAAGTAACCTTAAAAACTTTCTTTTTTTTTTTTAATTTTGAGAGTGTGTGAACAGGGGAGGGGTGGAGAAGAGCAAATCCCAAGCAGGTGCATGCTGTGACAGCCTGGAGCTGTACTGGGGCTCGAATTCCTGAACTAAAAGATTATGACCTGAGCCAAAATCCAGTGTCTGAGGCTTACCCAACTGAGCCACTCAGGCAACCCTAAAAACAAGTCTTCTGATTGTAGTTTGTTTAGATATTTTTATTAGGAGCCAAAGTAGGAAGAAAATGAAATCTTACAGGATGGTCAGTTTTCAGTTGGGTTGAGTTGTCCATGTGGATGGTGTGTGTTGAGGAGATTGAAGCATCTATGTGGATGATGAAGTTATCCAGATGATAGCAGATTTGGGATCCGGGAGGATACAGGGAGCCAAACTAAGCTTTCTTCAGTGCAACGTTAGAACAACCAGGCTACAATAGCAAGGAGATGGATAATGGGCAGGTTTGATTGGAATGGGGGGCTGAGGGGAGGGCATTTTGATTGAATTAGAAGAGTCAGGATCTGAGAATAGGCAAAGAAGTACAAAGAGAACAATAATTCTCTTCACCTACATCTATAATCCTGCAGCCCTGTAAACAAAGTGTAAAATATACCCTGAAATAAGGAGTAGGGCTGTCAGAAGAGCATCTTGCCCTTGAGGGATAGACTCTGGAGAAAGCAGTATTGGTTAGGAATAGCCGAGTAAAGACAGTTTAGGAACCTTTCAGGACCTAGAAGGACCATGAAAGAATGGTTGGCTTAAAAAAAAAAAAAAATTCTAATGGACTCTCCAGAAAGGATTAGGATCTGGGCAAGTGAGTGAGGGTCTAAGCTGCCAGGGGGATGAGGGTGGAGTGAGAGACTGGAAATAAATGACAGGAGGTCCTGGATCTTTGTTGTCCACATTGTTCTAAAGGTGATGCATACAAGATAAAAGGGTGAGGAGGGCCTGGGAAGCCTGGGTGGCTCAGTCAGTTCACTGTCTGACTCTTGATTTCGGCTCAGGTCATGGTCTCCATGGTTTGTGAGTTTGAGTTCCACGTTGGGTTCTGTGCTAACGGTGTGGAGCCTGCTTGGGATTCTCTCTCCATCCCTCTCTGCTCTCCCCTTTGCTCTCTCTCTCAAACATTAAAAAAAAAAAAAGGGCCTACTTTGTCACTTGGCCTCTGGGTCCCTCTCTGAGGAAGTAGGACCAATGGTGAAGATAGATGTGACAGCAGGGAAAAACAAAGGGTTGCTCTCTAGGAGCTTAGCAAAGTTTCTAGGGAAAGTAAGGGCAGACCAATCTTTCTCAGAATCAGATGGAAAAGTGAGTATAAATGAAGTTCTTCCCTTTTTTCTCAAAGTCCTCTCAACTTATCACGAGGGTGATGCTATGAAAAGGAAAACTTGGAAAACCCAAAACTATATTTTTTTGAGAAGATATATCCAACTTGTTTCCATGTGCTTGGAGATAAATCACATTATTGTATTTTATCAGCAGATGGGTGGGCAGTTTAACAGCATAAAACTGGCAGCAAAATGCAAAGAGTTGCTAGTATCTATGAGGAATCCATTTTATGCAGGTTTCTGGACAGTGTAAATCAGGTCTGTGCAGTGAAACAAAGCAATTATGTAAATTGGGACAGCTTGATGGGGAGTGTTTGCAGAGTGTGAGAGGGAGGGATGGTGGTGGTGTAAGCATGGCAGGAGGATTTTTTCCCGTAGGGTAGACACTGCCCTGGATGTAAGTGCTGGTGTGCAGAGGAACACAAGGCCATGAGTGTCAACATGATGCCACTTCTGAAGTGTCTGTTTATCATCACCTGGTGGTCAACATCGTAATCAAGAGTGCAGGCTCTGTGGCTGCACTGCCTGGTTCCCATCTAGTACCTACCACTTGCAACCCTGTCTTTTGTAAAATAGGGCTGCTGACTTGGTTTACCTCGCATGGTTGTTGTGAAGGTAAGATTATGTATGAACAGTACTCAGAGCAGTTTCTGATACATAGCATGCATCTAAGTTACTGTTGTGGTTATCTACATCTCGTGTGTTTTATATCCTGTATGATACAGATGTACAGGTACCCTTATACTAAGGTCTCACTCTGCTTCCTCTCATGAGACAGAATTAAGTCCTGGATTTGTCTCTCACCGAATCACAGCCATGCAGACACCAACATACCAGTGGAGAACATGCTGCATTCCTAAATGGAGAACCTCGGTCATAAAAATAGCTCTGGGGTTGCCTGGATCTTCACTTTTCATCAAGAAATGAAGGCTTTATACACCGGTGGTATTGCTTATAGTAGTATCAAGTCCCAACTGGGAATCTTGTAACTGAATTACAGCTTTAGCTCTGCCATAGCCAGGCTGGGTGTCCTTGGCCTAATTAGGAGTACAGTGGACAGAAAGAGTGTGGGCTGGTAAGAGACCTGTTGAGCTCCTGGCTGGGGTTAGGCAGCTTTCTTTGGTATTGCCACCATGTTCTATGCAGTTTCTGATGGTACCCTTCCAAAGATGTCTATAATTGTTTATGCCTTTGTAGTCCTCACTAGACCATTAGTTTCTCAAATACAAATAACATGTATTCTGTCCCAATTATCTCTGATTATAGTATTTTTCAGATCCCATAGTATCTGGCTCATGGTTGGTAATTAATGTTCAATGGATGACTAGATACAAGAATAGGTGACATGTTGGAGTTGGACAGTTTCTTAGCTTTAGGACTTTGAGAAAATTTCTTACTCTTTCAGGGTCTTGACTTGCCCATGCCCATAAGTATATTTAACTGAAATGTCCCACTTCACCAGCTTAAGAGTACAAAATTGGTATGATGCATGATTATTCCCAGATTTCTGTCTCTTGATCCACATTTATATATTGAACTACCTATTCAAGCATTTCTGGTTAGATGTGCAATAGACAACGCAAGACTTATGTTCGAACGTGACCTCCTCATGGGTTCCATTTGCTAAACCTTCTCCCAGGCTTGCTTTCTCTCTCTCTCTCTCTCTCTCTCTCTCTCTCTCTCTCTCTCTCTCTCTCTCTCACTCAGAATGGCACCACCATCCACCTACTTGCTCAAAACAAGAATGTAGGGATCACTGTGGACTCTTCCATATTCCTCCCACCTGACATTCAGTCCATTGTCAACCTTTGTTTCTCAGTTGGATTCCTTCTAGCCATCTCTACTACCTCAACACTGTCCAAGCTCCCCATCATTTATGCACAGGCTGCTGTACTTGTCTCCTGGAGAATCTTGGTGCTGTAAATCTTTCACAACATCCCCTTTTTGGTATGGATCCCAACACCCCTAGCTCCTTCTGGGAAAATGATGGGTGGGTATGATGGAGTAATGACCTTATTCAGCTGAAAGATGAGGGGAAACAAAAGGCAGCGTGTGTATGTGTGTGTTTGGGAAGCTCAGGGTTCTGGGAGACCAGGAAATTTAAGACGAGAAAGGCTCCATTACAGGGGGAATCTATAAGCAGAGGAGCAGGTGGTCCTTGGAAATAGGGCAACCACATGGGTAGGAGAAAGCAAGAGTCAGCAAGGAGAGCTTGGCCTGGGAGATGTCCATGTGCTTTAAATGGGCTGTGAAGGCTGCTCTGCCAGAACTACCCTGTTCATTCTTGAGCCTCCAGGCATTTCACTCAGCGATGAGTCATTAACATTTCCTGGATGTAGGCTCTACCATCCTACTCTTGATCGATGTCAAGGGCATGATAATAGGTTTGTAATAAAAACCCTGAATCTTGAAAGGGAATAGAGCCTAGGTCTAGACCTTTTCTCTCTCAGGATGCTCTGTGCTCTTGGGCATGTTTACCTGCTGTCTTGCCAGCCAACCCTGAATTTTGGATGTGGAGGCGGGGTAGACTTGTCAAACCTAAACTTTGTACTTTGAGCAATCCCTGCCTCTATCATGAGGATTTAACACAGGGCTGTCCAAGGACAGGCCTCTGGTGAATATCTAGAGAGGTTAAAGAGCATCATACATCACTGGTATTTTAATACCTATCAGTGATCTGCTTTGAGGTCTTAAGCACGGAATTGTTTCTATGTGCGGTCCTATTGTGAGATGGTCCGTACCGAATTTCTGCAGCTTCACATTGTGGTGTTGTACACATGGATTCCAAAAATCCTTCAAATTGAAGCTAATGTGTCAGTCCTGATCCTCTTACACTGGAAGTAAAACACAAAAGTTAAATGGGATTCCCTGGCTGTAGACCTCAGCTTAATGTGGGTAAAACCCTGGCCAAACATGAACTTCCAGTTTTCAGAGTATATTTAATTGAGAGCTGTGGTTTATTTTGTTCCCTGAGCTAAATTGGCATCTGTACAAACAAAAAATGTGGAAAAACTGTAGCTGCAGGCTTAGGGGAACACTAGTAAGAAGGAGATTGTGTTTATAAAGCCACGGGGTTGAGCCGCCCTTCCCTTGTATGATCTTTCTCACTTCTATGTCTCCCTTGGCTGGAGTGATGAGGCCAGTGATATTTGCGAGCCATCTGTACAGAACCAGGGGGCCAGGAGAACATCCTCTCCCACCTTCCTTTCTTGGTAGTGTTACAAGTTCTAAATCACTCTACAAAATTTGTCTAGAGCCATAAGAAAGGAAATCATTCATCCTTTCTCCTTTGGGTGACCATTGTATCCACACACTGTTCCCCTTGGCCTGCTGTCAGAACCTGGGAGCTAAAAGTGTAATGCCATTTCAAATTCTGCTTTAGGAACTTGGACAGGCTGTACTGTTTCAGTGAAAAGCTTAAACACCTGAGAATAATCTTAGACATTAGGCAACTATAGTTACCAGAATTTTATGCTTTGAGTTCTGTGTCCAAGGACTATGGTTTTCTAGATTTTCTAGCAAATAGAATTGCTAGGATGCTTGAATCTCAGAATTGGTAGTGACTTGGAGGTCATCTCCTCTGAGTTTGTAGGGAAAAAACCCCAATTGTAGAAAAATTTCTCCCTTTTGCAAACTGGTATCATTTGTCAGCTTTTATACTTGAAAACACAAAAATCTCCGTTAAGACCATTCTTGCTAGTTTGTTCTTCCTTTGCCAGAAAATCACAGTACCATGATAACAACAGGTAGTGAGGGACTCTGCCTACTCTCCAGGATGCATAAAGTGCCAGGGAAATGTGCTGGATCTATCACAGCCCCATTGTATTGTCTTTTTTATGCTCCTCAGTTTTTCTGCAGCTCTCAGCCTCAAAGGCCAATAGGGACTCCAGGAAATGAAGCTGAACCATGACCGTCCACTTACAGAGAAGGGAGAACACTTTGATATTCATGTGCTGTGGCCCTTCCTCCTGACAGAGCTTGCTGACAGCCATTCTCAGAAGGGCTCAGGATGTTTGGATGCTTCACACTTTTATTCTGTAAACAGGGTAGGGGTGTGAGCAAACTGCTTGCCCGGATCTGAGGATCTGAATCCAGCCTCCTCTGTAGATCCTACACCCTGCTCTGTGACCTAATTACCCCTTCATTTCTGATGCAACGCTCCTAGGAAGCAAAAGGAGATCAGCAGAAGGGAGCCTGTGGGACATAGAGAGTTGATCAGGCCCTCCACTCCTTCCTCTCCCTCCTGGCTCTTTGCTCTTTCAGTGGTACATTTGAAAAGACAGTGCAGTGAGAAAATGCCAGAGCCAGGCATCTTTAAAACATGCTTTTTGTGAATCATCACCATCTGTAGTCACAATGCAGGGGAGGACATCAGACAGAAGTCGCGGCTTGCTCTGAGAGACTGGTCCCAGGAGGCTTTTGGTGAAGGAGGAAAGAGGCTCTTGCGTGTGTTGGCAAGGGCAGACAAATGGCTGTTGAATTTGTTGAGATGTGGGGCTGATCCCAGCAGCTGTTCAGGCCCTCAGAGGGCTGTTCAGATTGTGCTAGAACCTCCAATCAAGCTGTTCTCCTGCTACTGCTGCTGGCTTTTTATAACCTGCCTGCCTTATATTTGTATGGCATTTTAACAATTATGGAGACCTTTTATATGCATTACTACATTTCATGCTCTTGGAAACCCATGAGAAGTATGTATTGTTAACAACTGTTTTATAGGCCAAAAGGAGGAAGCCTCTGGATAAATGCCATGCCCAAGAGTAAGTGGCAGAAAGCCCCATTGCCTGTGATCTGGCCTTCTTGTCACACTCACAGCTTACTATTCTGTCACCTTTCTATTGCACAAAACAGTGGTTCTCAAGCATGCATCAGAACTGCCTGGAAGGCTTATTAAAGCCTGATTGCTGGTAGCTGTCTCCAGACTTTGAGGTTTGGGATGGGCTTGAGGATTTTGCGTTTCTAGCAAGTTCCCAGGTAATACGGATACTGGTCCAACGACTACACTTGGAGAACTGCTGGTATGCAGGAAGTCTCCTTTCCAGGGTGTAAAACCATTTAATGGCTCATTTTGAAGACTTATTTCCATGTTCACAAAGCAGTTTAGTGTCCGTGTGTGTTGGCTATGGGTGTGGAGGTATAGAAGTCAGAAAGCACCTGGAAAGCATCCACTGCTCACAGATGCCTTCTCTCTCACCTGCTTGCTCCTTGCTTAATAATTTCCAGAGTCGTCTTTTCTACTAGGAAGCCATCCTAATTGTCATACTTTGGGTTCACCCAGAGGTGGACTCTGAGGCACAATGATGGCTATATTTAGTTTGAGGAGTTCTAAAAATACTGATAGAGGGCAAGGTCTTTTCACTCCTGGAACAAAGCCCATTTCATTGTTAGCATATGTACATAAATTAATTTGTGAATAAATCTATAAAGGCATACATGCGTGCATATATATTTTGTTACTCTTGTAGCCACTGAAAATAGCTTAAAAGCCTACACATTTACTTTGCAGCTTAGGAAAGGAAAGGAACACCTTCCAAATCCTGTAAAAAGAAAATGTATCCTCTTTCTTTAGGTGTGAGGATGTGGAGAGTGAGGGGAGTCTGGCTCAGGATGGTGAAATAAGATATATGGGCTGGAAGGGCAAGTCCAAGTCCTGACTGACTCCTTCACTCAGCACCAACTTTCTCCTCTGGGTGCTGAGTTCCTGGGCCCGTGATGTGTGCTGGGGAGGCAAAGATGAACACCAGTCCATATGACTATGGAGCTCACACACTGGTAGGGGAGGCAGATGAGGTGAGATGATGATTTTACACTAAAAATTTCTGTCCTTGGTCATTTCTTTTCTTCCATGGACCTCTCCCCCATATAAGCAACTTGACCAGTCTGTGCTTATCCACTTAAAGAAGTGATGTGATAATAGAAAAGAGGAGTTCTTTTTTGGCTTCTCGCTTGAGAAATTTCACTCTTCATGGGGAACAGTAAAGGACTCCTCAAGAAAAAATACTGGAGAAGCCAAACCTCCTCCTCTTACCTCCTGCCCCTCCAACTCCTCCAGCTTTTAGAAAAGGAGCACTTTGGCTTAGAGGAGACTGAGTTGGAGAAGTAACACGGATGTTGCTGGATCCTACAGAGTGTTCCAGTAGATCTGGGAATCTTCTGGGACCCTGGAGAAGAAATGGCAGCACATCCATCAGGGGCTCTAGCAGCGGGATGATTTTATGTGTAAAATGAGAGGGAAGTCGTGGAAAGAGGCTCTGAGACTGGGTCAACTCACATGGACCAAAAATGTAGGACCAGGCAGGGTGATGGACAGGTCAACCCCACATGTATAGATAATTTTGAGGACATGATCTTCCACTCCTATGGCTGCTTGGGCACTATATAAGCCCCCTGGTAATTCTGCCATTTTGAGCTGAAGTGGAGTAGCATAGAGAAAGCTAGAGAGAGTTGCATTCACTTGACCTCAGTTTGTGGATTGAGATTCAAGCCTAGTATACAAGTAAGTTACACAATACAGCTTGAGGGCCCTACCCTGGTATAGCAGTAACCCAGAGGAAACAGTGATGAATCCTGAGATGATGTCACCTTTCTGGAGGGAGATACGGCATGAGGGTGGGGATTGATAAGTACAGATTTAGGGATACTTCGATTTTTAAAAAAAACCTTGCCGAATGCAATTTAGCTAATTACAATGTTTTCCAGGACCATAATCCCGTGTTTAGGGAGAAATTGCTATGCAGTAACATTCTCCTCTAGCAGTTCTGTGCATCTTTGAAGCCAAGATCTTCTCCTCAAAAACTTAGCAGATCTAGCCCACATTAATCCTTCCCTTCCCATGGCTGTTTAGAAAGGTGGTCAATTCTACAGATTGTAATGCTTTAGATCACATACTGTGCGTCTTTGTTCTCAGGTTCATTTGAGTTATTCACATCTTTCTGGATCGATTGTAGCTCTGGAGGTTTCATTAAGTGGTTTTTCCCTTTGAAGTTGCTCTAATGCTTACTAAGAACTTACATGTGTTGAAGCTGCTCTAAGTGCTGTGCAGACATTTCTGTACCCTGTGCAGTGTAGTAGGTACCATATTCTCCCCATTTTACAGATGAACACACTCAGGGTGAGTGAAGGGGATGATGGAAGAAGGATCATAAGAGCTGGGACCATGAAAAATGGAGATGATCAGTGTGGTTCTAAGCAGAACAGAAGCGATTTGCCTGTTTCCACTTAGCTAAGTTTCTTAATTTAAATTTTAAGTACATAAGGATTGGAAGTTAACCATCCTACCCTGAGGTTCTGGTACTATCTTTTCTATATGGCTTATCCTGAAGTTAATGATGGTTGGACCCTGTCATTATTAGTACAAGATCCCAGCAGATCATAAAACTGGCCAGAAGGTTCAGGTATACTCCATTATTCTTGCAGTGAATCTTTGCATGTTCCCAAGGGAGCTTGGAGGGGCATTCCCTCTTTGAGGACCTACTGGTCCATATTCCTGCCTCCATAGGCACGTGCTACCCGTACAGGCCCTCCTCTGACCGATCTCTGTGCTGATGTGTTTAATCATCTTCTGTTCACCCCACTGGTGAATCATCCTGGGGTTACAGAGATGGCTCAACACAACACGTGGACACTGAACAGAGGGGATTGAGAGCTGTGTGTTCATCACCCATACTTCAGGTCTCAGGGTAGGAAGGCCCTGCACCACACAGGGCTACATAACTTGGGAGCAGAATGAACAGCCATGGGTTGTGGAAGGCAGGTTTGGTATCAAGAGGATATGGTGGCCCCAGGTTCATGGTGAGAGGGGTGGCGGAGGCAGTGGTAGGATGGGTTGGTCGGTTTGAATAATTCCACGGGCTATAAGGGAAAGAAAACCTATAGGGACAAACAGGAACTTCACTTTTGACTGGAAGAGATCAAGACAGTTGTTTGACTAGGGAACCTTCTCCATGGGAGCAGAGAGGGGGAATTGTGGTTGGGCCATTGAGGGCCTGCCAGTTTTATTATATATTAAGGCAGTAATTAATGTTGAATCTTCTTGAGATGCCTAAACTACCTTCTGTGGGGGCACTCAGGTGAAGGCTGTCACCTTATCAGTCGATCTTTATCATATCAAACACACTACCTTTGACCTCATGCCTGTCAGCTCTAGGATACGGATATTCTGAACACAGAATGTTGGCTCTTCAGATTCTGAAGATTGCCTGACCCTTACTTGAGAATAGTTTTAGTCTGTTTCAAACTGAATGAGATTACTGCCACTTGGGAAGGGGAAATCTGAGGGATGTGTTTATTATTCAACCCTCAAACCTCCCCAGGATTCATACTGTAATCCTTAAACTAGACCACCAGGGAACTCCAGACCTTCTTTGATCAGATTACCCTGAGTAGTTGGGGCTCTTTCAGTTCTGTGGAGAAGGAATCTACAAGATTTACTTTCAACAAAAAAAAAGGGGGGGGGAAGTGGGGGTTGTTGTTACAAGTGCATAGATGGGTCTCAGGGAGGAAGGCAGCTGACCCTTTGGAATGAATGGAACCAGGAGCTGGCTACCCATAGCTTTTCCAGACCTCACCCATCTTCCTTTCTGAAGGTCACCCCCTTTCTCTTTATAGAGTCCATATAGGTCTCCTGGCCATGTGGTAGAAACCATGATTAACCCACAGAAGAGCACCTGAATTTTCATCTGTTTTCAGTAGATTGGGCAGACTGAAATCTCTTAATCCCAAATGGAAATGTCATGGAAAAAGTTTTATTTATTTGGGTCACTCATGGGCCAATTGGACAGTCTAGAACCAAGGAATACTGGATCACCTTAGAGAAAATGAAGCCAGGATTCTCAGCTGTGTCTATGTGAATTGAGAGGGTGATGGACAGTTGTTATAGGAAGGGTTGGGTTGACACCTCCACTGCAGTGTTCTTCCTATAAAACTTTTACAGAACGAAGCTTTATTGTCATGCCATTGGTGATCTTCAGTGCCCTATATTGTGTGGCTCTTCTTTATAGCGATAAAATTTCTATTGAGGATATCATTCATTGTGTTCCACAAGCCACAGAGTCAGATACACATGGGTTTGAATTTGGTCTTGGAAGTAGCTTGAATTAGGCAAGTTACTTACCCTGTATCAGCTATGGCTTCTCATTAATGTAACCAAGATAATACACAGGATTGTTGTACGAATTAAATAACATACTGTTTGCAAAGTACTTGCACTTAGGAGACACTCCATGATCAGTAACTATTACTAATTTAATACTAATCATGGTTTCATGGAGCACTCTCTGACCAACATTGACCAAGGCTGTTCAAATAAACTGGTACTTTCCTTTTAACTGGTGACAAGACTGCAAGATGATAGGTGGTCTGACAGGCATGACCCTTGCCTCTGAAAAATGTAAAATGTGTAATTATGTTTTTATGCTAAGAAGGCTTGAGAGGTAGTAATCTTTAATTTTCCGTGTGTGTGTTGACATCCACTAACCCCCACCTAGCTTTCTTTGGTTAGAAGATCACATGATGACACTTCAGTCTGAGTTGAATGTGAACCTGTGGGCAAATTGAAGCTTGTCATTGCTGTCAAGTGCAACTGGGAGAGAAGAACCAGCTGGTGTTAGGGGTGTGCTTTTTGTTTCTCAGATATGACTTAAGGAGGATATAGGGCAAGAAACCACAAAAAATTACATTGGAATTTGAGATTCAACACAGTTTTGAAAGAGATTTCCTCTATTCTTCTTGGTCTATTTCATAATTTACTAAGATACGGGTCCAAGCATCCAGTATTTTTTTTAACCATAAAGACTGTTCACTTGTTTTTTGAGAGCAAGAGCATGCATGTGCATATGTGAGGAGGGGGAGAGGGGGAGAGGGAGAATGAGAATCCTAAAATCTATGCTCAGCACTGAGGCGACATGGGGCTCAATCTCCTGAACTGTGAGATCATGACCTGAGCTGAAATCAAGAGTGGGATGCTTAGCTGACTGAAACACCAGGCACCCCGAGACTGTTGACTTTTAAGAATATCCATGGAATAAATCCTTTCCCTTATTCTTTAAAATCCATCACATACAAGTCTTTAACCTGCTTGCTGCTAAGCCTTCCATTTTTACTTGGTGGTAGCTTTCCTTTACCAGAACTTTAGAAAGCAATTAGGAAAAATAGGAAACTTAAAAGTATTTGGCTATTGCCTTCTAACTTGAAGTCTTTCTTTTTTTTTTTTTTTCTGAAATTTATTGACAAATTGGTTTCCATACAACACCCAGTGCTCATCCCAAAAGGTGCCCTCCTCAATACCCATCACCCACCCTCTCCTCCCTCCCACCCCCCATCAACCCTCAGTTTGTTCTCAGTTTTTAACAGTCTCTTATGCTTTGGCTCTCTCCCATTCTAACCTCTTTTTTGTTTTTTTTTTTCCTTCCCCTCCCCCATGGGTTCCTGTTAAGTTTCTCAGGATCCACATAAGAGTGAGACCATATGGTATCTGTCTTTCTCTGTATGGCTTATTTCACTTAGCATCACACTCTCCAGTTCCATCCACGTTGCTACAAAAGGCCATATTTCATTTTTTCTCATTGCCATGTAATATTCCATTGTGTATATAAACCACAATTTCTTGATCCATTCATCAGTTGATGGACATTTAGGCTCTTTCCATAATTTGGCTATTGTTGAGAGTGCTGCTATGAACATTGGGGTACAAGTGGCCCTATGCATCAGTGCTCCTGTATCCCTTGGATAAATTCCTAGCAGTGCTATTGCTGGGTCATAGGGTAGGTCTATTTTTAATTTTCTGAGGAACCTCCACACTGCTTTCCAGAGCGGCTGCACCAATTTGCATTCCCACCAACAGTGCAAGAGGGTTCCCGTTTCTCCACATCCTCTCCAGCATCTATAGTCTCCTGATTGGTTCATTTTGGCCACTCTGACTGGCGTGAGGTGATACCTGAGTGTGGCTTTGATTTGTATTTCCCTGATAAGGAGCGACGCTGAACATCTTTTCATGTGCCTGTTGGCCATCCGGATTTCTTCTTTAGAGAAGTGTCTATTCATGTTTTCTGCCCATTTCTTCACTGGGTTATTTGTTTTTCGGGTGTGGAGTTTGGTGAGCTCTTTATAGATTTTGGATACTAGCCCTTTGTCTGATATGTCATTTGCGAATATCTTTTCCCATTCCGTTGGTTGCCTTTTAGTTTTGTTGGTTGTTTCCTTTGCTGTGCAGAAGCTATTTATCTTCATAAGGTCCCAGTAATTCACTTTTGCTTTTAATTCCCTTGCCTTTGGGGATGTGTCGAGTAAGAGATTGCTACGGCTGAGGTCAGAGAGGTCTTTTCCTGCTTTCTCCTCTAAGGTTTTGATGGTTTCCTGTCTCACATTTAGGTCCTTTATCCATTTTGAGTTTATTTTTGTGAATGGTGTGAGAAAGTGGTCTAGTTTCAACCTTCTGCATGTTGCTGTCCAGTTCTCCCAGCACCATTTGTTAAAGAGGCTGTCTTTTTTCCATTGGATGTTCTTTCCTGCTTTGTCAAAGATGAGTTGGCCATACGTTTGTGGGTCTAGTTCTGGGGTTTCTATTCTATTCCATTGGTCTATGTGTCTGTTTTGGTGCCAATACCATGCTGTCTTGATGATGACAGCTTTGTAGTAGAGGCTAAAGTCTGGGATTGTGATGCCTCCTGCTTTGGTCGTCGTCTTCAAAATTCCTTTGGCTATTCGGGGCCTTTTGTGGTTCCATATGAATTTTAGGATTGCTTGTTCTAGTTTCGAGAAGAATGCTGGTGCAATTTTGATTGGGATTGCATTGAATGTGTAGATAGCTTTGGGTAGTATTGACATTTTGACAATATTTATTTTTCCAATCCATGAACAGGGAATGTCTTTCCATTTCTTTAAATCTTCTTCAATTTCCTTCAGAAGCTTTCTATAGTTTTCAGCATACAGATCCTTTACATCTTTGGTTAGATTTATTCCTAGGTATTTTATGCTTCTTGGTGCAATTGTGAATGGGATCAGTTTCTTTATTTGTCTTTCTGTTGCTTCATTGTTAGTGTATAAGAATGCAACTGATTTCTGTACATTGATTTTGTATCCTGCAACTTTGCTGAATTCCTGTATCAGTTCTAGCAGACTTTTGGTGGAGTCTATCGGATTTTCCATGTATAATATCATGTCATCTGCAAAAAGTGAAAGCTTGACTTCATCTTTGCCAATTTTGATGCCTTTGATTTCCTTTTGTTGTCTGATTGCTGATGCTAGAACTTCCAGCACTATGTTAAACAGCAGCGGTGAGAGTGGGCATCCTTGTCGTGTTCCTGATCTCAGGGAAAAAGCTTTCATTTTTTCCCCGTTGAGGATGATGTTAGCTGTGGGCTTTTCATAAATGGCTTTTATGATCTTTAAGTATGTTCCTTCTATCCCGACTTTCTCAAGGGTTTTTATTAAGAAAGGGTGCTGGATTTTGTCGAAGGCCTTTTCTGCATCGATTGACAGGATCATATGGTTCTTCTCTCTTTTTTTGTTAATGTGATGTATCACGTTGATTGATTTGCGAATGTTGAACCAGCCCTGCATCCCAGGAATGAATCCCACTTGATCATGGTGAATAATTCTTTTTATATGCCGTTGAATTCGATTTGCTAGTATCTTATTGAGAATTTTTGCATCCATATTCATCAGGGATATTGGCCTGTAGTTCTCTTTTTTGACTGGGTCTCTGTCTGGTTTAGGAATCAAAGTAATACTGGCTTCATAGAATGAGTCTGGAAGTTTTCCTTCCCTTTCTATTTCTTGGAATAGCTTGAGAAGGATAGGTATTATCTCTGCTTTAAACGTCTGGTAGAACTCCCCTGGGAAGCCGTCTGGTCCTGGACTCTTATTTGTTGGGAGATTTTGGATAACCGATTCAATTTCTTCGCTGGTTATGGGTCTGTTCAAGCTTTCTATTTCCTCCTGATTGAGTTTTGGAAGCGTGTGGGTGTTCAGGAATTCGTCCATTTCTTCCAGGTTGTCCAATTTGTTGGCATACTGGTCTTTTAAGGTAAGCTATTTCAAATTCTCCTTTATTTGGCAATAGGCAGTCTAAAGGAATACAATAATGAAATCAAAAGTTAGAAACGAGGGCGCCTGGGTGGCTCAGTCAGTTAAGTGTCTGAATTCAGCTCCGGTCATGATCTCACAGTTGGTGAGTTCAAGCCCTGCATCGGGCTCTGTGCTGACAGAGCCTGGAGCCTGCTTCAGATTCTGTGTGGCCCTCTCTCTCTACCCCTCCTCTGCTCATGCTCTGTCTCTCTCTCAAAAATAAACATGCTATTTTTTTTTTAGTGTGAGAGTCAACTGTGTGCATATGTACATGTATATAATCCCCAAATTACTACAACATTAAATTTAAAGCTGTAATCAAGCTTTACCAGTGCTCTTCACTTTGCAGTGAAACCCAATAAAGGGACAAGGCAATTACTCCTTTTAGGAATGTCCGTGCCACCTTGAGAAGCTAAAATGGAGGTGGGGAACATACTGCAGTAATGTGGCACTAAGCTACAGAAGAAAGCCAACAGCCCTGTTGAGACTGAGTCCAACCAGAAGGACGTGATCTAACATTTCTATCTTTCTCTGTCATTCCAGACTCCTGTCTTTGGTCCCTTTTGTTCTAACCACGCCAGACCCTTTGCTACTTGGGTGAGATGTCCACTTGGATGGGACTCTGGATGGGAGACATGCACTTTCATAGCTTCTTGTCCTTGCTCTTGTGCGATTTCGTTTCCTGAAATCCCTTTTCTCCCTCCCCCACCTGGGGGAAATCCTTAGTGCAGTGATACAGAGAGCATTTCATTTTCTTAAAAGAAGAATGATCCCTCTTTCCTCAGCCCTGGTTTTTGTTGAGTAAGCATTTTTATTAACAGCCTGGGGTGGGAGGGCATTCTCCAAGGGCTTTCTTGCATAACAAGATAGGACTCCCTGAAGTGTTTCCTCCGGAAGCTCTTTGCAAACCTTTGAACTCCCGGTTTTTGCTGAGTTGGACATGGAGGCTGAGGTTGGGAACTGGTGACTTCAGAAGCTGATGAGATTGGAGGGTATGTGGGGCAGTGGGGGTGAAATGGGGCATCTGGAAGCTGGGGAATCCCTTGATCAAGGGAAAAAAGCATTTCCTAGGGATTTAAAACTGGTCTTTACTGCATGATTTATCATTTTACTTATCTCTCTAGTAAATCTTTAGTAAAGATCAATTTTAGTCACTAATGTAGGTGGAGGTGGATCTGCTCCTGAACCTGGGGCGAAGCCCTTCTAGGCTCAAGAGTGATAACTGAGGACTTCTGGTAACTGACTACCTCTGAATGACTTAAGGAGTCCAGGTCCATCTCCCAGTGCCACCTCCAGGAAGTCCCCCGTGACAGCCCTAGATAGATCTGATGTCCTCTTCTGAATGTTGAAAGTGTTTTATTCATCAGGCAGAACGCTAAATCTATGACCTGGGATTATTGAGTGATGTGCCTGGCTTACTCAATGGATTGAATTACTTGAAGGCAGGGTGCTGGGCCTTCTCACTCTGGTATCCCCAGTATTGAGTAGTGCTTAGTAGGCCTAGAATTAGGTGTCCAGGAAGTGGTAGAAATGAGTTGCCATATCCAGTTCTATACCTGGTGTCTTCAGCTATGTTGGCTGCTGGTACTCATGTAATCCTAATGTATAGCATTAAAGGGAGCAGTTCTAAGCAGCTTCAGGTTTTCCTGGCTGAGCCACCTAATGCAAGAATGCTATTGGCTGAGGCTTTTCATAGTTTGACATTTGCTTACGGGTTCATAAGAATGTTTACTTTTCTGTAGCAATTGGGAGGCTGCGTTTTTCTTGATTGCTGACCTTCTTACCCCATTGGGGAACTTGGCATCCAATTAGGCCTGAGGATGTGCAGACCAAGGAGTGGGGTTATAACCAGGTCAGCCTTTCTTTCAAAATAGTTAAGAAAGGAACTCCTAAGTGAAATAAGTATGAAGGCAGTTTCAGGAAAAAATAAGAATAAATTGAGAGAAATGAATCTTCAGTTATAATTAGAGGACAAAGAAGGTTGAAACTGGGTATTTGTTGAGTAGAATGGTATTTGCCGCTTGATTGGCGTATGGAAAGTTTAAGGCTGTGTGAGAGCAATCGATCATGGAGTTAGCCTTTCTGGCATCCCCTTCAGTAAAATGCATATGGTGCTTCCTCTTCTAGTAAGTGTTGAATAGATGAAATTACCATGGGATGGTAGATGTGAGGTGTAGTGGTTAGAATCCTGGGCTGGAGCACGACAGAGATTGGCCATATGATCTCTGGATAAACAGTTGCTTTCAAGTCAAAAAGCGAAGTTCTTCTCAACTTTGATCATGTTAGACATTTGTGTCAGGTGGATACTTAATTAAAACTTGTTCTGATGTCAAACTCTGTAATCTGTTTTTCAAGTTTACAGCTTAATTCTTACTTTGTGTAAGTTACTTAGTCTTTGTGAGCCCATTTCCCTACCTGATACACTGAGCTAACATGTGTGCCCTGGGAAATCCTCATTAGATTTGATAGTGATGGTGGGATGGCCGGTGATCATGTCAGAATTGTTTGTACCCTGTTATCTTTATTTTGTCATCTTAGAGTCCTGGTGTAGACCAGGGTGGCAATGTGCCCTGCATAGGCTGCATAAGCTAGGCTCCCTTGCAGCTTGGTGAGAGCATGTTAGTATTTCTGGCTGCAATGTGAGGTGCAGTTGGTGGGTAGAAAATTTAGTAAGGTTCCTCAAGGGAGGGGCAGCCCAGTGGCCTCCCTTGCTTCCTCCCTGGTGCATGGCATTCAGAGATGATGGCAAGTGTGCCCACAGCCATCAAGACCCTAAAGTGATGTTGAGAATGGAAACCATGATCTGGGTGTGATAGAAAAACGGCCTGGGTTCCTGATCCATCCAGAGCTCTTGATCAGAACTTCAAGGTGAGACCATTGTGTGTCTAAGTCCTAGTTTTTACACTTTTGAGTTTTATCTGCAGTCAAGCCTAATTCCAATTGACAGTGATGGTGAAGATCATTGCTTGTCTTTTCTTTTTTTTTTTTAATATATATGAAATTTATTGACCAATTGGTTTCCATACAACACCCAGTGCTCATCCCAAAAGGTGCCCTCCTCAATACCCATCACCCACCCTCCCCTTCCTTCCACCCCCCCTCAACCCTCAGTTTGTTCTAGGTTTTTAAGTCTCTTATGCTTTGGCTCTCTCCCACTCTAACCTCTTTTTTTTTTTTTTTTTTTTTTCCTTCCCCTCCCCCATGGGTTCCTGTTAAGTTTCTCAGGATCCACGTAAGAGTGAAACCATATGGTATCTGTCTTTCTCTGTATGGCTTATTTCACTTAGCATCACACTCTCCAGTTCCATCCACGTTGCTACAAAAGGCCATATTTCATTTTTTCTCATTGCCACGTAATATTCCATTGTGCATATAAACCACAATTTCTTGATCCATTCATCAGTTGATGGACATTTAGGCTCTTTCCATAATTTGGCTATTGTTGAGAGTGCTGCTATGAACATTGGGGTACAAGTGGCCCTATGCATCAGTACTCCTGTATCCCTTGGATAAATTCCTAGCAGTGCTATTGCTGGGTCATAGGGTAGGTCTATTTTTAATTTTCTGAGGAACCTCCACACTGCTTTCCAGAGCGGCTGCACCAATTTGCATTCCCACCAACAGTGCAAGAGGGTTCTTGTTTTTCCACATCCTCTCCAGCATCTATAGTCTCCTGATTGGTTCATTTTGGCCACTCTGACTGGCGTGAGGTGATACCTGAGTGTGGCTTTGATTTGTATTTCCCTGATAAGGAGCGACCCTGAACATCTTTTCATGTGCCTGTTGGCCATCCGGATGTCTTCTTTAGAGAAATGTCTATTCATGTTTTCTGCCCATTTCTTCACTGGGTTATTTGTTTTTCGGGTGTGGAGTTTGGTGAGCTCTTTATAGATTTTGGATACTAGCCCTTTGTCTGATATGTCATTTGCAAATATCTTTTCCCATTCCGTTGGTTGCCTTTGAGTTTTGTTGGTTGTTTCCTTTGCTGTGCAGAAGCTTTTTATCTTCATAAGGTCCCAGTAATTCACTTTTGCTTTTAATTCCCTTGCCTTTGGGGATGTGTCGAGTAAGAGATTGCTACGGCTGAGGTCAGAGAGGTCTTTTCCTGCTTTCTCCTCTAGGGTTTTGATGGTTTGCTGTCTCACATTTAGGTCCTTTATCCATTTTGAGTTTATTTTTGTGAATGGTGTGAGAAAGTGGTCTAGTTTCAACCTTCTGCATGTTGCTGTCCAGTTCTCCCAGCACCATTTGTTAAAGAGGCTGTCTTTTTTCCATGGGATGTTCTTTCCTGCTTTGTCAAAGATGAGTTGGCCATACGTTTGTGGGTCTAGTTCTGGGGTTTCTATTCTATTCCATTGGTCTATGTGTCTGTTTTGGTGCCAATACCATGCTGTCTTGATGATGACAGCTTTGTAGTAGAGGCTAAAGTCTGGGATTGTGATGCCTCCTGCTTTGGTGGTCTTCTTCAAAATTCCTTTGGCTATTTGGGGCCTTTTGTGGTTCCATATGAATTTTAGGATGGCTTGCTCTAGTTTCGAGAAGAATGCTGGTGCAATTTTGATTGGGATTGCATTGAATGTGTAGATAGCTTTGGGTAGTATTGACATTTTGACAATATTTATTTTTCCAATCCATGAGCAGGGAATGTCTTCCCATTTCTTTAAATCTTCAATTTCCTTCATAAGCTTTATAGTTTTCAGCATACAGATCCTTTACATCTTTGGTTAGATTTATTCCTAGGTATTTTATGCTTCTTGGTGCAATTGTGAATGGGATCAGTTTCTTTATTTGTCTTTCTGTTGCTTCATTGTTAGTGTATAAGAATGCAACTGATTTCTGTACATTGATTTTGTATCCTGCAACTTTGCTGAATTCCTGTATCAGTTCTAGCAGACTTTTGGTGGAGTCTATCGGATTTTCCATGTATAATATGTCATCTGCAAAAAGTGAAAGCTTGACTTCATCTTTGCCAATTTTGATGCCTTTGATTTCCTTTTGTTGTCTGATTGCTGATGCTAGAACTTCCATCACTATGTTAAACAACAGTGGTGAGAGTGGGCATCCCTGTCTTGTTCCTGATCTCAGGGAAAAAGCTTTCATTTTTTCCCCTGTTGAGGATGATGTTAGCTGTGGGCTTTTCATAAATGGCTTTTATGATCTTTAAGTATGTTCCTTCTATCCCGACTTTCTCAAGGGTTTTTATTAAGAAAGGGTGCTGGATTTTGTCGAAGGCTTTTTCTGCATCGATTGACAGGATCATATGGTTCTTTTTTTTTTTTTTTTTGTTAATGTGATGTATCACGTTGATTGCGAATGTTGAACCAGCCCTGCATCCCAGGAATGAATCCCACTTGATCATGGTGAATAATTCTTTTTATATGCCGTTGAATTCGATTTGCTAGTATCTTGAGAATTTTTGCATCCATATTCATCAGGGATATTGGTCTGTAGTTCTCTTTTTTTTACTGGGCCTCTGTCTGGTTTAGGAATCAAAGTAATACTGGCTTCATAGAATGAGTCTGGGAGTTTTCCTTCCCTTTCTATTTCTTGGAATAGCTTGAGAAGGATAGGTATTATCTCTGCTTTAAATGTCTGGTAGAACTCCCCTGGGAAGCCATCTGGTCCTGGACTCTTATTTGTTGGGAGATTTTGGATAACCGATTCAATTTCTTCGCTGGTTATGGGTCTGTTCAAGCTTTCTATTTCCTCCTGATTGAGTTTTGGAAGCGTGTGGGTGTTCAGGAATTCGTCCATTTCTTCCAGGTTGTCCAATTTGTTGGCATATAAGTTTTCATAGTATTCCCTGATAATTGTTTGTATCTCTGAGGGATTGGTTGTAATAATTCCATTTTCATTCATGATTTTATCTATTTGGGTCATCTCCCTTTTTGAGAAGCCTGGCTAGAGGTTTGTCAATTTTGTTTATTTTTTCAAAAAAACCAACTTTTGGTTTTGTTGATCTGCTCTACAGTTTTTTTTAGATTCTATATTGTTTATTTCTGCTCTGATCTTTATTATTTCTCTTCTTCTGCTGGGCTTAGGCTGCCTTTGCTGTTCTGCTTCTATTTCCTTTAGGTGTGCTGTTAGATTTTGTATTTGGGATTTTTCTTGTTTCTTGAGATAGGCCTGGATGGCAATGTATTTCTCTCAGGACTGCCTTTGCTGTGTCCCAAAGCGTTTGGATTGTTGTATTTTCATTTTCGTTTGTTTCCATATATTTTTTAATTTCTTCTCTAATTGCCTGGTTGACCCACTCATTCGTTAGTAGGGTGTTCTTTAACCTCCATGCTTTTGGAGGTTTTCCAGACTTTTTTCTGTGGTTGATTTCAAGCTTCATAGCATTGTGGTCTGAAAGTAAGCATGGTATAATTTCAATTCTTGTAAACTTTTGAAGGGCTGTTTTGTGACCCAGTATATGATCTATCTTGGAGAATGTTCCATGTGCACTCGAGAAGAAAGTATATTCTGTTGCTTTGGGATGCAGAGTTCTAAATATATCAAGTCCATCTGATCCAATGTCTCATTCAGGGCCCTTGTTTCTTTATTGACCGTGTGTCTAGATGATCTATCCATTTCTGTAAGTGGGGTGTTAAAGTCCCCTGCAATTACCACATTCTTATCGATAAGGTTGCTTCTGTTTATGAGTAATTGTTTTATATATTTGGGGGCTCCAGTATTCGGCGCATAGACATTTATAATTGTTAGCTCTTCCTGATGGATAGACCCTGTAACTATTATATAATGTCCTTCTTCATCTCTTGTTACAGCCTTTAATTTAAAGTCTAGTTTGTCTAAGTATGGCTACTCCAGCTTTCTTTTGGCTTCCAGTCGCATGATAAATAGTTCTCCATCCCCTCACTCTCAATCTAAAGGTGTCCTCAGGTCTAAAATGAGTCTCTTGTAGACAGCAAATAGATGGATCTTGTTTTTTTATCCATTCTGATACCCTATGTCTTTTGGTGGGCGCATTTAATCCATTTACATTCAGTGTGATTATAGAAAGATACGGGTTTAGAGTCGTTGTGATGTCTGTATGTGTTATGCTTGTAGTGATGTCTCTGGTACTTTGTCTCACAGGGTTCCCCTTAGGATCTCTTGTAGGGCTGGTTTAGTGGTGACAAATTCCTTCAGTTTTTGTTTGTTTGGGAAGACCTTTATCTCTCCTTCTATTCTAAATGACAGACTTGCTGGATAAAGGATTCTCGGCTGCATATTTTTTCTGTCTAGCACCCTGAAAATCTCTTGCCAATTCTTTCTGGCCTGCCAAGTTTCAAAAGAGAGATCAGTCACGAGTCTTATAGGTCTCCCTTTATATGTGAGGGCACGTTTACCCCTTGCTGCTTTCAGAATTTTCTCTTTATCCTTGTATTTTGCCAGTTTCACTATGATATGTCGTGCAGAAGATCGATTCAAGTGACGTCTGAAGGGAGTTCTGTGTGCCTCTTGGATTTCAATGCCTTTTTCCTTCCCCAGTTCAGGGAAGTTCTCAGCTATGATTTCTTCAAGTACCCCTTCAGCACCTTTCCCTCTCTCTTCCTCCTCTGGGATACCAATTATGCGTATATTATTTCTTTTTAGTGTATCACTTAGTTCTCTAATTTTCCCCTCATACTCCTGGATTTTTTTCTCTTAGCTTCCTCTTTTTCCATAACTTTATCTTCTAGTTCACCTATTCTCTCCTCTGCCTCTTCAAGCCGAGCCGTGGTGGTTTCCATTTTGTTATGCATTTCGTTTAAAGCGTTTTTCAGCTCCTCGTGACTGTTCCTTAGTCCCTTGATCTCTGTAGCAAGAGATTCTCTGCTGTCCTGTATACTGTTTTCAAGCCCAGCGATTAATTTTATGACTATTATTCTAAATTCACTTTCTGTTATATTATTTAAATCCTTTTTGATCAGCTCATTAGCTGTTGTTATTTCCTGGAGATTCTTCTGAGGGGAGTTCTTCCGCTTGGTCATTTTGGATAGTCCCTGGCGTGGTGAGGACCTGCAGGGCACTTCCCCTGTGCTGTGGTGTATAACTGGAGTTGGTGGGCGGGGCCGCAGTCAGACCTGATGTCTGCCCCCAGCCCACCGCTGGGGCCACAGTCAGACTGGTGTGTGCCTTCTCTTCCCCTCTCCTAGGGGCGGGATTCACTGTGTGGTGGCGTGGCCTGTCTCGGCTACTTGCACACTGCCAGGCTTGTGATGCTGGGGATCTGGCGTATTAGCTGGGGTGGGTAGGCAAGGTGCTCGGGGGCAGGAGGGTCGGGCTTAGCTCGCTTCTCCTTAGGTGATCCACTTCAGGAGGGGCCCTGTGGCAGCGGGAGGGAGTCAGATCCGCTGCTGGAGGTTTGGCTCCGCAGAAGCACAGAGTTGGGTGTTTGCGCGGAGCGAGCAATTTCCCTGGCAGGAACCGGTTCCCTTTGGGATTTTTGCTGGGGGATGGGCGGGGGAGATGGCGCTGGCGAGCGCCTTTGTTCCCCACCAAACTGAGCTCTGTCGTCCGGGGGCTCAGCAGCTCTCCCTCCCTTTGTCCTCCAGCCTTCCCACTTTCTGAGCAGAGCTGTTAACTTATGACCTCCCAGACGCTAAGTCGCGCTTGCTGTCGGAACACAGTCCGTCAGGCCCCTCCGCTTTTGCAAGCCAGACTCGGGGACTCTGCTTGGCCGGCGAGCCGCCCCTCCACCCCGGCTCCCTCCCGCCAGTCCGTGCAGGGCGCACCGCCTCTCTGCCCTTCCTACCCTCTTCCGTGGGCCTCTCGTCTGCGCTTGGCTCTGGCGACTCCGTTCTGCTAATCCTCTGGCGGTTTTCTGGGTTATTTAGGCAGGTGTAGGTGGAATGTAAGTGATCAGCAGGACACGCGGTGAGCCCAGCGTCCTCTTATGCCGCCATCTTCCAAGATCCTCCAGGCCTCCATTGCTTGTCTTTTCAAACGACCTGCATTGATTTGGGGATTTCCTAAAGATTGCACTCTTGGTCGGCTGATTTCTAGCTGGGCCAGTCAGCTGGAGCAAAGTCCTGAGGGAATGGGTCAGTGCTGGGATAGAGCAAAAACGTGGCTCCAAAAGGGGTAGTCCAGGAAAAAAAAAACCAACTCTGTATTTACCTGCTGTGGTACCTTGGGCAAGTCTGATGACAATCCTAATGTGTCAGGCTTTTACCTAATTCCTGCTGCGTCTCTTAAGTGAGATTATTATTGTAATATGGCTTAGAGTAATTATCCAAATGTTTCTTTGCACTAATTTACTGAAATAGGTATAGAGAGGACCTGTCCCTTGGCCATCAAAAAGGAGGTAGAAATGTTTTTTCTTACCTAGGTTTGCATGGTTTGACAAGGAAGAGGCTCGTAGTTTCTTTACTGGTTTGTTTACCCGCTTCACACTTTGATCTCTGTACTCCAGTTTGTGGTGACTGACAGGCCTGGGCTTGCCAGGCTCTGGGGGAGGTGGGAAGAGAGAGGGTGGACACCACACTTCAGCCTTCATTCCAGGGCACCCTGGCATGTCTCGGCCCATAGCAGAGCTGATGGCTCCTCTTTTCCCTTGGGATGTTATGCTAACCACAATTACATGCTGCATTTGACAACAGAGCTGGTAATTTATGTGCTGCTGGAATGGAGAAGGAAGGAGGAGGGTAATCGAGATGAATGTCAATGCATTCTGAAAAGATACAACATTTTCTTACCCCTGTCAGGAATCAGGGATTGTTATGGAAGGGAGAATTTTCATTGGTTATTTGGTAGATTGACTTAAAACCAAATTACCTTTAGAGTAATTGCAGGGGAGATGCAGACCCAAGGATGGTTCGGTTTGGTGTTGGGATGGTGGTGGGGTGGGGAGAAGTGGGGCAGAAGTCAGTATCGGATTCAGCTTGCAAATGTTTGATTAAATCATGGACTTAATACCAAAGAGATCTTGAACATGACACTTCTCTGAATCTTGGTTTTGTCCTCTGTAAGTGAAAGATAAGAGCATTATCTCATTGGGTTGTCCTGAAGGATAAAAGAGATGAACTATATAGAACATACCTGGGATAGTTGCTGGCCTTGGAACACAGTCAGGTGGTCAGAAATTTGTTCCATTCTTGTAATCAAAGGACCATACTTCATTCCTACAAACATTTGTGAAAATGTCTCTTTGCAAAGTCCTAACAGGGACAGAGGAGCATCCTTTAATTCTGTGAAAGAAAGGTTGCTTCCCTATTTAGTATCACCATAAACAAACTTGGTTTTGAGGAACAGGTGTTAAGTGTGGGTGTGTGTAAATTCAAGTGTATTTTCTGTTTTTCACGAACAATAAAGAATGCTGCTTCCATATTATCCCTTTTCAAAAAGACTTTATTTTTAATCTCTATACCCAATGTGGGGCTTGAACTCCTAACTCCAAGATCAAGAGTCAAATGCTCCACTGACTGAGCCTGCCAGGTGCCCCTATTTATCCCTTTAAATGCAGCCTCTTTCCCTTCCTTAGAGTGATAATCTGAGATCCAGGCCATTTCCCCATAATTCCAGAGCTGGGTCTACTCTTCCCATGTCATGTTCAGAGTAACCTACAAAATGCTCCAGATGGATCCAAGACTCCAAGACTTAGCTCTTCAACTAGAAGAGTGGAGTGTGTTTTGTTTTTAATTTAAGAAGGAAGAAATGAGATCATGAGGCTTTAGGCAGAGCTTGCCCTGTTTGGATCCCATGAATGACCTGTGGGTGGCACATAAACACCTGCCCAGAAAAAACTTCGTCCCTTAAGAGAAAGGCCTCTAGAATAGATAGCTTATCTTTCAGTGCTTTCCTCACCAGCCTCTCAGAGCCCTTAGCAGCTTTGTGCTGTTGGATGTGAGTTTCCACTTGGTCCTCTTTTATGTCTTTAGTTTCTTGTGGCTCTCTGGCTGATGCCTCCCTGCAGCTTGAGGTCTAGGAATGTTTGATTCTGCCCCTGTGAATGATCCCACAGTTGTCCTCCAAACCCCCAGAAGAGGTGAGGAATTTGGGTAGATTGAGCTCCACCAAAGACCCAGAATATCCTTATTCTACCCACTGATTGATGATCTTCTCTAACTCCCTGGCTCTCTAAAAAAAAAAAAAAAAAAACAAAAACAAAAACAAAAAGAAAAGAAAACAAAACAAAACAAAAAACCTATAGGAGGCAGAGGGTGACAAGCAGCAGTAATTGGCTCATTTTCTGTTATGAGAAATTAGCCACTTAGCATGTGTACCTTTAGTGTGGAGAAAGTCAATGTGCATTTGTTGCCTTTCATGGCTGCTTTGCCAGAGTTAGCACATAGCAGGTGCTTAGTCTGTGTGGCAACAAGTAGAATTGAAAATCTCTGCTCAAGTCCAGTGGCTCCAATATGCTTTGTCATTGGAACTGGAGCCTCCCCAAACTTCTCCATGGCTTCTGGGCTAAAACCATGGTGCTTGGATTCAGTGGCATTGTTGGCTGCCCAGAATCACTGAAGCTGGTTCTGGCTCATCTAGTGTAGCACTTACACTCCTGTCACTGTTGGTTATGTTCCATATGGCCCCTGAAGTCACAGAGTTACCTGTCCTACCCCTTTGAATGCACTGGAAGTCCTGTTGCAAACCCATCCAGAAAATTCTTCACAGTTTCACTTGATGGCTATTTTTTGACCAAGGCCCTACTTTTCACCTCTCCTTCGTGGAACTGCTCCTGTCCTTTCTCTAGCTTCAGGCTCATGTGATTGTTTTTTGAAATGCCCCGTTGGGCTTTCCCGACACGGTAAGAGAAGCTAAGAAGCTTTGTGGTATGAGTTTTCCATACCTTCTCTACCCCTCCCATTATCCTCCCTTTGTAGAACATCTAATTTGTTTTCTTGGAGTTGGTGTTGAGGGCTGGATGAGTAGGTCTATCCCAAATGTAGTAAAATCTTTAGAAAGTTCCAGGAGTTTTCTAAAGAGACATTATATAATTGCAATGTGTCTTTTATGCTTATGTTGTCTTTATTCTAGTCAGTTGTGATCTAATCAACTGACTCAATCATCAGTTGGATGACAAAAATTTATTGAGCTTCTGATGTGAGCTCAGCCATGTATTAAGTGCCCAAGGAATACAGGACAAGGAAAAGATACAGCTCCTGTTTGTAGGCAATTACAATCCAGTTGAGTAAATGATGAATAACCATGTTCCTACAGAAATTCCTATGAGGCAGTTGTTCATTGATTGCTCTGTGTGTGTGTGTGTGTGTGTGTGTGTGTGTGTGTGTGTGTGTGTTAGTGGTACAGGAACACCTGCTGTGGAGAGGTATTATGACCTAAAGGCAGCCTGGGATTGGGGACTGGAGGAACCAGGTTTACATCTCAGTCCCCTTTCTTATTGGTTAGGGCTTTTTGAATTTCGAGTCACAAGCAGAAAACATTTGATGAGGAGGACTTTTTGTGCACATTGCCAAACTGCAAAGTGCTGTGGGATTGAGGGAGAAAGGCGAGGTGTGACGCCCACCCTTGAGCTGCAGTCTCAACAGAAGCAATGAGACAAAACAGCAGATGACAACATCCTCCTTATGTGTTGGCCCCAGAATGGATGAAGGGGGAGTCTATGACTGCGAACATATGCCCCACCAGATTGATATAGGGAAGAGATTTATGGTTCTTTAGTGTGCAATTTGAATTAAAGGCTATCCCATTTATGGAGCTCCTACTGTATTTCAGGAAGCAAGCAAGTGATGACTGCATGTGAACACCCACTCCACATTAGCTTTTTCTCTTTAATATGTTTCTTTTTCTTTTTTGCCACATTAGCTTCTTAAAATCCGTCATCTGGATAATCTCCATGATCCAGTGCAATTTTGCTCTTTTTTTTCACATCGAGGAGGAAATTGAGGTTGAAAAAAGGAAAGTAAATGGCTCAGGGTCAAACACTTAAGTAAGGTTGGTGAAGCTCAGAATCCAGCTTTGTGTGTCTGTCCATCTTGTCCTTGTATGGGTTAGGCAATGAAGACCTGGTTAGGTAATTTTGGATGATCCTGCACTGAGCTGGGATCCAAACCTGCATCTGTCTGATTCTAAAGCCTGAGGCTGTTCCTGCCTATAAGCTTGAGGAGTTAGTAGAATCTTGCATTTCCTGAAAGAAATCATTGCTGTGTGTAAAAACCTAACAAAAAACCCAGCAGAGTGCACTTTACACTGAGGGGACCTCCTACTATACAAAAGAGGCCTTAAAATAGAGTGCTTCTAACATGTGCATGTGGGTCACCAGGGGATCCTGTAAGTCTGCGGTGGGACCTGAGCTTCTGCCTTCCTGACAAGCTTCAGGGGATGCTATGCTATTGGTCCATGAGCTACACTTTGAGTAGCAAGAGTCTAAACCAGATTTCTCAATCTGGACAGTAGTGATACTTTGGCCAGAAAATTAAATTCTCATTGTGGGGGCTGTCTTGAGTATTGTAGGATGTTCAGCAGCATTCTAGCCTCTTCCCACTAGATACCAGTAGCGCCACCCCCAGGGTGATAACAGAAATACCTCCTGAGGATGCCAAATGCCACCCAGGGGGCAAAATGGGTCCCAGGGTAAGTACTGTGGGTCTAAACCAGTGATTCCCAAACTTGTCTGCACATTGGAATTGGCTGAAGAGCTTCAAAATTCATGGTGCCTATGTCCCACTCAGCAGGTTGTGGTTTACTTGACCTGGAATGTGGCCCAGGCTTTGAAATGTTTAAATGCTACCCCAGGTGATTCTAATGTACAGTCTCTAGTCTAAACTCAAACCCTGGTCCAATCAGCTTCTTTTCTTTAAGCTTTCAAAGAAGCCTTCAGGCCCAATGCTTCCAGCTGCCCATGGCTGACCAGATACCTTGTTTTGGGAAGGGAAGGGCGGTTTCCAGTCTATATTCATCACATGGAGAGGCCAGCTCTGGGTTGGCTTGAATTCTCCAGTAAGAAAGGAATTATGCAGGGCTGGAATATATTTAGCCCCATCCATCATGCTGTCTGGGCTGCTTTGTATACAGAAATAGTACAGGCTTACCTTGGAGTTCTTGCAAGGTTTGGTTCCAGACTACTGCAATAAAGTGAATATTGCACTAAAGCATGTCAAATAATTTTTCTGGGTTTCCCAGGTCATATAAAAAATCATGGTTATACTGTGGTCTATTAGGTGTGTAATAGGTTTTTTTTTTACTTTTTTTTTGATATAGCACTATTGCTAAAAACATACTATCCATCATCTGAGCTTTTAGCAAGTTATCTTTTTACTGGTGGAGGGTCTTGTCTTCATGGTAGTGGCTGCTAACTGATCAGGGTGGTTGCTGAAGGTTGGGCAGCTGTGACAATTTTTTTTTTTAACATTTATTTTTTGGGAGACCAAGTACAAGTGGGTAGGGGCAGAGAGGGAGACAGAATCTAAAGCAGGCTCCAGGCTCTGAGCTGTCAGCACAGAGCCTGATGCAGTGCTCAAACCCACAAACCATGGATCTTGACCTGAGCTGAAGTTGGCTGCTTAACTGACTAAGCCAACTAGGCACACCAGTGACAATTTCTTAAAATAAGATGACAATGAAGTTTGTCCCATCCATTGACTCTTCATTGCACAATTTCTCTATAGCTTGTGATGCTATTTGATAGGGTCTTACCCACAGTGGAACTTTGAAAATTGGAGTTAGTCCTCTCAAACCCTGCTGTCCTCTTTATCAGCTAGGTTTATGGAACATTCTAAATCCTTTGTTGTCATTTTTACAGTCTTCACAGCATCTTCAGGAGTAGATTCACTCTTAAGAAACCACTTTCGACAGATGAAACATAATAGTCAAGTTAATGGTAGAAAAGCCATTGTAGTTATGTACAGGAGCCCCACAAAGATAGGAGACTCCAAAAAGACAGCCAAGCAATTGAGCCTTATATACCATCCTGAGCTAAGGAAAGGGAGAGGGGGTCTGGGTGCTTCGAAGATAAGAAGCCAGATCATAGGAAGATGAGACCAGGAAATATTTGGTAAAGAAAACTTGCCCTGCCACATGGGGTTACTCCAAGGAGCAAATCCAAGCATGCCTGGTGGAGGGTCCAAAATAGCACTACAAGTAGGGTGATAAAATAACCAAAGTCACAACAACAGAGAGCAAGTAACAGTCTCCAGAAAAACACCTCCTGAAGGGCCAGGCCCTGGACAGTGTATGACTCTCCTTTAATATAGCAGTGCTTGCAGGTGCAGAGCGCACAACAAGCTTTTAAAATGCATAAGGGACAGAAAATGAGCCAAAATGATGAAACAGAAGAATTCTCAAAAGAAGTTCCAGGAAGTAGCAATAGCTAACGAATTGATCAAAAAATGATTTAAGCAATATAACTGAAAAAGAATTCAGAATAATGATAAAATTAATCACTGGACTTGAAAAAAACCTAGAGGGTAGCAGAGAATATATTGCTACAGCAATCAAGGGACTAAAAAATAGTCATGAAGAATTAAAAAATGCTATAAATGAGGTGCAAAATAAAATGGAGGTGGCCACAGCATGGATTGGAGAGGTGGAGGGGAGAATAGGTGAATTAGAAGATAAAATTATGGAAAAAGGAAGCTGAGACAAAGAGAAAAAAATCCAAGAGTATGAGGGGAGAATTAGAGAACTAAGTGATGTAATCAAACAGAACAATATCTGTATAATAGGACTTTGAGAAGAAGAGAAAGGGGCTGAAGGTGTACTTGAACAAATCATTGCTGAGAATTTCCCTGATCTGGGGAAGGAAACAGGCATTGAAATCTAAGTGGCACAGAAAACTCCCTTCAGGTGTAACTTGGATCCATCTTCTGCAGGACATATGGTGAAATTAGCAAAATCCAAGGGTAAAGAGAATTCTGAAAGCAGCTAGGGATAAACGAGCCCTAACATACAAAGGTCTAGCTACTACCCTTATGTGTCTACCTATCTACTGAAACCTGGCAGGCCAGTAAAGGAATGGCAGGAAATCTTCAGTGTGATCAACAGAAAAAAATATGCAGTTGAGAATCCTTTATCTAGCAAGTCTGTCATTCAGAATAGGAGAAAGGTTTTCCCAAACAAAAACTGAAGGAATTCATCACCACTAAACCAGCCCTACAAGAGATCCTAAGGGGGATCCAGTTTCTTTGCTCATCTATGAAAAGCAACTCCTTACCCATTCAGGTTTTGCTGTGAGACGGAGACTGAATGCAGTCTTCAGGCTCCACATTTTAACATTTTTTTATTAGTTTTTTTGTTTTTTCTCTTTTTTAGAGAGCAGAGGGGCAGAGAGATAGTGAATCCTAAGTAGTCTCTGCGATCACTGCACAGAGTCCAATGTGGGGCTCAAACTCACCAACCATGAGATCATGACCTGAAGCTGAAATCAAGAGTCAGACACTTAACCCACTGAGCCACCCAGGAGCCCCTTCAGGCTCTACTTCTAATTCTAGTTTTCTTGCTTTCCACCATGCCTGTACGTACTTCTTCCTCCGAAGTCTTGACTCCCTCAAACTCCTCCTTGAGGATTAGAACCAACTTTTTTCAGACTCCTGTGTTAATATTGATATTTTGACCTCTTTCTGTGAATCACAAATGTTCTTAATGGCATCTAGAATAGTGAATCCTTTCCAGAAGGTTTTCAGTTTACTTTGTCTAAATCCATTGGAGGAATTCCACTATGTGGAATTTAAGAACCAAAACAAGCAAAGGAAAAAAGACAAACCAAGAAACAGACTCTTAACTGTGAAGAATGAACACGTGGTTACCAGAGGGGAGATGGGTGGGGTGATGGGTGAAATAGGTGATGGGGATTAAGAATACACTTACCATGATGAGCACTGAGTAATGTATAAAATTGTTGAATCACTATATTGTGTATTTGAAACTAATGTTAACTATAGGTTAACTACACTGGAGTTTAAAAACTTAGTGATTCCTGTGATGGGTTTAAAAATTTTTTGATGATTATTAATTTTTGAGAGAGAGCTTGAGTGGGGGAGGGACAGAGAGAGGAACACAGAATTCGAAGGAGGCTCCAGGCTCTGAGCCTGACGTCTGGGGCTCGAACTCACAGACTGTGAGATCATGACCTGAGCTGAAGTCAGATGCTCAACCGACTGAGCTATCCAGGCACCCCTGACGGATTTTTTTTAATTGTCTATGGCAGCTACAGCCTTAAAAATTAAGATTTGAAAGTAAAAATTACTCCTTAATCCATGAGCTGCAGAATGGATGTTCTGCAAGCATGAAGAAATGGAAGTTTCAAGCAAGCATAAAAACCTTCATTTTGTTGTCCATCTCTAACAGAGCTCTTGGGTGACCAGGTGCATGCCAATGAGCAGTAATATTTTGAAAGCAATATTTTTTTTCCTGATCAGTAGGTCTCAACAGTAGACTTAAAATAGTAAAGCCTGTTGTAAACAAATGTACTGTTACCCAGGCTTTGTTCTTCCATTTATGGAGTTGGGGAGAGTGAGTAGATTTAGCATGATTCTTAAGAGTCCTAGGCTTTTCAGAATGGCAAGGGAGCATTGGCCTCAACTTCAAGTCTCTAGCTACATTGGTACTTACCAAAAGCATCAGCCTGTCCTTTGAAGCCAGGCATGGACTTCTCATTAGCTCTGAAGGTCCTAGATGGCATCTTCCAATAGAAGGCTATTTACTCTGTATTGAAAATCTGTTGAGTGTGGCCATCTTTATTAATGATCTGTGCTAGATCCTCTGGAGAACTTGCTGCAGCTCCCACATCAGCTCTTGATCCTTCACCATGTGCTTTTATGTTCTGGAGATGGCCTCTTTCCTTAAACCTCACAAACCAACCTCTGCTAGCCTCCAACTTCCCTTCTGCAGCTTCTGCACCTCCCTCAGCCCTCCTAGAATTGAAGAGAGTTGGCGGCATCTTCTGGATTAGGCTTTGGTTTAACGGAATGTGGCTTGTTTGATCTTCAGTCCAGACCAGTAAAACTTCCTCCATATCAGCAATAAGGCTGTTGAGGTTTCTCATCATTTCCATGTTCACTGGGGTAGCACTTCTAATTTCTTTCAGTCTATCTCTGCTTTCAGCAAATCTTGCCTTTTGATATGCTTTCCTCACCAAGCTTAATTAGGTCTTGTTTTTCCCCTTTAGAGTGAGAGATGTGTGACTCTTTCATTTGGACACTTAGAGGCCATTGTGGGGCTGTTAATTGGCCTAATTTCAATATTGTGTCTCAGGGAATAAGACTCGAGGACAGGGAGAGAGATGGGGGAAGAGCTGGTTGGTAGAGCAATCAGAACATAAGGTTTATCACTTAAGTTCATGGTCTAACGTGGGCATGGTTCATGGTGCCCCCAAACAATTAACAATAGTAACCTTGCTGATCATAGATCACAACAAATATAATGGAAAAGTTTGGAATATTGTGGAATTCTCAAAATATAACACTGAGACATGAAATGGGCAAATGTTATAGGAGAAATAGTGCTGGCCTGACGGGGTAGTCACAAACCTTCACTGTTAACACAATATTTGCAAAGTGCAATACAGTGAACTGGGTGTTGTGCCTGTATCTATTTTTATCTCTAAGAATTCTATTTTGAGCTGGTGATCTCCCCTAGGTGCTGTAAAGGCCTCTGCCATGGCTTGGCTCCTTTACTACCCCAAACCTTTGATGGAGTCCTCCTCTATTACCCTTGAACCCAGAGGCTAGGATGATAGTCTAATATTTATCTGAAGTTTGGACTGAGGAGGTCCTTGGAGGTAGAGAATCTTTGCTAGCTAAGATCTCACCCAGTGGGCCATGGAAGGGATACCTATTGTTTGCATCTCAGCTGATTGTGTATGTGTGTTGTGGACCTCCTCATTCTAAGGTTACTCCTATCTAAAGCCGGGGATATTTTGCTGTCTGATGTGACATGCTGTGAGTATGGGCAGAAGTTCACACTTGGGGCCTTGGATAGGAATTGCTCATTAAGGACTCACTGTTGTCAGATAAGTTGCTGCTTCTGTGGAAAGTAACAGGAAGGATACATTCAGGGCTGTTATTCTTACTACTTACTTCCTGACACCTACTTTAGCTTTTTTTTCTCTTGGTAGTCCAGGAGAGAAGACTGAATTGCAATGGCTGGAACCATGGATGAGAGAAGCATGCTCATCAGTAAATGTGCATGGAACACTCTCGGGTGGCAGTCCTGTGCTGCTGGGACTCCTAGGATAGGCAGCCTGGGCTGGCTTTCCCAGGTGTATTTTGCTGTCAAGGTTACTAACAAGTTACCTTAAACGTTCTCAGCCTCAGTTTCCTTATTTGTAAATGTGAAGATTAGTAACACCTACAGGCTTGTTGTGAAGATGACATGAAATCTCATGTTTACTGAGCCCTGCTACATTTCAGAAACCTGTATTAGTTCGATTGATTGCCCCAACATATCCTCCAAGGTTGATCTTCTCCCTCTTTTTCCAGTTGGGGGAATTAAGGCTCAGAGATGTTGAGTAATTCATCTGAGCTCACACAGGGAGTATCTTGCCAGGCAGTCTGACCCTAGGGCACATGATTTCACACTCCACTGCTTGTTACCAAACTTCTGGGCATTGTTAGTGTTCCACAAATGTTACTGTTCCCTTCTCCTGTTTGCAACATGTTTTTCTGAATACCAACTTTATTAGTGGGTTGGATAAAGATAGAAGAGGCAGGTTTCATAGGAGAATTTGTGTATCTTTTGGATATTAGTCAAATTAGGACAGGCTGAAGTGAGGGGCAGCATCTAATTGGATAAGCTAGGGATATTATGTCCTACTCTTAGATACTAAAAACCACTAGAGAGAGGCAGGAAGGAACTAATACTTAGATACCTACATATATATAAACTCATGTGTGTGTATATATGTATAAAATTCACATATATGTATAATTCACATTGATAAATGTGAATTAGCTGTATACCTAGGTTATGGTAACTGGGTTACAGAGGGACCCTGCAAGTCATGAGTTGACGGTCTATTGTCCTCAGTTCTAGAAGGCTGTGAGAGCCCCATCCAGTTGACAGGCAGTTCACTATCCAGTTTCTCAAATGCTTATACGTTCACCAACAGTTTGTTTTGTTTTTGAAAATCCAAAGTAATAAACTCAAAGATATCATCTGACGTGAATTTTGAAGTTTCCTTGCTCTGGCTGATTTGCTGGCAGATGAGATAATGCACATTAAAATGGCAGCCACAGCAGCACCAACAAGCTCCTGGCACGTCCCAAGCACTTGAGTGAATGTTTTACATGCCTTACTTAATTCAGTGCTCACGACAACCTAATTGAGGTCCTTGTCCTCTTTTATAGATGAGGACATGGACTCAGAGGGATGATCTAATTTACCCAAGGGTCCTAAAAGGAATTAGAATTTAAAAGGCATCACATCCAGAAAGGGGTGTTTCAGAAAGAACTGGCTGACTGAGGGCTGCCTTGAACGATCCACAGACTGGCTGTTGGGATCCTGGAGAGCAGAAGGCTGGCTCCCCTGGGAACATAAGTGCCTGGTGTGGCCAAGGCCCTGGCAACTGCTTTACAAAGTGTTTGAGTGGATCTCCATGCATCTTGGCACATACCCTTGCTGTCTGAGATAGATTTTCTATCCCAAAGTGTGACAGTTTCTCCTAAGTGTTCCTGTCACTGGCTCAGTGATAAAAAGGGTGATTTCCATAGTTTTTCTGGCATGTAGAGGATGAGATAGTGTCACATGTAATGAAGCTCAGAAAGGCCATAATATCCTAAGCTTCTGCCTCATCATTCTTTCAGTTCATCTAAGCAAGTTCAGACCTGCTCCCATTTTGCATTTATCAGAACATAAGCGGGGAGGTGAAAATTCAGTTCTTGTAGTTTAGCATGTTGCCCTGAATCTTGCCAATAAAGCTTAAAGGACCCCAAGAATCATAGCATGCTGGGTCCTCTCCCCATTTAGCCATAAATTCTGAGCTACTTTTTTCTAATCAAATTGTAAAAAGTCTTTTTTTTTTTTTTTTTCTCTTGGCCCTGATGCACTTGTGCAATTCTTGGGGCTTATGCTTGAGGTAGAAGGAGCATTCAGGTTCGCCTGTCAAATCCCCCCTCTTCTGGAGTCCCTGGGGTGCACTCTGCTGCTTACCATCTCCTGTAACCTTGGTATATTCACCAGGTTTGGTCACCAACTTACTTTTGACCTTGTGCAAAATTACCGTTGAAAGGTTAAGTTAACATTCTTGGGTATTTGTTTTGCTATAGGAAGATCAGGCAATTCATTCCTTCGACAGAGATGGTTCTTCACTTTCTGTGCATTGGGTGATTTGGGGCCAAACACCAGAGATAACGCTGGTGAGCAAGTTCACATGCAGCCCCTGCCTTTTCAGGGTGGGAATCTCCTAGACCAAAGGGTTTGGACTAGGCAGTCCCCAGTGCTTGCCATGCCTCGAGGTGCATTATAACTCCTTTCCACCCTGCAAAGCGTGCATTATAATCTCCTTTTAAGAGCAGAGAGGGTCAGGTGCCGAGGTGGTAGGTTACTTTCCCAGCCTCCCACAGCAAATAAGCTCCAGAACTGGAACTGAGATTTGGTTCCAAAGCCCACTGGTTCTCCAGCCTCTCCTCTGCTAGCTTAAGGGGAAGGGAACTAATATTTATTGAATGCCTCTTAAGTCACAGTCAACACCCCTGAAAGAGGGATCGTGCCCTCCATTGTGTGAATGTGGGACCTCAGATTGAGAAATTCTCAGGGGTTTGCTCAGCCTCCCAGATAATGGAGGCAGGTTGAGAGGGCACTTGGGCCTGCTCTATTTCCAGAACTTGCCACTGGGCCTCTGCTCCCTTTGTTCCCCGGATCTGTGAAAGAGTTCACCATACATCACACTCCAAGCTGCCTGCTTCTACCGTCTTCCTTGGTCTCAGCCATCCACCCCAGAAACCTGATATATTCTGATTTGGCTAACTGCCTCTCTTCCCAACCAGCACAAAGTAGGTGCCCAGTAAATACTGGTTAAATAAATACTACTGATTGTCCTCACAAGAGCAGGTCTTACCCCCCTGTTTTAAATGTTCTATATTTTATCCTGGAATGTGAAAGCATAAACTACAGTTAATGCTAATTACTCCTGAGCTGGCATGACCAAAAAAACCCTTCTTACAGGGTGGTTTTTTTTTCCAACGTTTTTTTTTATTTTATTTTTGGGACAGAGAGAGACAGAGCATGAACGGGGGAGGGGCAGAGAGAGAGGGAGACACAGAATCGGAAACAGGCTCCAGGCTCCGAGCCATCAGCCCAGAGCCTGACGCGGGGCTCGAACTCACGGACCGCGAGATCGTGACCTGGCTGAAGTCGGACGCTTAACTGACTGCGCCACCCAGGCGCCCCTTACAGGGTGTTTGAAAGATACCCTAGTCATGTGAGTCCAGAACTTGTATTCATGCAAGGCTTTGTTTCTGGGATAAGTGGGGCCACCAGTAGTGGGTTCTGGTTTGGATTAAGACACCTATCAGGTGGATTTGCATTGATATGCAGCAAAGTGGGCCCAGGTGACCTTCCAGGAACCTGGCAGAGGGTTTTTTTTTTTTTTTTTTTTTTTTTTTTTTGCGCGTTTCCCCCAACCTCACACTGGCCCTGTGGGCAGTTGGATGGCTAGGGCGGGCAGTACCTAGGACTGGAATCACATCAAGCCTGAGTTCCATAGGACCTCACTTCCATAGGGCTTCAACCATGGGCTGTGGGGGTTGAGCTATGGCCATTGAAAGCAGTGCAGAAAGGGGCCCAGGTGTTGCGGGGGTCTGGTAGCTGTTGTCTACCAGGCAAAGTTGTCTGTCTACAGTAGCAATAATCTGCAGGTTATTTCTTGAAAGAGCAGCCCTCATCCTCTTTTACCCTCTGCCATACTACCCTGCTGTGTGAACTCGCAAGTTTAAGAGGAAAAAAAAGGCTTAGCATAGGAACAAGGCTCTATCTTAACAGCATTGGGCTGTGCCGTTAACATACAGACTCTGGAATCCTGGTTTCTCAGGACCTGAGGGTTTCCTGAGCTCCACAGTAGTTAGCAGAGAGACCAAACATTTGTTTCATATACGGGTGCCATCCAGATTCTTACTGCCCACTGACAGCCCATTAAAGAAAGCTGCGCCTGCATTTATTAAAAGAGATAGAAGGAAAATTCCAGGTCTCTGTGCCTTAACATCCAGGTGGAGGAGCTAGCTCTTAGTTGAAGAAACTGAAAACAGTCTAACAAGAAGCAGCAGGCTCAGTGGTTAGTTAGTGGAGGGCTAAGTGCATGTTGGAATGTTTTACTGAGCACCTGAATCCTGAAGGATACGCAGAAGCCATAGTAATTCATTCTTAGTAGTAATTCATTCCTTTGGCTATTTTAATCATCACAGCCTTATTATAAGGCAGGCGTTGCAAGCACCATTTTCCAGATCACTAACTGAGGCACAAAACATAGAATAACTTGCCTTTGGAAACTATACAGAAGAGCCTGGACATAAATCCCAGTCTCTGTGATTCCCAGGTTCAGTGTTCACATCCTCATGAAGCCTTCATCAAGTATCCTCCATGTGCCAGGTTGACTTAGGTACAGGTTGTGTGGAGAGGGTAAGACCCCCATCTCTGGCCTTCAGGGGTTTCTGTCTAGTGAAGAACAGTCCATAAAGTTAGTGTTCCATCCTACAGGTTGGTGAACACATCGATGTATACACACAAAGCTCAGGAAGATGTGCCCGGCTCTGTGTGCAGGGTCGTGGCATAGGGAGCTGGCTCTTGAGAGATGACCAGATGCCTGCTAAGTGGCCAAGCTCAGCTGTTGAAGGGCACTTTAAGCTTTTAGACAAAATCTAAAAGCAGGGTTCTAGAAGGCATGAGACTAGACCTGAAGTTGGGGGTGGGGGGGAGACATTCAGGAAAAGTGGAGAATAAGAATTAATAGTTCCTCAGTGTTTATTTCCCAGCTGCTGCTCTGTTTTTCCCATGGTGATGGCATGGCTTAGATGCTTGAACTGAACCTATTGGATGGGGACATCTTCCTGATCATGGATCTAGAAGCATGGAGAGATGAGTGACTGTTGAATTAGCTCACTCGGCTTCTAAGAGGGAGGGCCTTGATTGGCGCCCAAGTGGTCTGACTTGTAAGTTTGTGGAGGGGCAGAATAAATGCAATGGAGGCTGGCAGGGGTGTGATACTGGGGCTTCACGCCTGTCCTCATTCTTCACTCAGGATTTTCCAGTCTCCTATGCCAGGGGCTGTGAAATGGAAAAGCAAAGGGAAATAAATTAAAATCCAGTAGAGAAGAAAAGTCTTCCAAGAACAATGATAATGTGAGGAAAGCATCTGATGAGCAGCTTGGAGGTTGAAGAGGTGCCCCATTCCCTTTCATCATTTTTATTTCTCCCAATTCATTCACCTGCTCTTTTTGCAAATACCTTTTCCTTCCCAGGGGTTTCCTTTCCCTCTGTGTCTCTCTGGTGTCTGACCTGTATCTCACTAGGAACCTTTGTTAACAAGTGACTTTCACACTCCTGAGAAATTGTTTTCATGTTGAAATCTAAGACTGTTTTCTTGACCCATGTTGCCCTATGTGAGGGCCGCAAGAATAAGGCCACCTTCACCTGTCCCTCCATTAGACACTCAGACTGATCCTATTGGTCTGAATTTTCTCTAAGATACTGGAGCTTCCTTCTCAGACGGCATTGATTTGAAATGAACATCTATGGAGTCATGCCTGCTTCTTTCTCTCCTATGGCCGCTCCATCTAGCTTCTTCATGCTTCTCTGCCTCTACCTCTTTGTAGATTTCTACAAAGATGAGGTCTGCTGTCTCTTTGAATCCTTTAGCATTCTATCCTTTTTGCCTAGGAGGTTTTGCCTATGTTCAATGACTACCTCTAAATAGGTGTCCTCCAAATTTTATCTTGGTATGAGCCTTTACTCTTAGCTCCAGACTTGTACATCCAACTGTTTTCTTTAGGCATTTTTTTCTTGGAAATTTCAAATACCTACAAGATTAGAATGATGAACCACCAATACTTAACAATCCAGTTTCAAAAGCAGTTTCTGCCATGCTGTGGGTCTTTCCCTGTTCCCTCCTTCTCCACCTCTTGGCTGTACACTTTAAAGCAAATATCAGACCTGTCATGCCCTCTCATCTGTAAATATGTCAGAATCCAACAGCCTTCTAATTATTTCCACTTAGTTTTCTCAAAAGTATGTCAGGCTTTAAGATCTTCTACCTTAGAATTGGCTGTCTTCTAATATTCTCCAGTTTAATGATTATCTCCAGCACCCATCCTAAGGGTTATTATTGATAAATGCCTTCTCTTCATTCTCTCTGTATATCGCTGAGCTCCCTTAACTCATACATATAACTTGGATTCTCCTGCTCTGTCACAACCCACTCCAAGCCACTGTTTCTTATCTTGACTAGGGCCATAGTCTTCTGAATAGCTTGCTCTTCCCTTACTCTGGTCCTCTTTTTCTTGTTACAGCCAAATCATGTTTTCTTTGTTCCTTAAACAAATATGTACCTAGTACTTAAAGTGGCATAAGTGTTATAAGATACATGTCTAGTATTGGTGAGTGGGACAGATAAATTTCCTGTTAGTGTGTGTTCGTGGAGACAACATAATTGGAAGTGATATGAAAAAAATAAAGCTGAAGCTAGATAGTGACAGGGGTGCCCTCCTAGAGTGGTCAGTAAAGGGGTCTTTGATGAACTTAACCCTTGAGCAAAACCTGAATGCTGTAAAGGCATGAATCATATGTATAAATCCTGGGGTAGAACATTTCAACCAGGGTAAACTATACAACGAATAATAAATTTTCTTTGTCGACTTGGTTTTTACCTTTTGAACATAGTAATAAATGTAGAAGGTATGCAATGAAAAGTATATTTTCCTGTTTCCAGTTTATTTTACATCATTCCAAAGATGTCCCAGCATAATCAAGCACATGTGTGTGTATATAACTTGATTATTTTTTTTTTTTGAAGTATGAGTGCACCCCCTTTTAAAAACATTTCCTATGGGATAATGCCTGCATTCCTGACAGGGATTTTGAGGCCTTTCTTCCTCTGGCTTCACCTTTCATCTTTGGGTCCTACCACAGACCCCCTTGCTCACTGTGACCTAGGCACATGGGTCTTCCTCCAGTTCTTGGGCATTCTCCCTGCTGCCACAGAAACTTCATACGTGTTATTCCCTCTGTTTGGAATGCCCCTTCTCCCACCCCTGCTTTGTCTTAACCTAGTCTAGATGTAGAGTCCTTGATTTGTCCTTAATTACTTCCTTATCAGCCTCAACTCCCCCTCTCTTCCCCTCTCTTCCCCTCTCTTATCCACTCCAGTCCTAGTTAAATTTGCCTGGCTACAGTGACCATGGCTGCTTTTAGATTCTTCATATGCACCAACAACCTTGTATTGACTATTTCCTTTGCCTGGGATGCTCTTATGATCTCCTCATGGCTGGCATCACTTAGACCTCAGCTGAACTGTCTCAAAGAGGCCTTTAATGGCCATCTAACCTAAAATGATCACTCACTTTATCTTCTCTCAATTTTAGTTCTCTGCTGATGTGTTTCTTAAAAAAAAATTTTATTAAAATATAATTGACAAACAGTACCCTATTAGTTTTAAGTGGATATCTTAGTGATATATAGTATTTCTGTATAAAATGAAATGATCCTGACAGTAAGTCTAGTTATCAGTTATTACAATAATACTGACTATATTTCATGTGCTGTACATTACATCTCTATGACATATATTTAATTGTAAGTTTGTATCTCTTAGGTTCCTTCACCTACTTGCCTGTTCCTCAAAACCTTCTCACTCTGGTAACCAATAGTTTGTTTCCTATATGAATGAATTTTTTTTTTTTTTTTGGTGGTCAAAATTTTTTTTTTTATATTCTGTATGTAAGTGAAGTCCTGTGGGAGTTGTCTCTAATTTCACTTCGCATAATACTGTCTAGGTCGATCCATGTTGCACATGGCAACATTTTATTCTCCCTTATGGCTGAGTAATAGTCCCGTGTGTGTGTGGGGGAGGGGGGTGGGGGGCTGCTTTATTCATCTATTGTTGGACACTTACGTTCCTTCCACATCTTGGCTCTTGTAAATAATGCTGCAGTGAATCTAGGGATGCCCATCTCTCTTCAAATTGGTGTCTTTGGTGTTTTGGATCAATCCCCAGAAGTGGAATTGCTGGATCATAGGGTAGTTCTATTTTTAATTTTCTGAGGAAGCTCCATACTGTTTTCCACAGTGGCTGCACCAATTTACATTCCCACCAAGAGTGTGAGAGGGTTCCCTTGTCTTCACACCCTCACCAACACTTGTTATTTTTTCTCTTTTTGATAATAGCTAATCTGACAGGTGTGAGGTGACCTCATTGCAGTCTTGATTTGCATTTCCCTAATGAGTAATGATGTTAAGCATCTTTTCATGTGTCTGTTGGCCATCTGCATATGTTTGGAAAATGCTTATTCAGGTTCTCTTCCCGTTTTTTTAAATTGGGTTGTTTTTGATATTAAGTTGTGTGAGTTCTTTAGTTTTAGATATTAACCCCTTATAGTATGTATGATTTGCAAATATCTTCCATTCAGTAGAATGCTTTTTCGTTTTGTTGGTTTCTTTCACTGTGCAAAAGCTTTTTAGCTAGATGTAATGCCATTTTGTTTTAGCTTTGGTTGCCCTTGCCTGAGGAGACTGGTCCAGAAAATTATTGCTAAGACCAATGTCATGATATTTTTCTTGATTAACTGGTTTGATTGATCTCTCCCATTTGACCCCAAATATAAACTCCAAGAGAGAAGAAAATGGTTTGTCTTCTTCATTCTGTGTTCCTAGTGCCTGGAGCACAAGGTAGGTGCCTAATGTCTCTTAAATGAATAAAGGCATTATAGATTTGCAAGCAGGGAAGTACAGGATAAAGATGGTGCTTAAGGAGGACTTACAGATCGATAAAATTCAGGGAGATAAAGGACAGCTTAGAGGTAGAAATGATGAAACTGAAGGAGAGTACATCTATGGTGTTTCTGCCCCTTGCACCCCTCTCAATTGAATTAATCTGGCCCCCATATCTGTATGTTTTGCAAGCTCCCCAGGAGTTTCTGGTACTCAGCAGGGTGCCAGGATGGTTGTGCTTGCTCAGTGATCTGTGCTGCCCACTGAACTAGAATGCCAGTCACATATGTGACCTTGAATTTTCTGATAGTGACAATAAAGTAAAAAGAAACCAGTGAAATTTTAATTCATTTAACCTAATACTATTTCAACATGTTTTCTATATAAAAACTGTGTATATAATGTATACCTTGTTTTTTCTTTAATAGGTCTTTAAAAGTAGTGTGTAGCTTAACCCCTACAGCACTTGGCAATTTGGACTAGCCACATTTTAAGGGCTCAGTGGCCATATAGGGTTGAGAAGCCTGTACTAGGCAGTACAGAACCACAGGTCCTTTCTGGTTCTAGCATCTGACAGCTAATCCTGAGCACACCAAGATCTCTGTAATTCTGAGATACAAAGCAGGCCACCATGTACTGGGCATCACATTTCTTTCTTGTTCTTATTAAAATCCGTGTTTGTCCCCCAATATTTCTCTTTGCTCTGGATTCATTCCTATTAGCTGACTTTGGTACCTGAAAAACCCCAGCCTGGATCAATACTATCTTGGAGGTTTCTTTTCCTCGGTGAATATGGCGCAGGACCTAATTTTTAGCCAGTGGAGGTCACTGTTTACTCAAGGAGTGTCCTTGGAGGAGACTGTCTAATTCAGGGACAAATGCACACAGCAGTCAATGTGTCCTCGTTCCCTGTATTAGTGTTTCCCTTCTAATTTGGAGGAGTGACAGATTTTTAGGAAGGGAACTGCAGGTGGTCAGACCTGGCTCACCAATGTTGTCTAGAGGTGTTCCTTGGTCCTGGGGATTCAAAGTCTCATTTAATAAAAGTTGTCATCCAAAATGACAAGGCAATCAGCAACCATGTTAATTGTAGTAAAAAAAACCAAAAAACAAAACAACCCTCCCTGATGGCCCTTTTTCTTTAAAAAAAAAAAAATAAATAAATAAAATAAATGGGTTTCCATAGAGCAGAGGTCACAGTCAGCCTATAGTTAAGTCTGACCAACAGCTGTGTGACAGTGTTTGGAAAACAATTGTGCTAACGTTTACATTGGAGGGGATTTCACACAAGCATTCTGGCTTCTCCTGAAATACTGGAAGATCTGGCCACATTAGACTCACACTCTGTGAATCTGCAGCAAAGATGACTGTCTGTTGCTTTTTCAGATTGTCCTGCCCTCTTCACTTTCCCCAGGCTCCACTATTCCTGACCACTCCCCAACTCTGGTCCCTTCCCTTGTTCACACTGGTTGCTATATGTGTTTCTTGGAATGAAAGCACATACACAATTAACTGCTGTTTCAGGCTTCTTGAGTGATGGGGTGATTTGGGCGAAAAAGTGATATGTGGTTTGTTTTGGAAGATCTTCTCTTTGCCTGGCTTTGGGTTTAGGGCTGGAGATTCCTTGGCTTAGGGTAGGTAAGACCAGGTGCCCTGTTGCTTGGGCCTACCTCTTCAAGATGCCAGATATCCCAGGTGGTCAGGAGCTCTTTTCTGTAGCCCAGGGTGTGGGAGATGAAAAAAAGGGGTTAGGGGGACAGTAGGATCTTTGCTGAAGCTAGAGGGGTTGAGGATTGACCCCAATGGCTTCCTCTAAACTGTACTCCGTGAATGGGGAGTTGGACTCTTCTGCCTTTAAGGCAGTGAGAGCATCAGTTACCTGGATGACTTGTGTTAGTCACAAGTGGTGTGTGTGGGGTCCAACCCCCAGAGCTTTTTTTTTTTTTTTTTAAGTTTATTTCAGAGAACATGCACAAGCAGGTGCGGGGCAGAGAGAAGGAGGGATGGAATCCCAAGCAGGCTCTGCACCATCAGCATGGAGCCTGATGGGGGGGGAAGGCTTGAACTCCATGAGATCATGACCTGAGCTGAGATCAGGAGTCAGATGCTTAACCAACTGAGCCACTGAGGTGTCCCAGAACTTCTGATTCAATAGTTCTAGGGTGTAGGATTTGAGAACTCGCATTCCTGACAAGCTCTCATGATGCCGAGGTGGCTGAACTGGGATGACACTGAGCAAACACCAGTGCAAGTTTTCGAGGCCAAAGCAAGTTTTTTTCTTTTTTAAGGCAAAAGAGGGTGTGTGTGTGTGTGTGTGTGTGTGTATATGCGTGTGCACATGCATGCAGAGGGGAAAGGGAGAAATGATCTATTGAAAACAGGCTCTTGACCTCCTTGCTAGAATGCATGTATGATACAAGAGCCAGTATATTACCAAAGGCAGAGAAGAATGAACTCAGGCATAAGCAACACCATGGAGAAGGTTCTGGCTTTTTCCTTATCAGTGTGTTAGATACCCTTCTCAAGAAAAAAGATGAAGTGCCTCTAACTCTGGGGCTGCTTACCTGCAAGTGGATGAAATGATGTTTATCTTAGATGAAAAACAAGATCACAAGCACAGGCCCCCCTTCTGCTGGCTCTGACTGCTGTGCTGAGACCCGGAGAGGAGCTTTGGAGCAGTGTCAGCGGGTGACTGCTGAACACTCATGGTGTGCTGGGAGCTGTGTTCCAGGCTTACCTGTAACAGCTCGTTCAGTTCTCAAACCATTCCAGGGGATGTGTATTCTGTGTATTTGCATTTTATAGTTGAGATTGCCTCAGAGTTAAGTACCTTTCTCTAAAGCCACACAGTTAGTGGGTGACAGCCAAAGTGTTAGCCCGGCTCATTCAATTCTATAGCTGGAGCTCTGAAACACTGTGCCATGAGTCTGAGTGGGGTTTGAAGTGGAGGGATACCGCTGAGGTATAGGCAAGCATAGCCTATTTTGTGTCTTCAGCATTTTCTGCAAAATGGAAATAATTCCACTTCCCAGACTGTTGTACAAATCCAACTGAGATCTGTAGGTCTTCTGATATGTCATGGCCTCAGTAAGTGTTCATATACTTACCCCCTCCCTTCCCTGTGTCCCATGAGTTCCCCAGTGATTTTCACTGTACCTCACAGCATCCATTCACTTGGCATTTGTTGTACAATGTGAACGATCAGGCAGGTATAGTACCTGCAGTGTGATGGCAGGAAGGAGCTACAGGTTGATAATCTAGCTTTCCACTCTTCATTTCTACTTGCAAGTCTCCCAGAACCTTCAGACTTGCCATGCCCCCCCCCCCCCAAAAAAAAAAAAAAACCATGGGTCTCCTCAGACAGCTCTGGTTTGCTTGATGGTGCCATCTACTGTCATTAAGTTTTTTTGAGCCAGTGGCCTGCCTGTCCCTCTCCATCCATCTTTTTCAGATCTCAAACTCCTTATTTCAGCAGGCTACAGATACTGGGGGTTCTACCTGGAGAATTGCTTAAATCCTCAGGACTCTTGTCTAATTGGGCCATCTTTCAGTCCTCACCTGGATCCCTCTCTGCGTTCTAAGTGGGGCCTCCTTTTCTGCCTAGTTTGCCCCTTCCCGTAGTTTCTATGTGGCTGCCAGAATGGGTGTTCTAATGCACCTCTGAGCCCGTTGCTGCCTGCTCCATGTTCTGTAGCATCTCCTCCCTGCTCTCCTGTAACCTTTGCCCCCCTTTGGGACCCCCAGCCTCCAGGATACCCAGCCTGCCACCTTTTCTGGCATCATCCTTTCCTCATTCCCCAGCAACCTCAGTCCCTTAGAACCTGTCCTTGAAATCTCCCAGCTTGTGCCTCCATGGATTTGCTCATGACGTGTACCCTGCTGGGAAAACCGAACCCATCCCTACACTTGGCTTTTTTTCTCCCCTTTTCTGACCCCACTCAGGAACTTGCTTTCTCACACTTTGCTGCTCCACAGGATGGGGTAAGTTCTTCTGAGCTCCCATAGTCCTTGCTCAGTATCCCTTTTGTACTACAACGCACTTACCTGCAGCCGTTCCTCCAATGAATTGGAAGCTCTAGACATGTCTGTATTTCTGCATTCAAGTAGAGAGCAACCAGCCATGGTCTGGGTCTCTAAGGAGCTGGGAGTGTGGAGGTGGGTCCGGGAGCTGGGTGGAGTCATCCTGGAGTGCTGGGAGGCCAACGTTCAGAGCTTTCACACCAGCAGATCTGCGTGAAGGGCCCCTAGGGTAGCCTTTGGAGCTGCAGGGCTTAGAGGCTTAAATATCTACAGAAATCAGCATCTTTATTTCAAGACCTTTCTCTCTGACATTTCTCCCCTCAAATGCCACTTCTGAGCCACATGGAGACACATGTCCAGGAGGGTTTGACCTATTCAGGGTCTTGGTTATCAAAGGAAAGCTGAGCTGATCCAGGTTCCTAGCATGGGGTGGGGAGTGGGGAGGTGGGGCTTTGGATAGCAGGAAACATCAGTTAGGTCCAGGATTGTTTTGCCTTGCCTCACCCTGCCTGCTTGCTAGCATTTGCCTTCCCTGGCTCTCTGTGTGGACAGAGACAAGCCATTAATTAAGCCAGGACCTTTGTTTCCTGAGCTACTTTGTCCAGATGCTTCTCCCCTCCAGGCATCTCAACTGTCCCTTTGTGGCTCAGGATGCTGGTGACAGCAGTGTGAAGGGTCAGGGGGCTCTTAATACTTCCACTCTATCATGGGCTCCAGAGGCTCGGAGAAAGAGTTGAGGGCTTTCTCAGTTTCAGAGACCTGAGAAATGTTGGTGTAGTAATCTGACAGAGGGTTCAGTCTTCAGAAACTAGTAAGAATGGCCCCAGGACTCCTTGTAGGGAGGGTCATCGGAATGAACTCTTTCTTAAAAGGGTGGTTTCTTTTTCCCTGTAAGCAGTTTCCTGCTGGCTTGTATCCTGTTAACAGGACCAAAGATGACACCTATTGTAGAGTGAATTGGATTCCAGCCACACCTTCCAATTCTTCTCTTAATCTGATTCCTTATCAACCTGTGAGATGGTGGGATGGGGGCACTGGAGACTGGCTATATGATCCATCTTTTAAACATGGGGAAACCGAAGCCAGAGGTGTCAAGTGTTACTAATGAGGTCATCATTTAGCAAGTGCTCTCCAGCTTGCAGAACATTTACATGTAAATGCTTGCACTTGTTTCTTAAAATAGTGCAAGATGAAGTGTGAAACATCAGCAACTATTCTGTGCTTGTATGTGTTAGGCACTGTCGCTATCATGTGATTATTAGATATTGTCTTAGGCAATAACCCTATGATAGGTGGGATTATGCCCTATTTGTCCAGGACTCAACTGAGTTCTCAGATAAATGAAATAAGCTGTCTTCCTTAGTCTTAGAGCACAAGCACCATCTTCTGTTATTTCAGGAGGAAGGCCCCTACCCAGTCCCCAGCCTATTATCAGCAGGCTGGGGAGGTGTGTTTTGGTGCCTGAGACGGGAAGGTTCAGCGTCCACTCTTGCAATGTGGAAAATGTAAAACCTTGGGTAGAACTCGCAAATAGAGTAGTGAAATGTCCCCACTGAGCAAGTCCTTCTGGGAAACACTGGAGTTTTTGCCTAGACTTCTTCCGATTCCCGGATTGTTATTTGGGAGTTAACAATTTGTTAAGGATCCAAGCCAACCGTGTTACACGTGCAACTTGATCTTTAACTCAAGTTTCAGAATTGCCTGCTGAGACTTGTAATAGTACCCTGAACCTGTAAATGAAGACTTGGGAAATGCAGAGAAGTTGAATTATTTGCTCCAGGTCACATGGCATGGTCAGTCTGTAAGTTGCATAACCGGGATTTGGATCTCTGCCTGGTTGACCCGGAGGCCCTCCAAATTATCTATTTTAGTGCACCACGAGGGAGCCTGAAAGCAGATTATGGCTGCCCTATACAGCACCTTTGAGCAAATTAAGAAAAAGTGTCTTTGCTGGGCATGAGAAATTAGAAAAAGGAAGCATTTCCAGTACAACCCTGAGATGTGGCTCAGAGCCAAGCCTGGTGGGAGAGCAAAGGCATCCTTCTCTCCATCCCCAGGGTACAGTGCTACCCTGAGGTGTGGGCTGCAATTCTGACCCACTGTCCAGATGCACTTGTGCACTGAAGTTTGTTTCCATATGTTTCTTCTGGATCCTCAACCTGTGGTAGTCAGAGATGGGCCTTGCTTGTTGTCACGAACCGGTGTCTTGGTACTATAGTGAAAAGCACGTGCCCTGTGTCAGCCTGGGTTTGAATTCTGCCTCTGTTTTTTCTAATAACCAGGAATAAGCCACATTACCCTGTGTTCCCGGAGTTTTCCTCCAGGGGTTATTGAAAGGATTAAATAAGCAGTGCATGCACAGTGCAGGCCTCACTGGGTCTCAGTGTCTGCTGGTGGTACTGGGAGAGTTGCCTGAAGGCTCCTCTCAAATAAGTCACCAGTGTTTTGCCAATGAGCCTGCCTCCCAGGCTCTTTTCATCAGCTGCTTTAGCATGGTAATCAGAGGCCCATGAGGATCTAATTAGAGATGGATAAACAAGTCAGGAAAAGTAGACACTCATTATTGGCGCACACACACCCAAGGTAGCATTACCATAAGTCTCTGTTCACCTCTATAGCTATAAAGCTTGGGTGGAAGTATCCCAGAAGTGAGAGTTCTTGTGTCCCCGTAGGAAGCTCCTATTCATCCTTCCTCATCCCAGCTTAGAGCTCTCATCTGTGAAACTTTCCTTGATGGTAGATATATTAAACCCCTAGTTCCACTTTAGGACATTCTTTACATGCAGGGAACACCTACTTGCGAATTATTCAGTTGTTTATGTTGGTAGTAAGGGAGCACCTACTATGCACAAGATTCTGGCACCAGGCATGGAAGCTGGTTTCTCTTTTTCCTTGGCATTTTTTGGTTCCTGGCTGTGTTGAGCAGAATGCCTCATTCTGTTTCTGCACCCAATTCAAAGACTTCCCTGGGCTCCCCACTTACCCCTCTTCTCACTCTGGAGTTAACTCCTGCACATGGCTGAGGATGGCTGAAGGAGCCATGTGTGTATTGGCCAAAGTCTTGTGTGGATGCAGCAGAGGTACTGAGGTGAAGCCCAGGAAGGCGGGCACGTGAGCCATGCTGGGTGGGACTTAGCAAGGCGAGGACAAGGATTCTGACCTTAGGCTCCCTGCACTGGTGAGGGTGAGTGGGGAGTGCGGTGGCTTCCAGGGCTGACTTTACCACCTCACTCCCAGTATGTTTGTGCCTTCCCTTGGTTGGGGAGGCTTGAGTGCAACAGTTCTTACAGTGCTGTGTGTACATCTGGGCGAGGAGGAGAAGGGGAAAAAAAAAACCCACAAAAAACAAACAGCTGGTGAAGGAGGCCAGCTCAGCAATAAAGGCATTGCTGCAACAACCAATAGCCTTGACCTACAAGAAACATTAAACCATCTTGACAGCAACCATTTTGTGCTGCAAAATACAGAGAGACACTGGAAAGACGGCAGCTGCAGGAGAGGTCTAAGGCTAGAGGGGTGGAGGATTCTTGCATACCATCAGGATTTTTATTAGTAATTACCTTGTGAGGGAGAGTACCAAGGACAGAGGCAGCAGGGAAGGCCTTTTGAGAAGGTGCAGAAAAGCAGTGGTGTGATGTGGTAATAAGTAGCCTGGGAAGGAAATCTCATTTCATTGTGTGGACAAATCTCCATGGAACTGAGCCCCTTACAGTCCCAGCTTTGCTCTTGTTGATAGTAAAACACCTGGTTTCATCGGCAGCTCTGCACTTGCTGGACAGAGGTAGGATCCTGAGCAAGATATTTAATACCTTTGGAGCTACCGTTTCTGTCTGCAAAATGAGGATCATTTTAGCTGTGGGGTTTAAGAGACCATGCATATAAACATCCTGAACAGTGCCTGGCAGGGAATAGCCATGACCAAGTGAAATGTAACTACTATAATTTTGGGGAGACTACAATGGTCGTGATGGTATTAATGTTAACACTAGCTAGTGGAAAAAAGAAATCCCATGGTTTTAGTTGCATAAAACCATAGAAATCTGTTTTCTTGGATGTGTAACCGTCCAATTAGGGCTGAAGGTGAGAGGGTGGGTTTCTTCTCTGTGTTGACTCAGGGACCCAGGCTGTTTGCATTTTGATTTAGAATCTACCAAGACTTCAGAGTCCACAGCCAGTAGAGTGGGAAGAGGGTGGACAAAGTGTCCCTACTTCCCGACAGCCCTGGCTTGGATGTAATCCATGGCATTCCTGCCCACATCACATTGATGAGAATTGGTCACATGGTCTCCCCTGATGACCAGGAAGGAACTTCATCAGTGATTAAGTGGGAGCTCCCTTGGAACTGCACACTGTTGGAGGTACACCCATTTTTTTGTGAGCAGTTAGCTTTCTCTGCTCCAGTGGTATTGGGTAGGTGACAGTCTGGGGTGACATAGATGCCTTAGGACAAAGCTAATAGTAGCCAGGTCAGTTACAGTGGGCAGTGGCTTGATAATCAGTTATGCGGAGGCTTGCTGCTCAAAGTCCTCTGTAGCCCCAGTAGCACTCGCTTCGCTCAGGAGCTTGCTTGACCTGAAGAATCTCAGGCTCCACCCCAGACCTCCGGAGTCAGAATCTGTATTTACAATCTCACACACTTCGACTGTGTAGATTCCAATTTATCTGGTCTTGGGGTGTGCATTGTTTCTAACAGTGCTTAGGTGATGCAGGCGTTGCTCATCTACGGACTACACTTTGAGTAGGGGACGCCAACGTCCAAAGGTCAACCTCTTCCTGAACGAAGTGAAGTTTTTTCCAGTGGCTGTGTGAAATGGGGGCTTCCCACTTTGCCTTCCTTATGCTGGTGGTCATCTACCCTGCATGGGCGGTGGTGCTGCAAGAAGGTGGCTGAGGAGGACTCGAAGCTTCTTGTTTTGTCTGAGGAAAGAGGAAATCCGGAGAGCACCCACAAAAGGCCAGCAGCTGGGTGTTTACTGATATTTGGTGGCTGAACAGAGACACCCTTCTCATATAGAATCCGTCTCTGGGCGGACGTGAATCTCTGTCCAACTGAGCTCACTTGGAGTTGTCTGTAGCGAGCGGTGTTAATGAAGCCTGTGCTAGAGTCACACAGGTAATCACCCTCTTCCTGTTCTCCTTTCCCCCTTGTGACAGTTCATTCTTTTGGAAAAATTCATTAACCTACTGTAACACTTTTCACTGGTGACAACTCTAAGTAAAAGCACGCTGGCATTTCTTGCTTTTTCACAGACTATTCTCTCAGCTCCCTGAGAGTTGCACATTTTAGAAGAACAAAAAAAAGTCTTGTTTTGAGATCAGTGGCCCTCATGTAAAAATCCCTGAGCTCTGAGGCTCTGTGGATGCCTTGAGGTGATTCTGGCATCAGCTGATGGCCAAGACATTTTAGAAATTGTAGACTGGAGGGAGGGTAGGGATGTAATGTACATGCATCACCTACTGTGTGCTGTACTTAGCCAATGTAGCTCTGTAATCTTCTATTTTTTAATGTTTATTATTTTGCACATGTGTACGGAAGAGAGTGGGAGAGCAAGCCAGCAGGGAGGAGCAGAGAGAGAGGGAGACACAGAATCTGAAGCAGAATCTAGGCTCTGAGCTGTCAGCACAGAACCCAAAGCAGGGCTCATAACTCCTGAACTGTGCAATCATGACCTGAGCTGAAGTCAGATGCTTAACCAGCTGAGCGGCCCAGGTGCCCCAGCTCTGTAATCTTCTAAACCACACAAATAGGGAAGGGAACTGATAGTAAATGTTAGGTGCTCTGCTGGGTGCTACCTACTGTCTCTTTCATTTGCCATTTAATCCGTTTGCAACTCTGAACATTAGACCTTATTGTTATAGGTAAAAGAAGGTGAGGGTGGGGAAAGGTTAAGTAAACTATAAAGCCAGGATTTAAATACAACTCTTACCCTGAATGTCTTCCAACTTCATTGTAGGGTCACTGAATGGGAGCCAGGTGGCAGACTTTTTTTTTTTTTTTTTTTTTTTTTTTTAGGAGTGAGTTGGTCTCCTATAGTCCTCAGATTCATAAGATTGCCCAGCTCCAGGGTTGAGAAGTCTAGTATGGTAGTTAAGAGCATAAGCATAGATCCACCTGTGTTTAATTCCTGCCTCAGCTGGGAGTTTAATCAAATTAGCCTCTCAAAGTGTTAATTTCCTCAAATGTAAAATTGGGATAAAAATAGTACTGCTCTCATAGGAATAATGAAATGATAGTATAAAAATGTCAATGTCATGCCAGATATACAAAATAAGCACTTAACAAATGCTAATTATCGGTAATATTTGTAGAATCAAGCCGCTTTTGGCTGACAGGGACAGATATCACTCAACTTAGGTTACATGAAGAGGATAGGGTTTTTACAAAGCTATGAAGAACAGCCTGACTGGAAAGTCAGATATTGAGATTCTTTTTTTTTTTTTCCTCCATCTTTCCTGGGGCCACATGTGCTCCTCCTGTCTACTCCCCTTTTTGGATCTGGGCCATCATTCTCTTGATCAGAGTCCTGTTACCTTTTTGCTCTACTCTGTTGAGTCTGCTTAGTTAGGCCTGAGTCTGAATGCCATTTTATCCTAAGCACATGCCATCGATCACTTATAGATTCTCAGGACTTGATTGAGAATTAATAGGCATCTTGTTAGTTGAAGGCCAGCAAACTAATGGACCTCTTCATCAGTGGATGGGGTTCACTCCCTGCTCTAGGGGCCCTCTTCATGAAGCACAGTGGGTGAGGCGAGCAGACAAGTAGGTCTAGAATAGGGATTTGGGTTTTTTTCCTTTGGTGTGTTTTTGTAATTTCGGTTGGGCACAGGTTATTGATTGGCTTATTGAAGGACAAGAATTTTATTTTTTTAAATGTATGTATCTTTAAACACCTTATTTTTGAGAGAGTTGGGGAGGCAGAGCATGAGGGGGACAGAGGATTTAAAGCAGGCTTTGCACTGATAATGGTGAGCCGAACGTGGGGCTCGAACCTATGAAATGTGAGATTATGAGCCGAAGTCTGATGTATAACTGAGCCACCCAGGTGCCCGAAAGGAGAAGAATTTTAAAATTAAGATTCCAAGGTGATGAAAACCATTTCCTCAGAAATGATGAATTAGTAGAAAAAGCAGGGAAGGGTAATTTCATGTGTTTGGACCCATTATAAGAAGGGTCTGTCCTGTGTCTCAAGCCTTAGCACCCTTTTGGGATTTTACACTCTGCATTGAGCAGGCCGACCTTGATAGAGGTTTCTCTGTTTCTGTCAGTCTCTTAGACCTTTAGATGTAATTGCCATTACTTTTCATTAAAGATTTTCTTAGAGAAAACTGCTTTCTTACCTGTTTTGCCGTTTCCGTGGCCTGAACATCATTCATAAATTCTGGAGGCAGGATTTTGTCTTCGTTTAAAGATTTAGTTTACTGGCAATTATGGACAAACCAATGCAGCCCATTGAAGAACTTCCCAAATAAATACCAAAAACTCTGGTAGAGTCAGTTAATTACCTGTGACAGGGTGTTATGAGCCCTGAATGGAAGCTTAAGCAAATGACTTAGGGCTTAGAGGAAGAATCCACATTGACCTGGAATCTTTTCTTCTTTGGTCTCCTACTTTTCCCAGACCCTTTTCAGTTAGTTGGGCCTGAAGGCTCCTGTTGGCCAAGGGTCTGTAGGTGGCCATGTCCCTGTGGGGCAAAAATAGTGAATTGTTGGTACAACACTTCTACACACGAGCAGACCCAGTGATTGAGGAAGCTACGCGTTCCAGATCATGTAGCTACAATAGAATGGTGGAGCTCCTGAGTGATTGTGTGGAGCACAGCCCCTACCAATCCATGATGGGCATATAGCACGGATAATAAAATGGGCATTTATTGTGTTATATCACTGACATTTGCAGTTTGGAGATTTGGCTCCGTGGTGTCATCTAGTCTATTCTGCTTAATTCAGCAAGGCAGTGTGTTATCTACTCGTAGTTCCTGTGGAGTGGTAGTTTAGTCAGGGAGATGTGGAGTTTTCAAATCATCATGCAGGTGAACAATGGAAATTTTGAAGTGCTACAGGGTGTCAGCTGTGTATGGTGAAATGTTCGTAGTGCTCTCTACTGAGCATGGGATTAGTCAGCTTTGGCATGAGCTTATGGCTTCATCATAAATTTGAAGTGAAAAAGTCCTTTTTGCATTGCTATGAAGAGATAAGTGCGTAAAGTGAACTCCCACCTGAGTCAGACACGATGGTAGTACTCAGGGCAGCCTCATGAAAGGACTTCCCTTTTCTGTATTAATAATTGTAATAATAGAGTTATAACTAATTTGTCAGGCTAGGTGAATGATCCAGACAAATCTGTTCTCATGGAGCTTACAAACTAATAGGTAGGTTTCCCCAGAGTTGAAATCAGGGGGCAGGAGGAAATCGGGGGGCCAGGGGCCCAGTACCAGCAGTACAGACATGGCTGCTGAGGTCCAGCTTTGTAGCCAGGGACGATTTCTAGGGAATGGAGAGTCACTAGGCACATACCCTGAGAGAGACTGCTTTTCACCTTTTTGTAAAGTATGGCTCTTAACATTTGCTCAGTTATTCTCTATAGGTGCCAAACCCCTTACTGATATGTATATGCTTAGTTCGTTGAGAAACGGCCTGGCTGATGAGATGTACAATCTCTTGGGACCATACCTGATTAGGTGGACATGAAGCAGGTATAACACATGCAGGATGATAGATGTGTATGAAGCTGTTATGAGTTCCTTGAAGAGGACGACTTGGACTTGTCCCCTGCAGTGCTTAGCACACTGTGTAGCACTTACAGGTTTCTATTAAATGCTTAATGACAGAACAGACACTACATTTTACTTACAAAGCAGTCGATTCTTGTTACGATCTGATACATTCTATTGATTCATCTTACAGGATGCTATTTTGGTTTATATGTCAACTTGGCTGGGCCATAATCCCCAGATAAGTGGTCACACAGTATTCTGAGTGTTTCTTTTGATCAGTGTTTTGGATGAAACTAACATTTAGATTGAATAAAGCACAATGTTCTGTGTCATGTGGGTGGGTCTCATCCAATCAATTGAAGGCTTGAATAGAACAAAAGACTTTCTCTGAGCCAGAGGGAATTCTGCAGCAGACAGCCTTCAGACTTCCCTTGCAATATTGACTCTTCCCTCAGCCTGATGGCCCACCCTAAAGATTTTGAACTAGCCAGCTTCCATAATCAATCTCTTTCTATACATATGCACGTCTCATCTATTGGTTCAGTTTTTCTGGAGAACTATGTCTAATAAAGATACTCATTTAACCTCGCCAATCCCCACATTTATTTAGTGTCTACTATGTGGCAGGGATTGTTGGGGAAGCCAAGAGGAATAAACCATATTATCTGCTTTCAATCTCTTTATTAATTCATCATTTAGAAAATACTTACTAGGTACCTCCTATGTTGCAGGCACTGTTCTAAGCACTTGAGATACAGCAGACCTAAATTCTTGCCCTCATGAGAGCTGATGGTGAAGCAGGGGAACATAGGCAATAAAGTGTACAAGTAAAAAGTAAAATATGTAGATAATGATAGGTAATATAGGCACATCTGAGTTTGGCAGCGTGCTAATTTAAAAAGGGTAGTCAGAGAAGACCTGACAAGATGATATTTGAGCAGACCCCCCCCCCCCGCCCCCCCAAAGGATACACAGAAGTGGACCATGGTCTGTTTTAGAAGAAGGCCTCATGCTACTTACAAAGGTCCCCCTTCTGAAGCCACCTGGCCTATTTCAGCCAGAGAAGGGAGGCTTGTGTGGCTAAGTTGGAGGGAACCTAGCATGAGAGGGTGTAAGATTATGGCTCATGTCATGTAGAGTCTTTTAGACCACTGTACGAATTTGGTTCTTCTGATTGAGATGGGACACTATCTGGGGACTTTAAGCAGAGATATGCCATTTAAACAGACATGCTTTGAAGGCTCATGCTGGCTGATCTGGGGAGAATAGAGTGTAGGGGGCATAGGCAGAAGCAGGAATTACACTTAAGCAGTTATGAACTGATGTTGGCTTGGATCATAGTGGCAACAATGGTGGTGGTAAGTGGTTGAGTTCTGAATATAGCTTGAAGGTAGAGCTGATAGGACTTGATGATGGATTAGATGTGGCATGTAGGAGGAGGGGGGAGTCAAGGATGGTTTCAAGGTTTTTGGTTGGACCAAATTCAAATGATGGACTTATCATTTACTGAGAGTTGGTTGGTGGAGCATCAGAGAATAAACTAGGGTAGGTCAGCTTCTGATGGCTCCAAAATTCAGGTGTTAATTCTTGATTAACAATTCTAGTTTTGTCCTTCAAGGAGAAGAGCCAACTGTGTTGCTAATCTTCATTCTTAAACCAGGATTTCCTATTGCTTTCTATGTCCCTTGGGGTATCTTAAATGGCTGCAGCAATTCAGATTTTTGGAATTCTGCTACTGTAAGATATTTATATCCCTGAAGTCTCAGAAATCATGCTTAGTTATGGGTTAAAGTCAGCACCACCATTAAGGGCTTGGGCTTTTGAGTTGGTTTCTTTGAAATTGCAACCATGTTTACATTTGAACAGCTTTGTGACTTGGGGTAAATTCCTCCTTCCCTGTATCTCATTTCCCCAGTTAGGATACAATGATAATAATAGGTGTGTGGTAAGGGATAGTATGTGCTTAGTGTAGTGACAATATGTATTAGTGTATAGAGTCTCACCTGGCATGGATGAGTTCTCAGCAACTGTTGGCTACAATTCTGTTATGAGCATTAAGTACAGCTCTGGGGAGTTTGTACATCTGTTGAAAATTGTTCGTTGGTCAGTTTCACATCTGTGGTTTAGGATAGAAGAGGATGTGCCCTGATCCCAAACTTGTTCTCACTCACTGATGCCAGTGAGTACAGTGGTCTCTGAAACTTCGTTCAGATTGAAGGAAACCTCCTCTATTCTTTTTTCCTAGTATATTTGCTTCTTTTTGAAAATAAGATTTAAGAAGCTTTTCTCCCCTATGTGGCTTTGCTTGCCAATTGTAAGGCTAGTCATACCTATTTGTTGATATGGTCCTACATTTGCCTGGTCCCTTTTCTTCTGGATAGTCTGTCATTTTTCATGCTGAAAAACCTGTAAGAATATTTAACATTTATTGGAAGTTATGAATCAGCCACTGGGTTAAATAGGTTTTAGGCTTTATCTCATTTAATTATCACCATAGCACTGATAATCATCCCTTTTCTGCAACTATAGAAACTAAAGCTGAGAAATTAAGTATCTGGCTGATCTGGAACTTGGTCAACCTTAAACTCCTGCTTTTAGACCCTTTCCATGCTCCGTCTTAACAGTACACATGCCTTTTGAGTTTATTGCCCCTTCTAGTCCTGTCTTCCTGCTCTTTTTTTACCCTGTCTTGGTCCTTGTGTCTTGGTGGAAAGTCCACAATGACAGAGCCAAAAGGGGCAGAGCCCATACTGTAATGAGCATGTACCACCCCCCCCCCCATCATCGTCTGAACTCCTGAGATTGGGTGTACTGTTCTCACCACCTGCTTCAAGGAGGTTCTGTCAGCGTTCCCAGAAATGTTTCTGTTGCCCAAGGAAGTGGAAGCAATTGTGCCCAGAGAAGGTTATTAGTGAAAGGGTGGGGCAGAATAGAAACCAGGGAGAGATTGGGAGTTGGAATTATGGTTTTCCAAGTTGAGGAGTGAGACTGACCATCACATAGGCCTTAAGTTTGACCTATTTTCTGGTATTTGGCCTTGGCCAGGTTTCTTTCTCTGAATGGCAATGGTGCCTGCCTTGAACTATTGAGATAACTATCTGAAGGGACTGGTGCAGTACCTGGTAACTCCATACATGCTCTTCCCTTTGTACCCCTTAAATGGTTGAGGAACACTTTCTCCAGCCAGCAACCTCCACTCCTCAGAGTGATAGGAACTCAGGATTTTCACTCGAAGTCTCTGTGTTCAAGCATAGCATTGTCATTGCCAACTGGATGAACTTGGACAAACAACTTTGCTTATTGTTTCTTGTTTATGTCTGAAATGAAATACTGTACACTTGGATGAAGCATTATGATAAAGCTCAAAATATAAAATTCCTCCTAGGTTTTAGTGAGAAATGTGTACAGAAATCATTTTCTGAATCCTGCCCTTCCCGTCTCTCCCATTCTCAGATTCCCGTGTGTGTGGGGGCTTTGAGAGTGGGAGGAAGGCTGTAGGTTATTGCCTATGTGGTAATGCTCAGCTATGGGGTGGGGGGATCTCTGTTCACATAACATTAAAACTGAAATATCTTTGACTTTATGTCGAGGGGCACCTGGGTGGCTGAGTTGGTTAAGCATCTGACTCTTGATTTTTGGCTCAGGTCATGATCTCACAGTTCATGGGTTCAAGCCCCCTGTCGGGCTCTGTGCTGACAGCAAGGAGCTTGGGATTCTCTCCCTCCCTTTCTCTCTCTGTCCCTCCCCTATGTTCACACTCCTGCTCTTACTCTCTTATAATAAACAATAAAAAAAAAAACTATGTTGAAGCATGTTTTAATCCAGATGGTAGCTTTAAAGATGTTGCAGACAAGTCAGCATAGTGTTTTGTGTCCACCCCTTCACCTCATAGGTTGTAAGAGGATATAAGGGTAAAATGTGGACCATCTATAGGGCAAAGTTTTATAAATGAAGTTGCTGTATAAGTTCTGAGTATTACTGTAATTGTATACCAGTGTGCCTTTTGCTCGAAAAATATTTCACTTGAGACCCAGTACTTACGCAATAGCAGTCAACTCTCTAAGTTGACCAGTACATTGATTCCCTACAGGAGGGTGGCAGAATATGGAGAAAACTAACAATTGGTGTCAGGGACAGCTTCTGTGGGGAGGTGAGCCCCAGGCCGGGTAATCCACATGCACTTGCAGGGACAGGGTGTGAAGAGCTCTTCAGGGCTGGAGGTGGACCTGAGTGGTTGGGGACAGAGCCCAGGCATCTAATCCTTGTGCTTTTCTGCTGCTGACAGAAGTGCCTCTTGCTTTTTATGAGAGAATATGAATGAATTCTATTAGTTCAGCTATGCAGGAAGAGCTCTCACCCTGCAATCGATCCCCACGCTGTCAGTAGGCAACTGAGATGTTTGAAGTAGATGAGCAGCCAGCCCCTCTTCCTCTACCCACCTCTGCCTTCATTGTCAACAGCTCATGGAGACCTCCTCCCATGAATCTTCAGCCTGGCCTCACCGAGGTGGGGAGAAGGGAGTGTTTTCTATTTTGTAACTACTGACTATCAGGCTTTGTAAGCACCCTTAGATTTCAGGGTAAATCATTAATATCCAATTTGGGAAAGTCAGTCGTATGTAATAGCAGCATTGGCAAAGTAAATGGAAAGTGGAAGGCTGTGAGCAGGGTGTTAATTATCCTGTGCTATAGATAGAGTGCGAGCAGGTGTATATGGGTTCCATCTATCCGGCTGCCGTGGCTGTACTGCCATTCACGTTCATGGGGGTATATCTTGTTCCCTGCCAAACAGCCCTTAAGCCCCAGTAATAATACTGTGAATTCAGAAAAAATAGAATCTCCTTTGATAATGTTATGTGAGGGCATAGCATTTTCGAGAACCACATCCCATCCCCTCAGGCAGGTTTTGTTAGAATAACTGTTCTGGATACTTTTCAAACACACACTTGAGTAAATGAGACCAAATGTCACGTTTGGGAATCATAGCAAATGGGTCTGGGATGAGGGTCTCCCAGCTTACATGGAGATTATAAATGTACCCTCAAGGTGAGTATGATTATATACACAAAATGAGTGAAATTATGGAAATTTAAGCAATTGGCCCTAAGATAATCGGTATCCTCTTGGTTCCAGTTCCTTTTTGGTCTTTTGATATCTTGTGTCATCTAATTACGGTCTCATGATTCTGTCTCCCTTCTGCTGCTTGGTTCTGGCAATTTCCACTCTCAATTCAAATAACTGTCATTGCTTTTAAAGATGCCTTGTGTGTAGCATTGTTTTAATGTTCTTGTGCTGAAAGACCTCTTCAGGAGGGGTGAGGGTAGTCAGGATAACAGAAGGCAAAGAGCGTAGACTACTGCTACTCTGCCACAGGAAGTCTTGGGCTGGGAGACTGGGAATCTTGAAGTCCTCTTAGGACTGGTGACCAGGCTTTGGCTCCATCCTGGAATGGCTTGTTCTCTAGCTGTGTGGGTTGAGGTAGACCAGCTTCTTTGCAAGAGGCCTTGGGGTCCAAGGCCGTAGGAGGCCACTTCCCAGCTTTAGCGGGGTCTGCTCTCTTTTTAGCCATATCTTCTGTGGGGCCACAAAGGAAGACTCACACTGTGAATATTTGGGCTGTGTATAGGGCCACTGAGTTGCATCACTCCATGGTGGCCCTGTGGATTTACAAAACAACACTTTGCTGAGTAAATAGGGTGTACACTTGTAGAATGAGGATCACAGCATTAGATGAAACAACAGCTACACATGCGTGCACACATACTCCCACATCTAATTATTAGCTTCGTAGAACAGTGTTTTCTGACTTAATCTGGGAGAGGAGGAAAACTTAATGTGATTTTTATTTCCTTTCTCTTTACATTTTCTGCTTCATCCTTTTCTTTCCCGTAAATTTACTTGAATTTGTCTCATAGAGATTGGGACTGGAGATTGAGATTAGTTTACAAATAAATTTCTTTGTAATGATTGTAGTCCACTATATATCAGACACTGGTCAGAACAGTTTACATTCAATCCTCACAAGAGGACTTATTTTTAATATTTACAGTAAGTTTATAACCATATTAACAATTATCTGGACAACTTATTTTGCTCATTTTATCGTTCTTATTGAGAGGACCTCCTCACTTGATTTTCTGGCTTTGATTCCTCTTTTCACAATGTGGGGTGTGTTTATTTGGGGGATGATATACGTGGTGAGCCTATTTGGAAGAGCTTGCTTCTGTTGTCCTTGGACATGTATGAGAGTTTACAAGGATCAGAATTCTGAAGCCACAATCTTTACTATGAAAAATCCCATAGAATTAATTGATGTAGGATTTTAGGGAAGACGTTTATCACCTAATCTGATTTTTGTTCCTTTGTCTTAGTGTGCCTTGTTGTGTGCTTAGAATTTTGTTCTTTAGCTTTGAAATAAAAAGGTACTAGGATCAATAAGGTGTGGCTATCATTTTATTTTGGCCTTTGACTCCAGGATCCTTTTTTTTTTTGACTCCATTTGGCCCTTAGCAGGCAGCTAGTTGGGGTTTTCCCACATGAATATACAGCAGGAAAAGCAGTAAAGGAGATGATGACTCTGCAAGGGAGCAATTATAACGATGAACAATGGAATCTAAATTAGACTAAGCGAAAAGTAAAGACAGCAGGGGAGTAATGGATAATGCAATAATGGAGGAAGTCAATGCATTGGAGGTCTCGATGAGGATAAATAATAGTCTTATTGGGGGTGCTAAAGTAAACTGACGAGAAGAGAGAAGGGCCTGAAAGAACTGAAAAAGATTCTGTGGTGGTTCAGTTTCATTTAAGGAATGCCTACAGTATGGGGGGCAGTGCTGGAATGGAGTGGAGGATGGTATGGAGGTCAGGTTGCTGATCAGCAAGCTAGGTTTGGGGGTAGGTTATCCACTGTGATGTTAGATTGGCCAAGAGGATGCCAGAGGTGGAAGGGCAGATGCTGTTTTTGGGAGTCTAGAATGAGTGCAGGTTTGACTTGGTGGCCAGTAGATGATAAATTTGTGAAAGGTGGATGGGTGACAAGGAGTGTCTCTGAGTAAGATGGGGGAGGACTGTTTGGAAGCACAGTGAAGGGGGTAAGGAGGATTCCTACCATCCTCTCACTGAGAGGTAAATTGAAAAGGCCTCAGCAACTGCTTGGGAAGGCTTAGGGTAGACAGTAGTGTCAGGGATAGCCAGGTTAGAGAGGAAGAGGGAAGGGGACGAGTTCAGAGAGCAATGGGGGAATTTTCTGGCCAAAGGCCATGTGTTCCAGAGGATGTAGTGGAGAGGTAGGGTGGATTAGAGTGGAGGAGGGTGTCCAGATTAATACTAGGGTGATGAATGACCAAGAAAATTTTGAGTAGTTACTCAGGTAAATAGGTGTGGCTCTTCTCATGGGCATGCCACCTGTGCAGTCACACAGTGGCCCATGTTTAAAAGGGTTCTATGCTTTGTGTAAGGTTCTGCTGTTATCTTAAATTTTATAATGCACTTTTTTTTTAATGTTGATTTTTGAGAGTGCATGTGCACGAGCAGGGTAGGGGGAAGGAGGGAGACACACACACACACACACACACACACACACACACACACACACACACACACAATCCAAAGCAGGCTCTGAGCTGTCACACAGAGCTCAACATGGGGCTCAAACTCACCAACTGTGAGATCATGACCTGAGCCGAGGTCAGACACTTAACCAACTGAGCCACCCAGGTGCCTCTGATGCCTTTTGAACAAGGAGCCCTACATTTTCATTTTGCTAAGAGACCCATGAATTGAGTTTTGTAGTTGGTCTTGGGATGGGGTTTAGGTATGACCATCTCTTGGAGGACCATGTAGTCCCCATACTGTATTTGGTACTGTGAGTGTGCTGGGCTGACTGGTCAAGATTTTGCCAGATCTTTCTTCCTTTCCCAGAGGGGCTGGTGTAAACTGTTTTGTCAATCAACTGTCCCAAGGCTCAGCACCACTTCCTTCCCATACATCTCCTGCTTATGTCTCTTATGCTAACTTTGTGAGTAGTTGGTGAGCAAAGGAATGAGCCATCAACTTTTCTTCAACCCAGACAGTTCTATAGGAGGCATTATAGAAGTTCCTAACTTGAGAGTATCCTTACTTCCTCTGTTTCCACTACCGATTACAAATTTTCCTCTAATTTTATGAACTTTGGTCTTTTAATGAGAATGGGGCAGGAGGTGCAATGAGGAAGAAAAAGTTATATGTGTCCAAATTGTCATTATAAGAGAAGGCTTTACTTTCTCTTTCTTGATAAGTTATTTCTTAACTCTTTTTAAAGTATCTGGGCATATATCCTTATCTGCCAAGTCCTCTTTGCTCCAAGAGATGCTTGTATCATTAGACATAGCTGATGACTCTAGAATTTAATTTTGGGAAGTTGCCAGTACTCGTTGTTGCTCAACTATTAATGCAATAAAAGAGAACTATTCACTATACAAAAATGAATTTAGGGTTGGCCTAGCAGCAACTGATGTAGTATCAATGGGTTACTTCCTTCTGGAAAGAAACCTTTTATTTATTCTCTTCCCTCTATGTAACCTGTTGCCTCTGTTGACTATAGATACTTAGAAATACCAACATCATCAATTTACTGCTGTATTTCACATTGTGTGAGGGGGGGGGGAAATCTCAACTAGCAGAGATTAGTTTCTGTGCATTCAAAATGAGATCTAAATAAGCAAGACCTACAAGGGGAATGACCTTATTTATCCTGGTCATTCTTCACCTTTTATCTCAACCTAAGGAGGGATGAAAATCGAATACTTTTTGCCTTCAAACCTGCCGTGTGGCCTGTGTAGCCTGTGACAGTTACGTATGGGAGGAGGAGGATTCATGGGAGCTTTTGAATGTCATTGGCTCAGCCAAATACCAGGGCTTTCTCTTCACTTCAGAAGAGTACAGATTTCTAATGAAGATGGTTACAGAATTAGCCTATCACTGGAATTTATTACACACTTACTGTTACTTGTCAGCTCCCTACTTTTGCCACTTGAGATGAAATGACAATGCTGTGGGGCTTATTTTCTATTTCTCATATGCAGAAGCTGACACACATTAAGGATGTTGTGAGCGCAGCCACACCTTGGGCTGTTGCATTGAAGTCGTTGACAGAACCAAGCATGCCTAGAAATAAAAAGCATGTGTTTTTCCAATCCTCTAGTTTCATAATCTGGACCATGCTGTGTGGAACCGTAAAGATCTAGTTCTACAATGAAAATGGATGTTGAAATAAGGTCTAACTGGAGGTCCTCTGGTCATTTGGGGCAAGGTGCATGCTTGGGCTGGTGTCCATTTGGACACCAGTGGGGAGAAGACTTGGCCTTTTAAAGGACTCACGTTTGATGCATTCTGCCCTACTGGATTCCCTGTTTGTCTCTAGTCCAATTCCTAGGTATGTTCTGATGCTTTTATTCTCAGCCTGCTGGTGGGAAGTAACCTGTGTGAGCACATGTGCGCGCATGAAGCCTGAAAATAAGAGTTAAGATACTTAGCATTTGGCAGATTAGCACTTCAACTACAGGTGTTAAAATTGTCATTCTCCAGCAAAAGGGTAAATCCCAACCTGTATATTAACCTTTTAGTTTTTCCTTTGTGGATAAATACTGAAAGGAAAAAAAATGTGTTTTGGCTTTCTTAAAATCTTGTTTCCTGTCTCCCACAGATTATGTGTACTCCTTTACCTCTTCTGTCCAGCTCTGCCTGATCTGAAGTTTTGGAACCATATTTATATTGCTGTGATGATCTTCCAGCAGCCTGTCTTTGACTCAGATGCACAACAGGAGTGCATCTGGGCATGTCATGGATGGTAGTATCATGCCAGTGACCTTTGATCCATCTGGGCTTGGAGTTGGCTGAGAGCCTTGGATTTGAGGGGCAAGTGTGATTTTCTTCTTTTTTTTTTAACTTAACATTTATTTTTGAGAGAGAGACAGAGCATGAGCGGGAGAGGAACAGAGAGAGAGGGAGACACAGAATCCAAAGCAGGCTCCAGGCTCTGAACAGTCAGCACAGAGCCTGATGCAGGGCTCAAACTCAAGATCACGACCTGAGCTGAGGTCAGACCCTTAACCATCGGAGCCACCCAGGGGCCCCTGCAAGTGTGATTTTTCTAGTAAAATACCTGGCTTTAATACATACAGGGAAGTTGGCCAAATTGGTGGAGATTCCACTTGCTTTCCAAAGAGAGGTTATATCTCGACAACATCCATTTCCCCCTAAAGCTTGGACTCTTTAGTATTACGGGATGTCTACCCATATAAAAGATAGAACTTGTGCTTTCTGTATGTTTTTTCTAAGCAACACACTAATGGTCTCTTGTTCTTCTTTCCTTAACTATTCGTATGTACAGAATATACTTTGAGGGCTAGAAGTTCAGAGACTAAGAAACCCACTGTGACCTTAGATAATAGGCATGTGAAATACTGATTACCAACACAGTAAAAGTCATTATATCATGATAGGTAAAGGGTATCTGAGAACGTCTTCCAGAAGACAATAATATCTTTGAGAGAATTTGGAGAGTGGGTATGAATTTTCCCCACTGAGAAGGCAGGAGAAATGGGTCTTGAGGAAGGAAGAGGGTTATGTGAAAGGGTTTGGCTTGGTTGGGAAGGTGTGGTTGGGCTCACATAGCACGAGGGTGTGGAGGTAACAGGAGGAAGTGAAGTTGAAAAAATGTGTGGCCGGTTTGAAGGCCGTAAACATTAAAAGCAAAAATGGTGTATAGAGTCTGAATTTTATCCTATTAGTTTATGGGAGGCATCAGAAGTTTTAAATAGGAGTGCCATGGGCAGGTTTTTATTTTAGGATAAAAATTAATGATGTATAGAGAGTGGACTGAGCTGAATGGGAATGGGGAGGGACTAGGGAGCAGGAGCCCCTAGCTGAGGATATGTTAGTAGTCTAGCCCAAATATCTTAGGTGTCTGTGATGAGAATAAGGAGTAATCTGTTCAGTGACATTGTGGAGATTGAATCGGTGGAACTTGGTTACTGTATAGGTGGTGGGATTAGGAAAAGAGCAAAGTGCTAGCAACAGCCCCCCGGTTTCTAGTTTGGACAACTGAGGGGATAGTGGTACCCTTTACTAAGGCAAAGAACACAGGAAAAGGGGTAAGTTTGTCAAAAGGATGAGGGGAGGATAAGAACATGATCTGTTGGAGGCACTGCCTTCTTTAGCACTGATAACATTGAATGAAGAACCAGTTTATTCCAAGGTGATGCCAGTGAAGAGATCTCCCTTCTTTCACACTAAACTTCAAAGTTCACTAGGACACTGCTATGTAGACAGCTGTGTCATCCTTGAATTCTCTGTGCAAGCAAAATCAGTCAACAGCATCAGATCTGTGAGTGGCAGAAAGGAGGTGTTTGCAGCTCAGGCTGAATGGCAAGCCAGAGCTGTCTTTAATGCAATGTGACTGATATCAGGCCAAAGCTTACTGTTAATTTCAGCATTGTCCCCCAGTATTCATAAAAGCTACCTACAGCAGCTTGTAAGTCCAAGCTGAATGTGCAGAGCCATTATGTGGACTCTCCCCTGATGATGATTTGCACTCCTTGGTAGCCTGGCATTGCCACTCGTGATTAGAACACTGACGATATCCTAGCCAAAATGTTCTCCTGGGGGAGTTGGTCTGCACCTGTCCGGTGAATAGATGTGGTGAGCAAGGCAGACAGATATGGGCTGGCTGGCCAAACACTGAACAGCTAGAATAGAAACTCTAACTTTGTAGAACCAGGACATGGCATGAAGGAGAAAAAGGTTTCCTGCTAAATACAAACTCCTGTTTTATGTAAGTCCTCTCAATGGAAAATACTTGCTAACTCTTCTAAGTGCTTACAGTGCATGCAGGCAGCAAAATTCCAGGGTTGGTGACCTGCTCTGATAGTGTCTTCAACCATTTGTTAAGGGTCAGGGAACCTAAAGAGAAAGTAACAGAAAAGTTACCCTGTGTCCCTCATGACAAATCATTAAGCAAGATTCTGGAGGGTTATCCTTCGGTTAGTAGGTCTTACTGGCTGTCACTGAAAAAATCAGAAGTGGAAAGGAATATGTATGAATGGTAGACCAGGCTTCCTGCTCTGAAACACAGAAGCCCACCAGCTGTGATCCGTGGCATCCCTTTCCTCTGCACATATCAGCATCAATGCATCAAGGCTTTGCAGTTGTCCAGCCCAGGGCCAGTACAGCCCATCAGCTTTTATCTGTATTATCTGTGTAAGGAGAAAATTACTAAGCACAAATCCAATTGAAGGCAGGAGTAATTAATGGGGAACATGCACAGATAAATAAGCTATTTAAATGTATGGCTACAAATCCCCTGGTCTGCCCATTCACAGGGGCCCAGCAACAGAGCCCCCTCAGATGTTCCAGAACTGGCTGCCAGAGAGATATCTGAGTGTAAAACCTCAGAGGGGATGTCAGGAAATACTAATGAAATGCCTTCATGAAGAGTTTGTGAGGCTGGTGGAAGGTCTTCCTGGCTGCTCTCCTCAGACGGGCAGAATGCTGGGACTCAGAGTGCAGCATTCATTTCTCTTCAGTCCTCCAGGTGGAGTTCAGTTTGGCCAGAGAGGCAGAGCACTTAGTAAACAGAACGTGAGCATTAGTGGAGTTTGGATTCTTGGCTTTTTAGTTGCCTGAGGAGTCTCTGAACAGACTGTCCCTCTTCCTGGGTGTCAGGGAAAAGTAGAACAAAGCAGGCTCAGAAATGTAACATTCCTCTTCCCCAGAGACAATGTTTAAGGTAATGTCCTAATATTTCATGACTTAAAGGTTTGTAGGGATCTGTAACTTGGAATAAAAGTTGGAAGGAAACTAGGAAATAGGTTTGGCTAGACTAGCTGTGAGACCATGATTACAACTGCTGTACCAGTTTCCTGGCTGAGCATATCTCTTTCCTCTATACCTTCACTTTACTCCTCCTTCCTCACCCCTCATACCTTTTAAAGTCTGTCTTTTTAACTAACTGAGCTCCTGAATAACATACCACTCATTGGCTCTTCTCTTCAAGTCAATTGTACGTAAGTCATGTCATGGGTTAACTGGTACTGTTTGTGGTCTCCATAAAGCCTTCCAGTATTGTTACAGATGACTAATTATCTGATTGGCTCCTTTATACTTATTAGATTGATTAATTTGGTGCCCACAAGAGACAAAACAGGGGTTCTATCTAAGTTCTGCCTTACCAGCTTTATAGCTGTCAGGAAATGTTGCCTGTTACAAACACATCTAAAAGTACATATTTACTTTCCTTCACTGTAAACCTTCTGTGGCCCAAATACACCAGACACTTTAATGTGCAGTATCTTCATCAAGAGTTGACTTAAGGAACGTATATTTTGCTGTGTCTGAGTTCTTCCAAGAGTTTAAGATTAATTACTGTGTGAATTCCAGCTCTGAGAATGGATTCCAGTGTTGTAGTTTCAAGGACAGATATTACCAGACAATTATGCTATGATTATATGGTAGTTGATTTTCAGTTTTCAAGGTCAGGATTAATAGAATAATTATAGTGCAAACACAACATTGGCATTTTTAACTTTTTTTTTTTCCTACTGAAAGAGAAAATCATTTTCTCCTGAGCTTGCTGAGCCAGCTCCCTTTGTGCAAAGGCTCCCTCCTGTTATCAGTCATTGCCGGAAATGGGAGAGCTGGCTGCTAGACCAGAGCAGGCTTGACTACCCACTGTCAGAAATGGGGCAGCTATTAGCCTGGGGATAGCACACTTTTGCTTGATGAGTTCAGATTGATAGCACAAAGAACTTATATAGGAAAAGAAGAGGGGACTCAGGACCAAGTGGGGCAGTACATCTTTTGGATGAGAAATTTTGCCACATTTGCAATTAAGGCTAGGATAGTTAGGCCTTCCAAGAAGGCAGTGCTAAGATTGAGGTTTCTCACTTACTTATAGTGAGGGTCTGCAAACTATGCCCTATGGTCCAAATCCTAGTAGCTACTTGGTTTTTAAAGTAAAATTTAGTTTTATTGGACTATAGCCAACCTCATTCATCTACATATTGGCTATAGCTGTTTTCATGCTACCCGGACAGAATTGAGTAATTCCAACAGACACCTTATAGCCTGCAAAGCCTAAGATATTACTATCTGGTCCTTTACAGAAAAAGTTTGCTGACTTCCTGCCTTACATTGTTTCATTCCCAAGTTGTAAATATCATGGGGGAGGGAAATGTTGATGGGTTTCAGGTAGAATTAACAGTTCAGATGAAACTTCACCCTGCTAGAATACAAATTTTGTTTGTGAACAATAGTCAAAATTTAAGACTCCTTGAGCTTATCCAGTGAAATGGGCCAGCTGTCTTGGGTGGAATACCTAGGGATCCACCCTTTTAACAAACTGAGCTTTTTGAATCACATACCAAAGCCATTTTAGAACTTTGTTATATGGTGGTAATGCAGCATGTTACCAAAAGCATACTTTTGGAAAAGCCTACTTTTTCCTCCAGCATTTCTACATGCACCCAGTTTCTACTTCCAGATGCCCCAGTATACTTTGGTTATTCTCAATTTGCCACAAATCCACCTTCTACTTGTCTGGCTTCTAGGCATTGTGTACATAGGGTACAGGTGTGGTGAGGGTGTGGGGAGGGAATGCTCTGGGGCATCCATCTTGGGAAAGCATGTTGTGGGTCTTCCTGAAATATTCTGGTCACTTCGTTCTCAAACCCCTTGTTGATAAGCAGATCTAATTGCAGACAGTTTGTATTCATATGTCCCTGTTCTTCCCCTAGGACTGTAAGAAGCATTTAAGAGTTTAAGCAGAGAAAAGAGTATTAAGAGGTCACTAAAAGGAACTACAAAACTTTTTCTTTAAAAGATAGAATATACAGTGGGTCTTTGAAGTTCCAACTGTCAAAATTTGAGAGGTTACCTTTTCATGATTAAAAGTTAATTAGCAGAGCACCTGGGTGGCTCACTGGGTTGAGTGTATCGATTCTTGGTTTTAGGTCAGGTCATGATCTCGTGGTTTGTGGGGTCGAGCCCTGCATGTGGCTGCATGTTGTCAGAGCTTGGAATGCTCTCCCTCCCTCCCTGTTCTTCCCCAACTCGCATGTGCTCTCAAAATAAATAACAAAGAGTCAATTAGGGTTTCTCTCTATAGGATTATATCATCTGCTAATAGTTCATTTTCTTTACTGATCTGGATTCATTTTTCTTGCCTAATTGCTTTGGCTAGGATTTCCAGTACTATTTTGAATAGAAGTGACAGGAGTGAGCTTTCTTGCCTTGTACCCAGTCATAAGGGAAAAACTTTGAATTTTTCATGATTGAGTATGATGTTAGCTGTGGGCTTGTCATACATAGCTTTTTATTTTATTTATTTTTTCAACATTTATTTATTTTGGGGACAGAGAGAGACAGAGCATGAACGGGGGAGGGGCAGAGAGAGAGGGAAACACAGAATCGGAAACAGGCTCCAGGCTCTGAGCCATCAGCCCAGAGCCTGATGCGGGGCTCGAACTCACGGACCGCGAGATCGTGACCTGGCTGAAGTTGGACGCGTAACCGACTGCGCCATCCAGGTGCCCCGTTACATAGCTTTTTAAAAAAAATATGTTGTGGTATATTACTTTCACACCTAGTTTTTTGAGCATTATTTATCGTGATAGGGTGTTGAATTTTGTCAAGTGTTTTTTTGTGTACTGAGAAGATCATGTGTTTTTTAGCCTTCATTCTGTTAGTGTGGTGCACTACACTGTTTGACTTGCATATAGACTGCAAAGCCTTAAAATATTTATTTGAATAAAATGGCAGGGCATAAAATCAACATATAAAAATCAGTTGTGTTTCTATACACTAATAATGAACCACCCCAAAAGGAAATGAACAGTTCCATTTATAATAGCATCAAAAATTAAAATAGCAATAAACCTAACCAAAGAGGTAAAAGACTTCTGTACCAAAAACTACATTGGGGGCATCTGTGTAGCTCAGTTAAATGTCTGAATTCAGCTCAGGTCATGGTCTCACAATTTTAAGCTTGAGCCCCACATTGGGCTCTGTGCTGATGGCTCAGAGCCTGGAGCCTGCTTCAGATTCTGTGTCTCCATCTCTCTCTGCCCCTCTACCACCCACACTCTGTGTTTCTCAAAGATGAATGTTAAAAGAATAAAAACTACAAAGTATGCTGAAAACTATAAAAAGAGATTAAAAAGAAATCCTACAAAAATAATAAAACTAAAGGAGATGCAAATAAAAATAAAAGGAGATGCAAATAAATGGAAAATGTTTTCATGGATTAGAAGAATTAATATTGTGAATTATCTTCTGAGTTACCTTGTTTCCTGAGGTCCCAGCTGGGCTCAGGCCCTAGAGGTAGAAGCAGACCTTCAGCATTCTCCCATTGTTGCTATGGCAGCTCCAGTGTCAGGTTCAGCTTGACTTGATACACAGCTGGCTGCTCAGAGGGTGGAGTGATACAACTTGGGAGAAAGTTAATCACCCTTGGGGGTAGCTTTAACCAGTAAGAACATTCAACAGAAGATGGCAAGGAGTCAGCCAATAAATTAATCCTCCTTCTTCCTGAAGGATGTTCCAAGACACAGTGAGTCTACAGGCTTTCCAAAGATGTGTCAAATGACTAGCAACCAGCTGGGTTTTCTTACTTTCCACACTTCGTGACAAGTTCCTAAGTTTTTATTATATCATCATTTTTCCTTATAGAGGTATAAGATCTCTTACACAAAGAACATTTGCGATTAAAATGTTGGTAATACAGGATACAACTTTTACATAACGGTGAGGAAGTTGAGGGCGAGAAATGAGGTAAAGTAGGGCCAATGAGCCTACCAAAGGCAGAGCCCGGCTTATCTCTAGGTCGTGTTAATACAAGCCTGCAGTTTCTGTTACAGCACAACCGTGCTCCTTTCTATTCTATATAGGGTGTGCACAATGTAGTATCATATAAAGCAATAGCAGCAACCTTTGTCTGCAAAGGGCCAGATAATGTCTTTGGTTGTTGGAACTATTCAACTCTGCCTTTTTGGTACAAAAGCAGCCATAGACTATTCATAAACATAGCTATGTTCAGGACCCACTACATTGTATGTAGGGCCCAGTACACTATCAAGACTTGTGGCTCTGTGTTTAAGAATTTAAAAAAGTCTATAGTGGCCCATTAAACTAAATATGGGGTCCTAAGTGTGGTTCCTCAGTGACTGCAGGTTGCGTGCTCATGAGGTCAGCCTTGGCTGTATTTCCAGTAAAATTTTATTAAAACAGGTGATGGCTGGGTCTGGCCCATGGGCCAGTTTGCTGATGTCAGCTATAAAGAATGACATAGTAGCATGTATCTTTGCTTGACCCAAGAGGGTTGTGAGTGGGTGCATGCTGTGGATTTACCTATTCAGCCATCCTTGAACTTCTCCATATCTAGGCTGAAAGTCCATATACTGATACTTGATCTAGGATTGTCCCTTGGAGAGGGATGGCCCTGGCCCCAGAAGCTAACAGGTCAGTAGCAATGGGTTCTGACCTAAGCACTTCTCATGCTGTTCCTTCCCATTTACCTCTGGGAAGACAAAACAGGCCTTTTTGTTTGTTCTTTTTTAACTCCAGTTAACTTTGTGTTGACTCTTCCTGTTAGTGTCCTTGACTTCTGAAACACCTTCAAAGACCACCTTTGAAATAAACACAGGGATCCTTTCAGAAGCCTGTCAGCCTTTGATTAGCTCTTGTTGACTTTCTAAGAACATGTCTTATCACTTCTCTTGAGTTTTCAGGGAGGCCTTTGTAGTGTGTGGAATATATATTTTTTTTGTATGTGCTTTGCTTCCCCAAATCAGAACTAGTCTCCTGGTGAGTTCCTGGACTTGGCCTGCTGGTTTCCATCACAGCCTGCTTTGGTCTCTCTCACTGCCCCAATGACTCAGGAGCCTCAGCCTTTTCGGGTACTGATGCTTTTCCAGGTAGTTACAGAATTAAAACAAAAAAACTCCATGGTACCATTAGAAGGAGTGCTACCTAGAGAAAGGATTTGGTCTGTATAACTGGAATAGACACCTGACTCTTCCTGTTCCTTCTCTTTGGGATTTGTTTTTACATTTGAAGCCGAAAATGGATTCATATGATGTGAGAACAATGAACTGAGCAATTATGCATTCTACAAGAAGCTCCAAATTCCCGTGACCCCTAGGTGGCTTAGTTAAGTGTCGACTCTTGGTTTCGGCTCAGGTCACGATCTTGCGGTTTCGTTGAGTTCAAGCTCCGTATTGGGCTCTACACTGAAAGTGTGGAGTCTGCTTGGGATTCTTTTTCCACCTCTCTCTGCCCCTCCCCCCTTCATGCTATCTTTATCTCAAATAAACATAAAAAAAACCCTAAAAACTCCAATTTCCCTTATACAAAGTACTTAGCTGTAACAGAGATCATCTCTGGCCTGGGTGGGTCTATGCCTGCCTGCGAGAATGACCTCGGAGCTTGTCTTCTCCGAGCATGATTCTCTTAAAAACCAAACAGGATAAATGTGGAATGTTGTAGCTGCCTTTGCTGCTGTGGGGGACTGTGCCTGTGAGTTGGCATGCAGGCCTCAGCCTAGGTGAGTAGAAAGATGGGTGAGAAACTGAGGCTGCGGCTCTGTGTCAAGGTAATTTCTACACAGCTTTTAGCCATTGTCTGGGGCAGTGGTACTTGTGTCACGTAAATAAGACGTGAAGATAGCTGCTGGGCCTTTTTTTTTTAAATGTAATACTGTTTATTTAACTTCAAAAACATTTCAGCATTCTAAACATACAAAAAAAAATAACAGAACGTTGCAAATTGTGTTTAGTACAGAAGGTTCTTGAACTCTCATTGATGCAGTGGCTCTTCGCTTTGCTGACAATGAAGGGTTCTACAGTTTGTTTCAAAACAGTTTAAAACTACCACACTTAACTAAAAAAAGATCCAAACACTTCTCGTGCCAGCTGACGCCCCCCCCCCCCCCCCTTTCCACAGCTAAGAATGCCAGCAGAATGCTAGGTCACTATATACAGAAACAAGACAACCTGAAACTAACAGATGCCCACTGCAGTGTCCACAGTCCCAGCCTCACAGTGCACGCCCTGAGCTACAGCCCCTCCAAAAGGCATCTTCCCCACAGCCTCAAGCCACGCAAGGAGCATCAATCAAGATCTTGTCTTGGTGGTTCTGTCCTTTTTTTTTTTTTTTTTTTTAAACAAACTATAGATATGTACAGTTGAGAACTCAGGATTTCTAGCCAATAACCATAGAGTTAACACCACCTTACAAATTCAAAAAAGAAAATGCCAGAAACATCTTTAAATGCCTTGTCAAGCCAACAGCAAAGTGCACAGAGTGAGGAGAACACGAGAGCCTTTTCATTTTAAAAATGTTTGGAAATATGTACAACCTTGATACAATTTCAGGGTGCTCCAGACCCCCATGGCGGCTTCATGTAAACCACTGACAATTTCTAGAGCACTTTGAAGAGAATACAATATGACCATGACCCAATTGTGTAATTAAACCTAACGAGGGCAACAGACACTCCTCAAATAAGAGAGGTGTCAATGACGGTGCTCCCTACTCTAAGGTATTCACAAGGAGACAGATAAACAGTTTTTTTTTTATTCCTCCGCCGCAGCCGCCTTTTTCTGGGCAACTTTGGCAGGACACTTTGCGCCATCAAACTTTCCTTTAGACTTCTAGTCAGTGACCTCCTTCTCATACTTATCCTTCAGCTTCGCTGCCTTGTTGTAAGGCTGCTTTTCACTGTCACTTAAATTATTCCACATCTCCAATGGAGATACCAGGGTTTGTAGATTTGATCTTGGGGCGGAATTCTGAACAGAACAGGAAGAATCCAGATGGTGGCCTTTTGGGGGCATTAGGGTCCTTCTTCTTCCTGCCTTCCTTAGCTGGTCCATAATCCTTCATTTCCCGATCATAGCACACTTTGTCTGCCTTTGCCATTTCATCAAATTTAGACTTCTCTTTCCCAGACATTGTCTTCCACCTCTCAGAGCACTTCTTGGAAAATTCTGCAAAATTGACAGGGACCTCTGGGTTTTTCTTATGTTCTTCTCTGCATGTCTGCACAAAGAAGGCATAAGCAGACATCTTGCCCTTTGGTTTCTTGGGATCAGCTTTAGCCATCCTGACTGTACTGTTTGCTAGTCTGGGCAGCCTGCTGGGCCTTCTTCCAGTGAGTTGAAGATGAGTATCTGCTGCATTTCTTGTCCTGCGTCCTTCGATAAACTTTCCAGTTTAGTGTTTGGTGAAAGCCCATCGTGTCTCCCGGGTCTGATGGTCAACCCGAACCCATAACAACCACTGTGCTGGATGTCATGCTGTTCACCTTCAGATTCAGCATCAGACAGTGGTTCAGACCTTGGAATTTGAATCTGATGACTGGGTTCAAATCCTGGCTCTACCACTAACTTGCTGTATCCCACTGGGGAGATTATTTAACCTGTGTGCCCGAAATAATAATAATATAGTACCTACCTGCTAGATTGTGAGGATAGAACAGGTTAGTACATGATGGGTCATAGAGAAATGACTGGCACAGATTGGGGCCAATAGGGCTGTGCTCAGTGAGTATTAGTTACTATGGCTTTTACTGAGAATAACCTCTTCATTGTTATGCAGCTTTTCATCTCAAGAATACCTTCATCGCTGTTGCACATAATTTACCCAGAACCAGTAAATCACTTGAATTTTCAATGTTTATTCAATAGCCATTTTCTTCAATTCTATCTTTCAGTATTCTATTCCAGCTGACCTATGTGATAGTTATTCAAGAAATCAAATATTCCTCTTAATATTTTCTTCTCTCACAATTTGAGTGGATAGTCTAGTTCAATCTGTTTTTCTTTAGCTCTAATGCTATTTATTGCTTCTAATTCTTTGAGTTTTATGGTTTGATACTGTTCTTAGTTCTTAGTTACCTGATAATGCATAATTGTATATAACTTTCTAAAACAAAGTTATTTTTGATAGATCCATTTCAGGTGTTGGGCTTCTTCACTTTCCCTTCCTTTTTTGATCATCGTTATTCCTAAATAAAACTTTGTGGTCAGTGTTTTCATTTCTGTTTCCTCATATTTCCTCATGATTATTTTGCACATGATCGGAGTAGAAGTGATGGGACATTGGAATAAGTGCATTGTCTCTTAGCTATGGTCAGAGTGGGCTTGACTCTCCCAAGTTTGATATAATTGCTACTATCTGGAAATATTAAAGAGTGGAGGGGGACTCCTGGCAGAGTAATTCTCTTGGATTTGAGGTTGGAAAAGACACTGGAGGTTGTCCTACAATTTGCTTAAACTACTATACTTAGATCTCTCCTGAGAAGCTGATTGACTTCTGTCAAGCTGATGAGTGGGAGAAAATCACTTCCATCCCACCCCAGCCATGCAGGCTCTGGCAGAGGGAACCAGAGGTAGAACATCAGGCTGGATTGGGGGCATCTCCAATGAAGGATTATATGAAGGATTATAACTGGCTATCAGGTTATAGGTATGATTAATGCAAGTGGCCATCAACCTGCTTTGCCTCCCTGTTGAGGCAGAAACACTGCAGCCATGGCTGCCTGGGTCTGACTGGGAATCCAGGTAATAGAGCCAATATCTGCGTGAACACTCAGCAAGAGCTCAAAGAAATAGCTCTGAATTCCAGGGGAAATGTGCAGAGCTGTGACAAAGTACATTTGAAAGCCAATCTATGAGCTGGATTAGAGTTGTTACTACACCTGTACCCTGCCTAGACACTCTGGATATGGAGGACGTAAATACCTTCTGGCTGCTGCTTCGTAGCTCTGGTGTTTTCTGTGGTGGACTGCTTCTTGTTTCCTGAGGCTTTTTAATTCGAATGAGACTGGGTTGAGGGTAGAGAGACAGGACTCACTCAAGATTACTCATAGGGTTCAGACAGATTTCATTTGCCTGCATTTGTAGGCACACATCAGGAGGGGAGCAGGCCAGAGTGGGCCATGCTCTATATATTTGCCTTCCTCTCTGCAGAGCCCGTGGGAAGAGGAACCTTTTACATCTATAACTCACTACAGGAAAACCTGTTCATTTTAGGGATGAATAGCAGGCTTAATGAGTAGGCTCTCCATCCCTGTCTTCCAGGAAGAGTGGGGTCATCCATGTCCCCAGTCTTTGTTTCACAAATCAGAGCTCTGACTTGATAGGTCAGCACAACTGCCTTGCCTGGGTACTTGTTCAATCAGGTACAGAGCTGGCTACTAGGGTAATGCAAATCAGGGGAGAAGGCAGCACACGGGGGTAAGTGGGTGGCAGTGGGAATGGCCTGGAGAATTTAGTGGGCATCAATGCCTAGCTTGTCTTTGAGAAAAGGGCTAAGTGGACTCCAGGTTGTCTGGGAAAAGATGCATGCACCCTTTGGGTGCATTGAGAGGAGGAGGCAGGAAATGTGAGTAGTCCTGCCAGTCATGATGGGAGAGGGACACCTGGAGACAGGCTTGGAAGATAGAAATGAGAAGAGCACCAATGAGATTGGTGATCAGCCTTTCTAAACTAAGTCCTCAGGGGACATTCACTTGGAACCTTCTTGTCCCTTCTCAGTATGCTGAGCTGATGGTTTCAAAGAATGTCATTGAAGGCATCATCATGACAGTGTGTCATAACATCCCCCTACGGTTTCCTTTAATGTACATGTTTCTGCATATGTGGCAAATAGGCTTTGAGGTATAGAGTTAAGCTTTTAGGCATAGGAGAATAAGTGTTTTTTTTTTTTTTTTTTCTTAGAGATCGCTCTGTTTTAGGGGAAGTGTATCAGAGACCTCTGACAACAAAACAAAAATGATCATATCAATAATAAAAGCTTACATACCATTGATCCTTGGTCAACATGGAATTAAACTGCACGGGTCCACCTTATATGTAGATTTTTTTTCAATAAGTATAGTATTGTCCGTGTATTTTCTCTTATGATTTGCATAACATTTTTTTTTAGCTTTTAAGAATTTGTATATAATACAATATACAAAAATTAGCTGTTATTGGCAAGTCTTCTGATCAACAGTAGGCTATTAGTAGTAGGAGTTTGGGAAGTCAAAAGTTCTACATGGATTTTCAGCTGCATGGGGTTCAGTGCCCTTAACCCCCCTGCATTATTCTATGGTTCTTCCTATCAGCCATGTGCTCTAAGCACTTTGAACTCCTGTAATCTTCACAACTAGATGTTCCTGTTATCCCTTTTTCTTATCTGTGGGGTCCCTGTTTTATATCTGATGCCCAGAAAAGTTAAGCAACTTGTCCAAGTCCACAGACCATCTGGGGGAAAGAGAATTTGAAGTGAGACAGTCTTTCTTTAGAGTCTCTGTTCTAGGGGCGCCTGGGTGGCTCGGTTAAGTGTCCGACTTCACCTCAGGTCATGATCTCGCGGTCTGTGAATTTGAGCTTTCAGATTCTGTGTCTCCCCCTCTCTCTGACCCTCCCCTGTTCATTCTGTCTCTCTCTCAAAAATAAACATTAAAAAAAATTGGAGTATCTGTTCTTTAAAAAATTTTTTTTTTGCATTTATTTCTTTTTGAGAGAGAGAGAGAGACAGAGCATGAGCAGGGGAGGAGCAGAGAGAGAGGGAGACACAGAATCAGAAGCAGGCTCCAGGCTCCAAGCTGTCAGCATAGAGCCCAACGTGGGGCTCAAACCAACAAACTGTGAGATCATGACCTGAGCCGAAGTTGGATGCTCAACCAACTGAGCCACCCAAGCGCCCCTGGAGTCTGTGTTTTAACCACTGGGTAGTGCTTCCTTTCCTGCTCCTGACTGAGTCTTAACGTAGGTCATGTGACCTTAATGGTGTCCTCTGTAAAAATGAGGACGCTCAAACTGACCCCAGGGGTTTTGAAAGGATTTATTCATGGAATGCACATAGTCCAATCAGCACCTGGTGCACAGTAGGTTGGAATGTTCCTCCATCCCTTTTTCATCCTCCTTTAGAGGACAGTGCACAATTTGTGCTTCATGGTGCCTAAAAGAAGGCGAAACGCAGTCAAAAGCAAGCATCTCCTGTGTGTAGAAACTGGGCAAATAATTAAAAAAATAAAAAAACTGGGCAATTAAATTATTCTTGTGGTAAAATATACATAGTATTTATCATTTAACCATTTCTTAAATACTGTTTCTAATATTGATTTTTTGAGAGAGAGCAGGGGAAGGGCAGAGAGTGACAGACACAGAATCCGAAGCAGGCTCCAGGCTCTGTGCTGGCGGCACAGAGCCCGATACGGGTTCAAACTTAGGAATTGTGAGATCATGACCTGGGCTGAGGTCAGACCCTCAACCGACTGAGCCACCCAGGCGCCCCACCATTTTAACCATTTTTAAGTGTACAGTTCAGTGGCATTAAGTACATTCACACTGTTTAGCTATCACCACTGCCCATGAGCAGAACGCTTTCATTTTGGGGAACTGGTATTGTATACTGACTAAGCAATAACCCCGCGGTCGTCTGCCCCTAACCCCTGGAAACTGTCATTCTATCTTCTGTATGAATTTGACTAATCTGAGTACCTTGTATGAGTGGAATAATACATCATTTGTCCTTTTGTGACTGGCTTATTTCACTTAGCATAACGTCTTCATCTATGTTGTGGCATGTGTCAGAATTTCCTTCCTTTTCAAAGTTGAATAATATTCCATTGTGTGTATATTATATATCACATTTTGTAATATGTGATATTTTCATTCATATGTCAATGGTGGGCACTTAAGTTGCTTTTACCTTTGGACTGAATAATGCTGCTATGGACATGAGCATACAACTAGCTGTTTGGGTCCCTGCTTTCACATTTTTGGGTATATACCTTGAAGTGGAATTCCTGGATCATACTGCAATTCTCTTTACAACTTTTGGGAAGCCACCATACTGTTTTTCATAATGGCTGCACCATTTTTGCATTTTTACAAGCAGTCCACAAGGCTTCCAGTTTCTCCGCATCCTTGCCAACACTGAAACAGGGCAATTTTAATGATTACTAAGAACACCTGAGATAGATTTCCCTCTTCATCTAGGGGAAAGGAAAGGAAGCCAGCAGATTCAGTGTGTATGCTGATAATTCCATTTGTGATAAAAGCCTCTAGCAAGTAGACTGTTGCTGTAGAGGCTTGCTGACAAGCTGAGGCAGTTACTAACTCAAAGGGGGAGTGAACATGGAGCTATGGTGGGAAGAGCAGGGCTCTGTCCCTTCTTGGTGCCGTGCATGGTAAAACCATGCACATTCCCTTCTCTCTTGGGGCTTCTGTTTCCTTGTTGGTAAATGGAGCTTGGGCTATAGGGTATCTATGACCACTTCCTACTTGGAAAGTCTGTTGTCTCCATGAGACACCTAAAGCTGGGGGTTCTTTAGAGTCATTGGGTTTGGATTCTGGACTCACTGGAGATCTGAGTCACACAGTAGCTGTCAGCCCTGACTATGAGACCACAGGGAGTTTGGGGTGATGATAGATGGGTGAGTGTACACCCCTTCTCTGGTGAAGGGGGTATCCTTTCCCTGAATGGAACTGACTGCCCCCTTGTGGGAATGTTGACCCAATGTTGGGTGGATCTCCTGATTTCTCAAGAAAAGCCAGAATGCCATGGTTTTAAAGGGGAATTTTCCAAATTTTAAATACTGGTGATTAACGCGAAACTTTAAAAACACCATAAGAGCCTAACAAAATATTCTCAGACCAGATTTGACATAAAGCTCACTGTTGACACCTCCTGGTCTCAGGCAGCAAGCTGCAAACATTGGTGTAGGGACCACCCAGGCTGGACCGCGAAGAGGCCTCCCTGACCCCTGATGTTCTTCTCAGACAAACCCACGATTCCTGTCGGATCTCCAGGCTGTGTGGCGCACACATCCAGTGGATGCTGAGGGAGGAACCGTAACAGTGCCCTTTTGTGGTCCTCATTGTGTTCTCCCCTCTTTGTCAGGAGAAGCCAGAAAGAAGGTGTAGCCAGCCACATGGAGGTTCTGGTGTTTTGGCATGTTTCATGCTCTTTAGAATATTCCAAATTGAGTCAAATAGCACCATGTGTCTCCTCAATTTTGATACTACACCTACTGATATTTTGTTTATATACCTAGGTGTTGTGACAACAAATATGGTAAAGTCAGAATGCTGGCAGTAGTTGACATTCCACTCGCACTTTCTACAGCATCATTGGAGACCCCCAGGCTGATAAAGTTGTTAGCATTTGCCTGGTATACATGTTTTCTGTGTCTTTAACAAACTCTTTTTTCCCCCCGCTTATTATGCTTTCCAATGATTAAACTCATTCTTGCCATCTTATTTTGTTTTCTGTTACTCTTTTTCCTGCTCCCCTTTACTCCCCTGAATTGATCAAGCATTCTTTGTTTTTTTTTTTTTTTCCTCTTTTGGGGTTTTGTCCTTCAGAATCTTTACCTCTACCCCCAGCATACTTTGATTTCCCGCTTCTCCTACATAGCCCCACATTTTATTTTGAGATTGTCTCACTTCTTAAAAAAATTGGAATCAAGGGCTACTTAGACTTCAAGTCTTAGTGATGCCTTATTTCTTGCATTTAATTTTCTTATTTGTAACGTTTTTCTAGTATATACTCCATTCTCTCAAAGGTGTTCAGTGAGATAAATTTTTGAATCCTTGTATGTCCATACATGTTTATATTATTTTCCCCTCTTGAATATTAATTTGGCTGGAGATAGGATTTTAGGTTCAAAATAATTTTCCTCAAAGTTTTGAGGATTTACCTTTTTGGTATCCTGTGTTTCCGACAAGAAGTATAATGCTATTCTGATTCTCATTCTACTGAGTAAAAAAAAATTGTGGAAGCTTTTGAGGATTTTCTGTGTATCCTTGGTGTTCTAAACCATCGCCATTGTGTTCTCGGTGTGCTTCTTGGTGAGAATCTTTAGCTTGAATGTACTGTTTTTTCATTCCTGAGAAATTTTTGATTACTTCATCCCCTTTGTTCTCTCTGCACTTTCCTTCCGCAACTTTTATTGAATTGTGACACTAGAAGTTTTAGGTATATTCCCCATGTTTCAGTAATCTCTGCCCAAACCACTAAAAAATTTAGTGACTTAAAATGGCAACAACTTATGTTTCATAATTCTGGAGTTGATGAAGCTGTGATCCTGCTCTGTGAAGTGTTGGCTGGGGTCTTCAGAGCCTTTGCATGTGGCCCTTTTCTCCAACAAGGTAGCTTGGACTTCCTTACAACATGGCAGCTAGGTTTCAAGAGGGCATTCTAAGAGGACAGGCCCCTATTTGCATCAACCCTGATAATGTCCCATTGGACAATTGCAAGTCACATGGCCAATCCTGAGTCAGTGTGGGAAAGTGCTCTACAAGGACCTAAATACTGAGAGGGTTTTCTGGAGGTGAGCAATGTCAATCAAAGTTGGGGTGCTGATAGCTCATCTTCTGAGTGGAAGATTTTTGTTCAGAGATTTAATGCCTGCCTGAGAAACACTGCCCAGCTTCTCCTAGGGGTGCACATTTCTTGGTCTAGTACTTGGGGACCATCCCTGTCACCTACTAACGGGTTCTGGTGGGGGATAGGAAGCTCTCACCTTCTTAGCCCTGATTTAGCATCCAAATTAATTTTCTCCCTGAGTGCTTTGTGGCCCTTCATTATTTTTTCTCTCAGCCCCTAAGTGTCCCAGTCTTGACCTGCATTGTTTTAGGCAGTGACTTTCTTTTTCTCCTTGGCTGTATCCTTCTCAGTCTTCTCCTTTCCTTTTCTTTACCACTGGAGATGTGATGATGTCCTTTGAGAGTATAAATTAGGTTTTTTGCCAGAAATAGACTTACTTTATCTACTCCCCACCAAAGATGTTTCACTAAGTCTTTGATTTAAATAACCACCTTTTAATTACATTGAACAAATATTTGTTGAACGGCTTAATTAATGTACAAGACTTTATTGGTTGGGCTTAATGAAATCTTTTATTGGAAGCCTTAGTGTTGGAGGTACTCTGAGAGGTCACCTAGACTAGTGATTCTTAAACTTTGCTTAAAATCCATCGGTTTTTTCATGGCACTTTTGATAAACCCCAATTTTCTTAGTATTCCATGAATGACCATTTGTGGTCTATACAGTGCTTAATTGTACGGTTTCCTACCTTTAATTCTTTCTTCTATATCAGCCAATCTTTATTCAGTTCTTCAAAAGTCAGTGTACCCACACCTGTCTGTGTGTCTGTTTTGGGCCTCTAGAAAAGCAAGGCTTTCTATCAGGAAGAATATTTTCTCTTCAGTAGCCAGTCATCCATCCATCCATCTTCTTTTCTTCCATCTCTCCAGGCAGACTGCCACATGCAGCGCCTCATTTGAATGTGTCTGGAGTCTTGGAAGCTTAACTACAACTCTACAAAGGGACCCTGAGGATCTAGCAGGGGAGTGAAGTTACTCCTATACTCTTGACTGAAGAATGGTCCTTCTCGATCTGGGAAGGTCATGCTTTTCAGCTGGGCATGCAGCTTTGGGAGGGATGCACGTGGAGTGGTGAGGGAGGAAGGGGACACCCGCCTAGCCAGCCAGACCAGCTGAGTCAGCACTGGCAATCAATGGAGTGACTAGATCACCCTCACATCCAGTAGCTAGTCATTGTAACACATCCTTTAGACCCAGTTTCTCTGGAATATCAACCATGACATCCCCACAAGGCCAAACATGGATTTAAAATTTCTGATGTGCTTAAAATTCTCCTGAGAACTGATCATTCTGCGGTGTAATTACACATGGATTGGCCCACCCAATTGACCATGAATGGCAGGAGAGCAGGGATTGTACTGGCCATCCAGCCTGTTACACATTACTGAACATCCTGCCTAGCACTGTTCCTGGAGCATGGTTGACACATAGGAACTGTTTTCTGAGTGATTGCATTAATATGCTTCTGAAGACTACAAAATCTGAAGATTTGGATCGTTAGCCTGTATTTAAACATGTTGAGAATCTTATTTAATGCTTTCATATATTAGGGTTTGGGGAAAAAAAAAGCTAACTGAAAAGTTTCAAAATCCTGCCCTGAGACAAAACTTTCATTTTATAGATGCGGTGGATTCCAGCATGGGGGCTGACTTACATATCTTTGTGAGAGCCAGAAGTAGGTCATCATCCCAGTTCTCTGTGACACAGCCTCTACAGTGGTTTATGTGGCGTGACTTTGCCATCTGACCTACCCTGACACATAGCCCTACATATTCTGTCCATAGCCTTTAAGATGGTACCTGGTGGCTTCCCCTGGGATGAAAACTGACTCCATAAATGTTCCCTCATGAATGCTATTTCCTAGGACACTTGATCACCAAACCCTAATGGGGCTTGAGCAGAAAAGGCTCAGCAAATCTATTAATATGATGTGAATACTTTGAAGAGGTTCCAGTCTTTCTGTAGCAGATTCTGAAGCCTGTCCTGTGTATCAGATGTCTCCATCTGTATGTCAGTCACCATGGTCAAGTGAGGTAGGCAGGGTGGTTTTTGTTGTCTTCATTTATAGGTAGGGAAGTTAAGACTGTGATGTGAGCTGGACCAAGACAGTGAAGGGCAGAGCCAGGAAGGAGTTGGGACTCACTGCTGTCCCTCCTGGGGATCACACTGCTGCTAACCGACTGGTTTAACAAGTACCCAATGTTCCTCTTGACTGGAGGAAAGCCACAACACAAATCGACACAAAATAATCATTCATTTCTGGAGAGGATGTTAAGTAGGTCTTGTCTGTCTTAGACATTCGGTGGGGACCTATGAAGGCACTTTGCTGTGGTGTACCACCCAGTCCCATCCTTCAGGATGGAGTCCCTCGGGCCACCTGCTGCTGGAAGAGCTGGCTCCGATGACTCTCGGCAGCATCCTTCCCTGGGAAATTTTTGAGGGAGTTACCTTTGCCCAAATTTGTGCCCCACTCCATGGGGGCAGCCTATATCTAGCTATAAGGTACAGAGACATGACCCCCTTGCTGTCATCTGAGAAAGGCTGATCCAGCTTCAGAGCTTCCTGGGAGATAAGCTGAGGGCTGATGCAACTGTATGGAGGTTCAACTTCTCCCTCTCTAGTCTGTCCCTTTCCTTCTTTACTGGAGTTGCTCTTGGCTGTGCTCTTGGTGTAAATCTCCATTTCAGAGTCTATTCCCCCAGAACCCAACCTACACAGAGATATCAATGAGCTGGGCATCACCCACTCTTATGAGGGAATGATGCAAGTTCTTCTCCATCATCAAGTTGAGAGGGAGGAGGAGCTTTGGAGAATCCCAAAAAGAGCATGAAATGTGTTCCCTGGATTTTGGAGCATGTGGATATGGAGACTTAACCCACACCTGGAAAGATCTTCAGTTGGGACACTTCCTGGGGTTAGATCTGACAGCTGGGCAGGGAGACAGGAGTGGGAGTGAGTAGCAGGTGTGGGTTCCTTGGGAAAGAGACTTCAGGCACCTTGAAAGGTTCTTTACCCAAGAGGCTGGCCTGGAGGGGTGAAATGACCCCTCTCTGATGGACTGCCAGATGCCAGGGCATTGTTCTATTTATTAGCTAGAAAGGGCAATATCTGTGCCAGGGAGTGCAGGCAGGATGTCCCTGCCATATAGGGTCTTGGAAGAAAACCCACAAGAGCTCCAATAGGACAAGAGAGTCAGTTTTTGAGTGTCTGCTATGACAAAGGGCTTTAAAAAACCCAGAGAGGACTGGGAATAGCGCCAGGCATATCAGATACTTTGATATTCTTTTCCCATGGCTCTTCTCCCTTCCCTAATGTCAGAGCAGCCAGGCGCAATACAGTGCATGGGGGAAGGATGATAGAGCCTGGGGCGATGCATAAGAAAAAGGTAAAGGAGAAAAAGACTAATTTTCCTCCTCTTCCTATTATAGGCTCTTTGTCCTGTCCAGAGAAACCATCACCTGTTATGGTTTGGGGAGAGAAGTTTTAAGTTGGATAAGAGATGGAAGTTATGGTATTCAAGCTGATGTTTTTTTTTTTTGCCTTAGAACATGAGACTACTTGTTAGTATCTGAGAATGACTGAGAAAGCTCTGGGACCTGCCAGGGATTTCATTCAGGGACAGACATGTTCGATTTGGCTGAGCAGGTTAAGAGGAGACCCTACTGAGTCTAGCTAATTCAATAAACAGGTTTCACTCTGCTTCCTTTTTTGTTAATTTCCGTCTGGGACCATGCTGAGGGCATGTGGCAAGGAGGTAGTGTGTCAAATCCTTTGATCTGGAAGGTTTTCTTAGCACAGTATTCTTCCAAGGGTGTTTTGGAGTCTGTGATGTTAATGAGTATTACTTGAAAAGGGTTCTTTCGGGTCAAATAATTTGGGGACCATTGGGCTAAAGAAAACTCTGTGGTATTCTTTATGATTTTTCAGAGGCTTTAAGACACTAATATACATTGTGAATTCCTAGGGTAGGCTTTCCCAACTGAAACTCATTTGATGGTAATATCATTTTTCTGATGAATATCTGTTAGGCCTGGCATTTCTGGATACACGTGGGAATAGATGAATTTTTGGAGCATACTTCCCTGTACTAGTATGTCAGAGCAGTGCTTTTTGGTCACAAATAGGTGGTAGGATAATACAGAAGAGATACTGCCTTGGGTTTGGGTTGCTCTAAGAAAAACACCATAGGGGCATCTGGGTGGCTCACCCAGTTAAGCTGAGTCCAGTTTTGGCTCAGGTTCATGAGTTTGAGTCCTCACTGGGCTCTGCACTGACAGTGTGGAGCCTGCTTCGGATCCTTTCTCCCTCTCTTTCTGCCCCTCCCCTGGTCATGTTTTTCTCAAGAATAAATGTTAAAAACAACAAAATAACAAACTACCATAGATTGGGTGGCTTAAACAGCACATTTATTTCTCACAATTTGGAGGCTGGGAAGTCCAAGATCAAGTCACTGGTAGATTCTGTGTGTGGTGAGGGCCCACTTCCTGTTTCATATACGGCTGTCATCTTGTGTCCTCATGTGATAAAAGGCAGAACACACTGGGCTCTAAATTTCCTTATAAGGGCACCAGTCACATCATGGGAGGCCCTGCCCTTGATTTGATAACCTCTCAAGGGCCCTGCCTCCAAACACCATCACATTGGGGATTAGATTTCAACATAAGAATTTTAGGGGGACACAGTCTATAATAAAGCTTAAGGTTTTCATCCTTGCCTCTCCAACTAGGTATGCCATGTAACAATTTCAGGTCTGATCTAACTCACCATTTTGGGCTGGGAACTTCCTCTAAAAGGGGCTTCCATACATTTTCTTGCGGGAGCACACTGTGGAGCATCACAGAACAGCAGTGGGAATGGTACCCCTTGGGGCTGGGCAGATATGTCCTCCTGCCCTGTGAGGCTCTTTCTGGAAAATGAGGCAGATGTCCTGCTTGCTCTTATATACCAGTACTTGTATTGGGATTCTATTGGCCAGTATCTTGAGGCTAATTCCACTTGTAGCTGGACCACCTCCACCAGCATTGTGCCATTTTCTCTTCTACTTTTCTTGGAATACGTTTTCTAATTCCTGGAATACAGTCACATGGCCTTTTAGTATAAGAGTTACTCAGGGTGTGGGGGAATGACTCAGGGAATCAACAGTTCAGTTATGAGACATAGAACGTGCTGCATTCAGGCAAAGACAAGAGGTAGCACTCAGAGGGAAGCAGGGAGTAGATGTGAACAGCGGCATCTGTCATTGAGACAAGAGCCCAGAGGAGAAAATATCATACAGCTAGGAAAATCCTTTTCAAGGTTCAACTTATTATTTCCTCTGTCCCACATGTGTGACTTTTGCCCTTGCTGTAGAAATCCTATTGACTTATAATAAAGCTGTGCTCACGGAAGGGAAATGAGTGCGCAGGAGTGCATGACTGAGTTATTGTGCTTATCACTAGTATTTGGTAGAACTTGAGAAATTACTGTAGGAAGTTGGCCCCCCCTCCCTCATGTCCCCCATGTGGAACAGTTCCCAGAAGCCACAGAGCTTGGATCAGCCCCGCCCCCCACTGTGAGGAGAAAAACAACTTTGGTTTCTTTGAGCTGCTACCTAGGCATTTTGCTGGATGATAACCCTGCTCATGCCGAGTCTGGATGTTCAGATGAGGAGTTGAGTTCAGGAAGCCTGCTGTAAGTTCCCACTTCATTTCTCCTGGGGTTACCTTTTAAAATAACCAGAGTTAAGACTGTGAAAATTTAGTGACCTCAACCCCAGCTACCTCATAAGTAATAGGTGCTTGGTTCCCTGCTCACTCTCTCCTCCTCACCATTTCTGGGATCTGTAAGTAAGAAATCTTGTGACTCTCCTTCCTTTGTGCAGGCATATTGAAACTATGTTTTTAATCAAAGCGAGCTTACTGGTTTTGCTTCCCCCAAAGTGGGAGCTTAGATGCTGGGGAACTACCTCCTGACTCCCTGTGTGGGTAGCTTGTGCTGCCCCATTCAGTGGGTTATAATCTGCACATTCTTACTTTGGTCCACCAGCTGTGGGTCTTCCAACATATCTCTATGTGATGTTTCACCTCTTCTGAGGTATCTTTGTGTTTCCGGAGCCACCAGGGGTGCTACAGAGGATAAGAGAACATAACACAATTTTTAGAGGTGTTAAAAACAACAACAACAACAAAAAAACAAAACCTGCAAGCATCTCAACGGAAGAACAGGGTACCTACAAAGGAAGAAACCTCTGCTCACCTCAGATTCCCCTCCAGCACAGAACCACCATCTCCAGAGGCTTAAATGAAGAAGGTTGTGACCTGAGAATTCTGTGTTCAGCTAAATTGTCTTTCATATGTGAATCCATAAAAAGATTCAGAAATGCAGTGGTTTAGAAAGTATGCCACTTTTTTATTCTTCCTAGAACTGTGCTAAGATGTGTTTCAGCTGACTAGGAGAGAAATCAGGCATTCAAAAGCGGATGATAGCATACACCAAAAAGGAAATCTTGGTATGTTCCAAAGAACATAAGATGGCCCAAGCCACATTTCCTGACTGGGATACCATAGAATTAAAGTCCATAATAAATGAAATAAATTTCATGAATAACTACTGGATGAAAGATGACCTAAAAATGCAATTATATCCTATTTAGAAAATGAGGAATTTGGCACATGTGGAAAAATTTCACAAATTAATCATAATCATTTATGAAAAGTTTTCTGGGTGACTGTCATTGTGCCAGACAGTGGTGGGATCGGGATGTGAGTCACCACCTTCTGAGAAGAAAATGATGGAAATAGGCACACACCCTGGAGAGGCCCTTGTCACCCGAACTGTCCTGGAATCGGAAGCCTTCAGAGAGGGTAGATGAACTCATTTGATAAGACTTAGTTGAGGAAGAAAATGAGCTGTAGGAATGTCTCCCTTAGAGGTGGAATCAAAGCAGCAAGATGGAACCAGAGAAAGGGAGCCAGCCTTGAGATACAAAGACACTTGCCTCCGTCCCCAAATCCCTGTTCACAGGGCCCTTGCCTGCATTGCCCATGCCCCTCCAAGATGCCAACCTGCCTGTAGAACAGCTTCCTGTGCTGCCTGCTTGTGATCACTAAAGTCAATCCAAAGCCTTACCCTTGTGGGCCCCTTGGGAGTTCCTCAGAGCCACACCTAAGTGTAAGGGCAAGAAGCCTGGGGGAGGGGCTGTCAGATGCCACCACAGAGGCCTGCAGAGACCTTCCAGTCCTCTCCTTGACCCACCCAGCACCTCTTCCCCAAGCACATGTGGCATGCCCACCCTTTTTCTGTTTAACCGCTGTATCCCTTTCCTCACCTGTTGCACACAGGAGTCTCCACAGCAGTGGTGGGAATGGTACCCAGTGAGCTGGGCAGGGGCATAGCCTATGAGGCTGTCCTCCTGTGGAGCTCCTTCTGGAAAACAAGGCTGGCATCCTGCTTGCTCTCACATCCCCGGGTATGCTTTGTACAGCCTCATGACCCACCCCCCCCCCCCCACCCCAACACTGAGGCCTGCTGATGCTCAGGATGTGATCCTTCCCCTTCTCCTTCCCTAGGGGTGGCGCTGCCACCCTCAGGGTTTCCCCGGGAGGAAAAGAACACTGTGGCTGCTGAGACCGTGCATGCATAGCTCCTGGTTGTGCTGGATGCACTCTCCGAGAATCTGGGGCCAGCTCAGTCTGCTGGTGCTGCAGCAACTCTGGTGCCTTTGGGCCCCCCAGCACCTGCTGCCCTGCCTCGGCCCTACTCCCTGGCCCCTGGCACCGCTGTGTGGCCTGCCTCTGTGCTGCTTTTCTGCCTTCGGCCTCACACACACTCCTTGATCCCCAGGTGTCAGCTAGAGGGTGACTTTTCTATGACACAAATCTGGCCATGTTTCTTTCCTTCAGTGTGTTCGGGGCCTGCCCCTTAGGTTTTTGGGTAATACCAAGATGCCTGGGGTGGACATACATCTCTGTGTTTTCTGGGCTTACCTCGTTTCTTTTTCCTTTCAGACTCTTTATTCTAGCCTCATGGAATGGCTCAGTCTTCCCCACCTTTATGTATGCCCTGTGCACTGTCTGATGTGCCTCTCTCCATCTTGGAGGAGAAGCTGTTTCTCATGCTATGGGTCTTAGCTCACACATTAGTTTAGTAGGAAAGCTGCTTTTGGTCCCTGAGGCCTAGCTTCGGTACCGTCTTTGAACTCTGTGGATATACTCCGCCTCCCCTGTGACAGGTGTCCTGTTGAGTTGTATGTGCTTAAGTTGTGTTGTACTCCCCCACCCTTCCCAAAAGATGGGAAGTTCTATTAGGGCAGGAGCTTTCTTCTAATTGTCTTTTATTTAGAGCACGTGGCCTACTCGTGTACCTGGCACATAACTGGTGTTCAACAAATGCTTGCAGAATCACAGGGTGAATAGTGGGTGTGTGGTCACCCTGCTGGCTGCTGCATTTGCCCCAGGAAAATGGTAGCACTTTGGAGGTTGTCCATCTCTTGTTGGCTCTAGAGCCCTCAGGTGAGTGGGCTATTCACCTGGAGGGTTCACAACCTCCTGAGGGAGCTGAGAAAGTCCAGTGTTTATCCAAGGACTACTGGAGTGTGCCTGGAAAAGGGAGGGCATGTGACAGCAGGGTCTCTTAGGTGAACCCCACTTTGCAGAGTGCCTGAATGTGGTTGGACTGACATCCAAATGCCTTGCATGTGTAGTGGGAACCCACATGCAGGTTATCCGCATTCCCATCCTGAACCCGGGATCTGGAGGAGCTGAGTAGGGCATTGAATGATTTGCCAGTCTGTGTCAGAACTCTAAGTGGTTGGGCAGTTTGGACTGTGCTAAAGGGAATTCATGTTGGACAAGTTAGTCCCTGCCAGCCTTTGAATTGTACCCAGCGGATTTTTAAAGAAATGGCAACTGCAACAGGGGATTTTAGGTTTTTAACAAACTCCATTTCCTTCTTTCCTCCCTGCCCGCCTCCCCCCCCCCCCCCCCCCCGACGATAGCTTGAATACATTTCTTAGTACCCCCTTGTGGTTAGGTTAGAGTTTTGGCAAGTGGAATGTGGGTGGAAGTGCTGTGTGCCATTTTATGGCCTGGCATCTAACATTTTTTCTGTGGGGTAAGTACTGTCTTATGGCTCTCTTTGGCCTTGTTGGCCAGCTGGAGGTAGAAGATCCAGTGTAGAATTCCATAGCGTTGGAGGCTCTGAGGCATCTAGGAGGGTGAGGAACCAATACATGGAAAGATCCTGGGTCCCTGGAGGGCTGCACGCAGCAGGGAGACTCTTGCTCACTCCTCTTCCCTGCTGACACAGTGTGGTCTGTGATGGAAGAAGTGAACCCTTGTTGTATTGGGCTACTGAGGGTTGGGGGCTATTGGTCAAAACACTAAGTCTACTCTGACTAGCACAGTGGCCTCTGAGCCAACTTCATCTCCAAATCATTCCTCCTGTCTCAGCTTCCTGAATTTCCAGCTTTACTCCAGCTACTTAGAAGACAAGGTTAAGAGCAGGCAGAGGGCCTACTACCAGAGTGTTGGTGCAGATACTAGAGGTTCAAGGGAAGGGGGGGAGGGTCTTACGTGTTTGCTCTGTGTGCTGCGTCTCTGTCATTGAGATGTGCTAAGGCCTGCAGAAAATTGTTTCCTCAAAGTGTGGCTACAGCTTGTATCAGCATGGCTAGCATGGTACCTGTCATTTCCAGATGTGCTTTATGCTCAAGGACCAGGCTTTGGGGCCCTCCCATTCCTGCAGAGCCCCTGTGTTCATGCACTGAGCATCAGGGGCCATGACCTGGGGGAGAGAACCTGTCTGTTTTGGGGCACCAAGCTGCTGTCCAAGCCATGAAGAAAGTATCCATTTCTTTTTCCATCCTAGGAGTGAAACAGAAGCTTAAAGCCTTGCTTTCCTACTTGAGTAAATTTGGGTGATCTTAATACCTTGAGAAGTAGAAAATGGCCCTCAAATCGATAAATACATACACACACACCTGTATAAATATACCCCTATTTTATTTATTTTCATTTAGCTATTGGTTGAGAACAAGATTATTTTTACACGGTCCCTAGTATAGTACCTAGTCCTAAACCTGTTGATTCTTTTTTTTAATTTTTATTTAAATCCCGAGTTAGTGAACATACAGTGTAATAATTTTAGGAGTAGAATTTAGTGATTGATCACTTAAAATAACAGCCAGTTCTCTTCCCAGTGTGCTCAATGCCTATCACTCCCAACCTCTCCTCCAACAACCCTCAGTTCTCTAAGAGTCTTTTATGGCGTGCCTCCTCCTCTTTTTAAATCATATTTTTCCTCCCCTTCCCCTGCGTTCATCCATTTTGTTTCTTAAATTCCACAAGTGAAATCTTATTTCTGTGACTTACTTTGCTTAGCATAATATAATCTAGTTCCATCCACATTGTTGTAGATGGCAAGATTTCATTCTTTTTGATTGGTGAGTAATATTCCATATTATTGAGTACTCTTGTCAGACCTTACATGTGTTAACTCCTTTAACCTTCCAATAAGCCTGTGACTTAGGCTCCATTACCAGTCCCATTTTAGGATGAGGAAGCTTGAGGCAGTTCTGTACTTTTTACAGTTCATCTGACTGTAATGTTAGAGCTGACATTGAGCTCACATAATTAAGAGTCCCTGGTCTTAACTATCAGGTCAAAAAGATGAGGGGTACAGGAGAAGGAGGAGGATGTTGATATTATCATCATCTGGTTTCTCCACCCTTTCTGGAGGTGATGTGCCAGGGCCTGCAGGAAATTGACTCCTCAGTGTGGCTACAGCACCTTTTGTCCACAGGAAAATAGGGCTATGGCTGAGAGATTCCCTTTCTCTCTGGATTCCATGGATCCCATTTTGGGCAGCTTAAGGGTCTTCATATGTAAGAAAGGGGATCTCTGTTGGCTCACTCAAAGTGACTTCGCACAATGGCAGTCTTGCCATCCCAGCACTGGTGCCAAGGAACTGGCTTAGGCACAAGAATGCAGACTGGCACTTCCTGGTAAGGGGCACTGCTTCTCTTGCCCGCATCGCCTACGGCTTCTGTCAGGAAATGCCCGAGGAGGTGCCATTTCTGTGGGGCAGTTTCGGAGGGTCCTGAAGTCTTCCCTATCACTGATTTGCTGCTGCCATAAGTGAACGTGACTGGAGAAGCCAAGACTTCCCTGGACTTCTACCATTCTCTGTGGCTCATGGCCCTGCCCTGCTCCTGTTGCAAGCAAACCAGACTCCAGCAGTGCCAGCAGGTCAGTGTTCTGGGTGAAGGCTTGCTAGAGCCCATCCAGTACCGCCAGCTGGAGTCTTAGCAGTCCTCATCCTTAGTAAAGAATGCACTGCATGTGGACACCAATGTTAGACACATGATGGCCAACTGCAGTAAATCTAGGTCAGGAGGCCCAGTGCATACGTTTGGGATTTTAGTGGCTGCCTCTGTCTCGGTGTCACCCAGCATACATGGTGGTGACAGCTGCCTCTGGGGCGGGGGGCGTTGGGCCTCACCTTTCCCTGATAGGGTCAGTTTAGCTGGGAGTCAGTGCTGGAGAAGCATATGCAGGATATCATAACCAGATAATCAAAACCACTCTTACGGACTATGTCTCCTCAAATTTGTATATTGAAGCACTAACTTCCACTGTGACTAGTGTTTGGAGATAAGGCCTTCACAGAAGTAATTAGGATTGAATGAGGTCATAAGGGTAGGGCTTTGATCCCCCAGGGAAGAGAGGCCAGAGCTTGCTCACTCTCCATGTGCCTGCACTGGAGGACATGTGAACACACAGCAATATGAACAGAAAGCGAGAAGGTGGCCTTCTGCCAGCCAGGAAGAGAGCTCTCGCCGGAGCCTGGCCCAGACTTCAAGCATCCAGAACCATGAAAGAAATTTCTGTTCCCCGAGCATCTGGTCTATGGTATTTTGTTACAGCAGCCTGAGTGGACTAAGAAAACCACCTTCATCTGCCCCAGGAATGTAGTGTTTTCCACGTGTGGACTCTGGTAAGAGCTTCACTCATGGCCTTACCTGTTTTTAGACCTCTGGTCCCAGGCTTATCCACTGATGCCAGGGGCCACGCCACCTGTTGCACACCCACCTTTGTGTGAAGATGAGCCCTGAACCTTCTGCTGATCTAGCCCTCATCTCCACTCCTATGACCAAAGGAAGAAGTTGAATTTCCACACCATCAGTGATGCTCAGGCCACCCTGAATTCATTCCACATGAATTTACTGTGTATCAGTTTGGGCAGGCGTTGTTGGCCCTGGTGAGGCAGTCGTGAATGAAAGAGATGGGATCCCTTCTTTCATACAATTGATGTTCTCTGAGGAAAGACAGGGTATATGTACACAACAAATGGGATAATTTAGAAGGTCACTGTGCTAAGAAGGAATATTGAAGCTTAACGATGTGACAGTGAGTGAGAGTCTTGTGCTTCAATTGCTCAGGGAACGTTCCTCTGAAGTGGTGATGTTTGTGTTATAATCTGAACAGAAGCAGTCACTTGAGCTAGGATCTGGAAAGAATGGTCCAGGGAGAGGAAAGAGCAAGTTTAAATTCTCTGAGGGAATGAGCTTGGGAAGCTTGAGGTGGATCTCAGCCATGGCATCTGCAGGAACCCCTGTCCTTAGCTGTGCATGTGTAGGATATGGGCCTAGAGACTCCATTGCTTAACTTTTGGTGTTCCCTGCAATTCTGTGATGATGGTTACGGCTTACAGTGTCTCCCCAACCCAAACCTGGGCTATGAATCCAAGTGCTAGGATGAGAGCCCCAAGGTAGTCCTAGGTATTGGGGTTCACAGATACAGTGTGAGGTAGATATTGCATCCCTTCTGGGACTCTGTCTCAAACATATCTGCTCAAAAGCGATAACTAGACAAAGATAATTTAAAAAGAAAGGAAAAACCAACTGGTCTCCTCTCTGAGAAGGTCATTAAAGAAGTGAACTGTGACTTTTTCCTTTTGACATTGATTGGGAACACCCAAAGATGAGTAGAACACTCAAAGATGAGTAGAGACCATGCCCTTGAGGGATTTTCATGAATGCCTCAGTTTTCTGAAGCCTGTAGTGAGTGGTTATCAGTCCCTGCTTCCTGGTCTTAGTTTTCTGTGTGTACTGGAGGCCGTGTTCAGAGGGCTCACTTGAGCAGCAGAGGGGGGGTGGGGTATCTGAGCCAAGGAGGACCCCATCTTGTATTATATTGCAGAAGGTATCATAGAAGATGAGGGGAGTTGAGATTTGTTCTCTCTCCACTGTGCTATGGCGTCAGAATGAAATAGGCCCCAGGGGATGTGTAGGAGCTTGGGCTGTGTCCTCCCTAGCATGTATCTGTCAGGCCAGATTTCCTCCTGCCTGGCTCCTTGGTACCTCACTCCAGGTATGTCTCTTTAGTCTTGAGCCCAGGCAAGAGCTAAGTGTCACAGTCTCTTTGGTTTCTTACATGACCCAGATACTGTTGAGTTTGAGAGACCTGAGTTTGAATACCATCTCTATAATTGTGTGACCTTGACTGTCACTGAACTTCTCAGAATCTCCATGTATTTCTCTGTAAATTGAGTTACTGTAAGGATTCCAAGAAATCGAGTAACCTAATGTGTGTAAGCCACCTAGTCTTATGCCGAGCACACAGATCTCCTCTCTAGGACTGTACTCCACTTGACTTGCCACACACTGGCTACTGCCTTAAGAGCTGGCCTGTCCTGCTAATTGCTGAGAATATCTCCAATTTCCCCATGGAAGATAGAGAAATTGATGAGGATATGAATCCTCGGTATCCTGTGGATGTGATGATGTGGGCTCTAAGGCCAACCTGGCTGTTTCCTATATGTAATACCAGACACTCTCTCTCTCCTTCTCTTCTGCCTGGTGTTTGATGATGCTTACTGCCTGGGAAGAATTGTGTTGTTAAAACAGGTGACTTTTCTGCCATCCCAGTCTTGTGACTTGGGGGTCAGAAACATAGATCCTACTCTTGTATACAAGATGAGGTGGGGCTGGACATTAATGGGACCAGAATCCAGTCATCTCTCTTTCACGGCCCTGCATGCTTTCACTCACACCTAGGGCTGCCTGAGTATCAGGGGAGCTGGCTTTTCCCTGTTGTCTGAGATCAGAGCCAGCCTGTCGCCTATGGTGACATTCAGAGCTGGCAATTACCCAACACAATGCCCAACCACCCTCAAATTTAATACAGAAATCAGGTGTGTTGTGAAAGGGCCTGGAAAGGCTTTAATTTTCACAGCCGTCTAAGGCTCCGTGCTGACTGGAGTGTCCCTGGCACAAAAGCAGTGTCCATCATGTGTTTTGCTGAATACAACACTTACCCCAGCTGTGCAATCTTCCCAGACAGCTTGACAATGAGGCTCAATCAAGGCTCAGAACTTCTCCTTCCAGCCCCTCGGACCTGCTCTTGCTTCCCTCTTTCTGGGAGAAAGAATGAATCCATTGTTGGGTGTTTCTCTGATGCTTCGCGTTGGCTGGCAGGAGGTATCTGCTAATGCTTGTGACTTATGAGGTGGTGCCCCATCACCTTGCAGTCCAGTTTTCTTGGCAGGGAGGTCATTAGACTGTCACTTTCTCTAGTTCTCTTCTTTCTAGCCACTGAAGCAGGAAAACAGTTGCTTTGGGAAAATTTCAGAATTTCTGCTTAAATTGACAACTTGAGAGACTTTGAGGTCCATTAAGTCTTTCCTCTAGTCTCAAAGCTGAGTAAGCTGGGGGTTGGCTCCACAGGTATTAGCTGGAAATCTGAACTTAAGTATGCTACTTAGACAAATAGCTCCGGGGAGGAGGGCTTGCTTTGCAGTCAGCCACAAGTAAATCAAGGAAGCACTGAGCTGGCATACATCTTTGACCTTCCTCAGTGGTGTTTGGGGAATCACAGAGGAAGTGCTTAAAAGAAAAGTTTTCACAGTGGATCCGAGTAGGCTATGTTTGGTCTATTGGCAAAGTGCTATGCTTCCTGCAAGAGTGGTCACAACTTAGGTGGCTTATCTGCAAGGTAGGTGGAGCCACTGTGGAGCTGAGGAAATAGATACAGAGCTTCAAGAAAATTCCCCAAAGGATGGCCAGCTGCTCACTTTATAGACTTTCAAAGGAGTATGGGGACTCTGGTCTAATTGTGGAAGCATCCAAGTCAGGTGGTGTGCCTGGTGGGTGTAGGATGCTAGCCAGGAGTTAAAGTGAGTCAGAGTCCAGCCCAAGGTGGTGAAGGGGGTGCTGGTATCCTAGCTGAATGTTGTGGTTCAAGACATGATGGCAGTGGTTCCAAGCTGGTGTGCTGGACAAGGTATTAGGCAGACGGAGCTCTTAGTTGTAGAGCAGCTCTGGGACACAGGACTCGTGGAACCCAGCACCCCCCTCCCCCACCAGTGCTGGTGAATTCCAGCTTCCTGAGGCTGTTGTTCCTTGGGCAACATCTGCCACCAAGCTCTCTGAGACCTGGTGTTGCGGGCTGAGGTGGGCGGGGGGTGGGTGGGTAGGCAGGTTCTGGTAAAAGCAAGAGCTGTCCTTTTTATACAGAAAGAAAAACAGGTGGCATTTTCTTGGGGACAAATCTTGTGCTGTCATTAATGAATGCAATTCTAGGATTTTTGTGTGTATTGCTGGCACCCAGAATTGGATTTGTAGCAGAGACTAATAGTCCTTAGAAGCTCATGTGGTTTCTTACCACTGACTGTTCTCTTCACATTTCCTCTTCCATTTCACATTCCTGTTCACATTTTGGCTGCATTCTCTGGTCATGCTTAATTCTGCCTCCTGCACCAGCTCTGTATTAAACTTCCCTCTTTCTCTGCTCCCTTTTTGCCTTTTGTTTTTACTCTGTTGTGATTATTGCTGCATAACCAACAGCTTCAAAATTTAGTGACTTAAAATCACAACCATTTTGATTGTGCTATTGGATTTCATTGGGCAGGAATTTAGAGACAGCAGTGGTTGTCTTTGCTCTGTGACATCTGGGGCCTCAGCTGGGAAGACTCACTGGTATTGGGGATGATTTGAATGGATGGAGTTGGACTTGTCTGGAACCTTCTTCACTCCTATGTCTGCCACCTGGGCTGGAATGGCAGGAAGGCTGGATGGACTCTGCTAACTCTCATCCGGAGAACGCACATGAATCCCATCTAGCGTGGCAGCTCAGGGCTCCAGGAACACGTGTTGGAACATGGCCACTATGACACAGCATCCCTTCTGCCATACTCTCTTGGTTGAGTGGCAATAAGCCTGCCAACTTTGAGGGAAATAAGAGTATTTTAGAATTTGAGGCCATGCTTTAAAATCTCTATGCCCTCTGGACTTTGTATTTGCTCTATTGTTGCCTCTTCTAATACTTTACCTGTTTCTTCTCCTCTCCATGCAAGCAGGCTGCCTCCCTATTCAGGCAACACACACTCACTCACTCACTCACTCACTCACTCTTGTTCGTCAGAGCCTATCTGTTCATTTTTTACAGTTTGTTCTTCCTGCATGGTTGCAGAGATGGGGTTATTCTTTATCTATCCCTCAGGAAAACCTGTCATTTGGCTGAGTTTGCAGCAGTGACAACAGAAAGATCATTCACAAAGAAGCATTATTCATAGTGTTTCCATGACATTTCTGGTTTCTTCCATTTTCCCAGTAGTTTTATCAAAGGTCACCCTTATATAGGAAATAGAGACTACAGAATAAATCATTAAGTCTTAAGTATTTCAACTTACCCTGCTTTCTAATAGCTGTTCTGCATGCACATCTACACAACTGAGATTTTTATTATATATGGCAACATGTAGGGGTTTTTTTGGTTGTTTAAAAGTGTCTTGGTCTAGTCTCCTAGACTGTATGATCTGTAGGGGTGGCAGGACATGTGTGGTGGTTGGTTCATACCCATCCTGCCAACCCGAGTGCCAGGAAAGCAATCTGCCTGAAGCTTGATAGAATTGATTAGAAAGGTCATGCTCAAGTTTGCTTTGGGGTCATTCAGATTTTTGTTTTGTCTAATTGGCTTGACAATGCAAGTGTACAACTTAGGTGCCAATGAATGATAGCTGAAGGAACCTATGAGTCTCTTCATTTTTAAAAAAAAAAAAAATTTTTTTTTAAGTGTGTTCGTTTTTGAGAGAGAACATGAGAATGGGAGGGGCAGAGAGGGAGGGAGACACAGAATCCAAAGCAGGCTCTAGGCTCTGAGTTGTCAGCACAGAGCCTGATATGCAGGGCTCACACTTAAGAACCATGAGATCATGACCTGAGCTGAAGTCAGATGCTTAACTGACTGAGCCACCCGGGTGCCCCCATGAATCTCTTTTCAAAAGAACATTCACATGTCAGAGCAATGTGGCCTTATGATGTATGGCATTATTTTGGAATCTCTTCATGTCCTTCTCTGCTATAGGGGGAAAGTAAGGCATATTGAGTGTGAATACAGAGAAGATGAGGGTTGAATCCCAACTCTGCCACTAAATAGTGCTATGACCTTGGCATGTCCCATCCTCATTCTAAAACCTTAGCTATAAAATGATAGTAATAGAGACTGTTATTTAGAATTAGGATTAAATAGTGCCCGCTTTTTATGGTAAGAATTAAATGAAAGGGTTTATGGTAAAGTGTTTGTAAAATGCAGTTATAAAAGGTTTGTGATTGTTCATTAATAGGCTGAGTCAGAGTTCTTAACTCAAGGAGCCAGACTGGTGATTTAAATGACTGAAAAAGCTGGGTCTAGAAAAAAGGGAGTGTACAAGTGCCGTGTCTGAAGAGGGTTGCTTCTGTACCGCTTCAGCTGGTTGGCCAATTCAGGCTCAGGTGGCCACATTTGATTTTTCTGAGAATTTAGAGCTGCACAATTTGTTTTTGACCCTTCTGATGTTTAAATGTTTGCTTATTGACTAAATATAGACACATTAAAAATTATCTTGGAATAAACAAAATACTTCTGCAAGTTGTCTTTGTGCCACACACTACCGATTTAATACTGGCTTCAGAAATGAAGCCGAAGATGACATGAAAAGATGACATGAAAACATTTTTTCTCTGCTCCACTCTACTTTGTGTAGCTATAAGCCTTGGAAATGAGAGACAACCAAAAGAAGTCTGAAACGAGGAGGATGGGTTGATTAGGGACACTGGACGGAAAGAACAACTTAATGAGAGGACACCTTAGTGCACTCCACCCGTTGGCAGGAAGGGACCCAGGCTAAGTGTCCCCCCACCTCCGACCTAACTACAGAAGGTGTGACTTAGGTAGGTTTACTCCTCTTCTCAACTGAGTTGGGGGGAGGTCCTGCCTCCAAGAGTAGTGGAACTAATAAGGCTCAAATGGGATTTTTGCTGAGGAGCTAAGGGAATCATTTTCCCTTCCTACTAGACCTGAAACTCCTTTCCCCCACCTAGGGTCATCAGGTGGCCAGGCAGTGTCTGCAGGTATGGGGGTGAGGGGATGGTTCCTGCCACAACAAACGGCCTGGCCCAGAAAGTGCTTTCCATCCCTGCTGGATCTGAAATTTGCCTTTTTTTTTTTTTTTTTTTAATTTTTTTCTCAACGTTTTTTATTTATTTTTGGGACAGAGAGAGACAGAGCATGAACGGGGGAGGGGCAGAGAGAGAGGGAGACACAGAATCGGAAACAGGCTCCAGGCTCCGAGCCATCAGCCCAGAGCCCGACGCGGGGCTCGAACTCACGGACCGCGAGATCGTGACCTGGCTGAAGTCGGACGCTCAACCGACCGTGCCACCCAGGCGCCCCTGAAATTTCCCTTCTTAACATAGAGATGGGATGGCCAGGAGATTTTGGCAGGAAGTTCCTGGAAAAACAAGCATCTGGCCCAAGCAGCCTCTGTATCCTGCAGCCCAGAGAGTCATTTCCCCCCACAGGAGACTTCAAGAAAGTAGTGGCTTTGGTAGGAGACATCTTGACAGAACAAGTATCTGGTCCAAGAAACACTCTTCCTTCTTCCACTCAGGGACATCAGGTGGCCCATCTGGGGAAGCTCCTTCTCCCTCAGGCAGCATCAGCAGGGAACATTGGAACCCCCCCCCCCCACATGTGGTCAGCAGCATCAGATAAACCTAGTGGACCAAAATAGCACCCCAAAGGCTCTGAAAATTACAATGCATTGGAACTACCGCCCATACAATAGACCGGGAATCCATGTGTTGATCCCGAAACAGGACTGCGTATTAAAATCATTTAAGCTGGAATCAAGAGTTTCCTAACATAATAAAATGTTCAGGATATGATAGAAAATTGCCCATGATACAAAGAACAAAGAAAGTTACTACTGGAATTAGGAAAGACAAGTGATGCCAACACCAGGATGAACCAGATGTTGAAATTATCTCACAACGATTAAGGACTTCAGTAATTATAAATGTTCATAAAACAAATGAAAAAAACAGGAAATCTCAGCAAAGAAATAGATCTTTTAAAAAAGAACCATGTAATAGGATAGAAATGAAAAATTCAGTAACTGAAAAAAGAGCAGAGATAATAGAAGAAAGGACCTGTGAACTTGAGGACAGATGAATAGAATTTACCCAGTGAAATTAAACTGAAAAAAAATGAATAGAACCTCAGGGACCTGAGGAACAATAAATACCCAAATGTATCATGAGAATCCCAGAAGAGGAGGAGACAGAGAGCAGGACTGAAAGAGTATTTGAAGAAATAATGGTTGAACACTTCCCAAATTTAAGTGCAAGACACACACACTTACAGATTTAAGAGGCTGGGAAAAGCCCAAATAGAATAAACCCAAATATGTTTATGCCCAGACTCATCTTCTGAGAATTAAACTTTTTAAAAGCAGTGGTGAAAAGTTAAAAACTTTATTCTAAGATGAGGAAAAAGGCGAGGATGCCCACTCTCATTTTTGTTCAACATAGTACTGGAAGTCCTAGCAAGAGCAATTAGAAAAAAAAAAACATTCAGACTGGAAAGAAGTAAAACTGTCACTATTTACAGATGACATATATAGAAAATCCTCAAGACTCTATTAAAAAACTGGCAGAAATAATAGGTTCAGTAATAATGAAGGATATAAAATCAGTACACAAATGTTGGTTGCATTTTTATTCATGATTTTATCTATTTGGGTCATCTCCCTTTTCTTTTTGAGAAGCCTGGCTAGAGGTTTGTCAATTTTGTTTATTTTTTCAAAAAACCAACTCTTGGTTTCGTTGATCTGCTCTACAGTTTTTTTAGATTCTATATTGTTTATTTCTGCTCTGATCTTTATTATTTCTCTTCTTCTGCTGGGTTTAGGCTGCCTTTGCTGTTCTGCTTCTATTTCCTTTAGGTGTGCTGTTAGATTTTATATTTGGAATTTTTCTTGTTTGAGATAGGCCTGGATGACAATGTATTTTTCTCTCAGGACTGCCTTTGCTGCGTCCCAAAGCGTTTGGATTGTTGTATTTTCATTTTCGTTTGTTTCCATATATTTTTTAATTTCTTCTTTAATTGCCTGGTTGACCCACTCATTCGTTAGTAGGGTGTTCTTTAACCTCCATGCTTTTGGAGGTTTTCCAGACTTTTTCCTGTGGTTGATTTCAAGCTTCATAGCATTGTGGTCTGAAAGTATGCATGGTATAATTTCAATTCTTGTAAACTTATGAAGGGCTGTTTTGTGACCCAGTATATGATCTATCTTGGAGAATGTTCCATGTGCACTCGAGAAGAAAGTATATTCTGTTGCTTTGGGATGCAGAGTTCTAAATATATCTGTCAAGTCCATCTGATCCAATGTCTCATTCAGGGCCCTTGTTTCTTTATTGACCGTGTGTCTAGATGATCTATCCATTTCTGTAAGTGGGGTGTTAAAGTCCCCTGCAATTACCACATTCTTATCGATAAGGTTGCTTCTGTTTATGAGTAATTGTTTTATATATTTGGGGGCTCCGGTATTCGGCGCATAGACATTTATAATTGTTAGCTCTTCCTGATGGATAGACCCTGTAACTATTATATAATGTCCTTCTTCATCTCTTGTTACAGCCTTTAATTTAAAGTCTAGTTTGTCTAAGTATGGCTACTCCAGCTTTCTTTTGGCTTCCAGTAGCATGGTAAATAGTTCTCCATCCCCTCACTCTCAATCTAAAGGTGTCCTCAGGTCTAAAATGAGTCTCTTGTAGACAGCAAATAGATGGATCTTGTTTTTTTATCCATTCTGATACCCTATGTCTTTTGGTGGGCGCATTTAATCCATTTACATTCAGTGTGATTATAGAAAGATACGGGTTTAGAGTCGTTGTGATGTCTGTATGTGTTATGCTTGTAGTGATGTCTCTGGTACTTTGTCTCACAGGGTTCCCCTTAGGATCTCTTGTAGGGCTGGTTTAGTGGTGACAAATTCCTTCAGTTTTTGTTTGTTTGGGAAGACCTTTATCTCTCCTTCTATTCTAAATGACAGACTTGCTGGATAAAGGATTCTCGGCTGCATATTTTTTCTGTCTAGCACCCTGAAAATCTCGTGCCAATTCTTTCTGGCCTGCCAAGTTTCAAAAGAGAGATCAGTCACGAGTCTTATAGGTCTCCCTTTATATGTGAGGGCACGTTTACCCCTTGCTGCTTTCAGAGTTTTCTCTTTATCCTTGTGTTTTGCCAGTTTCACTATGATATGTCGTGCAGAAGATCGATTCAAGTTCCGTCTGAAGGGAGTCTCTGTGCCTCTTGGATTTCAATGCCTTTTTCCTTCCCCAGTTCAGGGAAGTTCTCAGCTATTATTTCTTCAAGTACCCCTTCAGCATCTTTCCCTCTCTCTTCCTCCTCTGGGATACCAATTATGAGTATATTATTTCTTTTTAGTGTATCACTTAGTTCTCTAATTTTCCCCTCATACTCCTGGATTTTTTAATCTCTTTTTCTCAGCTTCTTCTTTTTCCATAACTTTATCTTCTAGTTCACCTATTCTCTCCTCTGCCTCTTCAAGCCGAGCTGTGGTGGTTTCCATTTTGTTTTGCATTTCATTTAAAGCGTTTTTCAGCTCCTCGTGACTGTTCCTTAGTCCCTTGATCTCTGTAGCAAGAGATTCTCTGCTGTCCTGTATACTGTTTTCAAGCCCAGCGATTAATTTTATGACTATTATTCTAAATTCACTTTCTGTTATATTATTTAAATCCTTTTTGATCAGCTCATTAGCTGTTGTTATTTCCTGGAGATTCTTCTGAGGGGAATTCTTCCGCTTGGTCATTTTGGATAGTCCCTGGCGTGGTGAGGACCTGCAGGGCACTTCCCCTGTGCTGTGGTGTATAACTGGAGTTGGTGGGCGGGGCTGCAGTCAGACCTGATGTCTGCCCCCAGCCCACCGCTGGGGCCACAGTCAGACTGGTGTGTGCCTTCTCTTCCCCTCTCCTAGGGGCGGGATTCACTGTGGGGTGGCGTGGCCTGTCTGGGCTACTTGCACACTGCCAGGCTTGTGATGCTGGGGATCTGGCGTATTAGCTGGGGTGGGTAGGCAAGGTACACGGGGGCAGGAGGGGCAGGCTTAGCTCGCTTCTCCTTAGGTGATCCACTTCAGGAGGGGCCCTGTGGCAGCGGGAGGGAGTCAGATCCGCTGCTGGAGGTTTGGTTCCGCAGAAGCACAGAGTTGGGTGTTTGCGCGGAGCGAGCAATTTCCCTGGCAGGAACCGGTTCCCTTTGGGATTTTTGCTGGGGGATGGGCGGGGGAGATGGCGCTGGCGAGCGCCTTTGTTCCCCACCAAACTGAGCTCTGTTGTCAGGGGGCTCAGCAGCTCTCCCTCCCTTTGTCCTTCAGCCTTCCCGCTTTCCGAGCAGAGCTGTTAATTTATGACCTCCCAGACGCTAAGTCGCGCTTGCTGTCGGAACACAGTCCTTCAGGCCCCTCCGCTTTTGCAAGCCAGACTCGGGGGCTCTGCTTGGCCGGCAAGCCGCCCCTCCGCCCCGGCTCCCTCCCGCCAGTCCGTGCAGCGCGCACTGCCTCTCCGCCCTTCCTACCCTCTTCCGTGGGCCTCTCGTCTGCGCTTGGCTCTGGCGACTCTGTTCTGCTAATCCTCTGGGGGTTTTCTGGGTTATTTAGGCAGGTGTTGGTGGAATGTAAGTGATCAGCAGGATGCGCGGTGAGCCCAGCGTCCTCCTATGCCGCCATCTTCCGTAGATCAATCCCTGTTGGTTGCATTTTTATATGCTAATAAACTTATCAGAAAGAGAAACTAAGAAAATCCCATTTATAATCACATCAAAAAGAATAAAATACCTGGGAATAAATTTAACCAAGGAGGTGAAAGTCCTCTATACTGAAAATTGGAAGAGGTTAAGGAATGAAATTAAAGACACAAATAAATGGGAAACTATTTTGTGCTCATGGATTTGAAGAATTAATATTGTTAAAATGTCCATAACCACCCAAAGCAATCTACAGATTCAGTGTGATCCCTGTCAAAATTCTAATGACATTTTTCACAGAAACAGAACAAAACTAAAATATGTATGTACTCACAAAAGATGCTGAGTGGCTAAAGCGATCTTGAGAAAGAACAGAGCTGGAGGCACCAAGTTCTCTGGTTTCAAACTCTATTACAAAGCTGTGGTAATTGTAATAATAGTATGGTTTACGGGCATAAAAAGACATATATCAGTAGAACACAATAGAGAGCCCAGAAATAGAACCCCCCCCCCCCCCCCCCCCCCCGCCATGTGGTCATCTCTGACAAAGGAGCCCAGAAGATACAATGTGGGAAAGGCCAGTCTCTTCAATAAAGGGTGCCAGGAAAACTGGACAGCCACATACAAATTGTGAATCTGGATCACTATCTCCTACCCTCCACAAAAACTAACTCAAAATGAATTAAAGATTTGAATGTAAGACCTAACACCATACAACTCCTAGAAAACATAGGTGGTAAGCCTTCTAAGACCTTGACCTAGGTCTTGGTGATGCCTTTTTGAATCTGCCACCAAAAGTAAAGGTAACAGGCAAAAATAAACATGTGGGACTACAGAAAACTAAAAAGCTTCTGCACAGCAAGGGAAATTATAAAAATAGAAGGCAATCTACTGAGTGGGAGAAAATATTGGCAAATCATGTATCTGATGAGTTAATATCTAAAATCTATAAAGAGCTCCTACAACTCAACAGAAAAAGAACTGATTAAAAATTGGCAGAAGATAACAATGCTGTTTCCAAAGAAGATCTATGGATGCTCAACAGGTACATGAAAAGATGCTCTGCACCACTAATCATCGGTGCAAGGCACATCAAAACCATAATGAGACAGCACCTCATACCTGTTAGAATAGCTATTATCAAAAAGACAAATAACAGGGGCGCCTGGGTTGCTCAGTCAGTTGAGCATCTGACTTTGGCTCAGGTCATGATCTCATCAGTTGATGACTTCAAGCCCCGCATTGGGCTCTGTGCTGACAGCTCAGAGCCTGGAGCCTGCTTCAGATTCTGTGTCTCCCTCTCTGTCTCTCTGCCCCTTCCCTGCTCACGTGTGCATGCTCACGCTCTCTCTCTCTCTCTCTCTCAAAAATAAACATTAAAAAAGACAACAAATAGTGGCAAGGATGGGAAATGGGAACACTTGTGCACTATTGATGGGAATGTAAATTGGTGCAGCCATTATGAGAAACAGTATGGATGTTCCTCAAATTAGAAACAGAATTATTAGGGGCGCCTGGGTGGCGCAGTCGGTTAAGCGTCCGACTTCAGCCAGGTCACGATCTCACGGTCCGTGAGTTCGAGCCCCGCGTCGGGCTCTGGGCTGATGGCTCAGAGCCTGGAGCCTGCTTCCGATTCTGTGTCTCCCTCTCTCTCTGCCCCTCCCCCGTTCATGCTCTGTCTTTCTCTGTCCCAAAAATAAATAAACGTTGAAAAAAATTTTTTAAAAAAAGAAACAGAATTATTATATAATCCAGCAATTCCACTTCTGGGTCCTTACTTGAAAGTGAAAATGTTAATGCAAAAGGGTATCTGCACCCTCATGTTGATTGCACATTATTTACAATAGACAAGATATGGAAACAACCTAAGTGTTTATCAGTGGATGAACACACACACACCTGCATACACAATGAAATACTAATCATAAAAAAATGAATCATTGCCATTTGTGACAACATGGGTGGACCTCAAGGGCATTATGTTAAGTGAAATCACAGAAAGACTAATATATAATCTCTTTTATAGGTGGAATCTAAAAAAAAAACCCAAATATATATAGAATCAACGTATTTCTGGTTGCTAGAGGCGGAGTTTGGGGGTGGGAGAAGAAATGGGTAAAGCGGGGAGTAAAAGGTGAAAACAAACGAAAAAGCAGGAGAGAAATGACACATGACCTATGGGGGAACATGAATTCAAATGACATTGGGTTTTTCATCTGAGACTATGGATGCTAGAAATGTTATAATATCGTTAAAGTGGTACAAGAAAAGAGTGGTTAGTTAAGAATTCTATATCCAGCAAAACTTCATAAACCAAAGGGAAGTAAAGGCATTCTAAGTTGAAAGAAAACTAATAAAATCATGAGCAAAATTATCCTTACAGTAGCTAGAAGAGTTTCTTCAGATAGAAGAAGGGAAATGATAGGAGAAAGAACCTTGGAACATGAGGATGAAAGGAAGAATAGAGGAAAAGAACAGATATATGGGTAAACAGACTACCCTTCTCATGAGTTTTATAAATACTATAGTGATTAAAATGTAAATTATAACACTGATACTCAAGACATGATCTTTAAAAGTGGGGCACGCAAAGTGACTTAGATGGAAGCAAGGTTTCCACGCTTCAATCCAAGTGGAATAACGTTGGTACCAGTTGGCGAAGTCCTATGTGTGTATTGTAACACAGAGCAACCACAGAAAACTATATGTAGTAACGTATGTAAAAACACAATAAAAGAGTCCAGGTGAAATCCTAAAATACTCCAAAGCCACCTATGAGAAGATGAGAAAAGAGGAACAGAGGAGTGAAAAACAGCCAATAAGTACATGCACAGACATTCAGCACCGTTAGTCATTAGGGAAATGCAAAAGCAAACCACACTGTGCTATCACTGCATATATATTAGAAGGCCTAAAATAGAAAATATCAACATGTTGATCTGTCAAATGTAAGAGGTTACATCCACTCTGAAAACAGTTCCCCAGTATTTTGTGAAAATCAACACACAGTTATATGATCCAGCAACTGCACTCATGGACATTTATCCTGGAGAAATGAAAATCTGTTTATACAAATATTTGAAATATTTTATTTTTAATATCCCAGTATGTGGAATAATCTTTTTTCTATGGCTGAATGGTTAAGCTGTGGCATATCACAGCATAGAATACTGCTTAACGATAAAAAGGAGCAAGTTGTTGATACATGCAACAATTGGAAATATCAAGGGAATTTTGATGAGTGAGGGGAAAACAATCCCAGAAGGTTACAGTGCGAGCAAATCGTGCTATGAGAGAGCCTGCCTATAAAACACCAACACAAACAACGTTTGTGGTGATAGAATGTTAGGTCCATCAATCTTCACACATGAAAAAATTTCATAGAGCTAAACACACCCAAGTAAAACTGGGGAAGTATAAGATTTGTAGACCGTATCAACGTGAGTATCTTAGTTGTGGTATTGTACTACAGTTTTGTAAGATGCTACCACTGGAGAAAATGGAGTAAAGAGGGAATATATTGGTATTATTTCTTGCCAGTGCATGAACATCTATAATTATCTCAGAATAAAAAATAAAGAATTGAGGCTGGTTTGCAAGATGTGGAGCTGATCCCACTTATTTTCCAACATTTCCATGAACACATTCAGGCCTAGAATCAAAACTGTCTAAAAACTTAGAAAAGGATGGGGCTCCTGGGTGGCTCAGTCGGTTAAGCACCCAACTTCAGCTCAGGTCATGATTTTGCGGTCTGTGAGTTCGAGCCCCGCGTTGGGCGCTGTGTCGACAGCTCAGAGCCTGGAGCCTGCTTCAGATTCTGTGTCTCCCTCTCTCTGACCCTCCCCCATTCATGCTGTGTCACTCTGTCTCAAAAATAAATAAACGTTAAAAATTTTTTTTTTAAACTTAGAGAAGGCAATCAGATTAGAATGTTACCCGTTACTTTTGCGGTGAGCTCTGAGTATGAACTGTGATAGGGCTCGGGTTTTGCAGTAGGTTAAAGATTTTTTCCTGTGCTGCTGGAAGGTTGGAAAGTTTTTTCTCTTTTGATTTCTCACAAGTCAATTCAGTTATTCCTTCCTCAGAACTCACGAGATAGAACTCTATTTCTGAAAAGGGAATTGTACATGATCTGTCATCTCAAGATACCTTAGTTTTGACAAATTATAGGAGTGAGTCCCCTATTCTGTTAGAATTCTAGGGACTACTCATGAGGGAGGAGGCATCACAAAGAAACTATTTCCTACCAAATTCTCATTAGAGAAATGGCTTTTCCATCATCTGTACCTATTGAACACAGTAGCAGGATTTCTGTTTGGAAACCTCTGTAGCTCAGGGGAAGCCAGAATTGAAAGCAATTCATGATTCATCTAAGTGAATGGATTGAGGCAGACCCAATCATTTGTGGTACCTAGATGCCTTATTTCACCTATATGTTAGAGCAAAGGCTACTGTATTAGCTCTCATACTTAGAGCAACGTGTGCACTTTTTTTTTTAAAATCTCTTGTCAAAAATTCTCCCATAAAATAAACCTTTCTGAGGGGGTGAGCTGGTGATGGGAGGGGACACGAGAGAATGAACAGGAACAGAAAAATCAAGAACTTGATTTTACGTCATTTTATTTGTTAGGCTTTGGCTCAATTTAGGCCCATCAGAAGCTTTAGGAAGTTTTCGGTTATCGCATACCTACTACACATTAAGTGTTATGCTAGTTGTTAAGGGGACTAGAAACCAAGTCACAAAATCCTTAGGTGAAGTGAGTTATAGATTGCAGGATGTTCTCAAGAGCATCTTATCTGGTTCTCACAAAAAACCTGTCAGGTAGGAATGATCACGTGCCATCATTTTATAGGAGAGAGAACAATCTTGGATAGGTTCGGAGAGGGTGCCCCCTGTTTAGGCTGTTGTCAAGCATAGAACTTGAGCTGTACTTCGGACTCCAACCCTAAGCTAAGGCTAGTCGCATCTGCTGTAGACTCACATGAAGTGTGGCTTTCACTCTTAGCAATCATGATGTGCCATTATATGTGTGTCTATTTATTTGCTTAATTTATGTTTCCCCCAGTGAAGTATTTTGGAGTCCATATCTGATTTGATTCATTTATTCATAGTTTCAATCAGTGCTTGCATTACAGTGATACTAAAAAAAAGATCCTGTTGTGATATATTGATTGTATTTTAGGTTTCTTTTTTCCCTCCTTTCTGATGGTTGTTTTTTCCCCCTTTTGTCCTATGTTTTTCTATATTTTATAGATTTTGAGATTATTTTCCCCAACTGACCAGAAGTTACATTATTTTTATACCAATGACTTTTACCTTTAAAACTTTATTTCTTCAATAGCAAGATTGAAAGTGTTTGATTTCTCCATATTATGACGGGTTTTTTTAATGCCATGTTTTAATATCTGTTTACATTTTTTTCCCTCCCAGAATATTCTTAGTTTAATAGATCCTCAGCTTCTCAATTCATGTTGTTAGAGTTATCTCAGCATGAGAAAGCAATCCCAGGGAAGCAGGACTTGAGAGAGAATCTGAATGAAGGGGGGAAGGAAGGAGAGCAAATATATAAGGGGGTGTGTTGCTGAGCTGGTCTTGGTTCATGTCAAGTGGCCTGCTTTTTTCTTACAAGACATTTTCTGTATAGCTGGGAGAAAATCCAGCATTTCTCAATAATCCATTCAGAAGAAAGGGGGAGAATGGTGTCTTTTGACTCCTCTATCCTATCAAAGTTCAACTCAGCATCAACACTGACCTCTTTGGGTTGTCCATTTGTGGGTGCTGGCTGAGTCCCTAGGTTTCTTGTTCCCTGGTGGCAGCAGGGAAACCTTGAGAGAGAAAGCAAGGTGCATGTGGCACAGATACAAATATATGAGAAAGGCATTTAGCGTTGGAAATCTGAAGAGTCAGAAGCTGTCATGACTGCAGACCCCTTAAATCCACAGTGGTGACTACACCAACAATCTGGCTCCTTGGCCACTGGAAAAGTACAAGTAGTTGCTATGGCTGGTCCAGTCAGAAAGCTAGATAAAAGTTATATACACTGAGTCTAGCAAAATTTGAGGTGCTGCATAAAACAAATCTAGAAAATGTATTTGATATTTTTATTCTGTGTCTTTTTAAAAAGTATTTCCCATTTGCCTTATATTTAATAATTACATCAATAGTTATTTAGAAACTAATTCATATGTGACCAGTTTTATTCTTCCCCATAATTTCTTTTATGTTGCATCTTAAATATAATTGACTTCTTTCACATTTTTGGAGGTTACAGAATATCAAGTATTTCTTTTTCAGGAAACCTATATGGGGTGGTATGTTTTCTGAGCCATAGCAAGTGTAGAACTTGAAGCTGGCTTGATACGTAAATAACATGGTGACTGGGTATAGACTTCTGAAGAGTAATGAATGTGCTATCAAAATTCTAGTGTATCTGCTTCCAGCCATGACAGTGATACTGGGTTTTTCCTTCCTCTGAAGATCACTATAAACCTAGACAAAACAAATGAAGCATTGGGCAGCAGGCAGTATGGAATGCAGACCTTTGAGAGAAGGGGAACAAGGTGAGCCCCATGATTGCTCTGGCATTTTGTCTGGAGTCCCTTTCCTGACACAAAGGAGGCAGGTGGTCCCAAGTGGAGAAGCATTCTCTCTGAGCTGCGCATTCAAAGATGAAGTCTCAGGATGTGAAGCTGTTGTAATTTGTGGAGTGCAAGAGCTTGAGGAGAGGCAGTTGTGTGGAAATGGGTGGAGAATCACCTAGGTAATCTACTTGAGGTCACAGCATGTGTCTTTGGTCAAAGGTTGAGCTGCATGTGTCCAGGGAAAGACTTTATGGGGCCTCATACAAATTTCTCACTGTAAGTCAAGAGCTGAATGGTGGTATCAGAGAACAGGACAGGAGACCTTGGAGTTCCAGATCAGAGTGAGGAGATGCCTTTAAGTACCTTAGACCTCAGTGGAAAACCCAGAAATGTTTGGCTTTAGGAGTGAGAACATCATACCTTAGGATTCAGGATAAAATCTTCATGGTTGAGTTAGATCCTACTTCATAAAAAAGCATAATGATCATGACTAATTTGAAGACAAAAATGAAGGGAACCTCAGATAAATACAGAAAACATCAAACAAGCTAACAAGTGTTATAGTTCCATAAGGAAGGGAGACAATGGGACAAACTAGTACTTGAAGTAAAGGCTGGAAAGTTGCAAAATTTGGCAAAATACTCAATTTATTGATTTAGGAAGTTCAGGAAAAATACAATGAACTCAGGTTTAAACATGGATTTTGAGGGAACACAGTTAATACAACATTGTAAGCATAATTCCTTTTGGCTCATTCTTTCTCCTACTCCAGCTGAATTAGGTACTTAAATTTCTTACTCTACATTCTGGGTATAGGCTTTGTCTGTATTGTTGCCTTTCCTTCCTACCACATCCTGAGCAAAACTTCCCTTCCAGCTCAGGTTACTATCCTCCCATAGATATCCTTCTGGATCCTGAGCTGAAATCCAGAGTCAGATGCTTAACCACTGAGCCACCCAAGTGCCCCTCCTCTTCCTTCATTTTATATACAAAGGTAAGCACTTGTACGAAGAGCTGATGGAAAAGTGGTCTCTGCAGCACTAGTTTTAAGTGATGTAACATTAAAACGTCAATGAAGATGGGTTTCATATGCAAATCATACGAGAAAGCAAGTGATACTTTATCCCCTTTTTGGAGGCTTATAATGCACACTTAAATATTTAAAGTTCTGAGAACTCCTGAAAAGAAATCTATTAAATATTTTTTATCCAGTGTTTTCCACATTTATTTCACTTTTTAAAACCTAACCTTTATTAACTTCCCATAAGGCCTAGAGTATGAGGGAAGTTATTTTGGAAGATGCTGAGCTGGAAGGGGTCCTCATCATTTTGAACTGCAATTTCTTTCTGCCCTCTCCCTCCTAACTTTTAGAACCTTGCTCTTGCTAATTTGCCTATATACTTGTAGGTAAGACCCATCACAATTTACCAAAGCTGATACAATTGCATCCCTACCACATAATAGTTCTGACAAACTGATTTTTCTAAACAAATTTTTAAATGTTTATTTTTGAGAGAGCATGAGCATGGGAGGGGCAGAGAGAGAGAGGGAGACACAGACTCTGAAGCAGGCTCTGAGTTGTCAGCACAGAACCCAACAACGGGGTTCGACTCCACGGATTATGATATCATGACCTGAGCCAAAGTAGGATGCTTAACTGAGCCACCCAGGAACTCCTGAATTTTTTTTTTTTTTTTTTTAAGTAGGCATCACACCCAGCATCGAGCCTGGTGTGAGGCTTGAACTTATGACCTAGAGATAAAGACCTGATCTGAAATCGAGTCTGAGCTTAAATGACTGACAAACTGATTTGGAACGAACTCTGATCCTAGCCCAAAAGTTGGTGGGAGAAGTAGAAAACTGAGCAAAAAGAAAATTCCATATTGGAATCTAGAAATTTTCCTAGTGATAGAGAAATGTTTGTTTGCAATATAATTTTTTCATCTAGCATTTTCCCTTCGAAGAATCTATTGCTGAGGGTACTGGAGGGTCCACAGTTCAACAAGACAACTCCAGTTTCTTCCTTAAGGTCACTGATGGCTTTACATGCAAATTGGAGAGAAAGAGGGAAGCAGGCCGGAGGTTTTCAGTACCTGATCAATTTGCTCAGCCCTTAGTGATTAAACAGCCTTTTGTCAGATAATTAAGATTTTCAAATATTCCTGGATGCAAAAAATCAAAGGGCTTGGTTATAACTAGTGTTTATTTAATATGAACAGGCTCTCATCCCTTTATCTGTCCAGAAAGCACCTCTAACATTCCTTTTCAAAGTGGATTTAGCTCATGAACTGTTTCATCACTTGCTTGCATTTTGGGCCAAAGTGAGAGAAAGACAAAACACTTGAGTGTCTGTGTGAATTTGTTCTAACAAGAATGGGGAGATAGTCCAGCCAACCCAGCCCTTTTTATCACTTTCTTCATAGCTCTTATGCCAGCTATAAAAGGTACCTTTACAACTGGAACTGTAAGGTTTTTATTCACTTCATGAATAAAAATGTCTCTGATTCACTTTGCAAGGAGGAAAGTGGGCTTGAACTTGTACTTAGCGTGAGATGGAAGTTGACCAATGTTTGTGTCATTTACTGGAGTGGTTCATTTCACCTTGGGCTTTATGTCCTCAGTACGGCCCTTATGACTCAGATACTGGACTCCGTTTGAGGACATCTTGTTCCTCCAATTACACTGAAGTGGTCCGTTTCCAGCTAGGTTCCAGCCACTTCACCACCAGCCTCTTATCACAGCACCACTTACACAGACTCAAAGCAGTGTCTGGGGCCAGTTATTCTGGGAATGGCTTTTCTGGGTTGATGCTTTCAATGTTTGAACATAGCTAAGTAAATAGTCTTATTTCATTTGGGAGCTCTCAACCAAAGAAGTTTCTTTCCTTCATTTAGTAGTTAGTTCTTATTCATCTAATGTCTATCTACTCCATTTTATTCAGAATTTGTTTAGCTTTTTTTTTTCAAATTGTTACCCTTTGGGGTTGCCTTAAACTCGTATTGTGAAGATCTGTTTACCACTAAGCATGCCCCTTTCTCTTTTCCAGCTCTGTATAAAAAGACTCTGCTGTTGTTATACCATTAGAAATGCTTTATGAAATTAACATTGTTTTATTTATTTTTTTAAGTTTATTTATTTTGAGAGAGGGGACAAACAAGTGGGGGACGGGCAGAGAAAGAAAATCCCAAGCAGCCTTCACACTGTCAGCGTGGAGTCCCTGACGTGGGGCATGCACCCACAAACTGAGGTCATGACCTGAACTGAGATCAAGAGTCTGACGCTTAACTGACTGAACCATCCAGGTGCCCCTTAACATCCTTTTAAATGCAGAATTAAACTTGCAAGAAGGAGCAGATAATTGGCGTATCCTAGAAATGAAAAGGTTTCCAGGAAACAGACTGGTAAGGATGAGAGCTAATCCTTCAGTGGCTTTTTGGTGGTAGGAGATTGTCTATCTCAGCAAACTGGGGGTGTGAATTTTAACATGTGCATGTGGAATGGAAGCCATGCTGTTTGTACAAGGCAGCAGGTTGGAACTGAGACCTCTGCATGAAGCCAGCCGCGAGGGTAAGCTAGCATGAAAGAATGGTCCAGAAAAAAAACAGAACAAACCATCCTTGGACACACAGAGGCACACAGCGAAAGTTGTCCGCCTCTACCTGGACCCTGGGTGGGGAAAAATGGTCCCTGTGATGGTTTGTGACCATAGGTCTGTGCCCACCTAGGGTTAACGTTCTAATTTTTACTATCAGTTGGTTCAGGGACCCTCAGGCTGAAGGGAATAGAGATTTTAAATGGTTAGTTATGGAGACAGATCATGAATGACTATGTGCTGAAAAATTGGCAATATTTAGTGAAATAGAATAGAATTCTAGAAAACCGTTTTTAAATAGAAAATTATTTCTAGAAAATTTATAAATATAAAATTCCCCTTAAAGGAGAAATCACTTATTAGAAATTTACTGAGTTGATCCCCAGTACTAATGAAAAATAGATCCACACCATTTACAGGCACCTTCCAAACCTTTTGGAACAGATAATCCTTAACCTTACAAAAGTATTTTCAGAGGATAGAAAAGAAGGAAAACACCTCAGTGAATTTTTTGAGATTATTATCTTGATTACAAAATCAGGCAAAGGCAACATAAAAAAGAAAACTTGCAGCTTAATTATGATCAGAGGTAAAAATCCTAAGTGAATTATTAAACAGTCTAGGGATATGTGTGTGTAATACATGTAGGAGTGTGTGTAGTATGTGTGTGCGAGAGAGAACATCAAAACATGTCAATACCATGTGTTTCATGGCATCATGCTGCATGGGTTCCCCTAGGAATGCATGGTTGGTTTTAATTGAAAAACTGTGACTGAAAGTCTTTTAAAACAGAAATGGAAGGGAATGTCTCCTAACTAAAACTGGTATCTTTTAAATGCCTGCAGCATTTATCATGCTCAATTGATGGTGAATAAGAGAAGCATTACCTTAAAAGTCAGCAGTAAATCAAGAATATCCCTCTATTACCGTTTCTATCCAGTATTCCATTGAAAGTTTGAGGAAGTATACTAATATAGATTGAACCATGTAAAATTGATTGTATTCAAGTATTTTTGACCAACAACCTGACATGAAAAGAGAGCAGGTATAAAATTTAAATATAGGGGTCCTGGGTAGCTCAGTCAATTAAGCATCTGACTCTTGATGTCTACTCAGGTCTTGATCTCAGGGTTGTGAGTTCAAGCCCCATGTTGGGCTCTGTGCTGTGCGTGAAGCCTATTTAAAAAATTATAAACAATGTGCCGTGTGTGCATACATATGTGTATGTATATGTGTGTGTATATATATATATATATGAATCAATAAGGAAAATACCCCCTTCATAAGATGAAAAATGGGCAAAATATAGACAATTCACAGAGGAATAAATACAAATGTCCTCCTCCCAAAAGAAAGAAAAGATTATCAATCTCTCTAAAACAAAAATGAGATTATTTCCTGCTTCTGGAGTTGCTAAAGATGGGTAACAAGTTTGATGAAGGTCTAGAGAAAACTCCTACATTGCTCTGGGCGGGGGGGGGGTCAAATTAATCAATTTACAGAACAGTTTGCCAATTCCTAGTAACACTGAAAATATGCATATCCTATGACCTCGTGTAATTGAGTTCAAGCTTATCTGCTCACCACACAAGAAGCAAGATGTTAGGGTAAAGAAACTGACTTTATTCAGAAAATCAGAAAACTGAGGAGAAAGGTCCCAAAGAACTACCTCCCCGTGGTATGAAATCTAAGCCTCTTTTATGTTAGAGAGGGCAGTGGGAAGGGGGTCAGAGTCAAAATGTACTGATGTCTGTAGGTATCAAGGAAGGTCATGTAACTTCTTTCCTAGGTCAGTTGATCTTTGCTTACAGGAATCTGGTCATGTCGTTCCTGTAAATCTTTAACATGGTATAGTCATTTTTGTACATATATACTACTATATCTCTTCAGATGAGGTAGATTTGGGATAAAAAGCTGTTTCTGCAAATCTTAACATGCTTAGCTAAGCAGAAGTTTCTAAGCTATAGATCACAGCAGCAAGGGAAATAGAAGCAATATGGAGTCAGACATGCTAAGTTTCTCCCTGTTGTAATCCCCATTGTGAAAGGTCCATTCCACAATCCTGTGGGATCAGGGACAAAGGACATGTTCTCTCTCCTCTGACTACTTCCTGCTGGACAGGGTTGATGAGGGGCAATGGCAGAATGGGAGTGTTTGACTTCTGAAGTATTAATGCCTCTTTTTGGCATTGGGATCTTGGAGGTAACCATAGGCCTTTCTATGGAAACAACAGAAAAACATAGGTTAATGGTTGGAGCAAATTATAAGCCTAGTATCAGAAGGGCGCTGCCAGGGAGAAGATTTCTAGATGTTGGGCTCGAAGCTTCTTCAGATGGAGTGGGAGCAATCAGTGGCAGTCTGATGGATTTTTCTGTTTTGTAGTTCAGATGTCTTTGGTGATCCTTTTGAGTGTCCTACAGAGGCACAAAGATGGTCTGTAAGTGAACTATTGTGGCAATTTCTCTCAAGTTTACCTCAAGTTGTCCAGCTTCAATTTGCAGGAGTTCAGGAAATGGGGGAGTTTTAGTTCTCTGTGATTTCAAGTCAGAATGGGAGAAGGAAGATTGGAAACCTTAGTTTGGAGAGTTAGAGCCAGCTATTCAAGGAAACCAGAAGAATTCAGGAACCAACCCAGTTCTACTGGCAAACGACAAACGCTCAAAAACAATTACTCAGGACTAGAATCTAACACCCACAAAGGTGTGTTTTTGAAACATAATTTTTCTCGGTAAAGTCACTCATTTTTATGAAAGACACCCAAATTAAGACCAATTTGTTTGTAAAATAACTGTAGCTTTAACAAATTGGCCAAATTATTTATCTAAGTGCAGTGGTTGACCATGTAGCTTCTTTTAAGCCTGCTTTGCTGAAGTTTTTATGAGGAATTTCTGATTGAACTTTCACTAGCCTCTCACGACTAGAGGCCAAGCCAAATACCTGCCATCAAATTTCCTGTGATACTTGTATATTTGGGTAAATTCCTCTTTTCGAGGTCCCCAAAATATTCTGAAGTTCCTGCATCTGCCAGGAAGTGACATCCTTAGCTCATCTGATAAGGCTGCTGGGAACTCTTTAAACAAAGTATCAAGCTGCCATTTTCAAAGGGCTTTACTGGCTCCATAAAGTCAGCCTTAGTTCCTTCAAGCTGTCTCACCATAGCTGAGTCGATATCTTGAGTCTCTCTCAAAGACAGCTCTCTAGTCAAAGCTTTGGTCAAATAACCAATGTCTTCAGTGGTGTCCTCTTAGAAAAGATTGTTTTTAAACCTATGCAAATAATTGGTGTAAAAGAAAGAATACTCAGTGTTTCTGAATTCTGGAGGATTCAGGGAGAAAAGATAAATTTCAATTTGTATACAAAGGAATTTTTTTTTTGTTTCTTGAGTCCTAGATAACCTAAGAGAAAAAGTTGCCTTAAATCTGGAAGGGCGAACATTAGAGAAACAGCAGTGTTTTAAACAAGAGTCATGAAAACTATAATCATCTTCCTCAATTCATTCAATTCCACGTTACTAATTCTTTTGTTAGCAGTTTTTCCATTAGTTCTGGAAATTCTTAGTTTTATGATTGCAAAGATATCAGAAATGCGTATTTGTCAAAAGTCATTTTCATGCATCTCTTTGAAGCTGAAACACATTTACAGGGGCATTGGTGTGAAGCAGTAACTGTAAATGACAAAAGACTCAAAAATGGCCATAGTTAAATATGTGATGAGAGTTCTTTATAATGCAGTTTGACAAGGAAACTCAGTTATTTTTGTGGCACACATTTCAATAATCAGAATTACATGTGATGATATACAATGACATATTAAAACTTTAGGAATCTTCTATAATTTCTGGAAAAGTTCTAGCATTTGCCTACACAATATTACCTAAGAAGGCTGATCATTTGTTAGTGGTTCCTATGTAACTTAAGAAATAAACAAGCATACTTAGTTAAAAAGACTTTATTTAGAAATTGGAATTTTTGGAAGTTTGTTAAAAACCTCAGATGGTTCTAAGGCACATGCCTAAATAGGGTTATAGATTATTATAAAACTTAATCTCCTCTATTTAACCAATGTGGCAATAAGTTATTCTATAAAGGGGCTATATTGTTTTTAGGAAAACTTTAATAGAGAAGTTTTAACTTCAAACAAATGTCTTAAGACAAAGCATTGCAACTTAATTTTTCTCATTAAGAAAAAAATTGTTGACAATTTGTCAAGAGTAGACCAACAATCCAAGAAGATTGTCTAACAAGGGAAAAAAATCAAACTTCAATCTTAAACTGATGCACTTTAAAAACTCATTTGTTCCAATCTTAGTCCTGGCCATGCAGAACATTTTTTCCAAAGATTCCTCTTCACGAACCTTGTACAACTTTTTTTCATTCATATTTTGTCCTTAGTTTTTCTTCTCTGAACAACCAGTCTGATTTTGGGACAAAATTACTTTCTTGTCCCTCAACAAAAACGTGTTCTCATTCCTTATACCTTTGCTACACATCTCCTGTTTTCCCTACATGCAAAGTTGTTTTCCTTCTCCTTTCTAGCGGTCTTATTTATATTTGTCAGAATTTTAACCCTTATAAACTTCACTTTCCAATAAAAGCTAAGTAGTAACAAATTGTGAACTATTAAACCAGAATTCCTTAGATTGGCAAATTGATAAACACATTTCCTAATTTCTAGAAACATGTTTTTTCATTATATAACTTTCAATAAAGTATAAAACATGTTTATTAACAGACTCAAGTATTTTTAGTTTTTCTGTAATAAAAGCTAGCAAACCTGTGTTTAGTAATTAATGTTTTAGTATTTTAACTTACTTGGAAAAGACTTAGATACCCAATTAAACTGCATTTACCATTTAACTTAGCAAGACTTCACAGTTATAGGTTACCAAAGATTTTGAAAGCTATTTAAAAGTTTATAAACCTTTTTGTTAATCTGCTTGCTCTTAATAATTACCTATGAAAACTTCATGACACAAAATTAACCACCATTTTAAGTCATCCTTTTGCTGATAAAATGCAACAGAGATAACATGAGCTTAGTTGGCCTTTAATAAACCTTGGTAGAATAAAAGTTTTATGTTTGATGCTGATAACTCTAAAGATGTGTTTATTTTAATTAGGTTGACAACCTTGAATTAGCTTTAATTCTGAATATGTTGTACCTGTGTCCACTAAACAGTCAATCAGTTTGTTCCCAGCTGTCAATTTTATCCAGGGCTTCTGTGGGGAAATCTGAAGTGGGTGGTGGTTGGGCCCCTTCATGCTGATTTGGTAGGTGCTTCAGTTGGATCCTCACAAGGAGATGGCTCAACAGCTTGGGGTGCTTTTTGTCCTTGATAGGGTAAAAGGAACAAGAGCCGGTGGCACCAGAGGCACCATGGACGGTACAGGAGCCAGCTAGGTTAGTTGTACTGTGGGTGGCACAGGACCAGGGGGACGTGGAGGAGGGAGGCATGAGGGTGCTGCTGGCAAGGACAGAGGCAGATTCGAACTTTGGACTGACATTCCTTTATCACCATCTTCTCTCTCTCTCCTTCCTGCAAAATAGGCTTTATCTCTGGTTGCTTTTCAGTCCTCTACACGGTTTATTCAAAATTTGTACCAAGGGACTTCCTTGGGGAACAGGAGGGATATTCCTCATCTTCGTAGGCAAAGTTCAGAAAGAACGCCCAAGGAATGGAACTATGACTAAATGGAGCCTGAAGCATCTTTGTTAATATCTGTTCTTCCCCGGATGCTAGTATTTCACGAATGGAACCAAATGGCTTCTTAGTTTCTGGTTCCTTCCCACAAGCTGAAGCTTTGCCAACTGAACCAGACGGCTTTCTAGACAAGTCAAGAGAGCCAAACCACAACCTCCTGGTTGGAGGCAACTGAATGGGAGGAGGAAAGCTAAGGGTGACTAACATTTGTGGAGAGAACATGAAAGGCCTTTTACGAAACAAACCTAACACGGCTGGTTTTGTCTAAAGATGCCAAGAGCTGCCGCAGCAAACCAAATGGAGACGAAGTAGTTCACAAACAAATTGGGCAAAAGTCTAACAACCATTTGCCTCTGTGACAGGGCATCCCTGACAAGTGTAGACAATGTGACTTCTTTTGAAGGAAAAGCCCAAAGGGAAAGGGAGTTCCCGGTTGTATATGCCAGACCCTACTTCCCAGTCTATCCACTTGTAGGGTTTTTTTAAATTCTTGTTTTTTTTTCCAACGTTTTTTTATTTATTTTTTTGGGACAGAGAGAGAGCACGAACGGGGGAGGGGCAGAGAGAGAGGGAGACACAGAATCGGAAACAGGCTCCAGGCTCTGAGCCATCAGCCCAGAGCCCGACGCGGGGCTCGAACTCCCGGACCGCGAGATCGTGACCTGGCTGAAGTCGGACGCTTAACTGACTGCGCCACCCAGGCGCCCCATCCACTTGTAGGGTTTGTCCATTCTTTGCCCCAACAGCTGGTGCAGGAGCAGCCAGTGCCGCTGCAGGAAGTCAAAGAGGAAGACTCCCCAGCAGATGGTCCTGGCTGCTTCCAGGGTCTCACCTGAAAAATCTCTGGGCTGGGCCCAGCTGGCAACCTGGCTGGCACTGGCCCCTGGCTCGTTTGCCAAGTTGTAACCAAGTTCAAGCTCATCTACTTGCTATGTGACAGGCCAAAAATCTTGACAGGCAAGATGTTGGGGGCCAGAAAAGTGACTGTTTGGAAGGCTAGCCAGCTGGGCTGAGGAGATGTTGAACTATTGTCCCAAAGAACCATGTCTCCAAGCATGAGATTTTGAGTTTATGTTAGGAAGCGGGAGGAGTGGCAGGGAGTTGGAGTCAAAAGGTACTGATGTCTGTAGGCATCAAGGAAGGTTGCATAACTGCTTTGTCCTGGGTCAGTTGATCTTTGCTTAGAGGAATCTGGTCATGTTCTATGTAAATCTTAAACATAGCAGAGTCCTTTCTGGATGTACTTCCTCATCTCCTTGGATTAGGTAGATTTTGGTTAAAAAGTAGCTTTTGCATATCTTAGCTAAACCTGCTTATGTGCAAGGCTAAGCACACGTTTCTCAGCTATAGGTCAAAGCAAAGTAGAAGCAGTATGGAGTCAGGAGTCAGACATGCGAAATTTCTTCCTGTTAAACTAGCAGTTTTACTTCCAGTCTGCAGAAACTGTTGGTTGAATACACGGGAGACATGTAGAAGCACCTTCATTTAAACACTGTCATGGCCGAAAACCACTCCTCAGGAAGGGAATGGATGCATACATTGTGGCTTATGCATCCAGTGGAACACTACCACATAGTGGTTTAAATGAGTTGCTTAGATCTACGTGCTTCAACACATAGAATCTGGCTAAGGATTGTATATCTTTTGAAGAATAGAGAGTCCAGAGGACTTTAAATAGGAATCACATATGCCTAAAACTTGTTTCTGGAGATGAGTCATTTTTTTGGTGAGTGTTCTATGGAAAGAGGCATCCACAGCTTTGGAATGTTAACAGGATAAAAAGGCCCAGAGAAAACCTAACAGTGATTGGATTGAGCCATCCTATATGAAAATCAGATCCCACCTGAGAAGTTACGGTGGGGCTTCTATAGTGTCCATCTTTTCTGGAAATGTAAATGTGACATAGAAGCAGTAACTACTAACCAAAGTAACTGTTAGAAAACATTATGTAAACTTCAAAGTGCCATCCATACAGGTGTTGGGGGAGTTGGTCTGATAATGCAGATAATCAGCCAGAATGTCCTTCCCAGAGAGAGCAGATCATTGGCAAGGCCCCTGCAGCTCCCACCCAGCGGATCCTGTAGAAAAGCACCTTAGCTGAGCAGGTTGGGCTCAATTATGGAGTGTTGGCAGCTGTCTGTGGAGCCTAGCAAAGGAGTCATGTTTTTTTTTTTTTTTTTTTTTTTTTCCAAATGCATTATTAATTGCCTGGGTAAAAGAACAAGGCCAATTTGAGTCTCTGATTACACCAGGGAGCCTTGGGGCTTTGCATGAGGAGTGAGTGACACAGGCTTCAATTTCAGGAGCTTGGAGCTGGCTCACTGCTTACCATTTCTAACCAAAGGGAAATACCCCAAATCAGATTAACTTAGTCCTGGGGAAGCCCAAGGGTTGTTAATGATTCTGTCCTGTGCATGGAAAAGGAAAATAAAAATCTAAAACGGGCAGTTTCTTAAGTGAAAGGACAAGGGGAAAAGAATAAGGCATTTTTTTTCCCACCTATAGTTCTGAAACAAGTGGATTTTGAGACATTTAAAAGGCCACCTGCCGACTTCCCTGTGTTTATCACTCTGTTGGGGAACTGGGGAGTTTTCCTTTTTGATTCACTGGCCTTTCCAAAAGCAGCCTATAAACTTCTGAGTCCCAGTTACCTAGGAAATAGTGGGGTTCCTATGGCTGGGAATAGTACAGTGCTCTTGTAAGTGACTGTCAGGATTACGGGGTCTGTGGTTGTGTCTTGGTGAACAGTGGGCGGGGCACTCATTAGGAAGAGGGCTGTACAGAGTAGGGGTCCTGCAGCTTTGCTGCTGACAATCTGGGCAGATCTAGGCACGTGGGTCTGACCAGAAGAAGAAATGCCTCAAACCCGAGCTCTTTGTTTTAGGGCCTGACTCTTCCTGAGAGAAAGCTCTGTGTTTTTGCTGTTCTTTCTTGGACTCTCATCTTGATACTTTCTGAACTCTGCATGCTATTCTCTGGTAGAGACCAATGAAGATCCAGGCTGTTAGTAGGACACTGAATTCCCTAACCTCTTCCATCCCAGAAAAGGTAACGGATATCCTCTTTGGGGCCCAAATAAAGGCATCCTGAGTGTACTGGCCTGGGCAGAATTAGGTATCATGTTACCCAAGTGTACTCTTTGGTCCTAAATAACATTTGCTGGGGGCTTTAACCTGAAGCCTTGCCTACTTTAAAGAGGACAGCCTAGCTTCCTTTGGCCGGTTCTTAATTACTAGGAAGTAAAAACACAAATAATAATTCTCAGATATTTCATGTTTTTGCAAGTCTGGTGAGAACCTGGTGGGAGGCACTTGGGAGCTGGCAACTAAATGGCACAAAGCTCATGCCAGTGCGAATCCAGCGATTGTTGGCAGCTTTAGGCATTCTGGCCCTGAGGGTGATGTGTGGGTATTGAGGCCTTCTTAGCTGGCAGTGTAGGTTTTCTGACATGTGTGGAATTCCCAGTATAAAGGTGGAAGATGAGCTCATAGGTGAGCTTGCCTGGTCTGCTTTGGCCAGTCACACAGGGAGATGTTTGCCATACATAAACTCTGAGTTGTTTTTCCAACAGTGAGTCCATAAGACCACCTACTCCCCACAGCCCTTTCTTATAGTGAGTGTCTAGTACTGCTACTCTAATCGTCCTCAAAATGTTAACCTTCCCTGACACCAGCAGCATATGGGAACATTACCGTAGGGCTAGGCTAGAAAGGTCTTCAATTTTTTTTTTTATGTTGTTTTTTTTTTTTTTAATTTATTTTTGGGACAGAGAGAGACAGAGCATGAACGGGGGAGGGGCAGAGAGAGAGGGAGACACAGAATCGGAAACAGGCTCCAGGCTCTGAGCCATCAGCCCAGAGCCTGATGCGGGGCTCGAACTCACGGACCGCGAGATCGGGACCTGGCTGAAGTCGGAGGCTTAACCAACTGCGCCACCCAGGCGCCCCTAAAGGTCTTCAATTTTAAGGTATGTGTTCTTATGGGATTTTCAGTTTGGAGAGCAAGAAAGTGAAGGAAGGGATATGGTGAAGAAAGAAATGCCTGGTAATTTTGGAGTATTTACAATGTTCCAAGCCCCATGGTAGGAGCACTAGTACATTATCTTACTGGACCCCCAGGAACCCGTTCTACAGATTGGGAAACTGAGGGTGAGAAGGGGTGGGTAATGTGCCCCAAATTGCCCAGCTTGGAGGTTTGGCACAGCCGGCATTCTGGCATTTGAAGCCAAGACTTGCTTATTATTTTTTTAATGTTTACTTTTGGGAGAGCGTGAGCAGGGGAGGGGCAGAGAGAGAGGGAGACACAGAATCTGAGGCAGGTTCCAGGCTCTGAGCTGTCAGCACAGAGCCTGACACGAGGCTCGAGCTCACGAACTGTGAGATCATGACCTCAGCCAAAGTCTGATGCTTAACCAACTGAGCCACCCAGCTGCCCCCAAGACTTGGTGTATTAAAGTCTTGGTTGTATCATTCTCTCACACTAACCTTTGAATAATCTAACTGCTGCTAGATCACCAGTGTCTTTTAGAAAACGGGGCACGAGACTGTATCCTGGCTGGGTTCCAAGGAGGGTGTGGAGAGGTGTGGTCTGGATGGAGGTGGCCTTTACTGGAGAAGTCACCTGGGAGAAGAGAAGACAGATATAGGGAAGCGTGTTTGAAGAGTCTGACAAGAATGGGGAAGGGCATCCATGTCAGTCAACAACACTTCGACCTTCCCTCTTGTACATCCTTAGTTTATAAAACCGCAGGGCAGGGCCCCATGACCTAGGGTGATAGGAGACCCAGGAAGATCGTGAGTTGGAGGAGAGAGGAGGTGAAAGGGTGATGGGGACCAGGGTGGGGGGCGTGTCTTGGGAAGAGCAGGGACAGGGAGGGATAACAATGACAGGAGGGGAGAAGAATGAAAGAGAAAGGAAATAATAACCACAAGAAACAAAACAAGGAAAGAAAGAGCAGAAAAACATAGCCTATAGATACTGGCTGCTCAGGCTTCAGTGATGACTGAATATATCTCCACCTGCTGGCCAGACATCATCCTTTGCCCGTGAACTTGAAGACATCACTTTTGTTACTGCTTGTAGCTCTGTGCTGGTTGAAACTCACAGCTCAAGGGATGAATGCTATTTGTAACGGGCTGACTTCCCTCAGGGGAAATGTTATGTGAGGTCCAGTTTCTGTTCAAGAAGGGCTGTGCCTGTAGAGCTTCTCCTTGTTGGCTCAGCCCAGCCCACCTGAGTGCCCAGGCCAGTGCTCACCCAGCCAGGAGCATAGCTTTTGCCTAAATCCCCGGCATCTGTAGGCTGCTCCACTTGGACCTTGCTGAGCTTGCTAGATCTCCGGCTTGAGTGTCAGGCTGATCCAGCCTGCTCGACTGACACACTGGCCAACAGTTCCAGCCTGGGTTCCTGGCTGTGTTCCTGACAGAAACTGTGTTCCTCAGAGCCAGGATTCTGCTGGGGGACACCCGTGGTTGTCCACCCCTTTCTCAGTAATACTTTTGTGCCAGATCTGATGTCCAGGGACACTGACACCTGCTGAAATTGAGGCCTGAGCCATCCCCTCCCCTCTGGGCTGGTGTTTGAGTGGGGATGCTACTTTCCCCTGAAGCTAGCCTGTCAGCTGAACAAAAACAAATAGACACAGTATCTCCTCTCCTGGTCTCCCCTCTTCCTCTCCAGGGGAAATGGAAATACAGCTGGAAGAGTATGTGGAAGTTACCTTGGGGGTAGGGGGGTGTTGGACCCTAATTGTAGTTAAACATGATTCTGTAAAAATCAGGGGAATTCATGAAAGATCATGAGGGAAGTGCCATGGTCAAACTGTGTTTCAGAGCTCTGCAAGCATGGTAGATGTGTGGGAGGAAAGAGAGGTAAGTGATGGAGGCCGGGGTGGGGGGGGTGGGTTGCGAAAAAAAGGCTCTGGCTCAGTCCATGTGGCAGTGGGCAGTGAGTATGGCTTGAGACAAATGAGCGAGGTGAGGCCCCACAAAGCAGGTGTAACCTTTGAACTTTTCACCCTCAACTGTGCTTACGAGCTGTGGCAGGGGTTCTCGCCAGTACCCCACTGACTATCCTGCAATCCATTCTATGCTGCTTGGGTGTTTGAATATTCTAGAAGTAAACTGGGGTTGTCCACATAGGATAGAGCTCATGGTGTGTGGTCCTGTTTAACAAATTACCCCCAAATAGCATAAGACACAAAATAGGTACCATTTGAGTTTGTGAGGGCCAGGATCTGCTGAGTGGTTATGAGAACAGTGCTTGGGACCCTGAGGCTTCTCCTGAGGAAGCTGGCTGCACAGGGACAGACAGAGAGCGTGGGGCTCTAACAAAGTAAATTAGCTGAGCGATTCTGGCTCAGAGTCTTAGGAGGTAAAAGCTAAACTCCAGGCTGGGGGTGTAGTCCTCTCAAAGCTCGGTTGGGGGCAGATCTGCTTCCAAGAACTCTCAGGTGGTTGTTGGAAGGAAGCCTCAGTTCCTCAGTGGCTGTTGGCTGGATACCCCAGTTCTTGCTGCACCAGCCTCCTTACTGACTGCCTAAGGTATCTCATGATATGGCAGCTGGTTTCCCCCAGAGCAAGTATAACATGTAACATTTGTGTGGGAGAGACAGGAAACATGACAGAAGCTGCAGTTTTTACAACCTAATCTTGGGAGTTGCACACTATGTCTGCTGGATTCTGTGGTCACACAGACCTACCCCAGTACAGTGTGTGTTTGTGTGTTTGTGTGGAACTGCACTTAGGTATGAATACTAGGAGACAGGGATCATAGGGGGCTATTTTGGAGGCAGGCTACTACGCAGGGCTGGAGAAAAGCCTAAGAACGTCGATGACCGTCTCTCCCTTGTGCCGGGCAGCCGGCAATGGGCTAAGTCCTGATGAGAGGAAGTCCACTGTTCCTAAGGGAGACTGAGTGTAGATGGCAGTGTCTTCTAGTGATGACTCAGCTCCCAGGAACCTGCACAAAGTCTCTCCCTTTGTTAGAGTCCCATGCTTGATGTCCCTGTCCCTTTGCAGCCAACTTGCTCAGGAGAAGCCTCAGGATCCCCAACACTGTTCCCATAGCCACCTCTCCCTGTTTCTCCCTTTCCCCATTCTCTTTTTTAACCTCAGGAAAATTCCTTTCGAGTTGTGTTTTCTTCAGAACTGCTCTATCTAGTTTATTTGCTTTCTCCTCTCCTCAACCCTATCCTCCAGTTCTTTTGTAAGAGATCTGGAAGGCTTGTGAAACCCAGAACCTAGTCATTGACCACTTACAAACCTTCTCTCTTCTCAAGGGGACAGGAGGATGTGATCTTCAAAATTTCTCAGGAGGTGAGAGGGTATGCTTACATTCAATCCACGTGCAGCACGAAATGGAAGATAGATGGGCCCCTTATATTGCCTGATTTAAATGGCTTACTGACCATTTTTTTTTTACTATGGAGCTATCGGGGAGGCATGGGAGAGTGAGGAGTTAGTAGTGGGTCCAAGGAGCTAAAATCAAAGACACCAACTGCATGAGGAAAGTCAGAAGCAGATTGCGAAAAGAAATCCTTGAGTTGGCACATTCTGAACAATTTAGTATCCAGTTGATGATGCTGAAGATTGCCTAGGGGAGTGGATTTGGAGGTTTAGAGGCACTGGTTGTGTCATAGCTTGGTTAACCCTGTTTAATGCTCTGACTGTACGACTCAGCACATGCTCTTATGATACTCAACCACCACGAAAAGAGCTCCTGTTCTGTGTCAAGTCCTATATCAGGTGCAGGGGATATGGAATAAAACCAGGGCCCCATGGATGGTTTCCTGTCCCAGTGGGAAAGGCTGACTTAGAAGCAGAGGATGTTCCATGATAGTGGGTACTGTGATAGGTACATAAATAACGTTCTCTTGGAGCTTGTGAATGGGTGAGAGAATTGGGGAGCAAGGGTAGGTTTAGAGAGGCTTTGCTACTTGAAAAGTGTACGGTGGGAGACAAGCTTAGTTTTCATTGTCATCACTGAACTAGGCTTCTCTGGGACCTGTCAATGGCACTACGAAGATAGCCAACCCCATATGCTTTTGCTTTTCCATCAGGCATAGAGGATGGAAACTATTGCCCAAAGAGCCCTCCTGGTTCCCACAATGTAATTGAGTAACTCAGACTGGCAGCCTCCACCTTCCTTCTTTGGCTTTGGAGCAGTTCCATCATTATCGGCTCAGAATCCCGGGGCCTCGGTGAATTCCTAGCTCCTTCCATTTTCCCTGGACTGCTCTCTTCTTGAATTGCCTTATTTAATCCTATCAAGCTTTTTTTTTTCTTCCCTTTAAGGCATTTGTATGTTAATGAAAAAAATCTGTAAATGAAGATAGTTTTTATTTTCTCTTTTGTTTTAACAGATGATTATTTTTCTTGTTTGGGCTTGAACAGAGAAAAGCATCAGCAAGGCTCTTGTTGAAAAATTCATCTTTTTGCTGGTGGCAAGAGCCACACTGGAAGCAGGAATAAGGACAGCTGCATCTGTTGTTTAGATCACCGTGGAGACAGCAGCACTCCTTTCCCAGTCCATGTTTTCTTTTCCTGCCCTTTGAGCAACCCTCCACAAGTACGTGGTTTATGTGTGTTGAAGTAGACTTTAAAAAACCCATTGGAACAGACTCCCTTTTCCTATCAAGCACAGTGAAGGACCTTTTCCCCAAGTGTCATTAGAAGACAGTGTCCTCGGTCCTAATCTGGACTTTGCTGGTCCTAATGCTGTTGGCCATTCAGTCCCTGACATAGTCCTTTCTGCCTTGGATTCTTACTCTAGGCAGCCTTTTACCAATTTTTCCCTCTTCAACAGCTACATAGAGACATATTAAGTTGCTGTCCAGCTCTCTCTGCTTGTGATAAATCACTCTGGACTCCAGGGAAGGAGAGAGTGGCAACATCAAGCTAGACCTCCAAGTGATCTCTAATGGAAATTATACTATTCCTCAAGGTCTGACTCATGTGACACCTCCTTTATGAAGTCTACCAGGTCATCAGCAAATAGGTTAATGTTGTCCTAAATACATCTGCCCATCTCTTGATGAATACACTTATCACACTGTATTGTCATTTTCTTTCAATAGGTCTTAAATTTTTTTTTAATGTTTATTTTTTTTTTTTTAAAAGAGGGAGAGAAAGATTGAGCAAGCCAGGGAGGGGCAAAGATAGGGAGAGAGAAATCTTAAGTAGGCTCAGCATTGTCAGTGTAGAGCCCGATGCGGGGCTCGAATTCATGAACTGTGAGAACGTGACCTGAGCTGAAACCAAGAGTGGGATGCTCTACTGACTGACCCACCCAGGCACCCCTCAATATATCTTTTAATGAAACAAGATCCACAGGCTTGGAACCAATTTAGAAGCAGGGCTTTGTATCCTCCTCTTTGCTTCATCCAGAGCTCCTGACCAAGCCCCTGGCAGAGAGTTAGTGCTCTTTAAGTATACTTGGATGAATTAATGAACTCTGAGCAATCCCAAACATGTACCTTTGTTGCTGTTTTTTTTTCTTTTTCACTTCATTTTCTTGGCCTTGGCTGGAGGCCCCATGTGGATGGTGTAATCTTGCACCATCTACTTTCTCTCCTGGCAACAGAGATTTCATTTGTGAAATAGCTGTGACTTCAGTGCTGAGTCCCATCAGAAATGGTGCTCAGGGAGCTCCAAGCCTGAAAGCCTGGTTGGGAGCCCCAGGCCACCACTGAAAAAAGAAAGTTTGAGCTCTTGTCAGTGTTAGCGATAGGTTAGTGGATATTTGATTTTATGGCTTCTTTATGGATACTGAAACTTGTGTTATCAGAGGGGTCATTTGCAAACCACAGCAGAGCAATGAACGGGGGATGTCCTTAGCTGTAGGTATTTTAGTTGGTCTCTCTGCTCACAGAAGAAGAGCACTGTGTGTCTGCCCCCAGGCTATGAGGCAAGAATCCAATCGGCTAATTCAATGTTGACATTTCCCAGCTTGGGTGGCACCTCAGTCTGGAGACAATACCTTTCTCAGTAAGACTGGCACTAGGGACACCTGGAGTGCTAGCACTTGGAAGGAAATATGATTTGTTTTCTCCAGTTCAGTGGCTTTGAGGTTTAGAGCACTCATAAGACACATAAAATAATTCTTAGATGTTAGGAGTCAAACCATTTAGCTGAGAAGTTAGGGAATTTAGCCTGTGAAGGATTAGCCAAGAGTTCCCATCAAGGACTCCATCCCGTGGACCATTTGCTGAAAGGCATTACAAATAAATGTGCTTTGTCTCAGAGACTTGAGTTCATATTCTGATTGGGTCACACACTGGCCGTGAGACCCAAAGGTCTTGCCAAAGCAAAGTCACTTCTCTGAGCCTTGATTTCATTGTCTGCCAAGAATGGATATAAATGTCTACCTCAGGATGTTATTTTGAGAGTTTCAATGAGATACTGTATGAAATTTAGCTCTGACACATAGCAGGCTCAATAAAAGATGAGGAGGAGGAGGAACTGGCCTCCAGCTCTTCCCAAGCTTGGAATCCGTTCCAGCTGGTAGACGAAACTTCAAATTTGTAATTGTCATTTCAATTCTTTTATAGGGTTCAAATTTGGGGGGACATTTATAGAATAATATCCAATTGGCATCTGTATGTTTACTTCATGATACCACTCGATCATCCCAAACCTCATGAAAGGGTTTTTAATGTTCATTTTATATGTAAAACAATTGAAGTTCAGAGAAGTCAAGGTTCTCTATAGTGCAGATGGGGCAAGAGTAAGTCTCAGCTTTTCTGAACTTCAATCTCCTTGGGCAGTTTACTGCCCTTTGCTGGTAAAGTGAAGGAAAAATCTGATCATGGTTCACACTGTAATACAAATACATGGTATCTCCTAAAGCTGTTATCCTTCCTACTAAAATGATAGGTCCCAGGGGGACACAGTTATGAACAAGTGTTCCCTTTGGAAAACAACCCAATTGGAACACTGACCAATAAGTACTCAGGCACTTATGTGATCTGTGATGTTCTAAGAAAGATTAACTTCTGACTTATAGACAGGTTGGGGTGGTGGTGGTCACAGCTACTTGGAGAGGGTAGTGGTTCAGCCTTGAAGACTCTGGGTCAGTTTACTGGACCTCATTGTTGTGATTCCTAACAGAGCCATAACGGAGAGGCTTGGGGAAGGATGGGTATCCAGCAATGTGGCCATGGTGCTGTCATAAACATTCCCTGGGTGTCTGTACTCAGTGTGGTGCACATCTATCTTGGGGATTGGACCATCCTGCTTACAAGTCTAGGCAGGCTCAGGTAACTGTAGCCAATATTTCTTCTCAGAGATTCTTTCCATGAATGTAGACCATGGCTTTTCATGTTATGTATGAACACACGCACATATGTGTATATCCCAGGCCTGGCTTCTTTGGTCTCTTGTGGAAGGGTATTTCACCACCTTTGCCATCATCAGTGGATTTCTCCATTGCTTTCTATAGTCTCTTCTTTTCGGGTCTCCTTTGCATCTTCATTGCACAGTTCCTTTGTGACCTTGAATTTCCCAGGTTGTCTCTCCTCTGACCTTGTTGTGATTGCTCCTTCCAGCCTGCCTGGCTGCTCTCCCCTTCATCATCAGAGATCCCTGTGGGGAGTCTACCTGTTTCAGGTGCTGAAGCCACTTAAGTCCTGACTTTAGAATCAGGGGCTTCTCTCCCTCTGCATCAATCTATCTCCTGGTGGTTTGAGCTCATTTGTTATTTCTTGCAAACTAGATGGTCGCAGCATGGCCTCCGCTATATTTTCCACCCCCTGCTTATTAAGATGTTTCACAGGGAAATACAAAAAGGTAGTGATGCATTTTAGTTATAAGAAAGATTGTGCTCAGCTGATCTATAATTCGACTCTAGATGGAATTTCAGCCTCCATTTCTCTTTCTGACTCTTGCTGATGTTGGGGCTCTGTTCCTCACTATTAAGCTGCCTTTGCTTCTGAAAAATTACTTTCCATACATACTGAGGGTCAGCTTTGTAGAAATGTGAGCAGAGCATTAGGCTGCAGAAGGGGCAAGTCTCAAGCAGATTGGGAGAAGAGCACTGAGTTTTTAATTTCAGGCCCGTGGCTTATCAGCTATGCGATCTGTATCAGCTTAGTCAGCTTTCTTGAACCTTTAGTTACTAAGCAGAGACAGCAACTTGTTGATTGAGGACTAAATTTGATAGCATATGAAAAGGGCCTAACTCTTAGTAAACTCTTCACAAAGGCCCCATTTTCCCCCTACCCAGTGCGATAATGCTTACGTGTGTTTGGAAAGAAACGTCAAACCATGGATGATGATGTAGGTTAATGAATTGTTTATAAAACTCCAGCAGAACAATAAACAAGGACATTACTTATCTAGACCTTGAGCATTCAGATCTGTAGACACAGAAAGTCAGATAGCAGCATTTGGGTTACATGGGCCTTTCTGTTTGGACGGGAATTATACCAGCCGTTTCTGGGGTGATGACAGGGTCTTACAGTGGCAGATAGAAAACACGTACCATCGTATCTGCGCATAAGGGATTCCCAGTGAATATTCTTTATCCTTTTTATTCAGAGCTGGAAGGAAATGGGTCAACTAGACGTATAGGCATAAGCTAACTTTGAAGCCATCAGGCTGCATTGTGCCTCTGGGCACATGCTGTATGGATTCCTGGGCAGGGGATGGCCGTATGTCCTACAGCTGCGGTGTGAGGCTGGCTCCAGCAGATGTCTCTGTGATACAGGCATCCTCAGCCCAACACACAGGCCATCGGAATTGCCTGATGGCCCCACAGAGCAGAAATGCAAGCTGTGATGTTCAGGCACATTGTCCAGCTAGACGATGTTTATGGGGGTCGACCTAGACACTGTCTTGGGCCTGAGGATGATAAGCACTGGAGTTGGTGTTGTATTAAAGGGCAATGAATAAGAAAAAGGAAAGGAGTGTTTTTTTTTCCCCCCAGGAAGAAGAGGAAATTCATATCTCAGGAACAGAGTGGCTCAGAAACATTTTCAGATAAAGGACAAGGACATACTTAATCTGGGTGAGGGTCTGGGAGCTTGGGGGAGGTTCACATATTGAGCTTGAATACGAACATACTTCAGTTTCCGTTGTAACCTTCATTTTTAATAGTCTTTTAGTCTTTTTAATGTCCCTAGAAATGCATGGTATGTTTCAGTGACTTTTCTTGGCTCCCTTAAAAAAGGATAAGTATAGCCACGCTTGAGCCCTCTGTTTCCTTAAAAGGGTAAGTCCTTCATGTAGCTTTAGAATTTACATATACTGCAGGCTGTTGCAAGATGAACTTGAATCTTAAATAGCTCTCCAGGTAGAGTTTTCAATGGTGATACGTACATAGATGTGTCACTTGGGGGTTTTCTATCCCTGAACACCATCCAAGTTATGGGTGTTGCAATTCGGGCGCTCAGTGATCTAGACAACTGTGAGTTGTTTCTGAGATAAGGGACCAGAACTGCAACCATTCAGATGAAAGTGGGGATTCTGGCTTTAGAGCTAACGAGAAACCTGTTGCCCAACATCTCCAGGATGTCTTGGTTGTGGGTCTGTGCACACAGCTTGAGATAGGACAACTTATCTGACCCATTGTCATAAACAACCAATCGATAACTTTTGGTGAGCTTATATATATCATAGATTCGGAGCTGTGCAAGGGTCTGGGGAATAGGCAAGGAAGGTGCAGGCAGGGTTCCCATGCCTAAGGAGATTACTACTACTTTAGCCTCTTGAAGTGACAAATAAATGGGTTAGGAAGTGGCTAAAAACCCACTGGGGAAATATAAGCTCAGGCTAAGTGAGCTATGAGAGTCATCTGTGTGCTTGGGGGGTTCTGGGATGACCTGGAAAAGTTGGAAGAAATTTAAGGCGGGGAAATAAGTTTGAAGTATGCTTGGGTTTGGATGTGTGGAAAATCAGGGGGAAGTACTTATAGGTGGAGGAAAACTACATGAGAGAGGCAGCAATACGTGTGGTGTGGGTGGGAGTATGCTAGAGCAGCTCAGCTGGAACTACTGGTTATGGACTGAAGAAGAGTGAAGTTTACATTGGTGACAAGTAAGATAAGGCTTCGAATGCCTTTTAATTTTAAATAATTAAAAAAAAACCCAACAGTTACTTGTATAGGTAGCATGGTACCACTAGGAAATTCATGTTGTAGGAATGTGCTCCTGCTGTGTTTCAACCATGTATGTCCAAGGCAAGTACCATTGATCTTGTCACCCAAACCAAAACCAGACATTCTTGATTTATTTTTCTCGCACTACCTCTGACCCCTACTGACGACTGACCTTTGGTTTTAAAGGGATACCAAAGGGCTGGAACCAGATGCAGGGTGGCAATGTGGGTTGAAATGGGAGATACCAAAGCAGAGAGGCTGATGGGAAGGCTTCCACAGCAACTGAGGTATAATATGACTTGGGCCTGCCCTGAGGGATTTGAAATGGCTAGGAACAGACAGGGATCACTCTGGGAAATACTGCAGGGCGATTGTAAGGCTTGGGGATTGGCTGCACGCAGGGGATGGGACAAAGAGAGGTACGAAGGATGACTTTTCTTTGGAGTGGTGTTTTTTTTTTTTTGTTTTTTTTTTTAGCTTTGATGTGCCAAGAGCATTGTTAGGCCCCTAAAAGATAGGAAGACTTTGAGGGGGAGTCACTTTAGAATGAAAGACGAAGAGTATAGTTTGACACCTTGTGAAGTTGATGTTACCATGCACGTGTGGACATCTAATAGCATTTGAAAAGGTGGGAGTGTGTCTCTAGGGGATGGAGCCCTGTGTTTGGGGACCGATATGATATGAGTCACTGCCTGAAACATGGTGAAGGCAGAGAACAAAGAGAAGGCAGAGCACAGGCTGAGGGCTTGGTCTTGAAGTTAAGGGCCACGGAAGAAGAACTTGCCTGTGACTGGGATAATCTGAAGAGAGCTCCCCTTCACCTCAGTGTCTAATGTGCTATTTCCTGCCATTCTTTCACTGGTGTCCTGAGCATTTCTCTTCAGGGATATAAAGACCATATAGCTCCCCTCTTTGGCCAGGAGATATTTTGCACTTGTCCCAGAGGGTCTTAGTAGGTTCCAAATAACGAGAGATCTAGTCCAGCTGTCTCTGTATGAAAAGTAAACTAAAGCCTAGGGAGTGTGGAGGAGTGACTTGCCAGAGCTGTGCACTTAAGGCAAGTAAAACCACAGCCAGTGCAAGGACTTTAACCTTAATACCTGTGCTTGTCCCCTTTGCAAAAACCGTGTGGGTCATTGTCTTGGAGCTCAGGCATTGGCATCAGGCAGGCCTGGGTTCACATAACACGACCCCTTCCTAGGTCTGACACCTTAGCTAACTTCTCTAGGCCTCAGCTCCCTCACCTTTAAAGTGAAGATAATGAGATTAGCAACCATGTTCGGTCCTCATGTGGATGGTATGAGGCGACACCGTAAAGGTTCTGAGCATATTGCTACCAGAGAAGTGCTTAACAAATCCATTAATGCATTGACTCAAGTAATAATTGTGGTACATCTATTAGGCACTTGGGGTCAGGAATAAAATCCATACTGTCTCTGCCTCATGGATCTTACAACCTTGAGGAAACAAACAATCGAGTGGTATCAGAGATTGAGAATTAACAACTGTGAGAAGGACTATCTAGGAAAAGCACATGACATCCTTATGATAAACAACAGGGTGGCCTGGTCTAGTCTGGGGCTTAGGGAGAGCTTAAAGCTAAAGGATTCCCAGGAAGCCCCTGTATGGAGACAAGGGCAGAAATAACTTTCTGTCCAATAGAAGAAAGCTGTGTAAAGGCCATGAGGGTGAGACAGAGAGAGAGAAGGCCAGTGTGGCTAGAGCTTGGGGGCATGTAGAAACCTTAAGGGCTTTAAGTCATTAAGGGCTCCCTCCTATATGATCATCCCAGTCTGGATCAATCTCTGTGAGGAAAGGAGACCCACTCCTCCTAGTGGAAGGGAAATTAATCAATTTACTGTATAGTTGATATTTTGAGTATCTTGGGGGAAGCTCAGGGTACTCTTAAGACCCCACATGCTCCACTTTCCAGGTTTGCCAGTTTTGGAAATCTGTTCAGCCTCCACTTCCTGCTCACTGAGAGCCCTGCCCCAACCTTATCCTACACCCTTAACTCTACCACCTACAGGGCTGCGCCCATCACTATATCCTCAGCTCACCTCAGGGCTTATTGCACAGAATGTTGAGGTCATCTGGTAATAAGTTAGTCACAAAGAGAGCAGGAGGAGGAGGAGGACAGGGATGCATTTGAAGCATCAGCTTAGAGGTATTGCTCCAAGACAGTGGAAATCTACTTACCAGGAGAGAGACGGCTTGTGTTCAAAAAACTGTGGTAATACCTTCCCAGACGTTGCGTACTGATAGTAATTCCTGTCAGTGTTACTGATGGGAACACAGAGTGGATGGAAAGAGAGCAACCACAGGCAGTATAGCCAGAAGGAATGAAGAGGTCAGCTTGGGTTAGGCATTTCAGAATTAGGACCGTGAAAGGCACAGAGCTGCTTGACCCCATCCCCTGCACCCCTCACCCTGGTCATTGCACTTGGCTTAAGAATCCCCCCCCCCCGCCCCCATGCTGCAGTACTACTTCAGCAGCCATCAGGTTTAACTCCTCTGAGAGCAAGATCTGCTGGTGGTAAAACCTGTTTAATCACACCGTTAGACATAGTGCAGATTTGCAGGCCAGCATGCCCCCTGGAAGATCCGCTCCATCTCCGACTTACTCATAGCTGCTTTTCTTCTGTATACCTAAGCCCTTTTCTTCTGCATACCTAAGCCTCTGAGGTCCCTACATGTCTTGTACTCAAACTTGTCCAGCTTGTACCCTGTTTTAGTCTCTGAACCTCCCAAACTCCCAGTGAAGGATTGATGAGGGAGTATGGCTGCTAGGGAGGATGCTGTGCTGGCCGTGTCCAGGGCATGGGCAGCTGAAGTCCTTATGGAGGTGACACCAGTTGTTATTTTTCATTGTTCAGATATCAAGGTTAAAGAGATCCATAGGCACCAAAGAATCTAACAGCTTTTTTAGATTTGGAAGAAACATTAAAGTCTTCTGTCCTCGGACACAGCCAATGGATTCCAGAATTCCTTGGCGATTCTCCAGATCATTTAGCTCAACAGGAAACCTTAAATACAAGGAACTTCCTCATATTTCTGGTATTATGTGATACTTATTTTGAAGTTAAAAGTTATTTTTTCTGAATGCATAGATTTCTGAGGCTCTAGAGGAGAATCTGACAAAGGTGGGGAGATGCTCCCTGATGCAGGAGGAAGGGATAGACATTTGCTGGGTGTATAATAGAAACCCAGCTCAAAATTAGGCATATTACATTGATTTGTCAATGATTTTCACAGCTCTGTGGGCTAAAGGATAATGTTACAGCTTTAAAACCTATCACCTAACTTCCTCATTAAGTGGTAGAGCTAGAATTTGAAGCCACATCTGTGAAACCAAGCCTATGGTGGTTCCACTACATCAAATTGCCTCGTATTTATTTATTTATGCATGGAGGCAGTAAAATCAGAAAATATATTTCGTAGGTGCTGTCTCCTGGAGTTAAAAAATAACACCCAAGCGTCACACTTTTCAAGCCCTCAGTTCTTGTCATCATTTATAAGCATACCTCAATGCCAGCCAGTTGCACCTGTCACCATCCTGCCTTGAGGAGGGTGAGGATGAGAATTTCTATGAAAGATTTACAGCCTGAGATCAAAGAGGCAGTCAGGGTAAAGTCCAAGCCCTAGTCCCCAAGTCCTTTTTTTTCCACATGCCGATAAATCCAACAGCCCCACTCTGTAGTCAAACTGCTTTTTATTCCTGTGACTTATTCATTCCATAACTGGAGGTCTGTATCTCCTCTGTTTCTTCACCCATTGTTCCCATCCAACCCCTCCCCTCTGGCAACCACCTGTTTGTTCTTTGTATTTATGAGTCGGTTTCTGCTTTGTTTGTTCATTTGTTTTGTTTTTTAGATTCTACATATAGATGAAATCATATGGTATTGGTTTTTCTCTTACTTCATTTACCGTAATACCCACTAAGTCCATCTGTGTTGTCACAAATGGGAAGATCTCATTTTTTTTTAAAATGGCTCATATTCCAGTGTGTGTATGTGTATCACATTTATGCATCTGTTGATGGACACTTAGGTTGCTTCTATATCTTGGTTATTATGGATAATGCTGCAATACACATAGGGGTACATATATCTTTTTGGATTAGGGTTTTAATTTTTTTTGAGTAGACACCCAGTAGTGGAAATATTGGATCATATGAGATTTCCATTTTCAATTTTTTATGAACTTCCATACTGTTTACCACAGTGGCTGCACCAGTTTACATTCCCATCAGTAGTACATGAGGGTTTCTTTGTCTCCACATCCTCACCAACACTCATTTCTCATCTTTGATTTTAGCCATTCTGACACATGTGAGGTGGTATCTCACTGTGGTTGGTTTTGATTTGCATTTCCCTGATGATTAGGGATGTTGAGCATCTTTTCATGTTTCTGTTGGCCGTCTTCTTTGGAAAAATGTCTGTTGATGTATTCTGCCCATTTTCTAATGTCTTCAAAATCCTGACTTTAATTCTTCTGGTTAAATACACAGACATGGGATTGTTGGAGTATGGTTATCCTAGTTTTAATTTTTTGAGGAGCTACCATACTGTTTTCCAGGCTGCTGCACCATTTTGCATTACCAACAATGTGCAAGGGTTCCAGTTTCTCCACATCCTTGCCAACACTTGTTACCTTTTTTTTTTTTTTTTAATATCCTAACAGATATTAGGTGATCTTACGTTGTGGTTTTGATTTGTATTTCTCTGGTGATTAGTGATAGGGAGCATCTTTTCCTATATCTGTTGGCTATTTGTATGTTTTCTTTGAAGAAATGTCTCTTTAAGTCCTTTGCTCATGGCAGCTTGTGGTAGAGAGAGGTCATGGTACTTATCGCCAGGGAAATAGCCCAGGTGGGCCACAGAGTATCTTTTTGAGTGTCATTTTCTCAGTTTTGACATTTACATTACTCTCCTCTTCTGACAATTGGCTGACTTTTAAAAACTGTTTTCAGTCCACTTTGGATTTTTCATGTTTTTCTGAGCTTCTTTATGGACATTTTGATGGGATGTTGGAGATAGCTGATTCAGAGTCTCCTTTTGATGACTTTTAAAATCAGAGCTGATAGATATTAGGCTAAAGCAAGCCCAATTTCAAGGCACCTCTTTGAGCACCGACTATTGGACTGTGCGCTGCCCGTTTGGAGGCCACCCAGAGAGTTCAATTAGTGCTTCCAATCTTAGTTCTGCTTGCTCTTGGATTACTCTTTTTTTCCCCAAAATATATCTGAGTTCTCTGATTTCATAAAGGCTGTGTAGGTGATTCCACAGCTATTTTTCATTTTTCTTGAACATAGATCTTCTCTGGTCCTTCTTAGCCTTAAATCATCTTTGCCTTTTCTTGTTTCCATAGATACCTATTCCGTTATTTGGGGGAAAATACTATAAGAATTAATATTTAGTTATTTGTGGGGTGCGTGACTTCTTTATCCAAGCTGCTTTTTTAGAGTCTCAGAGTTTGGTATTATTTTTCTTTAGGGTATAAAGTTTTTAATTGGCATGCAGCCTCCTCATTAGGTGATGCATGGTTATGTATTCACACCATCAAGGTGGGATCCTGGCAGGATCCCTGCCTTTGTTCTGGAGGAGCTGCCAGGACTGGGGTGTGTATAATTGCTTCAGATACTCACAGCCAAATCTGTCATCTCCATGACTGCCTGATGACTGGTGAGGAGTACCTGCCAGCCAGTCAGCATCAGCAGGTGCATCCAGGCCATGTGCCAGAGCCAGGGCCCTGAAAGCCTGTAAACTAGCAGCATCTCTCTGTAGGATGTGTTTGAAATTGTTTGGAGTGGAAAATGGAGAAAAATGAGAATTTCTGCTTTAAAATATTTCTGAAAAATTTCACAAAATAATTTCCATTACTTTAAATATCCCCTATATAGTGATGACTTGGAGAGTTCTATCTCAAATCCAGACCTCTTTTTTGAACTCCAGATCTCCCTCCTTGACAATTCCACCTAAATGTTAAAAACAAATTTATAACCTTTCCATCCTACCCACAAATGTCTTCATCCACTTTGTTCCCTAACCCACTATAGCAGCCCATCTCTCTTCTTGCTCCCTGGGAATTCATTGTAGACATCTTGACTCTTGTCTGTTTCACACTTGATCTAAAAAAAAAAAAAAAAAAAAAAAAAAAAAAAAAAAGGAACATTATTGACTCTGTCTTAAAAATACATTCCTAGTACAACGATATCTCACCAACTCTACTTTAACCACCTTGGTCTGAGCCACCCATCATCACTTGCCCGGACTGTTAAAAAGGCTCCTAACTTTACTTTTGCCCTGCTTCAGGCTATTTCCTTCCTAGCAACTAGATCAAGCCTTTTAAAATTAAAGTTATTGCATAAACCCTCTGTTCAAAATCCTCCAAAGTTTTCCAACTGACTCCTAGCACAAACCCAAGTCTCCACAAGGCCCTATGTGACCTGGTCCCCTACTGGTGGCCCTTCTAGTCCCTACCTGACTCCCTTTGCTCCAGCTACATTGGCAGCTGTGATTTCTCAAACATTTTAGGCATACCTCCTTCTTAAGGTTTTTCTGATGTATGTTTTCTTTTCTGGAATCATTTTTCAGCCAGCTATTCACATGGCTAATGTCTTCATCTTTTTAAAAGTTTTGTTCATCTCTTCATGAGGGTGTTCCTGGTTACCTTAAAATTGTGACCTGTTGTTCATCACTGCTCTTATTCCTCATCCACCTTTCTTGCTCTTTTAAAATATATGCAGAGTAAACCTCACCTTCTAAAACATGATACAATGTATTTATTATGTCTATTTATTATCTGTGCTCCATCACCTCCACTCAATGGGGGCGCTATGAGGACAGGGATTTTTTTGTTTGTTTGCTGATGTAACAATTCTATATCTGTACTAAGTACATAGTAGGTGTTCAAATATTTGTTGAGTGAATAAATATTCTCCTGAGTTCCAAGAATGATTTTTTTTCCTCAGTATCAACTTAGAATTAGAGGTATGGAGAGTATTACTGAAGAAATTTCAGATTTCACTAGTCTAAGTTAAAGCCTGATTATGCTGTTCTTGTCAGTGCTAGGTTTGCAAAAAGCCATCAGAACGAAGGCTTTTTTTTTTTTTGTAGTAATATTTTGGGGAGATATTAAGTCTTTAATTCTAATGCAGTTTACATACAGTTATTAGTTTCAGGTGTATAACATAGTGATCAGTAATTTTATACATTACTCAGTGCTCATCATGATTAGTGTACTCTTAATCCCCATCACCTATTTAATCCATCTTCCCACCCACCTCCCCTCTGTTGACCATCAGTTTGTTCTCGAGAGTGTTTCTTGGTCTCTCTTTTTCCTTTTTCCTTTTTCCTTTTTGCTTTGGTGAATGGAACAGTATGTTGGTTTACATTGTGGGATAATTTCCTACTCTCATCTTAGATGAATAATTTCATAGTCCTCATTTAGAAAGCCATCGGCCAAGGTCACATTGGGAATCAGTCTAAGACCTTAACTGGAAGACCTATTTAAGCCTGAAAGAGCATTTAAATTAGAAATCAGGTTACTGATCATCTTGGGTTAATGTGATGGCAGACCACGCGGGCCTGACATATTTCCTGATTTCCCATTAAATACAAATGACATTTGACAACTAGACAAGTATTTTGGTCACTACTCTCAAACATAAGAAATATGATGCATTAACATCGGGTTGTGAAAATGAATAAAGGAAACCTTACTTAAAATGGAGTTAGGAAGCCCTGACAGGGAAGCTCTTGTGCAGACCACTTGCAGCCATTCACAAACTCCGGCGGGAAGAATCCTGTTTCACATTTCCCAGTAGGAACAAACATAATTTACATACGCTTTCAGGAAGGAGAAATATTTTCTCCTTGCCCATCAACAACAGCCTAGCCTAGCCAATGAGACGATGCTACATTTAGCCATGAGAAGTTGCCCCCCCACCCCCCTGAACTCTTTCTCCTCCAATGAACTCTCATTCCAAACAGCCCCTCCCAACTCCTCCTTTTTCTCCATAAAAGGAACACTCTTCTCCTTTGTTCTCTGGACTTGACAGTGGTTCATCATAGTTTGCTTATCTCAAACTGCAATTCCTTTACTATTTCTGAATAAACTCATTTTGCCAATAAGATAACTATTTTATTTTTTAAGGTCAACAAGGTAGAACTTTTACTTACTAAACCATTAGGGAGTATGGGTTATGAAGAGCCATATTTTTAAAATTCTTTAGGTTTTATTTTGAGAGAACATGAGCAGGAAAGGGGGAGAGAGAAAATTCTAAGCAGGTCAGTGCAGGGCTTGAACTCATGAACTGTGAAATCATGACCTGAGCTGAAATCAGGAGTTGGACACTTAACCAACTGAGCCACCCAGCCCCAAGACTGTATATGTATATATACATATATATAAAAGTTGACTCATTTGTTTAAAGTTTATTACTTATTATTTTATTTATTTTGAGAGCGAGAGAGAGCACAAGTATGGTAAGGGCAGAGGGAGAGGGAGAAAGAATCCCAAGCAAGCTCCATGCTGTCAGCACAGAGCCTGAAATTGGGCTCAGTCACAAGACCATGACCTGAGCTGAAACGAAGGGTTGGCCACTTAACTGAGCCATCCAGGTTCCTCTATTTATTTTTGAGAGAGAGTAACCGACTGGGTCTCCTAGGTGCCTGACCATATTTTTATTATATGCTGCATACTTCATTTTCTTTAAATTTTTTTAATGTTTATTTTTGAGAGAGAAGGCAAGGGGCAGAGAAGGAGGGAGACAGAATCTGAAGCAGGTTCCAGGCTCTGCGCTGTCAGCACAGAGCCTGATGTGGGGTTCGAGCTCACAGACTGTGAGATCATGACCTGAGCCGAAGTTGGACGCTTAACTGACTGTGCCACCCACGCACCCCACATACCTGATCTTTTAACAAAGGGCAGGACAAACTGCTTTGAAACAATGCCATACACTAATTTCATAGCAAATGGGAAAAGAAGTATAAATAGGAACAGAAGCATAAAATGTTGCAGGAAGTAGCAGTGCTTTCATGAACTACAGTTTCTGACGAGTAACTGAGGTGTTCGTTTGGATGGTAAACCTATATTTGGAGCAGGAGACCTTGGATCCATGTCTGGTGGGCATTGCAGTTGAATCAGGGACTGCATACTTCAACCTCTTCTTTAACTGGATAAGAAAGGAAGATACTTCAAGAACCTAAACGGGCAGGAAGAATGGTCTGGGAACACTGTGCCTACTATTTTAGCAAGTGCTAAATGTAGATCAGTATCTCCCAATTTAAGGTGACTGGAAAAAACAGTCATTAATGGAGAATATGCAGAGATCTGATAATAATCATAGGTTAAGATTCTCCTAGACTGAATCTCTCACAGAAAACAACTGTAAGAAGTATATATAATATAAAAAATAGCATTGTGAGGCATTAGAGAATGAATATCTCTGGGTGGTATGGAGTACACAGAGGAGGGGAGTTGCATGAAATGAGTTCCTGTATTTATGGTTTTTAGCTTGGGCTCAAGCACCTTTAGTGAGCCAAACAAACTTTTGGCCTGGGGAAAAAACAAAATTAAGCCAGGGACACTGTGATCACTGAAGAGAGTGGGAGGACCCTTGAGGGAAAGACCCAGATAGGAAATCCCCAAATCTCCTCCAGGAATTCATAAAGATAAATGATCTGAACTGAGGTTCAGAGAAAGACTTTGTAGTTAAAGTTCACCCAAGATAATTGCTTATTAAAACAAAATAAATAGCATTCACTAGGGAAAAATAATAGAAACAATCTCCATAAGTTTTATAAAATCCAGCATACAATCCTGTTTAGAAATGATGCGTTATACATGCTAATGACAGGAAAATTGAAAGTAAAACAATAGGAAAAGATACGCCATGAAAGCAGCAAGCATTAAAGGATTGAAATAGTTACATTTATATCTGATAAAATAGATTTCAAGACTAAAATATTTCCCAAGATAAAGGGGAAAATTTATCATTTATGTTGGTCACTTCCTCAGGAAGGCATAATAATCATAAAAATTCTGGCAACTAATGACAGAGCTTCAAAATACACAAGGCAAAAATTCCACAATCACAGTTGGAAATTTTAAAACTCTCTTCTCAGCAGTGGAATTGCTCTCTTATATTTAATACAATACTGAAGGTCCTAGCCCGTGAAATAAGGCAAGAAAATAAATGAATACGATTGAAAAAGAAAAGGTAACACTCGTTATTTGCAGACCACATACTTCTATTAAAACCCATTAGGTAAAGTTGAGGATACAAAAATCAACTATATTTCTATATACAGGCAATGAATAATCCAAAAACGAAATTTAAGAGTTCAATTTACTGTAGCACCCAAAATAATATACTTAAGGATAAATCAAAGATGTCTAAGACATGTACACTAGAAACTTTAAAATATTGCAAAATAAATTTAGAGACAGTGTAAATAAAGGGCGCAGTATATTGTTTATGAATTGCAAGCATCGGTATGGTTAAGAGGTCAATCAATTCACTCCACATATGTAGATTCAGTACAGTTTTCACCAAAATCTAACAGCTTCTGTAGAAAATGACAAGTTTATTTTAAAATTTTAGTGGAAAGCCAAAGAACCTGTAGTAGGTTAAAAAGTTTTGAACAACACAAAATAGATTGAAGGATTTAACACTACCTCATGTAAAGATACGCGCCCGCACACACACTGGAATGCTACCTTGGCAATGAATAAGAATGAAATCTTTCCATTTGTATCAATGTGGATGGAACTAGAGGGTATTATGCTAAGCAAAATAAGTCAGAGAAAGACCGGTATCCTGTGATTTCACTCCTGTGGAATTTGAGAAACTCGACAGATGAACATAGGGGAGGGGAAGGAAAAATAAGATAATAGGGTGGCAAACCATAGAGACTCTTAAGTACAGAGGACAAGCTGAGGGTTTCTGGAGGGGAGGTGGGTGGGGGATGGGTTAAATGGGTGATGGATATAAAGGAGGGCACTTTCTGGGGTGAGCCCTGGGTGTCATATGTGAGAGATGAATCATTAGGTTCTCCTCCTGAAGCCAGGACTACACTGTACATAAACTAACTTGAATTTAAATAAAAATAAATAAAAATTTAAAACGGGACAGTAATCACAGCAGGGTGGTACCACTGGTCAATGCAACTGAATAGAGAGGTCAGAAATAAACGTATGGCCAATAGACTTGCACCAAAGGTGTCAAAGTATTTAAATAGGGAAAAGATAGTCTTTTTTCTTTTTTTAAACGTACACAGAGATTTTCATCTCATTTTTAATAGTGGAAAAATTAGAAACAACCTTATTCAACAGTAGGAGATAAATTATGGAATAGATGCCTAACAGAATACTGTGTAGCTACCTAAATGATGTTGCTGATATGTAAGTGTAATGTCAAAAGATGTTTATAAATATTAAGAGATAATTCACTGTATAGAATTGAAAACATTTATACACGTATAAATATATACATTTATACATATATAAAGGGCTGGAAGTTTTTTTTTTTAACTAAAAAAATATTTTTAATGTTTATTTTTGAGAGAGACAGAGCATGAACAGCAGAGGAGCAGCAGCAGAGGGAGAGACCCAGAATCCGAAGCAGGCTCCAGGCTCTGAGCTCTCAGCACAGAGCATGATGTGAGACTTGAACTGGCAAACTGCTAGATGATGACCTGAGCTAAGTTAGATGCTCAGCTGACTGAGCCACCCAGATGTCCGAGGGCTGGAAGTTTATATAAAAAAGTATGAAGGTTAGTTATCTCTAGATGCTAGGACTACTGGGTATTTTTGTTGTAGTCTTTTGTTTATCTGTATTTTCTTAAATTTAAAAAATTTTAATTTTATATAATTGTCAAGTAAGCTAACATACAGTGAAAGATACTCTTTTCAGTAAAGGTCTTAGAAAAGCTGAATATGTTCATGGAGCAAGCAGACTTTGACCTTCTATTACACTGTGCAAAAAATAACTTGATTATAGACTTAAATATATGAGTCAAACCTCTAAAACTTCTGGAACAAAAAAATAGGGGGAGGAAGGTTTTGTGACTTTGGGTAAGGTTAAGACAAAAAGCATGAGGCATAAAAATGACAAAATTTATCAACATTAAAGACTTTTCCTCTTTGGAGGACATAATTAAGAAAAAGAAAAGGCAAGTGAAATGCAAAATAGTTGCAAAACACGTTCTTGCTTTCTATCCAGAACATAAATCTCTTCCACTCAATGATCGAAAGGCCAAAGCAACAAAGCAAAAACCAAAGGGCAGGGAGGGGAACCTCAGAGAAACTGTAGAAAAGATATAGCCATGGCTGATAAGTACATGAAAAAGATGGCCAACATCCCTAGTGACAGGGGGAATACACATGGGATGCCACTCTAAACCCACTAAAATAGCTAAATTAAAAAGATTGAGCATACCAAATATTATCAAGGATATGAAATAGCTGGAATTCTCATACTTTACCGATGGTGGTGGTAACAGTAAATGGCGCAGCCACTTCGGAAAGTAGGATGGCAGTGAGTGTTCCATAAAGCTGAAAATGTACTTACCCTGTCACCCAGAACCCCCACTCTTAGATATTCACTCAGTAGGAATTAAAATGTATGTCCACACGTATATGAATGTTCACAGAAGCATTATTTGTAATAGCCCACAATTGGAAACCTAACTGTTCATCAACTTGTGAATGGTTAAAGAAAGTGTACAATTATAGAATACTACTAAACAATAAAAGACACTTTTTAAGACCCAGAACAAAATAGATAATTCCTGAAAATATTATGAGTATCAGAAGTCCAACACATGAAAATGCACTACATTCTTTAGGGGCTCCTGGGTGGCTCAGTTAGTTTAGTGTCTGACTCTTGAATTTGGCTCAGGTCGTGATTCCAGGGTTGTGGGATTGAGCTCCACATTGAACTCCGTGTTGGGCTCCGAGCTGAGTGAGGAGCCTGCTTAAGATTCTCTCTCTCCCCCAACCCCCATCCTTGCCTCTCTTCCTCACTTGCATGTGTATGCTCTCTTTCTGAAAAACAAAACAGGGGCGCCTGGGTGGTTCAGTTGGTTGAGTGTCTGACTTGGGCTCAGATCATGATCTTGCTGTTGATGAGTTCAAGCCCCGTGTCAGGCTATGTGCTGACAGCTTGGAGCCTGGAGCCTGCTTTGGAGTCTGTGTCTCCCTCTCTCTCTGCCCCTCCCCTGCTCGTGCTTTTTCTGTCTCAAAAGTAAATATAAACATAAAAAAACCCCAAAACATTAAAAAAGATACCACATTATTCGATTGATCTGAAGTTCGAGGAAAGGCAAAACTATAGGCACAGGAATCAGTTCATGGTTTCCTGGGACAAGGGATGGCAAAGAGGATTCCTTATTAAAGAGCAAGAGAAAACATTTTAGATAGTACAAATACTGTTTTTCTTGATTGTGGTGGAGGATACCTGCTTGCATATAGTTAACAAACTTTATCGCACTGCATGCTTAAAGTGGATGAATTTTATTATGTGTAAATGATACTTCAGTTGAAAAAAGTCATAGGCTCTGTAGAAATATATTGCAATACAATATAAAGAGTATGACCCTTTAGATTCAAAGGAAGAAAATCTCTCTAAAAGTGATGAGTTTTCTTTTTCAACAAAGAAAACATTGAAAACATCTCTTGGCATTTTCAGAAAGTTTTGAGTTCTGTGATAGAGATACTGGAAATCATAATGCAATAAAAGGTTACTTATCAAGGCATAGATGTATAGGAAACTTGTTTCAATTTAGAAAATAGAACCTGAGTGGCTTAGTTAAGCATCCGACTCGATTTCTGCTCAGGTCGTGATCTCATGGTTTGCAAGTTTGAGCCCTGTGTTGGACCCTGCCCTGTCAGCAAGGAGTTGTCTTGGGATTCTCTCTCTCCCTCTCTCTCTCTCTGCCACTCGCTGTCTCTCCCCTTCTCAAATAAATATAAAAAAAAAAAAAACTATTTCAAGAACCCGAAATGCACCCATGGTAACAGACACTGAGATTCAGAGTGTAGAATTTGATAGAGTACAAAATAAATTCAGCAACATCAATAATAAACTTTTTTTCCATATACAGGAAAAAAATCCTGGAATAAAGAGGAAAAAGCAAGGAGATAAAATGATAAATATAGAAGGTAGCTTTTAGTTCCAACGGAATAAACTTGAATCCTCTGAGGAGTAATAATTGCCAAAGGTAACACGGAAGTCTTCGAACTAAAAGTCTGACACTCTAATTCAAATGAACTTATTGAGTAGTGGATAAAATGAATGAAAGTGGTCAACTACTAGTCAGGCTGTCAAGGATTTTCTTTCTAAGCAGAAAGAAGCACAGAATTGGTAAAAATCAGTTTCATAAAAGAAACTGCAATCAGGCTTATTTTTCTAACAGTTGTCTTCTCAAATATTTCTTAAATACAAAAAGAATTCCATGCTAAGTCAAAGTTTTCCTCATGTCAGAAGGCAGCTATAAAGTATTCTCCTTTATCTTAGAAGGTAACCAACTACTATCAAACTGTTCTAAAACAAGTAATTGAAAGGTGTAATCCAGCTTTTTTCAGTCTTCAGTTTTTGCATGAAAGACTTAACAGCATGAAAGAACAACATTGAATATATGATCTATGTATAAGGAACTTTTTAAAAACATGGTTACATATTTGCATTATAAAAGCCCAAACTATTTCTTAACAAAGATGACTTTTATTCTGAATGCAGTCATTATATAGTAATGATCTAGGCCCACAGTCAGTGATATTTGCAACCAGTAAGTTAGGAAAACTGAATGATGAGAATGGACACCTGCCTTTTGATGTATGTGAGCCTGTGGCCAAATATCAGCCCATTATGTCATTCAGGAGAAAATTATCAACGGCTGTGAATAGAGGGGTAGCATGAACAGGAAAGATGTGTGTACAAAAATTCTTGGTGAGGTTGGGAGAATTTGGAAGTGACAATTTGTTCTTCATTATCATATGGAAGTTTATGTATTATAGTATTGATGATTAAAAGCATTATTTCTATCTTCCAAACCTTAGAATGTAAAAGTAACAGTCTATAACACGAAAGATGAAGAATAAGAGAAGTGGTAGAAAAACTTAGAAACCATACAGCATGAAACAAAATAACAAGAATATACATATGAATTACTATAATAGATAAGAACGGGTTAATTCAGTCTCCTATCAACTCAAATTCTACAATTTGGTTAAATCCACAATCAAGATATGTTACTTTGAATGTATAATATTAAAATATTAAAAAAAATAAAGATTTACAAATCAAATTAACACAAAGAACAGAAGGGACTATTACATGGCAGCATGGTTTTATATTGATTGAAGTTACAAGTTGTAATGAAGTATAAGCAGGTTTTAATTTGTATGTATCGCCATAGTATAAGACAAATATAAAGATGATAGGAAATACCTATCTAGCAGTCACAGTGCTAGAAATGATCAGTTCTCTGTGGTCATGTAAATGAGGGAATATAGAAGCTATCAACAGTAAATAACCACATTTCACCATTCAAAATGAGAATATGATTTGTTTCAAACATACATGAATCATTTATAAATAGTTGACCATCTGCAAGGCCACTTCACAATATAAGGAAAATCTTAATGATAGACATGAAAACAACCATAAATGAATAAGAAAATAACGTTAAAACTAAGTATTTTCTGTTTTTTTTTTCCCAGAAATCACATACAAATGAAATGCTAATTGAACACTGGGATTTATTTTTTGTTAAAAGTCTGAAAAGACTTGATATTCTCAACATGTAAAAATCTTAGAAATAGCTACTAACTATAGAAAAATGATCACATGACATGAGAAAATTCATCTAAGATTAAAGGCTAAGAACCATGTAGAAAAAAGTTGTCTTTTCAATAATAAAAAAGATATATTGGGGCGCCTGGGTGGCTCACTTGGTTAAGCGTCCGACTTCGGCTTAGGTCATGATCTCACAGTTCGTGGGTTCGAGCCCCACATCAGGCTCTGTGCTGACAGCTCAGAGCCTGGAGCCTGCTTCGGATTCTGTGTCTCTTTCTGCCTCCCCCTGGCTCGTGCTCTGCCTCTCTCTTTCAAAAATAAATGAATAAATGTTAAAATATATATGTGTGTGTGTTTGTATAAATAAAAGGTAGAAAATATTTTTAACTCGCAAATTTGAAAATAATTTTAAAATATATAATACTCAATGTTGACAGGGACAAGATGAACTGGGCACTGGGCTCTTCTAGGTAACTGGTGAGGGTGTAAACTGATAGTAAAGCTTCTAGAAACAATTTTGATATCTGTCTCCACAGTCATTTCTTGAAATGTTTTCTAAGAACATTAGAGAAATGCACAGTAACTTTGTTAGCAGGCTCATTACTATAATAATGAAAAATGTAAGCAAACTGCAAGCCCAGCATTGGAAGAATAAGTATACAATTTGTACTAGGCTAACTGTGCAAACAGGTATCCCACGTTCACTTCAAACGTCATAGACAGGAAGCTCAGGGCAGCAATCCCAGATTCCTGAGCCTGATGCCAGGATATGGTAGCCTTGATTGCAAATGGCTCAGACACTGGGTAAGACCAAGTCCGTGATGAGAAGTATCACACATTTGGTTGAGTGAGACTGGGAAAAGCAAGGGTAGTTACCTGAATTCTGTGTAGATGACTAGGCTGCTTACTTGCAGTCTTGGAACCCTGTGATTCTCACTGGATGCGAGACTACATCTGTTCAAACAATGGTCTTTTTTTTATTTCCCTTGTTTTCAATGCTAAAAAAAAAAATACAACATGAAGTCTGCCTTCTCAACAAATTTGTAATGTACACTACAATATTGTTAACTATATGCGCATTGTTGTACATCAGATCTCTAGAACTTTTCTTACATGACTGAACTCAATGCCCATTGAATACCTACTACCCATTTCCCTTACTCCCAGCCCCTGCTAACCACCATTCTCTTTGCTTCTATGAATTTGGCTCCTTTAGATAATTCATATAAGTGGAATTAGTATTTTCCTTCTGTGCCTGACTTATTTCACTTTTTATAATGTGCTCATGGTTTATCCACGTTGCAGCATATGATAGGATCTCCTTTTAAAGGCTGAATAATAATAAATTGTATATACCACATTTTCTTTATCTGTTGTTTTTGTCTATTTTTGCTTTTATTTTGCCTATGCTTTTGATGCCATATACAGGAAATCATTGAATAGATCAGTGTCAAGATTTCTCCTTATGTTTTCTTCTAGAAACTTTATAGTCTCAGGTCTTAAATTTAAATCTTTATTTTAGTTGATTTGTGTATATGGTATAAGGATACAGTTTAATCCTTTTGCATGTAGATAGTTTTCCCCAGCATCATTTATTGAAAAGACCATATTTTCCCCATTGTATATTCTTGATACCTGTGTTGAAGGTTATCTAACTGTATTTGCATGGGTTTATTTCTGGACTGTCTCTTCCATTTCATTGATCTCTCTGTTGTTATGCCAGTACTATACTGTTCTGATTATTGTAGCTTTGTAATATGTTTTGAAGTCAGCAAGTGTGAGATCCCCAGATTTATTCTTTCTCTAGATCATTTTATTCACTGGGGGTCTTTTGTGGTCCCAAATGGATTTGGGAATTTTTCCCTATTTCTACAAAATGTCATTGGGATTTCAATGTGGATAACATTGAATTGATGGATCATTTTGAGTAGTATGGATATTTTAACAATATTAAGTCTTCCAATTCATGAACACAGAGTGTATTTCCATTTAATTGTTACTTCACCAATTACTTTAAGCAACGTTTTGTATTTTTTTGGTGTAGTCTTTGGCCTCCTTAAGTTTATTCCTATTTTGTTCTTTTTTATGCTGTTGTAAATGGGATTGGTTTCTTAATTTCCTTTTTGTATTGTTAGTGTACAGAAACACAAATGGTTTTTGTATGTTGATTTTGTAACCTGCAACTTTGATGAATTTGTTTACCAAAACACTTTACCAGCTGTTTCTGACAGTTGCTTTATGATATCTTTAGGATTCTCTATATATGAAAATGTGGTCTAACAGGTAATTTTACATCTTCCTTTTCTATGTTGGATGACTTTTGTTTCCCTTTCTTGCCTAAATGCTCTGCCTAGGACTTCCAGCAGTATATTGAATAGAGGTGGTGATAGTGGACATTCTAGCCTTGTTCTTAGACGAAAAGCATTCACCATTGACTATAAAATTAGCTGTGGGATTTTCATATGTGGCCTTGTTATGTTGAGCTAATTTTTTTCTATACCTTGTTTGTTGAGTGGAAACACCTTATTCACCTTATCACGAAAAGGTGTTGAATTTTGACAAATGCATTCTCTGCATCTATTGAAATAAACTCATGTTTTAAATCTTTTGTTCTATTAGTGTGTTGTATCACCTCAATTGATTTTTATATGTTGAACCATCCTTGCATCCTAGAGATAAATAATAGTCATGGTGAGTGATCCTGTTGAATTTGGTTTGTTCATGTTTTTCTGAGGATTTTACATTATTTATTAGGATTATTGGACTATATTTTCTTGTGGTGTCTTTTCCTGTCTTTGGTATCAGATAATCCTGGCCTCATAAAATGAGTTTGAAGATGTTCCCTCATCTTCACTATCTTGGAAAAATTTGAGAAGGGTTGGTGTCATTTATTCTTTAAATGTTTAGTAGGATTTGCCAGTGAAACAACCTGGTCCAGGGTTTTTCTTTGTTGGGAGGTTTTTGATTACTGATTCAGTCTCCTTACCACTGTTGGTATATTCAGGTTTTCTATTTTTTCCTGATTCAGTCTTGGTAGGTTGTAGGTTTCTAGGAATTTATTCATTTCTTCTAGGTTGTCCAGTTGGTTGGCATATAATTATTCATAGTAGTCTCTTGCAATCCTATGTATTTCTATGTTTCCAGTTGTAATGTCTCTTCTTTCATTTTTCACTTTTTATTACAGGTTTTTCAAATTAGTGTTTTTTTTTAAACTCAGTTAAGAAAATTTCCTTATTCTCCATTTCAGTGTATTTTTTTCTTTCTGTTAACTTTGGACTCTGTTACTCTTTTTCTCGTTCCTTAAAGTGCAGAGTGAGGTGATGATTTGAGATCTTTCTTCACTTCTAGTCTAAGTATTTAGAGCTCTAAATCTCCTTCTTAGTACTGCTTTTGATGCACCCTGTAAGTTTTGGTTTATCTTTTTGTCTTCAGTTTTTTTAAAGATAGTTCCTAATTTCTCTTTTGATCTCTTTGTTGATCTATTCGTTGTTTAGGAGCGTGTTGTTTACTTTTTACCGATTTTTGAATTTTCCAGTTTTCCTTCTGTAATTGATTTCTAGTTTCATTCCATGGTGGTCAGACAAAATAGCATGATTTCAGTCTTCTTAGATTTGTTAGGAAATCTAACACATAATCTATCCCAGAGACAGCTGTATGTGTGCTTGAGAAGAATGTATATGCTGCTGCTTTGGGTGGAATGTTCTGCATGTATTTGTTAGGTCCCCTTGCTATACCCCCCACCCCCTTTTTTCCGTAATAAGAACAACTTCAGGTGGGGAGATTATGGGACCAATTCATAGAATATCGAAGTAGATACAGTCTAAATGATATAGATCCTGTCAAAACAAAAAAAAAGCTGGAAGGACAAAATGCTTTTTGCTGAAGTGTGTTAGTGAACTGGAATGGGGACTTAGACGTACTCAGGCTTTCGGCCCTTTCCTACCGATGACCTGTTCTTGTTTCCTGCCATTCAAGCCTTGCATGCGGGGCTCAGAGCCCTCAGAATACAGCAGGCCTGTGTGCACAGTTCAGAAGAAAACCCAAAGCCTCTTTTCAGTTGGGCCATTTCATTCTTATAGGCTTTCTTAGGGTTCAGGCATCAGACAGCAGTAGCTTCTTTCAAGAATCCCAAAACTAGTCACCTAACCTCGACAGATGAATTCTCCTAGGCAGGCCAGAAAAATAAGTGTGTATAGCACATGGAGATATTAGGATTTATTTCTATTTCCACAGAGAACAGTCAATGTTTTGGTTAGAAGCCCGTTCTGGGAGTATCCTAACGGTTCTCTTTTGCCTAGGGATTCATTAGGAGGATTTGCAGAAAGTTGGGGCCCTGGATAGATTTTGCTGGAATCTCTGCAGAATACCGATAAAGATCCCTGTTGTGAAACCATATGCAAAACACGGGGGGGACCCCACAGGAGTTGCACAAAATTTCCATTTTTCAAAGCTGACAGTTCCCATGATTATTAGAGGATTTCCTTCTGAAAGCTAAACAGCTTCTTCCTCTGATGTTTCTTCAGTAACCAATTGTACAGGCAGCAGAGTGAATTTCTCTGAAGTGCTTGGGGTGGCTCACACATATATGATTGTGAACGTTTGCATTAATTTTGTGTATTTGGTAATAGCTACATCATTAGTGTCTAACTTAAACTTTCATAGCTTCAAAGGCAGAGGCACCAGAGTTGAGTGGGTTTTGGGTTTCTTTCCTGGCTGATTCCAGTAGGGAGGTGAGAAATACGGGAATTGATTAGCAGTTAGCGAGAGCTTGGAGTCAGGGACACCCTGTCATGGTATACTTTAATGAGGAATCCACAGGTCTCTTGGTTTAGATCTGATTCATCATTTGAGAGAAGGGCTCACAGTGGGAAGCCTGTGGATTTCCACTGGCGGCTTTTCTACAAAGTTTCTGAAGGAGTTGTTACCAATGGAAGGTTAGCCTTGCGGGCCAGTTTTTGTTCTGCAGTGACCTACGGTAGCTAACCCCAGACTCTATGCTCTCACTGTGATGGTGGCCTTGGTCCCTCATAGTCCTGAATTAGAATCAGCCCTTTACTGAGCCATTCCCACCAGACCACAGCCACTAGCCTTCTGTCTCTGCTTCTCCTCAAGTGCTTGCTGCCTTGGGCCCACATCAGTGCCTTCTCCAGATTGAACTTCTAGTTATGACTATATGTGCTGCTGCTTCTTATGCATGCATATAACCGTTGCAAATTCTTGGAGAGATTAATGAGTGTTTCAAGGTAAATAAGCTGCAAAATGTTGAATCTTCAGCTCCCCATTCTCTTGTCCTACTCTGGCATGGTATGGGGTGGAGTGCTGCTCTCAGGGTTCTCATTGGTAGTAAAGTGTCCTTGATTACATCAAAACTGGGTTATCTCTAGGCACTGTAACACTACCTTCTTAGCTTTTCCTAATGTAACCATTTTACCTTGATATTAAAACGTGTCAGCTTAGCTTTTCAGAAGGCAGTGGTTGAATTACAAGTGTGAGGCCATCCTCACTCATAAACCAAGATTCATTTAGCTTGGGTTTGTGCTTCAGTGGCTTTTATACATTGTTGAACTTCATTGCAAATTCATGGAGAGTATGGGAAAATATTTTTATCATGAGACAATCTGATGGAATGGAATCTATTTAAATAAAATCAGCATCCAGCCTCTTCTTTGGCAGGAATAGTGGTGCTGTCTGGTGGGCAGGGTGACTGGAGTGCTCCCAGGCAACATGTTCACAGTCTCTGGCCTTGTCATTTATTCATCGGGTTGTGAGGGAAATATGTTTGGGCTCCCCAATCCCACACTTCTGTATTTTTCTGTTTGAAATTCTGATATGTTTTCAACATTACAATGGTATTTTACATGCACCTAGCCTTTTGTAATTTCGGAAATTCTTTCATATATGATACCTCAGGAATCATTGTTATCTTTTTATACGTGAATAACTGAATTCAGAGAGGTCAGATGGCTTCTTTAAGGTCACACTGCCAAGAAATGAGGGCTGAATTTTTTTTCACCTCTACTGCTCTATTATAGCATACATTTATGGATTTGAATCTTCCTGACAAAGCCTAGCTAGACATCAAGGCAGAAATTGCACAGAGATGATAAGATTGGGGAATCGTTTAAAAGTGATAGAATTTTTTTTTTTTGACCTAGGAATGAATAGACCTTTGTCCAGCTGAGATGTAGTTCTGTAGAAGTTGGAGAAGTTTACTGTCTTTCATGTACTTTCTATTGGACTATACTTTCTTGGTTAATTATGAATTCATTCATTCATTAAACTATTAAGGAAATACCCCCTGTTTGGCACTGTGCTAGAAGCCTGGGATAAAGAGGTAACCAAGACAGGCACGGTCCCTGGGTTTTGTAGACTGTGTGGTCTGGTGGGGAGTCAGATATTGAACACAACCTACACAATTGCAGTGAAGGGAAGTGCCTTGGGAACATGTGTCAGCAGGAACTGAGGTATCTGAGGATACAGGAAAAGTGTCCCTTATGAAGTATCTTTGTTGAAAATGAGGATAAGACAGACAATAGTGTGTGGGAAATACACTCTTGGTCTTCTTTAGGGAACTAGAAGTCCAGTGGGGCTGAAGAGTAGAGATAGATAGCGTAGCACTTTCATTCACAATGTAGAGAAAACCTGAAAAATTTGAGTCTTGCATGAAGGCGGTAGCTTGGTCACAGAATGGTCACCCAGAGCATATAGAAGGTCATTTGCTGCCTGACTCAGGACAATTGCGCTATTGCAGAGTTTTATTATGGATGAGGAGCATTTTGTAGCCCTATGACCATTTTATAGGATTGGCTTGAGCATTGATATGATTGAGTTGGCTAGCTGAGGATTAATGGAGCTCATTGGCATGCTTGGCTGGGGCCCTTCCTTCATTTTGAATGGTCTTTATTGGGTTATACTCCTGCCTTTGATATGGGGCAGTGTTGCCCCTTGATAATGTATCTCAGTGGGAAGACTATTTTGCATTTTGGTGTAACTATGATTTTAAAAACACCTACAATTTAAGCATTTTTTTCCTTCTTTAAATTTCTTAAGAATTTGCTTATGGGGGCAGGGAACCTTCGGTGCAACTGAAATCTAGAGTTCTTCTGTCTCATGACTTTATTCAAGGATAAATCATGTGTGACCTTAAACATCTTAAATTATGATAGTTCATAGTCAAGAAACTTTCTTGGTGAAAGTGATTTGACCATGTGATCAGGTATCTACTGTCAGAGGGAGAGGAAATCTGAAAACTATTTTCATTAGAGACCCAATTCTGGTTTTGATCCTTTTAGCAGAACTAGGCTGGTGCTGAGAATATAGATTCTCCATGTGCTGGTGATGAGTTGAAGAGCCACAGAGTCAATAATCGTTGATTGATACGGCAGTAATGTCTCATTTTGTGGAGTAGAGCTCTTGTGATCTGATGAGTTATGGGAGGGATAACTGGAATTGAAATAAAGCACACTGTTAGTCAAGGGAAGCTCATACCTACTATTGCCCACTTCTTTCTACCCTTAAATGCTGCTTTTCTGAATTGGCCAGATTCTGGGACATTGTACTGGGACTCAATTCCAGTGGTATAGCTTTCAAAGGAAGTGGAGATCTATGAGGATTTTTTAAAAAAAAAATTTTTTTAGGTGGACTTTTGGGCAGTCTTTTTTCTAAGAACTGGGAGGAGACAGCCTTTCAGTTACTGATTCTCTGAGAGAAAGCCCAACCATCTGTGCTTTTCTCTTTACAGCCTCATTCTGAAGGATTTCTTTTCCAAAATAACTAATCAATATGTATGGTTTTTGAATTGTGGAAGACCCAGGGCCAGTTTACTGAGGCCTGCAGCAAACATCCTGGGGCTTCACTGGGTTTCTTGCTTTTGGTTGGCCAATGTGTTTTCCCCCATTGTAGCAATGAAACGTGTGGCTCAGCTTGGGCCTTGCAGTAGAAGTAGATGGAGGACATCTTTCCAGATTCTGTGGGATTCTTTAGTTTAGGCAGAAAGTGTCCTTTCCCTTCTGTGGCCCATGTCAGACAGCCCACTTTATTATGCCTCAGGACCTAAGCTCTAAAAGATATCAAATGTTCTTTATGTTATTCTCTGATCCTGAATTTCTCTCAGAGATCTTAAAAGAAGTGTGGACTTGAGAACTAGATTCAGATGTTCCTGGGTCCATGACCTTACCTGCAAAATACTCACTTTAATCTAGCCGTGTTTTTAGATACTATGATTTTTTTTTTCTGTATGAATTTCCTGGTAAATAATAGCTGCTTTCTGATAAATGTAACATTTAATAGACAAAATTGTGTTAGGCAGGATCCTAACAACTATCATTACACACATCCAAGTGAATTCTCTTGAATCTGTAAATGGCTCTTTAATCTTTAACAATATATTCTGAATCTTTATTAGACTCACAACCTTTTCAGCAAAGCACTTTCATTGTTGTGGTTATTCAGGTTGCAAAGGATTAGGGTGAACTCATGGACTCTAGAGTGTCTCTAGAGGTGACTAGAACCAAAGGTACAGTCTCACAGATTTCTATTTATGAACAGAGAATCAAAGGGAAAGTAACTTTTTTTAAGCAGGAAGAAACACAGAGCTGGGCCAGAAGGGAGCAAAGGTCCTTGTAGACTATTATGTGGTGATGTGTTTTTATTTCAGGTGAATAAGTTGGATAAAAAGTTTCATAAAAATGTATATCTCTTCCTGGAAGTGCTTATATTATATAAAAAGATAGTGGAAAATTGGATATTTCTGGGTTTTCATAAAACATCTTAATGGGTATCACTTCTCAGTCTAACTACAGATAACCTAGTTTGCTGCAGTGGGGTTGGGATAGACTTGATGGGATCAGAGCTTGGAATCAGACCTGCTCCCTGGGGCACGGGGGACTTCTGAAAACAGACCCACCCTTTGAACATGGGAGGATGGCCAATCTAACAAAGAGAAAATGTTGTCCAAACAAGGTGGAACTTAATTTTGGGAGCAAAGACATCAGATCGAAGGGTGATGGGACTGATCAGTTTAACCCATCTACCCAAGAAATATTCATTGAATATTTCCAATATTCCAGATACTGTTCTAGGTATAAGGGATGCATCAGTGATCAAGACACACATGGTTTCTGTCAACATGGTGTACTTAGGTTAGTCCAATAATAAGTGATGGAAAATATCAAAGGGAAACATGAAAACAACATATTATATTACAACATATTCTATTTCACATAAAATTTTTATGTGAAAAAAACAAGGAAAAGAAAATGAGTAAAAATAACCATAACACCAATACTTCAAAATTTCATAAATTAGTATTGTAATTCTCTTCTTTCCATCCCATCCCACCTAAAACAGTTTATTCCTTTTCAGAAGTTTTTAAATATAAATTTATAAAGATACTGCTGCATGCCTATGCATTTTGGTGAACAGCTTTGCTTTATTATTTCACAAATGTTGTGGACAACTTCCCAAATCAATATATATAGACCTATCCCATTATTTTGATAGTTGCCGTGTTACCCATAGTACAGGCATACTATACCATATTTAACTATTTCCCCCCAGACAGGCAGTTAGATTGTTTCCAGCTTTTATTACAGGCAATTACTGTTGCATCTTAAATCTCTTAATTTTTTTTTTTATTTTTTAAGTTTTTAATTTCAGTTAACATACAGTGTAATATTAGTTTCAGGTATACATTATAGTGATTCAAAACTTCCATACAGCACCTGGTGCTCATCACAAGTGCACTCCTTAATGTCCATCTCCTATTTAATCCATCCCACCTTCCCTCTGGTAGCCATCGGTTTGTTCACTGTAGTTAAGAGTCTGTTTCTTGGTTTGCTTTTCCTCTCTTTTCTTCCCTTTGCTCATTGGTTTTGTTTCTCAAATTCTACATGTGAGTGAAATTGTATGGTATTTGTCTTTCTCTGACTTATTTCACTTAGCATAATACTCTCTAGCTCCATCCATGTCATTGTAAATGGCACGATTTCAGTCTTTATGGCTGAGTAATATTCCATTGCGTGTGTATACACACACACACACACACACACAACCTCTTTATCCATTCATCAGTTGATGGACACTTGGATTGTTTCCATAGTTTGGCTATGTGGATAATGCTGCTGTAAACATCAGGGTGCACGTATCCCTCTGAATTAGTATTTTTGTATTATTTGAGTAAATACCTTGTAGTGCAATTGCTGGGTTGTAGGGTAGTTCTAGTTTTAACTTTCTGATGAACTTCATACTGCTCTCCAGAGTGGCTGTACCAGTTTGTATCTTAAATCTCTTTTGTTAAGATCCTACCTGGTTCTATAACATAGGAGTGGGCTGGATTTAAAGGTGGGAATCATTTAGGAACAGAGATGGGAAAAAGGCTGGGGAGCAAGCACAGCCTGAGAGACAGGACATTTCTGCCTGAGTTATCTTACATAGACAATCAGTAAATGGGTCCATGATTATTCACTAGACCCCTCTCCGATGTTGTGCCTTTGTCTTAGATATAAGGTGGTCTTTACTTACTTGTCTAAGAACCAGAGAAGTGCCTTTGAGGAAGGTTGGTGGGCATGAGGGTCATTTGGGTGACCTTTCTTGGTTGGAAAGGAATGTACTTCAGTAAAAAAAAAAAAAAAGTGGACAAAAGGAAAGGGAGAAAAGAATGTATTATTTTTACATGATTAATAAAAGTAAACTTTGAAAAAGTTTGATACAGTAATTAAATAAACACATAGCTTTCCATTAAGTTGGAAGTTCATGAGAAATATCCTTTCCTGGAATATTGAAACCAATTTCTGCTTTTCTTTCCAAGTTCCTTTTAAGGGAGGGCAGCCTGTAGCAAAAATTAGGCTTCCGGACTCCAAAAAGTCATGGCTCTCTCAGTATGCCAGCTCTTCCATTGCCCAGCAGACCATCCTCTGTGGTACAACCACATGCTTGACAGATTTTTCATTTCAAATTCTGGATGTGTTTTCTGAAGGATAAAAAGTATTATTGCAGAAAATGTTAGTAAGAGTGGTGCTCCAAGAATCTCCTTGAAAAGGCAAGATAAGCCAGTCTCATTATTTTCCTATTATACTCTTCGTGTTGGCTTTTTTATTCCCTCTTTTTATGCTCCCTGCCATTTGGGTCATCCTGATATTCCCCCCTCCCCTATTTTATTATCCTCCTTTGGTGACCTTTACCATTTAACAGGTGAGAGGGTCATTCATCACCTCATAGAGTCATCAAGGGCATCAGTAATTGTACCAGATGTTACCAGCTGGAGACTGGTACTTTATACATTGACATCATTTGTACATTTGTTGTTGCATTTACTACATTTTGATCTTTATATTTCAAACTAGAGGACAGATTCCATAGAGGTCAGTCTTCACTGTGTCTCATGCAGAACTTTGATGAAGTAGAAATTTAATAAATATGGGTGTTTTGTGCATGGTCTTGAGAGGAATTTGAAGGAACGGTAAGAAATAGGGAGCCCTAGGCCTAGGAATGAGGGAAGTTTTACCACAAATGAAATGTGTGGGGCAGATCAGGATGGTGTTGTGTGGCTGGTTAGGAAGTCCATTCAGGCAATAGCCTCATGTTTGTGAAAGAGCTTAAATTTAGACTTTGACATCTCCAATGTGATTATACTTAGTCACAGATACACATTACAGAATATGGAGTATGCAATTCTTAGAGCTTTTATCCTATTAGGAGTCTATACCATCTACAATGTATACTGAATTAAGTTTTCAATAAAATTACACTTGTCTTATGGTCATTGTAATTACACTGCATTCACCTGTTGATGGACATTTGGATTGCTTCTAGTTTTTAGCTATTGAAAATGATCTTCCAGAGTGCCTGGATGGGTCACTTGGTTGTGTCTGACTCTTGATTTTGGCTCAGGTCATGACCTCAGTTTGTGGAATCGAGCCTTGCATCAGGCTCTGAGCTGACCACGCAGAGCCTGCTTGGGATTCTCTTTCTCTCTCTCTGCACCTCCCCTGCTTGCTAACATGCACACCTTCTTAAAATATTAAAAAAAAAAATCTGCCGTGCACATATGTGCGCAAGCATTCATATGGACTTAATGTTTTCATTTATTTTGGGTAAATACATAGGAGTGGAATGGATAGATGATCTGGTAGGTGTATGTTTAATTTTTTTAGGAAGAAATAACTAAACAGTTAGCCAAAGTGGTCGTACTGTTTTACAGTCCCAATTCCTCTACATCCAACACTTAGCTATCCAACACTTAGTATGATCAACTTGTTTTTTCCATTCTAATATATGTGCAGTGATATCTTATTGGTAAATGAAATCTCACTATACCCATATTCATTGGTAAAAATGAGCCTTCCCTTAATAATATTAATACTTAAGCATATGAAAAGATGCTAAATATTACTATTTATCATACATATACCTTTGTGTGTGTGTGTGTGTGTATATGTATACCTTTTTGAAAAATTGACATTTTTCATTTAAACTTTGAGAGATCTTCATATGTTCTAGATAAGTTTTTTTTTCCCCAATATAGGTAAATATTGCAAATATTTTTTTCTCATCCTCTGGCTTGTATTTAATATCTTTTGAAGAGTCGAAGTTTTCAATTCTGATGAAGTCCAAATTATCAGTTTATTCTTATGTGAGAAATTCATCAAACCACATTTGGTGCTTGACTAGGAAAACTGACAGGACACATGATGCTGTTATACTCATGACAAACTCATAACAGCAGAAGGACACAAAACAAGATCAGCAAAGGGAAAGGCACTCAAGATGTAGTCTTGAGGAAATCAAGTGTAAGCTTCCAAGAGTCCTCTCTTTGTGGAGTCACAGAGGATGCACAATCTTCTAGCATCTAATTGTGATGACGTGATCAACATGTTGTCTACCAGGGAAGCTCATTAGAGACTCTGTGCCTAGGGTGTTATCGGGAGCTGGTCTGTAGGCATCTTCTTCCTAGTATATATCAAAAATTCCAGACTCTTAGAAGGAAAACATGGTTTCAGCATAAGTCATATTGTTTGCAGGAACAGTTTGGGCTCAGTGTGCTACACTTACCAGTTGAGAATGGTGGGAATCCTTCTGAAGTTCATGTTTCCAGACACTCATAAAGGGCCAACCTTTCAAGCATGCTTTTCAGGGATAGCAGTCTCAGTCCTTCTATGTTAACTCTTATCTGTACATTTTTTTTTGGATCATCCTTTTGGTGTTGTGTTGGAGAAATATTCTCCTAAACCAAGGTCACATAGATTTTCTCCTACGTTGCCTTCTAGAAATTTTAGTTTTAGCTTGAACATTTAGGTCTATGACCCATTTTGAATTATTTTTTGTATATGGTAATATTGAGGGGTTGAAGTTCTTTTTATTTTTATTTTTATTTTTTAAAATGTTTATTTGAGAGAGAGAGAGATAACATGAGCAGGGGAGGGGCAGAGAGAGAGGGAGACACAGAATCCGAAGCAGGCTCCAGGCTCTGAGCACAGAGTCCAACACAGGGTTCAAAGTCACAAACTGTGAGATCATGACCTGAGCCAAAGTTGAATGCTTAACTGACTGAGCCACCTAGGTGGTCCGAAATTCACTTTTTTAAATGAATGGGTAGCCAGTTGTTCCAGCACCGTTAGTTGAAAGGATTATGTATCCCTCTCCACTTGCCTTTGTACCTTTATTGAAAATCAGTTGTCCATATATGTATGTGGGTCTATTTGTGTACTTCTTGTTTCATTGATATGTGCCTATCTTTACATCAATACTATATAGTCTTCGTTGTTGTAGTGATATAGTAAGTCTTGAAATTAGGTAGTATTATTTTTCCAACTTTTCTTTTTCAAAATTGGTACAACATTTCTAGATCCTTTGAATTTCCATATGAATTTTAGATTTATTTCATCAATTTCTATTTTAAAAATCTTGTGTTATTTTGATTAGAATAACATTGACTTAATTAATTTAGGGAAAATTAACATCCTACCTGTAATGAGTCTTCTGCCCATGAACGTAATACATCTATCCATTTATTTAGTTCTTCAGTTTCCCTCAGCAATGTATGTCTTCTTATACGTTATTTGCAAAACAGAATTGTAATTATGTTTCAAGCATTTGTAAACAGTATTTTTACAATTTTATTTTTTTATTAATTTTTTTTAATGTTTATTTTTGAGAGATAGGAATAAGAGAGAGAGGCAGAGAGAGAGAGAGAGAGAGAGGGAGACAGAATAGAAAACTGGCTCCAGGCTCCAAGCTGTCAGCACAGAGCCCAACGCAGAGCTTGAACTCAGGAACAGAGAGTTCACCACCGAGGCTGAAGTTGGATGTGTAACCGACTAAGCCACCCAGGTGCCCATGATTTTGATTTTTGATCTTTTGATCAATTGTGGAAACAATTGATTTTTGTATACTTATATTGTGCAACCTTGATAAGCTCAACTTTAGCTTTTAGTTTTTGTAGATTCCATCAGATTTTCTACATATGTGATATTATTTGTAAATAGAGAATAGATCCAACTATATCCTTTCCACTTTGGAGGGTTTTTTTCTTTATTTCAAACTGGATAGAACCTCTAGTACAGTATTGAGTAGATGCAGTAAAAAAAAAAATCTTGTTTCTGGTAGTATAGGGAAAACATTCACTCTTTGACTATTAAGTATGATGTGTATTAGTGTATTGTAGGTTTTTTTTTTTGATCTTATTTGTTTTGGAAAATGCTTGTATACTCCTTTTTACTGAAGTGCTTTTGTTTTTCTCCTCTCTCTCCTTTTCATCTTGCACTTCTTTTCTTTAAATAAGGAGTGAATGTTGGATTTTATCAAATGCTTATTTGGCATCTAGTGAGATGATCATACGCGTTTTATTTTCCATTTTGGTAATATGACAATATACATTTATTGCTTTTTAAATGTAAAACCAACCCATATTTTTAGAGTAAATCCCACAGAGTTATATTTCCCTTTTTGTGCATTGTATTTGATTTGTTAAAATTTTGAATAGAATTTTTATGTTTATATCAATGAAGTTATTAATAATCTAACAGAGGTTATTAGTTTGTAATTTTTTTTCTTGCAATGTTTTTGTCTGTTTGACATCAGGGAAATGCTGGCCTCAGAGAATGAACTGGGGTGTATAGTCTTTAATTTTCACTTTTCCAGAGGAGTTTGAATAAATGTATTATTTCTTCCCTCTTTTTTTTTTTTTAATTTAATGTTTATTCTTGAGAGAGCGTGCATGCGTGCACATGAACAGGGGAGGGGCAGAGGGAGACACAGAATCCAAAACAGGCTCCAGGCTCTGAGCTGTCAGCACAGAGCCCAATGCAGGGCTGAAACCCATGAACTGTGAGATCATGACCTGGGCTGAAGTCAGATGCTTAACCAACTGAGCCACCCAGGCACCCCTTCCCTAACTCTTCAGCAGAATTCACCAGTGGTGCCATCAGGTCCTGAAGTTTTCTTTGTAGGTAAGTTTTTAACTACAAATTAGCAGGATTTCAAAGAAATATATACACTTCTATGTTCAATGTGGCATTGTCCCAATAGCTAAGATGTGGAAACAATCTAACTACGAATGGATGAATGGATAAAGAATACACACACACACACACACACACACACACACACATATGTACATATAACATATGTTATATATAGACAGTTATATATATACTATATATACGTGTGTGTGGTTATACACACATACACACGATGGATTATTATTCAGTCCCAGGAAGAAAAGAAAATCCTGTCATTTGCAACAACATGAATGGAGAGAGGGCATTATACTAAGTGAGATAAGCCAGACAGAGAAAGAGAAATACTACATGGTATCACTAATATGTGGAATCTGAATAAAAAGTCAAACTCTGAAACAAGTAGAGAAGTGGTTGTTAAGGGCAAGGTCATCACCTATGTTCCTCTGTGCTATTGTTTTTGTACGTTTTACTTGAGTTGTTATTAATCCCATACTACATTATTATTTTTGTTTAAACACTTGTGTTTTAAAGACATTTAAATAATATGAAAAACTCATGTATTTATCCATCGAGTTACCGTTTTTGGTGTTCTTCACTCCTTTTGTAGATTCATACTACTATCTGGTATTTTCCTTCTACCTGAAGGATTTCTTTTAACATTTTTTTGTAGTGTAGGTCCACTGGTGATGAATTCTTTCAGGTTTTAGATGTCTGGAAAAGACTTGATTTTGTCTTCATATTAAAATAATTTTTTTGCTGGATACAAAATTCTAAACTGATAGGGTTTTTTTCTTTGACTAATTTAAAGATGTTGTGTTAGTGTCTTCTCACATGCATTGTTTCAAAAAAATAACTCAGCTTAAAAAAAAAAAAAGTCTGCCGGCTTAAATATTTCTCTGCCCATAATGTGTCTTTTTCCCCTCTGCCCTCTTTTAGCATTTTATCTTTATCACTGAGTTTGAGCAATTTGATTATGATGGGTCTTAGTGTATTTCTTCACTTTTTCTTATGATTGTGTTTCATTGAGCTTTTTGGGTTTGTGGATTTATAGTTTTCATCAAATTTGGACAGGTTTTGTCTATTTCTTGAAATTATTTCTTGAAATAGATGTTCTGCCTTCTCTCTTCTTTGGGACTTTAATTACATATATATTAGTCCTCTGAGATCATTCCACAGCTTACTAATACTCTTTAATAATTCGTATTTACTTTAGCATCCATGTTTCATTTTGGATAGTGTCTAGGGCTAGGTTTTCAAGTTTACTGATCTTTTTTTTTTTTTCTGTAATGTCTAATCTATAAATCTCATTTAGTGTACTTTTCATCTCAAACCTTATAGATTTTATGTTTTGAAGATTGATTTGTTCATGTCTCTACTTAACTTTTTCAGTCTTTGGAATACACTTACAATGACTATGGTGTACTTCTCTATTAATTCTGACATCTATGTCAGTTCTTGGTCAGTTTCCAAGAACTTTTGCGTCTTCATTATGTGTTGTATTTTTTTAAGTTTCTTTAAATGCCTGCCTTTTTATGTGAGGCCAATCTTATAAATTTTTCTAATTGAATGCTAGATTGTTTTTTTAATTCGTGTAGATATTGTGCTTTTTTTTTTTTTTAAATCTGTGATACAGCTACTTGGAAATAGTTTAATCCTTTTAGGTCTTGCTTTTAGTATTTGTTAGGCATGATCAGAGCAATGCTTTATCTGGGATAATTATCCCCCATTGCTGATCTAAGACCCTTTGTGTACTCTACCCAGTGTCCCATGGTTCTTGAGGTTTTCCATTCTGGCTCATGGGAATAGGAATTTCTCCCAGTCTTGCGAAGCCTAGCACTGTTACCTCTACCCTTTAAGGTCATTTTCTTTATTTCTTGAGTGGTTTCCCCACATACATGTGCTCACCAGTATTTGGTTAAATACTCAGGACTGACTCTCTGAAGACCTCCAGGGTTTTGTCATATCACAGCTCTCTCCTCACCAGTACTTTCTGTAAAGTGTAGCTGCCTTGAAGTCCCTAGACTTTTAGTTGAGTCTCCTCAGTTCAGGATGGAGTTGTGTTTCCCCTCCCTGCATTGTGGTCTGGGAACTGTCAAGAATGTATGCCATAGCAATTTTAGGGCCGTCTAGTTTATTTCCTGTTTATCAAAGATAAGTGTTCTCCTTTCCTGATGTCTAATGTCTTGCCATTGTTTCATATATTATGTCTATATTTTTGTTGTTCCAGGTGGGAGGGTATATATAATCCCAGTTAATCTATCTTCACTGGAGGCAGAAGTAACTGCATTTAGGAATGTTTGGATCCTTGAAAGTCTTAATTTGGCATGATACAAGTGTTAACAATTCACAAATCTTCTTTCTCTAAATTATTTGTCAGTAGTTCCTTTTGAAAACAAGAAAACTGTTTACTTATTCATATTTACTGAGGGTAGGGGAAGGGTTGACCACACCATAAATCTCTGTATTTTAGAGATGACCAGAGAAAATTTAGATAATGGAGTCAGTAGGTCTGTGATTGTAGTAGGGTACAGATTATACAGAGTTAAAGTGCAAGGGCAAAAGGGGACAGTGCTTCTCAGAGCATTCTCTACTTGATATATGGCATCTTTCTGAAGCTCATCTTAGCAGTCCCAAAGAGCCTAACTGGTCTAATGCAATGCAGTGGATTAGAGCACTACATATTGATTAGGCATCTGTTTATGCTTGGGAAGGTATTAAGAACTCTGGAATTTCAATAAATTTTGACATGTGCAATTCTGTTAGCATGTTGCCTAGCCAGCTTTTAAAGCAGAATGGGGCCGGCCTTGTAGATGGAGAGTCTGGGCTTAGGTGGCAGGTACTACTCAATGTGAATCATGCCTCTGGCATTTATTATCATCTGCGTGGCATACAGAAATATGTTTAATCTCACTAATACATGATTTCCTGTTCTGAGTAATGAAGATAACCACACCTAAAGAAGTTGTGGGTAGGCATTAAATGAGACACAGTACATTACAATGTGGCTAGGCATTATGCTTATATTCATTAGGATTGTTCAGAGAAAGAGGACCAACAGGGTGTGTGTGTGTGTGTGTGTGTGTGTGTAGAGAGAGAGAGAGATTTATCTGAATTATGGAGGCTGACAAGTTTAAAATCTGCAGAGTGGATCCAAAGCTTGGAGCTACAGGGAGGAGCTGAAGTTGCAGTTGAAGTCCAAAGGCCATCAGCTAGGAAAACTTCTCCTTGCTCAGGGGAGGTCAGTTTTCATTCTGTTAAGGCCGTCCACATATAGAGGACAATCTTCTTTACTTAAAGCCCACCAATTTAAATGTAAATCTCATCTTAAAACACCCTTGGAGAAATTTCCAGAATAATGTTTGACTAAATATCTGGACACCATGGCCTAGCTAAGTTGACACATAAAGTTAACCATCACAATGGTTACGTACATTAGCTCATTTAACTCTCTCATCAACCCTTTGAGGGTAGGTATTCTTTTCTCAGACTCACAGTGGGGATTTGAGGTTCAGGGAGATGAAGTAATTTGCACAAGACTGAGATTTGAATTCAGGATTTATTAGACTACAAATCCCATTCTCTTAAAAACTCTATTCAAAGATATCCCACCACAGTGCCTGTTACATAGTAGGTACACAATTGAGGTTACCCCTCACTTCTTGCAGTGGGGGAGTGTTTGGTTTCTATCCTTCTGTCCTTGACTAAGCTGTAAGTAATTTGAGGTCTTTTTGGTCTTGACTCTTTTTTCTTTTAATTTAAAATTTATTTATTTTGAGAGCAAGTGAGCATGTATGAATGCATGCAAGTGGGGGAGGGGCAAAGAGAGAATCCCAAGCAGGCTTTGCACCTCTAGTGTGGATCCTGACACAGGGCTCAAACTCCTAACTCAGGAGATCATGACCTGAGCAGAAGTCAGATGCTTAACTGACTGAGCCACCCATGTGCCCTGGTCTTTCTCTTAATGCTTATTAGTGTCTGGTACACTCAGGCTCTCTGTAAATTGATGCCTGAATACAGCTGGAAATACTGTGGTGAACCTCTTAATCATTAAATCAAATAGTTTTTTTTTTTTCCTTGACTAATTACTTTGTATAAAGGGCCAAGAGCTTTGGAGAAAACAAAGCCAGATCTGGCCTGGATTCTACCCTCAAAAATCTTATAGTTTCATATTGGAAGTGTGGAATAAATTCATTCATTCATTTTTCATTCAACAAGTGACATTTATTTCCCTCTCTGTGCTAGGCTTTAGTCTAGGAGTTAGGAACACCGTGTAGACCCTTTATTAGTTTCTTTTTGCTGCTGTAACAAATTACCACAAACTAAAAGCAATACATTTCTGTTATTTTACACTTCTGAAGCCAAAGTCCAAAATGAATCTTAGAATGGTAAAACCAAAATGTTGGCAGGACTGGTTCCTTCTAGAACCTCTGGACGAATCCATTCTGCCTCTTCCAACTTCTGGAGGTCACCTGCATTCTTTGCTCATGGCCTCACATCACATGCTTTTGTCCTTCTTCCATTGTAGCATTATCTTCTACTGACATCTCGCTTTCCTCTTACAAGAACCCTTCTGATTGTATCATGCCCGCTTGGATAATCCAGGATAATATCCTTATCTCAAAATTCTGAATTTATTCACATATGAAAAGTTCTCTTAGCCATGTAAGGTAACCTGTTCACATGTTGCATGGATTAGAATGTGGGAATCTTCAGTCGACCTTTATTTATCCTACCATACACCTTCATTCAGTAAATGAGACAGTAAAAGATTGGGATCCGATATAATATGTTTAGATAAGTGCTATAAATGGAATAAATTATGGTAGAGATATAGAGAATGATTGGATGGGAGGAGTTCTTCTAGTGAGAGATTTGTCAGGGAGAACCTGGCTGGTGAAGTGACATTTGAGTAGGGGCTTTAGGACTGAAGTGTACCCCAAATGTTGTTCCACAGCTGAGATCTCCTCATAAGCAACAGCATCCTACCTGGAAAGAAGCACATGACACTGTCCAGATTTCCTGTCATCGGCTTCAAGCTCTTGATGGCATTCCTGACTCGGATCAGTTACTCATCACCAAGACAACTGTGTCCTGGATCCAGGTCAACCCCAATATTTAAGAGACTGAGCAAGCAGATGCTTAGGGTCAAGGAGGAGCAACCCTATCAGAAAAGGGGGGGACAGTTCAGTTTTAATAAATTTACCTGTAACTTTGCAATTATAAAGTCTAGAGAAAAATTTCTTTTAATACAGCCTGTACATAAAGGTAATGCCATTTTGAAAAATAAATTTTCTTTTGACTACCCTATGAGGAGAATTGGACCATCACCATTCATTCTCTCAGAGTCTTCTGTGGCTCTGGCCTGGGCTTAGCTCAGAACCAGCCAATTTTCCCCAGGATCTGTCCTGCCTGGGCAGGCCGTATATCAGGAACTGGCCCTCACTGCCACTCCCCTCTGCTCCCAGCATGTGATCCTGTGACCAGCTGCCTCCTGCCTGTGTCTCTAGCTTTGTTATTTACTAGATATTTTTCCTATTTTTCCCACACTGCAATTAACATCTAGAAAGGCAGAGATCCCTATGCATAAAGCTTTGAACCATCACCTGAAAATACACCCTGCTGTTTCTATACTGGAGTTTAAGAGCATTTAGCTAATTACCGTCCTCAGGAAGAGAAAGCTTCCTAATGGAAGCAGCAAGATCTTTTCTGCCTTACAGTGGGAGCCAGTCACCAACAGATAAATAGGAGTTATGTTACACCCCTCCCCATTTATGCCTTCACAGGGGAGGGTGTCATAAAGTGCTGCCTCGGCAGGCCTAATACTATGATGTGTATTTTGACAAAGATGCTTTTTCAGAGCCATGAAAGTAAAAGCACCATAAAATCAGAAGGAAGCAGAGTATAAATTGAATCTGAATGAGTCCCAGCTCAGCTTTGCTATTGCACCTTGGCGAAAATGGCCTGACTCCTCTGTCCCCTCCAGCTGCTTCAGTGGCTGGACTTCCAGGAGCCTAATGACACACAATGGTCACTTGGGTTGCATTGACCTGGAGGACCTGGGAATGGAGAGGAGGGAGGGAGACAGGCCCGGTCCTAGCAATGTGAATACACAGAAGGTCTTGGAAGTGTGTGTGCATGTTCATGGATACGTGTGTGTGCCTGTATCTGTCTCTTGGGGTTAATGTGCTGATGCTTGGCCGGAAAGCAGTTCATGGTTCCTGGCTCCTATATTCTGATAGGTGGCTGCCCACTCTTTTTACAAGGCATTGCTGAGAGCAGGCTTGCCCTCATTAATCACAGTAATAGCAATAAGTAGGCAATTAAGTTCTCTCAAGGATGCATGTAAGATTCCTTGGCTTTAGCAAAGCTGTACTAGTTGGTGGAGTTAATGGCAAGGAGCTGGAGCTGTGAGTCTGGGTCAAGGCTCATTTTCAGGTTCAGAGAGATAATGACAGTCCTAGAACTGTCTAGTTTTCTCAGCGCAGGGAGGTCACCCTCAGGCTTGCTAAACTGTGAGCTCAGTATCCTAGGGGCTGAGATGTCTTCATCTCCCTGATGCAAGGGATAGCTGGCTAGCTGCTGCCCCCTGACCGTGCCAAAAATTCACCCTACTAACTTTCTTACCCTGGAGACCAAGGGGAGGATCCATTCCCCGATTGTGGCTCACACACTGTATCCTAAAAATGAGCACCAATCCACATCAGTGAACTGAATTCAAGACTTAAAGTACTGTTGATCTGATGATGATGAGTTTGGGCATCTTAAAGGCCAACTCCAAATCTGCCTATTAGCAGGATCATTGTAATGGTTTCTTGGAGTGGGAGTTTCCTTGAAGCTCTATCTTGCCCACCTCCAAATCATCTCGCTGTTAAACAACCTTCTTAAGTACCCTCACCATGGTGCCTTTGCGCAGGAGCCCTTCACATCTTTCTGTGTATGTGTGCAGGAAGCCAGCTCCCCTGCTGGGTAATCCTTGCTTAGTAGGCCCATTCAGCTTGTGTCCCAGCATGCATACTGTTGCCATCCTCCCCAGGGGTTCTCACCTGTGCTGGGCTCCCTCCTTCCCTTTTGCCTTTTCTCCTGCTGTTCTGCTCATTTTAGAAATTTCTCTGCTTTCTTCTTCCCTTAAACAAATCCTCTTGATCTCTGGAGGGATATTATAAATCTTGTCCCCTTCGGGAAGGCTTCCCAGGTTGATCCCTGGCTGTACCAAACACTGGTTCTCTGAACTCTTAGATCTGTGTTACACAACTGAAACTTTATACTGACTTGGAAGCTTCACTACTTCCTTGTGTGCCCTCTATTGGGTCTTTTTACCCTGCTTCACTGGAAGTACCTGGAAGGCAGAAATGAAATGTTCAGTTATTCAATGGGACAGTTTGGAGTATGGGAGAGACAACAGACATGGGCACAGGAAACCAAAGAGCCTAGTTGTGCCATTTCCTTCCTGTGGGAATTTGGGGAAATTACTTATGTCTGCTGGATTTCCTACCAGAAGCATAAGCATCCTACTTAAGGTAGAGACTGCCCTTTCTTATCCCATATGATGCCCACAGCTCAGACCTAGGGGTATTCACTAACCCTGCTTCTTTCTTTTACAACTAGGGTAATCATTGGGATTATAATAAATATTCAGCTCTTCCCTTCTGGGCACAGTATAGGAATATACTAGTGCTTGGTCAATAAAATGTGAGCATGACTGACACTTGTCACTTCCCAGTGAAAGTGTCAACTAGAGCATGTATCAATGTATTCTCCTTTTCTCATGGTAATGGAGAAGTACATTGTTCCAAATGGTATCCACTCCCTCAGTTTGGGTCCTTGAGTGAAGATGTGATGATATAACCATAGCCTCCATCCTATCAAACAAGGTCATATAGTATGAGAAAGAAACAAACCTTGGTTTTTCAAACCACTGAGATTGTGTTTCCCCGCTCCACTAGCAGTGTAACTTACGGTGTCCTGTGTGATTTACCATCTTCCTTATTCTTTGCCCCTGTTTTACTTTGTCTTTTTCCTGATGTCCCTCATCATAAAGCGTATCCTACAGGTGGGCAGCAAACTCTCCATAAACAGTGCTAAGAGCATGATACTCTCAACAGTAGTGTCTCCATCGATTTCAGAACCAGGGAATTCTCACTGCTTTTCTGGTGGGCAAACTTTGGAAGTGTCAGAGAGTATTTGGGGTCAAGCCAAAGCTTGGACTTTGATTTTGTAGGTGGTGAGTCATTACTTCCCCAACATATCCTTCTAATGTCCAAATCAAAGTGCTACAGAAATATGTAGGATATTTAAAATGTTAGAAGCAATAAAAAAAATCCTGTAGAAGATTTGAATTAATAAGAACTCTTATAGGCCTTTGTGATTTTTTTTTTTCCACACATTACACCACTAATATAATTTAATCTAAGTTATTGAAACCTTCAAGGATTTCTTGTGGTATCAGGATCTGGCAGGGTGAGTTGTTGGTTATATACAGAACAGATAAAGTTGATTTTGTTTTATCTACTATGAGAGATGTGAATAAACCCTTGCTCAGGATCTCTGAAACGGATGTCTGAGAGATCTATAGAAAACAAACATCCTCATGGAATGACCTCACATTTCATACGTTTTCACCCTTCACAGCCTCCAAACGTGCCTGCCCCACTGTGTCTGTAATAAGGATCTCTAAGAGAAATTCCAAGGAGGAGGAGGGAGGAACATGACTTTGCATCTAGACTGAGAAGAACAGTACTTATATAATTTTGTTTTTCAGTCTTGGTTAACCCAGACTTTTCTTTAATTAACAGACTTGGCCAATGTCATGTTGTTATCTAACAGTGTGTCTAAGAAATAAAAACACTTCTTTTTCTCACTATGTGACAAGGTCCAGATGTGCTCAGATTAAGCGTAAAGTCCAAATTCCAAGACAGGACTCAAGATTTTGTTAAAAACTCCATGAAAAAGGCAAGAGTGAGGGAAAGAAATTTACATGTTCCCCAACCACGATGTTTGGTTGGAGATGGGGGAAGGGACCAGCTGGATGAAAGGCTCTACAGCTACTTCAATCCCTGGATGATCAGGCAGAGAAAAGTCAGGCTGCAGGATGGTATAGCTGTTTCTAAAAAGGGGTTCCAGGCAAGTATGGTTTCTAGTAATACTTTTTTTACAGGAAACAAAACACCACAGAACGTAAAATTTCTAGCAAATTTGCTTATTTTGTAGCAGCAGTTGGACAATAGAATGTACTCGCCTCCTTCTCAATTCAGATGCTAGATATGAAAATTAAAGCTGTAATTTTTTTTTTTAAATTTTTTTTCAACGTTTATTCATTTTTTGGGACAGAGAGAGACAGAGCATGAATGGGGGAGGGGCAGAGAGAGAGGGAGACACAGAATCGGAAACAGGCTCCAGGCTGTGAGCCATCAGCCCAGAGCCTGATGCGGGGCTCGAACTCATGGACCGCGAGATCGTGACCTGGCTGAAGTCGGACGCTTAACCGACTGCGCCACACAGGCGCCCCTGTAATTTTTTTAACTTAAAGAATCCCTGGACACAGTGATGCAATAGCTGATTTATAGATGTGAGGACTTCAATAGCCATGATCTAAGAGAATTACAGCAATGTGACACACTGAAATATGCCTTTATCTCTCCAACTCAGCATGCGTGAGCATACTAAATACACAGATTCTTCAGTTTTACAGGAAAATCATGTGTGAATACTGAGTGTAACAAGCTTTGGAAGACTGGTAAATTCTGCACAGCAGAGTGTTTGCTAATGAAAGCATTTAGGAAAAACTAAAGTGGTAAGACAAAGTGAATGATTCTCCATTTTTTCAAAATGATAAAACAGGGTCAGTTGGCTTCATACTTATTTATCCAGGTTGGAGAAGGGGAAAAACTGGGATTGGGTCCAGGAGACACTGAACAATCCCAGTTTGCCACCTTCAACCGTGTTACATTAGGTGGGTAACTCAACTTCTCCGAGTTCCAGTTTCTAGATCAGTGAAGCTACTTACAGAAGGTTGTTTGGGAAACAAATAATTCATTTGAAAATGCTAGTAATTTGTAAAGAACATCACAAATATGAGAAGTTAATGAGTGTTGTTACTTTTGCTCTTTTTGGCGAAAGGATGACCAAATAACTGGTAAGACATATTTTCTGTATGTGTCTGTGAGGGTGTCTCCAGAAGAGATTAGCTTTTTAATCAGTAAAAAATATTTTTACCAATATGGGTGAGCATCGTCCAATCTTTAGAGGGACTGAATTGAATAGAAAGGTGGGAGATCGGTAGATTTTCTCTCTTGGTTTGAACTGAGATATCCATCCTGTTCTCAGGCTTTGGACTCCAGTGAATTCCACCGCTGGCTTTCCTGGTTCTTCAGCTTGAACATGGCAGATTGTGGGACTTGTTGGCCTCTATGATTGCATGAGCCAATTCCTGTAGTCAATTTCTTATTTATGTATACTTCTATATATCCCAATGGTTCTGTTTCTTTGGAGAACCCTGATTAATAGACTCATGTGACAGATGACCATGAAAGACTCGAGAATATGGTTAGGGAGCCCTAAAGATCAACTGATCTCTAGGAAGTATTACAAAAGGTATTGGAAACCCAGCAGAACATGCTTTCTCTATGGCTGTGCTCTACCTGCTGCACTGGTTCTGTATCTAAAAGAAAAATTTCAGATGAGTTGTAGGAAGCTTAGAGAGTGCGGGAGTGCTACAGGAACCAGAGGATGGAGGCACTTGCATAAGAAACCAAACCACCCAGGACAGGACTTTGGTCTGGGTTGGGGCAGCAGAGGAGCCCAGTGCATGTGATTGAAGTCTACAAAAACAATGAGTAGTGTGAATTTTGTTCACCTCGCTCCATGTAAATATAGGGACAATTTTAGAGTTTGAGAAAACTTTAGAACCAACTCCTTGAAATATGTGCACTCACAAAGGATGATGAACTTTCTGATTCAGAGATTTATCCTATCTTATTAATCTCCCTGCCAAATTCTTTCTTTCCAGTCAACCCACCCTTCATACTGTAACTCCAGATATACCTACAAAATATACATCTGATCACCCCAACCCCATCTTTGAACTACACATACCTCCACACCATAGACATAAGACTGTACCAACATTTTGCTCTAACTGTGACCATAGCCAATAGTTATCTTAAAATCTAACCTTCACTATGGCCCTTGGAACTAAAGAACAGGAAAGAAAAGTCTTGAACTTCTCCTGGAAGGGCCAGTATTTCCCTTCTTTTTCTTGTTAATAGACTGCAGAGTCAATTCTGTCATCATCCTGAGGGTATTGCTCTAGAGAAAGAGCCTGGGTGTTGGAGAAATCCAGCTGTTTATGCCATTCCTTACCCATTTCTTTGTTACCTTCCACTTGAGAGGATTTTGTGGTTCAGTTTCTTAAGATAGAAGCCTGTCTAGTTATTGCCCTAGAAACTTGAGGACATCACATAACTACAGGGCCATAGGTATATCAGGCTGAGATTCATCTATGATTCTGTTTCTCATTTCGAATTAGTTGTAGCCTTTTGATAAACAGGCTCACCAGAGACTTGAACAATGGACACCAGGTGACAGCATTATTCAAATAACGAATTGTCATCAACGCTACATGCCTCAAATTTGCTGTGACACTTGAAAATTATGTGAGCCCCTGCCATGTAAAAACAACTTATTTTTCCAAGAGAAATTAAAGCCTAACTGAAAAAATCACAAGATACTAGAGAAAATGCTTTCTAAACCTAGGTACAAAAATGTCTTCTCTCTCCATGTACTACCTTACATTGCTATTGTCCCAAAGACTGGACCCTTAGGTTCTTGGTGAGAGCTGGTATGAGCTATGCCACTTGCTTCTTCCCCCGAACTTTGACTTCCTTCAGCTCTAATGTTCTACAAGATCTGAGCAAGTCTTGCTACTCCACTGTAGCCCTGAATCTCTGCAAGTTATATTCATGACAGCTTTTTCTCCCTCTACAGTCTATTTTTATTCTCCTCTGTCAAGAGCTTTCTTCTTTCAAGTAGGTTAAACCCACAACTCAAGTCTGCAACCCAGGTTAAACTTTTCCCTCATCTCCTGTATGTAGGGCCAATACTTATATTTATTGGGTTGGAAGGTCTTTTCTCTTCCCCATGGTTTTGAACACAAAGCAAAGCCTTTTTCTTTACATTATTTGTTTTCCTCGTTGAGTTTCTGATACCTCAGTTCCAAAGCCCCAAGTGATAGTTAATCATTTAAATACTAAATCTTGAAGACTCTCATTTTATTTTTGAGATTTTTAAGCTGCCCTACTCACACACATTGGTTGGCAATTTCTTCTTTCACTGTGATTGAAACTATATTTTGGGTCTCTGTGATCCACAATCATCATCATTCATTGTTCATATATTGGTTGAATTAACTTGAACACACATAGTGCAGAGGTCCACAGAGGAGGCTGTACTAAGCTATAAAAATGTGTAGGTCAATTTTGCCTCAGGTATTTCCCTGAAACTGAATACAAAAATTTCAAATATGTAAAGGAAAACAAATACAGGACTTAAAATTCATTCATTCTTTCCTGCCAGTTCTAGCATCAAAAATCCCAAAGCCAGTAAGTACCATGCAATTGGAATCTGTTATTTCAAGCTGCCAAGTGGAAGGTAAATTTCAGAGCAGTTGTTTCTTAGTTATTTCAAGGGATTGGGAGAATTTATAACAGCCTTGGAGACATTGTGGCTATGGAAGAGGTGTTGTAGGTGTTTGTTATTTTAATGTGGGACTACCAGGAACCCTAGGGTCCTGCATATTTTAAACTGGAACCTGCATATTTTTAACATATTTTAACAGCCATGGAAAGTGAAGGCCAGTGGGGTGCTGCTGAATCATTGGGATAAGAGTGCCTCCTGGATCCCCTTGACTGACAGGTAGAATATGACTTCTCAAAATAGTGCCTTTCCCAGCTCTCTTCCTGAGTGACCTTGGAAATAATCTGGAGTACAGCAGAACACAGGGACCCTTGTGTTTATTTGCTGCATTCAATAGAGCACTGTTATTATAGGCGGTACTGAATGGGTCAAATTTTCCAGAAGGTCCATCACCGGGGCATACCCACACCTGCAACTCTAGAATTCAGGCTTTAGCAGGAAGGTTCTGCCTAATAGTCTTGGGGGTTGGAAGTGTCAACATATTAAAAGTCAAGTATTTATCCAATAAAATTGGTTATCTACTCTGGAATGAACTAAATTTAGCATTTATTTTGTCTGTTCAAGGCTGTTAGTGGGCTCAACTCAAGGCCTTTCAGAGAATGAGGGCCATAGAAGAAGAAACAGATCCCTGAAGGTGAAATTTCCCTCTTAAGGAATGGACCCTATTGCTATCTTGGATATACCAGTCTTTCCCAAACAGGGCAGGTTTGAGGCAGAGCTAAGTAATGCCCCTAAGTAGCCCCTAGACTGCGAATCAAGAAACTTGATGATTAAATCTGTCCTTTCAGAATGGGCCAAGAGTCCAAATCAATTGCACTAATAAAGGAATTGACTTTAGGGTTACCTGGGGTTCTAACCCCAGAACAACCCATACCTTTCTTGACTAGACAGAAGTAGGTCCAGAAAGTCAGTCAAATGGGTTTTATAATGCGTTTCTTCCTAGGACCTGAAAAAATAAAATATTTATGTATCTGGTGGACGAGAAACCTGAAAAGGTAACTAAAAAGACATGGGTAGGCCTGATTTGAACAAAATTAGGAGAGCGTGGTATAAAAGCAAAAATGTAGGGTGTTTTGAGGAGGAGAAAATATGTAGAAGGATTCTGGGAGATGGAGTGAAAATGTTGTTTAGAAATGTCAATAAAATAGTCACCTGGGTGACTAAGTCAGTTAAGCATCAGTCTCTTGATCTCAGCCTCCTGAGTTCAAGCCCCATGTTGGGCTCCACTCTGGGTGTGAAACCTACTTTAAAAAATGTCAATTAAATCTGGCAACATGTACTTTTTTGGTGATCTTGACAAGAGCATTTCTATTTGGAAGAACCCAAGATGATACAGGACGAGGTATTAATGTGAGGTAAGTAAGTAAAGGCAGTATATCTAGAAAACCAGAGCATTTAGGTTTGGCAGTGAAATGAATAAGAGAAATGGAATGGTAGGTAACCTTAATGGGGAGATAAAAGAGAGAATACCTTGAGAAGCAATGAAGTAGAGAAGTGAGAGTCTTGACTGAAAAGAGAAGGATGAAGAGTCCTAGAATACTGGGACTTAAAAGCAAGTTCTCAGAGCAAAGTATGGTGTACGTAGGAAAGTACTTCTAGGGATCTTTGGGCCCCAGCATGGCACAGTAGTAGTCCTGTCTGTAACTAGAAAGCCTGGACCACGTGCACCTGGGTAATGAGCATCTCAGCACTAACATATGTGCAAAGGTAGTCAATAACCAAATGAGTTTTGTATACTTCTGTTGCTGTGTAAGTACCCTAATATTTTTCATAACAAATGTTCATGTTGGGAATTCCCAAGGATTATTGAAGTTGAATTTCTCATTTGCTTGAGAGATTGGATAGAGGCAGAAATAATTTGGTATCATCCAAATAAATCTAATTTTTGAGCACTTGTCTTAGTGGATTTGGAGTCATACTTGGTACTTTATAAAGGAAAAGTCAAGATAATGAGAAGTTATAGCAAAAAACCTGCTTTCCACTGGGTGGTCAATGAAGACCTCTCTGGGAAAGTGACATTGAAGCTGAGAATTGAAGGATGCAAAGGAGTGAATCAACTAAAGAGGGGAGGAAAGAGTGAAAATCTCTAAGACAGGAGGTAACTTGGTGTCTGCTATGATCTTCAAGAAGGTTATTGTGAGTGGTACATAATAGACAAGTTGAAGAGTGTCCTGATGTGAAGGAGGAGGTGTGCACAGGTATCAGGTTACGTACAACTTTACAATGAGAAGTATAGGCCATATCTAAAATGTTTCCTAGAAGATTCATGAAGAATTGTTTGATCAGAGACTAGTAATAGGGTGTTAATTTAGAAGGTTACTAGAACAGTAGTTCAGTGGAGAAATGATAGCTGCTTGCAGAAATGATACAATGATTTAAGGAGATTGAATAGATTTAAGACCTATCCCAACAATGGCATTGACTATACTGAACTAAGGAAGAAGTTACCAAGTATAGTTTCCAGGTTTCTAGAAAATAATGGAGAGTTATTTTTAACTGTAAAATGAAAATTCATAAGCAAATATGTATGCTGATTTAAAAAATGTAAATGAGAAGAGACACGGGTAATGCAACAGAGAATGGATAACTGAAGAAAAAAATTATTGAAGACAGCAAGAAGTAGAATAATCCACAGGACAGGTTAATAAATGGTATTTAATGGGAATGAGGAAATTCTTTATTTGTAACAGGACTGAAGAAGAAGATGGCTTCAAGTATGTTTATAAATTTGGTAAGGGAATTTGAAGATATATGTGTGCTTGGCTTATTTTTCCTAATGATGTATGAGAGAATTAGTTGAAGTCTGGAGGGATGTGAGGAGCAGTCTAGGGGAGAGGGAAGAAGGTACAAAGGACTGACTTTTGGACAAAAGAAAGCAAGCTTACTAGAGAAACTTGCTAGGGTTGCTAATCAGTGTTGAGAGCCAATCTAAGGTCTGTGTCCATTAATTTAAGGTTACATTCAGTCACAGTGATTAGAAGATTTCCTTCAGCAAGGATCAGAAAATAAAGCTTTGGCCGCATTTGTTTGCCTTTTTAGAAGAAACATGAGTTTCGAAGAGTAGAGTGGAAAGTCTCCTAAGAAAATGGAAACCAGAGTCATCTGGGGAATTTGGTTTTTTGGACACGTTGTCCTTTGTAGTTCTAAGAAAGGCAAGGGTGATGGCAAGTGTGGGGAGTTTGTTAGTTTGATAAGATGAGGTATTTGCTTGTGACAACTTCTATTTTTCTTTATGAAAGACTACAAAAAAATTAACTGCCAGTGGGGAGTAGGTTTTTGGGGTAGGGAGAGAAGAAAAAGAAATCTGAGGTTTGAGAAACTTACACCATATAATTGGTAGTTCTCTTAAATACACTTCCATTGTTTGAGCATGTAAGATATTCCCTGTTTTCTGATACTTAAAAGTGATGTTGAACAGTCTTAGCAACAAAATAATTCTATCTATGGCCATTTCCTTAGGATAAATTATCAGATTTAGAAAAAAAAATGTTTTCTACATTTTGTACTTTTTCATTCCTTAAAAAATTACTTGTAAATTTTTTTTAAAAGAAAGCATTCACTGTTAAAATTTAATTAACAGAGAAAATCTTATAGTGATGCTCTGGCTGAGAATGCAGCAAAGGACAAGATACACAGTCTGGTGTAAATTACTGCGTTCGGTGTCACAAAGCTTTCAGTTCCTAAAATTGAGGTATCAACACCACTAGTGTTTTACATGGATTGTGTGTGTGGCTGTGTATAGGATAGAATTCAGCGCATATAATTCCGGGGCCTAATGTTAGCTCATTCTGAAAGAATCCAAAGTGAAGGCAGCAGCCTGATCTAATTAATCCTCCTTACTAAGATTTTGGATTGATGAAGTTTGGATAACTCCCTTGGATCTCTGGGGACTGTCTTCATGACTAGCATTAAGCAAGCTATCAGTAAGAAAATTAGGAGGCAGGATTCAGTGACTAGGTCTACAAATAATTAGTATTTTCATTTTCCAGAGAAAATCTAAAAAATGCTCACATCTTTTCCAGGTTAAAGCATTCCACCAGGCTTGATGATTTAAATCAATCTACTTGTTCATTCTTTAACAAAAAAAGATGATTTTGCATTTTTTTTCCATGCCAAATTGAACTCATTCAGTCCTTCACTCATTCATTTAACCAACACTTCCTGAACACCTTGTACATGCTGGACCCTTGCCTTGTCACAGGGAAGGCATGGATGGGTAAAATTATCTTCCCTTTAAGATGGCCATATTTTATGGGTAAGAGAGAAGGAGATTTAATAACAATGTGTTAAATTTGGTGGTAGAAATACACACAACACATCATGGAAGCCTCAAGGAAGAAGTCCAAGAGACACTGGGTCAGAAATCCTCCCAGCAGGCAGAGATGTATGGTGGGCGGGTTGAGCTATGCAGTATGAGAAGGTTTGTCAGTCAACTGAGGAGTGTTCTAGAATGTGGGACCATTTCTTGAGTTTAACCCAAATGTCAGCAGCCTCACTTGGTCATGATAGCACAATAAGAGTGACTACTACTCCTTGTAAATCTGTAATTTTTTGAACATTTGTCTAGTAACCCAAATGTAAGAAATTAATTACCTTCAATGTGGCCTCCTAGTTACAGCCGAAGACTTTCTGCGGTATTTTCTTAGATTTTTCTCTAGAAGACATTTCTCAGATTACTCCATTTAACCATCCATCCTAGGTTGTTGTCACAGTCTTTAACTGGTCTCTTTAGACTGCTCATGTCTCCTCCTAAATCACCACTTATGGTGTGATGGGACATCTCCCTGAAGTTGAGATTCAATCAGTCTTCATCCTTATTTAAAATCACACACTTAGGTCTTATTATAACCTGGATCCTTAACAAATTTCCATGCCAATTTGTCCCTTTTTGGGTATGAAGCAAAAAATGTGACCTACTGTTCATATACTTATTACTTAAACTACTCATTTAAAAAGAGCAAACATAACTACTTTTCTTTTTTGACCCACATACAAAATAGTGCACTATGAAATTTCCCTGCTGATTTTCTCACTTTTTCTGGATATTGTTCCATATCAATTAATATGGACCTTTTGCTCTGTTTTCTATAACTGCACGTTACTTCATTGCATGAATGTAGTTGATTAAATAGACATCAATTCATGGATATTTTAACTTCTAATCTTATGCTTACAGTCAGTGTGTCAATAAATAAATCTTGGGCATATTTGGGGAGGTATGTATTCCACATGTTTAGAAGTGGGTTGCGTTGTCAAGGATGAATTCACATGTCGTCTTGCTGGATAATCCCAAACTCTATTCTGTGGAAGTTTATATCCTTTGCCAATCACAGTAGCCAGATATGAAAGAGATTCTTACCTTCCACACTCACAAAAACTGAGTTCAACCTCATGCTTTCGGATTTTTGTCAGTCTTTTAGTTAAGAAATACTATTTCATGTTGTCATTTTTTATTATAAGTGAAATGGAGTGACTTTTTATGCAGTTAAGATACATTGTTTGACTTTTTTTTGTTTTCTAAATATCTAATAATGTATTTTGTATATTTTTTCTGTTATGGGTTTTTCCATTTTTGTTCATTTAGGTGTTCTTGATTTTTAAGAGTTCTTGCTGTATTTAGCAGATTAGTCTTCTGTGGTATGGGTTGTAAATGTGTTTATGCAGTATGCCATTCACCATATATTTTTTTTAATTCTTTAATTTTTTTAATTCCAGTGGTTTGTTTTTAATTCTTTGGGTAAATAGCCAGTAGTGAATTACTGGGTCATAGTGTAGTTCTATTTTTAATTTTTTGAGGAATCTCCATACTGCCTTCCATAGTGGCTGCACCAGTTTATATTCCCACCAACAATACACAAGGGTTCCTTTTTCTCCACATCCTCACCAACACTTGTTTCTTGAATTTTTGATTTTAGCCATTCTGATAGGTGTGAGGTGATAACACATTGTAGTTTTGATTTGCATTTCCCTGATGAGGAGTGATGTTGAGCATCTTATGTGTCTGTTGGCCGTCTCTATATCTTTGGGGAAATAACTGCTCGTGTCTTCCCATTTTTTAATTGTATTATTATTTTTTTGGTTTTGTAGAAGTTATTTGTATATTTTGGATACTAACCCTTGATCAGATATGTTATTTGTATATATCTTCTCTCATTTAGTAGGTTGGCTTTTAGTTTTATTACCTGTTTCAAAGGCAGAAGTTTTTTATTTTGATACAGTCCCAATGGTTTATTTTTGCTTTTATTTCCCTTAGAGGACCTATCTAGAAAGATGTTGCTATGAACAGTGTCAGAGACCTTACTGCCTGTGCTCTCTCCTAGGATTTTTATGGTTTTAGGTTTCACATTTAAGTCCTTAATCCATTTTGAGCTTATTTTTGTGTGTGGTGTGAGAAGGTGATCCAGTTTCATTCTTCTGCCTGTAGCTGTCCAGGTTTTCCAAAATCATTTGTTGAAGAGACTGTCTTTTCCCCATTGCGTATTCTTGCCTGTTTTCTTAAAGATTAATTGACTGTGTAATTGAGGGTTTATTTATGGGCTTTGTATTCTGTTCTATTGATCTGTTTTTGTGCAAGTACCTTACTGTTTTGATTATTACAGTTTTGTAATGAAACTTGAGGTCTGGAATTCTGATACTCTCAGTTTTGTTTTTCTTTTTCAAGATAGCTTTGGTTATTCAGAGTCTTTTATGGTTCCATAATAATTTTAGGATTGTTGAGGATTCTAGTTTTGTGAAAAATGCTGTTGGTATTTTGATAGAGATTGCATTAAATCTGTAGATTGGCTAGTGTAGGCATTTAAACAATATTCTTTCAATATTTCAACAATATTTTAACAATATTCTTTCCATAAGCATGGAGTGTCTTTCCGTTTGTGTCATCTTTAATTTCTTTCATCAATGTTTTATAGTTTTCAGAGGACAGTGTTTCATCTCTTTCCTTAAGTATTTTATTTTTAATGCAATTGTGAATGTGCTTGTTTTTTTGCTTTTTGTTTATTTGTATGTTTTGATTTCACTTTCATATCCTGTGATCTTACTGAATTCATTGATCAGTTCTAGTAGGTTTTTTGGGTGGAGTCTTTCAGTTTTCTCTGTATAGTATCATGTCATCTGCAAATAGTGAAAGTTTTACTTCTTCCTTATCAATTTGGATGCTTTTTATTTCCTTTTGTTGTGTCATGGCTATGGCTACGGCTTCTACTGATATGTTGAATAAAAGCCATCTTGTTCCTGACCTCGAGGGAAAAGATCTTCGTTTCTCCCAACTGAGTATGATGTTAACTGTAGGTTTTTCATTTATGGCCTTTATTTTTTATTAAAAAAAATTTTTTTTTATGTTTGGGGCGCCTGGGTGGCTCAGTCATTTGAGCCTCCGACTTCAGCTCAGGTCATGATGTCACACTCCGTGAGTTCAGGCCCCGTGTCGTGCTCTGTGCTGACAGCTCAGAGCCTGGAGCCTGCTCTGGATTCTGTGTCTCCCCCTCTCTCTGCCCCTCCTCTGCTCATGCTCTATCTCCCTCTGTCTCAAAAATCAATAAAAACATTAAAAATATTTTTTAACTTTTTTTATGTTTATTCACTTTTGAAAGAGACAGAGCACAAGCAGGGGTGGAGTGGAGAGAGAGGAGGGACACAGAATCTGAAGCAGGCTCCAGGCTCTGAGCTGTCAGCACCAGAGCCTGACACGGGGCTTGAACTCATGAACCGTGACGTCATCACCTGAGCAGAAGTCGGACGCTGAACCAACTGAGCCACCCAGGTGCCCCTCATATATGGCCTTTATTATGTTGAGTTATATTCCCCCTTAACCTAGTTTGTTGAGGCATTTTTATCATGAATGGATGTTGTACTTTGTCAAGTGCTTTTTCTGCATCCGTTATTAATATGTATCACACTGATTGATGTACAAATACTGAACCACCCTTGCATCCCAAGTTATTCACTTGATCATGGTGAATAACTTCTTAAATGTATTTTTGGGTTCAGTTTGCTAATATTTTGTTGAGGAGTTTTGCATCCATGTTCATCAGACATATTGGGCTCTAGCTTTGTTTTTGGTGGTGTCTTCATCTGGTTTTGGTATCAGGGTAATATTGGCCTCATATGATGAATTTGGGAGTTTTCCTTCCTCTTCTGTTTTCAGTTATGTTGGTTGTTATTTTTCCCTTTTCATTTGTGATCTTGTTTGAGTCTTCTCTCTTTTTTTTCCATGAGTCTGGCTAGAGGTTTATCAATTTTGTTTACCTTTTCAAAGAATCAACTCCTGGTTTTATTTATCTGTTCTACTGTTTTTTGTTTTTGTTTTTTTAATTTCTACATCATTTATTTCTCTAATATTTATTGTTTCCTTACTTCTGCTGGATTTGGGTTTTATTTGTTCTTTTTCTAGATCCTTTAACTGTAAGATTAGGTTGTTTATTTGAGATTTTTCTTGCTACCTGAGGTAGGTCTGTATTTCTAAAAACTTCCCTCTTAGAACTGCTTTTGCTACATGTGAAAGATTTTGGACCATTGTGTTTTTGTTTTCATTTCTTTAAATGTAATTTTTGATTACTTTGACTTATTGATCCGTTTTATATTGTTTAGTAGCATGCTGTTTTACCTGCACATGTTTGTTCTCTTTCCAGATTTTTTTCTTATTTCTAAGTGTTGTTTTATAGTATTGTGGTCAGAAAAGTTGCATGGTATGACTTTGATCTTTTTGAATTTTTGAGACTTGTTTTGTGTCCTAATATGTGATCTATTCTGGAGGATGTAATATATGCACTGAAAAGAAGGTTGGTTATTAACTGTTGTGTGTATTTGGTTGCCTCCGTGTTGGGTACATAAATATTTACAATTGTTACATCTTCTTGTGGATTGTCTCCTTTATTATCATGTAGTGTCCCTTATCTCTTTTTACAGTCTTTATTTTAAAGTCTGTTTTGTCCTATATAATTATTAGTGTACCAGCTTACTATTGACATCCATTTACATAATAACTGTTTTTCTATCCCTTCACTTTCAATCTGCAGGTGTCATAAGGTCTGAAACGAGTCTTAGTGTAAAGATTGTTTATGCTCTTAGGTTTTTTTTTAATCCATTTCATTGCTCTCTGCCTCTTGATGAGAGCATTTAGTCCATTTGCATTCAAAGTAATGATATGTATTTATTGCCGTTTTGTTACTTTTTTGTAGTTTTTCTCTGGTCCTTCTCTTGCTCTTTTTTATGGTTTGCTGGTATTCTTTAGCAATGCACTTGGATTTCTTTCTCTTTATTCTTTGCATGTCTGTACTGGTTTTTGATTTGTGGTTACCATTATATTTATATATAACAACTTCTGCGTATATCAGTCTATATTAACTTGATGGTCACTTATGTTTGAATCAATTTATTACTACCCTTCCTCCCCACATTTTAGGTATATGGTGTTGTATTTTAAATCCTTTTATTTTGTGAATCCCTTGACTGATTTTTACAGATATACTTTTACTGCTTTTGTGTTTCCTACTTTTCATATTCTTACATCTGGTCTTTACTTTCTACTCGAAGACTCCCCTTTAACATTTCTCACAGGGCTGATTCAATGGTCTTGTACTCCTTTAGTTTTTGTTTGAGAAATTCTTCATTTCTCCTTCTATTCTGAATAAATAGCGTTTCTGGATAGAGTATTCTTTACAGATTTTGTTTTTGTTTTTGTTTTTTTTCCTTTCAGCACTTTGACAATATATATCATGCCACTTTGTCCTGCAAAGTTTCTGCTGAAAAATCCTTTAATAGCCTTATGGGTTTTCCTTTATATGTAACTGTCGTCTTTTGCTGCTTTTAAAATCCTCTCTTTATAACTACTTTTTTTTTTTTTTGACTGTTTAATTACTATGTGTCTTGGTGTGGACCTCCTTGGTTTGATTTGATGAGGGATGCCTATACCTCCTGGATCTGGATGTCTCTTTCCTTCCTCAGATTAGGGAAGTTTTCAGCTGTTATTTCCACAAATAAATGTTCTGCCTCCCCCTTTCTCTCTCCTCCTGGAATCCCTATAAAGTTAATGTTTTTAACACTTGATGGAGTCAATGAGCTCCCTAAGTCTCTTCTCATTTTGCATAATTTTTTCTCACCTGCTCAGCTTGATTATTTCCCATTAATCTATCATCCATGTTGCTAATTTATTCTTCTGATTCTTCTAGTCTGTCTTTTTAATCTCATTTATTGTGTTCTTCATCACTGCTTAGTTTTTTTTATGTCTTTGTTAAGGGTCTCACTGATACCCTCCACTCTTTTCTCAGGTCCAGTGAGTATCTTTATGACCTTAAGGTCCTTTCATTCTGCCATCATCCCAGCCTCCAGTCTCTCTTATCATACTGGTTTTAGATTTTGAGTCATATTTTTAAAAATCTCCCCTACCCTTGATTATAAAGAAAAATTTACTCTTTTTTTTTTTTTTGTAACTTGTATGGTTTCATTTTTACATTTGGTCATTCTGAGTATAGTTTGAGATACAGAGTCAATTCATCTTTTTCTAAGTGATATCTAGTGGTCACAGCTACATTTTATATTTGCTTATAAGCCATGTAAATGTTCTACGTATTCAAAAAATAAAATGGAAAAAATCAAACCCTTAAGTTGAATATAAATAAAAACAAATGAACCTATTTATATCAAATTGATAACTCAATTTTGAACAGAGTACTCTAACTGTACTTTTTTGGTGGGATGCACTGTAATGACAAAGAGGAGGTGTCAAACACCAATGAGTCATGACAAAATTACAAAAGAGCCAGCTAATTCACTTCCCACTAGCCAGATTTAGAACAATTTGAACATCTAAAAGAATCGTGACTAATTATAACACATTGAAGTTATCCATGTATTCAGTCACACAGGAACTAAGAGTGAAAAGGAACAAAAGGAAAGCCCTCTTACCAAAATCTACAAGCTTGTAAATGGAGTAAACATAGTGTAATTCTAAAATCGTTATTTGAAAACTCTAGTGTGTAATAATTTAAAGGCATGCACTATCAAGGAATATTAAACTCCTTGCATGAAAGTATATAAAATAGGTTATTCACATGGTGGCAAAGGATCACCTGGATTACTGAAGTTATCTGGAATAATGAAGTGATACATAACAGAATAAAACTCTACATGCTTCTGTGAAATTGTTTGCAAAAACAGTCTTTTACTCCCTTCCTCATGTCTCTTTCCCTTTGTACATGGCTTTGCAGAAAGTGCCATCAAGACATGGAGTCTGTTTCCCCACCCTTGAATATGGTTATGACTTCCTTTGGGCAGTAGAGCACAGCAGAATCAATGCTGTTCAGTTCCAAACCTTGGTCTCAAGAGACACTTGTGTTTCTGCTCACCTGATTGGATTTCTGCCACACCATGAGAACACATCAGGATTGATCTGCTGGAAGATAAGAGATCACAAGCACAGAGCTGGTCCAGCTGTTATAAAGAAAGCCTTTGACATAGGAGATATCCTTGCCAAGATCAGCAAAGTTAGCACTAGTCAAGCTGTAGTTGTTTGCAGGTGCATGAGTGAGCCCTGTGAAAAGACCTAAGGCCAGCACACCCAGAAGATCTGCCCAGGTGACCTGTACACTTCTTGCTTTTAAGCTACCAGATTGTGAGGTGGCTTGTTACAAAGCAAATTCTGATTCCCAAATGGGCCTATGCATGTATGAACATTGGCTTTGGGTCCAGGGAGTCACAAAAAGCTGTGAAAATAATGAGCAATTAACAGAAGCTGAAAACTGGAGCCTGGAAAGTGAAGCCCTGTATTATGTAGTTGTGAAATCATTGGCAAATGTTGCCTTTAGTAACTTGGAAAGTTAAAAAAAAATGTACCTAATCAGCTTGTCAGTTACCTCATTTTTTACTGTAGGTAATAAGGAGCTACAAGGGATACATAAGCTAAAATAAGAACTATTAAGTTTACAAGTAGAATTTACAGGGAACATGGAGGAAGCAGACCTGGCAGGGATAGAAAATGAAACTATTATCTCTGTTCTTCTCAGCTAATAACAATTTCTTAAGGTGGAATACAGCCTAAGTGTACAGAGAAAATAAGGAGTGTTCCTCTAAGACCCTTGTAAAGATGTCTGGAAGAATTAAGGAGGTATTTAGAAGGAACTCTCAGCTAGAAAAATGTTTTATAGGAGTCTTTAAGTGCAGTGTCCTGCAGGAAACTGGCATGCCCAATGTGCTGTGAGTTAAGACAGAGGCATATTTGAAAATTAGTGTTAGGTGTGGATTTTTCCCAAGTGGAGAATATACTCAGATATATAGAAAGCTCACAAAGTTTTTAAGGGTCTTGTAATAGCAGCATATCTCTAGCTGTGTTCAAAGGGACTCAGATTTTATAAATATATCAATTGATTTTATGTACATTGGAAGGATGCAGGTTGAAAAAGGTTACTCAGATGCAAACACAGGCTATTTCTTAAATTTACTTTTATTCATTATTTATTTTGAGAGAGAGGAAGGAAGGAAGAATGGAAGGAAGGAGGGAATCAAGGAATCACAAGCAGGCTCCATGCTGTCGGCACAGAGGCCAATGTGGGGTTTGATCTCAAGAACCACAAGACTGACCTGAGCTGAAATCAAGAGCCAGATGCTTAAACAACTGAGCCACCCAGGCGTCCCAATAACAGGCCATTTATTATATGAAAGAAAGGATATCTCAGAAGGTGACATCAAGAACCTGGAGGGAAAAGTGAATTGCATAGAGAATGGTTTTTTGAGCCATTCCTAGAATTAATAGAGGTTGTTGGACTGGAGGCCAGTCCCAGAGAACAGAACTGAGCTGTAATTAAGAAACATTTCCTGCTCCCATATTTGAGGATCTGGCAACATTTGTGGGGGGGGGGGGGAATTTAAAATTGCTATGGACCAGAAAATGCCATGTACTCTCACTTCCCCTCTTAAAAAATTGTTTCTAATGTTTGTTTCTGAAAAAGAGCATGCACGGGATGGGGTGGAGATAGAGGGAGACCCAGAATCTGAAGCAGGTCCCAGGCTATGAGCTGTCAGCACAGAGTCTGATGAGGGACTTGAACCCACAAACTGTGAGATCATCTGAGCTGAATTCGGATGCTTAACCAACTGAGCCACCCGGGTGCCCCTCATTTCCTCTCTTTAAATAATACCATCTATTGTGGTTTTTCCCATTCTGTCTCATTTGTTGAGTCTCTGGACTCAACAAATAACCTTTACTGGGTATAGATCCTCAAAACCCAGACTTTTAAGAGTGATGGTGTAATTGGAGCAACCTAGATGGCTCAGTTGGTTAAGCATCAGACTCAGGTCACGATCTCACAGTTATGAGTTTGAGGCCTGCTTTGGGCTCTGCGATGATGGTGTAAAGCCTGCTTGTGTGCACTGTCTCATTCTCTCTGAAAATAAACTTAAAAAAAAACGATGTGATTACATGAAGCTTTTGCAGATGTCAGGAGGGAATGGATATCTTTTTCATATGAGAAGGTCATGAATTATTTTGGCCAGGAGAGATTGGTAGATTATTTACAAAAAGGTCAATATTCTCCTTTTGTATTTACACCTCATTGTTCTTCTCATCAAAGTTTGAAGTCCATTTCCCTTTCTCTTAAGTTTGGGCTGTCCTTGTGACTTTCTTTTCCCAGTAGAATTCAGCACAGTACAGTGGGCCAATTCTGAGCCCAGGGCTTACACATTTCCACTCAGTCTTTTGAATTCCTGCCTGCCCGTGAAAACAGATCCAAGATAGCCTGCTGGGTGACTAGAAATCACAAGGGCCAGAGTGAGCCCAGGTGTTCTGGGCAAGACCCTAGCCATGTAAGAGATCTCAGTTAACATCAGCAAAGCCAGTCCTTTCCAACTGACGTGTACGTGATTGCAAATACCTGAGTGGATCCCACTGAGAATAGCTGAGGTAGGATTGCTCTTAACCAGAATGTCACAACTGACTTGCACGCACGTGACATAATCACTTGTTGATTAAGCCATTAGGTTTTGGGAGGCCTTTTTTTGTGTGGTAAAAACCAACAGCTACAATGATCAATGTTGTGAAACGGAGGGGTAAATAAAACTATGTGTCCCAGATGGTATCACTGGTCAGCCTAATCAATGCCAGCAACTACCTTCTTTGGGTATTTTATCATAGAAAAATCAACCCTGTTTCTTTCAGTTACTGTAATTTTTTTGGTTTCTTGCAGCTAAATTAATTCCAAATGGATACATCCACTTTTTGTCTCTAGTGCACTTCTCTTTTTATTTGCCTTGAGCAAACTTCTCTGATTTATCTAATGCCTTTCTCAATTCCTACAACAAAATGGTGTTCTCAGAAAGTATTAAATGAATTGATGAGTGAGTGATTTGACCACCTAAAACTGTTGATCCTGGTGTGTTTGTCTTCATCAAGTAACACTTTTGGGCTGCAGGTCAGTATTTCTAGTGGTCTCAGAGTCATTAGAGCTTAAAAAAAACCTGCTCTCAACCATGAGATCTCATTCAGCTGCTGGTTTTCTGCCTTTTTAAAGATAGGAATTTGATATATTAGGACATTTATATTGCAGTTTCAGCCTTTTTGTTTTCTTGAATAACACTGCAAACAAATTTGTCATTGCTATTAACATCCACTCACATGACTGGATGATGTATTTGACTAGAACTCTGCATTTTGCTCTGTCACCAAATAACTGGTGTCACTTCTTTACATTCACAAACTTTTGGACCTAATCCATCAAATAGGAATATAGCATATTAATGTATGGTAACAGCAGGGGTCCTCTCTAGACTTCTGAGTCTTGAGAAATTAGAGACATGTAAATGCTTTGTCTTATTGCTACCTTCCATTTTCTGTGTTCCCACAGATACTGCCACATACTCAGGTGGAAGAGTGTTTTATTCTACAAAAAGACTTTCTTTGAAAAGAATTCTTTGTCATTTATTTTTGAGAGACTGAGCACACCCGGGGGAGGGGCAGAGTGAGGGAGACACAGAATCCGAAGCAGGCTCCAGGCTCTGAGATGTCAGCACAGAGCCCTACACGGGGTTTAAAATCATGAGCCACGAGATCATAACCTGAGTCCAATGCTCAGTCAGACGCTTAACCAACTGAGCCACCCAGATGCCCCCCCTCCCCACCAAAAAAGACCTTCAAATTAGGCAAAAAACTCAGAACTCAACGATAACCAAATTCCATGTTCTATCCTAGGGAGATTTTAAACTGAGAAAGGCGTTCCATCATCATGGCGGAGCAGCGACAGGGGCTTAAAGAAACTTGGCCAAGTCACTTAAACTTATTCCATCTCAACTTGCTCATCGTACAGCTGGGTTGATAATGATCTGTTCCCTTTACAGGGGCATTCTGAGAATAAAATGGACAGGGAAGAGCTTTGGGACTTAAAAAAAAACTTTCAAGTAGAAATTGTGTATCACCCTACAAAATACATGTGCACCACTACATGCTTTCCCACATTCCATAAATGTCTGTGTTGAAGAAATAAAAGATATCTTTGTCTTAGAAATCTTGTTTTCCTAGAAATATTGAATATATGAGGTTGAAACACTAATATCTTGATCTTGATCATTATTCTTAGTATCATTAATGTTTGTGTACTTTTTGAAAGTTTAGCTTTTCTTCAAAGAATATATTTGTAGGACTTTTTAAAAAATATTTTGATACTTTTTTTAAAAAAATTGTTTCGAGACAGCAAGCACAAGTGGGGGAGGGACAGAGAGAGGGAGGCACAGAGTCTGAAGCAGGCTCCAGGCTCTGAGCTGTCAGCATAGAGCCTGATGTGGGGCTTGAACTCATGAAATGCGGGACCATGACCTGAACCAAAGTTGGATGCTTAACCGACTGAGCCACCCAGGTGCCCCAAGATTTTTAGATACTTTTTTAAAGAAATGTTTGGGGGCACCTGGGTGGCTCAGTCGGTTGGGCATCCGACTTCGGCTCAGATCATGATCTCACGGTTTGTGAATTTGATACCCACGTCGGGCTCTGTGCTGACAGCTCAGAGCCTGGAGCCTGCTTCAGCTTCTGTGTCTCCCTCTCTCTCTCTCTCTCTCTACCCCTCTCTCTCTCAAAAGTAAATAAACATTAAAAAAATTTTTTTAATGTTTATTTTGAGAGAGAGAATACATACCGGTCGGGGGGTGGGGGCGGGGAGAGAAAGAGAAAGACACACTGTGAGCACAGAGCCCCCAGATCATGAGCTGAAACCAAGAGTCGGATGCCTAAGCAGACTGAGCCACCCAGGAGCTCCTATTTGCAGGACTTTAGATTGCATTTCTATATTGCCATCTCTAACTACTAAATAAGGATGCTGATTACCCTGACATGGTTTCCTGGGCCTTCATATGGTTAAAATGCTGAATGGCACATCCCTGATATGTGGTGATATAATCCTGTCACTTGGATGGGAGACTCTGGTCCTCAGGTTGGAAAGGAAAATGTATCAATGTTAATGAGGGAAAGTGAAATTTTTAAGAAGAGAAACGTGAACTCAATGAACTAGAAGTGGCAAGGAGGTACTGGTGCAATGTGGAGATGGATCGTGTATTCAAAGCAGAGACCAATGTTGAGTAATAAGGAAGATAACTGAAAAAACTCAAGGACTAGTTGGGGTGGAGAAATAAAGAAGAGGTTGTACACATATGTTCGGGAAGATGGATTGTGAGAGCACTTAATGCTTTAGGGATGAAAGGGTGGCATTAATAATCAGCTTTTTGTTTCTGAATCATGAGTTTAGCCCCCTGGTATGTGATTGTACCTACGACAGTTGACAAATGAAAGTCAAGCGAAGATCTCAGAGGCTTTAGTGTCTCTGGGCTGCTCTTTCAGATGCCGAGCATTTAGAACACTTTGGGGGGGTGCTCATAATCGTGGCAGGTGGAGTGGTACCTTCTGGTGCCATGATGACAACAGGTCCTATTCTTAAGGAGAGAGAACAGACTCCCTCTGCCTTCACAAAAACCTGGTTTTGTACATTTTGTACTTAGGCAACACATATTCTCACCAACTAGGATAAGGTATTTTATAGCCCACAATAACTTACACTTGTAAGTACTTGAAGAAAAATGTTCTTTTTGTTCTCACTGCCGAAGAAATGGTTGAGCGGTGTTTTTCCCTTTCCTATTCTGTGATTTGAGCCTGGTATCTTTGTTGAATGAATTCTTGAGTTAATTCATTCCCTCACTTATTCATTCAACAAACATTTCTTGAGTAGGTACTTTGTGTCAGGGACTGGGTGCATAGTGGTAACTAAGACAAAATACTTCTGCCCTTATGGAACTCATAATTTAAGGAAAACAGTCATTCAAAGAATGAGATAATTTAAGGTAGTGATGTATGTTATAGATGGTAATGGGATTGCTATGACGTGGGAGGAGAAAATTTTAAGGAATCGGGGTATTTCTCTCTGAATAGGGACATATGAACTGATTTCTGAGTGATGCACAGACATTACAGAAAAGTAGACAAACAGTGCCTCAAGTTATTGGCATTTTACTTTCTCTTTGGACATGTTCAAGATATCTAGAGGTAGGCAGTTTAGCACCAATGTGTCAGTTCAATAGCAGTATCAGAAACAAGACTCTCATCATTCCGCTCATTCATTTTTAATATGTTGGATTTTTTCCTCATGATTTCAGAATGACTCCTGTACCTCTAGGTATCACATGTGCATTCAATTCAGAACAAAAAGGAAATGGCCGCGTGTGTCAGGGCTGGCTACATAATTGAGAAGGGCAGTGAAAAAGGAAACTGTGGAGCCCTTGTTCATAAAGCAGCAAAGAAGTGATGTTTAGGGATACTAACAAAAAAATAAAGCTTTTTCCTTTAAAAATCTCTATTGTGAAACATAACAGTAACATACAAGGAACAGCATAAACTTACCAATTGGAAACATAACTATTTTGGTGCCATAAATTTATATAAAGCAATAAATACTAATGACTAATGTGATATCTTAATTGATTATACTATTTGGCTTTTCTGCAGCTTCATTTGTAATCTAAGTTTATACTAATAGTAAGTTCATGTTGAATAACGAGAATTGAAAGCAACACCAGTCACTTTTGGCAAATGCAAGACTGCAAATAATTTTGTTTAAATTTTAATTCCAGTATGGTTGGCATACCATGTTATGTTAATTTCAGGTGGACAATATAGTGATTCAGCAGTTCTGTACATTACTCAGTGATCATCATAAGTGTCCTCTTAATCCCCTTCTAGACTACATATGGTTTTTGATAATATTTTAATTTGGGGAAATAGCTTTCCACTGGTGCCACTGTCAGTGGAGCTGTTAAGAGTATTTTATAGACTGTGACAACATGGAAAAGATTTTTTGATAAGTTATTTTGAAATATAAATTTTCATACATCTCAAGTTGATTCTCATGGAACACTTTTTCCAAAATCAGTTTTGTGTAAGTCTGAATTTTAAATGTAAATTTGTACAGTGGCATTTTAATGTTTCCTCTGACATTTTCTGTGGCGTGTGGAGATTGGACAAGAAATTGAAAGTGGCTTCATGCTTTGTCTATAATTCAGAATGCCTGTGCATGCAGTCTATCATTACATTTTCAATTAAGAATAAAACATCCATTTTGAAATTGTCTTCTTCATTAATAATTGGCTCAACCAAAGCTTCTATTGGAAATAGTGTTCTTTTCTGTGGAATGCCATGATCTTTAAATTTAATATTTATTTGCTTTTCAATGTTGCAGCAGTTTTCCAAACTGGAGATTCTAAACTCCTTGAAGAATGTAAATAACTCCTGATATGTTTTACTGCAGTGTCCATGTATATACTATTAATTTGTGGTAATTTACTGACAGTTTCCTGTCTCAGCATTGGCGTTCCTGGCCTATACCGAGGGCAGAGTTAATATCTGTGCCAAGGCTGCAGTGAAGGTCTCCAGGGATAGATGACAAGTGACCTCCCACTGCATCCCATCACACGTGACGCAGCTGCCACATCTGCCATTTTAGGCCCGGGTCCCTGCCCCATGACACTGTGGCCCCATGGTATCCCCACTGCCCTGGAGTGGATTGACCTGGGCTCTGTGAAGCCTCTTGATCTTGTACAAACATTTTAAGCATCATTGGATCCTCTGGGTCATAAAATTTGATAGTGTGGACCATCTGGAAACCCTGCCTTGCTCTAGGTCCTTCTCTAAGCTGGCAGTCTCTATTCTCTCTGTAAATTCATCAGAACAGCACATCTAAATGCGTATGTGTCACGTCAAAAAATAAAATGGCCTCACCATTATGCCACTTCCTTTCTGACAGAAGTTGCAGTGTGTGTAGCAATTTGTCCTTCGCTTTTGAAAATGTACCCTGATAAGTCCTAGTTCACGGGACACGACAACCCTGCTGAGGTGGCCACCCTTGTACTGGTTGTAGACTTTGTTTCCCACCCTATGGCATGTGGGACTCTTACCATGTGATCTAGGAAATGTGCCACTTCCTGCTCTCCCAGCCCTTTCCCAAGATGTCATCGTTATAGCAGACAAGTATGATGTTTTTCTTATTGTCTCTTTATGAATAAAATTTCTCTGCTTCGCCCTGATCTATGGCCTTTGAGGCTGTGCTCTAAGTCTCCTTTGCTGTCTGTATTCCAGCTGGGTTTAGCCTCCAGAATGTACTGGCAGTGTATTGAAGGTTGGGAGGAAAGAGATTAGTGTGTTACTTTCCCCTCACTCTGTGCCACGAGACCTTCAGTATTACTCCACTGAAGATCACAACTTCCACTGATTGGCTGCTCATACAACTACAGGTCTGATTAATCTCTACCTCCATTTGCCCCTTCAGATATGGGATGATAATGACTTCCTGCTGTTTTAACCTCAGGCTCCTCCAGTGTCTCTCCGTGGTGTCTTTTAATCCTCTTTAGACCTTTGTAAATAGCGTCATCGGTAAATCATCTTTTACTACGTCTTTTGAATATGTCATCAACTTCTTGCCTGGCCTTGAATTCTAGAACAAATGAGGACGACTTATTGAATTCAATTCCCTTGGAATTGTAATAGGGGAAAATAGCCTCCAGATCAATAACTGAATATCAGGATCCAGGAATTATATGGCTATGTTTTAGAAAATAGTTTGCATTTAAAATAAGTAGCTATAATTATAACCACTATGTGATAATGGTTGGTACAGTCACTCTTTAAGAACACCCTGGATCATTACTTCCTGCATGTCCCAAGTTTTCCAAGGTAGAACACATATCTGCAATTACCTAGGGATGTAGATTTGGATTTGATATTACATTATGATCAGATGCTTCCACTTGGCCCTTAGTTGACGTGTCAAGTATGTAGGTTTTACTAGCTCTTGACAGCCATTCCTATTAAGTACTCTGTACCTGGCACATGTACACAATTGTACCATTTCTATAACAGAGTATATATAGATAGTTTGAGAGGAATAGTAGAACCAGTTCCATACTCCGAATGGTGGAATGTAGTGCTATTAAGGAACACAAAGAATGAGTATTACCCCAGGCACCAGTGTTTAATAAATTCTGAAGAGAGTATTTCCCTTTCCCCGCTGTGTAGTTAACCTGGAAAGTGGCCACAGGCACCTTTATGGAAATCTAGGAGTAAGATCCAGAGTTCTTGCTGCTGATGGTGTTGGAGAGACCCTTTTTCAAGGTTACCCAGCCTCCCCTTTTTCCAGTAAGCCTTGGAGTCTTTGAAGTGGCTTAGATTAGCATATTAGATAAGGGATTATGTCTCTCTTTTGGTTGCCTTATGTTCATAGGACTTTTACTTTGTTTTGTTTTCTCCCTAGTTAGATGGGGAACTTAGTGGGATGCCCATCTGTTAGTTATCCCCCATGAAGGTCATTTCACAGAAGGTCATTCTGATGCCTATGCTGCATTTTTGGCCTCTACACCCTCCTGAGTCTGGTAACCATTGCCTGGTGTCACCCACTCATGATTGTGCTATTCCCACTGAAATTAAGGAAACTGTTTCAGTCATAGTAGCTACTACCAGCCTTCCTGACCCTAAGAGAAGAGCTTAGTTTTGACAGAGGATTGCACATGTTCAATCCACTCCAATATTTGCATCTCCCCAAGCCTCTGGAGTCTTTTTTTAATAGCACATTAAGAAATTGCTGGCATTTTTATTTAGTGCAAGCCTTTGTTGAACCCATGTTTCAGTTAGTACCAAGCAACCAGTCAGAACTACCTCCTTGCTGTTTGGGCTAACACATTGAATACATAAAAGCTTCAAAGTGTGTAATAGACACATTAAGTGAAATTTAAAGTTAAGCTCTTTTTTGTTTTTGTTTTGTCTAGCACCTTCAGAATCCATTCCTGCACTTGTTTCCAGAATTTTGCAGATAGAGATAAACAAAGCCTTTCAATTCTTTTGGAGGATAAGTTTTCTATCTTAGGTCTGATGTTGTTATTGGCCCTTGGGGAATGCTGACATGTCACTCTATGTCTAGGTTGCACACAGTGAAGAATATTCGATCGAATGGAATGAGAAGACAGGTTATGTGAGAAGCAGTGAAAATGGCACCGCGAGTGAGGATGTTTACAGGCTCCTGAAGAATAACTCATCAGACAGGCATGGCACAGAGAGTTCAGGCAGTGTTAGGAGGTTGAGTTAGGAGGCAGTGTTGGGTGGTCTGGGTTGATCCATGCTTTCTCAACTAAAGTACTCAAGTCCATGTGAAAGATCTGGGGAGATTGTGGATTTGCCTGATAGTGTAATTTGCGAACCCCTCTTCAAAAATCTTAGTTGAATTTCAGCTATTTCAATCTTAACTGCAAATGTTACTTTTGGAGTCTACTCGTAACATCCCAAATTTTCAGTATGTGTCCTCAATTGAGAATTATTTTTAGGCTTTTCTCTTTTATAAACCTATCTGCTGCTGCTAATAATAAACATTCCATCCCATAATACTTGATTTTTTTATGCCTCTTACACTGGGGTGTGGCTATGGCTATTGAATCTCCCCAAATTTTTCCTTCACTTGACGCTTTAATTCAGATGATCTCAGATTATAATATAATTATGTATTTCGCCAATGTCTGCTCTCAGATAACAGAGCCTGATCCCGTATTCCATTTGAATTTTAATACGTGTTAAATCCAAAAAGGTCAGATAATGTACTCAGAGTTTGGATTTGGAATTTTAGGCTCACAGAAAATGCTGGCAATTAAGAAAGAATAACTGGTTTAGTCCCACTGGGAGAGGACCAGATTTTCCAATACTGGAAAGATTTGTATAATGTCTGTATTTGACGCCTTCAGCATTTTTGAATGGAAGAATGTGGCTGACAGGGCTACTAAGCAGGACACTGAGGGCCATGGCTTTTGAGCCTCCCTGGATGGCTCTAGCTTGGAATTGGTGGGAGGGAGGGTGGAGGGGGTGGGGGTGGGGTTGGGCAGGGAAAACCTGGCTCTGAATAAACCATAAGGTTGTACAATGAGCTTCTCAGTGCTAACCACGATGGATGTATAAGAGTCCCTGCTTCTGTTTATATAGAATGTATTTATTTGGTTCCCCCCAAATAAATAATGATAATATCAAATTATGAATTTAAGGATGAATAAAATCCTGTAAGTTTCTTCATTATTTGCTGATTAACTTTGTTACCTTTCAAAAGCAACAAGGGGCATAGTCAAGGAAAAATATTTTGCTTGGGTTGATGTTGAAATTATTTCTTTGGTTCAATGTGTGGTTGGCTATAATGATATAGCATCCTTGGTGTCAAAAATTGTAAGACTTACGTGAACCATTTCAAGGTTCATTTGGCTTACAGTGTGTGATAAGGACCATGCTCTGCATTTTGATAACACAAACAAAAAACAAACCTACATAATCCTGGGGTTGAATTTAATACTGTCAGTTTTCAATTCTATAATTTATATTTTAAAACATTTTCTAATTCTTTGCTGAGAACTTTTTGATTTGTGGAATTCATAATTGGTTGTTGAAGCGTTTTTATGATGGCTGATTAAAAATCCTTGTCAGATAGTTCATCAATCCATCTTGGTATTGGCATCAGTTGATTGACTTCTCGTTCTAGTTGTGATTTTCCCACTTCTTTGCATGAGTGATTTTCGATTTGCCCTTGGACCCTTTGTTGTCTTAGGAGATTCCTGGTCTTAAATCTTATTTTTGCATGTCGTCACTCTGTTTAGTTTTAGCATGCGAGTCCTGGCGTGTGCACTGTGGTAACAATGGCAGTTTAAAATGCAGGATTTTTGGAGTGCTGTTTTTTGTTTTTTTGGTGTATCTGGTGCCCATGGGGGCTCCCATTGGTCCTGTTTGTGCTACCTGAGAGGTGAAAGAGGTTTTCTAGGCCCATCTGCTGGGTATCTCTTATTGGAGGATGGTGTGGAGGGAATCCCTCTGCTGGTTCCCTCTCAAGCTTCTTCCCCCACACTGCTCATGTGCCTCTGGACAGGTGCAGAGTGACTTTAGAATGCATGGACAAAGACATTTCCCAGACCACGCCACTTGTTGTGGTTGGGTTTCTTTTGTCCTGTTCTGCCTGTTGGTATCTCTTTGAGGAAAAGTAGAGTCCTCAGGGTTGATGAAGAAGGTCAGTGCCCCTCAAGCTGTTTATTTTTGGTGGTGGTCCCACATGGGTCCCCTTTGCTGATGGTGTTGGGCTCACCACCATGTCTGAGGGACTCCTGTCAATCTGAGGGAGGAATGAGCCCACCTGGGATAGGGATAGCAATAGGTAGCTTGGTGGTTGTGAAACACAGCCCTCGGGGCTGCTGCCTTCTGATATGCGTGGGTTGCAAGATGCCCTGCCATTGTGGTGTTCCTCCAATCTTGGGATCCCAAACCACTTTTCAGAGTTCTCCTTTTGAGCTATACAAAGGCTTACAGTTTGGCTTAGCAGGGGGAACCAGGAGAAATGGGTCAATCTCCTACTGCTTGAATCTAAATTCCCGGGACTGAATTTAGTATAATAGCCAGAAAATGTCCATAGTTGCCTAAGGTTACTCAGCTACATATAACAGAGTTAGGACTCAGAGTTAGGGTCTCTGTAAGCCCCAGTTCTGTGATCTGTTTTCTCTACCTAAATGCTAATTTTAAAAGAGATATTAATAGAAAACATCCACTAATTCATAATAAACATAGCTTTCCGCTCAGCACCCATGTTTATCATATGGATTCATTTTACTTATCCCAAATCTAAAAGATAGAGATTGAATCACAGACACAGATATGCTTCCTAAATGGAGCAATGCTTTTTACCTGGGCACCACGTTTTTCATTTTTCACATACTCCTTTTTCTACATCTCTTGAGATTATATTCTTCTGTTACACAATTAACACCTTTTAAATAAGATGCCCCACAGATAAAACTAGCTTTTCAACATGGCATGAGGAGGGGAAACTTCTGTTTTTTTTTTCCACATATAATCTAAGATGAAAGAAAGTTGATCACCATCAAGGTGTTTGAGGTCCCACTTGGCTATGGAGAGGGTAACACCAGATCTTCGTAGAGCTATGTGTATAAATAGTCCAGTTACAAGGGTTTTTTTTTTTTTTGGAGTAATTATATATGAAACAAACAAAAAAAGATGTAAGTTATGTTCAGAACAGAAGGACAACTTTCCTAACCAACAGTCATTCTCAGTAGGTTCCTAGTGCCATGTATCAGGCTGTGGAAGGAAGCAGTAAAATGAATCAGGATTAAGACAGCCTTCAAGAACAGTTCTTTGTTAATGCTAAATTTATCCTGCCATAATGGCCCCTTTATACAACACTACAGGATGCATATCTGACTTCCTGAATAAAAACTGAAAAGAAATGGAATTTAACACTGAAGCCTGTGAACAATAGCTAGGTCTGCTGACAAAAGTAGGTCTGTGATAATCTCCCCCTTTCTGTGAAAATGCTAATCTTGGGTAAAGGGTCAGTAGTGGTGGTTTCTGTCACGATATTCTGGATACCCCCCTTCCTCCGGCCAAGAGCAGCATCTCTTCAAGAACCTTTGCTTTACTTGTTTCCACATAAGGTAGGATAAAATTATCTGAGTTTAAGAACACAAAGCACACGGGTAAGTGAGCCCTGACCTTGGCTGTGCCTCAAGCAGGCACAATTGGTATGTAACATGGGAAGGATTTTCCCTATCTGGTGGGAGCTAGATGTTCCCTGCTCCCAGCTTGTTCCCTTTCTTTGTATTTCAAATATAACATTTTTAGGAAGTGGTGTAACTGTACTTGGTTTGGAAGATCCCTTCCTTTCTTCTCTGCCCTTGAATGTCTTTCCATTCTTCAAGGTCTAGTACACGTGCCCACTGTGAGCTTTTTGCCATGGTGTGCATATGGGGGCTGCCTCTAGTTGATCATTTGGGTCTTAACACCACCTTCCCTGCCCCCCCAGACCTGGTCTTCCTAGTAGATTCTCTCATTTTCCACTATGGGCTATGTTATACTTTGTAAGTGCATATTTATGCAGTTGTTTTATTTCTGTAGTTCTCCCACAATCAGTTATTTTTGCCTATTACATTCCCAGAAAAAAGCATATCGCCTAGTATGTCATTTGCAGTAAATACAAATATTTGTTGAATATTGAATTAATTTGAAAATCAAACTGACTTAATTAACAGATTTACTTATTTGTTTATTTTTAAATTAGCAGATCTTTAATAACTGTTCCTTTCTGGGCCAACTACATTATAGCCACAGCTGAATGAATAACCTGGGGATATTACCAGGAACTCAAGTGCCGTACTGCAGTGGCCCTTGCCAGATACAGTTCCCTTGGATCTAGTATGCTGAAGGAAACAAAAGCCTAGTGAACTGAATGGTAGTGTGAATGTTCATTCTGATGACATTTTAGAGCCTTGTTGCTTTGTCAAATCCATGGTTCCCTTCCCCTTTGTGGGATTCTCTATCATCAGGGCATGTTTGCATGTTTATCAGGGCTTTTGGCAGAAGTTGCTGTAGATTTCAGGGGCTATCTGGGAGTAGGAGAAGGGAGCTCATTTTCTGTGTGTGCTCACCATGGCAGTGACCACTCACTGTCAGTGTGTAGTGTGAAGACAGTCAAAACCATTGGTGCCCATATTATTATTCAGTCCAATGATTCTTGGCTTTTAAATTGAAATCCTTTTTTTTTTTTTCCCCTGATAAAAGTCTAGTAACCTTGGCTTAACTCTAGGTGATGCCGATAGCCAGACTCGGAGAGTTTTCTGCTGGGTACACCAGTGTGTGAACCCTGGGGCATCTGTAGAGATGGGAGGGATTCTGAGGGAACTTTGCTAGCGTTCCTCTTTTCAGTGCCTGAATCTCCAATTTGAGGTGGTTTTCAGGTGCAGCTCCATCAGTATCTTCTCAATTTTCTTTCTGTGAGGATGGGCTACTTTATTGGGAAGGAGGTTCATACATTTATCTTTTGCCTTAAAAAAATTTTTTTTTAACTTCAGTCTTTAGTCTGATAATACTCATGCTGCAGGGAACAAAATGTTATAGGAGTTGCTGGCTTTCAGGTGCACCTATTTCTTTTTGTTCTTTTTTTAAAAATAGACTTTAATTTTTAGAGCAGTTTTAGGTTAACAGAAAAAATGAGGGGAAGGTACAGAGATTTCTCGTATTTCTCTTGCTTCCACTCATGCATAGCCTCCCTCATTATCAACCAGAGTGGTACCTTTGTTTAAACTGATGAGCCCTCATTGACACATCATTATACACCAAAGTCCATAGTCTACATTAGGGTTCAACCTTGGTGCTGTGCATTCTAGGGGTTTGGACAAATCTATAATGGCATGTATGTATCCTTATACACAGTAGTTTCAGTGCCCTGAACATCTTCTTTGTTCTACCTGATCATCCCTCCCAGTCCACTAAGCCCAGTCAACCACTGATGTTTTCACTGTTTCCATTTTTTGGCCTTTTCCAGAATGTCACATGGTTGGAATAATATAGTATGTTTCCTTTCAGATTGGATTTTTTCACTTAGTAAGATAGATGTACCTACTTCTGCTTCAGCCTTTTCTCTATTCTTATTCCTGGGATGATTTCAATAGGAAAAGAGTTGAGGGGATGGAAAAAGAGTTAGATGTCTATTCTTTGCCTTTCCTACCTTTCTAATTCATAGGAGCCTCCAGGTTATTACTAAAAGCTTTAAATGTTAGAATTTGCTTAGGCTAATTAATTATGAAATAATAAATATAATGAGAAAATATTATCCTCATTTTACCAATATTTATCTCCTAAAGAGTACATGTGGATTGAAAGTAATATATTTGAAATTAATTTATAAACTCCAACTACCATACAATAAGTTCTTCAATAATTACTTCCTGGTTAGCAAATGAATGTACTCACTTTGCCGGGAATATTATTCATGACCCACTTTATTCATTGGAAAACAGATACAGTAATAGTGAGTTGTGGAGAAGGTGAATCAAAGGACAGAGCTTCATAGCCAACTGAAGAATCATAGGATTAAAAATCCCTAAATTCTGTTTTTCTATCCCAAATCTCCATGATTACCCCAGAGACCAAAGCATTGCCAGACCTTAGCAAAATGGATGAAACTTGTCTTCTTCACCATGTAATACTCCAGTGAATTCCCTAATATATTTTTTTTTCTCCCAGGCACAAAGATTAGATATGTTTGTTTTGTTATTTTTTGGCTGTAATCAACAGAGAGCAACTCGGCTTATTAGCTCAAGGAAGCTAAGCAATGTTATAGGAAGTATCCTGGCATACAGTGCTGGATATTGAATCATGAAGGAGCAATCAGGAGAGCTCTGGAGCCCCAGCAGCAGAAGTTCATAAATCTTCTTTCCTGGCACTACCTTGAGTGTGACTTACTTCACATGACATGGTATCTGTGCCTCTGTCGGTTTTGAGCTTCTTTAGGAGAGCCCCTAGTCATCAGCTTGTTCAGGGGGGAAAGGCTATGTGGCAGAGGCATAGTCACTTGGGGCCTTCCCTTGTACTGGATGCCCTTTTCAGAGCATGAGAATATCCGGGCAGCCACACCAAGGGGTACTACTTCTCCATGGAAGAAAAGGGGTCTTGCTAAAATTGGCAGGTGTGGTCATATGTTACATTTGGAAAAGTGCTCTACCATTTCTTGAGCACTATCACATTTGAAGCACTATGATATACTTTCTATACCAATGAAAACAATAAATGGTAATCAAATCACTGTAGCTTTCAGAGAGACATGACACAGGAAGGGATTCTTTGGCCAGAAGAAACAGTTGATAGGAGAGAAACGTTGTCATGAGAGCCAGTAAGTAGAACTAAATGGGCTTTCCCTTGGTGGTGCTTGAGAGACCTTCTGGGATTCTTTGGTATCTGAGAGTCTTGGGTAAAGACAGGTTGGAGATTAGATTTAGTACTTGAGCCTTGGGAATGAGGCAATCCTAGCACAAGTCATCTGAGTAGTACTGTTTGTGCTGGTGGAAAGGATGGTGATAAGAATTTATACTTCTTGAGCACTTACTGAAACACTATTCTAGGCCCTTTACTCATTAAGTCTTTGCAGTTGCCCTCTGAGATAGTACTTTGGTCTCAGTTTCAACTCTGAGGGAGAGCTGAAAGGGAGTTTCTATCTGCTTTCACTCTTGAGCATGTGCATTCAAGTCCCTGGAGAAGCAAACAGTGGAACATATTTCCAGACCTCATTTACCTATTCTGGAAAAGACTTTGGCATCAGGATATGTGGGTCAGGATAATTCATTTCCTACTCTAACTTCACATTGAAATATTCTGTATTTACTCTAAGAAGATGTAAATAAATGTTAAGGGCCTTTTGCTAAAACCTACATCTTTACCTTTATATCTGACAAGATTATTATTATTTTTTTGTATTCCAAGTATTCCCAGGAAGAGAGGAAATTGAGGAAAATGACACCAGGAAATATCCTATAAAAAATTGCAAGTTTTATACAATATAAATGTACAGTTACATGTTTATGTGATAATAGCATCTGTTATATAGATGTATGAAAAAATTTAAAATCTGTTGATTTTTTAATACCTCTGTGAGTTTGGCAAGGTAAGGACGATTGGCCTCACAGAGGAAGAGCCATGTATCCACGCCAAGGATTACTCTGCTGGACAAATGGATGTTGGATATTGTCACATGTCTTTTCTGCATCTGTTGCCATAATCATATGTGTGTTTTTTCCCTATGGAGCCTGTTGATGTATTTGAATACATTAATTGATTTTGAAATGTTGAACCAACCTTGCATAACTGGAATGGATTTAACTTGTTTATGGTGTATAATTATTTTTATACATTGTTGTGTTTGATTTCCTAATATTTTGTTGCGGATTTTTACATCTGTCTTTATGGGAGATACTGGTCTGTAGGTTTCCTTTCTTATAATGTAGATCCTATACATTTTAAAATACATACTTGTGTTTTTTATTTGTAGTTATTGTAAATGGTATAGTGTTTCAATTTTGCTTTCCAATTGTCCAATTGTTAGAATATAGAAATGTTTGATTTTTATATGTTAACCTTATATCCTGTGACTTGTATCAAAATCACTTATTCTTGGAGTTTTTTTGTGTGTATTCCTTATGATTTTCCACATAGACACTTAAACTATCTGAGAGTAGGATTGTTTTGTGTTTTTTTTCTTTTCTAGTCATTTTAACGTGTATTTCCTTCTCTTGCCTTATTACAGTGGCTGAGACTTCCAGTACTCTGTTAAATGAGTGGTGACAGTGGACTGTTGCCTCCTTCTTCTTATTGCCTTAGTCTAAGTGGCAAGCATTCAGTTTTTCAACATTAAGTATATAAGTTGTAGGTGTTTTGTAGATTTTATTCTCAAATAGAGGAATTTCTCTTCTATATATAATTTTCTGAAAATTGTCAATGATGTTTTTTAAAAAATTTGTCAAATGCCTGTATCAGTTAATATAATCATATGGTTTTTTTCTTCCTTACAAAGTTAATGTGATGAATTATATTGATTGGCTTAAAAAATTTTGAACCAGACTTGCATTGTTAGTAAAAGACTCCACTTGGTTGTGGTACATGGCCATTTTCTATATTTTAGATGCAACTTAATATTTTGTTAGGAGTTTTTGTTCATGAAGGATATTGGTCTTTTTAAGAATACTCTCTTTGATTTGGGTATTGGTGCTGGGAACATAGAATGAATGGGTTGTGTTCTCCTTTTTTGTACACAAAATTGGGTAGAATTTAAAAAAAATATTTGATAGAATTCTCCAGTGAAACCATATTATTCTGGAGATTGCTATTTTGAAAAGTTTTCAACTATGAATTCCATTTCTTTTTTACTTGTAGGATTAATTCTATATATATGCCATCTTGGATGAGTTTTGATAGTTTATGGTTTTTGATGAATTGGTTCATTTCATCTAAATAGTCAGATTTATGTGTGGAGTGTTTTTCATGATGTGTCTTTATTTCCTTTTAATGTCTGTGCAATCTGTAATGATACAGTGTGATTCAGTCCTGATGCTGGTAATTTGTGTTTTCTCTCTTTTTTTAATGTTTATTTTTAACTTTTTATGGGGGGAGAGGGAACCTTTGGGGGTGGGGCAGAGAGAGGAGGAGGGAGAATATCAAGCAGGCTTGCTCCACTCTGTCAGCACAGAACCTGACACAGGGTTTGATCCCATGAACCTTGAGATCATGACCTGAACCAAAACCAAGAGTCAGATGCTCAACTGATGAGCCATCCAGGCTTCTCTCTCTCTCCCTCTTCCTCCCACCCTCCCTCCCTCTCTCTTTCTCTCTCTTTTTTACTTTACCAATCTTGATAGAGATTGATCAATTTTATCAATTTTTTCCAAAAATTGATTTATTTTTCTATTCTTTTTCTGTTTTATATTTCATTAATTTATGGTCTTTATTATTCTTTCTTCATTGTTCTTTTTATTGTTTCTTCAGGTGGTAACTTAGTTATTACTTGGATATTTCTCTTCTAGTATACATACTTATTTAAATTTTCTTCTAAGCATTGCTTTAGCTTCATCCTACATATTTGACAAGTTATATTTTCATTTTTCCTAATACATCTTCTTTGATGTATAGACTATTTAGAAGTATGTTGTTTACCTTCTAAGTGTTCAGAGATTTTTATGCTCTCTTTCTTTTATTGATTTCTAGTTTGAATTTATTATGTTCAGAAAATATGTAAGTTTGATATTTGTGTATGTTGTGGTGTTTTATGACCCAAATATGGCCTGTTTTAGTGAATGTCCCATGCATGTTTTAAAAGAATACATATTCTGTTGTAGGTTGTGTTATAGATTGTCAGTTAGATTCTGTTGATTGATGGTGTTTCTCAGTTCTTCTCTGTTATAACATATTTTGTCTAGTGGTTCTGTCAATTACTGAGAGGTTGGTATTGAAGTCCTCAACTATAGTTGTGGATTACTCTATTAGTTCTATCTTTTTGTTTATTTTTGTTTTGCAGCTCTATTGTTTGGTTTATACACACATTTATACTTAAGGTTATCCTGTTTTCTTGATGATGAATTGACTACTTTATCACTGTTAGTATACTTCTTTGTCCCTGTTAATCTTTTCTTCCTGGAAACCTATTTTATGTATTAATATAATCACTCCAGTTTTCCATTGATTAGTGTTTTCCTGTTGTATGTTTTTTCCATTCTTGTACATCTACCCTATATTTGAAGTGAGTTTACTATAGACAGGTCATTTAAAAAAATTAAATCTATTCTGCAAACCTCTGTCTTTTAATTGGTGTGTTTAGACTATTTACATTTAATGTGTTTGTTTTGGAAAAATCAAATATTTTTAATTTGTGTTTACTCTCTTTGAAGGGGTGGGCCATCTTGAGTATTAGATTTATGTGGTAGTATCTCCAATCAGACTTTATGCTTGGGTCAAATTCAAGGCTTTTCTCCTCTGTGTCCTATTTATAGAAGACTAGGAGATCTGGATCTTGAACATGTCCCTGATAATCTTAGTGCTTGCTTATTCTCATAAACTTGTGCCCACTTTTTTTTTTTTTTAACTTAATAGGTTCTCTTTTCCTTTCTTTAGGTGGAGGGGCGGGATTATTCAAATATGTAAAATTATCAATCACAATTCTTTCAATCATGTCTTATTTACTCCTCCTTACCGTTATGTAGAGTAGATATTAAAGTACCTATGTTAATACATGAGAAAATAGATAAGGACATTTTCAAAAGTCAAAGGAATTGAGAGAAAGTATGTGTCAGGCAAAAGGCGGTGTTCAGAGGGTTGGAAGCCTTAAAAAATAGACATTTCAGAGTGCTCCACCATTGGTCATTTAAGTTTGTCAGAGAGAGGGCTGTAGTACTGAGAGCTTTAGTTTTTAATTAAGCCACTGGAGCACCTAGAATGAATGTATCTGTCAATCATACCCCCTCAGTGCCTGTATTTTAGACCTTATTTTAACAAGATAATGTGGCAGAACTTCTAGGTAAACAAAATGTCAAATATGTTATTAGCTTAGAGAAAATAATTCCCCCTCTATAAATATATATATACACATATATATATAAAACTGACAGAAGATTGGTATCCAGTGTATAACAGAAGTGAATAACTCTAAGAAATCAGTATTAAAATTATAAATGAACAAATTTTACAAGTAAATATGAATAAGCAATTCACAGAAGAAATTAAGATCCCTTTCTAATCTTTCAGGAATCAAGAGGTACAAATGAAAACAGCAATAGCATTTCATGTTAACCAGATTCATAGATTCACCCAAATAAAAAAAAAAATTTGATAATTCCATGTGTTACTAGATTTTGGAAAAAAAGGAAAATTCATATACTGTTACTGTAGAATCAGTGAGTATGACCATTCTAGGGAGTATTTTGAAAATATCACGTATTTGTGTTCTCTATGACACAGCAGCAATTTCAACTTTAAAGCATGCATCTTAGAGAAATTGTGAAATAGGAACAGAAATAAATTGCTTAAAAAATGTAATAGATTTTCCTATTATCTGTACTCCTCTTTACTGGCTGATTTTACCTAGGAAATCAAAGGAAAGCAGTTATTCAAATCCCCTTTCTTTCACCAATCTGAAATCCTTGTTCTAGGCTTAAATGTCTGGGCAGGCTAGCCGGAAACTGAGTAATTAAAATAGTGTGCATCACAGCCAAACTTGCACCTAGGCAATTTTTCTGTTAATTACATTGAAAGAGAGAATGGCAGATAACTTCAGAAGATATTTCAGAAATCATTCCCATTTTCTGTGTCACACCATCCATATCATTTGGCAATACATGGTAGAATTTTTATGTTAGCAAAGAATCTTTATGATTGTGTTGAAAACTTGTACTAAGGCACCATGGAAAGTTGGAAACATCATATATTTTCATGTTATATTAATACTAAAGGCACTTATGGAGACAAATGAATCTTGGATAAGAACTTTTGGTTTATCATGCTTTGCTTCAGAGACACATTTTAAAAATTCATGCTTTAGTGAAATGCATCTGCAGTGTTGGAATCAGACATTTCTGGATATTTTAACCTTTTAGAAATTTAACCTTTTTGAAATTCAGTTTCTTTGTAAATAAAATGGACCTAAATGATGACCATTTAATAGAGTCTTTGTGTGGAATAGATGAAATTGTAAACAAAAGCTTTTGGCATAATGATTGGTACAGACTAAGAGCTCAATGAATGTTAATTTTCTTTTTTCCAGTTTACTTAGAATAATTCCAACATGCAGAGAGTTATAGAGCATAATACAACAGCCATTTAAAAATGGTAATACCTTGTCAAATTTGCCTCAAATTATTATTTATTATTATTTTAATTAAAAGATTTTTAATTTTTATTTATTTTTGAGAGACAGGGAGGGACAGAGCACGATCAGGGGAGGGGCAGAGAGAGAGGGAGACACAGCATCTGAAGCACGCTCCAGGCTCCGAGCTGTCAGCACAGAACTCAACACGGGGCTCTAACCTATGAACTGCGAGATCATGACCTGAGCCAAAGTTGGAGGTGACTGAGCCACCCAGGGGCCCCTATTTTATTTTTAAGAAATAAACCATTGCAGGGGCACTTGGGTGGCTTGGTTGGTTGAGCGTCTGACTTCTGCTCAGGTCATGATCTCGTGGCTCGTGAGTTCAAACCCCGCGTGGGGCCCTGTGCTGACAGCTCGGAGCCTGGAGCCTGCTACCCGATCCTGTGTCTCCCTCTCTCTCTGCCCCTAACCCACTCGCATTCTGTCTGTCTCTATCAAAAATAAATAAAAATTAAAAAAAAAATCATTGCCGGGGTGCCTGGGTGGCTCAGTTGGTTGAGCGTCTGGCTTTGGTTCAGGTCATGACCTCACTGTTCAGGAGTTGGAGGCCCACGTCAGGCTTGTTGATTTCAGTGCAGAGCCTGCTTTGGATCCTCTGTCCCCCTTTCTGCCCCTTGCCTGCTTGCTTGCTCTCTTTCTTTCTCTCTCCCCCTCAAGCATAAATAAATGTTAAAAAAAATATATAAAGAAACCATTGCAGGCACAAAGCTCTGTCCCATCTCTGACTGCCTTCACCTACCTTCCCTAGAAGTTAACGCCTATCCTATTTAATTTTTCCCATGTAGAAAACAAATTGTCTCAGAATAATATATTAAATAATCCATCCTTTGTCATTGATTTATCATCTCAATCATATATCAAGCTTACTTACAGGTGTGTGTTTGAGCTTGAATTCGCATCCACGCCATTGGTTTCACCATTGATATTTTATAAGGCAATTCCTTATACATTCTGATAAATTATAGTGGCTATTCTTGAATTTTTTATTTTCCATATTAGAATCTGATTAAGTTTCACACACACATTTCATATTTTCATTGGGATTGTATTCAATTTGTGGAGTAATCGGGACAGAATTGGTGGTAATGATAATATTGTCTTTTAATTTACGTACATGGTATATCTTGATGCCTCTGTTGAAAAGAAACAAAGCCAGACATTTGTCAAAGGAAGTAGATTTTAGGTAATAACTACTGCAATGGGGAAGAGAGAAGGGAATGTAAAGTTGAGGTCAATTTCAGTCAGTGAAGAGATGACTGGGCATATTAAGTGGGAGAATGCTAGAAGCCCTGAAAATTCATCCTCCCTCAAAGTCAGAAAAACAGAAGATTATAGAGAGAGCAGGTTGAGAGGCCGGTCAGTGTGATTAGGTCATCCAGGTTTGCTAACTGGTGCATATTGATAGGAGGTTTCTACTTTCCCACAGAGACTAGGACACAGGAACTCTGTTTAGGTGTTGGCTGGAACTATCAGTCAATTCTTCTGGCAGCTTTAAGCTTTCCCAGGCAGGAATTTAAGGTGCGTGTGGCATCCTAGGGGCACAGCCTAGATGAGAAGTGAGCTCAGAGTAGCCTGGATTTGGTCAAGGAGTCTATCAATTTGGTTCATTTTACATTTACTAATAAGTAATTATTTTTTAAAAATCCTACGGTGGATTTGTAAGAGAGCTAAATAACTAATAACCCTAACAGAATGTCAGTTGTGTTTAAAATCAATAAGTTAAGAAAACATATGAGCATGTCCTATAGAATATGTTGTTTTTCCTAGGCGCACTGAGAGGCTTAAGCCACTATGAGACCAGCTATACAAAATAAGGGTTACATTTTTGTATATCTGATTTTGGATGTTTAAATTTCTTCCCTCCAGGATGTGGTAGCCAACATGTTCTCTTTTACAAAGGGCCTCAAAAAAGAAATAAAAGGGTCAAAAGAAGAAAAATGAGCCGTGAAGTGAACTGAGACGCAGGGGTCAAAAAGCAGATAAAAATGGGAGAAAAACAAAATTTTTTGAAAAGATGAAAGTCATATGAATAGAAACACGACATAGAATAAAACTTAAAAAGCATTTGTTATAGAAATGATAATTGATATAGATGAGAGGAGATATGTCAGCAGATATATCCTTGGAAAAGGCCAAGTACAATATAAAACAATGAAATACATGCCTGAAAGAAATTTCTTCTGAAATAAAGAGCATTGTTATCTTTCAGGTAAAAAGGCATATCAGTCCCCAGAAGATTTTTATACAGAAAAATTAACACCAGTTTATGGTTTGAGATAAAAGTTGAGATATTTAGTATGAATAGACTTATGTAATGTTTTTAAATTTAGCTTTTCATTTCCCCTTTCTTCCTACCTTTTCTGTATTTCTTTATTTTTCCTTGTCTCCTTCCTTTTTCCCTCCCTCTTTCTCTTTCTTCCTCTGTGTATGCATAAATACGAGAGGTAACTGCAATGATATGTACCAAATGTTAATAGTGGTTTATGAATGTCAAGATAATTGTATTCTTTGCTTTTTTTTTCTTTTTAATATTAGGATATATGCTCTACAAAAAATATTTTAAAATTATAATACTAGGTATAATTTGAAAATCTGGAAGGCAGTAGAAAAGATACTATATATAGGCAGTTTGGGGCATGAGGTAGATTTAATGTTAGTTTCCAATATCACCTTTTATGTAGGTAGCCTATTTCTAACTCCATATATTGCTTCTCATAATTATGGTAATAGCACCACAGTTTATAGCACTTCCTGCCTATTTGATGCTTCCAGACCCGTCACTGTCTTGAATTAATTTCTATCTGATAAAGGACAGTATTCTTTAAACTAGCCTCATTCACCCATTTGTCACAGACCCATGGACAGCTTACATGGCATTAAACCAGATCTCCCAGAAAATCCTCACTTATTTCTGACCTATTCCTATTTATATCAAGTTCATATATAGTTTTGAAACTTGGATTTTGGTCATAATACATTTATTCCCCATCTGGCCCTCACAACTGCCCTCTCTGCCTTCCTTTCAAGGGCTTTGTTTGAACTTTTTCTCTTCACCTTTTTCCTGCTTCACCAAACAAGCCCTGCTCATGTTGACCCCTCCAGAGCCCAGCTTCCTGTCCTAGCACACCCACTGGGACTCTAGCACTCTGAACACATCTTGAGATAAGAAAACTTCAATTAGAGGCCACACAGGAGAGTGGTGAAGTGCCTGGTGTTTGGAGGAATCTAGGTTTGGTGCTTATCCAAGTCTTGACTTTTGCTGGTATATGATCTAGGAGCCTTATGTAAATTTCCTGGTCTGTTTAATGGGTATCAGTGCGCCTTCCTCTTAAACTTGTTGTAAGGATAAAATGAGATCCCTTACCTAGAGTACTTAGCATAATGGGAGCTTTAGGGGAAGTGTTCCCTGAGAGTGGCTTTCAGTTATTATGAAATAGTAAAAGCAAAGATTCTTCTAGGAAACATAACAGGGAAAATTCTGATATGAAAATTGCTCTTTCCATACTAATGACTATAGAATATATTTTTACTTCTGTGTCTCTGAGAAGTGGTGTATGGAACTACCTGTTTGAATACCTACCGATACCTTAAATTGCATTTTCCTGACTCTGAAAGATATTTTAAATTGCCCCAGAGGTAATTGTGATTCCTCAGAAATCTCTGATTCTCTTTCCATGAGATACTTCCTTTTCATCCCCAAAATGTGGATGAAGAAGAAGCTTTCCCATCGCAGAGGAACACGAGTCAACTACAAATAGGAAGATGCTGTTTATGGTGCATATTTCTTTTGGGAGAATCATTGTCACATATCTGACTCAACACTTATTTCTAGAAGAACAAGTTGTTCAGGAAGGAAATCTATTTCCATATCTAAAATGAAAGTTTTATTTAAGAAGTGCAATTGGAATAAATCACGCAAGAGAAAGTAGTTAAAGTGCACAGCTGCCGGTTTCAAATTTAACACTATTTGTATATGACAAAGTAGCTGGGAAAGTTTCACTTTTAGTTCTAGACCCGCTGGGTAGCTTCAGGGCACGTGAAAGTGTTCTCGATTCGTAGCTGTTTGTGAGGGTCTTTGCTCAGAAGCTCTGTGGCTTTCAAACAACCAACCATGAAACAAAAACCCAGGTACTTCTCAGAGTGGGATTTTCAGATTTGACCCTGAGAGTTGTCTAACACGCGCTAGAGTGTTTGTTGCTGCTATGTTGAACAGAAGCGAAATGTAAAGGGATGCTTAGCTGAGTGGATCTAGAACAGCATGGAGGTTAAGATGTCTGACCCAAGGCTGTGTATTCAGGGGAACTGTTAGCAGAGACCCACAGCCTAATGCCATAGAGAGTTTGATCATTTTATAGGGCATGTCTTCACTTTGAGAGTTTTCTATGTCTCACTTTCCCTCGGCCTTTTCACGTTCTGTCCCCTTTCCTCTTCTGCTATTTCCTCTTCTTTCTCCCCCCATTTTTTCCCTTGTGTATATCTTCTCTTACAGTTTCTCTCCAAGGTTTCTGTAGTCTGCTGTTCATTTCTTCCCCACTTCTTTCTCCCCATTTTTTCTATCTTTTCATTACCTCTTCTTATACCTATTTATCTTTTTTATTTTCTCTCTTTATCAGCAATCGAATGAGCAGTAGAAAATATGCCTTACTATGATTGCCTGGTGTTTGCCACATCTTCAGGAAGCCTCACCTTACTTTGCAGTTAGAATTGATCTTTGGCTTCCCTGGAATTTCCTGTCTCTTGATCCGTCTCTGATTTGTCCTTTCCTCCCTCCTGCTAGCTATCAGAATGTCTGTCTTCTGTCCTTGAATCACAGGATAAGCTCCTTGTATGAAAGGATGAGGTCTTTCCCACGATTGTCTCCTGCATAAAACTTAGCAGAATGGATTGCAATTGGTAGAAACATTTATTCAATAAATATTTCCAACTGTATATATAAAATGGTTAATATAGCAACTTAACATGTGATCAGAAGTTGCAAGTTTCTATCTGCTAAGAAAATTCTACAAATAGATCTCTGTATTCTGCTAATATTATCAAAAATCTGCTAAAAGATTTTTAAGGATGAATTTTCAAGGAAACACTGTTTTAGAAAATACTATTTAGATATTAGGAGTTTAGAATCAGAGTAATCACTGTATTTGTCATTAGGTATAGTAGGCCCTAAATGAATGTACTGGGTGGGGATGGGAGAAGAGAATGACCATGGTCATGGAATCCAGGAGGACCTTTGGCCTCTGAGACACCCCATAAAGTAGATATGGTAAAATACAAATTATAGTATTTGGACAGGCCTTGATGATTTCCCTTCATTGTTTAATTTTATGTTTCTAAGAAGAGCTCCAGATATGTCTCCCACTTCCTCTTCTTTCAAGGTCAAGGAAGAAGGTACATGAACAGATAATTATGAGAAGTATTTCCCTTTTTACTGTGATAAGCAAAGGTATAAAACTACTCTGGGTGTGTGGGATTTTATGTGATGTCACTCATAGTAAAAGTCAAAGCATTTAGGATGACCTGAGAGATGTTACATGATAACTGCTGTATATCCTTCCCCCGTGTCTGTCAGTCTTTGGTCTCATATTTTCTACTCTTGCTCTCCCTTTCTCTACTCCAACCATTGTTTCCTCAGTAGGCTGGGTGTAGATATGCTTCTGTTTTGGGGTTTCTTGTTCTTTGCAGGCTTTTTTCCAGATGGCCCCATGTCACCATCCCTCCATACTTCCAATCTTTAGTTAGAAGTAATTTTCTCAGAGAGCCTTTTCCTCTTCACCTTCCCTAAAAACCTCAGACCTGCTACTTTACATCATTTATTTGTTCATACTTTATAAAACTTAATATATATACTCTAACACTACATATCACTTTGCTCAGGGCAGTTTCATGGTCCCATGCTTGATTTTATGCTCTGCTATCAAGGTCCTGAAATTTTTAATCATTTTTATTTTCTAAGTGGGCTTCAAGCCCAGTGCCGAGCCCAAAATGAGGCTCTATTGTGGGGCCGCTTAACTGAGCCACCAAGGTGCCCTTGGAAATTTTTAATAACTTTTGAACAAGAGGATCTACAGCTGCAGATTATGTAGCCATTTCTGAGTTTACTTATTTTTAATATTGCCTATCTTCCCTTCCTTTTTAAGGCTGAATGATATTATTTTCCTGAATGTATAGGCCACATTTTGTTTATGAATCATACATTTATGGACACTTGAATAGCTTCCTCCTTTTGGCTACTGGGAATATTGCTTCTATGAACATGGTGTGCAAATATCTGCTCAGGAGCCTTCTCTCGATTCTTTGGATATATACTCAGAAGTTGAATCACTGTATCATATGTTTAACCTTTAATGTTTAATTTTTTGGAGAATCACCTTATTGTTTTCCATAGCAGCTGAATCATTTTACATTCCCATCAGCAGTGCACGAGGGTTCTAATTTCTTTACCTCATTGCCAACTTTAAAAAAATCATATCCGTCATAATTATGGGTTTTTTCTAATGATTAGTGATGTTGAGACTCTTTTCATGTGCTTATTGGCCATTTGTGTATCTTCTTTAGAGGCATGCCTATGCAAGTCTTTCTGCTTAGTTTTTAATGAGGTTGTTTAGGTCTTGTTGAGTTCTAGGAATTCTTTTTATTGTGGATATTAATCCTTTATCAGATAATATGATTTGAAAATATTTCCTCCTATTTTGTGGGTTGACTTTTTACTCTGTTGCTAGTGTCTTTTGAAGTTTGATGTAGTCCAATTGATTTTTTGCTTTTGTTGTTTGTGCCTTTGGCGTCTCGTCCAGGAATTCATAGTCAAATCCAGTGTCATGAAAATTTTCCTTTATGTTTTCTTGTATGAGTTTAATAGTTTTAACTCTTACATTTTGGTCCTTTGATCCATTTTTAAAGTTCTTATTTAAATTGCAGTTAGTTAACATATAGTGTAGTATTAATTTCAGGTGTACAATTTAGTGATTGAGCACTTACACATAACACCCGCAGTTTAGTGATTCAGCACTTACTTATTTCTCCCCATTTTTTCCTATCCTTTCATTACCTCTTATACCTATTTATCTTTATTTCCTATTTTCTCTTTTTCTTTATCAGCAATTGAATGAGCAGTAGAAAATATGACTTATCAGGTGCTCATCACAACAAGTGTACTCTTTAATCCCCATCACCTATTTAACACCTCCCCTCTGTTAACCATCAGTTCTCTATAGTTACGAGTCTGTTTTTGGCTTGTCTTTCTCTGACTTATTTCGCTTAGCATAATATACTCTAGCTCCCTCCACGTCATTGAAAATGGCAAGATTTCATTCTTTTTGATGGTTTAGTAATATTCCATTGTGTTTGTGTGTGTGTACACACACACACACCACACACACACACACACACACCACATCTTATTTACCCATTCATCTATTGATGGACATTTGGGCTCTTTGCATAATTTGGCTATTGTTGATAATGCTGCTAATAAACAGTGGTTGCCTGTATCCCTTCAAATTAGTATTTTTGTAGTTCTTTGGATAAATACCTAATAATATAATTACTAGGATAATAGCGTAGTTTTATTTTTAACTCTTTGAGCAACCTCCATTTCCAGAGTAGCTGCACCAGTTTGCATTTCCACCAATAGTATGAGGGTTCCCCTTTTTCACATCCTCACCAACACTTAATTTTTTTTAAGTTTATTTATGAGAGAGAGAGAGAGAGAGTGTGTGAGCATGAGTGTGAGCATGAGTGTGAGCATGTGAGCAAGAGCAAGCAGGGGAGGGGTATAGAGATATGGAGAGAGAGAATCCCAAGCAGGCTTTGTGCTGTCGGCAGGATTTGGACACACAAACCTTGAGATCATGACCTGAGCCAAAATCAAGAGCTGGCTTCTTAACCAGCTGAGCCACCTATGCACCCCACCTGTTTGTTGTGTTGTTAATTTTAGCCATTCTGACTGGTGTGAGGGGATGTCTCATTTTAGTTTTGATTTCTATTTCCCAGAGGTTGAATGATAGAGAATCTCTTCATGAGTCTTTTGGCCACTTATATGTGTTCTTTGGAAAAATGTCTATGCATGTTTTCTGCCCATTTTTTACTGGATTATTTTTCTTGGGTGTTGAGTTTTATAAGTTCTTGATATAATTTAGATACTAAACCTTTATCAGATATGTCATTTGCAAATATCTTCTCCCATTCCATAAGTTGCCTTTTAGTTTTGTTGATGGCTTCCTTTGCAGTGCAGAAACATTTTATTTTGATTAAGTCCAAATGGTTTATTTTTGCTTTTGTTTTCCTTGCCTTAGGAGACCAATCTAGTAAGAAGTTGATCTGGCTGATGTTAAAGAGGTTACTACCTGTTTTCTTGTCTAGGATTTTAATGGTTTATACTGTCTCACATTAAGGTCTGGATAGGAACATGCAGAAGAATGAAAGGGACCACTTTCTTATACTCAAAAATAAATTAAAAATGGATTAAATACCTTTAATCCATTTTTAGTTAATTTTTGTATATGATATAAGGTAAGGGTCCAACTTCATTCTTTTGCATGTGGGTATCCAATTTTCCTAGCACCATAAAAAGGACTCTCCATTTCCCATTGAATGGTCTTGGTACTATATATATGAGGATTTATTTATGGGATCTTTATTCCCTCAGTTATATGTTTGTTTTATGCCAGTTCTGAACTCTTGCTTAGTGGATAACTTTGTAGTAAGTTTTGGTTGTTTGAGGTACCTTGAAATTCCAGGGTACATGAGACCTTGAAGTAAATTTAATTACCTTATGGTTCCAAATTTACTTAGAGATTTTTGTGGACAATAGCTAAACTGCCCATCTCAGTGGGTCAGGAAGATCCAAGGGGTACTGCTAAGTACTGTGGGGTGGGGGGATGGGGCGGCAGCAGCTTCACAAAGGCAGAAATCCTGGAACTGGGGAAGAGCACTGCTTAACTGTTACTAACTATAAATACTAAGAAATCCTGGGTAGGAGGATATTCCATACCCTCTCCTCATTCTTCTCTTTTTATAGACATGAGGCAATTCATACCCACAATCATTTCCGATTGCTCTCCCTTTCCTAGCTTCTGTAATGGAAGGAGGAATTTATTTAGGTATGGGAGTTTATCTAGCTTTATCATAGATTATATTACGGTTTTAAGTTTTTCTTAACTATTTTATGATGTGGGTTGGTTTCTTGGAATTGTTGTATTTTTGTTTAATTCCCCCGACCACTAGAGAATAATTCGGGAATACAAAATATTTCACAGATTGCCACACATTGGATGTCTTGCCCATAGCAGATATTGTTAATCAGATAAATCACTTCTCCCAGCTGAGACCTAGTATTACTTGAAATATCCTCCTTAGAATAATGCTAAGCACCAGCTCCCTTTGAATTGAAATTGGCTACAGAGAGAAAACTTATTGTTGCTCAGATATAAAGTTAATCATTAATCTTTTGTTCCTGTATATGTGTATGTAAATTATATCTGGAAAGATACAAAAGAACCTATTAATATAAATTCCTCCAGGGAAAGGAACTGAGAATAGAGATAGGAACAGGAAAGCGATGTTTCACTCTATAGTGTTTTATACCTGAATTTTGAACCGTGGTGATTGTTTTAATTATTCAGAATTAAATACAATAATATTGAAAAGTGTTGAAAACTATTTCTTTCTAATTCTGATACATTTTATGCCTTTCCTATACAATGTTGAAGAGTAGTGGTCAAAGTGGACATTTTTGTCTTACGTGGTGCTGAAAATGTTCTGTATAAGTTTTACACAGTATTTTTACATAGGATTATAATTTGGAAAAAAAATTCTATCATCTCTAATGGTATCCATTTGGAAATTTTCAAAATGCTTAATTATTGCTAAGTGTAAACTGATAATTGGGTCAAGTACCAACAGGCATTACCTCCATTTTCTTGGGGGGAAATATATTAACAGCCCCAATTTGTTCATTTAATTACTTTTACATAAAGAGGAGGGAAGATAATTTGGTATTGAAAAAATTAAACAGCTAAGAGAACAAGTCAATGATGACTTTAGATGAAATTTTGATGTCTCTGTATCCAGCTCATTTCATTGCCTCTTCAAAGTGGGTACTGCCATCCTAACTTCTCAGGTATGGCTTCTCTATCTCTGGTAAATGGATGTGTAAGGTCACATTCTTTCTGAAGGCCTAGCTGGGAAGAAACAAATATGGCTGAAGACTGTGGCCTCTGCCATATTTTACCAAATATCTAATATAACAGAGCATTGCATTAACGCACAAAGTGTTTTTTCAATGCTGAATAAAGTAGTGCTTTCTCATTGGCTATTACTGTTTGTGGGCATCTTCCCCAAGATTTTTGTGGAGGAGATCTCAGGGTTTGGGTATAATACTCATTCCAGATTCTTAACAGTTAACTCTAATTGCATCAAGAAAATAAATCATAGGAAATAATTTTTTTGGAAAAAAATACTTCTTTTGGTGTTTTTACTTATTAAACTAAATGTTAGAGAATTACAAAACAAACAAAGAAAAAAAAAACAACAACAACCACTGAGGAATGCTTTTGGGAAACAGTTCTTAGAAACTATCATAATATTTCTTTTTGGGTTCCTGAGAGCTTGCAGGACACTAGAGATAGAGAAATACAGAGAAATATTTGTGGAGCCAGCTGGCAGGAAATATCGGTGTCTGTGAACCAAGAGAGAATTCACATTCTTCTAGTCAGCCCTGGGCTGTAAGAGTAAATGGAAAGAGAAAATGCAATGTTTTATAAATTTATGAAATGAATACAAAAGGGAAAAAAAAGATATTTGGAAAACCTGGGAAACAACATATTGTCGTAGTTGTTACATGACCCAGTTATGAATGTCTCTCTGCAAGAGATGAGAGAGATGATATGAGAGGGAGCTCCCATCACTGGGTCCCAGACATGTATGGAAGACTTAGTATTACAATTCACCTCTTGATCATGACTTTCTGCCTATTGAGTTTTTTAATAAGAGTTTTCTTTTTAATTTTTTTAATGTTTATTTTTGAGAGACAGCAAGTGAGCAGGGGAGGAGCAGAAGGAGAAAGAGACACAGAAACAGAAATAGGCTCCAGGTTCTGAGCTGTCAGCACAGAGCCTGATGCAGGGCTTGAACTCATGAACTGTACCGTGAGCTCATGACCTCAGCTGAAGTCAGATGCTCAACTGTCTGAGCCACCCATGTGCCCCTAATTGAGTTTTTTTTGAAGATTTTATCTTTTTAATATTTATTTATTTTTGAGAGAGAGAACAAGCACGCATGCAAGTGGGTGAGGGGCAGAGAGAGAGGGAGACACAGAATCCGAAGCAGGCTCCAGCAGAGAGCCTGATGCCAGCCTTGAACTCATGAACTGTGAGATCATGCATGACCTGAGCCGAAGTTGGACACTTAACCAACTGAGCCACCCAGGTACCCCTTTTAAATTAAACTTATTTTAAAATAATTTTAGATTCATATACAGTTATAGAATAATATCAGTGGATCATTTGTACCCTTTACCTAGTTTCCAGCAATGAAAACATCTTGTAAAAGTAGTCCAGTATATTGCAACCAGGATGTTGAAATTGATATAGTCAGTATTCAGAGCATTTCCATCATCACAAGTATCCGTCGTATTGCCCTTTTATGGCCACCTTTGTCCCTTCTTACTCCCACCCCATTTTTAACTCACGGCAATCACTAAACTGTTCCCCATTTCTATAATTTTGTGACTTCAAGTTGATATTCATATATGTATATCTCCTTCCAATTCGTACATGTATATCTCTTCATAAAATATGTAATGTTTTGGAATTTTTTTTTTCACTTAGCATAATTTTTTGGTGATTCCTCCAGGCAATTACATGTTTAAATAGTTCATTTTTATTGCTGGGTAAGTATTTTGTGGATGGATATACTACCTTTAGTTTAACCATTCAACTGTTGTAGGACATCTGGGGCATTTCTAATCTTGGGCTATTAAAAATAAAGCTACCATAAACATTCAGATACAGGTTTTGTGTAACCACAAGTTTTCATATTTGTAAGATAAATGCCAAGGAGGGAGCTTGCTGGGCTGCGTGGTTGTTGCATGTTTAATTTTATAAGTAACTGCCAAACTGTTTTCGAGAGTGGCTGTACCGTGTTTTATTACAACCCTATCCTTGCCTGCATTTGGTGTTGTCACTATTTTTTTTTTTTTAACTTTAGCTGTTCTGAGAGGTGTATATAGTGATATCTCAATTTGGTTTTCATTTTCGTTTCTTTAATGATTAGTGATGTTGAATATCTTTTCATGTGCTTATTATCTTTCTCAGTGTAATGTGTCTTCATATCCTTTGCCCTAATTGTGTCATTGTATTTTTGGTTTGGTTTTGTATTTACTGTACAGTTTTGAGAGTTCTTTATATATTCTAGATACACATCCTTTGTTGGTTATATGGGTTGCAAATATTTCCCCCCACCCTTTAGTTTACCTTTTCATCGTACTAATAGGGTCTTTTATAGATTAAAAGTTTTTAATTATGATGAAGTGCAACTTTACTTTTATGGGTCGTGCTTTTGGTTTCAAGTAAAAGAATTTTTGTATCATCTTAGATCCCAGAGTTTCTCCTTTTCTTCCTAACAGTCTTAAATTTTTTTTTTTTAATGTTTACTTTTGAGAGAGAGGGAGGGAGAACAAGCAGGGGAGCAGCAGAGACAGGGAGACAGAGTCTGCAGCAGCCTCCAGGCTCCAAGGTATCAGCATACAGCCCGACATGCGGCTCGAACTCACGAACCTTACTGTGAGATCACGAGCTGAGCCAAATTTGGACACCTAACCGACTGAGCCACCCAGGTGCCCCTTTCCTAAGTCTTAGAGTTTTAGGTTTCAATATAAATCTATGCTTCATTTTGAGTTAACTTTTATAAGGTATCAGGTCATTTAAGGTGACCTGTTTTGCCTATGTTTGTCCACTCAGTCCAGCACCATGTGTTAAAAAGTCCACCTTTTCTCCTTCAAATTGCTTTTGTGCTTTTTTTCAAAAACAGGCCTCTTTGTGTAGGAATATTTCTGGGTTCTCTGTTCTTTTCTACTGATCTATGTGTCTGTGCCTCTGAGAATACCACACGATGTTACTCCTATAGTTCTAAAATAAGTCTTGAAATTGTGTAGACTGGCCCCCTTCATTTTATTGTTGTTTTCAAAATTATTTTAACCATTCTAGTTTCTGAGCCTTACCATATAAGTTTTAGGATAATTTTGTGTGTGTGTAGAAAACAAAATTTGTTGGTAATTTGATAGAGTTGTACCAAATCTGTATGTAAACATTTGATGATGTTTTCATCAGTGTTTTGTAGTTTTTAGCACACAAGTCCTGAAGGTGTTTTGTTAGACTTGCATCTAAGTATTTCATATTTTTTTGGGATTTTAAATGGCATTATAATTTTTAAACTTCAATGTCCACATGTTCAGTGTTAGTATTTCTGTATACTGTTGATTTTGTATAGGTATCTGTATTCTGGGATCTTAGTGAAATCACTTATTATTTATAGAAGTTTTTTGTAGATCCCTGGGGATTTTGTATGTAGATAGTCATGTCATCTGCTAATTAAAAAGTTCTTCCTTTCCAACTTGTGTGCCTTTCATTTCCTTTTCTTGTTCTATTGCACTGGCTAGAAATTTAAGCACTAAATTGAACAAGTATGGTGAGAGTAGGTATCCTTGCCTTTTTCCCAGTCTTAGGGGGTAAGCATTCCGTCTATCAACATTAGATATAATGTTAGTTTTAGTTTTGTTTTTTTTTTTAAGATGGTCTTTATGAAGTTGAGGATATTATCTCAAATTCTTATTTTTCTGAGAGATTTTATCAGGAGCAGGTATTATCAGATGCCTTTTCTGCATTGGTTGATACTATCATGTGGTATTTTTTCCTCTTTAGTCTATTAGTGGGGATTAAATTGATTGAGATTTGAATAATTGAACCAACTTTGCATCCTTGGAAGAACACTGCTTGGTCCTTCTGTATATTGCTGAATCGGATTTACTAATACTTTCTTAAGGATTTTTTTTTTTATGTATATTCATGAGTTGTGAGTCTAAGTTTTCTCTTGAACTGTCCTTGTGTGTTTTGATATCAAAGTAATACTAACTTCATAAAATGAATTGGGAAGTATTCTCTCCTTTTGATTATGGAACAAAGTGTCTAGAACTGGTATTAATTATTCTTTAAATATTTGATAGAAGTTTTCAATAAAACCAGTTGATCCTGGAGATTTCTTTTTTGGGAGATTTATTTTTTTAAGTTTATTTATTTATTTTGAGAGAGAGAGAGGGAGTGGGCAGGGGAGGGGCATAGAGAACCCCAAGCAGGCTGCACACTGATAGCATGGAGCCTGATGTGGAGTTGATCCCACGAACTGTGATATCATGACCTGAGCTGAAATCATGAGTTGGACACTTAATTGACTGAGTCACCCAGGTGCCCCTCATTTTTGGGAGATGTCTAATGACAAATTTGATTTCCTGAATGGTCATAGAGCTATTAAAATAATCTGTTTAATATAAGGTGAGTTGTGGTAGCTTATGTTTTTCAAGGAATTGGTCCATTTTTCTGTCAAATTAACACGTGTAGAGGTGGTGTTGAGGTGCTTCATTGCAGCCTTGCAAGAGTGATGTCTAAGCTCAGCTTTTGTTGCCGAAAGTAGGAGTAGGGCTACAGGTGTTTCTGTGGTGTGTGGCCGCCAGAGTAGAGCAGTTATTGGTTAAAAGGTTTTCATCTTGTTCTGCTGTTCCTTTCTTGATCCTTAACTAAAGAGAGTAGGTTTTTTGTTGGGGTCTACAGGTTGCCTGGCTTCTTTAGCTCCAAGTGTAGGCTACATGAAGCAAAACAAATAATAAAAATAAAACTTCCCCCAAACCAAAAACCAAGCCAAACAAGCAAAACAAATGAGAAAAAACCACCTTGCTGTTCTTTGTGTCCTGAGGTCCCTAGGCAGTCTACATTCTCATTTCCATTTTTAGAGTGTTTGTCTTGTTTTATATATAATGTTCAGGGATTTTAGTTGTTTTTAGTGAGAGGAATAGGGAAAAGTGTATCTATTCCATATTGCTACCAGCAGAGGTCCATGATAAGGTGTTTTGTTTTTAAATTTTTAAGTGTTTATATTTTAAGTGGAGGAGGGGCAGAGAGAGAGGGAGACACAGACTCTGAAGCAGGCTCCAGGCTCCAAGCTGTCAGCACAGAGACCATCGCTGGGCTTGAATTCACGAGCCGTGAGATCATGACCTGAGCTGAAGTTGGATGCTCAACCGACTGAGCCGCCCAGGTGCACCAGTCTGTAATATGTTTTTATTACTGTTTTTTTTATTTTGGGTAGAGCACAAGTTGGGGAGGGGGGGTGGAGAGATAGCGAGGGAGAATCTTAAGCAGGCTCCACGCTCACTGCAGAGCCTGATATGGGGCTTGGTCCCACTACCCTGGAATCATGACCTGAACCAAAACCAAGAGTTGGACAATCAACTGATTGAACCAACCAGGTGTCCCTCCATGATATATTTTTAAAGTATATACAGTAATATTAGTAGTATGTATGATATTTGCCCATTTTTGTGTAAAAACTAAAAAATAGAATTACCATATTATACAAGGGATGTATATTGTATACAGAGATGTAAATATATATAATGTAAATGAAACGTAAACATCTCTGAAATATACTATGTAAATGAAACAAAATTGCTCTTTTGAAGTGCAGGTGAGATAAAGTTGGTGCTTTTATTTTCTATTTTTAAACTTCTGTATTTTTTTCCTTATAAGCTACCTTTTTTATTCTTTCATTTTTTTTCAAATTAATTAAATCTTAGTTGGACAATTTTATATTGAAGACTTCATGCCTTGGTTACAAAAATCTTAGTTTGTAGTCATGTTGTTCTGACTGCCTTCTCCCTCTGTAGAAAAATGCTTTCAATCTGTCTTAGGTAGTCCTTAATACAAACTTGTTCTCATGGATTGAAGGGCTTCAATTTTGTCTGCTCTTTTATGCTCTTCAATTTCATCTGTTTTCTCAGCAACTTGAATGATGTCTGTAATTATCAGAGCAACTTTAATATCTTTCTTAGATACAAGGTTTTACTAATGTGCATAATTGTGCATCTGTGGACAAAACATACAGTTTGTGCATATATTCCTTCTGCTTGAAAATTGATGTCATTATTTTTTTTCAACGTTTATTTATTTATTTATTTATTTTTGGGACAGAGAGAGACAGAGCATGAACGGGGGAGGGGCAGAGAGAGAGGGAGACACAGAATCGGAAACAGGCTCCAGGCTCTGAGCCATCAGCCCAGAGCCTGACGCGGGGCTCCAACTCACAGACCGCGAGATCGTGACCTGGCTGAAGTGGGACGCTTAATCGACTGCGCCACCCAGGCGCCCCAAAATTGATGTCATTCTTAAAGTCTTCAACATTATTGGGTAATGAGCTCATAGCTGACAACTCACTGTATTTGATCTTGATAGTCAGCTGTGATATTAGACATCCACCCAGCTTCCTTCTGGATATTAGTTTGTTAATTAATTGGCTAGGAAATACTCTAGGTTGTTTTATATCTAATACAACCTGAGTTTGTTCATTGGTCTCAGTGGCAGTATTTCCTATGACTTAAACATTCCATAGATCCATGGAGCTCATTAATTAAGAGCTTTTAAAAAAAATTTTTTTTAACGGTTATTTTTGAGAGACAGAGATAAAGCACAAGCGGGGGAGGAGCAGAGAGAGAGGGAGACACAGAATCTGAAGTAGGCTCCAGGCTCTGAGCTGTCAGCACAGAGCCCAATGCAGGGCTCGAAACCCAGGAGCCGTGAGATCATGACCTGAGCTGAAGTTGAACACTTAAACAACTGAGCCACCCAGGTGCCCTTACTTTTGTTTTCAAACCTATTTCAGTTAGTTTTTTTGGACCATCATGAATGTGGAAATTACTGGGTATGTATTTGCAATAAGTTTTTAAAAATTATTATTAGATACAGGAGACTTAAAAAGGACACTGCTTAACAGTTCCTAATGGGAGATCAGTGGTTTTGTTGCAACCAGCATTTAAAAATACCTGAGTAAGACCATAATCCCACATTCATGGTGATGTCTAAGGAAATATAAGTAGATCTGAGAAAGGATCCATTGACACATACTTGATAACCAGGTCAGAATCTTAGCCATCACCTGTAGTATTTCCTGGAGTCCAGGTTATTTGTTCTTTGATGTGAGCTTGAGGAGATATCCTAGAACAGAGAATGCTGTCAGAGCATCCTCTACAGGCTTGAGAAGTGCCTAAGCGAATGTAAATGGAATAATACCAGACCCTGCCAACACCACACACACACACACACACACACACACACACACACACACACACACACACACCATTTTGGAATCAAACCAGTCTAGTTTATGCCTTCCGTGGAGAGGGTGGTGTAATTTTCCTTAGGAGGAAGTCTACTAGCAGTAGCAGTTTGGGTAACTTGGCCTTGCCAGTCACTACTGTTTATTCTTCTGACAAGATCCTCCATAGACGAAGAGACCAGTCGCCTCTGTTCATTTATTTTCTTGCGGTGGCAAAATAGTATCATTAAAAAAAGAGCTTACCTTTCTCCTTTCAGCCTCTGCTTATCCTTGGGGGCTTTTCTTAGTTCCACAGTCTCTTCCATGAGCTTCTATCTGTAACTGCCTGGTTTTTCCCTAGTAATTAAACCACTTGACATGAGGAGCTGATGAATAGGTAACCCCACTTGTAGAGAGTCAGACACCAACGAGAAGACCCATAAGCTGTGGACCTACTCCACTTGCACATCTCTTTCAGTATAATGTTTCATACAAACAATGTTTCTGTGTTTTTATTCATAAAATAAAGATACTTCCATTTTCAAAAAAAAAAAAACCTTGGAAAGGAATCCTATTTTTTAAAGATTTTTTTTGAGAGAGAGAGAGGGCATGTGCGACTGGGGAGGGGGAGAGAGAGAGGACGACAGACCATCCCCAGTAGGCTCCACGCTGTCAGCCCAGAGCCTGAAGTGTGGGGCTCAATCTCGTGAACCGTGAGATCATGACCTGAGCCAAAATCAAGAGCCAGGTACTTAATTGACTGAGTCACCCAGGTGCCCTGAAGAATCTGTCTTTTAAAGAAATATTTATTGGTATGAGTTTGTAAATAACCAAGTTTATGTTCTATGCCTATAAAATTGATATCTGTTTTCTTTAAACTACTGGTATGTGCCATGTGATATATGTGATTTTTTCATATTACATCAAGCTTGAATTCTCAATTTGATTTATTACTGTCCATTTCCAGTAGTTTGTTTAGATTTTCATATTTATAGCTAGCTGTGTTCAGTTCATACCTTGTTTTGTGAAAACTTTATCAATTTTCAGGATTTTGGTGTTCATTACCTTATAGAGTTATCTTGGATAACTTTCCTCTCTATCCATGCCTTGGAATACCTGATAATATGAAATCTTTAAAGAATAATTTGGAAACCCCTCTCGGACTGTGACCCTCATTGCTGTGTGTAGTCTTCAACAATTTTGTTTCCTCTTTTGTTCTGTTTAGGCTCTCTACTTCTTACCGTGTTAATTTTAGTGTTAGCTTTTCTGTTATTTTAGTACTTGATCTATTTTATAGAAAATGTCTTTTAGTGACATTTTTTATTTTATTACAAAATTGTGGTAGTGATTCACTACAACTTAATCATCGTAACCATTATGATACTTTTCTAATGTTGACATCTTATTAGTTTTTCTATTTTTAGGACTTCTTAAGCAACTGTATTTAGAATTTACTCATTAACTCACTTAGTTCTGTATTATTCCCTTACATTTTTGGGGGTTGCTTTTTCTCACCTTCTGAACTCTTAGCTAATTTGCATTTCAGAAAATGAGGTTTTAGTGAACATCATTGTGGAAAAATAATTTCATATTTTCGAAAAATGCTCATTCCTTCTGGGAACCTTGGATTCAATTAAGAGAAGATTGAGTAAATAAGATGTGGTCAGACCTGCTGTGCTCGGTTCCTCTCTGCCTTGTAATGTAGGAGTTTCTAGTTTATGCCCTGACTGGGCATAACATGGTTATAATATGACCACACATGTGTCATACATGGTTATTAGATCGAACTTACGGAAAGGACAGTGAGATGTTGTGAGTGACATAGTCAGAAACTATACCGGAACTAGATAATAGTTCCAGGTAGCAGAGCTTTGTAAAAGTGTTTCAAGGTAGCATGGTCAAGGGTTCTTGTGTTCTGGCAGGACTGTATTCTGGGAAGGTAGAATACCTGAAGAGCCATGACCATAGTACTTCTCCCATGAGGAAACTGGAATGATCAAAGAAACATGGCTCTTCAGCTTTCCCATCCTGACACATTTTGATATCCTTTGTTGCAGTGTATCTTTGAACTAATTACAAGTCATGGATTTATGCAACAGAGTGATCATCTTCACCAAGCTTCAAGCCCAGTCCTCTGCGAGATTATTTCAAATGAGTTCTTCAGTGAACAGTGTTAATTTTCAAGAATGCAAAATCATGACTCTCAGGCAAATATAAAATGAGCCTATGTCAAAGATTTTAACTCCTTAATTAATGAGGGGATCAGTAAATGTGACTGGTTCAGAGTATTTAAGAAGCAAGAGTGTTAATAGGCAATTTAACAAAGAAATGTTAAGACACCATTGCTAAGTTAGTATAAACTGATGTCTAACAGACCGTAAATTTGTGGGGGTAATCTGTTTAATAGAAATTATTTGCATTACTGAAAATATGTTAGTCTTAAACAATGAGATGAACTAAGTATATTCTCCTAAATAATCCTTGAATCTTTGCCCTTATATGATATTAGAAGGATGTGAGGCCCACCTTATTTTCAAGTTTTAGACAGTTTTCCTGATAACGAAAAGCCTCTTAAACAGATCGATGATTGATCTTACCATTTCTAGCTCTAGAAAGATGATTGCAGGTAAGAGTATGTTTCCTTCAAAAGTCAGATATCATTTCAACCCATTTGGTGAGAAACATTCTTTTTCAATTTTTACCAAGCCATGTGGAAAATTATTTAGGCAACTAAGCAAGGAAGATCCTGAGGAGAAATAGATGAATCAATTTTTACTGGAGCAAAAGAAGAGTTTTGATGCAACCATGGCCTGAGGACTTACAGATATGCTAAGGTGGACCAGACCAGAGGACCTTGTGTGTGTGTGTGTGTGGGAGGGGTGTGTGTGGGGGGTTGTGTGTGGGTGTGTATGTTTTACTAAGTGTTAGAGTAGTTCTCTTAACTTTTGTTCATGCCAAGTATCCCCTCGGGGAGGAGGTTTGTGAAAACACAGATTCTGGCCCCCATCCCCAGCTGATGTGTGTGGTGCTCCTGGCCAGAATCAGCCTCACCTGGGAACTTCGAGAAAGGCAATTTCTCAGGCCCTACCTTCCATAGAAACTTTGGGGTTGGGGCCCAAGATGTTTGCCAGCCCTCAGGGTGATTCTGATGCATGCTCAAGCAGCTGAGAGCTGCTCCAATAGAGTAAGTCACGGGATTGTGAACACTTCATATTAAGAAATGTCAGGGATCACTGAGAAGTGTGGAAATGCTAGTGCTAAGCATGTTATAGTTTCTGCATCGGTTAACTTCTCATAACAAAACTATTGAGAAGATACTATCATAGTTTACGTTGATCGATGAATGAAGTGGGTCAGAGAGAGGTGAAGTCATCAACACAGTATTGCATATAGAGAAATGGGGAAGCCAGGATCTGCCCCCAAAGTCTGTTTTTCCCCCATTTCAAATTTGCTTTAATGCATACTACATTTAAATACTTTATAATTTATGTATCTTTTTAAAAAATGTTTATTTTGAAGAGTGCTCACACTAGCAGGGGGAGGGGCAGATAGAGGGAGAGGGAGAACCCAAAGCAGGCTCCACCCTGTCAGTGTAGAGCCCACAGGGGGTGGGGGGTGGCGGGCTCTATCCCACAAACTGTGAGATCATGACCTGAGCCGAAACCAAGAGTCAGACACTTAACTGACCATTCCACCCAGGTGCCACCATAATTTTTGTATCTGTCTTAATCATTCTTTCTAACACTATCTGTGACATATTATTTGGTGACTGTACCACCCACGCACGGGACCTCAATAGCACATTGGACTCCAGTTCTCTAACCTCATCTCCCTGATATTCTTTTAGCTTTTATCAGTCACTCATGCCCATGGTGATCCTGTAGAATTTAGTATTACCAGTAACTGCACCCTCTTTGCTATCTCAGCTCTAAATTTACTGTAATCTGGTGGCTACCTTCCACTTTTCCAGGTCACTCCTATAGTGACCTCCCAAAATTTGACCACAGAGCAGCCTACAGTCTTCTTATTTTATTGACTTTTCATGGTTATAACCATTGAGTCCTTAATTACCTTTTCTCCTACACCTCAGTCCCCTTGTCTTTCTTCCCTCCATTGTATTCATCTGGTTAAACCCAACCTTGGTTCAATATAACCTATAACTCATTTCATAGGTACACGTAGGCTGCTGAAGCTGGTGGGGGAAATGACCATGCTGACTGGTCATGTTAATACCATGATCTCTAACCTCAGTGCTGTCCAGCAGTCATGCCCCATTTCCTTGGTCCAGTGCTCACCAAATTTATCTGCACATTGACATCAACTGTGAAGCTTCAAAAAAAATACTCATGCCTGTGTCCCACTCCCAACAATTGCGATTTAACTGGTCTGGGATATAGCCTGGGCTAAATTTTTGAAAGATACCTGTGATCTTGTCCATTTATTCTCCAGCTGTCCTAGATGACGTGTTCGATTTCTTCCTTCACATCTCAGACTCCTCCTTAATTATCCTCCCTCTCAGCTTGCTTCATTTCTCACTGAGAAAATAGAAACTAACAGAAGAGAATTTCTATATACTCTGGTTGTGTGTCTAAAAACTTATAGTTATCTGGGCCCATTTATTCTGTTATCCCCAGCTGGTATCATGGATGGGTTGCTCATGTGTCTTACAAATTAGCTTCCATCAACTTTTCCCTGCTCGAAAGCATCACTTCAGCAAAATACTGGTTCTCTTTTCCTACTTGAAATTAAGGACAAAGACTTCATTGTTTTTGTTTACTATGCTCCTCCAAGGCTAAAAACAGACCTTTGCAGTAGTCAACATTCAAGAAATACTGAGTGGAAACAACTTTATCACTATTTGTTGGGCTGGTTATTTATTGTTTGGTCCTAAATCCATCTGTGACCCTTTTTTTTTTTTTTTTTTTTTTTCCTTATCTAAGCACAACAAAGCTGGCTTTTAGAGGCTGTTTTTCCTGAGATTACTGGCTCACTGGCTTCCTGCTGGGCTCGGTGTAATGTTAAGTGGGAATGTGGGGGCATGTCTTTCCAGCTGCGCTCTGCAGTAGCCATATCTCTTCCTGATCCCCACTTCTTCCACACATTCCTCCTCCTCCACTGCTGCCCTTCTTACTGGGATCTGTAATGGGATTTTTTCTTTCTCTGCTTCAGTTTTAGGAGTGGCCACGAATCCCCACTGTTGATCCTCCCAATGTGTCAACATCCTTGTTGGCTCCTTTATTGTTACTCCTGCCTCTAGCACTGGTGCCTTCCTTAAGGTTCCTTTGTATGACCCTTGGGAGAGAATTAAATCTCTTATCAGGACCTCCATTGCTTTAGTCAGTTAGGCTTTTGTTTTAAAAGTCAGTGTCAACCTGGATAAATTTTGAGGGATTTGCTGAGCGAAAAGAGCCAATCTTCAAAGGTTACATACTGTATGATTCCATTTATATAATATTCTTAAAATGACAAAATTATAAAAATGGAGAACAGGTTTGTGATTGCCAGTAGTTAGGGATGATTGATGGGGGGGGGGGGCGGAGTGAGATGGAGTTGGTGTGGCCGTAAAAGGGCAATAAAAGGGATCCTTGTGGGGATGGAAGTGTTCTGGATCTTGTGGATCTCAATGGCAATATCCTAGTAATGAGAGTGTACTAAAATTTTGCAAGATGCTACCACTGGGGAAAACTGGATAAAAAAGTGCATGAGATCTCTCTGCATTATTTCTGAAAACTGTATGTGAATCCACAGTCATCTTAAAAGTTTAATTAAAAATATATGCGCACATGGAAAAGGTTAGTTTTTCAAAATTCTATTTGCTTTACCTGCGATATATATGAAAAGCCTTCCTTTTGAGATCGTGGTTCCATGTTGGAACCATCACTATTCACCTGTATTGGGGGTTCCTAACTGGCCCTCCCAGGCACAAGCAATGTATGAAGCTCCAAAGCCCTCACCTGTGTAATCCTAAATCCAGGATGACAAAGGCATTATTATCCTCTGGGTAACTTCTAAGTGCCATCTACTACACAAAGGATTTCACATATTAATGTATGTGATTTATTTAGCACTCAAAAAGCTTCCATAAGGAAAATGTAGTTGTTACTCCCATTGTTTTATTGTGGTGAAATACACATAACAAAATTTACTACTTTTAACTGTTTTTCAGTGCACAGTTCAGTGGCACTAATTACACTCATGTTGACGTACAGCCATCAGTACTATCTACCTTGAGAAGTTTTTCATCTTTCCCAAGCTGAAACTCCCCCTCCCTCCCAGCCCTTGGCAACCATAATTCTACCTCTGTCTCTAAGAATTTTACTACTCGAGTTATCTCCTACAAGTGGAATAATACAATACTAGTCCTTTGGGGTCTGGCTTGTTTCACTTGGTATAATGTTGTCGAACAAGAAAGAACTGAAAATTAAAGCAAGTAGGCATTTATTTGGGCAATTAGAATTGCAACTTGGGAGACACAGATTCAGGTAGAAACCTGAATTGTGTTCTGAGGAAGACAAATAGAGGGCAGAGTTATATAGGCAAGTCACTATGGGTGTAGTTCTCATGAACAGGGATTGATTGAAGCTAGGTTAATTATGATTGGTTGAGGTAATACACAAAGGATTGAAACTTGTTTAGATGCACTGACCTCTTTCAAAGTGAAAAATGCCATTTGCAGCAACGTGGATGGAACTGGAAGGTATTATGCTGAGTGAAGTAAGTCAGAGAAGGACAGATAGATGTTTTCACTCATGTGGATCTTGAGAATCTTAACAGAAGCTCATGGGGGAAGGGAAGGAGAAAAATAGTTATAAACAGGGAGGGAGGTAAATCACAAGAGACTCTTAAATACAGAGAGAAAACTGAGGGTGGATGGGGGAAGGGTGGAGGAGAGGGGAAAGTGGATGATGGGCATTGAGAAGGGCACTTGTTGGGATGAGCACTGGGGGTTGTCTGTAAGCCAATTTGCCAGTAAATTAAAAAAAGTGTGGAAGATTCAGGTGTCATGATGAAGAGGAAGTGAAGTCTCAGGCTGAGGGCTTGCAGCTGGCTGAAAGGTTTAAAAAAAAAAAACTCATGGTTTCTCATGTGTACATTCTTCTACCCTATGGCCTCCTAACCCTATTCTAAAAAGAGACTCTCTTAGCTAGGCTTGCTTGCTCCATTTTGAAACATCTTTTTACAGTGTCTTCAGTGCTGATCCATGTTGTGGCATATGTCAGCATCTCCTCCCTTTTTAAGGCTGAATAATATTCCATTTGGTGTATGTATGTCCATGTCTCTGTGTGCATCTACACACCACATTTTATTTTTCCATCTGTTGATGGACATCATGGTTTCTTCCATATTTTAGTTACCGTGAATCATGCTGCTGTGAACATGGGTATATAAATATGAGTCCTCGTTTTCAGTTGTTTTATGTATATAGTCACAGGTGGAATTACTGGATCATATGGTAATTCTATGTTTAATATTTTTTATGTTTATTTTGAGAGAGAAAGCGAGAGAGAGAGAGAGAGTGTGAGTGGGGGGAGAGAGACAGAGGGAGTGTGAATGGGGGAGGGGAAGAGAGAGAATACCAAACAAGTTTGCACTGCCAGTGCAGATCCTGATGTGGGGCTCCATCTCATGAACTGTAAAATCATGACCTGAGCCGAAATCAAGAGTCAGATGCTTAACTGCCTGAGTCTCCCAGGTGCCCCTCTGTTTGATTTTTTGAGGAACACCCATACTGCTTTCCATAGTGACTGCCATTATTCCTTCCATTTTTTGAATGAGGAAAATAAGACTTCGGTTAAATGATTTGCATAGTTTTGTCTCCGTGGCAAACACTAAAATCAGGGCTCTCATTTGTGCCTCTTGCTCCAAAGCCCCACTATAGCATATTAATAAGCTACCCTGGCAAATAGTCAAGGCGAAAAAGGGCAAACATTTTTTTGTTCAATTAGCTTTAAAAAACAAAATTAGTCACCCGACTTCTATGTGGAGATCTACGTGAGTGTACAATTCCACAGCTTCTTCCCTTGGAGCCTCTCTTCCCAAGCAAAGACTGGTACTTTTCTTGAGGATGCAAAGAAGCCCAGCTGTTTAAATATTTATATAACAGTATTGCAAAATGTATGCCCAGCCAGGAAGGCTTTTTTGCATGTAGACATAATTAAACAGGCAGATGAGCCCATGAAATATTTAAGGCTCCTGTGTAAAGTCTTTAAAGAACCCTTTCTAAACCAGTAAGAAGATGTTAGGGGAAGCGCCGTTCCCCTGTGTCGGAAAGACCTGGAAAATTCTGAATGTTCATGGAAAGAGCTGCTGTGGCCACATCAGCATGAATCTGAGTACACATTGACACCCAGAGGAGTAACCCTCAGAGAGTTGGCCTCTCGTTAGTAGGCCAGCAAAGAAACCTCCAGCCTCTACACCCCAGGGCCTGGTTTCATTTAGATTGCAAACAGCACTTTGCATGGGTTCCAGGGAAGTTGTTGAATGAAATCATACTTAAAATTCAGTTTAATAAGATCTCACTATTATGTCCTTTTTTGGTCAAATGCTTCCAGTGCCATTGGCTCCCTCCTGGATAATAAAGGGGTCATGTTAAAATTAATCACATACTTATTTTTTTGCTAAATGCTTTGCTGAAGACTCTGATGATTTGCATTCAATTTAAAAATAGATAATAAAAATTGCTTGAATAACAACAGAGCCCAGGATGCAGTAATAATAACAAAAATAGTCTGAATAATAATGATTACTATTATTGAACTCTTAAAATGTGCTTGGTTCCATGCTAGCTTCTTTTACCTAAGTTTCCATCTAGGTAAACTATTCTATCACCATGACATAGAAACTATTTTCACCCCAGTTTCTCTATGAGGAAACTGAGGCTCAAACTCACATAGAAAGTAGTTGAATTTTACCTGAGCTCTATAGGTCTAGAGAACAGTGATGATTAGGAAATGCCCCTTCTCTTTTGTGTTCTAGGAAATGGTTTACTACAAACACACACACCCTTTGTCTTATGACTTAGACGAGACTCACAGGCATCCTTCTTGTTTACCTGTCACAAGGCCAGACACAGATACTCCAGATTCTCATTCTTTGTCCTTATAGGGATTAGTTAGCTGTATTGTTTGTACCCATTGACCAGTATGGACAGAATACCTGCTATTGTGACTTGAACAAACTTAAACTTCATTCCTTCCCCCATGCCCTTAGAGTTTGATCTGCCCTCAGACTTAGGCAGCATACAGTTGCTCCCTAACCACCCTTCCCAGGAGTGGATTCTCAGGGTAAAACCCTCTGATCATCTGCCAGACCAGGCCACCTGCCACCTCCATCCACCCATCTCACTTCCCCACACTCAGTGCTTCCTGTCCCCCTTTGCTCCTTCCTGCATAAGAAAAACACTTTGCTACCTAAGCTCTGAGACATTTGTGGATCTCATGGTGTGTTCTTTCTCCCTAATGAATAGGCCCTCCGCACTATTGCAGTAGTTCCTCTTGCAATAATCCTTTGGAATAAAGTCTATCTTTACCTGAACCCAAATTTATTTTTATTTCATGAAAGTGTCATAATAAAAGTTAGTCTGAATCAAATATCAAACACAACACTGCATAGTAATTAAAACTCCGGAGAGCCTATGTAGACAGTTCTCATCCCCAAAATCTAGTTCCTCCAGAACACTCTGTGACTATATCACATTTGAGTTGCTTTCTCTCTTCTCCATTGCACTGTGAGCTCCTCAATGGCAGGCCCTTGGCTTTGAATCTACAGCCAGAGGAGAGTGTCTGCCAAAAAAGTGTTTGCTGAAAGAATGTGTAGTAAATGTCACTTTAAAAATATTTTTAATGTTTATTTTTGAGAGAGAGAAAGAGAGCATGAGTGGGGGAGGGGCAGAGAGAGAGAGAGAGAGAGAGAGAGAGAGAATTCGAAGCAGGCTCCAAGTTCTGAGCTGTCAGCACAGAGCCCGACGTGGGACTTGAACTCACAGACTGTGAGATCATGACCTGAGCTGAAGTCAGATGCTTAACTTACTGAGCCATCCAGGCACCCCTAGTAAATGTTATTTAGAGTTATTGACTGTGCTATGGTGAGGATTTCTTTCGTTGGTTCTCAGATCCATATTCCTGTAATAAGCCCTAGACCCCAAACGATCTGTCCTTAATTGTTTGTACAGTGTTGTTTAAGTCAGCCCTCAGAAATGCTCTCTGGATGCTGGTTAATTAGACCACAGCTACTAGATAAAGCAGGGTCCAGGATTGTGCCAATATGCTGCTATTGCTGCCGGCAAACCTAGCAGACCATTGTCACTGCTAGACCAGGAATCTGGACAGTCTAAAGAAATTCCTGTGATTCTGCACCTTCACAGGCGTTGGAAAATGCTGTTACCAACTGTCCTGCATAAAGAACTAAGTTTGGTGTTTCTTTCTCTTAGAGTGCAGACTCCCCTTCCTGCCTCTGGCCGGGGAACGCCTCAGCTGATGGCTTCATCCCCAATTTGACTCCAGTGCTCAGTGGTATAATACCACTGACCAGTGGACTAGAGAGGCCTAGGGAGGCACCTAAAGGCCATGAGTGTAGGGGGGCATCATGGCCAAAGACAATAACAAGGTATGTGGTCCTCAGCAGGGGGTGTGACATAACATCGGACAGCTTGGGGAGGCCTGGATTCACCTGAGTATGCCCTAGCACAGGAGGCCTGGTCAGCAGGTAGGATAAGGGGGCAGTGAGTCCTACTTTGAGGGAGGCAGGGGACACATCACCTTTTTGGTCTGCCTGTGCCCTGGGCATGTGTAAACCATATCTTATCCCCAAAAAACCTTCTTGGGGAGGGGCGGGGGAGGGAGGATACATTTCAGAGAGGAGAGAAGGACCTAATAGGGAATTAGGAAATTTGAACTTAGTTTATCAAAAGGAATTAGGAGATTTTAACTTAGTTTATATAAAAAAGAGAATGTTCTGAACTTTAAAGGAACTGTGACAACTTTAATCATATTCCAAACCCCACTTTTAGTCAGCTGCAGTGAGATCTTCACAAGAAAAGAACGTAGCTCACACTGTATACATCTGAGTAGCAGTCCCGAAATCTGACCTCAAGACGGTGTCTCTGGTTAGTATCACAAACGAGCAAGCGCTTAGGAGGAGGGTATGTCTTGAAGTGAGCAGAGGTGAACAGAGTCAGTGAAGCAAGGAAGGGAGGAAAGATCACTACAGGTGGATGGAGACGAAGCACAAGGTCTCTGAGGAGGAGGGCACAGGGCACATGTAAGAGGTAAGGAAGCCAGCGTGGTCCAGAGGGACAACAGACGTTGCTGAGTTGTGCCTCTGAGTGTGTGGGGTCGAGAACCGAGGATGTAGGGGCAAGGTGATGTCCGAACTCCTGGCAGAGAGCTGGAGTGCAGAAACTCCTGTTTACACTTGTCCGTGGTCGGACGTGTGAGTTCTCTTGGAAAGAGAAGTAAAAAAAGTGGATTTTGTGTACATTTAAATAGAGACAAATTCTAATTTTCCAGCTGATTTGATATTTCAGCTTGTTTTTCCTGGACGTGTCCATTGCTTTTTAATGTGATATTCATGCTGTATTGAGGAAAGTCATAGTATGTCCTGAGATTATCTCCAAAGTTAGGAACTGGGGACGTGAACCATGTGAACTACAGTCACTGTACCTACCATCCCTTAAGAGCCGAAATGAATCTTAAGGGGGCAAGGAGTGTGCAGGAAGTGGATCTCAGAGGTTGTGTTCCCTCTTTTCCCGTGTCAGCCTGCAAGTGTGAGAAAGTGTGGCCAAACAACTCTAAAAATGGTTTTTCACTCACTGTCCTATGTTGACTTTCACAAATTCCTGAACACTGGTGATTTTCTAATATGCCATCATCTCTTCTGATGATGGCATATTGCTTCTGATATGTTTCTTTCTGACCCACAAGCACTTCCTGGTGAGGGCCATCCTGGCCCTCAGGCCTCCAGCCCCGATCCTCTTTTCCCTCTGTCCATCACCAGCATCCTGTGCATTTCAGAGGGTAGGAGCCACAAGCTTCCCAAGGAGCTTCTCTCGGTGTGAGAAAGTGGTCAAAACTAGTCTATAGTATCACACATGGAGGATGCACAATTCACATGAGGACCCTGGCTTCACTGTCTAGAATTACTTGTTTGGATCAAGGAATGTTAATGAAAAGTTGGTCAGGGTTCCATTCTCTCTGCCTTTCCCACTTGCACACATGCCTATACATGCACACACATATACACATATGAACACATTGATAGAATGATTTGAAGAGGACTGTAATTGTTGGAAGCCTTGGTCTCTAGGAATGGCCACACCATCGTGGCCCTCATGGCCAGGTAGCTACAGGGTAGTCTGTCCAAATGGGGAAAGAGAAATTCGGGGAGACAAGCTTGGTGGTCGCGAACTGAGGGCTAGAAGGCAAAGTCCAGCTTCCTGTCTATAGTGAGCCTGTTACAAATTGTTGCTACAAAGTCCAGCCACAGGGAGAAAGAAGGTAAATTAAAGGACAAGTCTGAAGGTACTGCAGATGAAAATGGGGAGCAAAGGGTCAGCATGAAACAGGCAGCTGAACTGAGGTCTTGGAAGGACCTGGTGAGGTGTAAGGGACCCAGGCACTACCCAGGAGGTCTTGGAGAACCAGACATTGCCTCGGGGAGTTTAGCACACAGCTGCCAGTGGCTCTGGAAAAGAAGAGGCATTAGCAGGTATGGTAAAGGCAAGTAGGAGGGGTCACAGTTCCTTTCTGGTCTAAATCAAGTTTAGCATTCTCCCTCCCTTTGCTTTTCCCTATGGGGATTCTCTAAGCACAAAGCATTCTACTAACAATACACATTCACTTCTCAGCCTTCTGTGCTCAGTGGGACCTCCACAGCTTACAAAATTACAAAGAATTGAGAATATCCCCAAGCTTAATGGTCTGCGCTGCAATACCAGAATGAATGCCTGGAACAACTGATATCAAACAGTAGCCTTTCAGCCTGGAAGGAGGGGTTTTAACCAGGCAGAATGCAATGATAGCATTCTCCATCCATTTTTCAAGTTCCCAGCCAGTCAGTCCCATTTCAGAGCAAGAAGCACAATAATAAATAGTGAGCCTAAACAGGTTTACCCAGAGATCTTAATAAATAAAAGTTGGCTGCTTCAAAACATACCAGTGCAGGTTTGGAGTTTGTTATGACAGACTGTTTGTTTTCATGAAATATAAGATGTGCATTAGAGACTTGAGACTGCTGAAGCCAGCAGAGAATAACCGGGGTTTAGCAGGCAGATTTATAGAGATTCAAACCCCAGCCCTACCCTTTGTGAGCTGTGTGACTTTGGAAAAATCATTTAATCTGTTTGTTCCTCAGTGTATTGATTTGTAAAGTGGGTATGGTAATAATACTCCTATCTTAGAGTGGCTCTTAAAATGGCTCTGTCCCTCCTGTGTGAGGGACAAATCATACCTACAGAGAAACCTTATTCAAAGACTCCATCCTGCTGAAGGTCTTTCCAGCCAGAGATGGGGATTTGAGTGGGCAGGCTCTAAGCATGAAGTGGACATCAGGGTTGGAATGTTCTCTTGGCCATGCGAGAAAGAGTGCTGGAGGAAAAGCACACATTAGCTGTTGTTCTGCATGTGCCAATGGGGCTGGAAACTTGAAAGAAGGAACAAAAGAAGTACAGATGATTCTTGGGGAGAAGAGTTTGTATGTTAGGAGATAGAGTGCCATCATCCAGGGCCCATGAGTCTGGGGTAGGAGTGAGCTGAGACAGGGGTCAGTTTTGTATGATGAGCCAGAGTGTTGGAGCACTTTGTTCATTTTTGATCACCGTTAGAATTTAAGAAAGTCCTCGTGAAAATACCAGGCTGTCTCCCCTCTACTAAGAAGTTCCTGAGTCCCTGGAGTCAGAGCTCTGAAGGTAAAGCCGTGCCCTCGGGAAGCAGAAGTGGTGGGTGACATCAATCCGAGGGAGAGACCCCTCTCCTCATGTTTGAGGCAATTACCACAAGGACAGAGATCATTCCTGACTCCTCCTCTGGAGACACTCTTTAGAGGGCTGCAATGTGGAAGTTCTGGATTGCATTCACCTGAAGCCACTTATAGCTGAAAAATGGGAAGTTTCCAGTGAGCGTCTTCACCTGTGAATTACACGGTGTGCAGCCATTGCGTCAGCTTTGTTATTGTCCTTCAATCTGGAATGCTCTTCAGAGCGCCACAATAAATTAAAACAAAGCAACCCTTCATCCACAGTAAAACATTTCTTCCAAAATGGAAGCTGTACTGGCTGGTTAGTCAGTGCTTGAACAACAGTTTTGGGAACTGTGATTTTCCAAAGTCAGTTGACTAACTTTTGTGCCAAACTGGTATTCTTCATAATTAGCCTGATTGAGCAGAAGCTCACCTCCAGCTTTTAACACATGAAAAATGGTGCACTGTTATCTCTATTCCCCAGAAATGTTACCTCCTTCATTTTCCTCATTTTCTTTCCGCATTCCACTCTCCTGGTTCTGGGGTGGTTGTTTGTTGAATTGATGGAGTCCTAACTTCTGAGAAATCCAGGTCTCCCCACGTCCTCTCATGGACAATAAAACCAGGGTTTTCCTAGCTGTTAGGGAGTAAAAGTCACAGAAAGTTGTTGAAAAAGACCAGGAACTACCAGAAATGCCCAAAGCTCAAGGTGAGTTGCAAAAAGGCATGGATTTGGTCCCTAGAATACTTTGAGATACTTCCCTGGGTGTTCTAGGGAGCTTGGAACAGAGAGAAACGAGCTGCTGAGGGGTGGGAGGGAAGCTAAGGTAAGAGAGGAGAGAAGAAATCAGGAAGAAGCCATAGAGCAGTCTGCCCTAAGAGTAAAGTGGGCTAAATGATACACGGGAGAAGCAAAGCCATTCAGGCTTGTTTATCATGCAAGAGTTAGGGTAGAAAGATTCTGCTGATTTGGAGTTTTGGATTTAAATACTAATTCTCCTCTTCCTCCTCATGTGACTTAGCTATGAATGCAGTAGAAATAAGGATTCTCCCTTCTCTCATAGGAAAGGACTCGGAAAGTCATGTGACCTGGGTGAGGCAGAATGACACAACCAGAACTGTGCCGTGGGCTCTGACTCTGAGCCAGGTGCTGCCTGCATAGCTGAATGGACTGATGATTGTATGAGGTTGCTTGCTTTCTCCTGTTGTCTGTGAAAGTGCTGGGTGCCTGAGCACCTTGTGTGTACACACAGCAGTGAAGACTTTCTTAAGCACCATTTCCTGGCCCTTGCATTAATTCAAGGGGACGTGGACATGCTTGCTCCCCATGATCTTAACTGACCATGAACTGAACTGTTTTCTGTGTCCCAGGAGTTTGGCTACTTGCTCTTCCTGTATTCAGCTTCTAACATGATTCCGTATGCCTATATGCCAGGCTTCTCTCTGCTGTTAAGATTACACTCAGCCCTGGGATTCTCTGTCAGCCCTTGCCTAGACCTGGGGAGTGGAAACTTAGCAGATTTCCCCATAGTTTGAAGGATGGTTGAGGGAATGGGTCACACTGAGCTCTCAACCTGAACACTCAAGTCAGATCACCTGCCTTGAGTTCCACCTCTGACACTCAGGGCTGTGACTAGTTTGTTTACCAATAACATAAGGATAGTAAGACTTTTCCTCATGTTGTGAAATGTGTCATTAGCACCATGCTAAGCACATGCTAAAGAGCCTGCAAATGCTAGTCTATTATTAATATTTCTTCACGACCCTCTCTTTTTTCCTACTTAAACTAAACCACAAAAATTAAGTTCTTGTAGATGCCATGTGGCCCAGGATCTATCTTTATCCTTCTGGTCAACCATGTGTTCCAAGAAAAAGATTGTTCGAGGAACATTCATGTCTGTATCTATTTGAATTTTCCCAGACAAGAGCCTGAAGGTACTTACTCCATTATAACTATTCTTCTGAGGTCAATGTAAATTTAGCCGCATTGATTCCCTGGTGATTCTGTAATTGCTGCCTGGAAGATCGATCTTGATCACATAAGCATGGTTTTGGAAGGCAAGTCCGCACATAATGTGTATACTTCCTCTGTTGCTGTCTGGGATGCCTGCGGAAGCTGTTTCTCCTTCCTCTGCCAAGGGAAGGTGGCCCTGAATGCTTGTTCTTTTGGTGATGAGAATTACTGGCAGATCTCCACACATAATACTAGAAACTAACTTGGTGCTGTCCTTCCTCTCATCTACAGCATAAGATGTTATAAATGAAAATATTAACAAATTGCAAGAAAATAAAATTCAATAAACAAAAAAATTACAATTTTCATCATCTTGAAAGGCAATTATAAAACAAAACTAAGTAAGTGTCTTGCTCTCAGAGGGAAATTGCAAAACAGAGGGCGAGCAGGTCTTAACTTTTTCATGCAAGATGAGAGAGATCTTTGAGAGAGGGCAGAAAAGAAAACCCACTTGAAGCCAAGCTATAGATTTAAAGGGGCAGACATTTTGTGTGAGCAGTGCTCTTGCCAAGCTGGAAAACCTACTCTTTTGCTTTTTCAGTGTGGTAGTACCCTATATATTAGGGCTTGTTTACAGCAAAGACAAAGATGTTACATTTTATCACTCAGCATAAGTGGGGACATTTCTTGAGAGAGGAGTGTCTTTTGAAACCCAAGGGCAGCAATGTAGTGAGGCTTCAGTTTCTCTCTATATACCTTATTTTCTCTCACCTGCAGACCAGTTTTCTCCACTTCCAAGCCCACATAAGTGTAAAAAAAAAAAAAAAAAGTGACCTACATTTTTGACTTTCGCATGTTGGTATTACCCAATGAGACAGGGATTTAGCTCTAAACTAAAGTACTTAACGTTCTGATTGGCCCACCTTGGGCGGGTCATGTGGCCCAGTCAACTGTAGATAGGGGCAAGATTGGGGACATGATCACATTGTGCAGAACGCCTACTGGGAATTCTTTATTGTGATTTAGGGAGGGAGGGAGGGAGGTTGGGAGGATACAATTAAAGTGGTGTCACTGAACTGGGAAGGTCTGCTGTAACCCCACCAGAGAGCCAAGACATTCAAGTAGGGGTGTTGTTCACACACTTAACATTAGATTAAGTAATTTATAAACTCAAGATGGAGGAGGTCAAGAGATTTATAAGTACTGGCAACTCTTTATGTTGATATTTGGGTTTTGTTCTAGCATGAGAAAAATGAGGCTCAGTCAGACTTTCCAGATTTTAATGTTCAGGTCTCCAGGTCACCTGGAGAAATGACTTAAATGTAGGAGGGCATCTATGCAGGGAATTACAATATGGTGAGGCCCAAATCAGTGTAGCTATTCTTCCTCTAATTCTTGGAGTCTGCTAGTGGGAGTTTGTCCTCTTAGTCTGGGTTTGCAGCTTACTGGATGATCACTTTTCACCCTCTGGGTATCAGGAACTGGAATCGAGGCATGCTGTCTTTGCTTTCTTGCCCAGGAGGTTGAGATCTTAGGATCTGATCCAAGTGCATTCTCATAAGTTCCTGAGGTAGAGTCACTACTAAGCAGCTAGCCTTGCTCCCTTTCCTCAGGGCTCATCTTGGACTTTTTAATTTTCATTGTGCAAAGATGCTTCCCAAATAAAAGGGACTCCTGAATCAATGAAGCCCTTCTTGAGACTGCCCTTGCAGGCACTGCCGAAGAGAAACAACAGCTTTTAGAGTTCCTTCACTCCTCACCTAATAGTCTCACCCTGTAATCCTGTGAAAGGTTTCCTTAAGGGAAGAAGGCAAGGGCTGACCAGCTTTCATATCAAGCTCTGCATATAGTGGCTGACGTTCAGGAGAGCAGGAACCAAGAGGAAAGTGAAGAATAGGAAGAAGGGTAGGCTTTAAAATCATCTAATAACTCTCAAATCTCCCGCTGTTTATCAGAATATAACTTGAGCAAATCATGTAGAATTACATAAAAGTTACCAGCAAGATTATATTGAGTCCTTTAAATTTTGGCTTATTTTTCCTTTAAAGGAACTTGAAATCTATGTACAGAAGAATGCACAAGGCATGAGAAGCTAGATTGTTTTTTTTTTTTTTAATATTTTGGATTAATTAGAGTGAAAGGCTGAATTGATAAAAAAAAATTAAGGTCAGTTAATTTTCATAAATTAAAGCTCCTGTTCCTCTCTCAGTCACTTCTCCTCCAAAAGTAATCACTATCTTGACTTGTAACGCCATTGGAAAATTTTGTTGCTGAAATGTATGTAGTATGTCTCCTCTTATTTGGCTTCTTTTGCTCAAAACTATCCAGAGATTCTCCATGTTCACATGTTTGGTGTGTGAAGTTTATTTTCAATTCCATGGAAGACTGCATTATACAAATACGACACAATATATTTATGCATTCAAATGTTGGTGATTATTTGCATTGTTGCCGTTATGAGATTATTATAAACATTACTGTCACAAATGTTGCAAATATCTTTCTTAGAAAGAAAAATATGGAACACACTGAGAATTGCAGTGTCAGAGTATACACGTAAGATGAACTTTGATAAATACAGCCAGTGTACTTATGTGGCCTTATCAACATACACTGCCAACAGAAAACTAGGAAAGTTTCTAACTCCCAAATTTCCCCAACAAGTGTTACATTTAGTATTTTTTAAATTGTCAATTGTGGGGGTGCCTGGGTGGCTCAGTCGGTTGAGCATCTGACTTCGGCTCAGGTCATGATCTCACAGTTTGTGAGTTTGAGCCCCACGTCGGGCTCTGTGCCAACAGCTCAGAGCCTGGAGCCTGTTTCAGATTCTGTGTCTCCCCTCTCTGACCCTCCCCCATTCATGCTCTGTCTCTCTCAAAAAAATAAATAATGGTTAAAAAAATTTTTGTCAATTGTGGCATTTTATATGGCTTTTAAAAATTTGCATATCTCTGATGATTGATGAGCTAGAACTTTTTGAAATGCTTACTGGACATTTGGATCTTAATTGTGATATGCCATTTCAGGTATTTGCCAAGTTTTCTTTGGGTTCTTATTGTTTCGGTCAGTTCTCTGCACATAAATATTTTGTCAGCTATGGACTTTCCAAATATCTTCTGTCATGCTGTGATTTGGCTTCTGACTCTCTTAATGGTGCCCATTGATGAATACAATGCTTAATTTTAATGTAGTCCAATTTATCAATCTTTTATTTATATTTGTTAATTGTTTTGTATCCTTTTAAAGAAATCTTTCTTATGTCAAATTCATGAAAGTATTTTCTTTACTGCTTGATCTTTTACATTTGGATCTATAATTGACCTGTAATTAATTTTTGCATATGATGTGAATTAGGGATAAAGATTTTTATATGATAGGAAAAAAGATTTTTATATTGATAGGAAATATCATTTCTTCATTCCATTTGTCCATTGTCATGAATCAAATGATCATCTGACCATCTATGTGTGAGTCTCTTTCTGACATTTTATTCTATTTTCTTTTCGATACCAATACCATACTATGTTAAGCTTAATAGAATAACAAAAATCTTGATATCCAAGAGTATATTTTCACTAATTTTGTTTTTCTTTCTTAATTTCCAGAAATAGAGGGACTCCAGTTTTTTCTTGTGAGTGTCCAGTTTAATTCCGTTGTGCTCAGAGAACATACTATTAATTATTTAAAATTTTTTGAATTTCTTTATGATCCAGCATCAGTCAATATTAGTAAATATTCATACTTGAATATTTATTCATGTGCTGCTTTTTACAGTGTGGTATGCATATCAATTAGGTCAAGTTCAAAAGAATTTTCTGTATTTTTTTCTATAGGCTTTGTAATATTTTGTCGTCTTATCACTTTCTGAGGGGGATGTGTTTACATCCTCCACAATAATTGAAGATTTGGTTATTGTTCCTTTTATTATAGTTAATTTGTGCTTTAAGTAATTGGATCATATATTGTTAGGCACACACAGATTTGGAATTGAAAAATGCCCTTTGTGAATTTGATCTTTTTATCATTACAAAACTGACTTAAAAAAAAAAACTTTAAATGTTTATTTATTATTGAGAGACAGAGACAAAGCATGAGCAGGGGAGGGGCAGAGAGAGGAGGAGACACAGAATCTGAAGCAGGCTTCAGGCTCTGAGCTGTCAGCACAGAGCCCGACGCGGTGCTCGAACTCGTGAGCCACTAGATCATGACCTGAGCCGAAGTCCAACGCTTAACCGACTCAGCCACCCAGGTGCCCCCCCCCCTTTTTTTTTTTTGAGAGCGAGTGAGAGAGAGAGAGCAAGAGCAGGAGAGTGGCAGGGGGACAGGGAGAGAGAGAATCTCAAGTAGTCTCCATAATCAGGGCAGAGCCTGACACATAGCTTGATCTTACAACTGTGAGAAAATGACTTGAGTTGAAATCAAGAGTCAGATGCTGAACTGACTGAGCCACCCAGCTGCCCCAAAACTGACTTCTCTTTAACTCTAGGAATGCCTTTTTATATATCAAATTTTATGAAATTAATATAGTTATATCTGCTATGTTTTGGTTTTTGCATTTATATATTTTTAACCATTTACTCCTTTTTGTTCCAATTTTTACAATTTATCTTTTAAGACAGTTTTTAATCATCTTACCATTTTTTTCTTTTAATTAAAATGCTTAGTTCACTTAAATTAATTCATGATATATTAGGTTTTAAATCTATCAGTTTAATATTCACTTTCAATTTGTTACAGCTAGTCTAATTTCCTTTTATTACTCTTTTCTGGTATTTAGTAATCAAGTTCTTTTTGTGGTATGTCTCTTAGCTATTCTTTTGTTAAACAAGCATTTATTATCTCATTAGTAGTTAGAAGGTGAAATACTTTTGATTTACTCGAGCCTAATCAAAATTAGTTTCGGGGTGCCTGGGTTGCTCAGTCAGTTAAGTGTCTGACTTTGGCTCAGGTCATGATCTCACAGCTCATGGGTTCAAGCCCCACATTGGGCTCTGCACTGATACTACGGAGCCTGCTTCCGATTCTTTGTCTCCCTCCCTCTTTGCCCCTCCCCCACACATTCTCTCTCTCGCTCTCTCTCGCTCTCTCTCGCTCTCTCTCGCTCTCTCTCGCTCTCTCTCGCTCTCTCTCGCTCTCTCTCACTCTCAAAAATAAATATTTAAAATAGAAGTTTCTTTTTACCACATCCCAGTAATGGAAGTTTGATAAAACATTTTTATTTCATTTATAGCCCCCACCAGTCTGTGTTGTTGTTGTCATATTTATTAATTCTGAATATCATTTAAAACCTCTAAAATATTGTTACCTTAGTTTTATAATATTAATATTAATTTAGCAGTACTAACATATAAAACCATTTATTGTTCATCATTTCCTTCTGTATTTCCATGGATTTGTCCGGGATTATTTTACTTCTTCCCCAGTAGTTTTTGTGTGGTAGTTTGTTAGAAATTAATTCTCTTTCTCCCAACAAATACCTTTACTTCACTTTCTGTTTAAAGCGATGTTCTCCCTGTGCATAGAATCCTAGTTTGGCAGTTGAATTCCTTGACCCCTTCATGGTTATCTTTCCACTGTCTTCTGGCTGCTGTCACTTCTTTTGAGAAGTCAGACATACTCTTATTTTTCTTTTCAATTTATTGTGTTTTTTGATTTTTTAAATGTTTTCCATCCTCAGTTTTTTAAAGTTTGTATTGAGTGAGAGAGAATGAGCAGGGGAGAGACCTGGAGAGAGGGGGAGAGAGAATCCCAAGCAGACCCTGTGTTGTCAGCACAGAGCCAACCACGGGGCTTGAACTCATGAACCATGAGATCATGACATGAGCTGAGATCAAGAGCCTGATGCTTATCTGACTGAGCCATCCAGGCGCCCCTCTATCTTCAAGTTTTTGGACCATTGCACTGAACATTTGGTTCACACTTTTCTAGTCTCTAAGCAGGCAGAGTAAAAGTAGGGGCTAAGCTAAACAGGTGCGAGAACTAAACAGTGCTCTTGAGAAATGATGTTGCTGAGCCTAACATATAGGATCTTAGAAACCTTGGGAAGTATTTTGTTATTACAAGGTGGTACAGGAGCCTTGGAATGTTTATTTGTGCTCTAGAGAGTTCAGACATACTGGGAAGCGGTACTGTAACTAAAGGATCCTTAAATATCAAAACAAGGATCACCTCTTCAGGGGTATGCATGGCTTGTCAATGGAAGACATCATCAGGGATACCATGGTGTGCATTATAGAATAAATATCTCCCCTACACTCTCCCACCCTAAATTACAATGTAGATACTACTCCAGAAGCAGGTAGTAGAGACCTCAAATTGAGATTAATATTTTATCACCCCAGCGCGCGCGCACGCACACACACACACACACACACACACACACAGTAAAGAGAACAATTTTGGGGGGAAATGTTCGGTAAATATAAATTGTTGTCTTCATTGTGTAGAAAAAGAAATTTTTCCACATAGATGAATATAAGCTACAAATGTATCGATGTAAATATGTGTCCACATGTGTGTACACACACACATATATTTCCCAACATATATTTATATGTGTATTTTCCCCTAAAGTTATTCTCCTCACAGTTTTAAGTTTCTGTCAACAAAACTAATTAGAACTAGGCAATTCTAAACTGTCCCTTTTATTAAGAGGAAAGAATGTTCAAACCACAAAAACAAAACGATGGTATGGTTTATAAACGGTGTTATATTGTTCTCTTAAGAGTAAAGAGAGTAACAGTAAAGAGCTGATAGGCTGTCAAAGGACAGCCTCAAGGACAAAGTACAGGCTCTCTCAAATTCATGTCCTAGGTAGACTCCAGCAAGGACTTTCTTGCTCTTTTGCTGGCTGTCCCAATAACCCTTAGTAAGTCCTTATTCAACTAGGTGCCTTTCGTTAGATATTCCTGTACTCACTTATGTGTTTATTTAGTGAATATTTTCTCTTCCTTTCTTACCTTTTTCTCTATTGATGACTTTGAGGCCTTTGTGCATTTTCTCCTCCAGTTCCATTGTCCACCCATCATCACCCTTGTCTGAAGTCCAGATGCTTACCTGTGTAGACTGCACCAGTGTTTTTTAAATGGTTAACACCAGATGAGCCAGAGATGAGCTTCCCCTTCCTTTTCAGCCTCCCAAACTGCAGATCAGTGAGCAAAATAAATGTAGTGATTATAAGCTACTCAATTTTGGAGTGATTTGCCAATCCCTATTAGATAACTAGAACATTCATCTACTTGCTACTATTAGTATTTTGCACCCTGACTTTCTACATCCTCATCTTTTAACCTGTGGTAAGGAAGGAGAATATATCCTGGTGCAGATCCTGAAGTATCGAGCCACATAAGACTCCATACTAATAATCCTGGGGAACCCAGCCCTGGTCTGCCCAGAGGCGGATGTAAAGACAAAGCTGGAACAATAGCTATTGCCCAGGAGAGCCAGGACCAAGGGGATCCAGGCTTGAGGACCAGGGCAAGGTGAGCAGTTCAGAGCTAGAATGATTTGTAGGTTTTGCATTCCATGTATTCAGTGCATGCATAAAGTTGGAAATGGCTGCCTACAGGAGTTGGGCAGGGCTAGCCAGGAGGCACAGCAGGTGTGTAAAGAGTGACATGTTGACGTTATTATGTTTGTACTGACCTGGAGGCAGGGCCCAGTTCTGAAGCAAATTCTTCTGCATAATTTCCCTACATTGACCTACATTTGTGCTCCAACAGCTGCTTAAAAAGCTGCCAGTCTCTCAAATAAATGATGTTGTTAACGGGGATTGCAGCCATTTAGACTCCTCAGTGAAACTGAAGTTGTGCCTTTAAAAGCAATGTACATTCCCTCTGACAGCTGACTTGTTTAAAATCTTAATCATAGTTCTTTACGATGGACAGCAAATGGTGCATGTGACCTGTTGGCTGGTATTAACCTTGTATTTCATTTCATCATAATAAAATACTCTCCTGGACACTGTTGGCAAATGAAAGGCAGCCACAATGCTTATCAGCCACTGTAAATGAATCATGACTAAAAACAACAAGTATGAACACAATAAAATATTCTATAGAATTAAATTGTGGGAAAAGAGTTCATCTTTCTTTGACAATTTTATACTGCCTGCAAGCACATGGCCCCTTAACTGCCTTATATGTTTAGGAGCAATGACTGAAGTGTCATTCGACAAACTGATGTCTTAAGCGATAACTCCAAAAATATATAAAAATAGATAGAGAAGAACACCAGAAAGTTAATGATCCTTGTAATTTGACAGTAAGGCACAGTGTTGTGTTCCAACTTTCCATTGAGATCTTTGTCCCCTAGATAGAAATTTGACTGTATTTGAAATGATGGGCAATGGGCAACATGAACCATTGTTAATGAGTGTGCCCTCTATGCCACTCATATTCAGCCAACAGTGAGGGATGAGCAAGAAGAAAAAGAGGGAGAGGAAACTAAGAAGAAAATGGGAAGGGAGACTAAGAGGAACAGAGAGGGCAACTGGATCCTTTCCTATCAAGGGGTGTAGTGTAGTAGAATGAAAAATGGTATGAGTTCTTTTTATTCAGGGAGTCATGTGTTTGAATACGGTCTTACTTTTTACCAGCTTAGTAACCTTGGGCAAGTCACTTTAGCCGTGTGATTTCTGTACCTGCAGAATGGGGTTGATGACATCTTGTATGGTTGATGTGAGATGAACAGATAGAGCAGGGCCTGACCTCAAATGTGAGCTGAATAAATGTTGGCTCCCTTCCCCTGTTTCCCAATGTGTGTTTTCTCTCAACTTCTCACTTGAGAGAAGAAAAGCAAACCAGCCAAGGTGCCTAGTGTTTAGAGCAAAGGTTCTGAAGTGAAGATACTGCCCAGATCTCTTTAGTAGCACAGTCTTCCCTATGGAGAAAGTTCCTTCCGAGAAGACTCTGGGGACATCTCTGGAAGGGAAGGTGGATCATCAGGACAGCCAGCCTAATCCAATATTTGACCTGTGAAATTGGGTTGGCTTCCTTTCTCAAACAGTTGAGGGATTTGCCTAACTTCTGTTTCACACTGGGCCATGTCAGTGCAGCTTAAGAGTGTAGACAGATGTTCTGCTTGCATGTATTAATAGAGTTTCTCAGGGTCACAGTCCAATATTGAAAGACAATTCACTAGGAACTAGAATTTTTAATCAGCTGATTCTCGGACTGCTTCCCTTTGATTGCAAACTCTGGATATCAGGGTGCTAACAGGTTTTCTGAGGGGGACATTCGGTCTTCTCTTCAAGAGTGGAGGCTCTATTTCATCTTGAAGCCTGGAGGAGTTGTAGGATTGTACATCTCATGGAGAGTAAAATGCCACCATGAGCGATATACTTGGCCTGGAGTTAAAGAAGGCTCACTATGCTCACATGATCCCAAGGTCCTAATCTGGAGTCCCCAAATCTGGTACAGCATGCCGTAGCCCACATTCATAACTCTCTCATTTAGCTCTCTCCCCAGCCAGGCTGTGAGCTTTGTAAGGGCCAAGCCCCTGATTGGTTCTCTGTACTTGTTCTCTTCCTAGGGTGTTTGTGAGTTTATCAAATAAATTCCAAAAGGAAATAACATTAAAATGCCATTTTGCTGAATAAATGCTGGTCTTCTGATCTTTGCAAAGAGCTATTACCTGCCTAGATTAGATTTGCCAGTAAGACAAGAGTGGTTTGTATCAGAGAGAAGTGGATTGTCTTCAACTTTGGAAAGAAAGAGGATGAAGGCAAAGGAACTCATTTTATTGAGCATCTCTTATATGCCAGTTTGGACCTTCAATGAGCTATTTCATTAAATCCTCACAATAGTACTAGGGCATATATATTTGGAAATAGAGATTAGATGAAATACAGAGACAAAAAGGTAAAAATGAATTTGTGCTTTGAGTCTCCCAAACATGATAGTTCAGGGAATAGAGATTAGATGAAATATAGAGACAAAAAGACAGGTAAAAATGAATTTGTGCCTTGAGTCTCCCGAACATGGTAGTTCATTCAAAATGGCCTGATACTACACAGAGCATGTATACAGTAAGCCTGACATGCACATACCTCACATCCCACATGCGACTTCGGTCTTTGCCAGGAGAGAGACTTGCTCACTTCTTTTAGAAATGAAGAATTGGGGCTGGTTCCTGAAGGTGCCTAGTGCTCATACCCTGGTTATTCATGGGCTTCAGGCCAGTTCCCCACCCCCCCATCATGCCCTCCTGCCTGTTTACAGCTTAACGGAGAAGGTGGGGGTCAGATTGAAAAAGAACAACATGTACTTTGTCTCCGTTGTGTGAATAGTGACCAAACCTTCTAAGAGAGTGAGAAAAAGACCGCAATCCCTTTTCCAGGAGCTGAGGGGTACAGTACTATGCATTAGGCATGAAATGCTACAGGCAACATCAGTCCTTTCCTCTGCTTCCCTAGGTACATATTTTTCAAAGACCAGCAATCCTGAAAATAGGTTGTGTTGATGAATACTTTAGTAAGAAAAAAAAATCTCAGACACAGTATTGGCCAGTTGTAGCCAGCAGCTTTTAATGCCATGTCTGCTTTTCCACTGGTGTGATGCTCAGCACTGGGCACAATCCATCGATGTCATTGTAAGGCAACTGAACAGAAAGAAAGAGAGTTGGCTTTGCAATTAGATGGTGCAAGGCTCATCTAGTGGCTTAAACACTGACTGACTCTGGGACCTCAGGCAAAGTTCTTCTATAAAATGAGCAAATGTCAGCTACTCCACAGAAGAGCTGGGAAGATGAAATGGAATAATTTGTGTTAAATGGTTCGAGCAGTATGTGGCTAGGTAATTTGTTGTTTTCCTCGTGTTTCTTTTTTTGTTGGCCTTTCAAGTTGACTGGATTGATAGACCAGCGCTGTTCAAATGGTGAGCTTGTGTTAGAATGCCAAAGATATCTGAGAAAAAAAAAAAAAAAAAAGAGGAAGAATTCACACCCCACAACATATGACATGGAATGGGAGGTGAGCGATGTGCCCGGATTTTGCTGCCTTCCGTACACTGAGTGGATTCAGTAACTAACTTTAATGAAAGGAAAAAGGTTTTCTTCTCTCTCTCTTTTTACCCAGAATAAAAAATCAGGAGGCTCTGTTTTCAAGGAATGAAAGAGAGGATGTCCGGTGGAAATAGAGAAGAGATTGGAAAAAGAGATAAAAATACAGAGAAAATTGAATTTGTGTTCCGAGTGTCCCGGATGTGATAGTTGCTCATTCAGAAGGGCCTGGTACTTCAGAGATCATGTTGCATAGGGTGGGCCTGATACACAGGCCTGATTTCAACCTTGCCCACCGGAGGCCAAGAATCCCATACCCAAGTGTCCTTACCAGACTCTCCCTTCCTTCTCTGGGAATCTGAGGACATCTGCCTAAAAGCACAGATGCTGTCTCCTGCTGCTTTATCACTACCTGAAGTCACAGGATAGCGGTAGCCATAGCAACACCTTCAGTATTGCTAACCTGGCGCTATAAACTCTCAGGTAGGAAACAGGAGACAGATGTATTGAACCAAAAGAAATCTAAGGGGAAAAAAATGATTTCAAACGTACCACTCCCCTCCCCTCAACTCCAGACCTTAGTATATTGTAAATCAGCAGCAACGAGGAAAGGGGAGGGAACAGTGCTTATTAAACCTCTAGTGTACCAGATACTCTGCTAGGGGCTTGCCTAGTTTTTTAATGTAATTCCGAAAATAATCCAGTGAGGAAGGTATAATTATTAACCTCCATTACTTACACACAAGCAGAAGTAACAAGCTGTTAGGTAAGTTGTCCAAGGGCACAAATTTGGTTAAGGAACAAAAATGGAATTTATACCAGCTCCATCAGATTCTGTCTCTACTGTAAGTTTGGTCTCCAGTTTATGAACATTTCCCTTATGATGTTTACTCTTACCAACTGCCATTCCTCCACTGTCTGGTGGAACTCTCCTTCTGTGAACCTTGGTCCCTGTCTGCTCCTCCCTTAGGACCTAGTCTAGAAAGCTCAAGTGTCATGGCCATACTTGTCCCATGACTGAGAAGGAATAGAAGACCGCTACTTTGTCCTGCGATGAATATCTCAGGATGTCTCTATCCACCAAACAAGATCATTATATATGAAGAAAGGAAACAGAGACTCATGAGGTTAAGATACTAGTTGAACGCCAAAATGCCAGAGTTAAAATTATTGCTTGTCAACTTTTGGCTTAAGTTTGGTAAGGGCCCACAGCACTACTGGGAAGTGAGAAAGACCACAAGAAACAAAAAACGGACATGTGCATTGGTTCACCTTCACCTTTTCCTCTTTCTTACCAAAACAGTAGATTTCAGTATCTGCAGACCTCTAGAATAAAATTGTTCTATGCAGTGGGGCTATAGGACATTTTGATCTTCCTTTTTGTGTTATTCTGAATTTCCTTAATATTTTATAATTATAGATACAAGTTGTATTTTAAAATAACAAAATACTGAAGTTCTGTTAAAAATACAGCATGAAAACACACACACACACACACACACACACAGCGAAATGTTCAGATGAGACACATGATTGGTATCAGTTTGAATAGACAGCAGGAAGGACTTGACTGGTATTATAATGAGTTGGTACTGAGCTCTTTGTTAACATTGGCCCCATGGATGTTATTTCAATGTGATTTAGTTGCAGGACGTGGAGAGATGAAGGCTGATTCTGGAACTTGGCACATTCAGAATCTTTACCTGTGGGACCCTGTATGGGGCACTTGTATTCATCACTTCAGAAACCCCTGTCCAAGTACAGAACAAAGCCCAGGACTGAAGGTACTTCTTGTTTGTGGGGCCATTGGTGCTTCAGTTGGGAGAACGTTTGCGATATGTAGGTAACAATATCGAACTTCAGTAAAAAAGAAAAAAAATACACTCAATGTACACTGTCTCCATTCACCCTGACTATGCTGCTGTGTTCTCTCAAATTTCAAAATGTTAAGCACTGTCTTTCCGTCAGCAGGAAACAGGGGAATATCACACCAGTGATGCTTTGTCTATGCCTTCGACATCCTGCTTAAGGAAATGCTACTGAACAACAAATAGGGAAAATGAAAAATCCATCATGAAAAGCAATGAGGGAATATGGTCAATTATACTATTATGCTTAGTATTTGATCAGTTCTTAGTATTCAGTTATGCTTATTATCAGTTGTTTCTAACCTCGAAATTCTAACTTTTCAATGTTTCACCTTTTACCTGTCCATGCTCTGTATTAGTCTGTGTCATTTTTACCCTACCCTGTGATATTGGGAATGACTTTATTTAATAATTAAAGTCAGAAGCATCGTTGTAAAGAAGAAATATTGAATCCCACATTTGCCTTCATTGACTCTGTGGACCTGATCATGATCTGTCTGGATTCTGGAGCCCTGACTCCTTCCTCATGCCAGCAGAGCCCCACAGCACTTTTGATAAAATGCTTGCAAATAGCATTGACCCCATAGGACTGCAGTCTAGAGACTGCAATGCTGAGCTCACCTTTCCTAAATCATTGGCTCCTCTTTGTACCCATCCTGTCTCCTGCTACATATGAAGATGGACATACCCTTTAGTGAAAGTCCCTGCACTTTAAAGTCTGTGGAATGAAAGAGTATTAAAGGAGAGTTTAGAGGGAACTCTTCAGGGGTCAGAGCTCCACAGCCAGAGTTTAGTCCCAGTGGTAAAACAGGACAGCAGTGAAAGAGAGGTACAGATTAGGAGTCACAGCAAAATCAGCTGCTTGGGGAGGTCTCACACAGTGGGGACTTTGGGGGCAGCACACAGACAACAATTGGTGTATATACATCCATGGCTGATCCCCAAAATATTCTGCAATCTGTTTAGCCCCCAGGCAGAATGAAATCTGAATAGACATGTATCCTTTAAGGGACACATATGCAAGTTATGGATTTTTTGCATCTCAACTTCTAATTATTGTAGCCTGTGAAAATGGATTTGGGATCTTTGAATATTTTTGCTTTACTAGTAAACACATGCTAAATTTTGATAGTAGAGGGTGAAAGAGAGTGATTGCAGGGGAAAGAAAGGAGTTTTACCTCCTGGTTCCAGGATGCAACTTGGGCAGACTGCTATAGAATGCATGGCTTTTCCAAGTCTGTCTCCTATAGCTCATGGGATGTCCCCCGCTGTGGGTAGTTTCTCCAGCAACTGAGTCCTGCAGTGTATAGCAGACAGCAACACCTGAACTCCCTCTCAAGCTCTCCTCAAGTAGTTACGTAGAAGATGCCTCTAATGAGACACCTCCCTGTGAACAGTTTTCTGAAAAGGTTTGGAGGGTAGAATTCCAGAAATTTCTTTGGATATGTCACCATGGGACTTGTCTGCCCTTCAGTGAGCTGTGGCTGTGCCTCCCCAACAGAAGAGAATTAAGATACTTCTATTCTCTACCGTCTCTCCTTTTAAGACAAAAACTCAGATACTTGAGGTCAGCCTTATTATTTAATTGAAATTTAAATGAATGGAAATATATTAAAAATTCAATTTTTCTGTATGGGATCAAGACATGGCATTTGCTTTTGAGAAAAAAAAAACTACAGAAGTGTGTAAGAGAATAGAATCATAGAACATCTGAGCTAGAAAGAGATCATTTATTTCAATGATTTCATTTTGTAATCCAGAACTAGAATAAAGTGACTTTTACAAGGATGAAATGAGGTCAAGGTCTCTAAACTCATTGTATGCTCTTTGGGAAAGTTATTTAAATTCCCCAGGTATTTCTAAAATGCAGCCAAGAATCAGAACCATAGGTCTAGATGGAAAAGGCAAACCATTCAAAGATGTAGAAAAGGTGTATGTTCGAAAGATTTCTGTGTATCTCGTTTCCTTCAGATCCAGTCCACTTAATTCTGACTTCTCTATGTGATCCATCTTCCCTAGGCCTCACTAATCAGGAGCTATCCTCTAGGAAGCAGATTCTAGTGATGGTAAAAATTGTAGTCTTTGATGCCTACCTTCTTCTTAAAATCACTGGAACTGCAACCTCCACCCCCCTTCTCATAATCTGTAGGCTCCCATGGTGACATCATTGGCTTCTGAGCAGCAATGACACCTATGCCTCACCTTCACTGTGGTTAGCCACTTCTTGTCTTCGGTTGCACCAGGGCTCACAGTAGAGTCTCTGATTGTTTCATTGATGTCCTATTCATGGCCATACCACTGGCTTCTCTTCTAGTCTCCTGGCTCAGGTGCATTGGTATTTTCCTAGCAGGTCTTGGTTCTACTCCAGCAGTCCCCACACTGAACTGGGGAATATGTGCTTCTAGGTCTGGTGTTAAGTTTCTTCATTTGGAAATTAATTCCAAAGCTTCTAAAACACAGCTGCTTATTTCAGTCCATGCCCTATATGTCAGTAGTGTGGATTTTTTTTTTAACTTTAAACTTTAGTAACATTTAAAAGGTACTTTCAGATTGCCATATTTTACTAGGCCAAGTCAAGATACAGAGAAAGAAACACTATTTAGTATTATTATCTTTTCATAAAAGATGTTTGATCTCCAGAATATAGAAAGGGTGTGATGTTTAAATGAAGATTATTTCTTTGCATTTCATAAAATGTATTTTATTAAAAGTAACAACACAATACTTTTTTCCTCATTTTTATGCAAATCTTCACAAATGAACTCTGATCCATGAAGAAGGGTTTGGGAGACAGTGCTGTACATTTCTAGGAATGCATAAGGCATTTGGTTGGAAGAGGATATAGCAATTTTACGTATGCCTACACTGTGGCACTTCATAATTCACTCTCATGATTCCTAACCAAAGATCGTCAGTTTAGCTGGGGACCTTCCATGAGCAAGAGTATTCCATATACTCCCCTCAGTGTTAAAGATGGTCACACCTTCTCAATTTATTGGGATATGTTAGTTTCATTCTTTGGTCATAAAGAACAGGTCACTTGTTTTATTTCCCAAAAGAGAATGTTGATTTTGAGTAAACGTGTGTGCTGAAACTGATATTGACCTGGAAATCATAAGCTCTCTTTATTTCATGGGACCTTACTCAGGATCTTTGTACATTAAAAAATATGAGATCAAAGAAAATGTTGAGGATGCCAATGAAAAAATATGTTTACTTTAAATGTTTGCCATAGAGAAAGTCTGGCCTTTAGAAGAACTGGGTTCTCTGAGGAAAAAGTATAGTGAGATTCTAGAGGAAAATAAAGTTGCGAATAGTCTGCTCATTGGTAGAAAAACACAAGTTGCCTCTTTTAATAATTGTAATCTATAATAATTGTAGATTATATAATCTATAAGTTATAATGTATAGCAAGAGTTGGTACATGTCCATGGATATCACTATTGTGAAAGTCTGAGATAAAGTTGTTTTCATTAGGGGATCAGAAATATAGAGGACGGGGCTCAAGGCAGTATTTATTTTGGGGAATAGAGGTAGATATAGGTATTGTATTTTGCAGTTTTTCTCTTAATGCAAAGTTTTTATACGTGTGATATACATGGGTACACCAAATAATGTATCTTATTCATATGGAAGCAGGGCAAGGCATCAGTCTTGCTTTTTCATCTTTCTGTTATAGGTCTCCCTAACCATGAACTATTTCATCATTACTTATTTCACCTTCCTGGAAGAAGACTATAATTGACCACATCCACTTTTTCATGTCAAATCATGAATCACTGTCCAGCCTATTATATTACTGCCCTTGAATGAAGTGCTCATCTTTGGTTCACATAGCTGTAAAGAGTGGAGATCATGGGTCATATAGAGGACGTATTATGACTGAAGGACAGGCAGATTCTTCTAGAAGGAGTGTGAGCAGGCAAGTAGCATAAATACCAGGTTCTAGTGCAGCAGTCTTCAACCTTGGCAGCCATTAGCGTAAACTCATTTGCTCTTTAACACTCCACAAGATCCATTACCCCTCAAGCAAACATAAAATCAGCTAACCTACCCTACTAACCTTCCCAGGCATTTCTGGAGTCCCACAGTGGGTGACTGTGAAAGAGATGAGGTCAGGAAAACCTAGTTTGGATACACACAGTGGGACTGAATTAAGATTTGCTTGACCTGTTACATCAGAAGAACTTCAAACTGATTGTTTTTCCTTAAAAGATATTTTGGGGGATCTAAGCTAATCAAGGTGGTGATTGGTAATCCTTGAAATAAAGACATGAAGGAACTCAATAAATGAGATTTTCAAGGATATATAAATTGAGATGTATGTGCTAGTGAAGTGATACCTGTTCCCGAATATGTCAATAGTTGTTGCAAATGTACTTTTATGCTTTTCTAATTAGGATAGTATTTGTTTTATGAGACATCACAACAAGAGCTCTGCCTTGTAGACACCTTTGGTAGATGCTGAAATTAGTTGCCATAATGTCCCACTGAGTAAATTTGTGTGAACCCTTTGTTTAAAATGTTAGCAAGTTTAGAGAAAAAAACTAAAACTTTAAGTTTGTGTAGGTACTAAAGAAAGAAAATTGCTGTCATATTATCAATAGTAGGACGGAAGTCATGCGTCACAAGTGTTAACTACAATGGGAAGAAATGTAATATGGTTTCAAAAATAACACACCATGAGATTGACAGTGAAGGAAGCTGAGTTTCGATCCTGTGGTGTAACTGGATCACTGCATAAACTTGGTCTAGAAACTTCTCCCTGAGTTTCCATTTCACAAGCATTGAAAACAGACAAACACTCTTTCATCTTGAACACACAATGTGAAGAATATCCCTATTCTTTCTGAAAGGAGGCAAAAGGAAAGGAGAAAAAGAAGAGAAAGAAGTCAGATCTTATAAATGTGTGACTTTGCCTTAAAACAAAAGAGTATGGAAACCCAAGGCCACCAATCATGGAGGAGATCCAGGCCCTTGCATGCATTAGCTTTGTGACCACAAACAAATTCCATCAATGCCCCAGATGCCTCAGTCTCCTCACTTAAAAAAAAACAACACAAGTAATAGGGGCACCTGGGTGGCTCAATTGGTTAAGCATCCGGCTTCAGTGCAGGTCATGATCTCGTGGTTTGTGGGTTCAAGCCCCACATCAGGCTTTTGGCTCCGAGAGCCTGCTTCAGATCCTCTGTGTTCCTCTCCTGTGCTCCTCCCCAACTCGTGTGCACATCTGTGCACGCTCTCTCAAAAAAAAAACAAAACAAAACATTAAAGGCATTAAAAATAAATAAAAGTAATAGATGAGGTACTTTAGAGCTACCTCCCTAATCCATGACTTAGCTTTATATAATTGTAAAATGGAAAGATTTCATTTTACTTGCTTTAAGCTGCCAAATACCAACTGTGCCCCTGCAGTACCAAGATGCAAGTAAGCCCAAAATGCTTTCATGGCATGACTATGCATATGCTCATGGATATCCTTCAATACCTCATGCAATCTCAGTCATTAATAAAATATCAAAACTGCAATATGTATACTTACTGTGTTTGCTTAACTGAGGAATGCATTTGCCAGGAAGGCAATCCCTGGACCTAGACCTCAGGTAAACTCTGCACGCAGTCTCTCAGTGCATCCTGCCCAAAGCTAGACCCTTAGCCCTAGCTGTATCTGGCTTAAGTATTAAAGCAAGTTCAGTGGAATCACACGGCTGTGCCTCCTAGAGCTTTGGGGAATTTTGTGCCATATGGAAGGTCCTCCTCATTGTTTCTAGTGCCTGGAGTGAGCAAGCAGACTGTGCATCAGCTTCAGTGCTGAGACAGCAATTTGGCACTTGTAGCCAGATCTGGCTTAGCCTCCAGCAAACAGCATCTGCCCTGCTGTTCAGCTTTATAGGGTTTACCACCTTTGTGAGGCAATGTTGTTTAAATGTCTAACAAACTCCTTATATAGCAACTTGGTAGAATGGAATGGGAGTGCATGTTAGGGAAGATGATGGGGTTCAAATCTGTCAATCTCTCATGAACTGAAGGATCACGAATTAATCTCTAGATTTCTCTGAGCCTCTCTTCGTCTATAAAGTGGGAATAATAATGATAAATGCTCAGTTTGCCTCCTTCTGCAACTTTAATTCTCCCTCACCATGTAACGACACATTCACAGGGTCACAGGAATGGGATGTGGACATCTCTGGGGAGCCATTATTCTGCCTGTTGGAAGAAGTAATTACTTTCTGATGTTAAACGATGGGGTGAGGGCACTGGGGACCGGGACAAGTTTAAGAAGGCCATTCCTGCAGGTGAGGATGTCGAAGACTTGTTCGGGGAAATGTGGGTAGTATAATGATGGAGCTTGCCCAGGGGTTAGAGAGGGAAATGGCTGGAGTTGAAGCTGGAGCCAAGAGCATTTTCAGGTGGTAGGGAGCCATCATCTGTTCGTTCATCGGGTGATCTGTGAACCAAGCTTTTTATTGGTGTTGGAGGAAAAGTGTACGTAAGAGGGTGGTCTTCAGGAGGAGCAAGAGGCATGGCTATGCAGGCAGGAATTACTGAAATAATTTCACACTCAAAGACAATAAGATATTGCCTCTCGCTGAATGTAATGAAAAGGGAGACAAGATAAAGAATTCGAGAGCTTTTTTGTAGAAGAAACAACTGATGGTAGTGGCTGAATGCATGTCTGGAAGAAAACACCTATAATTTCCAGTTTGGGTGCCTGAGTAAGTTCTGACCCTGTTTTCCTAGCCTCTCGCCAAGAACTCCCTCCACACCTGTTCATGGAACTAGCTACCAAGCAGCATGACTGAGATTTCCAGGCCAACCCACTGAAGTCGAGTGAGGGATTGGTGAGCAGGGATTCTGTGTGGGCAGAACCACTGGTGATTGTCACAATCGGAGCTGTCCTCAACTCCCACCGCATCACATCTCTCAGACCTCCTGCCAAGACTATTTCTCGGATTAAATCTTTGAAGTGACACACCTGTCTTTTGACATATCTGATCATTTGGCTAAGTGCTCACTGCATTCTCCATTGACCTGCTCTATGCCATTGTCAACTGAAACATAAATTTAGTATTTCCAGGGCAATAACTTAGAACAAAGATTGTAAATGTAGCACTAGTGATCACTGTCTAGCTTGGGCTGCCTTAACAAAATACTATAAACCAAGTGCTGAAATAACAGAAATTTATTTCTTGCCGTCATGGAGGTTAGAAAGTTCAAGATCAGGGAACCGGCAAGACAGGTTTCATTCTGAGGCCTCTGGTCTTGGATTGGAGGTAGCTTCCATCTTGTGTGCTCACATGACCTCTTCTTTGTGTCTCTTCTCAGAAGGGAGTAATCCCATCGTGGGTTCCCTACCTCTGGCATCATCTAACTCTAATGACTTGTAAAGGCCCCATTTCCAAATACCATCATGCTGGGAGCTAGGGCTTCAACATATGACTTTGTTGGGAGAGGAGGGTGGCACACAGACATTCAGTTCCTAACAGTTACATTACTTACTTATCTCAGATTCAAGGAAAGCCCCTTATTTTCATTCCTACTCCCTTCCCATTTATACCCCTACAATTTATTGCTCTGATTGCCGTGACCAGAGAGTTGCCTATGGAAGAAGTATTCATAGATGAACTTTTTTTTTTTTTAATGTTTATTTATCTTTGAGAGACAGAGAGCATGAACGGGGGTGGGGCAGAGAGAGAGAGAGAAACACAGAATCCGAAGCAGGCTCCAAGCTCCAAGCTGTCAGCACAGAGCCCGACTCGGGGCTCAAACCCACGAACCACGAGATCATGACCTGAGCTGCAGTCAGATGCCAAACCAACTGAGCCACCCAGGCGCCACTTTAGATGAACATTCTTTTGATAAGTCTCTTTCATAAGACTCCAACGCTTTGATCAGACCTCTCCACATACTCACTTATCTTTGTGATCAACTAGTCCATCAGTCACCCAGCAGAACCAGAACATTTCTGGTCTTAATAGCTGTGTGAGGCCTCATACACACACATGCGATTCCTTGGAATGAGTTGCAGCTGAAATTCAGGCCCTGCAAGGATTTCCTTGTTGCAATGGCTGCTTGGGTTTTGGGGCTAATGTCAGAAAGATACACCATTTTCGTTTTCAGAAATTATGTTGACTTGATGATGTCCATGGAGAGAGAGTGGAAGGCTCCTGGAACGGCATAGTTCAGGGTCCTTTTGTCATCCTCATAACCTGTGTTCCTTAACAAGTGACTGTGGAGTTATCTGGGAAGATGAGGTGGTGAAACAACAATTGTAGTTGTGCTCCCATTCAGAGAGGTTTATGTATGTCATCTCCTCCTGATGTGTTTGCACATTTTATGGTCTCTTGACCTCCGATTAGTCTTAAGTGTCAGATGCATCTGGGTTCCACATAGGATCTTGTGTGAATTTCTTCAACCATATGTCTTCCTCCAATACCCAGAATTACTGCATCAGAAATCAGAATCTTAGGTAAATCCCACATAATTTACAAATTAGAATACATCTTTTTGTACCCTGACTACTAATGATGCTATTAAAACAACCCCTCCACGGGGGGGTTCCGGACACTGTTTTGGGATTGAAGAAGAATACAGAATAATATATGTAATTTACATGTGGTGAGGGTCTTGCACAGTGACTTAAACACAGCAGATATTCAATCCATGCTGGCCTCCTTTTCCTCTGGTGATTATCATCCATCTTTTATTTAGCAAGATCTTGTGTCAATTGCCATGTGAAAAATAAATAGGAAAGCAACCATTCCTATTTTTCTTGTACCTCGATTAATCCATTAGTATGGGCTACCTTTTACATCTCTTTTTACCTAACCATTACCTATTTCTCCAGCCTAGTAATACTAAATAAAATCTAGTAAATACAAGATACGAATTTCTCCTAATTTACCCTCAGAGCCAGCCTCTACTGTAGGTATTTTTGTCTATATCTGTCCTTTGAGAAATTGGCTCAGAGAGGCCAACTAACTTGTCAAGGTCACACAGCTCCTAAGTGTTGAAGCCTCCAGGGTTCAGTTTAAAAATAAAATAGCTATTAAATATTGCTCTCTAAAACTTCCTACTTTAATAGCCACCTTTTCAAGGTAGTCCAAATGACTCACATGACACCGAGGGAAATCAAATACTGCCTTGATCCTGGGCCGAGAGGAAGAAAGGTGACAGGTGGTACATGGATTTTATAAACTGTGGGCAGGCATAGATTAAAGTCATTGATCAACATCATAGAATAAGTCTGGTGGTTGCCTTTGCAATGAGGGAAGAGAAATTTGCATTTCTTATTTTCAGGACAATAATTGTCCTGCTGTCAGGATGCTGTCGTATGCCTGGTGCTGATTTATATGCTGAAGCACTATGACTCTCACGTGGGCTCTCTGCTAAGCAGAGGGGTGCCTGCCATGTATCCACCTTTGGAGGGGAGCTAATTCTACCAAGTTAGCTGTGATTTATAGCCCTGAGTCCATGCTGTGTTTCTGACAAACCACATCTTGGGAACAACAAGGAGGGAGGAGCTGGAGAAGCAGGTGTTGAGTAAGGGTATGCAGATACTATTGCACTTGGAATACATGATCTGCACCACTAATAAGGGATGCCCAGGCCACACCTGGCTGATCAGTTGCGATATCAAGTAAGAAAACCCCCAAATTTGGGGTTACTGAGAAGATCAGGGCATCAGCTGATCCTGTGGTTGCTGTAGATGTGTTCTATGCAGTGATCTATACCTCTGGGGGAAATGGTTGGCTATAGATGCATTTGTTATATGCTCCTCACTGCGTACATCCTTGGCCAGCTTTGCCCTTACTATTGGGTTCACCAATTAAGAGAAAAACAAGCAAATAAAAACAGGGTGTTTATCACACATTATAGCAGAGAGACTGTGGAGAACACCCAGGCTCATCTGTCATTTGAATCCTGGCCCCTTGGTTTCCTTAGCATCATGATTTTGGGCAAATTCCTGAAACTCTGTGGCTTTGTCTGTCTGTAAAGCACAGATGGTTGTGATGATTAGAACAGAAAGTAATAGAGCACATTCTACCTGCTCTCCTTTTAGGAATCATAGTTATATATATTGTTCTACTCCTTACATGCCAGGTTCATAGCTAATTCCTCTGTTGTTTTTCCCCACACCCTCAGCCCAGCATCATGATTGCCATGGAGTTGAAGCCCAGTGTGTATTAAATCTGAAGCTGATAGCAGAAGGAACTCTTGGCTACACCTGTTCAAGAGGAGAGCAGATCACCAACTTCCATCATAGGAATTAGGACTAGGAGAAGACAAGGACGTAGAAATTATTTAGTAAGCACTCTGCCACATAATGTAGTGGAAGAAACGTGAAGTAAAATAAGGATAGTTGTCTTCCAATTGTGTAGTCATGTAGGTAGCTAATAACCATTAACTGCTAAAGGGTAGTACGGATATCTGTTATTAATATTATTATGATCATCATTAGTAAATTCCCGGAATGAAGCTAAGCCTTTTCTTTTACATTGTTCCTTGACTTCCATTGACAGCCCTCAGTTCTCAACTCAACTCTGGAGTAGGTTAGTTTTTATCGGAAGGATTTGCTAAATCTTCATGGCAGTCATTCATCTATCCATTTATAAAACTTATCAAGCCACTGCCTTAGTCGAGGTGTTTTTGGGTCTGGAATGCAGTGGTGTGCAATACTAATGATAATACCAGACTTCGTTGAGTGCTTAGTGTGTGCAAGGCACCATGGTCAGTGCTTTACATTTTCTCCCACTCAATCCTAACTGTAGCCCTATGAGTTATATGTTAAATTCTTATCCCAACTTTACAAATAAGGGTGAAAATGTCCAGTAAATTGAATAACCCAGGATCAGGCAGCTAGCCAGTGTTGGTGCCAGAATTATAACCCAGGTGATTGGGCTCATGAGTCTTAACCACTACACTTGTCCTCCTGAAGCTACAGTCTGGAGCAGAAGACAGACAATAAGCAAGTTAATAAATGCATACATAATAAAATTTCGAGGGGCATCAAATATGACTAGAAAACGATAAGAGGCTAGAGAGGGGGAGATGAATCTAGCGACCTTGATAGTCTGTGAATTTACCCGTGAGAAAGGAATTAGTTGCCAAAAGTTTTGAATAATGAAAATTAAAAACTATGTGTAGACCAAAGGGAATGGCTTCTCAGGCAGCATGGATCAGTATGTTTAAAGGGTAGCGAGAAGGCCAGTGTGACTAGCGTGGTGCAAATACAGTATTGAGATTCACTATTGCGACAAAAATAAGCCTGAACAAATCTTTGTGGCTTAAAAAACTTCACGTGAATCCTTGCTCATATTACATATTGGTGGCTGCCCCTGTTTGAATGCTGCTCTCGTGGGTGGGTGAGAAGGGGAAGTGCTTCCGGAAACATAACCCTGTGCTAGAGTACCATCACTTCTCATTTTCCCCTGGTCCAAAACGGTGGTGTGGGCAGTGATGCTTCATGGCAAGCCCCGTGGCACAGGCAGAGATGAGGTCCGAGGGGAAGGTTAGGTGCTGTCCTGAGACCTGGCAGAGAGTTTCTCTAGGGTCAGCAAAGACTGATCCCAGGGTAAAGCAAGGCTTCCTCAGGCAGCGGAAAAGCTGGTTACTTCACTCTAATCTGTGTTGATGTTTGCCTGGGCGGGGGGGGGGCTTTCAAGCCTAGGTCTCCAATCAAAGGGAGCTCCTCAGACAAGGGGCTTCTAATGTAGTTACACCCCTGATTTTCTGTTCCAGGGTGTGAATGGGAGAGAATATGCTTCAAATCCAGTGAAAACTTGACCTTTTAATTCTATCCTGGTATTAAAAGGCAAATGATTTCATGTTGGTGAGGCTCATGCATAAAATGGGGACCTCACACACACCTCTTAGACGATTGTTTCAACAGAAGACACATGCACCAGGGGTCACAGTACTAGACACACAATGCCTGGCCATTAGGTTTTCCTTTCTGATGATGAAATTTTCCTTTCTCTGTCTAGGAGAGGGAGATTGTTAGCATCTATGATTTGATTTCACAGGTTAAGGAATTATAAAGATCAGACAGACAGAAAAAGTTGCGCTATCCTGTAGTAGGTAGGGATAGCACCTGCCATGCTAGACTTGATCACATGGGGCATTGGTTGTGTATTGGTTCTCTCACTTTGTGATTCTTTCTTTTGTTATAGTACACAAAGGAAATGATTCTCCTATCTTTACCCTGTCAGGGCATTTTGGGATTGGCACACCTTTCATATCTATCAAAACAACCAGAAGGGGATCCAGAGAAAGACAGAACTTTCCTAATAATAAAAGACCAGGAAGTTTTTGCAGTAGAAATCTCAGAGGTTACTGGCACTGTTCATATTAGATAGTCACCAACCTGGCCACCTAATAGAATCTTTCAATTTTCTCAACATCCTAGAACCTGGCCAAGGGCTGTAGTGGCCTCTGCAGATGGTGAAGCGTTGGTAGAAAGGGTATCAGAAAGGACAAAATTGCCACCACAGTAAAAGAAACTGCTCTGTTGTGGAGGAAAACAAAACATTATAAAAGGAAGAGGTTCAAATGGCTTTCTTCCCCCCCAGGGCTTTAAGAGACTTGAAAGTGAAAGCTGGTAAAATTATCAAGTGAGGGGGACAGAGACTATTGATCTAGGGAAGAGAGAAGAAAAAAACATCACCTGATGAAGTTACATTAGCAAAGGCACTGGTATAAAACAAGAGAGTAGGGCGATTTTAGAAGTCCAGAGGAAGAAGGAAGATAATGAAAGATAATGAATGTCTTTTACTTCCCAGGAACAAGGAGTGAAAAAAAAAAAAAAGAATAGGTGGAAAAGGGTAGGGAGGGCGGAGGGAAATGTTGGATGTTGATAGCTGAGCAACCTTCCTTTTCTGTGGTGGTACAGCTGGTTAGAGTGAGGTTTCCATGTGCTGATGAAAGGCTTATGATTAATGGTAAAAAAGACACCAATCAAAACTCCACTCTACTGCTAACTTACCTATGTGACACAGGCTTGATTATCTGCACACAGTAAATTTTTGTTTCTGTATTTAAATACTGAGAGTTCTTTTATGGTTTAAATAACACATTTATTGGGAGCCTGCTGTGTGCCAGGAAATGTGTTAAGGGACCATAATAATGCATCATTCATAGGAGTAATGTAACAAGGATTAAAAAACATAGCAATCATATACGTTGACACAGAATAATAGCCGGGTCGTCAGTGTTTACTATGGCTGAGCATTGTTATAATTACCTTATACTTATAAACTGCTTTTGTGAAAGGAAGAGGCTAAGTAATCAGCCCAAGGTCATATGTTAATCAACGGACTGAGATTTGAAGGAAGGCAGTCTGGCTCCCGAGTCTGCAATCTTAATCACTATACCATACTACCTTGACCCAACACAGAAGCAGGACTTGAGGCCCAGAATCCTCAACAATAGCTTAGCAGATGTTAGCTTTTGTACTTCTTATTCTCCGTGACTCTATGGCTATAGAACACTCAATGTATGCTAGATCTTAGTATCAGATAGCCTATCCCAGAATTCACTGTTTCTCAGTGGGGAGACAGAAGATCCATAAAACCCAACTTCCCTCTAAATACATACAAATGATTGAAAAAACAAAATCTTTCTGAGCTTGACAGCAAGAAAAGGAAATAATGCTACGTGAAAAAGAAATTCAAATCTGTAATAATAATCAGAATGAAGTTTAGCTGTGCACACAAATAAGATGCCTCATAAAAACCACTCTCTGTACAGGCAGGGCTGGAACCAAGTTCCTTTCTTAAAGGCAGAAACCTGGATGTATCTACTGATTAGTGAAAGGGGACACAAATCCTACCATGAGGAACTCAGGCAAATAAGCACTCTGCAAGGGGCCATAACTTAGAACAGATACCTACAAATGTTAGAACATGAACAATGTACTATATGTGTGTGTATTGGGAAGGGATGGGTCAAATTTCCACACTACTAGGAGGAAGAATTGACATCAAAATTGTCTCCGAGTTTGCTAAACCTATAGGGTCCCAGCAGAGGCACATGTGGAATTTTCTGAGTCATTTCTCCAAACCCGGCATTCAAAAACAAGTACCCCCCTTTTATTTAGTACAAATTAAATATTTTCAAAGTTGATTACATAAAAGCAATAAAATAAAAATCAATGGCTAAAGTTGTCATACATTTAGAAGCTATAGGACATACTTCCAGATTAACAGGTGAAATAAGAAAAAGTAGAAATTAGGGAATATTTAAAATTGATTAACATGGAAAGCACAAATATATCAAAACAGGAGGAATAGATCTAAAACTATTCTTAGAGGAAGATTGGTATCTTAAAATGCATGCATTAAAAAACTAGGCTACACCTAGGCATACACCTGCTCTAGCAGGTGACCCAACCTTTTGAAATAAATTGAGGTGGAAGCATTAATGCCCCCCTAGTGCGCTCTTGGTGCTGGTGGAGTTAGCACTGTGCCTTTTACAGCCAGACTTGCTGCCTGCACCTTCTGGAGGTAGAGTCACCATGACTCACATGCACTGGACCCCATAGGAGCCACACTAGAATGCAGGGAGTGGATCCCTTAAGGTCAGGTGGTTCTGGGCAGTACACTGGGCCTGCAGGTGTTCCTCCTTTTAATCCATTGTCAACCTGACCCTTGCACTCTGGGCCCACGATGGAATGGCCACCGTGAAGATCTCTGAGTTGCTTTTAGGACCATTCTTCCACTGCTCTTAGCTTCTGTTGAGATGGCTGAGTAATCTCCTTATCAAATAGTCCTTTGGCTGCACCTTTAGTGATCTCTCCTGAATAGGCTTTTTCATTCTTTGTAGTGCAGGCTGAGAATTTTCCAAATCTTAAATTCTGGTTCCTTTTTGCTTAACGATTCTAAGTTCTTTCTTTCTTCTCAAATTTTATTTTAAGCAGTTGGAAGTAGCCAGGCTGCTCCTCCAATACTTTGCTTAAAGATTTCCTCAGCCAAATATCCAATTCCATCACCCACAAATACTAGTTTCCACAAAACAGTGCATGAACATAATTTAGCCCTGTTACTTGCCATTTTATGACAAGGGCTGTCTTTTCTGCCACTATTCTGTAATATGCTCTACATTTCCATCTGCAGTCTCATCAGAATGACTTTTTATCTTCTGTATTCCTCCATTTTGTTTAGGATTACTTAGGTATTTTCTAAGAAGCTTGAAGCTTTCTCTGTAGCTTGCCTCTTTCTAAGCTTTTATCAGATGGTCCCTTAATGGTCCATTCATAGAAATGTAAGGTTTTTCTGGCATGCCCTTCAAAACTCTTCCAGCCTCTACCCACCATCAGTCTGTGAAAAATTGACATGGCTAGAGCCATTTCAAAATAGATTTAAGCATTGCAGAGAAATTGCCTTGCCTGGCCTTGTTTGAACTGGGCCAGAACCTTTGGAATGGGTAAAACAGCAATTGTTTTACGAGCAAATGTTCCTAGAAGTCAACAGGACAATGGGCACCCTGATCATGATACTGTGGGTTGTGGACTTTCTGAAAACCAGAGAGTTAATTAATGCATAGCAGAAATTGTTTCATTTGTTAACACCAATGTGGTGGTCATCAATGTGCAACAAAAAAGTGACTCAATCTGTCAGTTGACCATTTTTTTCTTTCTCTTATCCAAGTAATGGAATTGTCTCCCATCCTTTTCCTCATAAATCCCGTTTACTTTCATGCTGTAAGCAGGAAGACTATTGGAATATTTACCTGAATCTCTGTTCCCCAAATTGCAATTCTTTGATCTCTACTAAACTTGTTTTTCTCTCATTATGGCCCTTTATTTTCAGGATGACATATCCCAGAGCTGCCTCCATATTTTTAGGTATTTGTTACAGCAGCACCCAATTCTTGGTACTAATTTCTATGTCTGTTCAAGCTGCTATGACAAAAATACCATAAACTAGGTGGCTAATAAATAGAAATGAACAACTGACTCTTGATTTCGGCTCAGGTCATGATCTCATGGTCAAGATCTCACATTTGTGAGATTGAGCCCCGTGTTGGGCTCCACGCTGAGCATGGAGCCTGCTTGGGATTCTCTCTCCATTTCTCTCTGCCCCTCCCCAGCTCACATGTGCTCTCTTGCTCTTTTTCTCTTTCTCTCAAAATATAAATAGAAATAAACTGAAATTTTTTTCTCACTATTTTGGAGTCTGGGAAGTCTAAAATCAAGAAGCCAGCAGATTTTATGTCTGATAAGAGCCTGCTTCGTGGTTCATAGATGGCTGTTTTCTCACTGTGTCCTTTCAATGTAGGAGGAGGCTGAAGAGCAATCTGGGGTCTCTCTTATGAGGATGCTAATCCCATTCAGGAGGACTCCATCTTCATGACCTAATCACCTCCCCCAAACCCTACCTCCTAATACCATCCATTAGGGGAGAGGATTTTAATACATAAATGCAGTGGCTGCGGGGGTGGGGGGCTTGAGTGTATAGCACTATGGTGTAAGAAATATTCTTTATTGTGCTCACCCCTTCAGGTTTTGATGCTTACTTCTTATGGCTATTGGTCCTTTTGAGCAGCCATCATTATTTTAATTAATATGAATGAGAAGCATTGGGGAAGCTGGTGGGGAAGGAGGATGACTGTAATTTAATAGGATGATCAGAGTGGCCTTAAAGGTAGGGCCGAGGCCTTCCAGCAATAACATAGTTGGTATATTCAACAATCACTGAAGGATCTAGGGATGGTCTTTGTGATGTTTGATTTTCTCTTTGCTCTTAGGAAAATAAAAATACTGAATGGACATATCTTTGTTTACATTTTTTTACATAATTATTTCTTTTTAGGAAAAGATGAATCTGTAGAAGTGAAATTCCAGAGTTTAAAGGTATATGCATTTAAAATTTTGATACATATTCACAAACTGGCCCTCTGGGAAGAGGTAAATATTTTAGACACTCACCAGTACTGTTTTCCTATCTTTTAATTACAGAGTAGTATCAGTTTTCATTTTTGCCAAAAATAATAAGCCATAATGATAAGAATAGTTGACATTTATTGAGCACTGATTTTTTTCCAGATATGTCACTAAGTGCTTTATAAATATTAACAAAGTTGATCCTTATATAACCACCACATGTTATTTGCATTACTTCTACAGCATATATAAGGAAATTGAATTATACAGAGGAGTGAATCAGTATGATTCCAGAAGGGGACCATTAACTACTTAGCTATAACCAATTTAATTAAATGATGTCTTATTTTAATTTATCTTGATTTATCAGTGAGATTAAACTTTTTAAATAATAAGAAAAAATTTAAGTTTATTTTTGAGAGAGAAAGAGTGTAAGCAGGGGTGGGGAGAGCAGGAGAGAGAGAGAGAGCGAGAGAGAGAGAGAGCGAGCGTGCGCGCGCGTGTACTACAGATACAGAATGCAAAGCAAGCTCCAGGCTCTGAGATGTCAGCACAGAGCCCTACGTGGGGCTCAAACTCACAAACCACAAGATCATGACCTGAGCCAATGTCAGATGCTTAACTGACTGAGCCACCCAGGGACCCCAAACTTTTAAAATATTTTAATTGGATATTTTCACTTCTATAAATTGTACTTCCAACTCATTTCTCAATATTCTGTTGAGAGGACTGTCCATTTCATACTGCTTCTAAGCTCTGTGCTATTTATCCCAGTTGTCTGTTTGCGTTTTAAGTTGGTTACAATATCCATTGTTGGAGAAAAATATAGTTTGATATCATAAATTATCTGTCTTTAATCAGAAGCCATTTAATATTATTGACTAGGTATATACCTTTACAAACAGAAACAAAAGGTAGTATTTTTAAAAATTCTGGTAATTTGAATTTAGGACAAATAAAATGAGAGAAAATAAAGCAAAATATTGCATACTAAGAAAATTCAAGAATCAAATGAAAAAATAAGTTGTTAGGTTTAAGAGTTTTTTTCATTTAGATGCAGTATACACAGAGTGCACAAAACATGTGTGTCCAGTTTGATGAATTTTAACTGACACTGACACATTTACCACCCAGATCAAGATTTTATACATTCTCACAACTCTACAAGTTGCCCACATGCTCTTCCCCAGAAAGTACCACCCTCTTCTGAATTCTGTGTCCATTAGGTTCATTCTGGTTGTGTGTTTGTTTTAATGAGGCATAATTTGCGTGTAGTAAGACAGATATATAGCTCATATGTACACACCCATGTAACCACTATCCAAATTAAAACAATATTTCCATCATCCTAGAAGTTCCTTCTTGTCCCTTCCCAATCAACATTTCCTTCCCAGGTAATCAACATTTTGACTTCATCCTAATTAACAGTTTTACCTGTTTTTGAACTTCACGTGAATAGAATCATACAGGATATTCTCTTTTGGTCAGGCATCTTCATTCAGTATGTGGTTGAGTGGGTCACTAGTTCTATTTTTTTTTAACTGTAATGTTCCATTACATAAATATACTATAATTAATTATCCATTTTTTTCTGTGTTGTACATTTGAGTTTCCAGTTTTTCATTTTTACGATACAGATGCTATGAACATTCTTGTAAGTATTAAGAGTTTAATAAAGAGGCCAAAACCAAACTATCAAGGATAAAATCATCCCATTAAACCAGCAGCAATTAACTATAAAATTATAAAAGGGGTTCCAATTATAACTGAGCTAAATTATCTAAAATAATAAGGGCTGAACTTAATAAGAATTGTATTAGATCTTTGTAAAGGGAACTATAATATTTTATTGGGACAAATAAAGAAGTAGAATTGATAGAGCAAATCATGTACCTGGACACTTTGGCTAAATGTTGCAAAAATGTTGAGTGTTCCCAATTTACCTTATACAATGAGCACAATTGCATCTATAATCCAAATATAATTTTGGATTAAATATTTCTAAAATTCATCTGGAAAAACATCAATGGGAGGTTTTGAAGAATATTTTATCAACAGTATTGACTTGGGAGGCATGGCTTAGTGTTACTGAATTTTCCATATGTAATGCAATGGAAGAAAATTGAGAATTGAAAAAGAAAACAACAAAAAATGCTTGATATAACATAATGAGGTAAATATTTCTATAATTAAGAAAGGACTCTTTAACAATGCTGCCTATAATTTTGGATATTAAGAAAGTTGAGCCTGAGTTTCAGTGGATACTTGGTCTCTGCCTCGTAACCAAATGGCATTGAGGGAGAACCACTAGGGCAAGGAGATGGTGAGGTTCTACAGCAAATTTATATATTTTTATACTGGTATTCTGAAGTGCTAACCATGGACAGCAAATCCAGTAACCCATTAGAAAATCAAATCTTGATGAATGCAACACCTTCAGCCAAATCTTGATGAATGCAACACCTCAGATTTGCTGGGTGTATTAATCAGGGTAGGTTAGGCTGTGTATCAAAACCAAAAACATCAACGTCTCAGTGGCTTGATGATGTCACAGTTTACTCCTCCATTTGCCCAAAGTCTGCTGCATGTCTGGGAGCTCTTGTAGAGTTCCTGTCCTTCATGTGGTACTCACATTCCAGCATGCTTTGATCTTTGAATGTCTCCACTGAACACAAGTTTCTGTAACTATTGAAATGAAGAAAAGAAAAATGGATAACAGTACCCCTGCTTATGCATGCTTTGGCTCAAATTTTGCTGACAAGACGCAGTCATGTGACCATTAAAAATTTTAAGAGTATGTAGCCAGAAGATAATTTTCCAGTCATGAAAATTCTGCTGTCTTGGCCCACTTTTGTAGAGAGGGGATGGACTAAATACAAGCTTCCATGTCTCTGACTTTGCTCCCTCATGACTTTTCTCCATAATGCCAGGGCTCAAATGGAGTCCAGCTCAGATGGGCGGGTTTTTTGGTCCCTGTCTACTGCTTTACAAAGAATCTTTTTAGGGGCTTGTAGAACTGTGTGCCCTTCTACTGGGGGAGACAGAGTAGGTTGCCATGGCTCACGAGAACCTTCTGATGAGCAGATTTTGCTCCTGCATCAGGGGGCTAAGCTCAGGTCCTACAAGCACTGGATAAAGGTTTTCCAGTGTGAGCCCCTCAGAGCAAGCTCAGAAGAGCTCAAAACGGATCAGGTGCAGCAGGGGATGGGTATGTATTTCCAAAAGGACTTGCCTACAGATCCTTGTACCATGAACTCACATAATGCTGGACATGAATTAAATGTATGACAAAAATATAGTCCAAAAGCAGCACTAATTCCCAGAGGATTCTGTCCATCTAAAAAATAACATGGGGCAAAAGAAACAGTTCTCCTTTTGTGTTGCATAACAGGGTGCATACACATGTTATTTGGTGAAGTATTTAGATGTTTTCATAAATTTCAAAGAAAATGGGTTTAGCATTAAGATCTCAAAATCTAAAATTTTAGATCCCTGATGAGATTAAAATGGCGCCATTAATTTAAGTGTGCACATTAAATATATTGCAGCTGAAAATTAGCCAAGTATAGAGGTGAGGGAGTTATATGCAGAGGAAAACTAAGCTTTCAGACCTGTTGTGAGGTCCTGGGATTCTAGTGAACCGTCAACCTGTTTCCTCACCTGTAAAACAGGTTAGTGGAGTCTGCAGATAGGACTTTAGGTGACATTTTATTAATGATTCACTCTGGCTGATTCTTAAAACTGTAGGTTTAGAGTTTGGTAGCTAGGACTGGATTTGAATTCAAGCTCACCAGGAAACTTTGAGAAAATCATTTGCCTTCTTTGAACCTGAGTTTCATTATTTGTAAAACAGAGATAATATCTCCTTCATATGATTCTTATGAAGATAAGTAAAATAATGCTTGTCAATCATTGTACCACAGAGATCCTGGAATGCAACAGGGTTTTTGTTTTTAAATTTTTAAAATGTTTGTTTATTTTTGAGAGAGTACGAGCAAGTGGGGGAGGAACAGAAAGAGAGGGAGAGAGAGAATCTGAAGCAGGCTCTGTGCTGACAGCAGACAGCCCGATGTGGGGTTGAAACTCACCAATCTGAGATCATGCCCTGAGCCAAATCTGGACACTTTACTGAGTGAGCCACCCAGGTGCCCCCAGCAGATTTTCAATAGGTATTTGTTCTCTTCTCTTCAATGATATATATTTTAAATGGGGGATTTTGTATATTGCTGTTGCTGTATTTGTTTTTTGATATTCTATGCCTAGCCGATGAAGTTATTAAAATTTTTATGAAGTGCACTTTGCGTGTAAGCATGCACACACATAAGCATACGTACATGTGTGATTCTTTATTTCCTTTTTTTCTCCTAGCTTTGCCATTTCACTTTTGCGCAATTTATTTAACTGATTTTTCTGTTAATCTATTGCCATATAACAAATTACTGCAAAATTTGGTGGCTTGAAAGAGGGGTCAGCAAACTATTGCCCATGGACCAAATCCAGCCCACAGCCTGTTTTGTATGGCCCATAAGCTAGGATTGATTTTTGCCATTCTTAAAATGCTGCAAAACAAAAGAGAAAGAAAGAAGGAAAGAAAGAAAGAAAAAGGTGGGGGTGTGTTGTGGAGGCAATAATGCCAAACCTAAAATATCTGCTAGTTGGTCCTTGGCCTAAAATAATACAAATTTATTTTGCTTGCAAATCTGCTCTTTGGGCATGGTTTGGGGGGGAGCTGATCTCTTCTTCACTGAGTGTCAGCTGGGAAGTCTTAGCAGAGGCTAGAGGATCTGGTTCACTCACCTGGCTGGCATGTTGGTGTTTGCTCCTGACTGGGATCTTAGTTGGGCCCAAGAGCCAAGGAGTTCGGTTTGTCTCCATATGGTCTGGGCTTTCTCCTAGCATGGTGACTTGGTTCTCAGGGTAAGTACACTAAGACAGAGCCAGGCGGGACCTTGACTAGCTTCAGCAGTCACATAAGCTACTAGTCAAGCAGTCACAAAAGCCACTAACACATGGTCTCAGTCCACTACCAGATGCGTGGCTGCAGACACAGAGGCAGTAGTTTCATAGGAACCTAAACTTTTGTTCTCACCTCCATCAAAATTAAGACCCAATTCCTATAACAATTCCCTTATTTCATAGTACTTACAGAGGCTTTGCTTTACCAATTGATCTCTGGTTGATCAGTTATTAGTATCAGAAATGGTTTGAGGGGGACAGAACCTTAGAGATTGGATTTGTTCTGTTACCTAAGTTTAGAGGGATTAATGACCCTAATACCAGTAGTATATATATTAGTAGCCTAATGCATGTTGTGGCAGATAGTTACTTAAATTGTCACCTGTGGTCAACAGGAATTAAGTGCTAATAAGGTTAATGCCATAGAGTGTTTCATGGGAATGGAACATTGGGACTAAAGGTTTGTTTGGATGTTTCTAAGTTACTGAAAAATGTGTGCAAAGAAAATTTTGAGTACAGGACTTTAAATTCTCACCTCAAATTCTGGGTAATAAACCAGAAAGAAACTTTATCTCTGCTGACCACAAAACTGAAGTCTGTGAGAAATAAACCCAAAGACTAAACCTGTGGGTTGCCAGATTACAGATTAAATGAATTCACATTCCTGGAAGCTCTCTTTTGTTAAAGTTAAGACACTGATTGTAAAGGGGCGGGACCTTGTAAATTGGAAGGATAACATCTGGGTAGATTCTTATCAAGCTAAAGACCTTGATCTTTCATATTTTGCTGAACTTCCTTTGCCAATAGAATCCACCTTCCCTCCCTTGTTTGAGAAAAACCTAAATGGCCTTTCCTGGAGTTGTCTTGAGAGAAATTCCTGATACTACCTCCAGTGCCTCTCTTAGAAATGTTATTCCTAGACTTATAGCCGAGCTTAATCCCCAACAGGTCCTAGAGATCAAGTACAAAATGTGTTGAAAAGAGGTGGAATAAATGTAACTATGTTGGGCTGAGTTTATTAATATTGGAGTCCTTAGGAGAGGTTCTTAAGGGATTATTCTAGTGCAGTCAGCTGGCTCTAACAATGTACTTGGTTGACTGAAACATGAACCTAAATGTGGTCTGCAGTGACTAAAGGTGAGATGCCAAAATTTGCCTGATGTTGTAGAGGAAAGCATCAAAGGGCTAAGGGAATTTGAAATGCTGGAGTGTATTTACTATGGAAGATCTGCTCATCCATTTCTAACTATGTCCCACAGAAAGATGCAGAGGACATGCCACTTACCAAGCCTTAAAAAGTACATTGGTAGGGGAGCACTGTCATTCTTGAAGTGGTCTATAGTGGTCATTCTTCTGGCCAAGAATGACAGTGGGAGCTTATCCTATGGAATAGGGTTCCCTGAACTCAATGAGAATCATGGTAGCTCAGAGTGGCAGGGGCCAAATGGTTTCATTTAAGTATCAGAAACTCTGACCACAAAAATACTGAACCAAACAAGTAGTAAAATGGAGTAACCATGTATACAGTTACATTAAATGTAAAGAGACTAAAAAGGCAATAAAGGAGAATGTTTTAGGTTGGATAAAAAGGCAAGGTCTTCCAACCGTGTATTTTCAACAGGAGACACAGTTATAAAGACTAGATAGGGCACTGGGGTGTCTCAGTTAAGTGACTGACTCTTAATTTCAGCTCAGGTCTTCTCTCATGGTTTGTGAGATTGATTCCCACATCAGGCTCTGTGCTGGCAGCACGGAGTCTGCTTAGATTCTCCATCTCCCTCTCTGCCTCTCTCTCTCTCTCTCTCTCTCTCTCTCTCTCTCTCTCTCTCTCAAAATAAACTTAAAAAAAAGACTAGAAAATCTGAAATTAAATGTGGGAAAATATATACCATAAAAACTGTAAGCATAGTAAAATTGGAGTAGCTAGATTAATATTAAATAAAATAGACTTCAGGAAAAGCAATACTTTTAGACTTAAAAATGATACTACATAATGCTAAGACAGTCAAATTTCAAAATGCATGAAGTAAAACTAGCAAAACAGAACAGATAGTCAAGCCTATAATTATTGTTGGTGATATTAATCTCCTCTTTCAGTAACCAGAGTATGAACAACTTTTGAACTAATTGGTATTTGTAAAACTACACAAAACAATTGCAGAATACATATCCTTTTTAAGTGCACACTGGTTTCTCAAAGAAAGCTGTAGGATGGTGATTGAGTAGGTATTAATTTTTAGGGTTTAAAATCTTATAGTTTCTTCTCTTAGAATGAAATGAAAAATAAATATCAGTATGAAATGTAGGACATCCCATGTAGTTTGTAATTAACCTTACTCTTCTAATCACATGAATCAGAAAAGAAATCACAAATTTATTTTTAAAAGATTTGAGCTGAGTAAAAAAGAAAGTACAATATAGCAAAATTTGAGGCATTCAGCTATAACAGTGCTAGAGGAGAACTTATAACTTGAAATGCTTTTTTATTTTTTTTGGAAAAGAAGAAGGCTTAAAGTCATTTTTTCACTTAAGAACCTAGAAAAAAAATTATTGTAGAATACATAAAATGAAAGAAAGAAAGATGAGAGCAGAAATAATAAAATGGGTGACATAAAATAGAGAAAATTAAAGTCCAGACTGGTCTTTGGGAAAGTGAAAACAATTGATGTAACTCCAGATTAATCAGAGGACACACACACCTACATGCACATGTGCACACACAGAGAAAATTATCAACCTGAGAAAGGAAAAAAGACTACCATTATAAATCCTACCAATATTAAAAGGATAATAAGAAAGTATTACAAGCAGTTGTATGCTAAGATACTAACAATTAGGATGAAATAGCCAAGTTCTGACAATAGAAACAAAAGCACAACATACCAGGTAGGCTTAATTCTAGCATTACAAGTTTAGTTTAGCAGTTGCACATCAATCTAATATAATCCCCACTGCAAAGATTTCAGCAGTGATGGATAAGCAGAGGGCCCACAAACTTCACAGACTACAGTTAGACTGTGCAAAAATATGGGACAGCAGGGGAAAGAGTGTGCAGGCAAATATCAGGGTCCAAGATGCTTGCAGGCACAGGTCACCAGGGTCTCTATTATTTGTACAAGGATATGGTTAACGTAAGGATTAAGCCAACTAAAATTTGTGCAGTGAAACGTGGCGGCAGGAAAATTTTATAAACATTCCAGCAGAGAGTTTTATGGAACTCTGACCATGTGGCCAAACAAGATTAGCTGATTATGTCAAATATACACCATTAATAAACAAACCAACTCCAGGTGTTGCTGGGGAAGTTTTAAATCTTAAACTTCACATAGTAAATCATTACTGATTCCACTGCCCTTGGTCAAGAATCAGTGCCAAATTTCCAGGTACTCTTATGTGTATGCATTGTATCCTAAACCAGCTGTAAAATAGCTCTGCCCTCTATACCCACATTGTTATAAAGAAGGGAAACAACCTATTATCAGTGGAGGTAGAAAAAGCATTTGGAGACAGACTTTTATCAAAAATAATCTCTCTAAATGAGTAATAACAAAAATATAAGAATTTCAGTCATCTTAAACACAAACTTTCACGAGAGATGTACAAATGCCCAATAATTATGTAGAAGTGCTCCATATTATTAGTAATCAGAAATGCAAATTAATATCACCTTAAGGTAATACTTCATATTCCTTATGATGACTAAATTTTTAAAAGATGACAACCCCAATGTTAAATAGGAGGTGGAGCAAATTGAACATTCCTGCATTGCTAGTAGGTCAGCGAAGTATTCAATCGTTTTGGAAAACTTGTTTGACAACGTTTCTTTAAGGGAGCATGCACACATGCATGCATGGGGGAGGGACAGAGGGAGGGAGAGAGAGAAGAGAGGGAGAGAGAGCATGGAGCCTGACATAGGGCTGGATTCTATGACCCTGGAATCATGACCTGAGCCAAAATCAGGAATGGATGCTCAACCCACTGAGCCACCCAAGAGCCCCTTGTTTGACATTTTCTTGTAAAGGTAAACCTACATCTATTCTATAACCATTAATTCTAGGCATTTATTCAAAAGAAAAGAAAATATGTGTCTACAAATAGATTCGTATAAATATGTTTAAAGTAGATTTATTCATAATCGGAAATTGGGAGGAGGAGATCCAAATGCCCATTAACAGGACAGTGCATGAGGAATGCATGGTGTGTTAACCTACTACCAGAGGTTGAACCATTGAAATATATTACAGCCTGAATAAGTCTCCAAATTGTTAAGTCAAGTAAAAGAAACTAGATACAAAGAGGTCTATATACATAGTACACACAATGTTGTATATTGCGTTTACATGAAATTAGAGGCAAAACTAATCTACAAGATATAAACCAGCAAAGTGGTTGTCTAGGTTACATTAGGGTACTTTTTGATGTGTTCGATTGTTCCGTATCTCAATTGAGAAGATAGGTTATGTATTTGTCAGAATTCATTGAATTATGCACCTAAGGTCTGTGTCTTTTTCACTCTGTGCAAATTTAATTTTGAAAGAACAAACATTTTAAAAGATAATAAAATACAACACATTGAAAGAGAGACAACAAATAGTATATATACTGTATGATTCTATTTGTCTGAAGTTTGAACCAAGCAGAATTTATGGGCTTAGAAATCAGAACAGCAGTTGTCTCTAGGGATTGGAGAAGTACAGGAAAATATCAGGGAGCTTTCTGATATGTTAGAAAAACATGTTCAATATTTCAATTCTGATGGTAGTTTTATGGATAAGTACATTTGTTAATATTCATCAAAGTGCACACTTAAGATCTGTGACTTTCAGGGGTATTAATTTAACCACAATAAAAAGACATGTTAACCTTAAACATATATTGCAAAAGAGAAAGTCTTAAAATCATTGTTCTGTATATTGATTTCAAGGAGCCAAAGAACAGCAAATTAAATTCAAAAAATGTACAAAGAAGAAAGCAAAGCAGATAAGAACAAGAATTAATGATATAGAAAGCAACCTACAGCAGAGGGAGTGAAGAAAATCAATGGTGTCTTCTTGGAAGGAAAAAAAAATTGACAAACTCCTGAAAAAGTTGATAAGAAATAATGAGAGAAGGTAAACCCTCAATATCAGGTATAAAAAGGAGCATCCGTATAGATTGTCCAGGCATTAAAAATTTGTAACAGCATTATTAAAATAACTTTTTAAATCCAAATACAATAAACACATCCCTAGGAAATACTATTTCTAAAAAGTGACACAAGAAGAAAAAGATACTTTAATAGTTTATATAAACTATATAAAATTCTAAAATAGAAACTCTAATTTGAAAACATTCCTACAAAGAAATTTCTATTTCCACGTAGTTTTATTAGTGACTTTTTCCAAATATGTAAGGAAGGCATACTACTCAAATGTGTATAAACTCTAATAAAATGAAAGAGAACCCGCTTATGAACTTACTTTATAAAGTCTGAATAACCTTGTATAACAGCATGAAAATGATATTATAATGAAGAAGAAAAAAAGGTCTCTCTCACATAGAAATATCTAAAATCCTAAACAAAAGCAGGTAATTAGTGAAACATTATGAACGATTGCATATCGTAAGGCCAAGTATGCTCAGGGTAACTAACTTAGCAATTTTCCAGGAATGCAAAGTTGGTTTAACATGTCAAAAATAAATCCACATATTTCACACTAAGTGAAATCCTACAAATCAATAAAAAAATAGAAAATCCAATCTAAAATATACAAAAATAAATAAAAGTAGACAAAAACTTGATCAGCTACTTCACAAAGAGGATATCCAAGTGAAAGGGACATACCTGTTTGAAAAGTAGCTCTACTCCATTTTTTAACAGGAAAATGCAAATTAAAAAGAAAATTTGCAGTGTACACACAGAGAATTTCTAAAATGTACAAAAGGACATCCTTAGGGTGTGTAGTTGCATGAGTTTTAACACAGGATGGGAGTGTAAAGTGTACAACTTTGGAAAACTAATTCTCTGTATCTACTGAAGCTAACTGTATGTTGAGCATATCCTGCGACCCATCATTTCTATTCCTCAGTATCTAACCAATGTTCATAAATATATTCATTAAGAGACATGTAAAGAAATATTCATCACAGCACTATTTACAATATTCCCCAAACGAAAACAACTCAAATGTCCATCATTAATGGAAAGAGAAAAGAATGGTGGTATACTTATATAATAGAATATTAGTTAACAATGAAAACAACTGTTGCTGTGTGCAATGAGTTTACTTTTAGGAAAAGAAGTCAGACACAAAGTGTTTTCTGTATGCTTCCATTTTATTAAATATATAAACATAAAATTAATCTATGGTTACTAAAGATCAAAATAGTGGCTCATGTGGAATCTAAAAACAAATGAGTAAACAAATAAAAGCTGAATCACACGAATAGAGAACAAACTGATGGTTGCCAGAGCGAAGGGGAGTGGTGGGCAAAATGGGGAAAGGGGAGAGACACAGGCTTCCAGTTATGGAGTAAATAACTCATGGGAATGAAAGCAGACCCATAGGTAATGTAGTCAATGATATTGTACTAGCGTTGTATGATGACAGGTGGTAGCTACGCTTGAGGTGAGCACAGCATAACATATAGAGAAGTTGAACTACTATGTTGTACATGTGAAACTAATGCAACATTGTATGCAACTCAAAAAATTATACAAAGCTCAACCTCCCAATCCCCCCAAAATAGTGGTTATCTTTGGGAACATCAGTAGCAAGGAAAAAGCACAAAAAGGACTTTAGGGGCACTCATATATCTTGAGTTGGATGGTTGATCCAGATATGTAGATCTTGATCTGCATGGTAATGAGCATTAAAAAAAATTCATCTAGGTATGTAAGTATAATGTGTGCCATTTTCTATATGCTTGGTGTATTTAAATAAAAATAGTTTTACAAATAAGAACAATGATGTGAAAGTGCCCATGAATTACAAGTTCCCAGTTACATTTGGGATATTCCAGCAATAATGCATTCTTTTGGACCTTTGCTGCTATGCGATAGGAAGAGTGTATTTGAATCCTAGAATCCAATTGTTAACATTTCAAAGATACTGTGGTTATAATACACAAAGTCATCTCAGCAATCATGGGTTCCTTCTTTTTAATACCTTTAGCAATGGCTGCTTTTAAATTTAGAATAGAAAAGATGCAAAGCATCTTCCAGTTTTTTCCTAGCCATCAGGAAAGACAGATCTTTCAGTTTAAGGAAACAAAATTTAATTTTCCTCTTCAAATCATTTGTTTTTGTTTTCTCTTTGGAATTCAATACAAAATGCTGTTTTTATGCCAATTTGCCAAATAATGATTATTATAGAATTATTTTTTGTTATTGTTTTTTGTTTTTGCAAATCCTGGTAAAGTACTATAGGGAGATCCAATATGTTAAGAGAGAACACTAGAGAATCGCTAAGGAAGAGGAATGCCTTTTTATGGGTAGAGGGGCATGGACATGTGAAAAGACATCCCTGAGCTGGCAACAACTCACTCTTTAGGATGAACTAAATTTCAACAGGTAGAGAATGGCAGGGAGTATCCCAGGTTTGGGAGCCAAGTAGGAATTGGTGGGGGGAGTCAGAAATCCCAGGGTTCTGAAGCTGCTGAAAGGAAAGAATGCAGTAGAGGGCAAGGAGGGTGGGAAAAGTGACAAGGTAAGAAAGTTTGGCTGGGATCAACTTGAGGAAGGCATGAATGTCAAGCCAAATTATTTGGACTTTTTTTTGTTTTTGTTTTTAATCTGGGGAGGGGGAGTCATCATAGAATACATTTGAAGACCCAACAGACATGTGAAAATACCTGAGATTGATTAATTGATTGAATTATAAATATGAAATTTATTATCAAATTGGTTTCCATACAACACCCAGTGCTCATCCCAAAAGGTACCCTCCTCTCCCTCCCACCCCCCATCAACCCTCAGTTTGTTCTCAGTTTTTAAGAGTCTCTTATGTTTTGGCTCCCTCCCTCTCTAACCTGTTTTTTTTTTCTTCCCCTCCCCCATGGTCTTCTGGTAAGTTTCTCAGGTTCCACATAATTTACCATTAGCAGCTCTGTATTTAAAATGTTTACATTTATCTTATGAAGAAAGCCCAATCTGATGCTTTGGATTTTTCTTTTTATGGTTATTTTGAGAGAGAGAGCGAGCACAATTTGGGGAGAACTAGAGAGGGAGAGCAAATCCCAACCAGGCTCCTGCTGTCAGCATGGAGCCTGAGGTGGGGCTCCACTTTCTGAACAAGGAAATCATAACTTGAGCCTGAGCTGAGATCCAGAGTCAGAAGCTTAAGTGACTGAGTCACCCAGGTGCTCTCAGTGTTTTGGAATCTGAAATCACAGTGACTACGTGACTAAACAACCACTTATAAAGATATTAAGCTTAAGAAATTGGGAAGGAATACAAACTAATAATCTTAAAATGGCTCTAATAGTTTATAATAAATCATTCTTCCTTGACTTAAGGTTTCTAGTACAATGTTTTCCTAAATTATTTCCACAAGTATATTTGTATAGAATAGCATTTACATTTACAATCCAAGTTCGTTTAATGGGCGTGGGTTATAATGTTAAAATCAATGGATACTGATTGTCCAAGCAGAGTTTCCAAAGTTTTGGGAAGTAAATTTACTCATCTTCTTGTTTTGACACTCTACTTTCCCTGGAGTTTACAGCTATTTTCAAGAGAGGAGGAGTTGCCCTACAATGTTGTTTTGTTGTTGTTTTCAACAGACCATTTGTAAGTCCTTAACCATACACTATGGATGTGATGGTTGCTGGTGATACAGTAAGGAGTAAGTCATGAATCTTGACCTGTCTTCTTTGGTTCCTTACTAAAATCTGTTTTTGTTTCCCCGCCAATGCTTTCTTGTCCTAATGTCCTCAATCCTTGTATCTTGGCCTTCCCGTCTTATGCTAGTAAACCATCTACTCTAAATAAACACAACTTTCTAGTTATCTTCCTTTTTCTAGGCAATTGATGAAAATTAGTTAGAATCACTCCATTCATGACCATTGCTTTCCACTTAATTCCCTCTCCCAAGGTTGTTTCCGGGCTTCACATTCCTCAAAATTCTGATCCTCCTACCTTCTTCCTAATTCTCAGATGGGAGACTGAAGCCATTGATGGAATCTTCCTCAATTTTAAGCCATAGACTTATAAAACCAACCTCTATATGCACCAGTTCTCTCTCCCTCTCTCTGAGGAGATAGCCATCCTTCTATTTATGGCTACTCCATCGGGCATCTTGTTTCCAAGTCCCTGCTCCCTCCCTTCTCAGGAAACCTCACCTATATTATCCCATGTCATCCTTTTTGTATCTACACTCTGTTATATCAGGGCAGATGGTAATATAAAACCAAGCCAAAGCAAAGTATCTAGAGTCCACTCCCTACTTTAGCTGTGTTCTACCTTTCCCCTTATTTTTAAAAATAAAAATTGTCTTATAGGTTCTGTAACATGATGTTTTGGGGGGCTTAAAATTTTTTTCAGCTTTATTGAACTTGACAACACAACATGATGTTTTGGTATAAATAGTGAAATGATTATTACAGTTAAGCTAATTAACATATCCGTCTTTCACCTCACATAGTTACTTTTTTTTTTTTTTTGGTGTGTCCAGAGCACCTGACATCTCTCTTAGAAAATTTCCAGCATAAGATAAAATATTATTCATTATAGGTCTCTGTAGGACCTAGAGATAGGTCCTATCTCTAGGACTTTTAAATCCTACATAGATGCAACTTTGTACCCTTTGACCAACATCTGATTTCCCCCACCTCCCCACTCCTGATAACCATGGTTCTACTCTCTGTTTCTATAATTTGACTTTTTTAGGTTCCACATATGAGGCCATGTAGTGGTTTTCTTTCTGTGCCTGGCTTATTTTGCTCAGCATAATGTTTTCCATGTTTATCTGTTATGTCACAAATGACAGGATCTCCTCCTTTATTAAAGAGTGATATATAGGGTGTCTGGGTGGCTCAGTTGGTTAAGCATCGGACTTTGGTTCAGGTCATCTCGTGGTTCATGAGTTTGAGTCATACATCGGGCTCTTTGCTATCAGCACGGGAGCTGCTTTGGATCCTCTGTTCCCCTCTCTTTCTGCCTCTCCCCCACTCGTGCGTGTGTGCTCTCTCTTAAAAATAAACATTTAAGAAAAAGTTATATGTATACATGTACATATTATATATGTGTGTGTGTCCATCCACTGATGAATATCACTATTTCTTTCTTCATCAGTGGATGGACACTTAGGTTGTTTCCATGTCTTGGCTATTGTGAATAATGCTGAAATGCTCCAGTGAACATGGCAACACAGACATCTATTCAAGGTACTGATTTCATTTCCTTTGGTTAAAAACCTGGAAGTGGAATTGCTGGATCATATGGTAGTTCTAGTTTTAATTTTTCAAAAAATCTCCATCATGGCTATATCAATTTACATTCCCACCAACAGTACACAAGGATTCTCTTTTCTCCATATCTTCGCCAACCCTTGTTATATGTTGTCTTTTTGATAACAGCTATCTTAAAAGATGTGAGGTGTTATCTTATTGTGGTTTTGATTTGCATTTCCTTGACCATTAGTGATGTTGAGCACCTTTTCATATGCCTGTTAGCCATTTGTATGTCTTTTTTGTAAAAATGCCTATTTAGGCAATTTGCCCATTTTTCAATCCGGTTATTTGGGGATTTTTGCCATGGAGTTGTTTGGTTTCCTTACCTACTTTTGTTATTAACCCCTTTATCAGTTACATGGTTTGCAAATCTTTTCTCCCTTTCCATAGATTGCCTTTGCATTTCGTTGATACTTTTCTTTGCTATGAAGAAGCTTTTTAGTGTGGTGTAGTACCACATTTATTTTTGCTTTAGATGTCTATGCTTTGTGTGTCATATTCAAAAAAATCATTGCCAAACGAATACCAAGGAATGTTTTTCCTTAGGTTTTATTCCATAAGTGTTATGGCTTTAGGTCTTATTTTTAAGCCTTTAATCCATTTTGAGTTGGTTTTTATTTATGGTGCAACATATGGTCCAATATTAATCTTTTGAATGTGGATATCTAGTTTTCCCAACACCATTAAAAAATTTTTTTTAATGTTTGTTTATTTTGGTGAGAGAGAGTGTGAGCAGGGGAGGGGTGGAGAGAGAGGGAGACACAAAATCCAAAGCAGGCTCCAGGCTCTGAGCACTCAGCACAGAAGCTGATGTGGGGCTCCAGCTCACGAGCCATGAGATCATGACCTGAGCCTAAGTCGGATGCTTAACTGACTGAGCCACCCAGGTGCCCTTGCCAACAACATTTATTGAGTAGACCATTCTTTTTTTCATTGTGTATTCTTGGAGTCCTTGTGGAATATTGTTTGAGCATATATGCTTGGCCTTATTTCTGGGCTTTCTTTTTTATTCCTCTAGTGAACGTGTCTGTTTTTGTGCCACTACCATACTGCTTAATTACTATCACTTTGTAATATCATTTGAAATCAGAAAGTTTGTTGCCTTCACCTTTGTTCTTTTTCAGATTGCTTTGGTTATTCAGAGGTTTTTTTTTTTTAATGGTTTATGTAAATTTTAGGATTGTTTTCCTCTTTCTATGAAAAATGCCATTGGAATTTTAATAAAGATTGTGTTGATTCCATAGATCACTTTGGGTACTATGAACATTTTAACAGTTAACTCTTTCAGTTTATGAAAAATAGGATATCTTTCCATTTATTTGTGTCTTCTTCAATTTCTTTTGTCAGTGTCCTATACTTTTCAGTATACAGACTTTTCACCTTCTTGGTTAAATTTATCCCTATATGTGTTCCTAAATATTTTCTTCCTTTGTTGATGCTATTGTATTGTCTCCTTGATTTCCTTTTGGTAAGGTAGCAGGATACAAAATCCACGTACAGAAAGTAGTAGTGATTCCTTTTACCAACAACAATCTTGCTGAAAAGGATATTTTTCTCCTTATATTCATTCTCCAATTTATCAGAAGAGGGAGGTATGTGTTTTCTCAATTTCCCCTCACACTTAACACTTTCTAGTTTGACCTATGCCTATATTTCATCAAAGTTCTCCTTTGAGATCAGCAGTGATCTGCATGAGCCAATTCCAGTGGGTTTCCGTTTTCGTTTTACTTAATCATTCAAGGAATTCCACAAATTGAATATGATCAATTTCTTGACACTTGTTTGAATAACCACTCTCTTGTCTTTCTTGTAGTACTCTAGGCTCTCCCCAGATACTTTAACCAGCTCAGCCTACCCTACTTGAGTTTTGAATGTGAGAGCTCTTCAGGCTTTAGTCTTAGGCTTAGAGTCTTAGTCTAATCTCTTGTCATTCTGCTTCGTTTCTCCTGGATTTAAGGCAGCAAGTGGTAAATTACATGCTGTTATTCCCCAGCTTTTATCACTAGCCCGTACTTGTTCTTTGAACAACTTATTCTTGTAACCAAATACTTTCTTGACATCTTAGAGATCTAACAAGAGTCTCAAATTCATTATGTTGCAAACCAAACTCATGATTTTGTTCGTCAATTTTGGTCATTCTCCTTTATCCCCTTCTTATGGATGTCATCACTAAATCCATCTTCCCCTCATTCACAGTATCCAGAATCTGAACAACTCTACCCCCTGAATATCTTTTGGAATCACTGAATTAATGAGTTCAGTGTTACAGTGGTACCTAATGGCCTAAAGAGTGTGTAGATGCTGTTGCCTGGGGCAGGAAATAAAATGTGGTGAAATCTGGCTTTGAAATAAGGAAAATTTGATTTTTTTTAACTTCCGTTTTTAAATTAGACATTTCCTCAGGTTTGTTTGTTTGTATGTTCATTTTGGCAATGAAGTGGCTCAGTCCCTGGATTGCAATCCAGTTTTTGTATTGGTGGCTCTGGGGATCAGTTCATTGTGTTGTTTTTTGTTGAACTTACTGACATTTTAGACTCTCTCATAGTAGAGAAATAAATGATAGTTGACCCTCATGTAAAATTCTGGATCAGAAACATCATGAACCCAAAGAAAGGTGGGTACAGGGAAATAGTTTTTAGGCAAATATCATATACTTATTTTAAGGAATGATGTGTCAATGACAGTTTGAATTATCTGACAGTTTAGTAGCTTATAAAGACCTAAGCTCTGTGCTTCTGAAAGCTCTCTCCAAAGAACTATGTTCTTTGATCTGAATGGTTATACAGGTGAATCTTGTTTAATGATGTTTCCAGGGACATCACAAGTGCTGTTATATTCAAATCTTAAAAAGGAAAGCAATTGTAAGTTTACAGAATATGTGCACCATGGGTATTTTTATTCCTATCTCAAGTAATGTTTGTGGGACGTGATGTTTGCATGCTATTTTGTATGCATATTTGTAGCAAGAACTAGAACTACATTTAAAGCTACTTAAATGTAGCTTTAATTCCCACTTCAGCGTTCCCCTTCACAGTAAAATGCCTCAATGTAAAGCTATTAATGATTATAATAGAAATAGTCGTAATAGCTAACATTTATTGAAAGCTAGTATATGCAGGGTACTTTGCTAAATAGTTCACATATATTTGTTTAATTTCCACAGAACATGAATGAAATAGGTACTACTAATAGCTGAACTTTTTCCAGATGAGGAAACTTAGGCTTAGCAGGCAAAATAATGTCCCCAGCTTTTCGAAGTGACAAGCGACAGAGCCAGGATTTGAAATCAGGTACAGTACACTGACTTCACAGTTTACAATCCTCACCTTTATCTTATTTTGCCCGCAAAGAATTTTCCATTGAAGGTGACATTTCTTCATCTCCCTATCTTCCCCTGAATCCTATCTGGTTCATATTCATACGACTCCACTAAACCTAAACTCCACCTAAACCTCCTGTCTTCAGAGTGACCTATGAGCTGCATGTTGCCAAATGCAGTCTTCCTCCTCAAATTCCTCAACTTGTCAGTACTGCAAAACACAAAATCTTCTTCTACAAGCCAGGTTCTTGCTTGACTTTTGTGATGTAGCACGCTATTTTGTTGTTCTTCTGTCTTCTTTGTTCACATTTCACCCCCTTTATCCAAATTCTGGATGTTGGATTTTCCCAGGGAATGATGGTCTTCTCTTTGAAACCTCAAAGCTTATACAGCATCTGTATTCCGATAAATTCCAGAGCTATACTTTCAGCCTTTACTTCATCTAGATTTTCCATTCAAGTCCAACTAAAGTTTCCACTTAGAAATCTAATAGGCTTCTCAACTTTAATATGCCTAAGCAGAAATTTGGAATCCTGCTCACCTTCCCTAAATTTGCTTAGTCTGCAGACTTCCCCCATCTCAATTATTGGCAACTAATTCCTTCTTGTTGCTCAGGCCAAACTTAGAAATCTTCCTTGACTGCTGTCCTTCATTTACACTCTCCATCTGAAGTGTCAGGAAATCTTTTTTTTTTTTAATTTTTTTTTCAACGTTTATTTATTTTTGGGACAGAGAAAGACAGAGCATGAACGGGGGAGGGGCAGAGAGAGAGGGAGACACAAAATCGGAAACAGGCTCCAGGCTCTGAGCCATCAGCCCAGAGCCCGACGCGGGGCTCGAACTCACGGACCGCGAGATCGTGACCTGGCTGAAGTCGGACGCTTAACCGACTGCGCCACCCAGGCGCCCCTGAAGTGTCAGGAAATCTTACTGGATTTCTATTCAGAATGAATTCAGCATGCGACAACACATTACCACCTCCTCTGGTATTGTCTTAACCCAAGTCAACATAACCTGTAATCTGAATGTCTGCAGTAGTGTTCAAACTGACTTCGTGCTTCCGAAACCTTACTGCCATTACATCATCTATTCTAAACACAGCGTCTTGAGTTGTAAAAAGCAGGTCATATGAAGTCATTCCCTTACTCAGATTCTTCCAGTATTTCCTTGTCTTGCTCAGAGTACATGACAAAGTCCTTTTAATAACCCTGCATGATTTACAGCCTTCAAACCCGCCTGCCCTTGCCTTGTGTTATTTTCCCCTTTAGACTCTGCTCCAGATACATGAATATATTTTCCTGCTGTGTCTTATGTGTGTCAAGCATGCCTGTGCCTTAGGGTCTTTGTGTTGGTTGTTTCCTCTTCCTCAGACATCTTCATGCTATTCCTGTTTCTTCCTTTTAGTATTTGCTCAGGTTTTATCTTCTCAAAGAGGCCTGCCTTGACGGTCCTGATTAAAAGTAACACTTGCATCCCCACCCACATCTCTTTAAATCTCCCCCTGCTGCTCTACTTCCCACAGTGCTTCTCAGCTCCTGACACACCAGAGGATTTATTACTTTGTTTCTTCTCTGACTCCCGCTGTAGGAAAGTAAGCTCTACAAGGGCAGGGATTTTTAGCCCATTTGTTCATTTTGTATTCCTGCCTAGAATAATATCTCACATATTGTAGCACCATATATGTATGTGTATGTATATGTATATCAAAGACCAAATGAACTCAAAGTAGAAGAAAAGAGTCAGGGCCAAGAAAAAAAATGAATAAATATGTCAACACTATAAGCTCAAAGAGCATACTTAGCATTTCTAAAGCAGTGCCACCAAAGATCTTAAATAGTTGCATGTGTATATTTATCCTGTCTATGGGGATCATCACGATACAGCTAAGGAAGCGTCAGGGATGCGGTTTGAATGGGAGTCTGCACATGGTGTAGATTACCCTAGAGGTAGGTGGATCCAGTATGTGATTGTACAGGTGGGATCCACAAGTGAGTCCTCTAAGGGGAAACACACTCATACATTCATGTGTGTGCGCGTGCACACACACACACACGATGCGTACATTCCCATCCACACTCAAAGCTCAAATAAAATCTGAGATAATGAGTCATTTCCAGGAAGAAGTGTGGCTTTGATCCACCACACTTGACTTGTCACAAATTAGTTCAATATTAGAAAAGAATTTGGACAAAGCTTTAACCTTCCTGGGGCTCTTAACTTTTTTATAAAAAAAGTTTTCTTAACTTTATTATAAAATGGCAATAACAGTGACACCAAAACCATTGAGAGCTTAGGAAGATGAAAATAGGTAGTGTGTATGAAATATAATTATATTTTATCATGAGGAACCCTCTCTAGTTTTGGAATATCAGGCCAGTTGAAGGTTGGCAAATATCTCCTACTCCTTGATGGCATCCTCCATTTTCCAAGGCATACCACATCTCTGGAGCTGGGAGCTGTCCTTATCATACTCCTCAACACAGTGTTCCTGAAGCCATTTCCATCCATGGAAGTTGGCATATGAGGTGGGATACTTGCCTTCCTGAGGATGGGAGAATTCCCAACTTTACTACAATTCTAAGGTCTTACAATTTTAGAAAGATGTGTTTCAGGCAGGAGCACCATATTAAAACATCATTAAAAGCAGTTGTTAATAGATGCGCAGAGAGCTAGTGATGATTTTGTCCTGGAAGGACAAAGGACAGATCATACTGGCAAATCAGTTTTAGTATAGGCTGTTGGACAGTACATGGAGATGAACCCAGAAGATCATTTAATATTTAGCCTACAATGTTTTCACTTTGGTTTAATTTGATTCTGTTATGAGGTATATAGTTATGAACAGTAAGTAATTTATGTTCCCCCTCCCTTACGGTCTTCCAGTGGGTCAAATAATTTAGTGTCTCATCAGATTAGAGAAAAAAGAGTAAAGGAAAATGGAAGTTCCTCATGTAAAGTAGCAACGTTGTTCTTCTGCTCTAATGGTAAAGCTACAGAAAGTGCAGCGTGGATCTCCTGGTGTCAGAGAACCGTGAGTTCTAATCCCGTCTCTGTGGTTATCATGTGGGTGATTTTATTTATGTTGGTTCATTTCTAAGATCCTTGGGGATTTGTTCCCTCTCAAGATGGGCTTTAATAATATAAATTTCGAAAAAATTCTTACGGAGATTATATGAAGTATTGTATGTAAAAGTGCTCAACACGTGGCACAGGACTAAGTATTGCCTTTCCTTCTTACCCTTGGTCCTTTTTTCACTACCTGTCCCTTAGCATTTTAATGAACCTGTGCCCATGATGATGTTTCTTACTCATGCATTGCTTTTGAAGTATTTGGTGTTTGATTTCTGACTTTTTTCCTATGCTTCTGGCCCCCACTATATTGTGGGGATTGGGTAAGGCTCAGCTTTCCAGAACCCCTGAGTGGTAGGCTCCTGTTCAGGCTGATAACAGGACTCCCCTCCCAGCAAACACTGCTAGAACAGTGACTCCTCGAGTACAAATCTAGCTTCTCTGCCTCCTTTGCCACAGATGCTGATATTACCTCTAATAGTTTTATTGTCCAGTTTTTGTAAGTAAACACCTAGAAACAAAGCATGCCCTTGTTTAGGGAATAGGAGAAAAGTGAGTTCTTATTTTCCCACTTTGTTTTGTTTTCTAGGTTCCAGGGAAGCAAACGTTCATTTTATATGGGTCTGGCTCCACCAGGAGGGGAGGCAGAGGGGAAGGTGGATGCTTGACTAGGGGGTGGGTGAACTTCTGTGCTGCCCTGAGTTAGACTTGATTTATACTCAATTATTATAGACAACAAAAATGGAAAGAGAAAATAAAGCTGAAAAATTATGTGTGAACATTGAGGTTCCAGTAAGCAGGATGTATAGAGGCCTGATAAGACGGTACTGGTTCAGAGAAAAGGTTTAGAGTTGTTAACGAAAGCCAGGATTTGGGGGCCAAGCCCTGCATGTAAGAAAAGCTACAGAGATAAAATCTCAGAAACCTGTTTTATCATTTGGCTTGCTGTCACTAATTGAGTTGTGCTGTAAAAGTAGTATGATAGCCTGGCTTGGAGGGGCAGGTACAATTTAAACAGTCATGGCATAACTAACCTTTTATGAGGGAGAGGATTATGCTTAATCATTAATTTATCCCTTCATTTACTCAGTGAATAAAACTGAGGCAGTAGAATCTAAGCTCCAGGAGATCAAGGACTCTGTTTTGTTTGCTTCTGTTTCCCCAACTTCTATAAAAGCGCTGGCAGAGAGCAGACACATATAAATTTCCTAAGAGAATTGATATGTTGGTGTGTTTTCCTAAGTAGAGAGAGGACTCTGTATCTAGGACTTGTACTATTCTCAACGTTTGTCTACTCCGGCATCAAACACATCCAGACAAGGTCATGCCCCACTCAGTACTGGCCACATTTTAGACCAAGGTCTTGACTGGGAGGACAAGCACATCATCTTCATTGAGGAGGGCTTAATGCTGTGGTTTAGTGATGATGTGTGACACTCTGGAAGTGGGGAGAGGCCAGGGCCCCTTGGCCACTGCTCAGCTGGAGGAAAAGGGCCTGCAGACCCTTTGTGTGTCATTGACAGTGTTGTTGAATGTTACAAATCAGAATGAAGGGTTGCAAAGAACAGCTCAGGAATTTACAGGGTCTGCCTGGAAATGAGACAGACTTTCAGCCAATTTATCACTGCACTCACTGTGCTTGCTTCAAGGCAGAGGGAACCATAAATACAGAGGATGAGAGTGAATCTGCAGTCTGAGCATTTTAATTCCAAGCAAGTAAATATGTGGACCTCATAGGGACCATTGTCTCCTGACAATTTCTTTCATTGTCATTTGTCATCTCTCTGGAAGTTGGTAGAAATGTAGGGTGTGGAAAGCACGGTACTGGGTCTGGAAGGGCAGAGCACCAAGAAGACTTGCTCATAAATTTCAGATTTACAAAAGCTAGCAAGAAAGATCCTCAAGCTCAACTTGCCTAGCCCTTGATTTCATTCAGGTAAAATTAGAACATCCAGGATATTTGCTTTGCTTCCACTCACGTGACTTAAAACTCTCCTTCCTTCTTAATTCCACATTTTCATAGTGCTGTGCAGCAGGTTCACTTTGATATCTGATCACAGTTTCTCTTGCTTTATTTTAGCGAGGATTTTTGAAAAGCATCAAATAAATTGCCAAACATCTCTCAGGGGAGGGAGGTGGAAACATACACACTTTTATTTATTTATTTTTATTTTTTTAAACTTTTTTTTAACATTTATTTATTTTTGAGACTGAGAGAGAGCATGAACAGGGGAGGGTCAGAGGAAGAGGGAGACATAGAATCTGAAACAGGCTCCAGGCTCTGAGCTGTCAGCACAGAGCCCGACGCGGGGCTCGAACCCACAGACCATGAGATCATGACCTGAGCCGAAGCCGGATGCTTAACCGACTGAGCCACCCAGGTGCCCTGAAAATACACAGCTTTAAAGTCAGCGATGAAGTCATCTCTTTTTGCCCCTCCCCTTTATTTTATTCAGCAGACATAAAAATTAACTCTTACCATTTTCCAGGTAGTGTTTTGAAGACAGGTTCTGTGATAAATCCAGTATGGTCTACAGGCTCCAAGTTTAGCTAGAGTAGCCTTTCATGAGGAATGTACACAAAATCCAACAAAACTACAACATAATGCAGACGTAAATAAGGGTCTGTGGAAGGTCAGATTAGCAAACTACTGACCACTAAGCCCTGGGGAGCTAGCAGGTGGAGAAGTAGCATTTTTTTTATATAGGTGAGTTGATGAGGTTGTTTTGACTTTGGGACAATTTGATGTGGCCAGTTTGAAGCTTCAAAATACAAAAATGCTTTAAAAATATTACTGATCACAGTAGATGCCCCTAAATCTTGTATTTTCTGCTCTATCCCCGACCATATCCTTACATTTCTCCCTCAGTCGTGGGTAGTAGCAAAGACGAGGGTTAGAGGTTGAGGACAGGCTGCAACCCAGGGATAAGGTGCGGATTTTCATGCCTCTAACTATGGTACATCACATAATGTATGTAATACTGTATATACATTTTAAAAGATTTTTGAGAAATAATTTACATATCACAAAGTTCATCCATTTAAAGTGTTCAATTCAGTGGTTTTTAGTATATTTACAGAGATGTACAACTAACACTATAGTCTTTTACTGTAATTTCATCACCATAATTTTAGAACATTTTCATCACCTCGAAAAGAAATGTCATACCCATTAGCAGTCACATCATCTAACACACCCATATACAAAACACATACAGATATACACACATCCCCTTCCCCTCCTACCCTGAGCAACCAGTAATCTCTCTGTCTTGATAGATTGTCTTATTCGGGATTCTTGTCGATGGTATCATGTCACATGATCTTTTGTGGTTGGCTTCTTTGACTTAGCCTGATGTTTTTGAGGTTCATCCATGCCGTCACGGGCGTCATCAGTACTTTATTCTACTTTTTTTCCTGTTAAGAATAATGCTGCTGTGAGCCCTCATATACTAGTTTTTGTGTATGCATATGTTTTCATATCCCTTGGGTGTATACTTAGGAGTGGAATTAGTGTGTCCCATAGTAACTGCGTGTTTAGCATTTGAAGATCTAAGTTGTTTTATTTATTTATTTATCTATCTATCTATCTATCTATCTATCTATCTATCTATCTATCTATCTGAGAATGCAAGAGCATGAGCTGGGAGTGGCAAAGGGAGAGGGAGGGAGAATCCCAAGCAGGCTCCATATCCCGCGGAGCCCAACACAGGGCTTGATCCCATGACCCTGAGTTCATGACCTCAGCCGAAATTAAGAGTCAGACATTTAACTGACTGAGCCACCTAGGTGCCCCGAAGTGTAATTTTTAATACTGAAGATGTACTAGTTTTTCCTTTTAGAGTTTATTGAAATGCATGTACTGCAGCCAAGTGAAGATATTTCATACTCACTAAATTGGGTATTACAAATGATCAGGACTCATGCTATTCAAAGAATAAATCATGATGCTACCCACAAAAGCTCATGATTTAGAAGTGAGACAGACCATGACGCTGCAAGGTGTTAGGAAGCAGAAGAGAGCAGGTGGAGGGAAGGTAGCCAAGAAGGCCAAGAAAAACATCCTAAGGAGTTTAAATATTGTCAACAGTTAGAAACTGGTGAAGAAGGGGACAGAAGGGCAGAAATGCATTGTAAAGCAAGAGAGCATCACCTATGATAGCGTGAATTGGGTGAAAAAATACAAAACATCATAGGAAATCAAACAACACAATCTAAATGCGGGGTTAGTTTGGAGGTGGTAGCCTGCAACCTCAGACCTTTATGCTTCAAGAGAACTATTTTCTATTTTCTTTTATCATTGAGAGAAATAAAGGAAAACTGCTTGCTATAAAATGCTTTGAAAAATAGAACTATGGAAAAGTTTATTCTTATTAGAACGTTAATGGAAAAAGCAATACCTTATTTTCAATTCAAACCATCCTATCCTGAAACTTTAATTTTTAAAAGACATAAATGCTATTGTAGAAAATTTGGAAAATACTGAAGAGTATAAAATAAAAATCAGTAGTAATGTCACAACTTAGAAACAACCATTTGTAATTTTAGATTCTACCTCTATTCATTTCATGTTTATAGCTGCTTATATAGTTGCAATTGTAAATGTAGTTATATTTATAAAATAGGGATTAAAGCATAAAGATTATTTTAATTGTGCTTTTACAGTTAATACTATGTTATAAACATTTTGCTGATCCCTAACATATTCTCCAGGAAAAAGATTTTTAAGACAACATGGAATTTCCTTTTATCAAATCTACATGTGGTCATTTTATGACGTTCTCTCTCTTTTTTTTTTTAATGCTTACTTATTTTTGAGAGAGAGAGTGTGTGAGTGAGCAGGGGAGGGACAGAGAGAGAGGGAGATACAGAATCCGAAGCAGGCTCCAGGCTCTTCGCTGTCAGCACAGAACCATAGGTGGGGCTCGAACTCATGAACTGTGAGATCATGACCTGAGCTGAAGTCAGATGCTCAACTGACTGAACCACCCAGGTGCCCCTATGACATTCTTTTATTTCAGTATAATCTGCAATTATTTTGATGTTAGAAATGGCCTTTGGGCATGGATAACTGCCCACTAATATGATTTACAGGTGATTTACTAATATGATTTACAATTGAACAAAATATTTAAAAAGATATTTCTAAAAAGGAAGAAAGTGTTTTGTATCTTTCTTGACTTATGAGGAAAAAGACTTACTAGCCACACATAAACACTGTCGAGATGCTTGCCCAGACAATAGATGATGGCTTTGATTACATTGAAGATTTAAACAACAAAACATGTTTGAAAAGGTAAAAACAAAGGAAAGCCAGGCATCTTATTGACCAAAAAATGAAGAAATGTTGATATTCTTAATGTGCACAGGACTAACACATGTATTTTAAGTAGTAGTAGACAGCACCTAAGGTAGTAATAAAATGGGCAAAGAATGTGTCTAGTCATTTATCAAAGAAAGTCACATACTTAATGTAAAGTTTAAAAACAATGTTTCTTGTTATCCAAAAAGCATGTTAAACAGAAATTAGATATCATTATTTTGCATATCTAGTTAGCAACCAGTTAAAAACCAGTAATTTTTAATCAGAGAAGGTTTAGCTGAAATCTGCATTCCCGGCTTTCTTAGTGGGAAAAGTGGTCAAGACTTTCTTGAATGTAGTTTGACAATATGTAGTCATGGCTTGAAAATGTTCATGTGCATTAATGTGATCTGAGGAAGTTTCAACGATTTATGACCAATGATATCCATGTCAGGTATTTTTATACCATATCACGTATTTTCATTATCACTAAATAATGACTATAAAGAATGTTAACAAAAAGTGTTAAATAAATTATGTCAAAAACTACATATAGTGGAATATTGGTCTTTCACTAGAAGTGTTACTTTAAAGAACATTTTATGACATGAGCTAATTTATATTATGTAATATACATGAAAAATCAGGATAGAAAATTACTTCTGGAGTATTATACCAATTATATATATAAAGTTTATAAGCATATGTAAATGAAATATATTTATGATGTTAATATTGGTTTCTTGTAGCAAGTAGGCTACAGTTAGATTTCTGTATTTCTCAAATCCTGTTTTTCATTCTGATAAGGTAAGAAGGGGATATTCCTCGAGAGCCCTATGCAAGGAGATGCTTATAGGAAGTGTCTAGAAGGATATCAAAAGTGTCTCCTTGCAAGGATGTTTTAGAGTTTTGTAGGTCCTGAATTTGTCATTCATCCTCAGTTCAAGGATAATGTTCTTGTCCTGTATTAATTCCTGCCCAGTAGGATGTCCTATCTAGTTCATGGCAGCCTTTCACTGAGGACTGAAACTTTGTCTCACAGCCTCAGTTGGCAGACTTCTGTCTTATGTGGACAAGATTTTGGGACTGGAGCAGAATCCACAAAGTCATCTGCTGCATTTCCTGCACCAGAACTGGCTTTTGTAGTTCTATCCAGTTCCTCACTAACCTTCCTCAGTTTCTTAAGATTTTAGGATCTTTGCTGGCTTTGTGTTGCTTCATCATACATACTACTGTGGCACACGTGCTTTGTAGAGGGTTTTCTTGGGTGATTTTCATTACATCAAAGGAGAGCAAAGAACAACACAGAAGCTGGTGATGGGAACAGGCATGGGCACAAGTACACAGAGTTGTAAATCCAAAGGGGAAATACAATGTTAAAGACTCAAGGGAGAAACAACAAAATCATAGTGAATGAAGAAACCTTGGAGCCCTTTCTTTGAGTTGTGCCCTCTCTGAAGGCTGACTTGAAGTAGTAGAATAGTTATTTCTGCCTAGATCTTCCTAAGGGCCCAATGGGGAACTTGTTCTTGAACATCTGGAAAATTATGTAGACAATAGCCAAACGCTGAGTTGTCTTCCTCAGAGATTTTTGTTCTTAAAAGACAGATGGCAGCTAAAGTCACTGATGCCTTCACCTGGAAGTTTAGGTCCCTGAGGTTATCCTTTAAAAAAAATAAGATGTTTATCATACCACACAAAGTGGTATAAATTGTATTACAGATATTGAATTTTCCTTATCACTCAAAATAATAGCTTAAGAAATATTTGCCAAGTTTCAACTGTGCACAGAGAGCAATAGTAGGCTGTAGGGTAGAAGATAAAATATGGCACCTGCACATGGGAAGCTAATTGTATTTCTGGAAGGATCATATATGTTATATTATGGCACATAGTTGCTGTAGATGAGGTATTTACATTCCTTGTGTGAAGGAAAGAACATATGGCTGTTCAGTGACTATTGATATTGACAAGGTAAGAACATGGAACAGTTAGATTTCAAAGCCAGAAGAACTCAATAAATTAAGTCATAAAAGTACTAACAATTTGTGTGATCAGAGAGTGTATATCACATCTACTTCTGTGCTTTAATTTTTATATAAAGGGAATACATTGGGAGACATTTGGAGGGCACTGGAGGCTCACTTAGTTGTGAGGAAAAAACAGGACTGTCAACAACTCCCATGTGTCAGACATAGCACTAAAAATGTTTCATACAGGGTGTCGTCTGGGGTGATAACTCTGGTAATAGATATTATATCCATATAGAACAAGGCACTTTTCAGATGGGATGTTTTTTCAATTTTCATTGTAAATCTGGAGGTAAATATTAGTTTCCCAAATTGAGTCTGAGTCCCTTCATGGCTGATTTCGTTTTATAATTATCTGTATCTCTATCACCTGACTAATGCTTGGCCCTCAGTAAGTGTTTGTTGAAAGTTTCAGAGAAAATAAATGGCAGGCTGGAACTATAGTCTTTCACTATAGTCTGCATGACCTCAAAGTCAGAATGTCTAGATTCTTCTGTTTGGCCTTGGAGAAGTCACTTCTCAAATATTCAGTCTCCTTTACCTGAAGGTAAAGGCCATTGGTTTACTAATTGGTTGTGAATTGAAATCTAAGCTCCACCACCATGAGCAGCATGAGTAGAAGTCCTGAGGAAGTGGGGTTGGGAGACAAACAGAGGAAGGGTATCAAATATCTGAACGTTTCAAATTTCCCCTGATGATGTGGCCACAGATAACCTCTGGCAGGCAAACTCTACTATGCTCTCAGCTGCAGTGTGCTCTGGTTGGATGATCTGAAGGAAGACAGTCTGTTGTAACCAACAAATAACTAGAATGGGAAATAGAATGTGACTTCAGGAAAATATGGGGATGCATTTTACCTCTATATTTGTGCTGCCCAATACATATAGGATGTGTGCCACATAAGTGATTATAGATTTCCCAGTAACCATATTAGAAAAGTAAAACTAAAGATAGTTGAAATTCATTTATTGATTTTAATTATATATTGTACTTATCTCAGTATATCCAAAGTGTATTTTTAACATGGAGTCAGTGTAGAAATATGAATGAGATATTTTAAATTCTTTTTTTCATTGTCTTTAAAATCTAGTGTGTATTTTATATACGCAGCACATCTCACTTTGAGCTAGTGACATTTCAAGTGCTCACATGTAGCCAGTGGCTGTTGTATTGGACAGTGTAAGTCTAGACTCCCTAGTTTACTCTTTTTTTTTTTTTTTTTTTAATTTTTTTTTTCAACATTTATTTATTTTTGGGACAGAGAGAGACAGAGCATGAACAGGGGAGGGGCAGAGAGAGAGGGAGACACAGAATCGGAAACTGGCTCCAGGCTCCAAGCCATCAGCCCAGAGCCTGACGTGGGGCTCGAACTCCCGGACCGCGAGATCGTGACCTGGCTGAAGTCGGACGCTTAACCGACTGCGCCACCCAGGCGCCCCCCTAGTTTACTCTTAAAATCTGAAACCTGCGGTTCATACTTGCTTGGAAACCCAACATGGTCTGGGCTATGCAAACGATCTCTGTGGAAGACACATCTTTGCACCCCTTTGTGTGTACTATACACTGAATTGGAAGTGTGGGTGATGGGCATTGAGGGAGAATAAGCATTCCCTCTTAAAAATAAAATAAAAAGCTTTTTATACACACTATCTCATTTAATCAGTACAACACTAATACACAGGTTTCATAATATTCATCATACAGATGGGAAGGCCAAGATGTATTAGTTTCCTGGCGCTACTGAAACAATTAGCACGAACTGGGTGTCTTAAACAATAGAAATTTATTGTCTTACAGTCCTGGAGGCTGGAGGTCTGAGATCCAGGTATTTGCAGGGCCATGTTCGCTTTGAAGACACTAGGGAAGGTGCTATTCCAGGCCTCTCTACCACCTTCTGATGTGGCAGCAGAGTTCACACGTGCTCTTGCTGGGCGTATGTCTCTGTCCAAATTCCCACTTTTTAAAAGGACCCCCCCCCCCCCCGACTCTTGCAGTACCTATCTTAACTAATCACATCTGCAGTGACCTTATTTATAAATATGGTTACATTTAGATGTAATGGGGGTTAGAACTTGATATGAATTTTAGGGTGACACATTCAGCCTATAGGCTTGAAGAGGTTAGTCATCAGTTTGAGTGCTTTAGATGGACTGGTTTTGCATTACTAACTTCACAGGGTATTTGTGCATATGTGTATCTGTGTCTGGGTTTGTATAGATGTTTCTCCTCAGCTTCAGGGGGGCCCACTCATCACCCCAGGCTTCAAGCAGTCCTCAGCACATAGTAGGCTCTCAATAAATGTTTAGTGAGCAAAGAATAAAAGAGCAGCATTTCTGGCAAGCTAGGAACCATGTTTATGTTGTTGTTATTGTCACATCAAGGAGGTGTGCACCTTTTATAGCTTGTCCTTGCTTTGGCTAGACTCTCTGGTTTTCAGAGCTTTATAACACTTATTATAAATTCCATCTGGATGGAAACTTGGCTAAGCTTCTTGGCCTTCAGCTTTTAATTGATGCTATGTTTCCTGGAATGTGAAAAATAGGAGTTCTAGTCTTTATGATGCTCTTTTATGCCTATATAATTTACAAATAGTTTGTTGCCACCACAGGCTGTTTCTGACTCAGATATCCGTTTTTACAGAAATTAAATATAGATGCCTTGAGGATATGCCTTCAGAGGAGGCATCGGGTGCTATGGGTGGCAGTGTCCTGAGCAGCGAATTATCTTATATTGAAATGTGTGTTGTTTTTTTTTTTTTTTCAGATTCTCTTAAGAAGGGCCCTCATCCTGACACAGGTTGAGTTAAAGACAATCTACATGTAGACACACAGTGCTGCTTTCTCATAAAGGGGCTCCAGGCCATCTTCAAGCACAGCACCACCTGTTCACAAACACACTCTCAAATCTCGATCCAGCTGGTTGGGTTTTATTTCCGATTCTATGGTGTGGAACACAGATTATTGGCCTTAGAGATACTAATGTGTGTTTTGTGAGTTAGAGATATAATATAACTGAATTCATCCATTTATTGAACTAACATTTGTTGAGTACCTATTGTACGTTCAGTGCTGGGAATGCACATAAATGAGACTGTGAAGTTGCCCTTGAAGACTTCAAGATCTATAGATATAAACAATTCATACTCTAATGAAGAAAGGTCAATAAAGGTAGGATAGAGTGTGTTGAAGGCAGAGAGGACGTTTTTATTGTGCATATTGGAATGGGGTAGATGGGGGACTCACTGTAGCCCTGCATGAATTTCTTACAGAGCAAGCTGATTGTGGCAAATATTGGCAAATTAGTAAATATTAACATGAAATAGCACTGCAGAAAAATGACTTTTTCACTCTAATAGTACATTAAGTGAGGGGGGGGGCTCTTAAAACCATATCTAATGGCTTCTAGTAACTGAGCCACATCATTATGGGGTCAAAGGAATCCCCCTTTGACAACTCGAGATGTCCTTCTTCCTCTCTCTCTCATAATAACAATGATAATAATATGGGCGTGTTGTACACTGAACTTTGAAGCATTTTTATATAATTTTCTCATGCAATCATCATCCTCAAACTGTGATGTAACAAAGTTTTACTATATTCATCCTAGAGATCAGGAAATTAAAGCTTGGGAGATTATATGATTTGTCAAAGATCACATGGGTATTTTGTGATTATATTGGTCAGCACTCTTGCTTTTTGATAGACATAAAAACTGGAATTAACCTAAATAGAATAGACAATTTATTGGTCGACTATCTGAAAAGTACCAGTGTAGATGTGGTGCCACAGATGATTAGAAATAGGGGCACTAAAGTCATCAGGACTTTCTCTGCACTGAATCTGTCCCTTTCTGCAAGTTGGCTTTGCTTTCTCAAGCAGGTCTCTCCATGTGGTAGTTTACCCTTTCCCTGGCAATGCTTAAGGTGTATTCCAATGGCTTTACTACTGGAGGGCACATAGGGTTCTCAACCATCTCAGATACAAAGTCCCAAGGTGGGCTCTCACTGGCTCATTTTGGGGTGGGTAGCCACTTGCTAGAGCTGAAGGTAAGTGTCACCATTCACCCATGCACGTGTTTTGAGGCATTTCTTAGAAGAAAGATCATGTTTTTTTTAGGCAATCAAAATAATAAAGTCCACCATGGTGGTAGAGCTGGAACTGAAATCCATACTTCTTGACTCCAAGTTCAACATTATTTTTGGACATTGAGAACACCATCATAATTTTTAAGTTGTATGTCTAAAAGATTTTTTGTCATTTGCACTTAAATGTTTTACAGGGACCTCAAAACCTTCAACAGATGTCATAACTGACTTGCACTGTGCTACTATAACCCTCCAGCCCCATGCCCACCTGGTCTTTCTCCATTTGTTTCAGTGACAAATGGCTCAGGGCCATGTTGTAATTTTCATGGGCCCTGGGGACTTCGACTTCCTCCATAAAAATATTACAGATTGCATTTTATTGTACTGATAAAGATGGATATGTTATTATATATGTAAGCCCTTCCTTTGAACTAAAAGTTCATTTTTCTTCTATCATTAAAAAGCCTTAAAACACTTTTGTGAGCCTCTACAAATATTTTGGGCCCTGGACACTGTGCCCAGTGAGCCTAATGGATAAATTGGGACTGAATTTGCCTGAATCAGTCTGAAGAGTACAATCCAGAAACTGAGACTGTACCCTTAACACGTCCTCTTTCCATCAGCACATCTCAGTCACTGTATTCCGCCAGATTCACCAGTTAATTTCTCCCGAAATAACAAGTCCTCTGCATTTCTTCTTTTCTACCATCTTGACTCATCTCCTTGTAGCCCTTGTTATTTTTCTCCAATCTATGATCATTAGTGCAGCCTGAATGATCTTATAAAAACAAATCTTGGTTTTACAACCTTTCAAGAGCTTAATTTTCTTCTTGAGTTAGTGAAAAAAATAATCTTAGCATAGCCTTTGGGTCCCCAGAGGGGCTACTCCTGCCTGCTTCACTGAATGTATAACATAGGACTCTGGCTAGCTCTTTATGTCATGGCAACCCTGGGCTTCCCTTAGTGCCTTGAATGCAGATTTATCCTTTGCATTTCGAGGCCCTGAAGCCTATTCTGTCTTCTAGAATGTCCTTTCTTTTCTTCTCCCTGATCTGTCATAGTAACTAGTCATCATTCTTTATATTCTGCCTCAAGTGTCCCTTTATCAGGGAATCTTTCCCTGGAACATCCTTACAACAGCTTGGATCAAAGTAATATGCTTTCTTAGCAAACTGTATTTACCTTTGTAGTGAACTATCCACACCTGAAATCCAGTATCTAATTGTGTAAATGATCATTTACTGTCCATTTCACCCACCAAGAAGTAAGTTCCATATCTAATTTGCTTATCATTGTTTCCCCACTGTGCCTGCTACACAGTATGTACTCAATATCTGCTAAATGAATGACTGAAAAATTTATGTTGGTATATACTTTAACTATGTTACATTTTTACTCATAACAAAGTTTTTTGAGGGTGAATGCCAGGCACTCTAGTATGCTCTGAAGACACAAGACATTTGTAATCACTACCCTTCTGGACTTTTTGTTAGGTCAATGGAAGTTAGGTCAATAGCAAATTAATTAAGCCCTCTCCAGTTGTGTTTAGTGTTCTAAAGGAGTGAGAAGGATGCCGAGTTAGTCTTTAAAAACTTCCTCATTCATTACAGAGAGGTAATTTATATGCTAGAACAACAGGTTCTTGAAGTTTGGGATATAATTTTTTCCTCTGGCCTGAATTTACTGTGAGATGTGTGAAGTATACAAGGGTTGAGGATCGTAACAGCTTGTTGCCTTACCCACATCTGAATCACTGAGTTCGTGCCTATTGCACTGAGCAAAAGTACAGCTAGCAGCTGGAAGGTTTTGACCCTTCATCCTGGAATTCTACTTAGTTTGGATAGTTCCCTGATGCTGATTCAGAGCTGATCAGAATAGGTGGTTGTTTAAGAAAATGAGGCTCTGGAAAATGTAAATCCCCAAAATGAACACAAATATCGATGGATACATTAAATGGTCAAACCAGTACGGAAAGTCTACTACACTTTTAATCACTGATATCAGTCTGGTCTTCTCTGATCGTGTAGATCAGAAAATGTTGCATCTTTTGAAAGTTGAATGCAATATCAGGAGTGTGGACTAGTCCACAAACTTAATGGTGAATGAATTACTGCAGAGGGAAATTTTTTAATACTGGCCTCTTCTATAACAGTTACCCACCCCCCTCCATTTCATATACTGATTTCTGGCATAAGAAGTAGAAATAACTTCGTTTTATACTTGATGGAATGGTGACTCAGGGAAATGACGGGATTTACTCAAAGTTACAAGATTTCTTAATGATACTACTCACTCTAGAGACTGCCTAAGAGATTTGGTGATCCTCCTGTTTTATCATTCTACTTTGCTCTTCCATTATCATTTGGTTCACAATCAATGCTTACTCATTTGGGAATGTACTAAACACACTGTGGTTTGTATAATGTAAACCATCTGTCATAAATTATGTGATGCTCACATATTAGCACACCCCCTCCTCCTCACTGCCAATTCCTCTGTTCCCAGAAGTCTAAATAATAATAACAGCCTGAGGAAGACAGAAGTAGGAGGTGAAATAAAGGTAGCCCCACCTGAATATAGGGGCAGACCTATCATGTGCTATAAGATGGAGAGCTAAAAGTAATCAGCATCCTTAAGACTACCACAACAATATAAGGTATTCCAATAAAGAGTTTGGTCTTTGGAGTCAGAAAAAAATTAGAAATGTAACTACTACTGATTTTTGCCGGTGACCTTGGGAAAATTAATTGACCACTTTAGAGTCTTGGGTATTTTCCTAATTAATTTGAGATAATAAAGCCAACCAGCAGAGCTGTATGTGAGAGTCCCTTCCTTGCTATGCAAAAGCTGATTTGAAGGGAGATTAGAATCTGGCAGCATTGTCTCTTCCTTCGTCCACTCTTTATTCCCCTTGCAAGAGGGTAGCCATTTCTAAAATTATTGCTTAGCTTGGAAAGTATTTATTGGGCCAGGGAGAAATCATTGTACATTAAACTATCCTAGTGCATACTTCAGCATATTTCCCACTGCACAGTGTCAGAATCATACAACCTGCTGGAGGGTGCTGCAATCCCAAGATATAGATGCAAGATTCAGAGAGGTCAGAGCATCTGCTTAGATGTAGAAGTTAAGCCCAGATTCACTAAAGTGTCCTGCGTTGCAGCATTTGCCAGTGGGTCAGCTTTTAATAATGTCCTTTTCTCTCATTTCCCCATTGACAAAATTGGAATCATAATAGTATCCCCCCCCCTTGAAAGTTGAGTAAAACTCAGTAAGGAGAGTAGGATGCCTGACAGGGTTCGTGCTCAATAAACATACATAGTGTGAAAGAACTGCCTTGTGAAAGAGGGTTATGATCAACCCCACTTTGAAGATGAGAACACTAGAGGCTAGAGAGGTGATGCCACACGTGGAAGATACCAGACCCAGTACTTGAACCAAGGCCAGCTGACTACAAATTGCATTAGCAAATATTATGCATTTCTTGGTGGGGAGAATACAGAAAAAAAAAGTCTTTAAATTTCCTTCCCCAATTCCCTATTGCACCGCTGAGAAAAGAGATGTGAAGGAAGGGCAGGTTAATGTTGAGTGACCTCATTTGGCATCTGCACATTCATTTCCATACTTGGGTTAAATTGGTTGTCAAATGATAGGAAGAATTAAGTGAGGGCGGGGGGCTCAGGGTAAGGACAGAGTCTGAGGTGATAGTGATCTCTGATCCAGATAATCACTGGCTGTTTTCCCCAAACTCCGGTTATGTCACTAAAACAAGAGGTGTGCTCTTAGCTGAAAGTGAGGAGGAGGAGGAACTGAGCTTGGGAACTTAAGAATTATGAAAGAAGCCATTAAGTCACTGTGGAGAGAAATCAAATATTGCCTAGAGTCCTGCAGAAGAGCCATCTCATCATTCAGGATACAGATTCCAGGAAAAGGTAAAGGATAGAAAGATGGAGGGGGAAGGAGATGGAGGGAGGGAAAGAGAGAGATTATGGGAAGTAGTAAAATTTCCATATGAGAACATGTTTCCATTTCACCAAAATAACTTAGATAAAAGGCACCCAGAAAGAGAATCTCAAGCCCATGTTTTGGTTTTGTGTTCTGGGATACAGCCTATTATAAACAATTTGCCACGAACTCAGAAATTCACAAGGCACACTGCAGCCTTCAAACCTTTTTCTCCTCACTCCCTCATCTCAGAGATATGCTCACTTAGATGATATGCTCACTTTCCCTGGCTCTTGGCTGATACTGTAATTAGCCCATCCAAAGCAGAACTGTCCCTGATATTTTTCTATGAGCCAATTCCTGCACAACTTGGCTAATCCTCCTCTATGGCTTAAAGGTATAATGTGGGCCATACCAGGAGAGAATTTTTAATTTCAACAGCCGTACTTGATTCACATAGGTCACATGCTTCTTTGTGTGAGTGAGCCAGCCAGGACTTCCAACTTGTAACTAAACAGATCTGCAGTCTGCTGTCATAACAGACAAATTCCAGTGTGTCGAAATATGGTGGTAGTGGAAAAAGAGATGTGGATGTGGCCTGTACCATGACACTATCTTCAGACCTATAGGAGGGGCTCAGATAGGCTTCTGTTTTTAAAGGCACTAGGAGGAAATTGATGCACATAATGTTAAACAGGCTTTGCTCATCCTGCCAGATGGAAAGGTAATTCAAATTGAGTTCCAAGTTCCACCCTATAGATTTTACAGCAGTCTTCTGGTGTAAGTCATTACCCTTTTCCTTTTTTGTTCTTGCATGGTATATTGATGCAGCAGCAAGCAGCACCTGGGAAGCACACAGTAATGCTGCTGAAATACATGGTTAAATAAGTAATGAATTCTACTTTTTGGAGGGTGAAGGGTCCTATTCTTATTGTCAGAGGATCTGAATAATTGAGTGGGGCTTGGGGTGAGGATTGAGTCTAAGAGACTAGTAGTGGTGATTTATGATCTAAATCATTAAAAGAGATCTGTAATGCTGACTTTAGCAAGATTCAAAGTAGCTGTGGTTAAAAAAAAAAAAAAGCCCCACTGAGGAAACCTACAAGAGAGATTCAGGAGCAGAATAGGCAGAATGTTTAGATTGTCCTGAGTAAATCAGATGAAATAAGGTTTAGGGTAGTGTAATGAAACCCAAAATCACATAAAATTATAACTGTTTTTAGTATCGCTTAGGATTATGAGTATTGCAATAGGTCCATCTCACCTCTGACTTCCTTAAGAGCTAAATAAGCTCTGAGAATTCTATCCGTGAAACATTATGTTTATGATGACATAAATTCAAAAGAACCATTGTTACTATCTTAGAAAAGTAATGCTCTGATTACTCATTTCCTTTAGCTTCTGTTGTAAGATAACCAATCGCCCAGGACTTGAGGATATTTTGACTTGTTGATAATGTTACCTGTGTAATGAGATTGGTCAATCCATCTGACATTTCTGTTCACCTCTTCTCCAGTTGAATAATGGATGTCTCAAGAATAAATCTTCAACAATCTATATAATTGATGGTTCGCTGATGAAAATATCTCCAAACCATGACAAGAAACATAGAAAATAATTCATATTTTCTGTGGTGACTTGTTGGCTCTTTATTTCTTTAATTTCACCAGGCATGAGTAGGTTTTGCGAATCAGGGTAAAATTTCATTCATCAAGAAAGTTTAGGAAGTATCAAAATTTGGTTAATGGGATAATCAGGATATACTGAAGTTAACAAAAAACCCCACATTTTTTTCTATTTTTTTTGTTAAAAATGTTTTTTTTGGGGGGGGGAAAGAATAGAGTCCCACAATTCCTACATATTTGGCTACCCTGAGAAATTAAGACAGGTATTTAATATTCTTGAAAAGACTCATAGCTATTCCATTCTTCCTTCTAGTACTCATACTGGACAATAGGAAAAGAGGCTGAGAATGAGCTTGGCTTAGAATAGAGAAGAGATTTATTCCTCCTTTCCTACCACTGCCTCTTCCTCCTTATCTGAGGAACAAGAGGGTCCCTCTCTCTTAGCTTTTGAATTTCTTTCGAGATTTTACTTTCAGACTTCTACAAGAAAGAGCTTTGGTTCTAGTTCGTGTTGAAAACCTTAATTTTTTTCAATGGAATATACTCTTTGAATTACCATGGATTGCTGTTTTTCAAGTCTTTGGGTGACTCACCATATGCTATTTTCTTATCTTTGTTTATTTAAGAAAAATAACTTCCTAATAACTAGATGGGGTGAGGAAGAGAAGTCCCTTCTCATCTGGGAGCCAGGAGTCCAAAGTTCCTGTTGGGAAAAAAAAAGAAAATTTTCCATCCTGGAATATGGTTGTGGTGGGAATTAGAGATGGCTTAGACAGCTCCTGGGTGGCTCAGTCGGTTAAACCTCTAACTTCGGCTCAGGTCATGATCTCGTGGTTCCTGAGTTCCAGCCCACATTGGGGTCTGCTGCTGTTCGTGCAGAGTCTGCTTCAGATTCTCTGTCCTCTTGTCTCTCTACCCATCCCCTCTTGCACTCTCTCTCTCAAAAATAAGCATCAAGAAAAGAAGCATGGGGGCAGAAGAGGGTTGTTAAGCCTATAGTGACTTGAGCTTGTTTATACACTGAAAGCAGCAAGAGCAGAAGAGTTGCTGGAACAGGACCCTGGAATATAGGAAAGTCTCCAAAAAAGACGTGAGACAAGGAAGGGCAAAGGGTTCACCTTGAACAAAAGGAAAGACTACTCATTTTACCAGACTTCTGGACAAAGGAGGGATTGTTGCCAGCACAAATTAGCATCTTAGTAGAGGGAAGGAATTGAGGGTGTTCAGCCTGATTGACCAACTGAAAAGTGGGAGAAAATTGGGGCAGAGCAAGAATATTTATAAACAAGGAAGCTGAGACACAAAGAGGTCAAGTAAGAGACTCAAAGTCACATAGTGGGTACAGGTAGAGCCAGGATTCCTACCCAGCCAGACATAGGGTTCCACAGTGGGTGTTCTTATCTATTATTCTGTGTCTCAATGAAGTAAAAAAATGGTGCCCAATATATTATCTCCTGTTTTACCAAGACAAGGTCCAAGGTTCAGGCCTTTATCTGAATATTGCATCCTAAAACATCTCCGTCTTAGTTTATAGGCAGATCACCTCTTTTTAATTTGAGCCACAGGGAACAGAAAGAAACACAGTATCTGCCAGAAAATCCCAGAGTTGTTGTTCAAAACACTTCATTTTGTATGTGCTTAGTGGATGATGTCTTAATCTACTACTGCATTTTATTAAAAAATCCGTCCTTATTTTCCCAGAGGTGTAGTTTGTGCCACTCGCACCCCCACTCTCTTTCATTGGTTGCCCTGATATTACTATCTTAAAAGGCCCTCCCTTTGAGGAACGCATTGAGCCCTACAAACCTCACAGAGCTGGAAACCTGCAAAGATCAATTTCTTTTGTTAAACTGGCCAGCTCCCCCAACTCCCAGAAGTGAAATCCCAGGAATTGGAGAAGCCTCCTGTTGTGATTGTTTCTTGGGCAGGTATTAAAGGGCTTCTGTACCATTTGTCCAAGTTCATTCCGGATCCCGTCTGGTTTACGGCCAGGTAGAGTCTGAAATCTTGGCTATTGCAGGCTGAGGGCTACGTATCCCACTGCCAGCAGTATAACCAGTTGCAATCTTTGTTTGGGATCCCGTGGAAGGGTGAGTGAGACTGATTGGCATTTAGGGAAATAATTTCCTCCAGCCTAATCGTGCCTGTTAATTAAAACCGCTCAAACTGTCACTTTGGGCAGTTGCAGAGAGGTCCTGGTTGCCAGGGAGAGTGAAATGCCACAGCAACTCTGACTGATGTGTTCAGGCATATTTGACAGGGACAATCTTCTGAAGAAGTCAAGTCAAAAAAAATTTTTTTTTGGTGTTAGGTTTTTTAATTAGCAAGAACAAAATTACTTTTAACCCTTTGCCTCTCTTCTGCCAAAGTAACCTGTATGAATATTCTGAGAGTTGAGCAAGTTTTCAGAAATGACACACATTTTGGATTTGCCATTAGACTTCTTTTGAGACCATCCAGGAGCTGTTGTATGCTAATGTAAAGTAGTATGGACTGGGAATCATATATTCCTGGTTTCAAATTCTGGTTCAGACCCTTCCTAAATATGTGGTAGAACGACTTAAACTTTTTATACCTGAAAGGCTAAAAATCAGGGGCATAACATTACATATCTAAAACTTTATAGGACTAAATGAGATAGTATATACAATAAGCTTGTTATATAGCAGATATTTGATAACTTACTCTTTTATCTTTCCATATCTCTTATAGTAGGTTATATATTGGAAAAAACAAAAAGCCTTCAAAGTCAAGACTTAAATTAGGAAGTATTTTTTTTATTTTAAAACAAATAGCAGAGGGGCGCCTGGGTGGCGCAGTCGGTTAAGCGTCCGACTTCAGCCAGGTCACGATCTCGCGGTCCGGGAGTTCGGGCCCCGTGTCGGGCTCTGGGCTGATGGCTCGGAGCCTGGAGCCTGTTTCTGATTCTGTGTCTCCCTCTCTCTCTGCCCCTCCCCCGTTCATGCTCTGTCTCTCCCTGTCCCAAAAATAAGTAAACGTTGAAAAAAAAAATTTAAAAATAAAACAAATAGCAGCCACATAGGAATAGTTGATATAGCTTGATATAGCCAAATGAAAGAATATTTTGCAACCATTAAAAAACATATTTTAATGGTTAAGGACACATACTTCTGTGAGAATATTGTGAAAATACTAAATGGTATATAAAATATGATTTTTTTAAAGGAACACAAAAAAAACTTATGATTTATAGAAACATATTAATACTTCTTAATTCCTGTCAGTGGGTTTGTAGGGCATTTTTATTTTCCTGTATCTTCTATGCTTTAATACAAAATGTATAGTTTTAAAAAGAGGGTAATATAAAAATGATTCAAAAACTGGAAATGCAACTAAGTGCCAATGAAGTGTTTTTCTTGCATGGCTTGGAAAATGACTCTGGAAACAATTTTGAGAAAGAGTTGGCCTGAAGTGATTTAAGCAATGCCAGTGGTATTTAAACAACGTAGCTAAACTGGAAGAGTCAAAGTCATTTACACACAGGAGTTCTTCTAGTTTTTTTTTTTTTTTAATTTACATCCAAATTAGCATATAGTACAACAGTGATTTCTTCTAGTTTTGAGATAAAAGTTCTAGTTTTGAGATAAAAATTAATATTTTGTTTTATTTATTTTAATTTTATCTTGTCATTTTATTGATCTAAAAACACTCTCAGCAATGTATGAGGAAGGGGGTGGGGCATGAATTCTGGGGAAAAGGGTACATATCTTTATTGGAAACTTCTTAGAATGCTTTACTGCTGGCTACTTTACTTACTTTTTTGTTTTATTCTTCCGATCCTGGCAGGGAATCTACTGTTACTCCAGTATTTAAAGATAAGGAAACTCTGGTTCAGCAATGTTCTGTAATTTAGCTAAAGTATGCAGCTAGGATGAGGAAGAGAAGGAATGGAAGGGTTTGTCTAACTTTATTATTTTTAAATTTCTTTAAAGTTCATTTAATTTGATAGAGGGAACAGGGTAGGGGCAGAGAGTGGGAGAGAGAAAGAATCCCAAGCAGGTTTCGCACTGTCAGCATGGAACCCAATGTGGGGCTTGAATTCACGAACCTTAAGATCATGACCTGAGCCTAAACCAGGAGTTGGGCGCTTAACTGACTGAGCCACCCAGATGCTCCAGGTCTATATAACTTTAAAACTGTCCAAATCTTTACCACAAAATCAATAGTAGGTGCGTCAGCTGTGCTGGCCAATGCACTAGACATTGGTCACATGTAACTTTAAATTTCAAGTCCACTTAAAATGAATACAACTAGAAACTAGTCATACTAGCAACATTTCAAGTGCTCTGTGGTCACATGTGGCTAGTAGCTGAAGTAGCAGACTGTGCAAATGTTGCACATTTGCATCATCTCAGAAGTTTCTGTTGGACAACACTGCAAGTCTAGAGGCTCACGGACTTTAATTCTTACTTTCTCCATCGTGGGGTGGTTAGAAAACACTTTACAATGGAGAAAGTAAGAATCAGCCAGGTTAAGGGGAAGTAATCTTTATTTTTAGTATCTCTTTCTCTTCTTTCAAATTCTTTTTCTAATCCTTGTTCCTCACCAAGTACCCTGAGTCCTGATTATCTCCTCCCTGGTTTCCGTGACAACCATCTTGAGTTCTGCATTCAGGACCCACACTCTGGTCCAGTGATATGTTTCCCCTCCCAGGGAATACAATTTATTACTCGGGTTTTGCCACAGAGTTCCATTGAGCAAAGATCATCTTCACTTTTCATTTAATGAAAACAGGGTAATGGATATAATTGTCTCAATTTAAATTTTTTCATTCGTAACTGTGCTTAAACATTGATTCTTGGACCTAATTTCTGTTAGGAGTACTTGCAGTGCAGAAAAGGGATGACCCCTCAAAGACTTATCTTGCACAAAGGCAAGGGCTACCCATTCCATTTGTTCTCAGACCACTCCTCTTCCCAATCCTTCTCTTTGTTCCGCAAGACTGCGTCTCCCAGGCTTCCTTACCACTGGGCTTCAAGCTAGGGTTGACTGAAAAGTAAAAGAAGGGGAGAAGCCAGGATACTTCTCTCTTTCTGCCTCCTGAGGCATTTCTGGTAGCAGCTGTGTGGTTCTAGCTCTTGCCAGGAAGCGCTGGCCCTAGTACCTGGGCTTCTATGACACCACCACCTCCATATGCTCCTTCAGCCTAGAGGGCACGGAGCCTCCTTGTTATTGAAGCTGTAGGTTCCCTCCATGTCTTCTCTTTCCAGCTCTTCATCCCCAGTAAAATCAGTTCCTTGTGTCAGATTCTGTTCAATTGGAAGTATTTAGAGTGATTTTTGTTGTCTTGACTGGATGTGACTGAAATATTTCCTAGTCTGTCCCCTCCCTGCTAACCTCCCTAGCCTCATATGTCGCCTTTTCCCCATTAGTTTCTGACCTCCGGTCATAGGATAGATGCTTAGCTCCTGAATGTGCCCTTTCCTGCTCATGTGGAAAATTCTTAGTTCTTAGTCATCATCAGAGAACAGCCATCCTGACTCTCCTAGACTATCTTAGGGACTCTGCTACTTCTCCAATAGAAGCTATCCTACTACCTACCACATTTTAACATAGCTATTAAGTTTTCTGTCTTCCTAAGGGCTGTGAGAATATGGGCCATGACTTTCCTCTTTACCACCATCCCCATAGCTTCTGGAGCAATGCCTGATACATGGAGAATGGTCAAAAATATTTTCAAGTGAATAAATATATGTATATATGAAGTAAATTTTAATGAAAGCCAGTCTATGTTGGTGGCCAGTTTTATGTTGCAAATGCAGAAGTCAACTTTTAAGCCTCTAAAATGATTCTTTGCCCGTATGGTAGAATTGTGAGCATTTTATGATGTCCTGCAAAGAGTACCTTTATCTCTGGGTGCTCTGGCATCCGCAGGTGCCTTAGCATCACTGCTGTCATCTTTCCTCATCCCTTGTCTTGGGCCTTATTTCACTGAACCTTGTTTTGAGGATCCATTTCTAATGAGTCCATTAATGGACTGTTGGATAAATTATAGCATATGTTCAAATGAACAAGGGCTTTTTAGAGAGCATGACTGATTCGAAAATAGATGAGAAAAGAAGGGGAATTTTAGGCTCTAGTAAAATAGTATTATTGTGGATATATTTGCAGTGAGTCAAGAGTGTGTTTGAAACTTAATAATTAAGTGATCTTGAGAAAGTTAGTAAACGATAACCCATTATTCCTTCACATGTAAAATGGGGAATGTAATCTTTATAGGGTTGTTAAGATTAAATTATAATTTAATGAGTTGTAAGTTGTATAGGTTGTAGTGAGTTATGTCAAAGCCTAAAATGCCTACAAATATTAGTTATAACTAAGAGGATCATTTAGAAAAGAGTCTCATTTAAAGGCTTAAGGGAAGTAGCCATTTCATTGATCAGCTGCCCAAGGAATGAATGATATGGTCAAAGCTTCCAGTGTGGACCTTCCTATTCCTGAATCTTCAGACCATAGTAACTGACAGTACCAGAAGTTGTCTCAGGTGGCAAATGTCTAACCTTTTCGAGTCTTCCATATATAGATGAAGGATTGGGCTTTCTATGTGTGGTTTTAAGAGGTAGTGTAGTGGGTCGCCTCTGGGAAGTTTAGTACTGATGTGTTTTAGCTAATCTATTAGTCATATACATTGACCTCGCGTGAGTGTAAGCTCTGGATTTCGGAGAGACATGAATAGAAGCTGGTGTATATGTGATACAGATGCTGTTCATATACTTGGAGCCTGGCTGGAGTATGAGCCCTGAGGAATTCTTCCACCCATGCATAGGTTTATGTTGATCTGTGTCTTGCCCCGGCAGCCACATGCTCTGCTCTGACATATAGTATAGAATCCCTGTGTGTTGTCTCAGGAAATCAGTAGTGTCTCGCCTGGAACAGAAGGGTAAAGACACTTAGGATAACACTTCTTAGGTATACCAGAGCCTGAACTAATTATTTTATATACATTTACTCAGTGAAACCTTATACTTATTATAAGGTGTAGCTTTGGATCATGATTAAAAGTAACATTTTAAATGGAGCTAGAGAGGATTATGCTAAGTGAAATAAGTCAGAGAAAGACAAATACCATATGATTTCACTTCTATGTGGAATTTAAGTAATAAATGAGCAAAAGGGGAGAAAAAGAGGCAAACCGAGAAACAGACTCTTAACTATAGAGAGCAAACTGATGGTTATCAGAGGGGAAGTGGGCAGGGGGGGATGGGTGAAATAGGTTAAATAGGGGATTATTTAGGGCACTTGTGACGCCCACCGGGTGTGTATGTAAGTGATGAATTGCTAAATTCTACACGTGAAACTAATATTACACTCTATGTTAACTAGCTGGAATTTAAAAATTTGGAAAGAAAAAAATAACATTTTAGCCTCTGAAAATTTGCACGTGTAAGAGCTATTTCATGCCACATGGATACTGCCTTTCTTAAGCAGTGATATGAAATTGGAGATAAGAAATATCCCTTTATGAAAAGACATTTTCCTTTTTTTTCAGCTATGACGATATTCCATATACGATATCTGACTCAATGCCCAGGATCATACCCCTCGGTCTCAATCCTCTTTATCAGAGATTAGCTTTTTTTTTCTTAGGATTAATTCCTTCTTCTGAGGCAGGACTATTTTGCTTATAAAATGTCCCAGAGAATAAATATTCATCCCTTATGGAAATTTAGCCTGAGAAAGGGTACAGAAAGCAGAGGGAACTTGCACATAGCCACTCTCCACCACCATGTGTTAGCACAGCTAACTGATTTACAAAACATGGCAGTTAAATAAGATCAAATGAGGAGCTCCATTAATACTGTTTTTAAAAATGGTCACCATTCTTCTGCTGCTAGATGGCATTTGCATTTGCATCTCACAGTCTAGGCCTGTCATTGAGGGCTGGAAGATGGTCCCAGGCTTTACTAAAAGTAAAATTGCCCACACAGGTCGACGGGAACAGAAACAGTCTTAATGGTGCATTAAGTCTCCAATTACTCGAGGCTATTTATCAGAGCTCAGTTATATGACTTTAACAGTGCAGATTTCAGATTTCGCACCTTCTGGGTTGAAGTGCCATTTATAATTCATATTGTCTTACAGCAAATGCAAAAATCAAAGCAGATTCATATATGGTAATTTACCAGCTAAGTCTCTTCATTGCAGATTTCAGATTTGTTCTTCCCTGTGACTCCTCCTTTGACAAAGGGGGCTTCTTATAATGGAAATTGCAGTGATAGCATCATCATCATCATCAATCATTTTATTATTCATTACTATTAGTATTTAGCCCAGAAATTGTGAAGAGGTCATTCTAAACAATAATTAGCCCAAGAGGCTTGTGGAAATGTCAGAATCTGAAAACGAGTAAGTTTGAAGCGCCTCTTTTATAGGCTAGTTCTTTGCACTTGGCACATTAACCATAAAGATATACCTAGGAACCTTAAGATACCTGAAGGCACAGCATACTTGGTGGTGGGCATATGGAGGCCTGAGTTCTTATCCCAGGTCAGTAATAAAATTTGTGCATGTTCTATGAATCCTGATCACCACTGTTTGCAAGGAGGTGAATGTTATATGGAGACCTTCTAGTTGGATTGAAGCTAATTTGTGTCTTGCTCTACCCTTAAACTTTCTTATCTGTCAAATGTAGATAATGACAGTGTTGTTGGGAGACTTGAATGAGGCAAAACACACAAAAGATGTTTATCATCCTGCTTGCTGTCTTTCATAGTAAATGCCTAACAAATGTGAGCTCTTGGTTTCATTAAATTGAAAGAGTATGAATAAGTGATATTGAACCTTCTTTGACCTGATTTACATTCTCATCGAAAATACTTTGTGTGTATGCATGCATACCTCATAGGTAAGGATTAACTTGCAATCAGCTAAATTGAGGCATAATATTCTTTTGATATTTAGAACGGAGGTACCTAAAAATATTTCAGAAGTAAATAGGATGAAAGCAAACAGGAAGCACAGCTGATTCTTGCCCGTTAATTTTCCTAAAATTTCTAGTTTGTGAGAGCTGGAGTGGGTGGCGTTTGACAACTGGCATACCTTGATGTCTTGGAGAGGCACTCTGATTCAGTGTGGTAGAGTTCATTTCTGTTGTTTACTGTTTCCATGACCCTAGGCAAATAATTTGGCCTCTCTGAGCCTCTGCTTTCTCATTGGAGATAACACCTGCCTCATTGGAATTGGGACAAATAAATTTGGTAACTGTGTGCCGAGTCCCTGACATAATACATGGCATCTAGTAAATGTACAAAAATATTCCTGGGCTAACTCAAGATTATTAGGATAGGGGGAGATGGGAAATAACATATAAGAAACCTCCTTAAACCAAATAGGCTGAAGACAAGGTAATAAGACAAACTCCAGAAAATGAAGCTGTGCTGTCACTCTGTGATTTTCTAGTTAGTTCTTAGTCCCACTAAATTGCCTTTCTCAGCAATGCCAATGACAAAATAATTGTGTCTTTGGTTTTCATAATATATTTTGTGTTAAGTTTTGCTTGTTGTTTTTCCAAATAAGACAGGTGCTACAGAATGAATGTTTGTGTTCCCCTCCTACCCCCAAATTCATATGTTGAAGCCTGATCCCCAATGAGCTGGTGTTTGGAGGTGGGGCCTTTAGGAAAGGATTAGGTCATAAGAGTGAACTCTCGTAAATGGGATTAGTGATCTTACAATAAGAGACCCTAGAGAGCTCCCTTGCTCCTTCTACCTTGTAAGGACACAAGATGGGTGTCTTTGCAGCAGGAAGTGGTTTTTTACCAGTGGTTTTTCTACTAGCACCTTGACCTTAGACTTCCCAGTCTCCAGAACTGTGAGAGGTAAATTTCTTTTGCTTTCAAATGACCAAGTCTGTGGTATCCTATTGTAGCAACCCAAACAGGCTAAGACAGGAGGTCATTAGAGAGACTTTTTTAAAATTTTTTTTAGTGTTTGTTTATTTTTGAGAGAGCATGAACAGGAGAGGGGCAGAGAGAGACAGACAGGGACACAGAATCTAAAGCAGGCTGCAGGCTCTGAGCTGTCAGCACAGAGACTGATGTGGGCCTCGAACTCACAAACCATGAGATCGTGACCTGAGCCGAAGTTGGATGCTTAACCAACTGAGCCACCCAGGCGCCCTGAGATTTTTTTAATATGAAAAAAAAAATGTATTTAAAAACTTTTCCTGGCCCTTTTTAAATTTCCAAACAAGCAAATTTGAGATTCCTTTGGCTCCAAATATTACTTGGGGTAATTTCTTGGGGATCAGAATGTGGGGAAGTTATTAGAGACAAGGGCTCTGACTGTATCTAAATTGAATCTTGAACAAAAATACCTGGAGGTCAAGCTTGTATTGTGAGATCCTTGAGTACAGAAAAAAATTCTTTTTTTTTAAATTTTTTAAATGTTTATTTATTAGAGAGAGAGAGAGACAGACAGACAGACAGTGTGAGCAGGGGAGAGGCAGAGAGAGAGGGAGACACAGAATCCAAAGCAGGCTTCAGGCTCTGAGTGGTCACCACAGAGCCTCATGCAGGGTTTGAACTCATGAACTGTGAGATCATGATCTGAGCTGAAGTTGGATGCTTAACTGACTGAGCCATCCAGGTGCCCCAGAACAGACAAATTTCTATTTCATCATTTACAACATGTCTTCTGAACCATGACCATACCTGAAACCATGATGTAAGTATAGATACAGCCACATGAGTTTCCTTGTTTCCCACAGAAGCCTATGAATTAAGATGCCAAATCCTCATCATCCACAGAAATCACAGACCTGCTGCTAGGGCTGCTCTGGGGGAAGATGTGGAAACCTACTCTTCATCCTTCTCCTGAGCAAGACCCTATGAGTTGCCCAGTATTCCAGACAGTAATGTGATGTTTTGATCATTAGGAGTGCATGGGATGCCAGAGCTGACTCAGCTATTAAATAGCTGTGTGACCTCGGGAATCGATTCATCTTTCCTGTGCCCCAGTTCCCACATAAATATTAAACACAGCTTTGTTATTAAGTGAAGTTAAGTGAATTGTAAGCTGTAACAGGGTATATAGATGATACTTAACTAATTTTAAGCAGCGCAATTAGTAGAGTGGGTTTATGGAAAAGAGGGAATGGAGGTGGGTATTTGTTAGTTTTGTGCTGTTTTGTTGGTTGTTGTGGATGGCATGTGAATATGGAGCGCCACCACACATGTTGTCAGAGTTCACCGCACTAGGTGAAGTCACAGCTCTGGCAGTACAGGGCACATGTGACAAGAGAGCCAGATCTGGTCTACCTTCCCAAGGAACACTGAAATATGGGGTCTGAGGTTGAGTGAGGGACTCAAGGGAACAGTGGCCCACAACTCAAGCCCATCATGGAAGTTGGTTCAACACACAATCCCTTCGTGCCTGTCGTGTGCTGTTATTCTTATAGTTGTCATGGTGAATGAATGGCAAGCAAGGGACAGACTCAAGGGACAGACTCTCTGATCTCAAGTTGCAGACATATGTTAGGATAATGGAAGGAACAGACCTGAAAAAGACAAAATCAAGCTACAACTCAACCAAGTATGTGTAGACAGGGGAAAGGAAATGACTTGGCGATAAGGTATTAAGTTGGAGGAGATTTCTGGGGTTATGAGTGATAATCTTTTCATGGTACAGAGCGGATGTGAACCTAGAGAGAGGAAGGGTTCAAGGGGAGTTTTCAATTGGTACAAGGTAATTTGGTAAAACAGTAGCATCTTGCTTATCGTAGGGAGACATGTGGAATTGTATTACAATGTACATATTGTTAAGTCTTTAAAAAGATGCTTTTCATGCTCTTGATTTTTTTTTATTTTTTTATGAAATTTATTGACAAATTGGTTTCCATACAACACCCAGTGCTCATCCCAAAAGGTGCCCTCCTCAATACCCATCACTCACCCTCTCCTCCCTCCCACCCCCCATCAACCCTCAGTTTGTTCTCAGTTTTTAACAGTCTCTTATGCTTTGGCTCTCTCCCATTCTAACCTCTTTTTTTTTTCCTTCCCCTCCCCCATAGGTTCCTGTTAAGTTTCTCAGGATCCACATAAGAGTGAAACCATATGGTATCTGTCTTTCTCTGTATGGCTTATTTCACTTAGCATCACACTCTCCAGTTCCATCCACGTTTCATGCTCTTGATTTTTAAAAACAGTATCACTGGTACTAATAAGACTGTGAGCAGGGTTCCCCAAACCAGACTATACCATGAGCTGGTATATCATCTCAGCTCTGCTGAGACTCTCAGGGAACAAGGATGGGAGATAGAGGGAGGATGGAGCTGAGTTGTGGCTGCTGTTCCTGAAGGTGAGGCACAGATTTAAAAAAAAAAATCAGCCTTGGTAGTTAAAGGACAGGCTGTTCAGAACCATAAAGTGCCAAGGGCCTGTTATGATACCTTTGGGTAACACTTGTTTCTTTTCCACAGTTGTAGTAGGATGTGAGACAGGCCTACTTTTTACTTAGATTGCATGTTTTGGGATTCCTTTTGATGGAGCTACTAATAAATACAATCTGGTGGTTAAAACGGCCTCCATCCCAAGCTACCCTTAAGAGCACCAACTGTTCACATTCTGGGAATACAATTGCAAGCTGTGAAGGAGTAATATTTGGTGTTCTCTGTTATTGGCAGCCTCAAGGTGATGAATCAGCAGAAAGATTGAAACACCAATTTCAGTGCTTCCTGACTTATGTAGTCTTAAGCTCAGTTTCCCAGTATAGAAAATAGAGATGATAATTCATCATTTAATTTGGAATATAACATATTTATGTTTCTGATATGTGAGAAAGAAGCATTTCAGATTAATACTGGCTAGAATATTGAGACAGGTTTTAAGTTGGAGGTTGAACTTGAACACTGAAGATGCTATTCATGAAAAGGATGGTTTGAATGGAAGAGCAGAAAAACAATATACAAGTTGGTGCACTGATGCTGTATTTCATGAACTGTGTTGTACATTAGAAGCATGTCATTTAATTGATTTTATTTTATTTATTTTTTGAGAGAGTGTGAGCAGGGAGGAGGAGTAGAGGGAGAGGGAGAGAGAGAGAATCTTAAGCAGGCTCCACAACCAGCCTGATGTGGGGCTCCATCTCATAACCATAAAATCATGATCTAAGCTGAAATCAAGAGTCAGACACTTAACCAATTGAGGCATCCAGGCTCCTTATCATATAATTGATTTTAATACTGTTTTGTCTTTTGCAGATTAGACTAATGGTAACTTCTCTTTCTAGTGGTATGGCAAAGTAAATACCTTGGCAGACCCTTCTAATAAAAATAGTTAAAAATGCTAGATTAAAAAAAATGTTTAGTAGACAAATAAGTTGTAGAGGTCAAAAACAATGTCAAAGTGGAAATCCACAGCAATAAACAACTTTTACATATAAATCATCTGCTGAATCCTAGTGACCTTGGGTTTAGTATTGGTGACCTTATGGTCTAGAGTAAGGGCTTGAAGAAACAGACAAAAGCCTATTCTCAGTCTCAAATGAGAGTTTAATAGGAGGGCTGACATAAGGTTGTCAAAATGGACTAGAAATAAGTCAGCTTTGCCTGCTCCCTGAAGGACTTCAGGAATAGGATAGTTAATTACACATACTTTTACTATGTTTAAATCAGAGAAAGAATTTGTATCTAGGTCATTTTGTGCTGGATATAGCAGAAAGTAATTTTTCTTTGGACTTGGTAGACATAAGCCAATACTCACATGAGTTTACAGCCCACATTTACACTGCATGGGAAGTAATTAAAACTATAAACTAATAATTTAGGTTAAAGTGCTTCTGAATTAGTATTGTCCGCAAAAGCCTGGAAGAGGCACATGTAAAGACTCTCCAGAATAATCCACCTATGTCCAATACTCCAAGAATCCCTACAAGCAAAGTTTTAAGGATGTAGTAGCTCATAATTCGAAGCCAATTAAAAAAAAATAACACAAATGGGTAGCTAAAAATGAGGAAAATCAACAGGGGGTAGAATCACACCCTCAAAGGCTCAGGAATAGGTGTAATAGACACAAATATTCTTCCTATTTTTTAAATAACTTAAAAAGATAGTAAAGACTATACAAGCAAAAGACTATGAAAAGGAAAAATTAGATTTAAAAATAACAACTCCTGGACATAAACAAATATTGAAAAGAAAAAGAAATACCTGATTAGGCAAAGTTGTAAACAGAGTTAGTGATTGGAAAAAGTTAAAAAGAAATTATTTAAAAGGCAACACAGGGGCGCCTGGGTGGCGCAGTCGGTTAAGCGTCCGACTTCAGCCAGGTCACGATCTCGCGGTCCTTGAGTTCGAGCCCCGCGTCAGGCTCAGGGCTGATGGCTCAGAGCCTGGAGCCTGTTTCTGATCCTGTGTCTCCCTCTCTCTCTGCCCCTCCCCCGTTCATGCTCTGTCTCTCTCTGTCCCAAAAATAAATAAACGTTGAAAAAAAAAAAAATTAAAAAATAAAAAAAATAAAATAAAATAAAATAAAAGGCAACACAGAGAGACAAAGAGAAAGCACTGACTGGAACATTATACTGAAGTTTAAGAAAAAAAATGAAATTTTTAAAAAAGTTAAATAAATGTCAAATTATAAAATATTATATTTTAAATACATATAAGAGTTAGGCAGTCTCTAAAATGACTCCCAGAAATAATTTATTCAACATTTATTAACGCCACATCAGTGTGGTATAACAATGGGAAAAAAAAAAACCTTTCCACAGTAATCCTGTGGGGGAAAAATGGCTATTTAATAGAAAGTAGTTGGAGGAGCGCCTGGGTGGCTCAGTCGGTTGAGCATCCGACTTCAGCTCAGCTCAGGTCATGATCTCTCAGTCCGTGAATTTGAGCCCCGTGTCAGGCTCTGTGCTCACAGCTCAGAGCCTGGAGCCTACTTCAGATTCTGTGTCTCCCTCTCTGTCCCTCCCCTGCTCATGCTCTCTCTCTCTCTCTCCAAAATGAATAAATGTTTAAAAAAAAATAATAAAAAAAAAGAAAGTAGTTGGGACAGATATCATGCTTTGAATTGACAGAATTTTTTTTACTTCATACAATCTTAAGTTTATTAAAATATTTTTTGAGTATAGTTGGCACAGTGTTACAGTAGTTTCAGGTGTTCAACAGCTCTACCTGATGCTATGCTCACCACATGTGTAGCACCTCTCCACATACAACACTGCTATAATACCATTGGCTATATTCCCTATGCTGTAACTTTTATCCCTGTGGGTTATTCATTTCGTAACTGGAAGCCTGTAACTTCCACTCCCCTTCTCCCATTTTTCCCATTCCCCAAACCCTTCCCTTTGGTAGCCATTAGTTCTCTGTGTATATAGGAATGATTTTTTTTTGTTTGTTTATTCATTTGTTTTACTTTTTAGATTTCCCCATGTAAGTGAAATCATATGATATTTGTCCTTCTCAGTCTTACATATTTCACTTAGCAGAATACCTGCTAGCAGAATATATCCATTCATGTCACAAATGGCAAGATCTCAGTTTTTATGGCTGTATAATATTCCATTGTATATATGGGCCACAACTTCTCTATTTCATCTATTTATAGACACTCAGGTTGCTTCCATATATTAGCTATTGTAAATAGTGCTGCAATAAACAAAGGGGCGTGTGTGTGTGTGTGTATGTATGTATATATGTGTGTGTGTGTGTGTATATATATATATATATATATTTGAATTAATATTTGCATTTTCCTTGGGTAAATACCTAGTATTAGAATTATTGGATCATATGGTATTTCTGTTTTTAATTTTTTGAGGATACTATATACTGTTTCCTACAATGGCTGTACCACTTTACATTCTCAACAGTGCATGAGGGTTTCTTTGTCTCCATGTCCTCGCCAACACTTGAATTGATGGAAAATTTTTTTTTTTTAATTTATGACAGTTATGTTACAGTGGTAAAGAAAATGTGGCTTTAGTAGACCAGATATTGTGAGACTTACCTGAAGGACAGAGGCAGATAAGATTTTACTGATGTAAAAAATAGCCCATAACAGACTCAGGAAAGGATTAGATAAAAACCCGGAAGGATAGGCAAGGTTTTCCAAGCTAAGAAATGGGGGGATCAAATGGAAGCACTCAGAGCTGGGTGGTTGCAATACCATACATGATTGTCCAGACTACCTGTTCTCTTGCCTCTAATGTCTTTTGTGCAAAGCCCCAGATTTTAGACGCATTTGTACCGGGCAGTGACAAAGAAAGATTGGGGGTTTCCTGGAAGGCTGGAAATTACAGATGTATGGTCCTCACTACTCAATGAAAACTAGGTATTTCTGTATATTGCTGAATATTGACTTCTTCATGGCTACTAAAGGAGATAGTTACACTAAGTTACAACATTCACATACATGCCTTTAGCGGATCTAAAAACCAAAGATGAGAACACACACAAAACGTGAGAAAAAATGATATAATTAAACAGAGACAAGCAGATTTAGTACAACAATGAAAAGGAGAGTTTCAAAAAGTAAAGAAATTTAAGAAATGATATTTTGTCATAAAATATTTATCTTGTCATTAAATGCAGTAAAGTAGTGACTTTGTACAGGAAAACTCTAATTATAAACATTACAAAATCAATAGTTATAACAAATAGCAAAGCACTGCTGAAGAGAAAATCACTAAAACAGAAAGATGGATTGAGAAATTCTTCCAGAATAAAGAAAAACAACAATAAAAAAAGATCTGGAAACTTTAAATAAAAATTTGAGAAACATGATGTTTCCACACTCCTCTATTGTGAGTTCCCGAAGAAATGTCTAGAGAACATACAGGAAGGAAATAATTAAAGAATTGGCAGAATATTTCATAGACTGATAAATACAGATCTTTAAGTTGACAGGCCTCACTGAGTGATGAGAAGACTGAAAAAAATACCTAACCTCACCCTGGGGAAGTTGTGAAAAATTTCAGAATGAGCCTGTAGGGACTACCTACACAAAATGTACAATAAAAGAAAAAGAAAAAAAAATTAAAGCAATAAATAATGGTATTGACACCAGAATCCACAGAATACAATACTGAAAGCATGAAATAAAGGGAACACTAGTTTCATATTTCTGTTCTCCCATCTTCATTAGATGTGATAGTTCTACAAGAGCCAGGAAAGTTTTGAAAAACAGTAGATCCATTTTTTTTTTTCTTTTTTGGAGGATGCTGACTTGATTTGGAAGTTAGAAAAACCCCATGTATCTCTGAGTCTGAAACAGTAATGATCTTGGTGGCAAAAGAATGTGCAAAGTCAACATTGGTGTAGAGTTATAATACTGGTTGGGTCAAGCAGACTGGCAGACATGCCAAGGATTGAAACAGTCATAGTGACTGTGTGTAAATTCCCACAAAGCCCAGCTGTCTGGAAGACAGTGTGCATTTGCAAGACTGTGTGCATGTACAGGAGAAATTAGAGAGGGCTGTACCTGTATACATACCCTTGACTGAGTATGAGGTCCTGCACATGTGCCCAAGAGATACAAGAAAGCCCATGGGAAAAAAAAAAAAACAACCTGGGGCATGTTCTTAAACTTCCCAAAATGTGAATATTTTATGGAACACTTAGTGTTCTGTAAGACTTATTGACTCAAGGTTTTTGAGTAAAACATCTGACTAGTCATTGGCTTACCACTAGGATTTGCCCATGTGTGAGCCCTAGGAAGCTATGCATAAAAAAAAAAAAAATAAAAATGAGCCTGGTGGCTCAATTGGTTGAGTGTCCGACTTTGGTTCAGGTCATGATCTCACGGTTCATGGATTCGAGCCCCGCATCGGCTCTGGGCTCCGTGCTGACAGCTCAGAGCCTGGAGCCTGCTTCGGATTCTGTGTCTCCCTCTATTTCTTTGTCCCCCGCTGGCTTGTGTGCACGCTCACGCTCTCTCTCTCAAGTGAATAAGTAAACTTAAATAAAAAAATAAAAATGAAAATAAATATGAATGACCTGAGTACTCAGTATCTGTACAGTGTGAGACCGTATAGCGTCAGACTAGGCAAGTCACAGGAAAAAAAAATCCCATAAAGAGCATCAATATAAATACCCAAGGGGGATCAAAATCTAGAATTGCTATATGATCTGAAGGTGCATTTTCCACAAAATAACTTGTGAGACATAAAAAGTAACAAAAAAGTGCAACAGGTTTAACTCATACATAGGAAAAACAGTAAAAGCTGAGGGAGTTCAGAGATTAGATGTGCCTAGCAGATGCCTGTGGTTTTTTGTTGTTGTTGTTTAGGCTCTATTTTTAGTATAGTTGACATAGCAGATGCATGTTTTAAAGCAGCTATTATAAATATGTTCCAAGCACTAAAGAAAACCACAATAAGGAATTAAAGTACAATAATGATCATAAAAGAGAAAATCTTCATAAATAGAAATTATTTTTAAAAGAACCGAATAACTTTAAAGTGGAATTCATAAGTACAATAATTTAAATTTTAAAAATTCATTGAAAGGGTTATCTTCCCTTACGAGATGGCAGAGGAAAATATTGCACTTGAAAGTAGATCCAATCTGAACAGTAAATAAAGACGCCTGTGAGACACTATCAAATACTAGTCTAGCAAGTCCCTCCCACCCATAAAGCTGTTTTAAAAATCTGAGAAACTGAACAACATATTTAAATCCAAAGCTAACTAAAAGACAGGAAAAAGAAGGGCATTTCCAAAGCTAACCAAAAGACAGAAAAAAGAACAAAGAGACATTTTATAGTGACAAAATACACAATCTATCAAGATTTTAGACTTAATATCACAGGGATGAGATGTATATTGCAGAATTTGTTAGAAATGTTAAAAAGTAAACAAACTAATGATTAGAGTGGATTTTTAAAAGCGCACTTTCCTCAGAATGGATAGGTTATACAGACAAAAATAAGAATGTGGAGGACTTAAATAACATAGCTGTTAAGACTTATCTAATAGATAAAATAGTGCCTTATAGCAAAAGCATAGAGAATAAAGTTATTTTTCTAAAGACATCAGAAATAATTCACTTAAAATTTACCATATCAAAGGAAGTCTCAAAAATTTAGTATACATCTATTGCATGAATATTATCAAATATTTAGCTGTATTGAATGCATTAAGTCAAAAATTAAGAATTATAAAGGTGAAGCACTCAAATCTAGGGAGATTTGGATATTAAATAAGCAGGCAAAGTTATTTTCTTAACCTTAAATTTTCTACTAAAAATTATGTAGCAAACATTTATTTCTGTAAAAGAATGATTTGGTCAGTTTCACCATTTCTATACTGCCCCTTCACTTCTAATTTTTTACAAATAGAATTAAATCTACCTTCTATGGACTCTACCTTCTTTTTCTTTTTCTGTAGTCTTTCTCAACATTTTGCCACTCTGAAAAGAAATATATTTCCTTTGTAAATTCTTGTTTTTAATCTATTAGTGAATAGCCAAAGAGTTTTTTTTTTTTTCCTTCTAATGAAGGATTACTTACAGATAACTTAAATCATGATGTTTGCCATTTTTGGACTTTCTGTTAAAAATATTTTTGACTATGTTACTTGTAATTTAATTAGAAGATTGTATTATACGGGGTCAAAATCTTCCTTGACTATCTTTTGGAGGCACTTGAGGGAAGAAACCCTTACAAAGGAGGTCAGAATAAAAAGGGAAGTTTGAGTGTCTACACCCTGTCCCAGCACCGTGTAGGCTCTATGCATGCTTCAATTCACCTAATTTAAATGATAGAGTCCTAGTTGCCTGGTGTGGAAAGGAAAGGAGTTTAGTTTATATATGTATGTTTAACTTGGAGGCTGCTCTACAAACTCCCTAGGGAATTGTTGTTTAACTTTAGAAAACTGTTTTCTGTGTTCATTTACAAAACCCAAGTGCATTTTGAGAGAAAATCAATTTTAAAATGTGTTTTCTCAGTTAAATGAAACTGAACTCTGTAAACAGTCACCTCCCAGGATGATAAGGTGTTGGGTGAGTTGGCATTTGTCTCTGGGGAAGGCAGTTGGCCTAAGTAATCACCTCTTTCCTATGAGCCTCAGTGACCTATGAGAGAGGCTGGCGCACAGATCCACCACACGTGATGTATTAACTCACCAAAGCGAGGCAGCAGCGTGATGTGGGTGCCTGCCTCTCATTCCTTAAAATGTCTACATGGCTCTGCCTGTATATTAATATCTTAGCAGTAAGGTTAGAACCAGGTTTAAAAGTGTGTCACTTCTTATCAATCCATTGGTGACTACTGAGACGTCTGTGTGTTCGGCGGGGGGCACCCACTGCCAAGAGGGGGTTCTGAAAACTTTTCAGGCTTAGCGCAAAAGAGAGTGCTGGTTAATTAGATAAACATAGCTGTGTTTTTCTTGGGTATAGAATACAGGGGCTCTGATGTACAAGCATTCATCCTCACCAGCACTGCGACAATGGGCGAGGCACTTGATCTTCTCCAGCCCCAATTTCCTCATTTCGTAAAACCCTATCTGACAGAGTTCCTAGATAGAGATAATGCATGTAAAACCATACTGTCTGAGAAGAGTTCGTTCAATAAACATACTTTTTTTTCTTTTGTTGGATTGACCTGTTTGTTTTAAGCAATTTTCTATGTAGAATATCATAGATCTAGTCATCACCTAGCTGTTTATTTCCAAAGCTTGCATAGGATAATAGAAAAAAAAGTCACTTTTTTTCCTAATGTCCAGAAGTTTTTCTTGGGATAAAATACAGACAATGCCAGTAGGCCTGAGGACAAAGGAATACACATTCATGCCTACCATTAGGTCAGTGCATATAGATCGACACTTCTGGACCTATAATATAAGCTGTGTATATAGACAGTTAATAGCAGAAATGCCAACATTGCTAAGTAATTCTAACACTGGACCAAACACAGACAATTTTGGATCTTTAAATGGAGACCTAACTCCCATATACCCAGCTCCTTTTGTAGAGCCACTGAATATAACATCCCAGCCATTCAGATAAACAATCAGGACAGCACATTCAGTTTCCTTGAATTGGTATGGGTGTGGTTTTCACAGAATCTTACCCATTGAGAATACAAGAAAATATCTAAGAGTTGTGACAAAAGGTTAAAGAACATGGAATTTGGAGTTAGAACTTTGAATTTCTCCTCTTTCATTTCCTGGCTGAGTCATATTGGGAAAAACTTTGAGTGTCTCTGGGCTTCAGTGTCTCATCTGCAGAGTGGAGCTGATAATAACTATCTTTTAAGGTCAATGTGGGGATTATAGTAATGTATGTAAAGCATTTGGCACAATGCCTGGCACAAATTTGTATTCACAGAAAGGAGAAATACAACTGTATGGATCTTAGGTGCTAGAGAATTTAGTAATTTTTTTTCCCTTTTTTTTTTTCTAAATTCGGGTTTCATATTAGATAGTATCATTCTTTGGAACAACCTTTTCATGCTGAAATTTCATTACATATGTAAATCTGAGGGCTTTTTTTTTTCTACCTCCCAATATGATTAGTGCTTTGCCAAGTCACTAATTACTGAATTAGCAAAAGCAGCTGGTTTAAATCAAATCATTGATGGAAGTTAAGGTGAGGAATAGCAATGTCAGAGCAGTATTGATTTGAACAACAGACAGGCATGCCGTGTTTAACCTTCAAGCTCAAATCACACCGTTAGGAAATCTACCATTGATACTAATTGGGAGGAGGAGAAAATCAAATCATCTATTTGCTGAGTGGAAAAAAATAGATCAGCATTATTGGGCAACGGGCCTCTTCAAATGAATTGTGTAACACAATTTAGAGTCTGTGATGCCAAAAGCTCAAGGTCTTTAAGAGGTGAATGGTTACTTTCAAACAATCAAACTGGGCAGATACCCAACAATCACTGAGCCTTTCCGGTTAGTGTGGTGGGAAGAACCCTGGGAGCCTGATCCCTAGAAATGCCTGGATAATGACAGAGGTTTTATTTTATTGGCCATCAAGAAGAAACACACTCCCTCCCCAGTCCTCTTGTTCACCCATCCCAGTTCATCAAGGTACAGGGAAAGATTAGAAGGCAGTTCATGCTTAAAGGGCCAAAGATAATGGTTTTATTTGTAATTCTCTACCATGAGGATCTCTGTTCTTCCTCTCATTTACCCTTAGGATTTGAAAAAGTCTGTCCAAATGCCCATGAGGCTAGATATTAAGGATGATCACACTGTGTCTAGCAGCATGTTGAATAAGTAGACCAAAAGCCTAGTAACAGGACAAGGGGTTGTTCTGTATGACATTTCCCCAAGACTATGCTGATATGAACAGAAATGGGTGGTTGCCTGGTGAACTCAGGATTTAATGCCAACAGATGGGTCATGGAGACTAGAGTAACTGATTATAGATACACACCTGAATGGTTGCTATGATAGGAAATCCTGAAGCATTGTAATACAATGTTTGAATATGGAGTAATAAGTGTGTGATGGTTAATTGTATGTGTCAGTTTGGGGCATATGGGGCCCAGATATTTGGTCAAGCATTATTCTGAGTATGTTTTTGAGGATGTTTCTGAATGAGATAAACCTTTGGGCCAGTAGACAGAGTAAAGTGGATTTCCCTCACTAATTAGGGTGGGCTTCCTCTAGTTAGTGGAAGTCCCAAATAGAACAAAAAGACTGAGAAGAGAGAACTTCTGTCTGACTGCTTTGAGCTAGGACATTGGTCTCTTCCTACTTTAGGACTTAAATTTAAACATTGGCCCTTCTTGAGTCTTCAGCTTGCTGTCTTTTGATTGTAACTTATACCAACAGTTCTTCTAGTTCTTAGGCCTTAGGATTCAGACTGGAGCTACACTGTCAGCTTTCTTGGGCCTCCAGTTTATAGACTGCAGATTGCAGGACTTCTTAACTTCTATAATTGCAGGAACCTATATCTTATGATACATGTCATGCATGCATGTATAGACAGATAAACAGTAAAATCTTAGATTGTGAGTAACTTGTTCTGTGAGTGTGCTACAAGAGGAGCAAACATTTCTAATAAATTTTACCTTGATACGTGAACGATGTCTTACAATACAAGTAGTAGGTGATGCTGAATGTCACATGATCACAACTGAGCAGTGGCGTGTTCTCTCTCTCTCTCTCTCTCTCTCTCTCTCTCTCCAGGATTGTGGGTGATCATCTCCCATGCTCAGAAGCTCGGTCTCAGGCTGTGGTGTTTGGCAGAAATCAGTGATTTTTCAGAACGTTGGAAGGTGCCCGCCATGGGCACCAGTGTATTTTTTTTTTTTAATTTTTTTTTCAACGTTTATTTATTTTTGGGACAGAGAGAGACAGAGCATGAACGGGGGAGGGGCAGAGAGAGAGGGAGACACAGAATTGGAAACAGGCTCCAGGCTCTGAGCCATCAGCCCAGAGCCCGATGCGGGGCTCGAACTCACGGACCGCGAGATCGTGACCTGGCTGAAGTCGGACGCTCAACCGACTGCGCCACCCAGGCGCCCCATTTTTTTTTTTTTTTTTGGTCACTTCAAAGCACCTATGGACAGTCCTTTGCTTTTCCATACAAGAGTAAGCTTAGGAATGCTTTGCTTCATTCTAGATCAGGCTGCCTGCAGATATAGACCACCCTATTGCCTCTGCTGCCTTATTGCCAGTTATATTAAATAAAGTATATAACAAGAGTTTGTTAATATGGTACTGTAGTTAACATCCGTGTGAGTGTGTACAGTGGCCTCCACGCAGAAAAAGATTCCATTGAGCCAGTAATTAGCAGTGATGCTGTTAGTGATAGAGCAAGTCGCCCTACACAATAACCCTCCTTGCTTTGGTCTCCCTCACACCAACCATGAAGGTTTTCAAAGGTGAGTGCAGGATAATCTATATTTCTTTATATTTTGTATTTTCTTTATTATTTATATTAAAGTATTGTAAGAATTTTATATGAATATTTTTGGGTTGTGGAATGGATCATCTGAGTTTCCATTATTTCTTATGGGGAAATTCACTTTGATATACAAGTGCTTTGGATTACACGCATGTTTCTGTAATGAATTATGTTCACAAACCAAGGTTTTACTGTATCTCCTATTGGTTCTTTTTTGTTCTTTTTTTTTTTTTTTTTGGAGAACTCAGACTAATACAGAGAGATTCCTAGGATTACCTATATTAAAGCCAAAACTAAGATGATTTTTTTTTTTACCATGCTATCCTTTCTTCACATACTGTTGGGTTACACATAAGAAACTTCATAATCTTTACAACCATGATGGGAGACGTTGTCACTTGCAAATGGGGAAACTAGAAATCTAAGGGATTGACTTTCCAGAACCAGATATCTATTAACTAAGACTTAAGTTTCAAGTCGTTGTCTAGGGATTGTATTTTGCTGCCTCATCACTAACTGCTAATCCAAAAATAGCCCTCTGATTTCTTTTACTAATTCTACTCACAAATGGCCTCCAAATCCCCCGTTTGAGTTGTGAACAGAAAATGAAAGGGGCAAATTTAGTTATCAATTAGTCTTCCCTTATAGGCTTTGGCCACTATTTTTGTGCTTCAGTACCTTGGTCAACATATAAGCCTGGTGGAGATGAGGGAAATAAAGACAGTGGAGAAACACATATCATCCAATGAGTAGGTGATCAAGACAAGTCCCTTTTATATATATCTTTTAGAAATTACTGAATCTCTTTAATGTTGGGAAGCAGACCTTTATTTTGTTTGTATACTTTATAAGAGTCCACTTAAGCGATTTCCAGACTAGAATTACAATTTTGCACACTCAAAAAAAAAAAGAGGGAGAGAGAGAGAAAGGCAATTTGGGATTTATTTGTGTGTGTGCAAATTTGTGTACAAATGCATGCACACAGTTTTGCAGACCTGCACATTTATCAGGGTGGCACTGCTTTGATAAACATTTAAGGCCTTAGGGAATTCTAGAGCCAGTCAATGCTGTGGATACTAGATGGAAAGAACAGAAACTTCTCCTAAATTCAGTGGTCTGGGGAACACAGCTGACCACCATCACTAGAAAAGTGTCTTAATTGCTCTATTACAAGTATGTGCAGATTGCTTTGGAATGATTCAATCTACTTGAGAAAGCATTAGTGAGAAAAGAACATTTAAATTGGATCTTGAAAGATGAGAATAATCTTCCAGGTGAAGAATAAAGACCATTTTAGAAAACTGTGAACAGTAGATGCCTAGAGATGGGTCTGGGTCAGTCTGTGAAATACCATTCATAAAGCCCAAGAAGTTGGATTCTTTATTGAAGACAACAGGTTTTCCTTGAAAGTAATACCTTTTCCACCATTCCACCTAAGACCTGACATGTTCAGATCTTGCTTTTGGACAATTCTAGCAGTGGAGTAGTGGAAAGATGATATGTTGGGAGAAAATGAAGAAAAGGGATTATATAGACTTCAAAGAGTTTCAGTTTACTGTATTTTGCATTATATTTTCCTAATATAACCCTAGTCTGCATTGTGACAGTGCCAGAAAAATTACAACAGCAATTTTCAAGGGCTGTAAGAAATCCTTGTGATATATAAAACTTGAGGCAGCTATTTTTATACATACATACATACATACATACACACACTTAACATCAAAACTTGATGGCCTTTTATTGCAGTTTCAGTTAACCATGCCGGAATTTGAACACACTGTGACATTTACTATTGACATAACCATTTAGCCTTGGTAATGGGGTAATGGTGGAGTGTTGCAATAGTTGCAGAGCTTCAGTATTTAAATTCTTTCTTTTTAAAAAAAGATGTTTATTTATTTTGAGAGAGAGAGAGAGAGAGAGAGGGGGAGTGAGAGCAGGGGAGGGGCAGAGAGAAAGGGAGTAGTCCAAGCAGGCTCCATGCTGTCAGCACAGAGCCCATTGTGGGGCTCAATCTCATGAATTGTGAGATCACGACCTGAGCCAAAAATCAAGAGTTGGGCACCTAATCGACTGAACCACTGAAGAGTCCCTTTAAATGATTTCTGTAGCACCCTTGACAAGTGTGTGTGTGTGTGTGTGTGTGTGTGTGTGTGTGTGTGTGTGTGTGTCTGTTGGATGAGATACAGGAAGGTTCCTCTTTATTTCTCCAGGAAGTCCATTCATTCATGGAAGAGCTCTTCCTCATACCGAAAAATTTTAACTTTTAACAAGATATCCCAATACAAGGTTTGTAGTTTTAAATCTTGGAGAAAAACAGTTCAGACTTTCACACGATAGCATCTGGGCTACTTTTATCCTTGATTCTTTTCTATCGATATGTTCTCCCTCTTCAGCCTCACACACATTCATGGCCCTACATCCCACACTGCATGACAACTATCAAATCCAGCCTGAATATCTGATCCCCCCCCACACACACCCTGAATACCTGCACTTGAATGTCCTTTATATAAATTCCCAGTATCCCAAAATGGGTTGCTCTTCCCCTCTCCCAAATTGCTCTTCCATCTTTTTGCCCTGTTTCAGTGGTGGTTACACACTGTATACCCAATCGCCATCAATTTGATCACTTACTCTGTCATATATCATTGAAGGATGCTCTTTCAACTTCAATGTGCGTAAAAATCACTTGGGTGGGGATTCTTTTTTTTTAAAATTTTTTTTTAACATTTATTTATTTTTGAGACAGAGAGAGACAGAGCATGAATGGGGGGAGGGCCAGAGAGAGAGGGAGACACAGAATCCGAAGCAGGCTCCAGGCTCTGAGCTGTCGGCACAGAGCCCGATGCGGGGCTCAAACTCACGGACCGTGAGATCATGACCTGAGCGAAGTCGGATGCTCAACCGACTGAGCCACCCAGGTGCCCCGGGTGGGGATTCTTTTTAAACTGCTAATTAAGTTGCCTTGGGGTTGGACAGTTTACATTTCTAACAACCTTTCATGTGGTGCCACACAACACATCCTTAGATCATACTTTGCATAGCAAGGCTTTAAACTTACTTGTCTTTTAGTCACACATAGATCTTAGTGGCTTGGTAGAGAAAACATAGGCTTTGGAATTGGACAGCTCTAAGTTTAAATCATGGATCTGATCAATAATAGTAATGTGTCTATGGACAAACCATTTAACCTCTGTGCTGCCTTCACCTGCTCTTTAAAATGGGGATGGCCTATCTCATGGGGATCTTAAATTATACAAAGTAAGTAAAATGCACACTCAGCATCTGCTGTACTGTAGAGACTCAAAAACCTTAATTTCCTGTCCTTGGTCAAGCCTGGAGCCTGCTAAAAATAAATTGGTGATCATTAGGTGGTAAAATTTCCTTGAGGGAAAATGCTTAGTCTTTATCTGACTGGGCTGAGATCTCAGTGGCCTCATTAGAAGGTGGACTTAGACCAGGTGATGCTATGTGGTTCAGGACACAAGGTGAGCTTCCCAGGAGAGAAGAGTTTTTTCCTCTGATAAGGAGCACAGGTACCCCACTATTGGAGCAACTCTGTGAGTGCTCAAAGCTCTGTGCATGTTAAATCTGTGGTTGCTATGATCATTGTCCATATTAGGAAGGAAACTGAGGCCCCAACTGACGATCTCTTGATGATTCCCATGGTGACTTGTGGTACCTAAGTGGCTGGGCTATGAAGAAAACAGATCAGGAGGGAAGAAACTGAAACTGATAGAAGAAGGACTGAATAGGACAGAAAGTCAAGTCTTCATAAGCTAAGTCTAAACTACTGTTTGCAGTTGTGGAGTTTAACATCTATTGGAAGATATGAACAACTAGACAATTAACTTCAAGATAGGATAGAGCTAAGAAGAGGTGTTATATAGCAATCATGCATAATCCAGTCTTAGGGAGTAATAGAAGGTTTTCAGAAGGGAGAGACAATATGCCACTTACCATATTTCATTTAAAAATGTGTTCATGTGATTACATAGAAATCATAACTTTCCATATCTTGTGAAGCAGTACATGATAAAAATATACCATAGTTTATTCAATGTTGTTTCTTCAGTAGATTTTTATAAAACTTTTATGTAAAAGTTCAAAATTGTCCTGCTATAAACAGTGCTGCCTTGAACAGTTTGTATGTGTCTCCATGTGGATCTATGCAGTGTTTCTCCAGTATAGACACTAGATTTGAAAGGAGCAATGATTCACTGGAGAGCTGACTTCTCAAAGCAAATTGTAGAAGCCAATTCAAAACAATGATGATCTTTAAATCCGGAAGGGAAAGAATGAACAAAATTTCAACACACAGAGATGGTATTTTTTCCATAGTGTGTTTTCTAAGTTAATGCATCAAATTATCAGTGGCTAATAATTTAAAAAATTATATTATTTTCATGTTTTTAGTGCCTCTCTCACACTCTGAAAGACTACTTGTTCAAATGATAAATTGGAACATATGCCCCTTTCTGGGTAAGAGCATGTTTAGTTTTGCTAGAAAGTGCCAAACTTTCTTCCAAAGTGCCTGTACCATTTTGCATTCTCATAATCATTGAATGAGATTTTCTGTTGCTTCACATCCTTTCCCACATTTAGTGTTATCAATGTTTCAGATTTTAGCAGTTCTAGTAGGTGTGTAGTGATGTCTCATTGTTTTAATTTTCATTTCCCTAATGACATATGATGTTTAATATCTTTTCATATGCTAACTTACCATCATTACATCTGCTTTGGTGAAGTGTCTTTTGGATCTTCTGTCCATTTTTAATTGGGTTGTTTATTATTGAGTTTTAAGAATTCTGTATATTTTGAGGATCAGCCCTTTATCAAATACATGTTTTGCCAAGGTAGTTTCTCAGTCTGTGGCTTTTCATTCTCTTAACGTGTCTTTTGCAGATCAGAAGTCTTTAATTTTGATGAAGCCCAATTTATCAGTTTTTTTTTTCTATCATGGATCATGTATTTCCATTTTTGACAATTTATTTCTACTAATGTATATTTTCTACTAAAAATCAAGTTCTCAAGACAGGACAATGGTACTGGTTTTGTTAAAAACAAAAACAAGTAACAATTTTATTTTATTTAAAAAATGTTTTTAAATGTTTATTTTTGAGAGAGAGAGCACAAGCAGGGGAGGGGCAGAGAGAGAGGGGAGACACAGAATCCAAAGCAGACTCCAGACTCTGAGCTGTCAGTACAGAGCTTGATGTGGGGCTCGGACCCGTGAACCATGAGATCATGACCTAAGCTGAAGATGGTGGCTTAACTTGACTGAGCCACCCAGGCACCCCAAAACAAGTGACAGTTTTAACTCACAAAGGATGAAAATATAAAAAACATCCATCTCATAGTACATACAATTATAATAAACTGATTAGATGTATACTAATAAAACATTTAAGACTTTATGTACATACATATGTACCTTAAAACAAGAAACACAGAACACCCCTAATCTTAAATATATCATGTCTACTGGGAGAAAGAACATTGCTGATTTGAGTCTAATTGTTTCGCTAGTAGGCAAACAGAAAAATGTGGTGTATCTTCCTTCATTCCTTTCCTGTTAATCTGTGTCTTTATATTTAAAATGGGTTTCTTATTGACAACATATATTTGGATCATGGTGTTTTGTCCCCCCCCCCCCCACTCCACTGTTATAGTCCCTTAATGGGGGTATTTATGGGTATTTATACCACTGACATTTTAAAGGACTATTGGTATATTTGGATTGATGGCTGCCATATTTTTACTGTTTAGTGTTCATTGTCCTTATTCTTTGCTTTTGTGGGGTTTTTTTGTTTTGTTTTATTTTGTTTTGTTTTTGGTCTTTATTTTCTGCCTTCTCTGGTTTTATTTGAGCATTTTGTAGGATTCCATTTGTTTTTCTTGTCTTAGCATACTGTGTGTGTGTGTGTATACTATATGGTATAGTGTGTGTTTATACACACACACACACACACACACACAGTATGCTAAGACAAGAAAAAACAAATGGAATCCTACAAAACGCTCAGATAAAACCAGAGTGTTTGTGCGTGTGTGTGTGTGTGTGTGTGTGTGTGTGTGTATATATATAGAGAGAGAGAGAGAGAGAGAGTGTATATACAGTGTGTGTGTGTGTGTGTGTGTGTGTATATATATGGAGAGAGAGAGAGAACACGCATGCACACAAGAGAGAGCGAGCCTAATAAAAATAAAGTGGTGATCATTAGGTGGCAAAGTATGTTCTTTTTTAGTGTGTGTGTGTGTGTGTGTGTATATATATATATATGGAGAGAGAGAGAGAGAGCATGCATGCACACAAGAGAGAGCGAGCCTAATAAAAATAAAGCGGTGATCATTAGGTGGCAAAGTATGTTCTTTTTTAGTGGTACTCTTATGTTTGCAATATACATTTCCAACTAACACAAGTCACTTTTAAGGAACCCTATATTACTTCATATGTAGTGCGAGTACCTTTTAACAGAATATATGTAACTCCTCTCTCCCATCTCTTACAGCATTGCCATTATTCATTTTACCCATCTAAGCACTAGTCTCTTAACACATTGTTACTATTATTAACAAACTGCTACCTGTTAGGTCAACCAAGAATAAGAAAAAGAAAATATTTTATTTTACCTTCATTCATTCTTTTTATAGACAACTTCCTTTCTTTATGTAGATCTGAATTTCTGATCTCTCTCATTTACTTAAGAATTTTTATTTGCTTGATAAAGTCTTTATTTCTCCTTTACTTTTGAAGGATATTTGCTGAACAAAATATTCCGTGTCGGCGATTCTGTAAACACTTTAAATATTTTATTCTATTCCCTTCTTACTTGTATGATTTCTGCAGAGAAGTCTGTTGTAATTCTTATTTCTCCTCTTCTATAGGTAAGGTATTTTTTTCTGTGGCTTCCTTAAATATTTTTTCTTTGAGTTGATTTTCTGCAGCTTGAATATGATATGCACAGGTATAAATTTTTTAATATTTATCTTGGTTTATGTTCTCTAAGCTTCCTGCATTTGTGATTTGGTGTATATCATTAATTTGGAAAATTCTATTACTGTTGCTTCAAATTTTTCTTCTGTTTCTTACTCTTTCTTCTCCTTATGGTGCTTCCATTGTGTGTGTGTGTGTGTGTGTGTGTGTGTGTGTGTGTGTGTGTGTGTGTTTTAATACCTTTTATAATTGTCAATAGTTCTTTGATTTCCGCTCCTTTCATCTTTTTTTTTCCTTTTTGAATTTCAATTATGGAAGTTTCCATTGACATTTCTACAAGCTTACTTACCCTTTTCTGGATGATTCTTTCCTTTCTATTGGTGAGTCATTTAAAGGCATTCTTCATTTCTATTACTTTGTCTTTGGTTTCTAGCATTTTCTTTTGATTCATTCTTAGGCTTTTATCTATCTGCTAATATTACCTATTTATGCTTGCATGTTACCCACGTTTTCCATTAGTGATGTTAGCTTAGGAATCATAGTTGTTTTTAAATTTCTAGCCTGACAATCCCAACATCTCTGCTATATCTGAGTGTGGTTCTGATATTGGTTCTTTTCAAAATTTTGTTTGTTTTAGTATGAGATGTAATTTTTTTTTTTTTTTTGGAAAATTTGACATGATGTACTGGTTAAGTAGTCCTTTAGTGTAAGGTTTTTTTGTATATCTGGATTGGGGTTAGGCTATGTTTACTGCCTATGGTAGCTGTAGGTATCACAGGTTAACATTTCCTCTGATGTCCTTGTTTCCCTCTCATCTCTTGGCTTTCAGTTTCCCTAGGGACTCCTTCTTAAATAGAGTCTGAGTCATGCAGCTCTTCTGATTGGATTCTCTTGTTATTATACAGAAGCCCTATTGAAGTGATGGAGGGAAAGCATTCTAAAGTACTGTGACTATGCATCAGTCTTTCAGGGAGCCTGTGCTGTCAGCTGTGGCCTTTACAAGTGCTTCTCAGTTTTGTTTTGCTTTGCTACACTTAGGTAAGACAAGAAGGCTAAAGGGAGCTAGAGTTGGGTATTTTCCTTCACTCTTGTGGAAGTCCAGAGACAGCTGGAGTTGGGTATTTCCTCCCCCAACTCAGAACATTTAGACTCTGATAAAACCCTAGAGAGTTAGGCTTTCATAAAATAGACTCTTTTGAGGGCAGGCCTGTTAAGAAGAGCAAATGATTCAGGCTTATTTCATAATGGCTGCTTTCCCCTTCCTCTGCTGGAAGGAAGCAAGAGGGAATTTTTCTCTGATCTTTACTGTGAGAACTTGGTAGTGTTCCTGGAGGTAAAACACAAAATGTAGGGCCCCCAAGTCTGGATGCTGCTAGAGATTTTAACTCTCAGATTTGAACACATTGAACTACCAGCAACTCTTCAGTTATAAGTTACATTTTTCTTTCCCTGTTATTGGTTCCCACAGAGTTTTCTTCTCCTGGTTTTCTGCTGTAGTAAGTTGTAATTCTTGGACTCTGCTTATCTGTATCTCCAATTCTGGGTGGGGGGCATTGGTTTTCCCCGTGACCCCCGTTCTCTGGTGAGTCAAAGAAGAGTTGTTGATTTTCAGTTTGCTTAGCTTTTTTGTCACTGGATGAAAGTAAATACTTCCAAACTCTTTGCATGCCAGTACTCTTTATAGTACTTTTATTTAGTTGTTTCTAATGTTTGCTTCTTCTCGCATGTGCATTGGGTGTAAATGTAACTTCCGAGTGAGAGGGGGCCTTTCTGTCCTTTAATGCATGCATAAATATCATTGGTTCAAGTGCCCATACTACATATACAACTTGTGAAAAGTCCAGTGTCCATTGAAAGATTTTGAAATTTTTAAGGGAATCATGTTTCATGGCCTTTAGCTCACACCTTCTGATTCTTCTATTAGGTTAATGTATGAGTCCACTCAAAATCTGTGCATGTGGTCCCATTTATTACATTAAAACAAATACACAGATGTTCTCTATTAACCAAAGACCTTTTGGTGTGTAGACAACTTTAGTAATGTTTAGAGACCACTTGAAAGCTACTAACAATATTAGGCATTTCTGGTCTTTCAAAAAGTTTCTAAGTAATTGACACCAACTAGAGTTCTAGACTTCAGCCAAGTGACTAGGCCCACTTCCATTCTTCTCTCTCCCCTCCCTTTATGGAAGCAAAAGAAATATAATTAACAAAACCCATATTTTCATTTTTTATATAAATTATGTATATATGGTAATTCAGCACCCTACTTGCTTTGCACACCATCCCTCTGATGCACCTGTCCTACTACATTGCCTTCAGGACCCTTGCTGAAGTGCAGTCCATGGAAACATTGGCATCACCTGGGAGATTGTTAGACATACTGATTCTCAAATCTAGGTCAGAAAAGCATAGCCTTTCTTACAAACCCTGCAGAAATCCTCTTATATCTTATGGTCCAGAATCATATCACATGGCCACCTCTGCCACAAAGGTACACTGTTGGAAGGTCTAGTTTGGGCATTCCAGGATATAAAAGATGATCCAAGAGAGAGATTTAGAGTGGGCATTAAATGAACTAAACTCATGGACTCTGCCACAGTTATTTCCTCCTTTTGAAAATGAAGAAATTGAATTCAGAGAATCTGTGGCTCTCCTGAGGTTCCACATGAGGCATTTGGGGATCAGAAATTAAATTCAGGTTCACCATCCGACAGCATCGTAGTTGCCTCTGATTTTCTTGCGTGTTGGTAATGAAAACCACCTGTGACTAAGCTTGGCAAAGAAAAACAAAACTTTTTTCAAACGTTCCAAAATTATTTTTTTCTTTTTCACCATTGCTTCCTATTCAAAACCTAGTGAGAAGCTTACTTGAAAAGAACTTTTATTTTTCTTAGCCCTTTTCTTCCTGTTCCTGCCACTCACTAGCTTGTTATGTGCTGGCATGCAGAAGGTCAGATTGGAAAGCTCTTTGCAGCTGTACTGAGCTAGGGAGATGCTGACTGGCATCAAATGAAGACAGGACTGATGAACTCGTCAGATGCCCTTGTGTTATAGAGAGTGAGGAATGGATTTTCTGTAATGCTATTAAAGCATGAAAATCAGCTGCTCAGGGGAATAAATGGTAACTTGCTGTCTTTCACAAAATAGATAACTCTTTGGGAAGCTCATAACTTTATTGTATGTTACGATGGGGTGAGGAGGGGTGTGTGTGTGCAAGTGTATGTGTGTATGTGTTTTAGTTGTGGAGCAGGACACAGCTCATTATTTCCACAAATATGAAAAACTGTGTTGTCTTAGTGTTGTCAGAAGGGAAAAAAAAACTTGCTTCTAAAAATGCCTGTCACACATGTTTTCCTATGAAGCCAGAATTTCCAGTATATTCTACTTGTCTTTGGCTCATCTTTCTCTGAGAAAGTCCACTGAATCACTTACCCAATAGAGGAGGAGAGTGAAGGACTTAATAGTGACCTCAAATTCTTCACAGCTTGTTAAACAGAGGATGGTGCCTGGCTTCTATCATTATGTCAGGTAGACCTGATTTCTTCCCCCGCCCCAAGAAATAAGGGAAAATTGCACATATTTAAAATCCTTCCTTCGTATATGTAGAGACAATTATGTTTTACAATGCTTCAGCCCCCGGTGATACTGATGGTCTTTATATTGGCATTTCTGATAACATTAGCTAGTAGTCCCATGATTATTGATTTTATGAACTATGTCCCATGATTTTATGAACTAAAATGGCATGGGTGAAAGATGACACATTGTGTGTTATATCCTCCTTTAGGAAATTTGTCAAGTATATTAATATGCAAACTGCTGTGCTGTAAGAGAATCCATTTAGTTTTGTTTAGCTCAATAATTCCCACACTTACTTGGATTTGTATTCCATTGTACATAACACTTGTTTAATGTAGGAAACAAGCTGTGTGAGACACTCTCCATATATGTGCTCAGGGGGTGGAGGAAACCTGGTTTGTAACTCCAGCTCTGAACTTGTAGGTTAGAAGGGAAGTAGCCTAGCCTCTGCTTTTCTCTTAGCATTGTTGGATCAAAAGTGAATCAATTTTCTTCATATTAAAAAACTGAAAATTTTTTAGCCTAGGAGACTGATTCACATCAATTAGATGGTGGTAGAGATCGAGGAATGACTTAGAGTTAAGTTATTGATTTGCAATGGCATATCTTAATTTTAGTTGTCAAAACTTTTTCTCCCCAATCCAGGGCATGTTTCCTTCAGTGTTAGAGACTGGGTTAGGAGGCTTAATGTTGCTGACTGAAATAAAATGAAAGCACAGTTGCAGGGAAGCGTCAGGGACATTTCACTGAGGCAACACTCAACCAGGCCATGTGAATCAACTCCATTCCAAACAGCGCCATTTTAATGATTAGGACAAAACTGTTCTTTCATGCAGTGCTTATTTGTTTGTTTATTTTGTGCTTAAAGGTATAGGAAAGCAGAGAGAATAATAGAAATCACCTTTAGTTCCTCCCTTTGGAAACTAATTTTAACATTTTGACATTTTTGTGTGAGATAGGAATCTACACACTTATATGAAATTATACATAACGGTATATATTTTAATGAAACCTCATAGGTAAAGGCAAAGTTTTAATTCTTGTCCCCAAACGATTTGTCTCTCTCCCTCCTTAGACATACCTACCAACCTGAAGTTGGCTTCACACATTCCCTGTGAATGTTTGAGACTTGAATATTATATTTACCAGGGTTCTGTTTCTCTCTCCCTCCCTCCCTTTCTCTCTCCCTCCCTCCCTTTCTCTCTCCCTCCCTCCCTTTCTCTCTCCCTCCCTCCCTTTCTCTCTCCTACCCTTTCCCCCTCCTTCTTCCTCTCTATATATAGATATATATACATCTGGCTGGGTATCATAGTCTAGCCAAGTTGACACATAAAATTAATCAGCACATATGCTGTATAATTTTATATTTGGAAAGAATTAATATATAAATTGCTTTCTGTATTTCTATTTTTAAATTTCCCAGAAATTATTTTTTATGCAACTTGTATTTTTTTAAATTTTTTTTAACGTTTATTTTTGAGACAGAGAGAGACAGAGCATGAACGGGGCGGGGGGGGGGGTGGAGCAGAGAGAGAGGGAGACACAGAATCCGAAGCAGGCTCCAGGCTCTGAGCCATCAGCCCAGAACCCGAGGCGGGGCTCGAACTCACGGACCGCGAGATCGTGACCTGAGTTGAAGTCGGACGCTTAACCGACTGAGCCACCCAGGCGCCCCATGCAACTTGTATTTCTTAACTTAACATTAGGTTTTTAAGTTCTTTCCATACTGCTGTATATAAATTAAATCCATTCATTTTAAATGCTATATGATATTTCAGCATATAAATAGTCCACAGTTTATTTATTTTATTGATGGACATTTAACTGCAATTGAATTTTTTATTGTTACCCTGATACAACAAACATTCCTGATACGTCTGCTATCATTCACGTACAAGAATTTCTCAAAAGCATATACCAGTTGTAGGATTGAAGGGTTACCTTGAAGATGCAGTCAAGATTTTTTCACTTTGGTGATTTGGTTTCCTCCTTTTAATTTTACATGCTGAGCTTCTTCAAGTAATATGAAAAAAATCTATATGATGTTTGTCTTTTTACATTGAAATTTAAGCATTCTCTATATCTTCTCAATAACTGTTGTATATGTTATAAATACCTTCTTCAAATATAATTGTTTATGATGCCTTTGTTAAAAGGAAGATTTTTTTTGTTTTATCATATTTTTCTTCAAGGGTGTGTGTGTGTGTACGTGTGTGTGTGTGTGTGTGTGTGTCTTGTAGGATACAAAAATGTTCTATACATTCTTCTAAGAGTTTCAAAAGGTTTTATTTTTGGTTGTCATGAAAAATCAAGTTTTTGCATTGTATTTTGGTGTTAATCTGTTTAGAATTTACTTGTAAAAGGATATTTTAAAGGAGAAATGTCTTTATACACTTTTCTGATTTTATAAGTACCCACAGTATTTTTTATACTGGTTGAGATACTCTTATCAAGATAAGTGAGTCTATAATCAGCCAACTTATCAGAAGATGTGTAAGAGTAGGCTCCCAAGGAAAGTAATTTATAATTCTAGGAGGACAAACATATTTTTATATAAGAAACATTCTGACACATAGTTTATTACAGTAAATATTCATAATGGTAAAGTCAGAATTCATCAGTCCTTGGCATTTTAAAAATGAATTTTTTATTTTTATTTATTTTTTATTTTTTATTTTTTTAAATTTTTTTTTCAACGTTTATTTATTTTTGGGACAGAGAGAGAGCATGAACGGAGGAGGGGCAGAGAGAGAGGGAGACATAGAATCCGAAACAGGCTCCAGGCTCTGAGCCGTCAGCCCAGAACCTGACGTGGGGCTCAAACTCACGGACCGCGAGATCATGACCTGGCTGAAGTCGGACGCTTAACCGACTGCGCCACCCAGGTGCCCCTAAAAATGAATTTTTTGATATTAGGAAAGTACTTTGCCTCTTTTAAGAAGTAGGCTTAAGCAGAAACTAAATTTTATTGTAACAAGTTATAGTATATTTCATGGTAACTGGTATGGAAATGATCACTGATATTCTTATCTACTCAGGCAGAGGCTAGTACTTAACCCAGGGCTTTACATTCTCTACAGTGTTACAGCCTTTCAAGGCTCCTAATATCAAAACTTTTGCTCTCTGCTCAACCAGGTTTTAATCAGTACTGAATTTAAAATATTGAAGTTTGTATTTTTCATGTAATTATTTCATTTGAAATTTATTTTTAATCTATGGTATAAAATAAAAGGCATTTAATTTTTTTTGTCATCATCATCATCATTTGTGGTGTGAATGTGTAATGCCATTTGTCTACATCCCCTCTGTTTTTTCAATATTCCATTTCCCCCAAGATTTAAGTTTCCATTTAAATCTGAGAATTATTCTCACATTTGTTAAAAACAGCAGGACAGACTTTATTGAATAGAAGGGGGAATTAACTGTTGTTGTAAGGGAGAGAGACTGAACTCAATTCCGTATACAACAGAGAACAGTAGAAATTTATAGCCAGGGAACAGAGAGAAAGGGAGAGAATGGAACATCAGTAAGAATAACTTGGTTAGGGGGTGTCTGGCTGGCTTAGTCAGTGGAGCATGTGACTCTTGGTCTCAGGGTGATGAGTTCAAGCCCCACGTTGGGCATAGAGATTACTTAAAAAAAAAAAGAGCAACTTGTTTAGGTATTAAGGGTGGGAGGGAAGAAGAATTTGGTTAGATATTAATGTTGTAGGAACAGCAGTCGGATTGACTATCAAGGGTGAAGAGATGCTCCATAACTGGCTGTGCAAGATTCTTTACTAAAATGGCTCAGCAGTCTGAAGAGGGTATCAGCAGCCTGATGAAGAGGGCTCAAAGGCATCTGGCTAAATTTTGGTCAAAGGGTCTTTGTCACCCCAAACCAACTTCTCATACATGTGTGCCTGTTTCTGGGCCGTTTTATGGTATTGATCTTTGTTGTGGACTGAGTTGTGTACCACCCCTCCCCCCCCCCCCCCCCCCCCAACAAATTCATATGTTGAAGTCCTAGCTCCCTATGCCACATGATGGAGATTGGGAGAAAAGAAAAGAAAAGTGTGGTCATACAGGTGAGTCCTAATCCAAAAGAACTGATATCCTTATAAGAAGAGGAAGAGTCACCAGAACTCTTGGTTCCCCACCATCCCCTTTCCATGTTTTTGACAGAGGAAAGGCCATGTAAAGCTATATCAAGTAGACAGTTCTCTTCCAGCTGGAAGGATTGCTCTCACCAGGAATTAAATTGGTTGGCACCCTGGTCTGGGACTTCTAATTCCAAAACTGTGAGAAAATCAAATCTCTTGTGTAAGCCATCCAACCTATGGTATTTTTTTATGGTAGCTCTAGCAGACTAATGCAATCTCTTTTTTGTTTGCTGTGTTAACACCCAATTGTCTTAATTACCATGCTAATAATTGTGAAGGAAGACCCCATTCTGTCCCTTTCTTTTTAGATTATCTATTTTTTTCTCCTTATTGGTATAAATTGATTTTAATATAAGTTTGTCTACAATCCCATCAAAATGTTTGTTGGAATTCTATTGGTGTTAGAGATTACTGTGTGAAGAATTAAAATTTTCGGATATTGATTTTTCCTACTTAGGAAAATAGTGAATCTACCTATTTATTCAGATATTCTTTCCTATTACGTTTTATAACACATATACATTTATTTCTTGATATCTTAGAGTTTTTTCAATTGTAAGTGGTATATTTTTCTCCGTTACATTCTATAGTTGTTATTTGATAATGCTGATATGATGTCCCTTTTCTTTAACACTTCAGTGTCTGTCTTACAAATCAAGGTCATGCTCTTTCATAATCACAGTGAAATTGAAAGTTTACAAATTTTACATTGGTGGATACTATTATGATTTCCTATTGATCTTGCTCAAATCTTACCAGCTGTCCTGATAATACACTTTATAGTCAAAGATGGGGGAAGATTAATTTTTTTCTGGTCTTACACTCAGTCCAGAAGCACACATTGCATTTAGTATTTAGTTGTCATATTCCTTTTGATTTGTTTAATCTAGAACAGGTCCTTAATTTTTCCTTGATTTTCATGAGGTTGGCATTTTTAAAAGTTCAAGCCATTTATTTTCTGGAACATCTTTCATTTTCATTTTGTGATTTTGTCATGACTAGGTTAAAATTACACAGTTTTGGCAGGAACATCATAGTGGTGATGTAGTGAGTATACTTTTCAGTATGTCATACCAGTGAGAACATGCTGTCAACTTGTCCCATTACTGAACATAACTTAGATACCTGATTAGTGTGCATGTCTGCTAGATTTCTTACTGTAAGAGTAGTATCTTTTTTCCTTTGATAATTAATAAGCTTTGAAATGATGTAAATATTCTAATTCTAATCACTTCCACCCACGGATTTTAGAATTTATTCATGATTCATGCCTAAGTTAATTATATTATTGTTATGAAATGATGATTTTCTAGTGTCATCATTTCCTCTACATTTATTCGTTGGCATTCTAGTGAAAGGAATAGATCTCCCTTCTATTTAATTCATTTCTGTTTTTCTGTATTTATTTGCTTATATCACTACAGACTCCTGGATTGTTTTATCTAATGAGTAAGAATCTATAACTGTTACTCTAATCCTCACATTTTTACTGGTTTGTCCAGTGGGCGCCCCTTCACTCTGGCTTCTGTTATTATGTTGACACACCCGTCTGTTCTTTGAGCATCTCCTTTATGGCACAAGGTGTTTCAGATTCATCCATGAGTTTCCAGCCCAGTCTGAAAGCAACCATTTTTAGTGAGGATTGCAGGGTCCGTATATTGCAGAATGGCATTTAGAAACTAAGAACTGGGTGCTAAATATACTCATTACTATTAGGGTGTCCTTGCTGCTAAACCCTCTTTAGTATGCAGAAATGGTAAATACATAAACCCATGCGCAAATACACTTTTCTATTTCCACATATATTAGCTATCTATATTAAATTTCTAAATATTTATCTCCATTTCTAATACAACACTATAGGACTAATTTTTTAATATATTAAAATATATGAATATATTTAATTAAAATATATTTAATATAAAATTAATTTAATTAAAATATATTAATTTTTAAAAATATATTTATTGTCAAATTGGTTTCCATACAACACCCACTGCTCATCCTAAAAGATGCCCTCTTCCATACCCATCACCCACCCTTCCCTCCCTCCCACCCCCCATCAGCCCTCAGTTTTTAAGAGTCTCTCATGCTTTGGCTCTCTCCCACTCTAACCTCTCTTTTTTTTTTCTTCCCCTCCCCCATGGGTTCCTGTTAAGTTTCCACTTTTCCCTATTTGTCAATGCCTCCTTTTCCTCTCTTTATGACACTCTGATAGCTTGATTATTAGCCATTCTGGTATTTTTCTATAGGTCTCTGAGCCTGTTAATTTTTTTCTTTTCATTTTTCCTCTCTGTATATTGAATGGTTTCTGTTAATTTATCTTCAAGTTCAATAATTCTTCTTTTTTTGGCATCTCCATTTTGTTGCTGAACCACTAGGAATTTTAAAGTTTATTTTATTATGCTTCTCAAATATGGCTCTTTTTTTATAGTTGTGAAATTGTGTCTTTCTATTGTATTCAAAAGTGGTTACCCTTACATCTCGGAAATGGTTATGGTAGCTTCAGGAAATGGTTATGGTAGTTTCACTATAGACTTTGATAATACCAACAATCATGTCCTTTCAGGGTTTGCACCTGCTGAGTGTCAGGTCTTGGTTGTTCTTTTCGTGGTAATTTTAGATTATGTCTTGGACATTTTGAATATGCTGTGAGATCCTGAGTCCTTTAAAAATCTTTTGGAGGGGCACATGGGTGGCTCAGTTAAGCTTCCAACTTCGGCTCAGGTGATAATCTCGGGCTTCATGAATTCAAGCCCTGTGTCAGGCTGTGTGCTGACAGCTCAAAGCCTCGAGCCTGCTTTGGATTTGGAGTCTCCCTCTCTCTCTGCCCCTCCCTCGCTAGTACTCTGTCTCTGTCTCTGTCTCCCTCAAAAATAAAGAAAAACTTTAAAAAATTAAAAAATCTTCTTGAGAATACTGATTTTGGTTTGAGGTCAACAGATTGTCAATCTGGAGATGTCAGTGTCCCAAGTTCTGACCCACCAGTACTGGTAGAAGGGGATAGTGTTACATAGGTCAAAGGGTATCCAGCGATTTGTTAGCTGATAGGAACCAGGACAGCCCCACTCAGAAATGATTCACTTAGGTTCTGAGCGCTGAGCTATTCTTTCTTTGTGCTGACTGGCTTGATCCAGGGAGAGAAGGTCTGACTAGAACAGCTTGACTTAGGGTGCCACAGTCTAGGCATGTATCTCAGGAGCTGAGAACCCACAGCCTATGGTCTTCTCATCGGTGGATGCTGGGATGGACACCATAAGAAGGGATAGCTACTCCTGTGCATATGTTCAGCAAGCCTCTTCTGCACCAGCTTGCTGATGCCTTGCTTCCCTCCTTGACTTGTTTTGCTTCCCCTCCCCCCTCACTCCTCACCCTCACTGGTCTTGCCTTCCCATTGCTTGCCATTCTACCACATTAACATGATCTTTTCTGACTCAGTTTTCTAAAGTGTATGATAAATTCTTACAACGGTTATGAACAAACAGCCTTTGCCATCGTTTTTGTCTATTTCATCTGTGTAGCAAGATCTACTCATAAAACAATGGCTTTGAAATGATGCTTTGTATATTCTTACATGAAATGGTTTTCAAATCAACTTTAAGGTAAAATTTACATAAAATAAAGGCATCCATTTGAAGTATACAGTTCTGTAGGTTTTGACAAGTGTATATACTCAAGTACCCACCAATGTAATTAAGATATAACCGTTGCTATTATCCTAGAAGGGGATCAGTGACATCCCAGGTGGCTTCAGAAGGGAAGAGGCTGAGGGATCTCATGACCCTGTGCTGCTTGACCTCCCTTCCCACCTTAGCACTTGCCCTGCTGTGGCCATCCTGGCACCTCTTCACTCCCTTCTCCAGACACTGCCTGTCCCAGACGGCTCTGCCAAGAGCCCCGTCCCTCCATAAGTTCCAAGTTGCTTGAGTGGCCTGGCTTTGGGTTGTCTACCCTCTCATGACCTCTGGGGGGAAAGGACCATCTGATGCACAGACACAGACCAGCAAAGATACTTTGCAGGGCCGGTGGCCAGGCAGTGTGCATACCCTGGTGGTGCCAAACCTGCCCACTTGGGCATCAGTGGTCTTGAACATTCGCCACTCAGTGCAGGGCCCATCCAGTGCCAGACACCTGTGAGAGCCGGAAGTTGGCAGCACTGGTGAGTTCAGCGGAGGTTGGGCCTCTGACCTTGAGCTTGCCTTTTGGTGCATTTTTGTCGTGCCCTTCACTCGTGCACTTTTCAAGTCGTACGTCCAAGGATATGTCACAAGCATGCGACAAATCAGTGAGTGCTTGGCCTCTGAGGAGGAGGCAGCTAGGAGGCCCCTGCAGGCTTCTGAACATGTAGTAATAACGTACAAACTGAGCTTCAAGGGCCACTCCCACAGCCGGCTGCACCCCGGCCTGGACATCGCCAGCCCATTCACCCACTCGCCCATTCATCCACTCTGAGGTCATCTGCTCGCCCTGAACCTCTCCTCGGCCTTGTTCACAAGCCATTGTTGTACCGAGAGGGCTGTCTTTACCCCTCTGTTTGACATCACCCTTGAAAGGCTGTGTGCCATCCCGCAACTCAGAGCCCCTCTTGGGGGAGCCCCCTGCTCCTGTCCTGGCTGGACTCTTTGAAAAAGCTGGTTCCCTCCGTTGGCAACTGCATGATGTTTGGCCCCTCGGGAATGGTGGAGTCTTCCAACAGGGGCAGGCAGGCTTCCTATGCCTTGTGAGCTGCTAGACTTCTCTAGGAGGCGGGCCAGTGCTATCCAGTCACAACCACCACCCCCCCTTTCCTTTACTATAAGAGATGGAACCCAGGGCTTTAGCAAAGTGCCAGAAAAGCAGAGCACAAGAGGAAGACAACCAGAGAAGTAGCCCTGCCACCACTGTGTCTCATCCCCCACCCCCAGAGCAGTGAGAATGTATCACCAGCATCTAGGCTCCTGCAGACCTCTGGAGTCTTCACTGCCTTTCATGCAGTCTGGGGCCTGTGAAAGGAAACCTCAGTTCAAGCTCCCAGAAGACAACTGAGGTAAGAAATCCCAGGTGTCTCTTAGCTCCTTCCCTGAAGTCCCTTGCCATCAGTAGCTCGTTACAGCCAGAGGTGTCCTGCCTGTTTGCAGGAGTGAACCAGATGCAGCAGGTCTCTCTAGCCAGCCACATCCTGATCCCTGCTGTAAAAGAGGTGGAAAGTACTGGATGAAGACCAGGCCACTGGGCCCAATGGCCCAGTGAGGCCCATTCTCCAGCCTCACTGATGTCAGGAAAAAAGACACAAGGAGAGAAGTTTCCAAAGACACTGTGCAGTGGAAATTCTCCACCCGCAAAATGGAAAAGGTCAATGTCACCAAAGCTTCCTTGCCTGCCAGTGCCACTTTGTAGGGTCAAGGTGAACTAGCCCTCTCTCCTTCCTTGCCCCACTCCCTCCAAGCTTCCTTGTATAGCCATTGGTGGAGTCCTAGGCTTGAGAAGAAAGCTGAACTCCAGTGGAACCACGAGGTCTTGGAGGAGCAAACTAAAGCCCCTTCAGACTAAAGTGCCACTCAGCCTGCCTACTCTTTCTCTTGGCCTGTGCAGGGGTCTGCAGGCTCCCAGCCCTCACCCACTTCCTTTGTAGAAGCTGGCCACAACCGTGTTATTGGTTGCCATTGACTGGCCCGCGCAACAGGTCCCTGGTCCTGTATGCTCCCTGTACCTTCCCCCACACCAGATATTTATTATGAAATGAGATGTACAGTGCCTACTCCCATTCTTTCCCCTCCCCCCCCCCAGTCATAGCTGTAGCATTTTATACTTCTGAATACTCTCACCTGCTAGCATCTCAACCCTCCCCTCCAGGCCTTCCCCCTGCAGAATGGAGTCACCTCTTCCTATGTGTGTGGATTCTCTTCCCTTGTTCTTGTGGACCCCTCCTCCCTTCTTCACCCTCAAGCTCATCTCTTTGCCAGTCACTTCCACTGTTGCAGCCAGCACATGTGACTCAACCAGCCTGCCTGCTTTGTACCTGGGTGGAGCTGATCTGGACACCACTTCCCTATCCCAGGCTTTCATCTTCGGGTCTCCCCCAGACTCAGAGATAAGCTTCCTCCTGCTTGTCCAGGCACATTGCAGTATACAGCAGATAGCCCCAGCCTACCTACATTTATGGTTAGCAGCTTCACTCCAACTCACAACCTCCTTTTTGACCCACGGGTCATCTCTCAACCCCCGTTTTGGGCCCCTGCTGAGCAGTAGTCAGGAGCTGCTCTCCTCAGTGCCCCGGTACATACTGGCTTCTCTCTCACTGTTACCACGGCTGTTTCCCCTCCAGTAGCCAGCACATCTGCAGACTCAGCATCCAAACCCACCTTTGACTCTGATGAAATTGATATGAACACCATGACTCCTTCCCTGGCTGCCATCTCCCCATCTTCCCCATCTCCAATGAGAGTTTTCCATTTTCCATTTTTTATGGCCCTTCCTTGTTCTGAGAACATCCCGCCCAGTGGCAGCACTGCTTCAGCTCTGATGTTCACCAGCTGACTACACCCTCAGTCAGCGACCCACATACAAACTTCCACCTTTCCTTTGACGTGGGAGAAATGACACAGCCAACATTTGTTCTTCTGGTGGGCTAGAGCCTAAAGCCACCAACTGCGACAGCTCTCTCCCCTTTGGAATCTTTGCAGCCCCAGCACTGGCTCCAGACTTAGCCTCTCTTGCAGCCCAGCCACCCAGTGGAAGTGTGGCCCTATCAGTTTTTGTCAGTTTGACCTCCCTCTGTTAGATCTTTGGCATCCCTGTCGGTACTCAGCTGGCCTTTTGTGACACCCTGGTGTTGGCGAAGGCTTAACCGAGTAGCACCAAAGTCATGGCCCAGTTGCAGCTGAAGAGGCCAGCTCTATGGAAACAAACCTGTCTTAGGAGACACCTTCCTTCCTGCCAGTGGTTGGTCAGGTGCTTGGGTCTCCCTTCTCATCAATCCATGACCATCCAGAGCACTCCTGCTACTACCAGAGGAGACAGCACTGCTGAGAAGAGACATGTGCCAGGAGACAGTTACTCCTTGTGGTCACATCACCCGAGGCCCTTCTGATTAGAACACATCTGTAGGCAGAAGGGCCAATAGCATATCAGTGTTTGGAGATACTTCTGCCTTTTTCCCAGAACATCTTGGGGCTCTCTGACCACTGCATGTGTACTGCAATGCAGGGCCTGGTGCCATACCTGCACTTACAGCCAGTATTGTTCCTGCCTGTGGTCAGAGGCCCTGGGGCCTACGTGTTCAGAGCACAGGTGTTGCAGTATGGGGGGATGGCACCATACCTGGGCTTGAAGCTACTTCTGCTCCCGTCTCCATTCAGAGTACCTAAGGCCCACCTGTCCAGAGCATTCACGGTACAGTGGGAATTGACAGATTTGTACCTATGACTGGAAGCCCCTGTGTTCCTGTCTCTGTCAGAACACCTGGGCCCCCCTTGTCCAGAGAACAAGTGATATACGAGGAGGGGCCGATATGATATCTGTGTCTGGAAACACTACCATTCCCACCAATATTTGGAACGTGTGTGGGGTTTGTGTTCAGAGCACACCAAACCCTACAGTTTTAGGGGGACACTTCCAGTCTCACATTCTGTCAGAATGCCAGCAATCCATCCATTCAGGGTACCCCCTTTGACTTTGGGGGAACCAGCATTACTGAGAAAGTACCTGTGCTTGGAAATACTTTAGGTCAGAGTGACTGCCTCTGATATGAGCACAGCAAGCAGTTGTCTTGCTTTTAGGCCACCCATATCACCAGCCCAGGGCTTCACTAGAGACAGCTGTTAGGCCTCCATTCATATTCCTCTAGTGCAAGATCCGGGATCTCAGCAACTAAGCAGGAAAGGTTTCCTCTAGGAATGGCAGGCCACCACAATATCCCATGAATGGACCTTGCTTTGCTGGTCAGAGGCTCCATATCTTTTGGCTATGTGAAACAAACCTAACCTCTCCTTGTCTTCCTAAAGTAAGCTGGAGGTTGAACACCTCAGAGTGTGTATATATGCAAGTGTTAGAGGGAATGGAGCAGACGAGGCCAGCCACGTGTCAACACACTAGACTTGAGAAGTTCCGCCAGACTCAAGTAGGAAAGAGCTCTGTACGTATCATTAATCAAGCCATCCCTGGCTTTGACGGTTAGCCTGGCGGATCCAAGCTCTGGGTCAGAAGCAGCAAGACACCCACTGCTGCCTGTAGCTGTCCCTTTCCCATTTGCCTCAATGAGCTCTTATCTATCCCCGGTTGTAAATACATAAATCCTTATTAACTTGTCCTCTGTTCACATGTCCTTTGCTCTTTGACTCAACTGGAGAAAGAATTGACTTGTCTGAGTGTTGATGTGCTGAGTCAGAATGAACTGTATGAAATTTCCTGGGCCCATGACTAGGATGCGGAAGCCCCTACACTTTATGACTATGCATGCTGACTTCTGTGGCCTCTGTTTCCAAGTATAGGGATGACAGCGCAGGAGGACATGAGTCCAGAGGAGGGAGAGAAGAGGTAGTGACCCTTGACTTTCTCCTCTGACTCTCACCATTCTGACCTCCTCTAGGCCAGACCATTCCTGATGTGGGTTAGGAAACCATAAGTCGCAACTTTAGTCTTTGTAAAATGTTTAAATATATTTTTGTTGCTTTTTTTATTTGGTTAAGCTTAGATCAATGCCTCCACATTCCCACCTTAGCAAGAGAGAATGGGCTTTGCATCCAGGCTCTTGGGCCTGGAGGGACAGAAGAAGAAAGAGCTCATACCTATTCTGTAATGATTGAAAAATTTAAGTCTAGGATGTTCCATGTTACCTAGAAGTTTTTTTTGCATAATATGTCTGAAAATAAGTGGTTAAGGCCTAGCTGGAAAAAGAATACGAACAAAAATCAAAAAATCAAACACCTGTCTGGCTCTAGTGCAAATCACTAAAATATCAAACTGCAAGAGTTACAATTTCACCCAGTTATAGCTGACCCTAGAGTTAGTCTGTGTCTCCACTGGGGCTAATTTCTGAAAGCACTTCTTTTCTAAGCTATTTCACAACCCATGAGAATCATCCTAAGATGGGGGAAAGAGACCAGCACAAGCATTTCCCTTTGCTCCTTCTGAATTATCTTATTAAACATTTCTCCCGCGAAGACTCTACCCCTGACCCTGAGCTGGGCTCTAGTGACATAGACTTGAAACACATCTCTTGCCCCTGAGGAATTTACAATATATTAGAGGAGACAGATGAATAACCAAAATTAAAAGTGCAGGCATACACGATAGGTTTATGGGAGCAGGTAAGGAGGACATAAAACTAAGTCTGAGGAGATAAAACAGGAATTGTGCCTTTAAGAAGAGGAAGCAGCCTGGTGGAGAAGGGCTATTTTCCAGGTCAAGGAAAAAGTGTGGAAGGCAGAAAACAAAGGTCAGTCATGAACTCATGGGACACCAGGCAGGTGGTCCAGTGTGGCTGGAGAGAGAAACCAAAGCTGAAAAATGCAGCTGCAGGGAGAACGGGTGCAGGTGATAGACAAAGTTATATTGCAAGGGGGGAGGAGGGGGAGGTGTCCATGATTCTGAAAGTGTAAGGTATCATGAAAGGGTTGTAAGCAAAACTGTGAAAAGATATCTAGGTTGTAGAAATGTCCCTGCGGCTGGGTGTAAGCATTGAATAGGTGCGAGAACAGGGGCAAGGAAGCACGTGCGAAACTTTGCATTGACTCAAGCAAAGACCAGACAATGAGTTGCTGGTCTGGAGGACATGACAGTGGGTATGGCGAGGATGTAAAATGAGAGGGAGGCTAAGTGGGAGACTACAATAATACAGGCCTATTCTACCATCTGATTTGGATAAGTGGACATGAGTAGTTTTGCAAAAACGAAATGAGTTTAATAGTATGAGATGCTTGTGGAGGATTCAGGTAATATTGAGAAGGCACTTCATTTGCTCATCAGTTTCCTGTATTTATTTAGCCTCTGGGATGGGATAAGGACTCTTCTAAGTCGTAGCATCAATTACAAAAAAGGCCAAACCCCAGCCTTTGTGGAGCCTGCATTCTAGCTGGAGGGGAGAAAATAAACAACAAACATAGTCAGTAAATTATCTGGTAGGTTAGCAGCAGCTAGTGCTATGGAAAGTAGGGCCTTTGTGCCACGGGGCCTGACCCTGGCAGACGTGCCCACTCAGCTGAGTGGGCTCAGCTGAGTGGGCTCTGAGACCAGACGCTGCTGGCTCCCACTGGTTCTTCTGGTCCTCCAGGAAAGCTGCCTACAGTGTTTAAGGGTTACTGGTGAGCTGTTTGGAAGCAAGGGCAGGCAGGCAGATGGGAGGAGGCAAGGAGGCCACACTCTCTCCTAGTGCTTTTCACTGACATCACCCAGTAGAATATGATGGTGAAGTTAGACTTCTGAAACTTTGTGTGGAATCACATTATGAATGAGTGGCTAGAGGTCCAGGGACCAGGAGCCTGGTGTGGCAGGATGCAGAGAAAACTCTCACTGATGGATTTATCCACCCACCTTGGATGATCAAAAATTTAAAGCTATCAGGTAAACTCTTGTTACTCTGCTGAGCTTCCCTGGGTCCAATTGTGCACGGGACTGTGTACAGCCCTCACAGCAAGCTCTGTGCTTTGGTCGGGTCTTATGTCTCATAATTTTATACTGGACAGGAGAGGGAACATGTACTGAAAAAAAATCTGAGCTTCCTTAAAATGACTCTTAAAGACAGGGTTGAAATTAATTCCAGAAATGCCCTGCACAAAACTCAGAGATGTCGCATAACCTTTTCCAATCTCACCATCCTTGTCTGCAAAATGTAAAACTAGTTCCTGCTTTCCAAAGCAGGCATATTATATGCAAGTGATTTGGGAAATGTAAAATGCAGAAAGCAGAAAATCAGAGAGCCTGAGTTTGAATTCTGCCTTTAGCACTCAATAAACCCTGGTAGAATACTTCATCTTTCTGTAAAATCAAACTAAGACTAATGCGAAATTTCATTCTTTCTTGTGAAAATTAGATTAATTATTATACATACAGCACTAAGAACACTACCTGGCACATAAAAGGTGAGATACAGGCATTTGCCATTTTATTATAAAATGTTAATAATTCATAGAAATTATTAGCATATATTTTATTAATCTATAATCCCTTCAAAATTGATGAGATGACACTATGAGTCTAAGATCCCAGTAAAGATTTAATCGGTCATCTGAGAAAGTTTGTTGGGAAAATAGTTGATCTTTATCGCTTTCTTTTCTATAATTATCAACTCCATTTGGCTCTTCAGGGAACATATTAATATTGTTAAGAGGTAGCAGAGAACTGAATATGACACTTTGAAATACTTCTCATATGGAGAACTCCACCTCCAGTTGAATTTACACGTGGAAGTGTGAAGAAAGCTGGCCTCCCAGTATGCCTGAAATGGAACCCAGTATTATATCTTGAAGTATCCTAAGTAGAGCACCCACAGGACAGGAAGAAGTTGGAGCAGTGTGAGTGGATTTATTGCTTCTTATCCTGAAGAGGCTTGTTAACAGCTACATGCTTTTCACCGAAAGGTCAAGTGCAGACAGACAGATTTGACAGAAAAGAGTGATTCCACATTAAAAGCCTAGGGGGGAAATGTCTGTCACTTCTCTCAGTAGTTGCCAGCAGCTGTCTGGTGCTGCAATGACATGTCTCTGGGCATTTCTGAGTTGAGCTGTAGGCTGGGCTCAAGAGGGGCCCTTCTAGGTCAGAGAATGGACAAGGTTAAAGGGAAAGAACTTTGCTTCAATTCAATGAATGGACATGAGGTATTCACATTCCACCTCCCTCAGGGATTACTGATACAATGAAGAAAAAAATGTAAAAACTGGGCCACCCTGGTGGTGATGGGACATAGGATAGAGTGTTTAGTGGGTGGTAGATGGAATTAACTTTCTGTTCCCTTTTGTAGGAGTTTTTTCCATCATTCCTTTAGAACAGTGACGTGGTGCTTTCTCTAAGAAGTGTCTCTTCTGAATTACATTGTCAGGTTTAGTTTGTTGAGATAAAGGAACAATATGGTGGCTGGTCCGCAAAGACAGCCTTCCAGTGGACCACACCATCCAGTCTCTGTGTTCTATGTAGTCTTTCCCACTTTGTTGATATGGGGCAAGGGAATGAAGCTCTCAGTCAGAAGCTGAAGTAGTCAGGAAATTGAAGCACTAAAACAGAAGACAAAGGTCATATAAGAAAAAGTGTGGGACTGAAAGCTCAGTGGTCTCAGGAAGCCAGATCAATGCACAAGTGTTGGCCTATTGGTTCTAGTGAATCACATGGATATGGAGGTTCTGCATCGGGTTCTCAAGATAACAGTATCTGCATTACCTAGGAACTTACTAGACATGCAAGATTTGGGGCTATACCCTAAGCTAACTGAATCACATACTCCAGGGGTGGGGCCAGAGCTTAACAAGCCTTTAAGTGATTCTGATGCTCATTAAAATTTGAGAACCAGTGGCTTAGAAATTTGTTACTCAAAGTGCAATCTGTGGAGTTTGTTAAAAATGCAGACATGGGGCGCCTGGGTGGCGCAGTTGGTTAAGCGTCCGACTTCAGCCAGGTCACGATCTTGCGGTCCGGGAGTTCGAGCCCCGCGTCGGGCTCTGGGCTGATGGCTCAGAGCCTGGAGCCTGTTTCTGATTCTGTGTCTCCCTCTCTCTCTGCCCCTCCCCCGTTCATGCTCTGTCTCTCTCTGTCCCAAAAATAAATAAACGTTGAAAAAAAAATTAAAAAAAAATGCAGACATGGTCTGAATCAGAATCTGCTTGACAGTATCTGCAGATGAATCCTGTGTACCTAATGTTTGAGAAGCATTGGCTTAGAATGTTCATGTCAGACTATAGGTAGTACCTTCAAGCATGAAGTATTTGCAGAATCAACAATATGGAGAACCTGGATGTATTCCCACCTGAGGAAGTCTTGGCCCTGAACAGAACTGAGCCCTGGTTGAGCTGGTGCTTGAACCTCCAGCCTAAAAACCTTACCTGGAAAGACCTACAAACCCTGTTCATTCCTAGGCTATAAATCCTACTCGTTCCTAGGATATAAGCCTGGCATGGAACACTGGAATGGCCTAAAGACTCCCGAGCACTAATTTCATTCCAGTCAGAGAGAAAAGGCTCCTTGTTGCTGGACTCAGCTATACTCCTGAGGTTGTAGGTGAGTCTTCTTAACAAAGATTCTCCACAAGATCTTCAGGAGTTGACTGAGAGGCTAGCAAGTCAGGGCAATGCCTTTTTTCCCCTCTTGTGAGCTTTTATCAGTAATGGCAGTCCCTGTTGTGGTGGGAAAAGGGAACAGGAAACTCCCATTTGCTGAACTCTGTTATGTGTAAGGAATTATGCTTTCTTTACCTGATTTAATTATAAAGGATTGAAGGGATCTTCCTTGTTCCCACCAGTAGGAGCAGGTTTTCTAGGCTCCCTCATCTTCTGATATGACTTGCAGGTTCTTTCGTCATTAGACAACCCAGGGTGACTACAGTAGCATTCTGCCTACAAGGTAGAGAAGGCTGTGATTTTTGTATTAAGATGCTTTGTTGTTCTCTCAAGGAATATCTAAAAAAAGAAATTGATATTATCAAGATGCTTCAGATTGGTACATTCTGACAACTACATAGACCTCATTTTTAAATTTAAATTTTAGTTAATATACAGTGCAATATTGGTTTCAGGAGTAAATTCAGTGGTTCATCACTTACATACAACACCCACCCAGTGATCATTACCACAGGTACCCTCCTTAATTCCCATCACCCATCTAGCTGATAGACTTTTAAAGGATAACTCTTAAGTTTTTATTTTGGAAAGTAGCACAAGAATAGGAAGAAAGCATTGAGTTTGGAGTTTGGATTCAGGCTTCAAGCCATGTCCCAATTTCTGAATTTATTAGAAGAGTAACCTTGGTCAAGGTCAAGGTTAACACCCTTGAGCCTGAAGTATTTTTATACAAAGTGCCTGAGACCTAATAAACCTTAAAATATTGTTAGCCCTTTTCCTTTCCTTTTGTGATCTCCCTATATGTTTTTTTCCCCCTCTACAATGGGCCCTGGGGCAGAAGTGTTCTAATAACTTCACCTTGACCTCATTCCTTCATGACAAATTGTTGAGATCAAGTGGACTTAGAACAACAACACTTTCTCTTAATATAGTCTTCCATGGTGTATAGTGGCACCTATACATTTGCTTATTCTTCATTCATTAGTTTATTCAATTTCTATGGAGTAAGTTGTACTAGACTCAAGGATATAACTGTAAGCAAAAATAGAACCCATGAGCTACAATCAAGAGGATTGGCAGACATTTAGCAAATAATCATGCAACATATATAATTATAAATTTGGATGGATATGGGAAAATGTATAAAATGCTCTAAAGATGAACAACACAGGGATCTGATCTTGTCTGGGCAGTCAGAGAAGGCTTATTTGAAAGAGTGACCGAAGATCTGAAAAATAAAAGAGTAAGTAGAATTTAAAAATAATTAGACCCTTAGAAGAAAACAGGAAAAAGTACTTCATGACCTTGGGTGAACAAAATGTTCTTAGATACGAAACCAAACTCATGATTGATAAAAGAAAAAATTCAATAAAATGGATCTTATCAAAATGAAAAAAACCTTTGCTCTTTTAAAGACCCTGTTAAGAGAAAAAAAAGATAAGTCACAGACTGCAAAAGATACTTGCAACATATATCACATTACGTAAAGAACTCTCAAATCTCAAAACTGAGACAACAACATGATTTATAAGATGGGAAAGATATTTGATGGTATACTTATATGCCAAAAAAGGTATATAAGTGGCAAATGAGCATATTAAAAGATGCTTGACATCATAAGTCATTAAAGAAATGCAAAATAAACCCCAAGTGCTTGTGAGAATACTAGGAATTTGTATGCACAGCCAGAAGGGAAGACCATGTGAAGACAGAGTAACAAGGTGGCCATCTGCAAGCCAAGGAGAGAGCCTTAGGAGAGACCAGACTGGAGACACCTTGATAGTCGACTTCTAGCCTCCAGAAGTGTGAGCAAGTAAATTTCTGTTTTTAAGCCACCTAATCCATGGTACTCTGTTATGGCAGCCCAAGTGAACTAGTAATATTAATAGATACCATGTGTATAAAAACAATACCACAAGAGGTAGAGAAGGGAACTGAACTATATCAGAGTAGCATTTCTTTATATCATTTGAATTGAACTAGTATAAATCTGAAGCTGAGTCTGATAGATGTATATGGTAAATCCTAGAGCAAACACTGAAAAGGAACTGAAAAACTATAGTGGTAATAGCAGTAATTAAGTTACACACTACATTAGAAAACTTGATGAAATTGAAATATCAGTAAAGGAGGAATTGAAGAACTAAAATCACATGATTTTTATATATAGAAAAGCCCAAGGAAGCTGCTGAAAAACTTCTAGAATTAAAAAATGAGTTTAGCAAGGTTACATGATGTAAGATTAATACATAAAATCAGTTGTCATTTGTATTTCTGTGCACTTGCAATATTCAATCTGAAAATAAGAAAGCAATTACATTTTAAATAGCATCAAAATGTACAAAATACTCAGGATTAAATTAACAAGAGTTGTGCCAAACTTGTACTCTGACCACTACAAGACTTTGAAAGAAATTAAAGAAGGTTTAAGTAAGTGGAAAACATCCATGCTCATGGATTGGAAGACTTAGTATTGTAAGATAGCAATACTCCATCAATCAGTTCACAAATTGAACATAATCTCTAACAGAGTCCCAACTGACTTCTTTGGGTAAATTTAAAAGCTGACTCTAAAATTCTTGAAGACTTGCAAAGGACCCAGAATAACCAAAATAATTATTAAAACTAACAATGGGAAGACTCACACTTCTTCTATTTTTTTTATAAAAACATATTTTTTTATTTTATTTAAAAAATTTTTTTAATGTTTATTTATTTTTGAGAAAGAGACAGGATGTGAGTGGGTTAGGGGCAGAGAGAGAGGGAGACACAGAATCCGAAACAGGCTCCAGGCTCTGAGCTCACACTGCTAGTGGGAATCTTAAAATGATGCAGCTGCTCTGGAAATCAGTCTGGCTATTAACAGTCAATCTATTAAACATAGAGTATGACCCAGAAAATACACTCCTAGGTTTATACCCAAGATAAAACCTATGTCCACACAGAATCATTTGCTCATGGCAGCATTGTCCTTAATAGCCCAAAGATGGAAATAGTGTGAATGCCCATCAACTCACAAATGAATAGACAAAATATGCCAATACATACAGTGGGATATTATTTGTCCATAAAAAAGGAATCTACTAGTCAGTACATGCTACAGCATGGATGAACTTTGAAAACATTTTACATGAAAGGAGTAAGTCACAGAAGAGCACATATTATATGATTCTGTTTGTATAACGTCCAGAATAGGGAAATCTATAGATACGTTAAGTAGATTAGTGGTTGCTCAGATCTGGGGTTGTGGGTGGGAGTGAGGGAGGGAAGTTAATAGAGGGTATCGAATTTTTTTGAGGTGATGAAATGTTCTAACATTGAGTGTGGTGATGGTTGCATATATTTGTGAGTATAGTAAAAACCTTTTGATTGTATAGTTTAAGTAGGAAAATTGTATGGAATTTGAATTATATCTCACTCAATCTGTTGAAGAAGGAAGAAGAGGAGAAGAAGGAGGGAGAGAGGAAGAGAAAGAGGACCCAGGGAAAGTCCAGAGCAAAGTCCTGAGAAACACCAGTGTTTAAAGGTCATGTAGTCTGATGTCAGAACATCAAGATAAAATAAAACAGAGGTGCCTGGGTGGCTCAGTTGGTCAAGTACCAACTCTTGATTTCAGCTCAGGTCATTATCCCAGGGTTGTGGAATAGAGTCCTGCATCAGGCTCCATGCTGAGCACGGAGCCTACTTAAGATTCTGTCCCTTTCTCCCTTTGCCCTTCTCTGCCATGCAGACTCACTCTCTCTCCCTAAAATTAAGTAAGTAAGTAAGTAAATAAGTAAATAAATAAATAAATAAAAGAAACCTTAAAGTATTAAGTATTGGTCATGTAGGTCTAATAGCAGCTGTGGAAACTATGTGTAAAGTAGTGAGGTTTGGAGGAGGGGTCCTGTGATACCCTTACACCTCCCAGGAGGTTATCACATCTAACTGATAATCTGCATATTGGGAAGGCAGGTGGTTCTGGTTTGGGAAGTATGTGGGGAAAAGAGGTAAATTCATAAAAGGCATAATTTGCTTTTCCCTAATTTTAAGACTGGTTCTGTACATGAGAACCATAGTTACATGACATTTGTTAAACCAAAAGGATCCGGTGGCAGAGTCTAACCCTCAACTTCCCCTTTCTAATCATGGGACTAGGTTAGCTGTGGAAACCATTCGGAGGAGAGAGGATGGATGGGCATGTCATGTGTATTCTTTTCTGGGAATGCCTTTTATCCGATCCTTTCATGGGTGACACTGAAGAAGAGTTACCTATAAAATGTAATATGCTTCAGAGTTAAAAGAGTCCTTAAAGTTCATTTCATTTAGTAGTTTTTAAAATTTTTATTTGCACTGTAGCCCATTTTCAAAAGAAATCTTACATGAGACTCATGAGACCCATAAATATTCCTGGTATCTAGGAAAAGAAATACTAACAGGAGGCAGGAAGAAGCTGCTTCTTTTTCAGCAGTGCCCACAGCAGTGTATGGCTGGTGTTCTCCCATGGGCATCTTGGAGGTGAACACACTCTACTCAGAATATGAACAAAACAGAGACATGGCAAAGTTAACCATATTTAAAACAAAAGTCTTCTCTCTTCAGAGCAGTTCTCAGTCCTGACTGCACATCACCACAGATGGGAATGCTTTTGTTGTGGTTTGTTTAAATTACAGATGTTAGGACTTTTGTTTTTGGAGGTCAACGAACATTGCCAAAATGTTCCAAAAGTGCAACAGTTTACCCAGGGATCAAAATGCACACATGTTTATAACCACCATATTTTTCGTATCTTTAAGGTGTATCTTCTAGTCCCCAGGTACGCAGTTAGAATGTCAAGGGACTTCACTTCAAGTTCCCTTAATCTGGAGTAGGGGACACCGTTTTTCAATATTGTTTTCTCTTAACGCACCATAAAGCATGATTTGGTTTATAAAAGTTCAATTAAAAAAAATGTAATGGCCCATGTTACTTGGGATAATGACCTCAGGCCTCTACTTGGCTATAGATTCCTTATAATTTAGAAAGATACCTTAGCATAATCTTTGGAGTACAGTCTCTAGTTATTAGCTGAGAAGGAAAGGCCATATTAAAGCCAGGCTGGACCTAACATCATAGAAAAAGAAAAACTGGTTACATCCTAAATCTCCCAGATTACAGATGCTCTCAGTAGTGGCCTCTAGGAGTGGACATCTGCATCTCTAAGGCTGCATAGAATTACAGAAAGAACACTGGCTTCTGAGTCAGACTTCCCAACATCCAAGACCTAGACTTGCCATTTACCAGCTCTGTAACCTTGAACAACTTGCCTCAGTTTTTTCTTTTGGGAGATAGTGAAACAAGGTCTTTTTTTACAGGAATGTTGTGGAGATTAAATTAGGGTACCTACCATCTGAGAAATTAAATAAACAATTAGAAAATGTGACTTGACACAATGTGACAAGTGGACAAAATACAAAACAATTGAACACTGACTCAGAAGCTCTTTAGCAACTAGTTCAGGAAGGCAAGCCATAGCCTTCATAGTCATCTGCCCAGAAGGGTGGGGGCTTGCTGAATGACTCCCTCCTTGTTTCCTCTGCTTCTAACACAGAACCAACTGGAGAAAGCCAAATAAGCTTTCCAATCCAATCCCATAGGATGCACCCCCTTCTAGGTAGCAATCTCCAGTTTCCACACCAATAGCTTTCAATCAGGGCCCACCTGAGACCTTCCCTTTTCTCCCACTGTGAATCTTTCCCACTCCTCTGCCTGCCTTTGAATCTGTACTGACCACAAGAGATGTTGGCTAATTCGCTTTGCTTTAACAAGCTCTGAATAAATAGCCTGGACTTCTTTTCACTTCGGTGGTCATTGTTTATCTCCCTAAGTAGGCAATAAATATTCATTTCTTCCCTTGTGTCCCCCTTTCTCTTCTATCTGTGGGTACTGAAATATCCATATTGATCTTCCCTTTTACTTCAAGGAATCAGTTACAAATACTTCCGAAGGTTGAACAAAGTCTCTCATTTCATCTTAAAGATCTATCTCTAATAATTTCTCATTTTCCAGATATTTCCCAGGACACTGTTTGCTAAAGAATCCCCTGCAAACCTTGGTAATCATGGTTGGAAGGATTGAAGAGACAGGGATGGATGTTGAAGAGAGAGGTCCTTGCCTGAATAGAGACCAAGTCTCATGTATGTTTTATAAAACAAGCAAATCAACCAACCAACCAACAAAAAAACACCTTGTCTTTGATCAGCATAAAAAGAGGCTTCCAGATAGAGAGGCTGAGTTTACTTTTATCTTTCAAATATATGAAAATTGACCTTCCATAAAGCAGCCTTAAAAAGTCTAAGTTAGGGCTGCTGTGAATCTTCTGTTGAGGGGTCTTTCTTCGCTTCCACAATGCAAAAATAACAACTTGGGGGAAAAGCTGTCAGGCAAAACTGAGCTTCTTGGCCTCAGTCTGCTCAGTGTGGCCTGGGTGTTACTTACAGAGGGGTTTTGCGGATATTACAAACACTGGCAGGATTTCTTTGAAATCTTTTGGGCAAAGGAGATGGATGCATCATCCCTTTCAGAGCTGAACAGGGCTGGGAAGAGGAATGACTACTCACAGGGCACCAAATTATCTTGAAAACAGCTTGCTTGTGTCCCATGATTAAGTTAGTAAGATGTGCACCATATGCTGGCTTGGGCATGCTAATACCCTGATCCCCTGAGGATGAAGACACTGACCACTCGGAGTGGAGATGGCTCCCAAACTCGGACTGCTTGTCTGCATTCCTCTGGCTCTGTGGTTACCCAGGCGGCCTGACTGCAGAGTTCCCTGTAATTTGGGAAGCAAATGATTCACTTGTCCTGTTAAGCAGCACCAACGTTGTGTCAATCGATTTTGCGCCTATTTGAAAATTAGACAGTGAGAACCCTTCATTTCAGTATATGCGGTAAAGTCTGAAGGCCATTTTCAAATGGGTGACATTAGAATCAAGCCTCTTGAAGTAAAGCAAACAGAGAAGGAGTGAACAAAGCTGGTTTCAGAATGGTAACTTGTCTCCTAACCTGGAACTTCTTTCTGCCCCTGCATACCCACAGCATATCACACCTGACCCCAAAGATTCTGCTTTCCCTAGTGAGGCCAGCCTGCCTTAAAACACTGGCTGTCCAAGGAACATATTGGCCCCTCAGATGGATGAGAAGTTCAGGTACAGTTGGATTTTAATTTGACACAGAACTCTAGTTCTTTTCATCCAGTTCTGTGTCATTGGCTGTCATTGTTTCAGAGAGAAGAGTACCTTCCCTACCATTTTTGCTATTTTTTTCAGAATTATCACAATGGAGGAGGCAGACTAGAGTGCTTTTATGGACTGAATGTTTGTGTCCACCCCCAAATTCAGATGGAGAAGCCCTATCCTCATGTGACAGTATTTGAAGGTGGGACTTTTGGAAGATAGCTAGGCTTACATGAGATCAATGAGAGTGAGGCTTCCATGATGGGATTAGTGTCCTTATGAGAGGAAAAGAGACCAGAGCTCTCTCTCTCTCTCTCTTGGACTTTGCCACATGAGGACAGGGAAATAGCCCTCCACAAGTCAGGAAAAGTGTTCTCCCAGGAATTGAATCTGCTTAGCCCCATGGTCTTGGACTTTCAGCCTCTAGAACTGTGAGGAATAGATGTCTATTGTTTAAGCCACCTGATCTATAGTATTGTGTTATAGCAGCCTGAGCTGATGAATACAAGCAATTATTCCAAAAGCTACTTATTCTAATTTATTCACTGTATGATTCATTATTTCAGTCATTCATTCAAAGATCCTTTGCATTCATTGCATGTTTATTTTATGCCATTCATGGTGCCACATGGGTCGTTAGGATAGAAATAACTAAAGTTTCTGCTGGCAGAGGCAGACATATTACCTAGAACAATTACTTCATGCACTAAAGATTCCAACAGAGACGTATGAAGTTTCCGGTAGAATCACAAAGGAGGTAGTGTTATATTGTCTACAGTTTAGTTGTCTGTAGACAAGGTGACACATACGTATGTAAATCACTTTAAGTTAGGAGCTAGGAAGATTGGTTAACACCCAAAGATTTCTAATAAGAACTTCAGGTTCTAGGTGTGGTGAGTTACCTTTACGCAGAGAGGTTGGCACTGTAGAAATGTGTGTTTCTAATACTAGTATCAGACTATGTTTAGGGGAGTTTCCAATTATATAATAATTATATAATTATAATTATATAATATGTATAATATATAGTTATACAATATATAATATAATTATAATTACAATATACAAATACATTAGAAAAAATTTATTAGTGAAAACTTACAGTGTTTAATATATGTACTTGGTTATTTGGCTAGAAAACTTTGTGTGCTTATATCCACTCTTACATAATTTAACCCCTCACACTATATTACCCTGGAACTAGAATTCTATTTGGTGTTTTCCAATTGACAAGATATCCTGCCACTGGAAATTATAATAGTTGACTATGCTCTCATCATATTTGTCACGTTTGCCTTGGGGTGAGCCTCTCAGACAAGCCTTTAATACAGTGACTTCATGTAAACCCTCTGTGCTTGACAGAGGACTTCACCAAGCTTAAAGCATTGGTAGTAATATTGTTATATGCCTGCTTAGCTAGTAAATGTCCTTCGGGTGGCAGTATTTAGTCTGGAACTTGCTTTCGTATACCACCCAGCTGAGCTTGTGGGGAAAGCAGACATATAATTTCTACCCACCTCTAATTTGGGGGAAGATGCCAATATTTACCAAAGAGTCTAACTATAAATGGCCAACCTGACTTAGATTAGCTCTCAACAGATCTGCACAGAGGAAGTGATGTCCATGTTGGGTTTTGAAGCCCACAATTTCTAGTTTATAGATTTGAAAGGAAATCATTTCCGCAAACCTGCTAAACAGTGCTGGGCAGAGAACACCTGCTTGAAAACAGGAGTGTGTCATTAGAATTCCCGTTCCCTCACTACTTCCATTTTGACCTCAGGAAAGGTTTGAATGTTTCTGAGGCTGTTTGCACATCATCTCCAAGGCTTTTCCACATCTGTAAAACAAGAAATGTTTTGCTTGATCTATCAAATTCCTCTGGAATTCTTTGACAGCATATACTGAAACAAAACTGGGTTAAAGAAAAATGTCTTCAATGGAAAAGAGAAGCCCCTGATATGAGTAAGAAAAGAATCAAAGGCCAAGGAGTAGTCTTTTCAGACTCCTTCCTATCTTTGCTGGTCTTCATTTATTGAGGGCTAGCTCTCTTACACAATTATTTAAATACAGTCCAGTCAAGAAGACACATAAGCAACTAGGCTGTATATTAGGCCAACACAATCTCCTTTCAATTTCATTTTCCTTATCTAAAATATGGGCTACATAGCAACAATTATAGGATTATTTTGAAGAGTAAAGATAGTTTACAAACTGTACCGTACAGTTTCTGGTAAATAATAGATACTTAAAGGATTATAATTATCATTACCATTAATGAAAAAATGCTAAGTGCAGTAGTGGAACTATATCAAGGCAGTGGTGGCCTGGGAGGGGTAGGGAGAGTGAGTGTTCTTTGAGAGGGAGTGTGAAGGAGGGTTTCACTAAAGTGCTGGAGTGCGAGGGGGGTTTTCCCAAGCAAAAAAAGGTCAGTGTCAGTTTCAAGATTGGTTGTATGTGAAAAGACCCAGAATTTGAAAAGTTTAAAGAATTCAAGTAGTTTCTGTAACTAAAGTGAGGGATGAACATAATAGGAGATGTATCTATAAAATCAATCAGGACCAGATCAGGAAGTAGGAAAGGGAAGAAAACTGGTAGTTTTTGACTAACCCCACTTACCATGCAATAACCAGGGCATATTAGGAGATTATGTAATTTTCAGAACAACCCTGTGAGTACGATATGATTATCCCCATTTTACAGATGAGAAAGCTAGCTTTATGAGTCATGCCAAAAAGTTTACATATTATTCTTTAGGGAATAGCCTGTGAGAGCCTTTAAGCAAGGGACTTTGGTATAAATTATGTAGTCATCAAGAAAGCTGGCTTCCCTGGAGATCCTCAGAGAAATGAGGCCACAGAGCTACCTTGCAGACCTTTTCAAACAACATGTCGACAGACACATGGCTGGAAGCAGGAACATCTGTCAGCAGAAAGGCTAGGCTTGGCTGGCTCCAGCTGGGGGACGCTCTCTTGGGGAGACCTGTCATCCAGGGCTGCCGCATGGTTCCATATCCTTTCCTCGTTCTGCCTACTTACTATCCCCTGCCAGACATAGGTCCCACAGGATGACTGAAGCAAGCCCATTATCACAGGGAGAAAAGTTACTCAGAGCTGAATCACTGCTGTGGAACAGAAACCACCTTGACTTAGAACAGCTGTTCCTGAAACATGGCCTACAATAGTTTTTTGGGATCTGTTTTGGTTTTTATTTTAAGCAATGTCTCCACCCAACATGGGGCACTAACTCCCAACCCCAAAATCAAGAGTCATATGTTCTTCTGACTAAGCCAGGCAGGAGCCCTCTCACAAGAGTTTTAAAGCACAACCTGGAGTAAAGAGCATGGGGCAAAAATTGTGGCCAACCGAAGTGACGATGGAAGTGTGAACAAAATCCAGAGTTTCAGAGTGGAGACTGAACTTACCCACAGGAGGTACCAAAGTACCAAAGGGAAGAAGAGTATCTAGGTTCTGAAAATGCGGTAGCTGGGAGTTCTTGCTATGTGACTGACTAGCCAATAACAAGGAGAAATAGTCTTAGAACTGCTTTTCTGTGCTGTACCCCCAGCTGTTTGTCCATGGCCAGAAGCTGTGGCTGCTCTAGTAGATAAATGCATTGGTTCCATTTGAAGAATGTGGAGCTATGAAAGGAGTTTAGAATAAATGAGAAAAGGCCTTAGAATTGACCCAACACTAAAGAGTTCATCTAGTCTCCTCCCTTTCTTTACATTGGGAAAACTGAGGCTCACAGAAGCGAATTGATATGCTCTAGGTCCCATGAGCTGATGTACTCATTGTGACCCCAAAAGTTACAGAATTGAGAAGAGGGGTCAGTAAATCTTAAATCTAGCCTGACTTTGGTGCTTAAAATCACCCTTCCTTCTCTCTGAAATCATTATAACAATGGAAGATTAATAAGAATTGCCAAAGGTCTGTGGTTGTCAGAAAGAAGCAGCTATACTCCAAGCTATTATTAAAAGAGGATAGGGCCAGGAGTCAGGGGAGGTTATAATGGTGGGAAGGAAAGGAAGATGCTAGGTCTCTGGGGGCCTGGGTCTTGGCAGGGGGTGGTTAGCTCAGCTGCTCTTCAGCTCTGCTTCTTTTCCTGAAGCTGGACTGAGGTGTTCTACCATATACACATGACTGCATGACATACCGTTGGCTTCTATTGAGAAGCCTGCAAATTCTCTTCGATGTCTTCGTATCCAAAATCTGTAACTTTGATAAACGAGACTGTCACAATGTGAGACTGTATGACAGGGTGAATCCTGTTTGTTTTTTCATAGCATGCAGAAGATTGCTAATGAAATAAAAATTCACTCCCTTTAGTTTTGTAAATCATTTCTTTCTGCCTTTGCTTGTCTGCCCTGGAAACTACAAGATGATATCTGATTTACACCCCAAACATACATAGTGTTTTTGTAAGTTGACAACTTTAGTATTCAATGGAAACAAATACCCTGGCTACATATAGCGTGATTAAGGTCCAGAGGTTTGGCCAATTAGAGTTAAAGGTGAAACTCTATCCAACTGATTTTATAATTAGTAAGAGATTCAGGAAGATGAAAGTTAAAAATCTCCCATGTTCAAGTGAATGTGTCAATGTTGGAAATAGAGATAGCAGTTTTACTATCATTTTTTGGATATTTTTCGTTCTATCAATCAGTGAGGACAATAATGAAGGAGGCATGATCCTTGCCTTCTAGGTGGAAGAGCACCGACTTTCCTGAGCCCATGATACAGGTTAGACACTTTCCTTATACATATACATTAATTCTAAGGTTGACATTTAAAGCAACCCATGAAGTACTTTCCATATTGTAAAAATGAGGAAACTGAAGTTCTAAGAGGTTAATACACTTGAGCAAAGTCACACAGTTTGTGTCAGAGCCGGAATTAAATCCACATCTGTTTGATCCCAAGTCGATAGTGTTCTATCACATCATTCTGGAGAAGCATATAACACCTGTTAGGGCCCAAGCAAGAAAGCCAGGAATGGACACTGGACACATCTATCACCTATTGGCAGATCCATTAGACACAATATGTTAATGGCTCTGCCTACAAATTCCCTTTGATATCTTCATATATGAAATCTATAACTTTGATGAATGAGGTATCCCCATGTGAGACTACATAAAGGGTCAAAAGTCCTGATCCTTCTCACCTGTGATTAAAATGAAAGCTGAGAATAATGTGCCCAAATGTTTTACTCCTGAGTTCATTCTGTCCAGATTTGGAAGCCCAACAGGACATTGTGTTCTCTGATATGAAGAGCCCTTCACTGAGCCCTGCCACAGTTTTCTCTGGTCACCCCTGATGTGAAAAGTTGTTCACATTCAAAGTAAATGAGATGGTGTGCCCTTGATAATATCCAATTTGTTGAGTAGGGTAATATGCTATATCAACTACTGTAACTCTGGAGCTTGAATAGCATAGTCTTTTGGTCAAACAAGGATATTTTCTATTGCGTATCTTTAGAGGACACCACAAAGGATGCATGTACAATTGACATCTTCCTCCAAATGTAAAGCTGTCTCTCCCCAAATTAGCTTGATTTTTCTGACTAAATTTCCCCATAGGACTCTCCTTGGTTTCCACTTACTCCAGAGTCCATGATTTTTCACATGTCACTCTCGTTACTGCTTGCTGTGGACCCTACTACTTACAGGGTCAAAACTTGGCTCAGTCTGCAGCTGGGACATTGTGGTAACCCAGTATTACTTTCTTTTTTCTTTTTTTTTTTTTTTAATTTTTTTTTTCAATGTTTATTTATTTTGGGACAGAGAGAGACAGAGCATGAACGGGGGAGGGGCAGAGAGAGAGGGAGACACAGAATCGGAAACAGGCTCCAGGCTCTGAGCCATCAGCCCAGAGCCCGACGCGGGGCTCGAACTCACGGACCGCGAGATCGTGACCTGGCTGAAGTCGGACGCTTAACCGACTGCGCCACCCAGGCGCCCCAACCCAGTATTACTTTCAAATGAATTCATCAGAGATAAAACATATTCCATCTTTTAAACAATGTATTTATTATAGTAGATCTTAGGTTAATAGTATTCAGAAACAGCATAGTATTGATGCAATCAACTTGGGGAGGGAAGAGGGCATGGTCATTCCTTATTTCTACTTATCTTTTTCTATCAAAGGCTTAACTCATAGAGTTGAGAAGTCATAGGAGAGCTTATTGATTACTTTACAAAACTTCAATCTCTTTGTAGTGGTATCTTTACTATCCAAGAATTCTTGTTAAAATTATTAGATAATTATTATTTAACCATTGTTTGGACTGCAGTATTTCAGAACTACACATGGGTGAGGTGAAGTTTGGATTGACCTACTCAAAAGACCTCAAAAGACATGGGTTGGGGTGGCTGGGTGGCTCAGTCAGTTAAACGTCTGACTTCAGCTCAGGTCATGATCTCACAGTTTGTGGGTTTAAGCCCTGCATCAGGCTCTGTGCTGACAGCTCAGAGCCTGGAGCCTGCTTCTGGTTCTGTGTCTCTGTCTCTGTTCCTCCCCCAGTTGTGCTCTTTCTCTCTCAAAAATAAATAAACATTAAAAAAAAAAAAGACATGGGTTAAAACTTACGTATGCCACTAATGACTTTTTAAGATGTTTTTCCTGTCAAGGTCTCAGTTTCTCATCTCAAAATGAGGAGATTGGACAAATCAGGGATAGAAACCAGTTGTGAGTTCCATGCCTAATGCAGGCATTAGTAAGTCCTTTTTCCTCCTGAATACATATATAACTATACAATCTTTCATGCCTCAGCACTCAGTCATTGATTGCTACTCAGTGAGCTTTTACATAAGACATAAAGTCCATGTCTCATCTCTGAATAGCATGTGAATAGATCTTAAATATAGCTGTAATATTTTATGATTATTTTTCTTAGTGCCTTTGTTGGCCCAGAGAAAATTGTAAAAGAGACAAGTGATCAGTTTGTTATATTTTATAGTATTTTTCAATTTTCAGTGCTCCTTTAAGTCTGTTAAGTCACCTCTGGAAAAAACAAGATATTTTGTTCTCATATGTATCAGCTAGCTTTTGCTGCATAACAAGCCAACCTAGAGTTAAGTGGCTGAAAACAATAAGCATTTATTACTGTTCACTAGTGTATTAGTTTTCTGCATAGTTCTGGTCTCAGCAATAATAGTAGGCTTGAAGTTGACTGAAGGCAATTTAGTGTAGGAAGGCCACTATTTGAAAGGTTGAGAAAACTAGGTTCTGCTTCAAATGATCTTTCACTGTCCAAAAGATTAATCTAGGCTTGTTCAGATGGCAGCAACACAGTTGTGAGAGGAAGACACAAGAAATACCTCTTGAAGCATAGGCTCAGAAGTAGCACAGTATCACTTCTATCTTATTTTATTGGCCAAAGCAAATAACAAAGCCTATTCAGATTCAAAGACTGGGAAAATAGACTTCTTAAATGTTCTGCCCAAAATTGTATACTCTCTGGCAATCCTCTTTCAAACAAGGTATAAAACATTTCCATCAATCCAGAAAATTTTACTGTGTCCCTTTCTTGTTGATTCTCTTTCCTACCACTCTACATTCCTTCAAGAAGCCATATTCTGATGCTTAGCACTGTAAATCATTTTAGTATATTTTTGGCTAGAATCATAAATTAATTTCTGCCTCTTTTGTCTGTTTTTCTGGGTGATCCATACTGTTGCAGGTGTACTTTTTAAAAAGTTTATTGTTTTTCTTGTTTCTTTGAATTCTAGCTTTGGTTGTCCTTTTTGTTCATCGTTGTATGTCTCAGTGCCAATCACTGTTTCTGTAAGTAGTAGTTATTCTACATACAAATGGAATGACAGTGTTCATGGTAGAACATGTGAAATGTCTTTTAAAGCATAAAAATGAAAATTACTGATACTTCCACTAATAGTATTTATCACCACAGTGAATTTAGTATGTTTTTATCTCATTAAAAAATAATCTCTTTATATTATTTACTTATGAAAACACATCCAGGGGCACCTGGGTGGCTCAGTCGGTTAAGTATCTGACTTCAGCTTGGGTCATGATCTCATGGTTCATGAATTGGAGCCCCCTATCAGGCTCTCTGCTGTCAGCATAGAGCCTACTTCAGATCTTCTGTCCCCATCTCTCTCCCTCTGCCCCTCTCCTGCTCATGCTTTTCTCTCTCTCTCTCTCTCTCTCAAAAATAAACAAACATTAAAGAAAAAATTTAAATCTAAAAAACACAGCCAGGATCATGAATTTATAGACTTATGTATATTCTTCAAATTTACCTGATTATTATACTCTATTTTCTAAATCATTAAATACTCCTTCTTTAAGCCTTGTTCTGTTTTTTTTTTCTTTTCCTACACATATACTATTTGTATTTCACTCTCTTTCTTGGCATTCTCTCATCTCATAATATATTTATTTAAGTTTATTCATTTTTCTGTGTACACTTTTGACAAACTCCCCAAAGTTTTTTTGGTTTCTTATTGTAAAATGCCTGTAATACCAGTATTAATTTCATTTTTGCCCCAAACTTATTTATCAAAGCATATTTTTATTCTATTTTATAATTTTTAGTTTCATTGTATTTCATCCTTATTACTTTGAGGCAAAAGAATTAAGTTTACATATTGTCTGTGTTTTGTAATTTATTGTTTGTGTATATAAATGTATTATAAATACTTAAAAGAATGCATACAATCTGTATCTAGGCCCAAAACCTATTTATGCCTTTTCAGTTTGACTTACTAGTTAGGAAACTATAGCCACGTGATTAAGAGCTAGCGCTCTGGAGACAGGTTGCTTGTGTTCATTATTTAACTCAACCAATCTCAGCTGTGTAATAGTGGCTACTGAGTCGTGATTGCGTTAATTCCCTCATCTGTAAATGAAATTATAATAATATCTTCCTAGGGGGTTGTTAGGAGTAGTGAGTGAGCTAATGAGTATAATAATAAATATAACAGTGCCTAACGTATAGTGAACACTATAGGTATTAGTTTTCATTGTACTATCACCAGGTAATTGATCTTTATTAATTATTTTCTGTTTTCTGTGTTAAATATTGAGGTATACTCAACTCCTTCACTGTGGCTGTAATTTCATCAACTCTATCTTGTATTTCTACATTTTTACTTTAAATATTTTCATGTCAAATTATTTAAAACATAAATATTAATAATTGCCATATATATGCATATTCTTCATTCATTCATTATTCATATAGAGCATAGTCATTTTCCCATTTGATGATTCTGCCTTAACATCTGTAACACTGATATTGCCAAGGCTGCTTTCCTTTCACTTGTAATTGCCTGGTATATAACTGTCCATCTTTTTATGTTTAGTTTTTCTGTTTTCATTTAATTGTATATGTTGTGAACATCATATAATTGGTTTGGTCATTTTACCAATACAAGAGGAATTTAATTCTTTTAGAATAATTGTAATAACTGGTATTTTTTATTATAATGTTGCCCTCTTTATGCTTTCTAATTTTGGCTTTATTACTCCTCTTGCACAAGATTAGTCTGTATCAAACAAGTTCTTTATGCTTTTTTTCTTCAGTGACTTGCATCTTACACATACTAATTATACCAAGTATGATTATCTTTACCCTAAAAAGTAAACATGTTTGAAATTTTTATTTCCTTATCACCTTAAGGAAGAACAATGTCTATTCATGATGGTATGTGATGTACACTAACTGCATAGTAGGGGAGAGCATGTTATTTCCTTCCTCCCCTTGGCCTGAAGTTTTAATAAGGTGGGATTTTACGGGTGGATTATAATCATAATAAATCACTTATGTTGTATATTTTAATCAACACATTCACCATATTAATAATCATATATTATGAATATTGATTTCTCCCATTTTATGATTCTCCACTATTTCTTTTTTACCCTAAGTTCCCAATCCATAAATATTTTAAGTTACTAGTCAGTTGCAAAGCATCTAGGAATAGTATTTTCAGGCATCATTCATGGGTGTGATAGATTCCTGATTATGAGATCCTGGAGGATTTTTTTTTATAATCTTACACTTGAATGATATAGCTCAAAAGATCATTTTTAGGAAGTGATTATTTAATATCCTTTAGATTTACTAGTATTCTCATCACCTCTAAGATGTAAATTTCATGATCTTTGAAATGTTATATCATTTGTGTCTAATTTAATTTGTCTTCAAGCTGTCAGTGGCTTTTATCTGTGTTAATGAAATAGATTCCACTTGTTCTCTCTACTTTCAGTCTTGCACCTTCTAATTTACCTCACCATGACTTTCACTGTGAGTTTTGAAAAATGTCATATGATTGTTATTTTTCTGCCCCAATAAATTTCTTCATTTGTTTGTCATTTCCTTTAGGATAAATGGCAATGTCAAAATTTTTGCTATTTTAAGTACACTATGAGATGGAAGAACAGCTGGGGAAAACCATAAAAATAAATTGTAATAGCTTTGATTCTTTACATTCCCTTTATATTCCCTTTATATTCCTCCCTTCCCTTCTTTCTTTCTGTTTTCCTTCCTTTCTCTCTCTCCTTTCTTTCTTCCTTCCTTTCTTTCCTTCCTCTCTCTCTCCATTCTTTCCTTTTTTTCTCTCTCTTTTTCTATTTCCTTCCTTCCTTCCCCTCTCTCCTTTCCTTCCTTCCTTTCTTCCTTCTTCCAAGCTAGATGTTATTAGAGAACATTTACTCTGTAATAAGCAAGTCGTTCCCCATACATGCAGTAATGGGTATTCTGATGTTATGGATTATGGAGCCATGCAGACCTGGTTTCAGACACCACTTGGCTATTATTATCTATTGAACACTATAAAATAGTATATTGTCAATTCTTAGTGGACACTGAGGATACAAACAGGAGAGTGAGCTCTGGACAAAGATGCAGTTTGAGGCAAATAGAAATAACAGGAGATTTTCCAGCAAGGTGCTTGAATCCTAGATGCTGTAAATAGGTAGACATTAAAGCGTTTCAAATAGACCATTGGAGTCCATTAGAGGCTTTTCACAGATGATTGAGTAGAGATAGTTTAGGGTGGAGCAAGACCATGCAAGCTATTGCCATTTCTAAAATGAGAGCTAATGAAGGACTGAACTAAGGCAATGAGAGAAGGATGAAAAATTGTGGGCTCAATTGATACTTATGCAATAAAATTGAGAAAAATAGGATTGAATTTTTTCTTTTAATAAACTGTGCTATTTTAGTAATACATATATAGTAAAAAGCACACACATCCTAAGTGAATAGCTTAATAAATGTTCACAAAGTGAGCACAGTATCCTGTAAATAACACCAAGACCAAGAAATAGAAGATTCCAGCTGCCTAGCAGTGTTTTCATGCCTCCCACTGGTCACTATCCATAAATTCACCATCTGAAATCATAGATTTCACTGTTTTTGTGCTTGTGTGAAGACAGTCATATTATACGCTTTGTGTCTGACCTCTTTGACTCAGAACTATGTTTGGCAAACACAAGCATTTTGTTCTGCATTGTTATAGTTTCCACTTATAGTCGCTCCTATTGTATAGATCACAACATAGATAACCATTCTACTTTTGATACACATATTTGGTAGTTTTCATTTGAGGGGCTCTTACTAAAAGTACTGATATGTATATTCTTATATATGTCTTTTGGTATAAATGTGCAGTTTTAGAAAATACATAGCAATAAATAGAAGTGGTAGGTCCTAGAGTATGTATATGCTGCATTATATACAATGAGATCTTTCTCAAGTTTTATCGGTATATCCCTCCACCACCCTTCAGCATTCTATGAGAATTGGGTTGCCTCACATGGTCACCAGCCCTTGATGTCCTCAATCTTGTTCATTTTAGCCATTCTGATTAGGAGGGAAGTATAGTGGTATCTCATTGTGCTTTCAATTTGCATTTACTGATGACCGATGAAGTTGAACCTCTTTTGATATGTTTATGAGTTGAATATCTTCTTTACTGAAAGGCTTAAGTATCTAGCCCATTCTTCCATTGCATGTCTCTTTTTTTCTTATTTCTTTCTGTATTTTCTGTATAGAATCCCTTGGTCAGTTACAACATTGCAAATACCCTCTCCCATTTTGTGATCTTCTTCTCCATTCTTTGCTGGTATGTTTTGATAAACAGTTTTAATGTAGACCAATATATCAGTTATTATCCCTAAGGTTATTGCTTTTTGTGCTTTGCTTAAACTGTCTTTCCCTATCCCCAAGGTCATGAAGCTCTTCTATTTTCTTCCAGAAATTATTGTTTCAACTTTTACATTTAAATGTACAGTCCACCTTGAATTGATTTGTGTGTATAGGGTCACAGATTTTTAATATGCATAACCACCTGCCCAAAATGATATATTGGAAAGGCAATGCTTTCCCACTGCTCTGCAATGACATCTTTGTCACACATCAGGGGATTGAGTGTATGTAGGTATATTTCTGGATTGTCTTTTCCTTCCATTGAATGACTTGCCAACCCATGTGCCAATACTACACTGTCTTAATTTTAGAAGCTTATATCTGAATTACCTAATTGCTTATGTAATTCCTGTAAACTTGTTCTTCAAGATTTTTTTCTGAATATTTTTTTGGCTTTTGTATTCCAGTGTTAATTTGGGTATTATCTTGCTAAAATTCTCCCCCAGCATCATGTACTATCTACATGATTTAGAAGACCCAGTATTGTAAATAATACTGTATAAACCCCCAAACTGATCTATAGATTCAATGCAATTCCAAACATAATACAAAACTATTATAATTGGGGGAGGGAAAATTGCATTGAATCTATGGATAAACTTAGGAAAAATTATACAACATTATTTATATTTGGGGTCTTCTTTTTTTATTTATTTTTTTTAATGTTTATTCATTTTTGAGAGAAAGAGAGAGCAAGCAGGGGAGGAGCAGAGAGACAGGGAGACACAGAATCTGAAACTGACTCCAGGCTCTGAGCTGTCAGCACAGAGCCCAATGTGGGGCTCGAACTCACAGACTGTGAGATCATGACCTGAGCTGAAGTAGGGCGCTTAGTTTACTGAGCCACCCAGGCACGTCAAGGGTCTTCTAAATCATATACAAAGTATATTTTTTCACTTCTTTATTTAATAATTCTCATTAATAATTCTCATTAATTCTTTAATAATTCTCATTAATTCTCAATAATGTCTTATAATTTTCTCTGTAGAGACCTAAAGGGAAAGCAAAAGCAGATTTAAAGTAAACTTCCAGATCTTGGTTTTGAATGACAAGGTCCTAGATGCTGTCGTGTGTGTGTGTGTGTGTGTGTGTGTATGTATAGCAGTGAAAGAAAGCACTGACATCATTTTCAGATGCCTTTGGGGGCATACAGTTCAGGATATCTTGGAAGAATTTGAGACTCTTGAAAGTCTTGAACTTAGTGACAGTTTATTCATGTACTCATTCAATATATATTTAGCGAATACCTGTAATGTTCCGGTAAATTTACTAGGCACTTGAAATAAAATGGTATATAAAACATTTACAAAAAGTAAAGACCCTTGTTAGAGAGTCAAATATTAATCAAAGAATCACACAAATTAACACAAATTTCCAGAAGTCAATTGAGAGGAAATGATAAAATAATGGAAGTCCAGGAAAGCTTTTCTGAGTAAGTGTTCGAAGTCTTGTAGTGGGAGGAGAATTGAATGTGATCCTGCAGAATAAAAAGGTTAAGATTCTACAAGATGCATCAGATGGTAGAGCAAGAAGGAATGACCTAAGAGAGGTGACATTGTGGAGTCTTGGATATATGCTAAGATGCTCATCTTAGAAGCACTATGGGAAACTGAAAGGTTTATGCTATGTGGCTCCCATATTAGATAGTACAAATGGTACAGATTTTTAAAAATTTCCAATACTGCAAAATGTTCTGTTGAACTGTTCTGGAATAGTGGTTTAATTTATCAGTCAAGTACATAAAAGTGGAAATTGAAACCTGGTCATTGATGAGCTTGCTAGGAGAAAGTATAGTTAGAAGATGGCCTTATTTTGAGAAACGCAAATATTTAATGGCTAGGAGAAATAGAGTTAGCCTAAAATGACACAGAGAAGGAAAAGCTTGAAGGCTAAGAAGAAACTCAGATAGAATGATGCCCAAAGGACTACTTTAAAAGGAATAGTTCATTGTATACAATTCTCCAGACGAGTCAAGTAAGATGAAGATAGAAAATTTCTGCTGGATTCAGCAATAAAGTGGCATTATCAGGAGCTGTTTTAATGAGAGTGAAATCCAGAATACAAGTGAATACATTATGTATGGATAACTAGTCAAGAAGTTTAGATGCAAAACAGAGGAGAGAAATAGCAGAGACTAGAAGGTATTATAGGATCCTGATATTTTTGTGGGTGTTTTTTTAAAAGGGAGAGACATGAACATATTTACATGCCAGTTGGAATGGTGTATTAAAGGAGAGAAGATAAATTTACAAAAGAAAAAACAAGATAATCTAACTTTAAGATTCAAGAGACTTGAAAACCATGAATTCATAACTGGTGGCTAGCTGCCTAGTTAAGTCTCTATACCTCAGATTAAGAGTGAGCCTGTGGGTTAAACAGGACTGATTTATGGGGTCTTTGGCAGGGGCATTACAGGTGTAGGTGTGCAAAGAACGTGACAGGGCTCAAGAAGGGGCAGTTCTAGGGAGAGACAGCTAAAAACGTGAGGCCATTCTAGAACTGTGTGAAGACTAGGAGACAGTAGAAGACTTGATGTATTGGAGGGCTCAATGCAGTTATGAGCACATGTTTCTGAGTGAAGAAAAAGAGAATGGGCAGGATAGGAGGTCAAGGCCAAATGTGAACAGAATTTGAAATTTGAAAGTGGGACACCTCCAGGTGTGACACAACTAGTGAATTTCTAAGAAGATGGCAGGGATTGAGGTAGAAATGAAAACTGTTAATGGGGTTCTAAAGTCCCTAATGAATGTTGGGAGAGGATGATGGAGCATTAAAAATGGTAAAAACCTAATGAAATTATATTCAGAGTGAGGAGTGGTGTAGTCATGAGTAAGTTATCAGCCCTATTAAACTTTGAGATTTCACTTGTAAAAAAAAATCATAATTTTTCCCAAAAGTCATTGATGTTAATGTATTGACATGGATATATGGCTTATATACTATACTGAAAGTATAATATATATGGAAGAAAAAAAATCATGTTCTTTCCATCATCCATATGTTGATAATTGCCAAGTTGCTAATACTAGGATGTATCAAGTTTAATAAACAATGGCGATCCTGAATAAAATTGCTGTTGCTGATGGAAGAAAATTGCCATGATCATGTGCAGTTCCATGATGACCAGAGGCCCAGTATGGGACTTAGACTATTCTTTCTGTCCATAGAAAAAGTATCATTGGTGAGTGATATCATAGCATAGAGGTGGGTCTAAGGAAATTTCTTCATTTGCTCTGGTAAACAAATGCTTAAGCATTTTCACACTGCCATGATTTGAAGAAAACTAGTGATATATTGCTTCAGAAACTCCAACTGCAAAACTGGGTCACCAAAGTTCATGCCTCACAGGGATCCAGAAAGAGAAAGCATGTGCTTCAGCATCTGGAAAAATGCATTTCTAATATGAACTTGTGTCTTAAGGAAATTGATCAAGTTCAAAACTGTACAGAGAGTGTTTTATAAAGCCAACTGAATCTACTCATGGTAGACAAATCAGCAAGGAGACAGCTTTGAAAAAGCTCTGCCTGGTACAGGCCACCCTGTGATATAGTGGAAAGTTTGCTAATACCAGGAATGAAAGAAGAGTATTCATGGGAAAACAAGAAGTGTGAGAATTAAGGATTTTACTGCAAGTCAGAAATATGGCTTCACAGATTTTATTGGGTCATAAGCAAGATTTGTTTGTATTTTTCTAATGCAATGGGCAGTCTCGTAAGTAATTCCTCCATGGATTCACATACCTTAAAGTCATATCCTCTATCTCTGAAAGTCTGTGTAAAGTTGACATGCTTGATTGTCCACAGAACACATTTATGACAAGTGGGATAATTGGGTATTTGTCAGCTCTTACTGCAAAGTTACTACTTTAAATCATGAGATTTAAGTCAGAAATATTGACTAGCCATAGTGATTCTAAAGAAGCACTTAGCCCCAAATTTTATGTCTCCTAAAACTAATTCCAGAAATATTTTCAAAATTTTATTTACTTCAGTATTAGTATCGTTGTAAGAGATACTCAGCCTAATAGATTGTTGAATATAGGGGAAAAGAATAAAGAAAGGTAGAAAAATGGGACTTTCTATAACTTAGCTGTTTCTCACATTTTTTGCAGGAATCTTTTGATACTTAATAGGGTATAACAAGAAAAATAAAAAACTAAAACAGTCTTATCCCATATCCTAAGGAAATTTAGTAAATTGGTTTCTCTTTATAGGAATTTTTGGAAAAGGTTACTTCAAGTGTTAATATGGCCGTCCAAATGAAAACACTAGCAAGCCTAATAGAAAACCAGGTTATAGAGATTTATGGCAAGGTAGAGAAAAGAATAAGGAAAAAAACCAATTAGTTGATAAGAATTTACAGTATAATAATTTTGGAGGAGGTATGAGTTGAAGGGGGAAGAAAGGGAGCTCAAATAGAAAAGATCAGAGAACAAAGAGTCTATTGAATCACTTGGTTAATTAACATTCCATTCGTCTCTACGTGAGTTATATCAATATTTCCTAATCCAAACTATAAACGGGCTTTCTGTTTGGTTGGTGAGATAGGAAATGAAGGGAGAAGGAGAGGAGAAAGAACATGACACAGTTACTGTCATAGAGAAAGGGAATGGAAAATCAGTTGGGCTATGGGGGCTAATATGTACCCCTCAGGGCCACGGGGCAGTTGTTGGCAAAATACATTAGTGATACAAACGTTTCTACCAACTTCAGTTTCTTACCGAGACCTCTGCTTCTCTTTGTTTAAGAGATACCACATTTTTCTAAAGGTGTTTTGTTGAAATGAGCAAAACAAATTTAAAAGATTGTCAAAAGCTGTAAAAAGTTATCAGAATCCCCTAGAATAAAAGCATTGCTAATTAGACAGTGATGAGGTGTTTCATCACTGACCAATGAACCTGTGTTTTGCACATTTATACTACATTATTTTGCTAACATATTTTGAGGAAGGTTCAGTTTTATATTAAAGCTTATAATTTTAATACTGAATAAACCCATCTATGTTTAGTGCATGAATGAAGAAAGTAATGCGGTCATTATAGTTTCTTCTTTTCCTTTGAGAACAATTACTTTCAAACATGTTTTCCCTGAGACTCCTTCCAAGTTTCAAAATAGCGTATCACAAGTCCCCTTTAACTTTGCTTTGGTCAATGTTCTGTTTAATTCATACTTTGCTGTTCTGATGTTGGCCTGCAGAAGGCATGGATGGAGTGACCTTAGCTTCAGTGTTCATGCTGTCACCTTTTCCACTCACATCTAGATGAGAAGGTTACATGAGGAAGCATTCCTCTACATTCTGGTTTGCCATGTCAATGGGTATTTGTGTGTGTGTGTGTGTGTGTGTGTGTGTGTGTGTGTGTGTGTTGGAATGAATTCCAATGGAACCTACCTTCCTCTGACGGTTCAATTCTGGGCATAACCCAAAGAAGCAAATGTTGTTTATCATTCCTATTGTATCATGTAGGATGTGAAAATCTAAATAACCCAGAATTAATTGCTCCTAAATTTTGTTATCTCAAACTCTGCTCCCCTAGGTATCTGTATTTACCATACCGTAGCATACTACCTCACACACCTCTCTTGTTACTGCACTATGAAGTCCTAGGAGTTATGGAGCCAAATATATGTAAGAATCATTGTTAAAAGGATATACGGAGGTTATTCTTGTGAATGGCTTGGATGATTGCACTTATGTAGTGGGTTTTCCTCTGGTCAGTGTAACCACCTTGTCACTGAAGATGACTGAGATGGGGAAATTTGGGTTTGCCTACTTTCTTTAGAAGCTTTCCATGATGCTGTCTTTCTAAGGGAGAAGCCTATAGTATGTGGTTCAAAAGATTCTTCTCAACCAGTTCCCAGTGACTGTCTAGTTAGCAATGATGATGACAAATGTTTATGGAGAACCTCATGCCGAGGTTCCATCCTAGATTCTGGGCATCCACTGGTGAAATAAAACAGAGATGATACTTACCTTTGTGGCACATAAAATCCAGTTAGTATAAATGAACTCCAGATTTAGGCATATTGTCCTGTATTACTTTTGGTTTACAGTGTAATTGTTTATCATTGTCTTATATTTTATTATGCCCTTACTGAAATTTTAATGAGATATTTATTGAGAAAGATATTTATTGAGAAATTTAATGAGATATTTATTGGCATGGTTAGTCCATTGCCTTTTTTATCTGGAATTTTTCATATTAATTCCTGTCATAAGGATTTTATTCCATGTCATTTTCCTTCCATAATGCAAATGAGAAAAAAAAGAATACAGTTTTTTGGGTTCGTCCTCCTCTTTCTTCTAAACACAATTTTATAATACTTGAGGATTTGAAATTTTTTATTGCCACTTAGACTAAGAACATAACAGTAGCAAACATATAGAAGTGATAAAATTTAAAAAAAATTTTATAGTTTCAAACACAGATTTATAGTTCTCTACTCCCTTTTTGAGATAAAACTGAAATCACTCTGAACTCTTGCTCTTGGATTTTATTTTTGAGCATGGAAGTTACTTATCCTTTGTCAATATCCGACCTCCACCAATTTGTAAGATGTATTTGGGTCCCCAAACTCTCATTTAAAGAATCTGTATTGTTCATCTGTGGCTGCCCTAACAAAATACCATAGATTTGGTAACTTAAATATTAGGGGTTTATTTCTCACAATTCTAGAAACTGGATAGTCCAAAATGAAAGTGCTACCCACTTCACTTCCCTGGTAAGGGCCCTATTTCTGGCTTGCAGAGAGCAGATGTCTTGTGTTCTCACAGTATGAAGGGAGAAAGGGGAAGAGAAACAGAGAGGGGTGTGTGGGGGAAATCATCTGGTCCTGCTCTTTTTTTTTTTAATTTTTAATGTTTATTTGGTTTTTAGAGAGGGAGATAGAACGTGAGCATCAGAGGGGCAGAGAGCGAGGGAGACGCAGAATCTGAAACAGGCTCCAGGCTCTGAACTGTCAGCACAGAGCCCAATGCGGGGCTGGAACTCACAAACCATGAGATCATGATGTGAGCTGATGTCAGATGCTTAACTGACTGAGCCGCCCAGGCGCCCCTGGTCCTCCTCTTCTTTTAAGGGCAATAATCCCATTATGGGGCCCCACCCTCATGACCTCATCTCAACCTAATTATCCCCCCGTTAGATCCCCCCATCTCCAAAATGCCATTATACTAGGAGTTAGGGTTTCATTGTATGAATTTGGAGAGGACACAATTCAGTAGATAACACAAACTCTAATTATATTTGACATCGATTGTACAGACAGTAAAACATTTGGTTGTTTAAACTTTGATTTTTACCTGGAATTATATAGATAAGTTATGTCAAAATTGATACATATATCTTGAAAAGTTTTAATTTGTTGAGAAGCCTAAAGCATTAGAACTTAAAAAAAATTCTTTGTAAATTATATGTCAACGTACTTTGGCATTACATTTGTTCAAAAAAACCATCTTTTCGTTTCTGGTGCCTGTTTCCATATGACTGAATCATTTTCTTTCTATCCCTGCTGATTATAAAGTGTTTAGAGATGAGCAAGATGGAACTTGATAAAGCATCTGGAATTGAAAATTCTCACAGTAGGGCCTGCTAACTTGATTGCCTCATCACCATGGCAACGCTCATCGGTCAGTATAGCCAGGTAATGAGATGGCTTAGTTCAATTAGGAGTTAAAATACTCTTCTGCCATTGCATATGAAATTTGCAAAAGTATTTGTCCAAAAATAGCTCATGCTGTCCTATGACTCATAAGATATTTTGGGTTCAGTAGAGGGCACTTACAAAGGTAAGTGAGCAAATCTATCTCTAGGTTCCTCCATTTATTTTGTCCTTGAACATAACATAATGCTTAAATAGGTCTTGGAAAAAAACAACATGTTTATATAGTTCCAGACATTTATACATAGCCCGTTTGGTCTTCAGTTATTGTGAGCAGAAAACTGGTTCAGAAGAGACATGCATTATTTGGGGTTGGGGTTATTAGTTTCAAAGTGCAGAAGCATACATCGTTGAACAAAGGTGTGGCTCAAGTGGAGACTAGTGTCTGTGAGATGTGAGTTTATGTTCATAGTTCAGTTTTGCTCTTATTTTCCATGTATTCCAAACCTGAAGCTTTGTTTCAGCCTGCATTCTTTCCCTACCCTCCTAGCAGAGCCCAGTGAACCTCCCACTTAAGTGAAAAATAGAGGCCACCTGGCATATGCTTTCCTACCTCTCCACCTACTGACATCTGCATCTGTTTTACTTCCTTGAGGTTCATTTCCATATCTACCTTGCATCTTCTCTCCTGGATTTTCCATTTCTCACCATTTCATTGGCTCTTTTTTCCAATAATGGTGTATATTCCAGTGTCTTACATCTAAAAACCACAGGAAGCACATAATATTAAATGTGCCCTTGCCTTATCATTTTTAAAAAAATTTTTTGCTCTTCAGAACCAAGTCTTTTAAAAGAGTTGTTTTCTCACTTCCCTTTGACCCTTTTGCCCACAGAAGTAAGTTTCCTGTTCCCATCTTGGTACCAAAATTGCTTTCAGTATGATCAGCAACAACATTTAATGAAGCATTTGTTGGGTACCCGGTATGACACAGCGGTTTGGTGACACAGTATTGAGTAAGAGATGTCCTTGTCCTCAAGGAGTTCACAAATCATAGTTCTGATACATCTTTCAACACTGAACATGTTCTTCTTGTAAAATGTCCAGTTTTTGTCCTTTCTGATCCTGTGGAAGCCGCATCCCAGAAATCCCCCTTCTATTCTCCCCCTCCGTGCCATATTGCCTCCAGACATTTCACGTCTCCAACAGTCCTTAGGTTCCTCTGATGCTGCTCTTGGCATCACTTGGCCATGAGTCTTTCAGGACTCTCAGGACCCTATTGATTCCATGGGCCTAGCTGTACACCAGCTGTTCCGAGACGCCATCCCCAAGCCTCATCTATTGTGTGTAACTGTATTCCTCGGCCCATCAATGCTTTGCCTATATAGTCACCTCACCACCACACGTTGTCTTCTAATTTATTACGTGGGCTGTCCCGATTATTTTTTTCATTAAACTTTTTATTTTGACGTAATTGTAGATTTCCACACTGTTGTAAGAAATAATACATAGAATTCCCATGTACCCTTTACCCGCTTTTCTCCAAAGTGAAGTCTACTAAAACTATAATACAACATCACAACTAGGATATGGTCATTGACATAGTTAAGATATACAATATTTCAGTTGTCACAAAGACACTTTGTGTTGCCATACTTGCCTTTCACCCCCAACCCCTTCCTAACCCCTGGCAAACACTAATCTTTTCTCATGTCTGTAACCTTGTCATTTTAAGAATGTTGTATAAGCAGAATCGTGCTGTATGTAATTTGGAGGGATTTTTTCCTGACTGAGCCTGATTCTCTGGAAATTCATCCAGGTTGTGGTGGTTGTGTGGAGGAGTACTCTATTCTTTTTCTTTTTTCCTTGAGCAGTATCTATGTATGGATATACCACAGTGTATGTGATCATTCATCCATTCAAGGGCAATTACCCATTTGGGGGCTTTTATGAATGAAGCTGTTCTAGATATTAATGTCAAGGTTTTGAAGAGAACATAAGTTTCCATCTCTGGGATAAATGTCCAAGAGTGCAATTATCTGGTCTTATTGTAGTTGTGTGTTTTGTTTTTTAATGAACTACCAAAGTGTTGTCACAATGTACCATTTTATATGCTCACTGTCAAAGTATGAGAGATCTAGCCTTTCCACATCTTCCTCAGCATTTGTTGGTATCATTATTATGTTTTTTTAATTTTAGGCATTCTCATAGCTGGGTAATGATAACTTACTGCGGTTTATATTTGCATGTTCTGAATGCCTAATGAGGATGAGTGTCCTTTCATGTTCTTATTTGCCATCTATCTTCTTCAGAGAAATATCTATTCATGTATTTTGCCCATTTTCTAATTACATTTAAAAAAAATTTTTTTTCAACGTTTTTTATTTATTTTTGGGACAGAGAGAGACAGAGCATGAACGGGGGAGGGGCAGAGAGAGAGGGAGACACAGAATCGGAAACAGGCTCCAGGCTCTGAGCCATCAGCCCAGAGCCCGACGCGGGGCTCGAACTCCCGGACCGCGAGATCGTGACCTGGCTGAAGTCGGACGCTTAACTGACTGCGCCACCCAGGCGCCCCATCTAATTACATTTTTTAAACTATTTTCAGAATTCTTTATATACTCTAGATGTTAGACTTTCTTGTATATGTAGTTTACAAACATGTTCTGTCAATCTGTAGTGTGTCTTTTCATCCTTTTAACAGGGTCTTTTGCAGAACCAAGTTTTTAATTTTCACAGGGCCCAATCTATCAGTTTTTCCTTTTACAAATCATGGTTTTCATATCAAAACAGTGAATTTTTGGCCTAGTCCTAGATCCCAAAGACTTTCTCCTGTTTTTTTTTTAAATTTTTTAATGTTTTATTTATTTTTGGGACAGAAAGAGAGCTAGCACAAGCAGGGAAGGGGCAGAGAGAGAGGGACAGAGGATCCAAAGTAGGCTCTCGGCTGACAGCAGAGAGCCGGATGCAGGCTCAAACTCACAGACTGTGAGATCATGACCTGAGCTGAAGTCAGTTGCTTAACCGACTGAGCCACCCAGGCACCCCACTCGTATCTTTTTTCCTTAATAGTGAAATAGTTTTGCATTTCACACTGAAGTTTCTTATATATCTTAAGTTAAATTTTATGTAAGGTGAAAGACTTAGGTCAATATTGTTTTTTATTTTCCTATGGATATCAAATGGATCAAGAACCATTTATTTAAAAAGTATCTGTCTTCCATTGAATTTCTTTTACACCTTTGTCAAAAATTAATTGCAGATACTTAATATGGGTCTGTTTCTGGATTCTCAATTCTGCATTTATCTATGTTTTTGTCACATTGTCTTGACTGCTTTTGCTATATAATAAATCTAAGAATCTGGTGTATGCTGGGTCCTCCCACTTGATTCTTTTTTCTATTAATTTTTTTTAATTTTTAATTTTCTTATTGAGATATAATTGACATAGAACATTGTGTAAGTTTACAGTGTACAGTATGTTGGTTTGATACATTTAAGTATTTCAATATGATTACCACCATGGCATAAGCTAATACTTTTACCATGTCACATAATTATAATTTCTTTTTCGTGGTAAACATATTTAAGATTTAGTCTGTTAACAACTTTGAAGTATATAATACAGTATTGTTGACTGTAGTCACTGTGCTGTGCGTTGGCTCTCCAGAACTTACTCATCTTCTAGTTGCAGATTTGTGTTCTTTATCAACATCTTCCCTGTTCCTCCCCTTGCCCAGCTTTTGGTAACCACCATTCTACTCTGTTTCAATGAGTTTGGCTTTTTAGATTCCACGTATTAGGTGATAACGTACAGTATTTGTCTTTCCTTGTTTTTCTCAGTATAATGCCCTCCAGATCCGTCCATGTTGTCATAAATGGCAGGATTTCCTTCTTTCTCATGGATGAATAAGATTCAGATTCCATTGGGGATATGTATATTCTTGATTCCAAGAATCGTATGTCAATGACATCTTCTTTATTCATCTTCTGATGGACATTTAGGTTATTTCCATATCTTGGCTATTATAAATAATGCTATAATAAACATGGGAGTGCAGATATCTTTTCAATATTGTTTTTATTTTCTTTGGATATGTCCTCAGAAGTAGGATTGCTGGGTCGTATGCTAGTTCTATTTTAATTTTCTGGGGAAAATTATTCTGTTTTCTGTAGTAGCCTTCCTTTGGGAAAGGAAGGGCACTACCTCAGTACTACCAGGTGGGGATAAAAGACCATGTTCCCCATTTATCCTCTATCAACACCCGAGCAGGGATCCTTATTAAAGCTAGGTGGGGGGTGGGAATGCTGGTTCCTAGTAGTCCTCCTCTGATACCTCCATGGATGCAGGTACCTTGTTACCGACAGTGTGGTGGGTGGCTTTGTCTCATAGCTGAGTGGTGGTGAAAGCCCTTGCCCCCATTTGGCCTCCTCTGACACCACCCCAAGAGAGAAATTAAGGGGTCCTCGTGACTGTTGGGAGGTGCTGAGGTCCAGGCTCCTCAGATGGTCTTCATTGACATCTCCTCAGGGATTGGTGGCTTGTTACCACCCATCAAGGATGAAAGTACTCTCTTCTCATCTTTGACCTTACTCTGGTGGGGAAGTGGACCTTATTACAGTCATCAGAGGGTGGAAGTCTAGGCTCCTCACTTAGTCTTGGCGGGAATGGATGGAGGAAAAACCAGAGTTATTTCTGTGGCATTTGGCTGGAGTAGAGTAGTTACTGCCTCAAAGTTTTCTATCTTGCTGTGTTGGATTTGTTTGGGCCCTTTGGACACAGAGAGCAGCCTTTTGTTTTTGTTTCATTTTGTTCTGAACTTGTTGGCATATTCTGGTTGCTGGCATCTGCAGCCTCTTCAGGCTCTGAGTTTGGGACACATAAGGCAAAAGAAAACCCAGAAAACTCACCACCATGTTTTTCCTCAAGTTCAAAGTCCTTTAGCCTGTCTTCCTTCTCTCCATCTTTCAGAGTCTTTATGTTTGTTTTAGTTGTATTTAGTGGAAGGAACAGGGAAAATATTTCTACTCCATCCTCCCAGAAATACAAACTTCCTGTTTGTTTTTAACTAATTATAGTGCAAAAGATTTTGATTCGATCTTTTTCCCTCACCTTCCTCAATTTATAGAACCCTATTGTCCCAGCAGTCAGACGGTTTGTCCATCAATTCAACAAACTGGATTTGGTAATGGATATCGGTCCCTGATTGTTCCTCAAAGAGCCTGTTAATGTCAAGCAAGGACAGGTGACTTTGGAGTCCTTTCTGCATGGGTTGGGAAATTTAACCCAGCTCAAATTGGTGTGTGCCTGAAGCTAAACTGGGCTGAAATGGATTTCATTTTGGGTAAATGGCATGGGTACTTGATGTAAATTTGGTAGTTCCAATAGGAACTCATCACAGATGACAAAGAATGCAAGTGCAGGGGTGTGTTCCAAGGGAAGGGCCATTTATTTTCTCTCTCTGAATCTCCACCACAAAGCACACCTCCTGTCACAGTAGCTGCTAAATCATCGGTACTTGTAAAACCTTGTATTGCATTAAATGAAATTTCCTTGTGAGACAGGTTGGTAGGTATTGTTTTATAACCCAAACCCATGTTTTATAGTAAATTAAATGGGCTCCTTCTTTTTGTTTGACCACAGCTTTTGTTTTGTTTCAAGTTGACATCCGTAGTGAGTATCTTAATAAAATTTTTAAGTAGATTTTATTCATCTGTGCATTTTATGAATTGACACTTGAATAAAAAATATGAGAATAGTATTAGAAGTAGGTGACAACCTGCCACTCAAACATAAATATGAGTCCCACTATATTTAAACCTGTTTATTTAAAGCCATCTGTATGAAGCATTAAAAATAGTTCAATAACACCCACGCTGTGCCACCAGTGAGCACTGAATTAATTGACTGTTAGCAACATGCAGATCTGCTGATGAGAACGGTTCCTTAGCCTGACTCTGTCTTAACAGGAGTTTCTTGTTTGCCTGTCTCAATCCCAAAGACAGGCCATTGCTTTAGAAACTCTAAGATGGCCTTTTCTGAAATGCATAGGGCTGGTTTTCTTAAGGATGGGTCACTACTCTGAACACATCTGAAATACCATAATTATGATGCTCATTAGATTATTTTTTTCTGAGTATGTCAAATGTAATATGTACTAATTACATAAACTGTTATCAAAAAATTAACAGGTGTTTTAAAGAAAAATTATGTAGTCTCCTACCATCAGAAAAAATAAACTGGTAGTGTTTTCATTTCTAGATCTTTTTATATACATCTCTTGTTTTTATGAAGCTGGTAATAATAGCATAGAAATAATTTTAAATGCCATATTTCTTTTTGAAATATTTTTTCTGGCTTTTAATTTTACTTACAGTATAGTTAACATACAGTATTATTAGTTTCAGGTGTACAATATAGTGATTCACCAATTCTATGCATTACTCAATGAACCTCACGATAAGTGTCCTCTTAATCCCCTTCACCTGTTTCACCTATCCTCCCACCTACCTCCCCTCTGGTAATTGTCAGTTTGTTCTTCATAATTAAGAGTCTGGGTTTTTTTTTTAATTTTTTGTTTTTTGGGTTTTTGTTTTGTTTTGTTTTTGTCTCCTATTTTCTTTGTTTCTTAAATTTTACATAGAACGGGCTCCTGAGTGGCTCAGTCGGTTAAGCATCTGACTCTTGATTTTGGCTCAGGTCATGATCTCATGTCATGAGGTCAGGCTGTGTGATGGGCATGGAGCCTGGTGGGCATGGAGCTCTCTCTTCTCCCTCTGCCCCTCCCCTGCTTGAGGTCTCTCTCTCTCTCTCTCTCTCAAAAAAAATTGACATATGAATGAAATCATATGGTATTTGTCTTTCTCTGACTGACTTAGTTCACTTAGCATTATACTCTCTAGCTCCATCCATGTTGTTGCAAATGGCAAGACTTCATTCTTTTTTATATGAATAATATTCCATTGTATATATATATATATTATATATATACATATATATTATATATAATATATATATTATATATATATAATATATATATAATATATATATATATATACATTATATATATATATAAATCTCCCCCACGTCTTTACCCGTTCATGTATCAGTGGACACTTGGGTTGCTTCCATAATTTGGCTATTTTAAATAATGCTGCAAGAAACATAGGGATGCATACATCCTTTTGAATTAGTGTTTTTCTATTCTTCAGGTAAATATTCAGTAGTGGAATAACTAGATCATATGGCAGTTCTATTTTTAACTTTTTGAGGAACCTCCATACTGCTTTCCCCAGTAGCTGCCCTACCAATGGTGCATGGCATTTCCTTTTGCTCTGCATCCTCGGCAACACTTGTTCTTTCTTACTTTTTTTTTTTTATTTTAGCCATTCTGATGGCTATGACATGATATCTCAGTGTGGTTTTGACTTGGATTTCCCTGATGATCAGTGATGTTGAGTGTCTTTTCATGTATTCTTGGGATGTAAATGTGCCTCAATATTTCCAAATCAATCAACATGATACATGGCATCATCAAGAGAAAGGATAAAAACCACATGATCATTTCAGTAGACAAAGCGAAAGCATTTGACAAAGTACAACATCCATTCATGATAAAAACCCTCAACAAAGTAGGTTCAGAGAGAATATACCACAACATAATAAAGGCCATATATGAAAAATATACAGATAACCTATTACTGAATGGTGAAAAACTGAGAGCTTTCCCCTAATGCCAGAGACAAGACGAGGATTTCCACTTTCACCACTTTTATTCAACATAGTACTGGGAGTCCTAGCCACAGACAACAAAAAGAAATAAAAGGCATCCAGATTACTAAGGAAGAAGTAAAACGTCAACTCTTTGCAGATGGCCTGATAGTATATATAGAAAACGCAAAAGACTACAAAAAACTGCTGGAGCTAATGAATGAATTTAGTAAGGTTGCAGAATACAAAATCTATGCACAGAAACCCATTGTATTTCTATATACTAACAATGAAGTAATAGAAAAAGAAGTTAAGAAAACAGTCTTATTTACAATTGCACCAACAATAATAGAATACCTAGGAATAAACTTAACCAAGGAGGTGAAAGACTTATCCTCTAAAATCTATAAAACACTGATGAAGGAAAGATTACATAAATGGATTGCAAAAAAAAATGTGTTAAATATATCCATATTATCCAAAGCAATCTACAGATTTAATACAATCCCTATCAGAATACCAACAAGCATTTTTCACAGAACTGGAACAAACAATCCTAAAATTTGTATGGAACCACAAAAGACCCCAAATAGCCAAAGCAGTCTTGAAAAAGAAAAACAAAGCTGGGGGACACCTGGGTGGCTCAGTCAATTAAGCATCTGACTCTTGATTTTGGTTCAGGTCATGATGTTGCAGTTTCTGAAATCAAGCCCAGCATTAGGCTCCACGCTGACAGCACAGAGCCTGCTTGGTATTCTGTCTCTCTTTCTGGCCTGCCCTGCTCTCTCTCTTCCTCTGTCTCAAAATAAATAAATAAACTTAAAAAAAAAGAAAAACCTGGAAGTATCACAATCCCAGATTTCAAGATATATTACAAAGCTGTAGTAATCAAAGCAGTATGGTACTGGCCCACAGAGACATAGATAATAGACCAAAATAGAGAGCCCAGAAATAAACCCACAATTATATGGGCAATTACTTTACTATACTATACTATACTATACTATACTATACTATACTATACTAATTTCTTAATAATTTCACATGGAATTATGCCATATGATTTTCATATGTGTTTTGATTATGAAACATTTCGAGAATGCCAGTAAAATTAGTGATAACGTAACCACAAACATGCTGAGATAGTGTTGATGCATAGTAAGATTTTTTATAATGTTGCTTCAGATAAATATTAAATAACCTTTGGACATAAAATAGAAATTACCCCTTACTCTAATTTTGGGAAAAACACAGAAACATAACAGAACTTTTATGTTCTTAAGACATAAAAGTAAAACTTAACAAATTATCCTGAGGTGGACATTTTTATAATAGTCTTTTGAAGACCAGATGTTCTAATGAAGTACGATTTATCAGCATATTTCTTTTAGTGTCTTGCTTTTGGTGACCTACAAAGTCTACTTCAAAACTGCAGAAATTTCCCTCTTACGTGTTCTTTTAGAAGTTTTAGACATTTATCTTTTACATTTTGACCTTTGAGATATTTAGGATTAATTTTTGTGTAAGCGATAAGATAAAGGTCAGATTTTCTCCTTATGTATATTCAGCTATTGCTACACCATTTGTTAAAAAGTCCATCTCTTACTTATTGAATTACCTTGGCACCTTTTTAAAATATCAAGCAACTATTTATATGAGTTTATTCCTGAACTCCCTTATGTAATATTAGCCTATTATCGTTATGCCAATACCAGATTGTCTTGACTATTTATTGTAACTTATACAAACTTTGATGTATTATGCCTTGATTTTCATGCAGTTCACATGTGTTATTTTTTTTATGTAAAATTTTTTTTAACGTTTATTTATTTTGGGGACAGAGAGAGACAGAGCATGAATGGGGGGAGGGTCAGAGAGAGAGGGAGACACAGAATTTGAAACAGGCTCCAGGCTCTGAGCTGTCAGCACAGAGCCCTACATGGGGCTCGAACTCCCAGACCACGAGATCATGACCTGAATCGAAGTCGGACGCTTAACCGACTGAGCTACCCAGGCACCCCTCGTGTGTTATTTCTTAATTGAACAGTAATTATATTAGCTGTGTTTTGTTTAATTTTCAATTATTTCAGGCTTTTCTAGGTATCTCTTTATATTTTACTTCTAATTTATTTTGTAAGGTCAGAAACATCCTTTCTATAATTAATTAGTACTCATTTTAGAGGTTAACATATAGTCTAACTTGTTGAGTGTTCCATGTGAAATTGGAAAAATGTGTAGCTCCCTCTTGTTGGACAGACCTTGAAAATATCAATTAGATACTATAGAGTCTTCTATATACCTGTTGATTTTCTGACTATTTCTGTAAGTTACTGAGAGGCAGCTATTGAAATCTCTAGCTGTAATTGTGGATTTGTATGTTTCTCCTATTAGTTTTATGAGGTTTTTCCCTCATATATTTTAATGCTCTATTTTTTAGCTATAAGACAGGCATTTAGGAATTTTATGTCTTCATTCATCATTAAGAAATAACACTCTTTATCTCTTTGTCTCATTAATACAGTAACTCCAACTTTCTTATGATTAGGATTTTCATGTTACTTATTTTTCTATCCATTTCCTTTTTTATAAAATTTTATTTTTAATTAATGTATTTAAATTCAAGTTTGCTAATATACAGTGTAGTACTGGTTTCAGGAGTAGAATCCAGTGATTCATCACTTAACATATAACACCCAGGGCTCATCCCAAGATGTGCCCTCCTTAATGCTCATCACCCATTTAGCCCATCCCCCTACCCACCTCTCCTCCAGCAACCCTCAGTTTGTTCTCTTTGTCTAAGAGTTTCTTATGGTTTTAGCCTATCTGAGCCTTCATATTTAAAGCCAATTGTATAAACCTAGCACATAATTGATTTTTGTTTTTTAGCTGGTCTGGCTTTATCTGCCATTTAATTGGAAGGTTTTTACCATTCATATTAAACATAAACCTCGTGAGATTTGAGTGGAAGTCTATTTTCTTACCATTTGTTTTGTTTTGCTTTTTGTATCGTTTCTAATGACCTTCCCCCCCCATCCTCGTGCTTTCTTTCTTTTTTTTTTTTTTTAATGTTTACTTTTGAGAGAGAGACAGAATGCGAATGGGTTAGGGGCAGAGAGAGAGGGAGACACAGAATCTGAAGCAGGCTCCAGGCTCTGAGCTGTCAGCACAGAGCCCGACATGGGGCTCGAACCCACAAACCATGAGATCATGACCTGAGCCGAAGTTGGACGCTCAACCGACCAAGCCACCCAGACACCCCTCGTGCTTTCTTTTAATTTATTAGTTTAGAGTTCCATTCTGTCTCCATGTTTGACATATTAGGTATCTCAATGTGTAGTGTTTAGAATGTGTGCCCTTAGCTTAGCACAGTTTATGTTCAAATAGCATTATAGCACTTTCACAAATAAAGTAAGAACCTTACAATAGTTTATTTCCTTCTGCTACCCTTTCCTTTCTTGTGCTCATTGTTATTTATTCTTTCATGTTTTAATCCATGCAATAGATTATTATTACCTTTTCTGCACACCCTAAATTACCTTGTAAAATTTTTTTAACATATCTCATGACCCATTTATTTACCATTACTGGTTCTCTGCTTTTTTGGGGGATACACCCAAGTTTCCTTATCATCAGGAAGCTTTTTCTCATCTAGAAAGGTCTCTGTAATACTTTTTTTGAAGGATATTTTCACTAGATATAAATACTTTTTTTTTCCTTGTTAGCTTTTTAAATGTGGCATTCCATTAAACTATGGCTTTCATAATTCTGATATAAAATATGCTTACGTTCTTTATTTTTCTGTACATATGGTGCCTTTCTTATCTTTTAAATTTTTTTAATGTTTATTTTTGAGAGAGGGAGGGGGAGAAAGAGAGAGAGAAAGAGAGAGTGCATGAGCAGGGGAGGAGGCAGAGAGAGAGGGAGACACAGAATCCAAAGCGAGCTCCAGGCTCTGAGCGATCAGTACAAAGTGCCCGCGGGGTTGGAACGGCAAATGGGGAGATCATGACCTGAGCTGAAGCTGGAAGCTCAACCAACTGAGCCACCCAGGCGCCCCCATGCCCTTCTTATCTTTTAAGATCTTCCCTCTGTAATTAATGTTCAGCAATGTATGATGTACAATGTACCTTGATGTGTGCTGTGTAACTATTCTAGTTGAAATTTGTGAAGCTTTCTGGACCTGCTGCTTTAGAGCTTCTGTCTAATTTGGAAAGTTTTCAGTATTTTTTTCTTCAAGTATTTTTTTCTGTGACCTTTATTCCTCTTCTACTGGAGTTCCCATGCATTAGACTGCTTGTTATGTGTCTCCAGATTTCCAAGGCCCTTTTTAATTATTTTTCAGTCCTTTTTTCAGTCTCTGTCTTCATGTATATATAGCTATATTTTTGGTACACTTATTTTCTTCTGGGGTATCTAATCTGCTAAAATTTTTATTTCAAAAATTGCACTTAAAAATATCTAAATATTCAAGGTAGTTCCTTTTTACAGCCTTCGTTTTTAATTTATACTCATGTTTTCCTTTCAATCTTTGTATATATTGAACATGTTTGTGATAACCTTTCTAGTGTTCTCATCTAAAAATCCCACTATCTGTTATTTCTGGACCCTATTTCTACTTTATTTTTTTCTCACATCGGGCCAAATTTCCTTGCCCTTTTTGTAACTAGTGATATTTGATTAGATGCCAGACATTTTACATTTATTAGGGCTGCATTTTTTGGCATTCCTTGAAAGAGTGTCAGACATTGCTCTGGAAGGCAATGTAGTTATTTGAAATGTGTTTGATCCTTTTGAGGCTTATTCTAAAGCTATATTTTGGAAGGGCATTTAGGTAGGTATAGAATCTGCTTGGAAATTAATTTATTTTAGCAGTCTAAAGATTCATTTATTTGTTTTCTGTTAATAAATCAGATGTTTCTCTCATTTTAACCTTTCTAAAAGTAAGATGATTTCATAGGGTGATTTTAAGCTTTTGTACCATGATGTGCACATTGTAGTTTCTTTCAATGTATTCCATTGTAGCTTAAAAGTACTTCTTGAATCTGTTGTTTAATATCTCTTAACACACTTAGAAAATTCACTTTCATTATCTTTGCCAATATTTTTTCTTCCTTTTTTTTCTATTCTTGTTTGTTACTCCAGTTAATATGTCAGACCTTTTAAAAGTCATATGAATACTTAATTTAGATCTGTCTTTTAATATCTTGTCGATTACATAAGTGAAGAATATGAAGATCATAAGTTAATGAGTATTTAACCTTTTATGAAATTGTCAAATCATTTTCTATATTGGTTGTGATAGTTCCATTAGCCATGTGTGAGAACGTGACTGGTTCCATATCCTTGCTAACCCTTGATACTATCTATTTGTTAAAGCCATTCTGAGGATATATTATTTCATTGCACTTTTAATTTGTATTACCCTAATAATTAATGATTTTCATATTCATTTTCATTTGAAATCATTTTCAAATGATTTCATAATGATTTCATATTGAGCCATTGTGATGATTGTTGGTGAAGTGTGTATTTTTATTGGCTTGTCCTTTTACCACTGACTTGAAAGAGTTCTTCATATTTTATGGAAATGATTTCTGTGTGGAAATATGTATTGCTATTATTTTTTCCATGTGTTTAATTTGCTTTTTTATTTCCCTAAAATTATTTTTATTCAGAAGAAAAATTAAATTTTCATGATATCTTTTTTTTAAGGTTAGTGTCCTTAAGAAATTATTGACAAAAGTCACAGAAATATTTCTCTGTGTGTGTGTGTATTATATATATATATGTTATATATATATATATATATATATATATATATATATATAACATGTATATATGTCTACTTATTTTGAGAGAGAAAGTGTGTGTGTGTGTGTGTGTGTGTGTGTGTGTGTACGTATGTGTGCATCAGTGGGGGAGGGGCAGAGAGAGAAAATCCCAAGCCAGCTGTGCACTGCCAGCACAGAACCTGATGGGGGTCTGGAACCTACAAACTGTGAGATCCTGACCTGAGCTGAAGTCAAGAGCCAGACACTTAACGAACTGAGCCACCCAGGTGCCCCAATTTCTGTATATTTTTCTTCAAGATGTTTAAAATTTGGTTTTCACATTTAGATCTCTGGTTCATGGTACAATGTGAATTAATTTTAGTATGATGTGAATTAATTTTTCTATTATGTGAGTTGGAATTCAAGGTTCATACTCTTCCATACAGATATCTAATTGTTCTAGTACCGCTTCTTCTTGAATTGAACTGAGACCTTGGTCAAAAATCAAGGTAGCATATATGTTTGGGTCTATTTCTGAACTCTTTTCTGTTCCACTGATATTTTTGTCTATCTTTATGTCAATGTCACATTTAATTACTGTAGCTTTAGAGTATACTAGCTTTTGAAATTGGGTAGGGTAATATCTTTAACTTTTTTCCTTCATTTCACAATTATATAAGTCTTTTGTGCTTTTAAAGGGCTATTAGAATAAACTTGTCAATTTCTACAAAATATCCCAGTGGGATTCTTACATTGCATTGACTTGCTAGATGAATTAAGGGAATATGGAAATCTTAAAATTTTTGAATTCCTCAATCTATGAGCTCTCCATTTATTTTATGTCTTTTACATTTTTTATAGCATTATCTTGTAGTATTATTTAGGTCTCATTTAATTTCTGAAAGCTATATTTTGTAGCTAATTGTCATATATTTTGCTTAACATATTTCTGAATATCTGATGTATTTTGTGCTATTGTACATGATATTTTTAAACTATTTTATGATTGCTTATTGCCATATATAGATATAAAGTTTATTTTTGCATATTGACCTTGTATCCTGCAATCTTGCTAAATTCATTTGTTTCATTAATTCTTTGTGGATTCTTTGGAATTTCTGTATTTCCAATCTTTTTACCATCCTTTTTAATGTCTGTCAGTCTATAGTGATAGTCACATTTTCATTCTTTTTATTTTTTTTAACGTTTATTCATTATTGAGAGATAGAGACAGAGCATGAGCAGGGGAGGGGCAGAGAGAGGGGGAGATACAGAATCCGAAACAGGCTCCAGGCTTTGAGCTGTCAGCACAGAGTCCAACGTGGGGTTTGAACTCACAAACCGTGAGATCATGACCTGAGCCGAAATCGGAAGCCCAACCAACTGAGCCACCTAGGCGCCCCCACATTTTCATTCTTGATATTATTGATCTTTTCACTTTTTTTCTTGATTCAGCTCTTCAAGAATTTTTTAATATTAAAAACATTGTCAAAGAAGCAATGTTTGTCTTTTAAAAATATTCTCTATTGTTTCTTTTCTTTCTGTCTCACTGGAATCTGCTCATTTATTTTGCTCCCATTTTTCAAACTTTCTTCCTGTATTCTTTAACCTGACATTCGGATTATTTCTTTTTGCTTAATCAAGAACCTAGTTAATTAGCATAGGTTTAATGGTGTGGCAAAAAATCTGAACACCTATTCTTAACAATGCGATTTTAGATTTTGCTCATGTAAATATGAAAATCTTCATGAGTCCATGGTTATTTGGGGAGACCCTAAACATCAAGTTATAAAATTGACGACTCTGGGGTCCAGAATCATTCCAATTGATGATAGTTGCATCTTCAAAACATAGCCTGTGTGTGAGTCACCAAAGGAGGGAAATAGAAATTGCAGAAGCTGTTACAGATACTTAACAATCTTGGTGTGAATAATTTGTTTAAATTTCACAATGCTTATATCTAGTCAACTTCATCCCATCAGATGAAAAGGGACCAAAAATAGACTCTGACTTGAGAAGTGATTTTCATTCACAGCTCTTCATTTTAGAGGAGAGCATCTTTTTGTTGGTTAGCTAATCTTCTTTGCTGTCTCAGTATTTAAAATCCCCTGTAATGTGGATCTCCAGGTGAAAACATTTTTTTTTATTTTTATCTTTATTTTTGAAGAATGGTTTTGCTGCTAATAGAATTCTAGTTTGGAAAATATTTTCCTCAATTTATTGACTGAAGTTCTCTACCTTTTGGTTACTGTGTTAGTCTACTAGGATTGCCATACCAATGTACCACACACTGTATAGCTTATACAACAGAAACTTATTTTCTCACAGTTCCAAAGGCAAGTAATACAAAATCAAGATGCCATCAGCGTTGGTTTCTGCAGAGACAGACTCTTCCTGGGTTGTGGACTGTTGCCTTCTTGCTGTGTCCTCGGATGACCTTCTTTGCATGCTCAGAGGTGGGGGATAGGTCTCTGGTGTCTCTTTTCTTAGGCCCCACTCTTACATTCATATTTAACCTTAATTATCTCCTTAACAACCCTATCTCCAGATAGAGTCACACTCAGGTTAGGTTCTTCAACATATAAAGTTTGGGGGCACAATTAAGTCCACACTATCACCTGTATTGCTTTTCAAAGTCAATTGTCAGCCTTAACATTTATTTTGAAGGGAAAATTATTTATTTTTTCCCTCTGCCTGACTTGTAGATTTTTGCTTTTATCTTTGGTTTTATAAAGTTGTTTTAATGAAGTTTTATTATGCTGCATCTAGGTGTGGACTTCTTTTTTTTTTTAAATATGGATTTGGATTCATTGTGGTTTTTGAATCTATGTATTGCTGTCATTCATAAGCTGTGGAAAGTTTTTTATCTATAATCATTTGAAACATTACCTGTTCTCTCTTGCCTATCTTTCTAAAATTCCAATTAAATATTTCCTATTTGCTACTCATTTTTTCCCCTAAGCTTTTCTTTGTGTTTCTTCTATTCTTTATTCTCTTTTTATCCTCCTGGCTTCATTCCAGATAAGTTCATACTCCAGAGAGTATTTTTGAACTTTCTGTCCTTAAAATATATACATTTTTAAAAATGTTTATTTATTTATTTACTGAGAGAGAGAGAGAACACGAGTAGGGGAGGGGCAGAGAGAGAGGGAGACACAGGAATGAAGCAGGCCCTAGGCTCTGAGCTGTCAGCACAGAGCCCAGCACAGGGCTTGAACCCATGAACCGTGAGATCATGACCTGAGCAGAAGTTGGATGCTCAACCAACTGAGCCACCCAGGTGTCCCAAAATATATTTTTAATTCTAAGTTCAACCCAAATTAGATATATCTGGAGATAATTCATTCCGTGAGCTGACAAACTTTGTCTTAAGGGGCCAGGTAGTAAATGTTTTAGGCTTTGCCAGTCAAGGAGCAAATCAAGTCTACTGTATAGATTATCATATAAACATTTAAGATGTAAGTCATTTAATATGTAAGTACCATTCTTAGCCCATGTGCCACACAAAAACAAATTGTTGGTTGCATTTATACTACAGGCCATCATTTGCTAACTCCTGATTTAACTCATCTATTGAATTCTTATATTGCTTACTGTTTGTTTCTAAAATTTCTGTTTATTTTTTTTAAGATATTAATATTTCCTATTGCCTCCTGGTAGGATTGGCTCTAATTTCCTTGGACAATATAAGTCTAGTATTTTTAAAATCTGTCCCATAATTTTGATTAATTATCTGTTTTAATATTCTGTGTATGTTGTTTTTTGCTCACAATGGCTTGTCTCCACATGTGCCTAGAGAAACTTTAGTTTCGTGGGATATTGCATTTGAAAAATTATTTTCAGAAATAATTTGATTCCTATGATGATTACATCTTCCTCCAGAGAAAGTACATGTTTGGGTGTTTATTATGCTGGCAGTTTGGAAGTACTCATCTAACTTTAGAATTTATAATTAACATGATCTACAGAACATGTAGCTCAGCTGTTCATCCAGAGTTCATTCGGTTCACCCTCCTGAGTGCCGCTCATTGAGGTAGGTGTTTACCAATGTTGTTAACCTTGGCAGGCCCTGGATTCTGACTTTTGTCTCGCTGCCTTCACGCATTACCAGCATTACAACTCAGCCTCTTTACCACTTCTTCCTTATTGGGAAATGCTCTCAGAGCAAGAGCAGCTCCGAGTGGTAGCCATTCATTCCCCATCATCTGTTGTACTTGTATCATCTCAGATCGTTGTCCTGTCATGCCTCATTATCTTGGTAGCTGTATGATGCTTTGTAAACTTTGTCAGTTTCCTCCGGACATTATTTTTTTTTTTTTTTATCATCGGCCTCAGATTTGGTTTGAAGTAATAATTTCCCATTATCAGCAGTAATATCTCAGTGCAAGTACAAGTGTTCTTTTAACCTTCCCCAATCATTTTCTTGCCTCCTATCTCATGAACAACTTATATGTGTGTCCTTCCCATCTATATCTTTATGCTTTTTAGTCCATTTTGAACATATACATAGGGTTTAATTATGCTTTTTGTTTACACAAATGTTATAAAACTCTCCCTATAATTTTGTAATATACTTTTTTCTTACATACCGTGTATTTTTCTGAAAGGTTAGTCATTCATTTGAAAATATGTGTAATATTTCAGCCTGTGGCTAAACCATAAGTTTTTAAATCCGTACCCCTGTTGATAGTTTCTTTTTTTTCTTGTTAGTTTTCTTACATAAACCATGTTGCAACAAAAATCTTACATAGATTTTCTTCTGCACATGTATTTGAATTTCTCTAGAAGTTGTTTGACACAGAGAACCCATTTTATTCCTTCTTAGTGCAAAGCTGGGTCACACTTTACAGACTCCACTTGTGTAGAGTCATGGCACTGTGATCTCTATGGCACTTTCCATAGTTGATAGCATGCTTCTTCAGAGCTAACCTAATTCAAGCATCTCTTGTTCCTGATTGAAATACCCTGTCTTATCCTTTCATCTTCTCACTACTCACTATTCCTGAACAATTTCTCCTATCCTATTGGCTTCAGTTCAACTCCTTGTCAGTGACCATAGAGCCTATACCACATTTTAATCCTCTGTTCTTTTTTGTTTTAATTTTTTTAATGTTTGTTTATTTTTGAAAGGGAGGGAAAGCATGAGCAGGGGAGGGGCAGAGACAGAGGGAAACACAGAATCCAAAACAGGCTCCAGGCTCTGAGCTGTCAGCACAGAGCCTGATGTGGGACTCGAACTCACGAACCGTGAGTTCATGACCTGAGCCGAAGCCCAACGCTTAACCAACTGAGCCACCCAGGCACCCCGTGGTTTTGTTTTTTTAATCCTCAATATCACTGGATTCACCTTGTCCCAAACCTAATTCATCTGATATTCCGGACTACTGTTTAGGTCTTTGCTGTCTTCATGAAAGTTACCATTACCTATTCATTTTTTAAATCAGAAACCTGGTATTGAATATAGGCTTCATCTAGTACATATAGATGATAACAAAGACTATTGAATCTAAGTACCAAGGGGTGCCTGGGTGGCGCAGTCGGTTAAGCGTCCGACTTCAGCCAGGTCACGATCTCGCGGTCCGTGAGTTTGAGCCCCGCGTCGGGCTCTGGGCTGATGGCTCGGAGCCTGGAGCCTGTTTCCGATTCTGTGTCTCCCTCTCTCTCTGCCCCTCCCCCGTTCATGCTCTGTCTCTCTCTGTCCCTCTGGGGCGCCTGGGTGGCGCAGTCGGTTAAGCGTCCGACTTCAGCCAGGTCACGATCTCGCGGTCCGTGAGTTTGAGCCCCGCGTCGGGCTCTGGGCTGATGGCTCAGAGCCTGGAGCCTGTTTCCCATTCTGTGTGTCCCTCTCTCTCTGCCCCTCCCCCGTTCATGCTCTGTCTCTCTCTGTCCCAAAAATAAATAAACGTTGAAAAAAAAAATTTAAAAAAAACAAAAAACAAAAAACGTTGAATCTAAGTACCAAATGGCCCTTAAATCTTTTCTCACCTCTTCATCTTCAGTGCCACAACCTCAGGACTTTGTTGTTGTTCAACTTACACACAACAATAGAACCATAGTGGTCTTCATGTCTTGAGACAATATATCTTAGTGATGAAGAGTACGAACTTCAGATGGACAGATGGATATGACTTGAAATCATAGCTGTGCTCTTTATCAGCTGAATGACCTTGTGCACAAGACTTAACCCAGGTGAGATTTAGTTCTTTCATCTTTGAAATGAGGATAAGTATATACTTTCTTTATAATGCTGCTGTGAAAGTTTAATGGGATTATTGAATGAAGAATTTAACACAATTACAAGAATATAATTAAGGTTAATGATTGATGACCAAGATGTCCTTAATCACTTCCTCAGCTTGACAAACTTTAAACAGGCTTCTTTCTAACCCCCTAGCTCCCAGACCTCTCTTTGCTTAAAGCATTTACTTTAGAAAATTTGCAAAATGTAAATTCTTTTTCTGCCCTTTTGAAATATTTAAATCTTCTCCTAGCCTCTTGCCAGTTTTACAACCCAGGAAATGTATTTTGCATGGACCTGGAAACCATCTCTTTTAAATGAGAACATGAAGGAGATAGCACCTCTATTTTGCACCCTCCGTGGGAGGGGAGGCTAGGAGGCTTACTTTGACGGACACACCAATTAGCAAACACAGATGGCCTAATCACAGAGAAAAGATCACAAACTCAGGAATAATACAATGTGTTTGACACATTCCATTGATCAACGTCCACCCTAGCATGCACTAGAACTTTTTCACTAGCTCACCCCAGTGCTTGAAAAGCCTCCCAACTTCTTTCACCGTAGCGTAGCTTAGTCTCTCTCCCTTTATTGCGATGGTCTTGAATAAAGTCGTCTTTGCCCAATTCACTTTGTCCACTGTAATTTTTACTTTGAAACTAACTGCAATTATTTATAGCTAACAGCTAGAATCCTCTGTCTGTGATTCATACTCTTTGTCCCCATTCGCCAAAGACTTTTTTAAAACTAGACATCTGATATTATTTTATTTTGTACTACAAAATCCTTAATGAATATTCAGCCTCTTTAAGATAAAATTTGAGTACCTTGGCATGTAAGCAAGACACTTAACACACACACACACACACACACACACACACACACATCTTTTAACACTAAAGACTACTTTTTAGTATTTTAGCATTTCTTTTTTACATGCAACCCAATTTCTAAAAGTGACATGTAGGTGCCAGAATATACTGTTGGGCTTCTATATTTGAGCCCATAAATTTGTGATAGAAATCATAATAAATACCATTGGCTTATGCAGAATTAATTATATGAGGTAGAACAGGAGACAAAGCTGAAACAAAGAAAGAGCCAGGATGCAAATGAAACTTGTTAGGTTACACATCTAGTAAGAGATTCTATCACCTGGGTCATGGCTCACATCTGCAGCCTTGTTGCTAACACTTCTCCCTCCTTGCTGCTGCCATGAAATATTAACATTTGTGGAGTCAGTGTGCTGAACCCAATTTCAACTGAAATAAATTTTTGGAGGGATAATCTATAATTTTTCATACCATGTCATGTTCAGATATCACTTTGGGAGAAAAAGAATAAGATTACCTGTCTCAGTATTTGGGATACTTAAGAAAACTGAACACAGATCCAAAAGTAAATGTAAAAGGTAAGAAAGAAATTATTTAAACTCTTACACATGAGACCATGAAACTTTCTTTCATTTCTGGGATGTTAAGTTATCATAATTTTCTTTTTCTAAGCATTATGGAAAACAGAAATAAAAAAATATTATCTTTGAATATATGTTGTAGTGAAAATATATAAAAAGTATTATGCATATTATATGTATACATATTTTAAGAATACATATAATAGGAGCACCTGGGTGGCTCAGTCATCCCACCCATCTGACTCTTGATTTTGATCAGGTCATGATCTCAGGATCATGGGATCGAGCCCCGTGTCAGGCTCCACGCTGCATGTGGAGCCTGCTTGAGATTCTCTCTCTCCCCACCCCCCCTTTTACCTCTCTCCTCTGCGTGCATTCTCTCTCTCTGTTAAAAAAAAAAGAATACATATAGTAAATCCTTTGGCTGAATCAGGGATGTGTCTCTGTTAAACTGCTATGTGATATTAAGCATGTGCACTCAGAAGATATTTGTCTGCTCTGGACACTGTAGCTCCTTATTGTCATGAATATTGAAACTGTTGTCCAAATAAGGTTTGCTTTTCAATGAGGTCTCTGTTCTTATGGAGAAGAACTTGAAGCATATATATGATTAAGGGTGCCTAGAGGGGAATAGATCAGAAGAAAAGACACTGGAGTCCTTGGAAGGAGATTACTGTGAACAAGAAACTTGGAACAGTGGTGAAGACTGATCACTAGGGACTTCAGGTAGGAAGGATAGATCCTTATTTGTTTCCTAGGGTTTCTGTAACAAAGCACCACAAACTGGGTGGCTTAAAGTAACAGAAATTTTCTTAAAGTCCTGGAGGCTAGCAGTCTGAAATCAAAGCATCAGCAAGATTGTTTCTTTCTAAGAGTTCTGAGGAAGAATTTATTCCATGCTTTGTAGCTTCTGATGGTGGCTGGGAATCCCTGGTGTTCCTTGGCTTGTAGATGCACCACTCCAATCTCTGCCTCCATCCTCCCATGGCTTTCTCCTTGTTTCACATACCCATCTTCCTTCTGTGTCTCATTCTGCTACTTGTAAGGACACCACTCATATTGGATTAAGGACAGGATCTACTCCAGTATGAATTTATCTTAACTTGTTACATCTATGTTGGCTTTATTTCCAAGTAAGGGTCATGTTGTGAAGTATTTGGGGTTAGAATTCCAACATATCCATTTTGAGAGGATGTAATCCAACCCATCACAGAAGGGAAAGCTTCCCCTTCATTGCTAAGACCCCACCAGTTCTGCTGAAGGAAATCCACTTAACAAGCTGATCAGAAAGCAGAAGTATTTCGCTGCTGATCTAGAATGGAGATAAGCATCAGAGTTGGTAGTCTTGACAAGGTGTCATTGGTGGGGTTAATGCTGTCTCCAGAAATGAGAGTTGGGGAGAGTTTTCCACAGGACCAACTTGGTTGGAAGAAAGATAGCAAATAAGTAGACAAGAAAAGAGTATCTGGAAGGAATAATAGAGCAGAGGGTCATGTCACACCTTCTATTTATTGTCTTTGATAAAGACCCTATTCCTTTCATGAAGATCCTCTTCTTGTTAATGCTTTTTAAAATTTTTATTCTGGGTCACCCTTTCTTAATCTCTCTTGCCTTGTCATTTTTGCCTCCTGTTTCCTTAAAGGCATCCTGAGAGCCAAGAACAAATATTGGCACAACACACAGTAGATGCATAAATTTTATATATGTCAAATGTTGCTTTTGTTTCAGTTAGTCATTTTGAAAGATAGAAAATAAACCTAGATAACTTCCCTCTGATACCTGAGTGAATTACTTTTGTCTGTATAATTCACTAGAGGGATGGCCAACTCCCCTTTACAAATCTAGAGGTCAATTAGCTCATTAATGAACTCCTTTCTTCTGCATATAAGCAGATTTGTATTGTATTTTCATAATACGTGGCTCTGTTGGACTGAGGAGAGATTTCTACTGCCTTTTGTGCTTAGTTCTCTGGCTTTCTGAATTCATTTTAAATGCATAAGAAAACTAAAACTCCTAGCTTGCAGCATCTGAGGCTCTTTCTGTCTGTGCTATTTTGCCACATTTTACTGATGGAGAGACTATGTCTCCCGGCATTAGATATGCCACCACCAGTTCCCACTGCTCTGGTTTGTTTTTGGATATCATGGTCACTATATGGATATGTATAGAGAGGTACTCAAGGGAGAACAGTACTCTGTCCACCTCACAGAGGATCAGCCTTGCAGTATGGTTCTAGCCACCATGTTTTCTCTTCAATGGGATCTTGCATTTCTGAGCGTAGGGAAAAGCCTGAAGACAGGATGAAACATCTTCTTGTGTTCCTTTAGACCAGGCCATGTTCTTTCCCATGTCTTTGCACATATAGGCTGCACAAGGAGTTCCTTAGTGTGTTCCATAATCTTTCAGTTAGTGAAAACAAATGCCTCTCAGTTTCCAGTAATATTAGATAACTTTGTGTATTTTTCTCTTGCCATCATTACATGAAAAGCAGGGAAAGCTGAATCAAGAATTACTAGCAGGCTGCATTTGTTGAATTCATTTTTTTCCATGAGTAAAAATGCTTTAATTTTCTGGGAATATAAAATAGATAAATTGTGTGTGTGCACACATGCACACACACACACACAGAATAAATTAAGCACTTGGTAGGAAGATAAGATTTCTCACGGGAAAGAATAAATTCCATTAAATCTACTTCAAAACAGTAGTCCCAAGAAGATATTTAAACCAAGTGTGCTATAAATTATTTTTAGAATCATAGGCTTAAAAAGAAACTTAAATGTAGAAGAAGGTAAGAGTTTCAGGGAGCAGAAGGAGAAAGAGACTATAAAGTCACGAGGAGCAAGCATTTCAATAGAATATGATGCTTCATTAGAGGAGGCATCTTTTTGGCAACACTTTCAAAGTATTTTGACAAATGTAAGGTGAACTCACATAGGTATCATTAGAGTGACAGGAAAAAAATAGCTTCTGAATCAGAAAAATAAAATGACTATGATTTACCCCTGATAAATACTCCAAGAATAATTCAGTATTTTGAAATAAAAATTATATGATGAAGTCATTGGACTGAGAGAAAATAGTCATTTTTATTTACATAACATGGTTAGTCAACACCATGCTCCTCCTGGTCTTGTTGAACAATTTTATTAGAGTGAATTTCTTCCCAGTGGCATTGGAGTAGTCAAGATCCCAGCTGTAAAGAACTCATGATTTTGACATTTGGGTTTCTCCTCCATTGTAATTTGCCATTGTAAAACAGTAGACAGTTGATCTCAATGTCAAAGGCACTTTCAAATATTTGCATATTGCTATATATATTTAAATGTGTAGAAATCTACAGGAAGTATAACAGAGATGAGTAGGAAATGAGTACCTTTACATGAAGCACAATTATGACATTAACAAAAAGGGAGATTTTATAACTACTGGAAATTTTGATGTCTGTCCCTCAATGAAATCTCTCTAAATTGTGGTTTATATACACAATGGAATTCTACGTAGCAATGAGAAAAAATGAAATATGGCCTTTTGTAGCAACATGGATGGAACTGGAGAGTGTTATGCTAAGTGAAATAAGCCATACAGAGAAAGACAGATACCATATGGTTTCACTCTTATGTGGATCCTGAGAAACTTAACAGAACCCCATGGGGGAGGGGAAGGAAAAAAAAAAGAGGTTAGAGTGCGAGAGAGCCAAAGCATAAGAGACTGTTAAAAACTGAGAACAAACTGAGGGTTGATGGGGGGTGGGAGGGAGGAGAGGGTGGGTGATGGGTATTGAGGAGGGCACCTTTTGGGATGAGCACTGGGTGTTGTATGGAAACCAATTTGTCAATAAATTTCATATAAAAAAAAAAAGAAATCTCTCTAGACATAATTGGAAGACTGCTTTGTTACCAAAAAAGACAAAGAACCTAGTATATTTCCTCTTCTTATTGCCTACCTGAAGCCTAAAGGCAAATTTTACAAATGTACTTATTCTGTTTTCACTGCTTCTCAGATCCTTTTAATATATTTTGTTTCTCCATATTTAGAATGTATTATTCACTTATATATACATTCATTTTTACAAGAAAATTATCATTAAAATGATAGTGTCAACAACCTCACTGTAACTACTGCTTGATTACACACTTTTCTAATCTTATTCAGGTTCTAAGAATTATTTTTTTAAAAAAACTTATAATCATTTAGGCCTTTAGAGCTCAAACAGATCACTCAACCATGTCATCATAGAAAAAGAAAAAAATAACAGTAACCATGGGAAGCAAACATTATCTGTCTTCCATTACACAGATGGTAAATATTTGATCAAGAAGACACAGCCCCTAATAGATAGCAACTAGATGTTAAAATCCCTTTTCTAAGTTCTAAAATAACACTTTTTAAATGGACTGTTTTTTCTCTTTCTTTCCACTTATTATCACCTAGGATTTTTGACTAATGTCATAACCATTTGGGAAGATGATAAAATAGGAAAGTCTAGAAAAGTGGGATACAAATGTCAAGCAGAGAGACCGTTCTAGCCTTGATCTTACAAGAGGAAAAGCTATACAGTAGCAACAAAGTGTAGTTTGGATCTGAATGGAATTACATGTTAGCAAAACAAAATCATGAGAGAGGATTCCACCACAGCAAAGATGAGGGAAAACAGGAGATCACTCTGCCCAGTCACAAAGATAAAGGCAAACACCATCAGCCATTAGCTGAAGTTCATAGGGCACTAATTTAAATTAAGCGGACAGTGCTTTAGCCACGTCTTGTTGCCCTTATGATACCAGCCTCTCCCCGCCCCCCACCACAACTTTTTTAATCTTACACCAGTGGGGTAATTTGAAAATGACCACTTGAAAAGGGGAAAGAGGCAACCCTTATCAGCATCTGGATTCTCTGTTTCCTCTAGCAAATGTGAATTCAGCATGACAGTCATGGTGGGGGGTGAGAAAAATAAATGTGTGGAAATGGTCAAATTTCAAGAAATCTCAAAAATGGTTCTTACAGGCATAAAACCAAAGTGACACTGCAGGGCTGCCTACTGTGCCAGCAATGGCAGTGGAGGAAGAATCAGGAGTAAAACATCTCTGACCCTCTGTTTACGAACTCAGGAGTAAAACTGCATCAGCGAAGCTTCCCAGAGCCTCATGTCCCCCATCCATCAAATGGAGATCATACTGTTCCTTCATAGACACCTCACAGGGAAGCTATGGGTATTCAGTGAGACAGGGAATTCTTTTGCTTATCCAGATAATACTAAAAACAAACAAAACCACTATTTCTGCTTTCTCAGGCCTTGTGCTGAATCCTAACAGCAGAATAATAAAAAAGACAAGGGGCCTATTCAGTGTGATACCAGTCAGGTCAACAATAGGATGTTTAAGGATAATGCAAATCCATAATGAAAATACAGTCAAAATCAAGGGAAAAATAAACACTTAGGAGTAATGATTAAGCCTGTGGATAAGAATATTCAGTCTGTGAGAGGTCAATGGGAGCTTTACGAGGCTGGTAATATTCTATTCTGTAAGCTAGCCCTGAGCACCCAACTTCACTTTATCATTCTGTATACCTTCTAGACTGACACACAATGGACGTAGATACAGGAATTACTTCATAATTTCAAAAATCTCCTTTAAAAAAGATGTGGGCCTTTTCATCAAAGAGTGCATAATATATTTGGAAATAAAGGCATGGAACCCAAGAATGACAAATACAAAATATATGCTTTTGTGTTGGCATTGATAAAGGGAAGTCTGGTTAGTGAGTTAAAGGGAAGGTTTCACTGTGATTCTGACATTGTGGGTTTTCAGAAGGAATAGAAGAGAAAGCATGCATGGGTATTGAGGAGGGCACCTTTTGGGACGAGCACGGGTGTTGTATGGAAACCAATTTGACAATAAACTTCATATATTGAAAAAAAAAAAACAAAAAGAGAGAAAGCATGCAACAGAAAATAAAATAAGAAAGAAAAAGAGGTACTAGAAGAACACTTTGTATGCCAGGGGCTAGTGCCTGGCAGGAGGAACACTTGGGGAAACTCAAGAATGAAAAGGAAATGGATGATGTAGAGAAACAGGCTAATATGCCATTCAATACAAGATTTGGGCCAAGCAGCTATACTTCTGGGATTTGGTTTTCTCATCTGTAAAAGAGCAAGCAAAGGGGTAGGAACATCACATGATGCACCCCGCCTTAAAACTGACCTCATTCAGACCCTGTCCTCCCCTCTCACAGGGAGAAAGAAATCCTTCAACAAGTTCCTGCCTTTTTTTTTTTTTCACCAGCCAGAGCTAGCTGCTAAGAGCATCTCCTGCCAAATAACAAAAAGGGAGGGACAAGAAGAATATGTGCCCTCACTATGGCTGCCTCTTGCCTCTCTGAGCTGCCACAACAGTTTACTTGAACAGTTTGTTTGGGCAACAACAGTTTACTCTCGGAGTTACTGCTGCATAATTCTCAGGAAGATCACACAGTTTAATTTTTCATTAGCTTTGGCATTAATATTTTATTATAGTTATCTGAGAGGTAGGTTAGTGTGGCACAATCCTTACCCGGTAATTAATGACCTGCTGGGCATTGAAGGGATAAGCCATCTGGCGAGGCAAAGGCGGCACGGAGGAGGGAAGAGGTGAGGAGTTTACACTCACAGGGTGCCGTTTTCATACAAAAACACAGACAAACAGAGCTGAAAACCTTTGAAGGAATGGAGGAACAGGAATAAACAGAGAATCCTGAGTATGCTATGCTGAAACTTGGGATAGCTGGGATGATTTGGTTGTAACGAGAGTGAGATGAGGTATGAGTATAGCAAGAGTAAAATGCACAACTGTATACTGAATAATAATGGCGGTGACAGTTCACTTTGCTCGTACTATGGATCAGACACTAGGACAAATACTGTTCATATCTTATGCCATTTTACTCTTGCAACCATCCTTTGAGTTAAGTGCTACTATACATCACCGTTGTAAAGGTCGTAATGAAACGCCCAGAGTCTAAGAGACCCCCAAAACGAACCACCAGAGTCCAGAGTCAAAGCTAAGCAGCAAGGGTCATTTATTGCAGGTTCGAACCTGGACCTCTGTGCCCCCGTTGCCGGTGACGCCAAGAGGCCCTGAGAGAGGTTTTTACACCCCTTTTATAGACAGGTACAAACAAGTCATGGGGAAATCAGGAATTTTCCACAGTTACAGAGCTGCGATTGGTTGGTGTTTAAAGTTGGACACTTAACAGTATTCGATTGGTTCCTGCCTTTAGGTCAGACCACAACCGGGGGTACGGGTATGACAATGATTGATCAGGAATACACGGATGTGCCAAGCAACAATGATTGATCAGGAGTACACGGATGTGCCAAGTAACAATGGTTGATCAAGAATATACGGATGTGCCAGGCAATAATGATTGATCAGGAATACATGGGCATGCCAAGCAATTGTACAGAAGCGGAACAAGCTGGTTAAGCTTGGTTAGGTTTCAGTTTCCCATAACTTAAGCTTTTAAGTTTCAATTTTCTCAGGCCTCTCATTCCCCCCTTTCTCAAGTACCTGAGGACCCAATCTTGGGTCCTACAGTGTTACCTAATCAAGCTCGCTTTCCATGTCTAGGAGCTGATACTGTGGTCTAAGGACCATAACCTGAATGGTGTTTAGTCTGTCCCTGATAAAGTTTATTATTTTGTTCGGTGTGTGAGATCCTCTTGGAGCTATTTAATTTTGGTCCGAACTATTCCTGATTTATTGGCATAAAAGTAACATTTTTTTTTTTTGTAGGGTTAAGCAGATGCCACCTTGTTCTGCGGTTAGCAGATCTAACCCTCTTCTATTTTGTAACACCACTTCTGCTAGGGAATTTAGCTGATCTTGCAGATCCTGGATCGTCCCTGACAAGGCCTCGACATTGTTAATTAGTTGCCGAGAGAGTCGCAGATAGGAGTGTATGGAGACTCCTAATCCTGCTGTCCCGATAGTTAATGCACCTGTAATTCCTAGGCTTGTCAGGAGGGGGATAACAACCACAGCTCGTTTGGATCTGCCAGTTGCAAAGTTTAAACTAGGGATGGGCATGGGGGTTCCAGCAGATGGCGGCTCCAACTGAGCCACGGCAGCCGGCTTGAAGTTGCATATTATTATCACTAGCTATTGCTGCCCTGTTACCCTGTAGGATAGCTGTAAAGTAGGTAGTGGAGTTGTCTGGCCCTATACATTGCTGATAGGAGTCATAACAAGAGCTATGCATCGACTCCTGGAAAGTAGAGCAAGGGCATTCTGCTGTGGGGGGCAGGGGCCTAGGTTTGTCAACACATAACCACTGCTGTTTTTGGGGTCCTGTGATGTCATAGGTCTGGGTTAAGTGAGCAATTGTGGTCCCACAGTCTTGGGTCTGAGTGTATCTTCGCAGATAGTGACCACCCCTTCCTACAGAGCTGGCTACTAGTCTGTTACCATGTGGCAGGGTAAGGGTTCTAACTACGCCACCTCTGCAATCACAGGGCCTTCCATACAGAGCTCCGTACAATTCCTGTTTGTCAACGGGGGCATTTAGTCCTCCCTCCAGGAGGTTGAGGTTGAGGGCTAGTAGGACAAGGGTTACTATCCTGAACATGTCTAGGGGAGGCACGGCGCAAGGTTAGTTTGAGGGGGTTTTTCTTACTCGGTCTACAGTCCAAGTAGTATTTTTATCAGTGTGTCCCACGAGGTCAGACAACGGGTCGACAGGCTTCACGTGGGTGTGGTGGATCCAGGTGGGGAGGTTATCTACCTTGATGGCGGTGGGAGTCGTCAGGATGATTTGGTAAGGTCCTTTTCACCTGGGTCCATGGTTCTCCTGCTGGTGTCGCTTGACGAGGACCCAGTCTCCTGGATGATACTGATGAGGAGTGGGTGGGAGTTCTGCCTCATACAGTTCTTTTAGTTTAGGCCACACGGCCTCATGAACCTGCTGTAGAGCCCTGAGAGAAGACAAGAGGCTGTTATCTTGGTCTAATTGAATGAGGTTTGACTTAAGATTAGGTGTGGGTCTGCCAAACATGATTTCATAGGGTGTAAGGCCCAACTTGTATAGGGAGTTACAAACCCTGTACAGAGCGTAGGGAGTAACCCTACCCAATTAGCGCCAGTCTCCATAGTCAATTTAATAAGGGTCTCTTTTAATGTTTTATTTTTTTTACTTGTCCTGAACTTTGGGGCCGGTAGGCACAATGTAATTTCTAATCTGCCCCAAGTACGGAAGCCAATCCCTGACTTACCTTAGAGACAAATGCAGGTCCATTGTCTGACCCTATCATGACTGGAAAACCATACCTGGGCAGGAATTTTTTTTCTAGGATCTTTTTGGCTACTATCTGCGCCGTTTTCTTCTTGGTTGGAAAGGCTTCAGTCCATCCTGAAAAAGTGTCTACGAACACTAGTAAGTATTTATAGCCGTATTTGCCGGGCTTTACCTCGGTGAAGTCCACTTCCCAGTGGGCTCCTGGTATGGTTCCTCTTTTTCGGTGGCCTTGGGCTGTGGCGTGTGGGTGCGCGTTCTGGAGTATTTTTGTCAGGATTGCGTGGCCCAATTTTTCGGGAAGGATAAGGCGGTCTCTGGAGTCCCTCTACCATCCGTCTGTAACTTGGGTCATGGGGAGCTTGTGCATCCAGATAAGATCATCTTCTGAGTATTCAGGCTGTGGGGGTAAATCTCGGGGCCCTGGGTCTGGTAGCTGCGCAGGGAGTACTTGAATGGGGTTTTGTGCTACCTGGCGTGCAGTCTGGTCAGCGAGGTTATTTCCTCGAGAGATTGGATCAGTTATTTTTATTTATTTATTTATTTTTTTTTTTGGTGACCCTGGCAATGTACTATAGCCAGTTTTTTAGGGGCCCAAAGAGCGGCCAATAGGGCCAGAATTTTATCTTTATTTTTGATGTCTTTGCCTTTAGCAGTGAGTAGTCCCCTCTCACGGTATATTGCCCCATGTATATGGGCCGTGGCAAAGGCATACTGGCTGTCTGTATATACAGTCACTTTGCGGTCCCGCCCCATTCTTAATGCTTGGGTCAATGCAATTAGTTCTGCCCTTTGGGCAGAAGTGCCTGTGGGCAGAGCCTCTGCCCATATCACTTCAGTCTCAGATGTCACTGCTGCCCCCGCATACCGCATACCTCTGTCCTTGATGGACGAAGCTGCTTCCGTCAGTAAACCAGGTGACCTCAGCATCAGGTAATGGCCGGTCCTGTAGGTCTTTCCTTGTTCCATGGATCTGCGCTAGGATGTCGGCACCGTCATGGAGCGGGGAGTCCAGGTCAGGGTCGGGTAGCAGCGAGGCCGGGTTTAGAGTTCGGGGAGGGGTGTATGTGGTCCGCAAGGGATTTAACAGGAGTCCCTGATAGTGGACCATCCGAGCATTGCTCATCCACCTATAGGGGGACTGCTTGAGTACTCCTTTGATGGCGTGGGGTGTGGTGACATGTAACTCTTGACCCAGGGACAGCTTATCGGCGTCTTTAACCATTAGGGCTGTAGCCGCTATTATCCGGAGACAAGGGGGCCATCCTGCGGCTACAGGGTCCAGTTTTTTTTTTTCTCTTTGAGAGATAGGCCACTGGTCTGGGCCACGGACCTAGATGCTGGGTTAGCACTGCCTTGGCTATGCCTTTATGTTCGTCCACATATAAGTGGAAGGGCTTAGAGATATTGGGCAGTCCTAGAGCTGGGGCCGATAGGAGAGCTCTCTTTATCTGTTGGAATGCCTGCTCAGCTTCCGCAGACCATTTAAATGATGGTTGGTTTTTAGAGACTTCGTGTAAAAGGGTTTGGCCATGGCTCTGACCCCGAGCGCAGTTGCTTTTTTTTGGAACAGTCACGAATCCAATGTCCTTTTTCTTTACAGTAGGTGCATTGGTCTTTGTCTAGGGGGCGCCTAGGGGGGCGAGTTTTCTGCTTATCCTCTGGAGCATCCCGATTATTATATACCCGCTGAGCAATGCGGAGTAAATCCTGGATCTGTTTTTTTTCTAAATCCTCTAATTTTTGGAGTTTCTTTTTGATATCAGGGGCAGCCTGGTTTACAAACGACATTACAACAGCAGCCTGATTTTCAGGAGCCTCAGGGTCCATGGGAGTGTATTGCCTAAAGGCTTCCATTAATCTCTCTAAAAAGGTGACAGGGCTCTCTGTCTTACCTTGTACTACCGAGTACACCTTGGCCAAATTGGTGGGCTTGCGTGCTGCAGCCCAGAGACCCGCCATTAGAGTCTGGCGATAAATGAGCAGTCGTCCCCTACCCTCTGCCGCGTTGTAGTCCCAATCAGGCCGAGTCAGGGGAAACGCTGCATTAATGAGGTCAGGGTTAACAGTGGGTCTACCATCTTCCTCGGAGACCAGCTTCCGTGCTTCAAGTTGAATTCTCTCCCTTTCTTCCGTGGTGAACAGGATTCGCAAAAGCTGTTGGCAGTCATCCCAGGTAGGCTGGTGGGTGAACATTATGCTCTCTAGGAGGGCTATAAGATCTCTAGTGTTATCAGAAAACCGAGCATTTTGGGTTTTTTAATTATATAGGTCACTGGTGGAGAAGGACCAATACTGGAGTCGGGGATTGCCCGTTTCATCGGGGGGTCCTATTTCCTGCAGGGGTAGGGCTACAGTGGAGTGGGGGAGGCGAGAGCTTGGCTCACACTGGGTGTGCCCGCGAGTTTGGCCGGCTGGCCCTTCACGGTTGGTTTCATTTTTAATAGGGCTAGGCATGGCTGCTGCCTGTAGCCTCCCTGGTTCTGGCACAGCTGCCACTTCCCGCCCCCCGGTTCCCCTTGAGGGGCAACCTGCGGGCAGCAGGTGGGGCGGCCGCTTCGGGCAGGGCCTGGGGTGCAAGGGGAGGGGGAAGATAGGGTGGAGGGTTTTCAACAAGATCTTGCCAGACGGGGATGTAGGGAACCTGGTCTGGGTGGCCCTGACCTTGGCCGCTATAGGCAAACAAAAAGTGCCCTCAGTAGGCCAGCCCACTCCGAAAGTGGGCCACTCAGACTGGCAGAAAGTGATGAGTCTCGACCGGCGGATGTCCAGGCTTAGGTTATGGCCTCTCTCCCTTCTTCCAGCCTGGACATCCTTGAAATTAGCTAGAAGAAGGGAGAGAGGTGTACTCTGGTTCTGTTCCATAGCCTGTATAGGAAAAGATAAATGGGCCAAGTTGGTTTCTGTTCCGGAAGCGAGTTGGATATACCTGCAGGGGAGAAGAGACAAGTTAAATCGCAAGCGCGGCGGCAAACAGAAAGTGCCTTGGAGAAGAGACCAGATACAGAACGGGTGTCCGTAACCCGAACAGAGTCCTGATGGGCCAAAATAGTGCCCCAGACGGGAGCCAGAGGACGTCTCCTACTGGTCCCGACTGACTTCCCTATAGCGCGTCCTCCAGGGCTAGGTCAGTCACTGATACAGATCCCGCGCGGGAGAGCCAGAAACGAACAGACAACAGACAACAGACACAGACACAGACAGAGCCGGCTTACTTACCGATCGGTCTCAGAAATGACCCGTTGACTTGGGGTCTGGTGGGTTTGGGGGGGGCCTTCCCGGCCAACGCACCAAATGAAACGCCCAGAGTCTAAGAGACCCCCAAAAACGAACCACCAGAGTCCAGAGTCAAAGCTAAGCAGCAAGGGTCATTTATTGCAGGTTCGAACCTGGACCTCTGCGCCCCCGTTGCCGGTGATGCCAAGAGGCCCTGAGAGAGGTTTTTACACCCCTTTTATAGACAGGTACAAACAAGTCATGGGGAAATCAGGAATTTTCCACAGTTACAGAGCTGCGATTGGTTGGTGTTTAAAGTTGGACACTTAACAGTATTCGATTGGTTCCTGCCTTTAGGTCAGACCACAACCGGGGGTACGGGTATGACAATGATTGATCAGGAATACACGGATGTGCCAAGCAACAATGATTGATCAGGAGTACACGGATGTGCCAAGTAACAATGGTTGATCAAGAATATACGGATGTGCCAGGCAATAATGATTGATCAGGAATACATGGGCATGCCAAGCAATTGTACAGAAGCGGAACAAGCTGGTTAAGCTTGGTTAGGTTTCAGTTTCCCATAACTTAAGCTTTTAAGTTTCAATTTTCTCAGGCCTCTCAGTAAAATGTGATTTACCAAGATTAAGTGATTTACTCAAGGTCACACGGCTGATAAACAGGCAGGAAATGTTTGAACCCAAGTGGCCCTTTAAAAAACCTCATCCTTTTCTTCTGTTTAAGGTTTTATTTTTTTAAGTAGTCTCTACACCCAATGTGGGGCTCAAACTCACAACCCTGAGATCAAGAGTCACATGCGCTACCAACTGAGCCAGTCAGGCATCCCCCCAAACTTATCCTTTTTTATGTGTTACCCTATGTTGTTGATTTGTTCTCTCTTAGCTCACTGGTGTCATCATCAAAGTCTGATCAGTCGATGTAGCAGGTGACCACTGAGGTGGAGAGATCAGAAGTAAGGCTGTTTCCCCCTGTGTGAGCATGTCACTTGTTCATTTTATATCTTCTGCAGCTAGTCAGATGGGGAAATATGAAATATGTCAGACAGCCAACATTTAAATTAATTCCAAGCCTAACCCATATCCTAGGCCAAATATTCCCCTAGCATTCTATTGCTCACTTTAAATTTGTGCCAAGGCCCCTGTCCAAGCTTGCTCCCTAGAGAACTAATGGTGAGTTCCATGTGACAGCATTCTTTGAAAAAAAAAAAGGAATATTTTATTTTTTAACAACTTCAGGATCTATGAAAAAATGTACAAGGCAATTCACTTAGCTCTAAGCAATGAATGTATGTATGTGTGTATGCATACACACAGGAGTGGTAGAAAATTCAAATTTACTTTTCTGAATAATTTTCTCTGTCCCATAGGTAAATGAACTTGGCACACACAATTAGTCAAACTGTCTTTGGTAACATGTTTTATTAAATTTTCACAAAAAATCATAAGATGAGTCAGAATTAAAACTTAAAACAATAATGCCACAAAGTCAGTAGCTCACAGAGTGGGTATTTCATTATTGATCAAAGTGTGGCTTCATCAAAATTATTAATATTATAGACTGAGAGTAACGTAGAAACCAAATTTCGCCACAGCTGAGTAGACAACAAAGGGACTGTATCCAAGCACTGGTACCGATAAAGACACTAAGGATATAAAGTTTGGTGTACAAGGAGCGATGGCAATTATCAGATCACAATTCATGAAAGCAATCATCAGTAAGGGACTAAAGATAAAAAATGGGTTTTGCAACAGAGGAGAAAGTCAGGGAAAATGCTATATGGAAATCCAAGAAATTATCAAGTAATGTGAGTAGGTACTAGAGAATCGAGCACAGAGCTATAGTCTCTTAATGTGGTGTTGGAGTATATAAACTAATCCAGTCAAATGAAATTACTATCATATTAAATAGGTTTACAAAAATTATATTCAAGAACAAAAATAAGGCTGAAGTCTATTTCTTAAAATAATCTAGTTCAGGCTGTAGCAGTATATTAGCCATGAGAGGGTAGATTAAGCTGTAGTAATAAAATCTCCCAAACCTCATTAGAAATACTTATTTCTTGTTTATGATACATTTCTGTTACCACCTGGAATGATATGATCTAGGTCCTTGGTCTTCTCATGGGAAAAAATTCAGTCAAGAGACCAGAAAGCACAAGCAAGCAGAGTTTATTGAGTACACTCATGAGAGGAGTGAGTGGGCAGCTTGAGAGAAAGAGATTCAAGTGCCCTGAACAGATTTGGTTCCTGGGTTTTTATTAACTAGGCGGGTGGAATATTCATAACTTGGGGGGTTGGAAGCAGGGTTTCACACCTTTTATTTTTAATTTGGTAGGGGGTTCCTGAACAAATGGCATTCACCACCTTGGGCCCATCTGGTTTGATCCAGCTTTTTGTGGAGCATTCCCAGGATTGGCCTCTGACCTTCCTTCCTGATAGCTGGCCAAGTAGGAAGGTTCCTTCCTTGTTGCAGTGCCCCCTGTGTGAAGTTCTTTTGTCTTACTTATTACCTACCATCTGCAAAGAAAGCCCCTGGGGGCAGGCCAAACCACAATGCTAATGTGCATCCTGTGGCTTCTGTATTGGAATACCCCTTGGCCATCTGGGCAGCATATGCCTAATTGCAAGTCTTAGCCATCTCCCACCCAAGATTTGCCCTCCCTCCCCCTGCTCCTTCCTATGGGACCCAGGCCTCACCCAACTCTCTAACTGCCTACCGCATTTCCACTGAAAGTTGGCTGGGAACCATGATCTTTATTATGATGATTGTCCTCTTTTTGGGACCCAGGCTAACAGAGCAGCTACCTTCTGGAACATTTTTAGTCATAAGGAAGAAAGAAAAAAAAAAAAAGGATGACATAAGCATTGGCTTTTAAAACCTCTTCCAGAAAGTGAAATATATCATTCCTTCTCAAATGTCATTAGTCAGGGCGTATCATACAGCAGACCTACGTTCAACAGGATGGGGGACATATAATTATCATAAAGAAAGTAGAACTGGAGGGATGTGAAAAATGATGGAGTTTACTGCGACTGGTTATGATATAACTTGATTCTGAGCCAATAGAATGTAGGAACTAGTCAGGCATGAACTCTTTATTTACTTCCTGACTATGGTAGGCTTTTGGCTAGAAAATGGGAAAGATGAACTTTTTTTTAAAGATGTTATTTTTAAGTAATCTTTTCACCCAACATGGGGCTTAAACTCACAACCTCAAGACCAAGAGTTGCATGCTCTACCAACTGAGCCAGCCAGGCACTCCAGGAAAGATGAACCATTAAGTCAAGTATCCTAGATAGATTTGCATGTTGTTATGTGTTGGTAGGAGTATATGTGTTGGTATGTGTGTGATGGGTGCATTTGTTTTTGTGTATGGAAATGGGGGATGGGAATGGGATTAAAAAAAAAGGATATAAAAGATTAAATAGATCAAGTAGATGAGACAAAAGCAAAAAGTGGTGCTAAATTATGTAACCAAGGAAGAAGAACTGCAACTTGACTATCTGGGGCTTAGAGTCTGTTCTACTGAGAAAAAGAAAAGGAGAACAGAAATGGCCTAACACGGAGGGTGTGTGAGAGTATTTGATAAAGATGTTACACCAAATCTTTTATTTAATTCTTCCAACAGCCTTCTAAGATCAGTGTGTAAATTCGATATTTAAATTCATTTTGAAGAGGGAGAAATCTAAATCTTTGAGAAGACTCCAAGGTTTTAGGATCAGGATTTGAACCTCACTACAAGCTATTTTTCCAACCCATGAATATGATGACTTCCCATTTCTGCCACCTATGTAGCTCACGGACATTTCCCACACAGCATGGGATGAATATAAAGTGATATAGCAACAAAAAAAATCCCCAATCCAGTGGGAAACTCAGTCTTGGAAGAACTAAAAAGTAACATTTCTGAAATCACTCCATTGACCAAACATCAAATTTTAGACGGGGTCTCTAGGCCCAGATGGTAACACCTGCTTTTGTCTAGCTTTTACCTTTGCTGCAGAGTGGCCATCCAGGCTCAGGAAAGGTACCTGTTTAAACAACAGTTTTACAAAGATACAGTTTCTCCTTCATTGGCTGTAGTATGGAAGATTTTTTTCTTCCTGTGGAATAGATGTTTAAAGGTGCCTATTTGACCTCTACCAGGTAGGCTGCCTTGCAGCTGACCATCCTGTATAAATATGTCCAGACAACTGAGATCAGCTTTAATCCAAGCACAGGGATGAGAGGTGCAGCAGGGTCCCCATCCTCATGTATTTGGTATTCCTGAGGAGTAGCTCAAGTCCTAGGCCTTGTTAGAGAAAGAGGCAAGATGCGGAAAGACCTTGGATGTGAATCATGGCTTCTCCCTCAGCTTATTAAAGACATGTCTATTCCTGTTTGGCCTCTGATGCTGTTTTGGTGCTACCTGTCAGGGCGATTTTTTGAACGGTGAATGAACAGTCGGGTATTTTGCAGTATATTGCTCTGTATGGGCATAGGCCATTTGTCAGAGAGCCAACCGACAGCCACTTTAGACAATGCTCTCTCTTGAAAGATTAGGCAGAATTATTGATATGGACAGTTCTGGTAGTGGAAGAAAAATGTATTTTGGTTTCTGATAGACTTTACATGAAATACCTCAATAGTGGTATTTTAAAGAGCTCCTTACATACAAAAAAACGTTTAAAGAGCTCCTTAAAGTTCAGAATTACTGGCACACATTCTTATTAAGTAAAATATACATTCCAACATGTAATAGAGTTGATTCATTCTTCATTGGCATTTAACATGTCATCCGTGAAACTCAAGATTTTTTTAATTGGATACTTTCCATGCAATCGTTTGTAAAAAAAAAAAAAACATTTTTGAACATTTGTTTATTATTGAGAAACAGAGAGCGTGAGCATGGGAGGGGCAGAGAGAAGGGGAGACACAGAATCTGAAGCAGGCTGCAGATCAAAGCTGTCAGCACAGAGCCCGACGCGGGGCTCGAACTCACAAACTGTGAGATCATGACCTGAGCCCAAGTTGGACGCTTAACCGACTGAGCCACCCAGGTGCCCCACCATGCAATCACTTTGTTTAATATAGTAGTTGGAAATATATTATACAAACTGTCTCATTCTTACCTTCATAGTTAAAACTTACTATATGACAGTCCTTTAAAGAAAAATTTCGAAAAAGGAGTCTGCTGACAGATGATAAATTTACAATGTAAAAGTAAAATTAATCCAGGTCACTCAATCTGAAGCTTAACCACTTTTTCAATTTCTTGTGAATGATGATGTCCATTATTTTGTTTTGCATAGTTATTTCTGCTGGGAAAACACATTTCTTTAGAGTTAGTCATTTTACTGGCACAATCCGCTAAGTACATAAACAGTTTGAATTTTTTAATAAATGCTGAAGACAGAGACAGCATGTATTGTTTTAAGTGGCCATATAGCTGAGCAAGAAGTATAATTGAGTAGTGAAGATTATGCTACAAACCACACTGTTTCTAGCGTTCCAGGATTGGCAAAGAAAGGGTGGATATACCATGAATTCCATATACTTGAATTATTAATTTTAATGAATTAGGTAGCTGAAATAAATCATAGGAAAATTATCTTTATTTCATTTATCTATTTTTGCAATTTTGGATTTTTTAGTGAGTATTCCTTGCTTTTAAGTACATTTTAAAATATGTTTTATATAACATTTTTATAAAGAGAAACGCATTTGCGCATATGTAAGCACTGAAAATCCTAAAGAAGCCTGAATTAAAATGCTAAAATGTTATATTCATGTGTAAGGAAATTGTGAATATTGGAGGGTTTTATGTGTTCATTTTTCAACATTATTTAGTACTTTTTAAAAAATATGTATTTTAAGAGAGAGAGTGTGAGTGAGGGAGGGGAAGAAATATATGTAATTCTCCCAGTCTGTAGCTTGACTTTTCACTTTTGTGACTGAAGTGTCTTTCAAAGTAAAAAGGTTTCAATTTTGATGTTTATTTTTGTCATTTAAAAAAAACTTTATGGTTCATCCATGCTTGTTGAATCCTGATTAAAAATATTTTCCTGGGGCGCCTGGGTGGCGCAGTCGGTTAAGCGTCCGACTTCAGCCAGGTCACGATCTTGTGGTCCGCGAGTTCGAGCCCCGCGTCGGGCTCTGGGCTGATGGCTCAGAGCCTGGAGCCTGTTTCCGATTCTGTGTCTCCCTCTCTCTCTGCCCCTCCCCCATTCATGCTCTGTCTCTCTCTGTCCCAAAAATAAATAAACGTTGAAAAATATTTTCCTAATTCAGTGTCTAGAAATCATCTCTCTTCTTCTACAAGCTTAAGCAATTACATTTAGGTCTACTATCCATTACAAGTTAATTTTATCTTTGGTATGAGGTAAGTGTCAATGTTTACTCTTCCTATATGGGTTGCTATTTGCTCTAACATTGTTTGTTAAATATATCTTCTTCACCACCCCCCCCCACCCCCCCCCCCCCCCCCCCCCCGCTTTGAATTATCTTAATGCCTTTCTAGGAAAGCAAGTGATCATTTAAGTGAAAAGTCTATTTCTTGGGGCACCTGGGTGGCTCAATCAGTTAAGCTTCTGACTCTTGATTTCAACTCCGGTCATGATGTCACAGTTCATGAGATCGAGCCCTGCATCAGGGTGTGCGTTGACAGCATGGAGCCTGCTTGGGATTTTCTTTCTCCTTCTCTCTCTACCCCTCCCCCACTTGTACATGTGTGTGCTCACTCTCTCTCAAAATAAATAAATGAACATTTTATTATTTTTAATTTTATTTAAATCCAAGTTAGTTAACATACAGTGTAGTAATGGTTACAGGAGTAGAATTTAGCGAGCCATCACTTACGTGTAACACCCAGTGCTCATCCCAACAAGTGTCCTCCTTAATGCCCATTACCCATTTAGCCCATCTCCTCATAGAACACTCTACCAGGAACCCCCCATTTGTTCTCTGTATTTAAGAGTCTCTTATGGTTTGTCTTCCTGTTTTTATCTGATTTTTCCCTTCCGCATATGTTCATCTGTTTTGTTTCTTAAATTCTGCATATGAGTGAAATCATATGATATTTTTCTTTCTCTGACTTATTTTGCTTAGCATAATATATTCTATCTAGTTCCATCCACATTGTTGCAAATGGCAAGATTTCATTCTTTTTGCACTGAGTAATATTCGATTGTACACACACTACATCTTCTTTATCCATTCGTTAGTCTATGGACATTTGGGCTTTTTCCATAATTTAGCTATTGTTGATAGTGCTGCTATAAACATTGGAGTGCATGTGCTCCTGAAAATCATCATTTTTGTATCCTTTTTATAAATACCTAGCATGTTGCTAGGTATTTGATAAATACCTAGCATGTTGCTAGGTATTTGATAAATACCTAGCAGTTGCTAGGTCATAGGGTAGCTCTATTTTTAATTTTTTGAGGAATCTCCATTCTGTTTTCCAGAGTGGCTGTTCCAGTTTGCATTCCCACCGGCAGTGCAAAAGTGTTCCCCTTTCTCCACATTCTCATCATGATGTGTCATTGCCTGAGTTTTTGATTTTAGCCATTCTGACAGGTGTGAGGTGGTAGCTCATTGTGGTTTTCATTTGTGTTTCCCTGAAGAGGAGTGATGTTGAACATCTTTTTGTGTGTCTGTTAGTCATCTGGATATCTTCTTTGGAAAAGTGCCTATTCATGTCTTTTGCCCACTTCTTCCCTGGTTTATTTGTTTTTTGGGTGTAAATAAATAAGTGAACATTTTTTAAGTGTATTTTGTGGGGTGCCTGGGTGGCTCAGTTAGTTAAGCATCCAACTTTGGCTTAGGTCATGATCTCATGGTTCATAAGTTTGAGCCCTACATCAGGCTCTGCACTGACAGCTTGGAGCCTGGATCCTGCTTTGGACTCTCCCTCTCCTTCTCTTTCCCCCTTCCCTCCCTCCCCTGCTCACATTCTGTCTCTCAAAAATAAATACTCAAAAAAATTTTAAACGCTATTTCTGAATTGTTCATTATGCTACGTTGTTCTATATGTCTATTCTTGCAGTAACACTATACTTTCTTGACAATTGAAGTGTTATAGTAAGTCTTAAGATAGTGTAAGTCCTTCAAGCTGCTTTTATTTTGCACCATTGGTTATTCTAGGCCTTTTGCCTTAACATATATATTTTAGCATGATCTTGTCAATTTTTTCAAGAAAGCTGGCTAATATGTTGTTTGGGATAACATTCAACAATAAATCAATTTGGGGACAATTGCCATCTTAATCACACCCAGTCTTCCAATTCATGATAACTTTATATCTCTCTATTTAGGCCCTCTCTAATCTCTTTTTTCTGTGTTTTCTGCATTTCAGGGTACAGGCCTTACACATTAAAAAAAAAAATTATCCCTGAGTATTTTTTTGAATGCTGTTGAAAATACAGTCTTAAATGTGTCATTTTCCATTTGTTTAAAAACAAATAAAAATACACTTAAACTTTTGATGTTGACTTTGTATCCTGAAGTCCTGCTAACTTCACCATGAGATCATGACCTGAGCTGAGATCAGGAGTCAGACAGTTAACCAACTGAGCCATCTAGAAGCCCCTAGTTTTAATAGCTTCTTGATAGATTCTTTAGGAATGCCTGTGTATATAATCATGTCATTAACTAAAGAGGTTTTGTTGTTGTTGTTGTTTTACTTTCTGTATGCCTTTTATTTAGTTTCCCTGCTTTATTGTACACATTAGGATCTCTAATACATTGTTAATTAGAGGCAGTAAGAGAGAACATCAAGCTTTGTGCCTGATATTATGCAAAAAGCACAGGTTGTCTTTCATGTCCTTCATGGAATACTTTGAAGCACAAAAGGTTTTAAATTTAATTAAGTCCAATGTATCTCTTTTTTAGTTTGTCACTTGTACTTTTGATGTAAAAAAAGAAACTGTTGCCTAACTCAAAGTCACAAGATTTTACTGCTGTGATGTTTTTTCTAGGAGTTTTAAAATTTTAGCTTTTACACTGGTCTGTGATCTATTTTACATTTTGCAAGGTGGGTAAGATGTGAGGAAGGGCACAAATTAATTCTTTTGCAAGTGGATATAGAATTGTCTCAGTGCCATTTGGGGGGAGTGAAAATCCTTTCCTGATTGAATTGTCTTAACACTCTTGTTGAAATTACCACAAATGTATGAATTTATTTCTGAACTCTCAATTCTATTCTATTGATTGACAGGTCTATCATTAATTACTATGTTATCATTAGTAATTTCATTACTAATTACATATGAATAGCTAATTTAACTGTGGTCAGAAAACATACTGTGATTGATTTCAGTCCTTTTAAATTTACTGAGCCTTATTTTATGGCCTACCATGGAGAATATGTATTCTCTTCTATTGTCGGCTCGAGTGTTTTATATTTTAGGTTTAGTTTGTTTATGCTGTTGTTCACATCTTCTACATCCTTGTTAATCTTTTGTATCATTGTTCTATCCATTATTAAATGTGGGGTATTAAAGTCTCCAACTACTATTGTTGACAGCAGAAATAGATTTCTGCTTTTAGTTTTGACATATATATATATATATATTAGAGTTCTATTAGGCACATATCTGCTTATAACTCTTATGTTTTCCTGATGGATTGATACTTTTATCATTATAAAATGTCCCTCTTTATGTCTAGGTACATGTTTTTTGTTGTTGTAGAATCTTTTTTTTTTTTATATATATATTTCTTAGCTGCTCCAGCTCTTTTAAGGTTGATGTTTGTATGGTATATCCTTTTTCTGTCCTTTTATTTTCAGTCTGCATGTATCTTTGAAATTGAAGTGTTTCTCCTTTAGACAGTATTTAGTTGGATATTTTAAAGATTACGTTAACAGTATCTTCCTTTTGATTAGATTGTTTTACTCATTCACATTTACTGTTATTATTGATGTTGTTGAATTTGTATTTCTTCTTTGTTACATTTCATATATTTCCTGTCTGCTTGGTTCCTCTGTTTTCCTTTATTACCTTCTTTTACACTAAATAGGTATTTTCTAGTGTAACATTTAATAATTTAACTTGAATAACTTTAGTGTTTAAAGAGGTTTTTTATGGTTTCTCTAGAGCTTATGATATTAATATTAGTTTATCAGATCTACTTCAGATTTATACTAACTTAAATACAGTGAAATATAGAAATTTTCACATTTCTACATTAACATCTTTCCTTTCTTGTTTTTGCTATTATTGTTATAAGTATTACATATATCTATATTATAAACCTAACCATGCAATTCTGATAATTATTTTTGTGTTGTTGTTGTTGTTGTTTTATAGAAGGGAAGGGAAGAAAACAGAAATAGTATATACTTACAGAGTTTGTTTTATTAACCTTATTATTTTCCATTTCTGGTTGATTTCTTCCTCTGGATTTGGATTACTATCTGATGTCATTTCCTTACTGCAGGACAGCTTTGTTCCCGGCTACCTTCTATGCTGCTAATTTTAAACATATTAGGGGCACCTGGGTGGCTCAGTCGGTTAAGCATCTGACTTCAGCCCAGGTTATGATATCACAGTTCGTGAGTTCCAGCCCTGCATCAGGCTCTGTTCTGACAGCTTGGAGCCTGGAGCCTGCTTCAGAATCTGTGTCTCCTCTCTCTGTCTCTCCCCAGCTTGTGCTCACACTCTTTCTCTGTCAAAAATAAATAAACTTAAAAAAATTTTTTTAAACATATTACACTGTTGTATGTTTTAGTCCCAGCAATACAACTGCATGCATATTATGTTATGCTATTGCTTTTATAATTAGTTAAGAGAAAAGGAAAGAGGTATATAATTCTCTACAAAATTACCTTACTGGTACTCTTTACTTTTTCACACAGATTAAAATTACTGTCTGGTGTCACTTGCTTTCAGCTTGAAAAACTGCCTTTAGTATTTTTGAAAGGAGGTCCTACTTGTAACAAATTATCTCAGTTTTTATTTATCTGGAAATGTCCTTATTATATCTTTATTTTACAAAGAGAGTTTTGTTGGATATAAGATTCTTGCTTGATAGTCGTGTTCTTTTCCCCAGCACTTTGAACATTTTATATCACCGCCTTCTGGCCTTGATTGTTCTGATGCGGAGTAAGCTGTTAATCTTATTCAAGTTCTCTTATACATGCCTCATTCACAATATTTTCTTTCTCTTTCAGTATTTAGACTCTGATGTGTCTGGCTGTAGCTCTCTATGCATTTTTCCTCATTGGAGTTCACTGAGATTCTTAAAAGTGTGGACTAATAGTTTAATCCAACTTGAGAATTTTAGACATTATTTTTTAATGTTTGTTTATTTTTGAGAGAGAGACAGGCAGTCAGAGTGTGAGCGGGGGAGGGGCAGAGAGAGAGAGGGACACACAGAATCTAAAGCAGGCTCCAGGCTCTTAGCTGTCATCGCAGAACCCGATGTGGGGCTCAAATCCATAATCTGTGAGATCATGACCTGAGCTGAAGTTGGATGCTCAACAGACTAAGACGCAGGCACCCCTCAGCCCTTTTTTTTTAAAATATATTTTTCTTGCTCCTTTCTCTCCTTCTGATATCCCCATTTTACATGTCTTTATATGTTTAACGTCCCATATGTTTCTCAGTATCTGTTCATTTATCTCCCTTCTTTTATTCTGATTGCATAATTTCTTTTGATGTATCTTCAGATGTGCTGACTACTTCTGTCAACTCAAATCTTCTGTTGAGGACCGAGTGAATTGATCATTTCAATTATGCACTTTTCAACTCCAGGATTTCTATTTGGTTCTATTTATAATATCTATGTTATGTTTATAATATCTATATGTTTATTAATATTACCTATTTGATGAGGTATTTATCATGCCTTTTCTTAATTCTTTGCAATGGCTTCCATTAGTTCTTTTAAATGTTTATAATGTCTAGTTTGAACTCATTGTCTGCTAAGTGCAACATTTTGGCTTCTCAAATTCTGGCCTTATTTTCTGATCTTTTTCCTGTGTATGGGTTACATATTAGTGTGTCTTTGGATATCATATTTATTTGTTAAAAACTATACATTTTAGATAATACATTGTAGCAACCATAGATACTGATTCTCCTTTGGGATTTGTTGTTGTTATTTGCTTTTATATTTTTTTGGTGACAAATTCATTGAAATCTGTTTACCCTGCAGTGTCTAGCCTCTAATGCCATTACTCAGAGGACATATCCTACAGCATGAGCTCAGTCTCCCAGAGGGCATGAGTTGGTCTATATCTGTTGGTATCACACCCAGATGTTAGCCTCCACTCAGTCTATTGTTTTCAGCAATGACCTTGGACATAAATTGTCCCTTAGCCTCATCTGATTAAAGTAGATTCCTTTTGCAGAGGTAGAATATTACCAATATTGAAGTTGGCTCAACACCAAGAGGTCTCTTCATAGCTGTCTCTTTCCTTGGTTCTCTCTGTTAAACTTCTAGTTGGCCTACCGTTTCACTTGCTATGAGTGCCATAGACCTACCAGTCTCCTTTTCATTGTCCCACATCTAAAGCTCCATTGTTTTTGACAAAATCCTTACGCATGAACTTCCTCACAGTCTGTTTCAAAGAAAGTTAGTCTCCTCAGGAAACAACGTGGAGCAGTTTGTTTTAAGTCTTGTTCCTTCCCTGGGAAGAAACTGCCACTGAGAGTTTCTCAAGGTGAGGACAGCAGATGGCTTCTTCTAGAGTGACACCCCTTCTCTACAAATAAGACCCTGGGTGGGGATGGTAGCTGCTCCTCTTCTTTGTTTGCTCTTCCTAGTGTGAAACCTCTGTCCTACAAATGAGCTTGTTTGGAGGCTTCCAAACCAGTATTCTAGGCCTACCATGCTGAAAGTTGAGTTTCCACTCTATGAGTGATGGCTTGGTAGGAAAAGGTAGACCAGTCCTCTTGGAACTTTCCTAGAATAAACCTTCTGTAATAATAAGCCGAGGTGGTGGTTGAAAGATACAGGTGGCCTATCGCCATCAGGGTGAAATTATAGTCGTATAATATCAATCACAATGAATTGGCTGACAGAGGAGATAAGTGTGGATTGTGGCTCACATAACACATGCTGTCAACGTTTTTTCAAAGACTTGCTAGATTTCTTGAATAGTTTTCCATTTGCTGTATGCCCTAAGGAGAATTGCTAGTGAATTAATTTTTAAAAATAATAATTTCCAGCAGGAAAATGTTTGTTTCATCAGGGAGAGATTCTAATGTACTCTTCCAAGTATCAGGACCCACACATGAAAGAAAACCGAACCCTGTTTTACTGGAGCCACAGAACTCTTAACCACTTCACTATACTCGCACTTCATGAATTTCTCTTCCCAAATGCACCTTTGTTCAGTCCACTTGTCTCAATATCTACTGCAACCACCTCACTGTTAGCACAAGCCATCATCTCTCTTTAGAACTGCGGTATCGTTTTCTATTTGGTCTCCAACATATATATTTTTCCCCCTCTAGTCCCATGAAACTGGAGACCTATTTCTAAAACCCAAATTTCATGTTACATTCCCTTCTTTAAAGTTCATAAACAATTTCTCATTGTTCTTAAAAACAATGAAAACTTAAACCAAGGATGATAAGACTCTGTATTATCTGCCTCCAGCTAGTTCTCCAAAACTAATCTTATGTCTTTTGCTTCTTGTGCTTTAGACACTATGAGGTTCTTATTTTTATGCGGATATTTTCTTCTGTTTCGTTTTGAGAGGTCTTTATACATTCTGGATGCAAATATTTCCCACATGTGTTATTTTCAACTATTTTCTCCTAGTCTGTAGTATGTGTTTTTATCTTTTTACCTCTATAAAAAAGAGTCTTTACAAGGGCAAACATTTTAATTACAAACATTGTAATTTCAATGAAGTTCAACTTATTTTCAAATAGATTATGCTTTTGATGTTTTATCTAAGAACTCTGTATAATGCAAGGTCACACAGATTCAGAATAGTCATTTTCAAAAGAGGGCAAAATTTAGGGGTTCTACTGGCATCTCGTGGGTATAGGCACATGGATTCATGTGCACAGGATAGTTCCACAGAATAAAGAATTATTCCTACTAAAAAAATCAGCAGTACAAATATTGAGAAAAGCTTTTATAAAGTTGTATAGTTTAAGGGTTTATATTTAGGTCTGTGATACATTTAGAACATATTTATGTAAGGTAAGGGGTATATGATGAGGTTTATTAATTGCTTTTTGTCTGAGGAATGTCAAATTGTTTCAGCACCATTTGTTGAAAAGATTATTCTTTCTCCATTGTATTCACATTGCCACCTTGTCAAAAGTTAATCTACCATGTTTGTGTGATTTTATTTGGGAATTTTCTTCTTTATTATTTTCTCTCCAATACCACACATTCTTGATTACTGTTGATTTATATTTTCTTGAAATCTGGTCGTGTTAGTCCACTCCTCTACACAGGAAACATAACAAGAATATAAAGAAGTAGTAGGATAAGTGCTTAAGGATGCTTTTAGGGTGTTGGGAAGAAACTGTGTTCTTTACTCTTAACAGTACAAATCAGCTCAATAGGCAGGAGATGGCCCTGAGGACTGGGCCAAAGTTTCGGGTTGAAATGACTGCAAATTTAAGAATCCACCTTGATTCTCTGCTCATAGGGCTTTGGACAATGTCTCTGGAGTGGCTTACACGAAGATTAGAGGTTGCCACACGTTTTTAACATTCAAGGAACTAGATTATTGTTTATATACTTTGAATTTCTATCAGAAGCCAGAATGATCATGATATTAATATTTTTCATTGTTTGTGGCAGTGACATTTATAAAGTTACTTCAAGTGCATTATTACACCCTTTTGCAACAAAAACATTTGTAAGATAGAAAATATTTTCCCTGTATTAGGATAAGGAAGCTAATATTGAACCATTTATCAAAGATATGTATAGAAATTAATGCTTTTAGCATTTCAGAGTTTTCATAGATTAAGAAAGAGAAAAAAGAAAGAAGGGAAGGGAGGGAGGCCTTGGTCAATATAGTACAAAATGAGATATGAACAACATTTAATATCATCAAAACAAATACTTGCCTAAGAATCAACTAAAAGAGGAACCTGTTAAGGGATCCAAAACACTATGTTGATATAAACAACAAGTGGATGAAAGTGGGTGGCATTGTATATGGCAACATAATTAGAGCTAATGAGATGAAATTAGGTGGGAATTACAGAGGAGGTCAAAGTTAACTGAACTGTGGAGTTAGAAACAATTAAGCAATAGAGCCAGCTTTTCTGTTGAGTTTTAGGGAAAACATGTTTTATGTATGAGAATATTTAGTTTATGGGGTTAATATCCCTCAAGAGCTGCTGGAGAGACTGTTCCAGAAAAATATTAAGTTTCTCAAAAAGTATAGCCAGAAGCAGAACAATACATATGCATATGCATGTGTGCATGCACACACACACACACACACACACACACACACACATCCTAGTTTAGGCAAATTTTAAAAATTGTTTTTAAATACCTACTATTTGCTGGAGAATGTTAAGTTGAAAGATGATGATATTTTGTTTCTCCTTTCAATTTAGTCCCTTAAAATTTGGTAATGACAGTAAAGCTTTATATTATATAAAAATTAACACTTTCCTTCCCTGTGTATTTTTGTAAAATGTCATGGTGATATATTAAAATATTTTCTTAAAATCTATAAATCATTAAAAAGGTAGCAATAGAAATGATATGAATTTTACAAGCTGGTTCTTTGGTGTTATTCTAACAATTGAAGATAATTTTTGAGTTTCAAAATCATTTTGATTTCAACGTTGACCCAATCTCATGTAAATTTTAAATTAAGAATAATCACATTTTGGTCAATTATGACAAAACCTCTCCAAGAATAATTTTAGAAAAACACAACATATTTCTGTTTCATCAAAACGTTAAATCATATTTTTATAGTCTGCAGAGCAAAACGTCAACCAACGGCAACATGATGAACTAGAATGATTTTCATACAGGAATGGGTAGGGTCTATTAAAAACCTAGAGTAGCTTTTTCAAGATATATTTGTCTCTCTTCCACAGGGCTGGGTCTTGGAATAAGAATAAAGGTGAAAAACCCCAAGTGTAGTAAAATACTGTGTTATGGATAAATGTATATAATTTCTCTGTCTTTCCTTTACCATTTTTCACATATAATCTCTTGATAACAAGAGGAAACAAGTCTGGCAAAGTTGATGATTGAATGAAAATCCTTCTTCCTGTTAGGAATATAATTCAGAATCTCTCTAAATGTAAAGTCAGTAGCTTTCTGTTCATATGTGAGTTATTACACACCTCTCTGCACAATAATTGTTTGAGATTGGAATGCATGGTGGAAATATGCCCCATCAGGGCTGCTCATGGAGATGCTATAGGTGTTACAGGTATAGAGATGAGGGAGAACTCAAAGGAATGTTATCATTCTGATAAGAATTTGTGACAAGAATTTGACAAGAATTAGTGCTAAAGTGGGGAGGGGGTAAACAATAGTTGAAGAGTCTGGAAAATTAAGGCAATAGATTAGCAGCCAGGAGAGTGATATTCTTGCTGGGAATGTATTCTGCTCCAAGGACATGCTGGACATTGAGTAGCACTGGGAACCTGGAGACCCAAGACCAAAAGGGGTCTGAATGGTCAACTGCTAATTCTGTTGATCCTTGTTAGATTTGCATAATCATTTTTCATGAGCCCCAAGGTTAGAGGCCGTATTGCTACTGTTTGCATGGGCTGGGACAAGAGATGGAGTGCTGTGACGTCTATGATTGAAAACACCACATTACTCCCTCTCGCTGATCCTTGGCTTCCTATCAGACTAAAAATGCCCATAATACCTGCCCAACCTCTTTCATAGGGCAAGGGCCTGCTGGTGTGGGGCAAGAATCTGCATTTTTTGTGACAGGTTCATTGGATGAGAGGAGCAGTTATTCAAATGGTTGAAAGGACCATATTGACTTGTATCTTCCCACGGATCATGGGACTCGTCTCACTTGTTACCTTCTAAATGGATCAACATCACATCCTCCAGGTTTAAAAAATACAACCCTCTCATGAAGGAGAAAGACAATTCATGCAAATGGGAAATTAATTAATAAACATAAAAACCTGGAGAATGACATGAGGCATATTGATATTTTCCCCCCTTTGTGGCAAAAGGCCACAAAATTTCTCTTTGAGAACCCAGTTATCAACACACTTTATCTGATCATGAATCATGGTAGAGAGGGAAATTTATATGTCCTTGTCCTAACCCAGGTTAGAAATTATTTAACATTATAGTCTATGTGGTTGGTTTTGTTTTGGGTTTTTGGTTTGCCTATTCACATTACTTTGTTTCAATAACAGCCTCCCTCTTTTTCCTTGAGAAGTGGGAGCCAGATGATGGAGGAAGGGAATACCATTCTTTGGGTCCATGGAATTGCCGGACCAGCCTGCCAGCCATGGGGCTTCTTTATTTTCTGTCTGTCTAGGTTAGGAACTGTAGTAGTTTATCCTACTTGAGTCAGTAGGGACTCATTTGTGGAGGTTTGGAGATCTAAAAGCTCTCAGTGGCTCTGTATTACCAAAAGTCAAATCAGAGAACATCCACTATCACCAGAGCAACAAAGAGAAAGCACTTGTGATTACCTCTGACAGCTGCTTGGTGATTGCCTCAGGCTGTTGGGCCCTAGCGGTGAGGTTTCTCCAGAGTGGGACTGCCCAGTCTTCTGATTTGGCCTTACAAGGAGAGAGGCAGACTCCTTTGTCAAGTGAGGATACAATAAACTTTCCATGTACCAACCACCCACATCTTATAGGTGAAAATTTCCATTATGATTGCCAAGGTATGTGAAGACATATAGTTATTCTAATATAAAGAGTTCAGGAGTATTAAAGTCCTTGGGGGATGGGGCCCATATGTGTTCAGAGACAACAAGGGGAGGTGGCAGGACTGATAAACTGAGTCAGGAAGTTGTGCTTATTTCACTGCTTTCAGAGAAGTTTGTCAGTCATCCACTCTGCAGACTAGCTGGGAAATAGAGGCCTCACAAGATCAGAAATAGAAAATTAGGCACCAGCAAAATAGGTCACTTGGACTGTGAAACAGAAAGACACCGGCATCAGCTTCAGCAAGGAGGAGGGAGCTGCTAAAAGGAAAGCACTAATTACTCAATCTGAAGAGCCCAAAACTGAATTTATTCTAGTTTCTAGCTGCAGGAATTGAGAGACTTAGTGGGGGGGGGGGGGGAAGCAGGCAACCTTTAAATAAAATGAAGTGCAGGGATATTTGGGATGAGGGAGTGTAAAATTTAGTCACTATAATTAAAAAAGAGTTCTGATTATATTCTAATTTTAAAAAAGCTGATTGGTTAAATTTGACAGACATTTCAAAGAGATGTGGATGTGGGGTTTCTGTTTTCAGTTTTGAAACTTCAAGTATACAGGTGGATCACATCCTGCTAGAGAAGAATTTACAGCTTTCTCCCAGGTGTGCATCATGTGATTTTTTAAATTATTTTTTTCTCAAAGCTAATTAAATATCAACAGCTGGAAGAGTTGATGATGCGTACGGGTTCACACACTTTCAAGTTAACCTGGACCAAATCTTGATTATAATAATAGGTGAAGAAGATTCGTTTTATCTTAAAACTTAAAGTGAATCCAGTCTACAAAAACTAGCTAATAAATATATTTTATTCAACTGTGTGAGAGCATGGATAAAGTCGAAAAGACTCTTGTAGGAGTTTGAAGGGTCCAGTGGTCTTTTATGGGAGAAGTTGTGGATTGCTGGAAATATGTAGGTGCATTTTGTTGATTTGCTTGTTTTGGGGTCATTACAATGATGATGTGCTTTTCGCATTTCGTGGGAAGCATTTAGATATGCATGCATCCTGTGTGTTTGGGACAGCTCTACATAGTTAATTTTTCTGCCTCAAATGCCCATAGTGCCCGCATGGAGAAAAACTGGGAGTTTTAAGAAAACTCACGGGCCAAAGGAGTGCTTTGTTCGATCAGATCATAATAGAAAATTATGGCCCAAAGACCAGGACAAGAAATTATTGGGCCCAGAGAGTAAAATACCTTCTATATCTAGGGCTTCAGGGACCCAGACTTCAGGAAAAGAAAGGAACATCTAATGAACACCCCTTGGACATATATTGAGTGACTTTTCCACTTTGAATAATTCCATCTGTTCAATGACTTTATGAGAAAAGGGAGAGATAGTCCTCTTTTACAATCAAGAAAACTGAAGCCAAAAGAGAGTAACTTGCCCAAGGGCAGAGACCTAATAAATACCTCTTTTTATTCCCTATTTGATATTTATTAAACTTAGCTTCTGTAGCTATGGTTTGACATTATTCAAAACATCTTCATGACATAACAGAGTTAAAAAGATCTTTACAAGAAAAGAGGGTGGGGTGCCTGGGGGGCTCAGTCGCTTAAGCATCTGACTCTTGATCTCAGCTCAGGTCTTGATCTCAGGGTCGTGAGTTCAAGCCCTCTGTTTGCTTGTTTTGTTTTGTTTTTAATCTTTACAAGTTGAAATGTGGTTCCCTTGTTTCCAAATATTTTAATTGCAGTAAAGTCCTTTAAAAATACCCGTTAAGTGCATGTTTGACACAAAACTTGATATAATCTTGATACCCCAAAATACATATACTAGACAGATGTGGCAAATATTAGTATACAATACTTTGCTCCCAGTTAACAGCTTTATTATGTGAAATGCACAGAATAACTTAGAAATTCTAGCTTTTGAGTCCCAAATTACCTCTGAAATTTTAATGTGGTGCACCAAATAAAAATTATAATATATAACTGAAAGTTTTTTTAAAAATGTCAGATGCCTAAATGTTTTGGATAAAAAAAATATAAAACAAAGGCTTGGATCCTGTACAAAACAAAGGCATACTATCATACCTAGGGTGATGAAAGTGTGAGACCTATGGGCAGAGTTTTGGAACCTTCCCATCCCCTTTCAACCAGAGCAGCCCCACTTAACACTTAATTTCTAGGTGAGTTTCATTTAAAGAAGTAAAAAGGGAGCCCCAGAGTATAAAGGGAACTTATCATTGGACCGTGTTTCTTGACTATTAGAACTAGCTTTGAAGTAGAGCTGTTCTACCAATGGAAATGTTATAAAAGCATTTGACCAATTTATATTCCTGCCAGGGGACCTTATTACCACGAAATTATTCTTTGTGATTGTGTTTTCATGATACACCGGTCTTTTTATTCTCCTTTGCTGTTAGTTTGTTCAAGTTAGTCTACACTGAATACTAAAAGAATGGTGTAGTTTTTATGTCAATCCTGTAAACATAGTTACTGAAGAATTAGAAATGATTAGCCTCACAGCCATCTGAAAATGTACTGTTAAATAGTAAGAACTAATTCTGAAAGCTGGAAACTCTTACGAACAGCCCATTACTGTAATTGGCTTTTGTGCAACAAATGGAATATGTTCCTCAGGGCTTTGTAGGGGAATGAAATAAATTGAATATAAACTAGATTACCATCCCTTAAAGTACTTTTAAGTACTTTGTGTAGTCTAGTACTTCAAAGATATTTGCCAACATTATGGCCTCCCCCACATGTCTCGTTCATTTGTTGCTTTTCTTATTAGAAGCTAGTAAACAGATCATTGAAGAACATAAGAGAGCACTAACTTAAGTATCCACATTATTAGACTCAATTTTACACTAAATATAACATTACATGTGCTTCTTTATCAGGACAAATGTAAGCCATTAATTTCTGTTAATATCACCTTTAGAATGACTCTCCAATCTTGCAGTTTTAATGCATTCTTTCCTCTCTTTGCCATATATATCTTGAATATATTTCTATACATAATATACCTTATATGTGAAATTTTGATATATGTATAGTCTGATTATTGCACAGTGCTATTATTAACCACCAGGCATTCAAATATCTTAATGAACATAAATTCTCACCCATCACCTGTTTAGAAATGCAGGAACAATGTTGTATTGTTTTCGTTGGTCATAATATTATAGAAGGAAGTCAGACCCTATATAGGACTACTATGGAAATCCTCAAGCTCCCCTTTAGTTTTGAGAGACCAATATTTTGAGATTCTAAAAATGATTATCTTTTAGAATAAGGAAAATACTAACTTGTATTCAGTTTCACTTCTTCCTCTGATTTCTTAGAATGTTCAACTTGAAATTTGACTCATCACAGAGCTTGTATGAGTGTGATTAAGTTCTAATGCAGTCTGAGTGAAGTCAATATTTTTATAATAATTACTTAGCTGCAAGAAAATTTTTAAATTTCAAGACCAATTCTATATCACACATATTTACTTTATAGCAAGAGTTATTAACAACAACCAAAAACTAAACCAAGAAAAAAAGGGGGAGGGAGGCATCAAATATAAACTCTGGGACCGGGGGAAATAGAGACACTCAAGTGATTTTTGTAATTATTAATATTGTTCCAAATGAGTGAGTTTCTTATACCATCAACTGTGCTTCCTGACTTGGAACTTGACAGCCGTGGTCAGAGAAGCTTCCCTCAGAACTTACTACCTTTTTCCTCAACATTCACATACAACATAGGTATCCTTCCTGATTTATACAAATTTGCATCTCCCCGTCTTAAGCAGGAAATATATAAGTGGGATTATGCAACTTTGTCCTTTCTCATAATGAAAATCTCTTCATATCAGTATAGGTAGAACTTTTTCATGTTTTTATACTTTGGTATAATATCCCAGTAGAATGAGATTATACCTTAGTTTACAGAGACATTCCTTTTTGATAAATCTTTGAGTGGTTTCCAGTTTTTCACAATTAAAAAAAAATCCCACTATAGACATCCTAGCAAATATATATTTATGTACATGTCAAAATTGACATTCCAGGACATGTGTTTAGAAGTGTATCTTAGAGTTTTACCAAATTGTGGTTTGTGGACTTAGTGGCATTGACATCATGTGGGAGTTTCTGGAAGTAAAAAGTTCCATGCCACAGTCTAGACCTGCTGTTTCAGAATTTGCATTTTATCAAGAAATTCAGTGATTCATATTAAAGTTTGAACAGCACTTATCCTAGAGAATCATATGTATATCTTAAATAGATAGCTGTTCTTCCCATGAGTCATATCAATCACTTTTTAATTTTTGCCAGACTATTTTAGCTTTAATTTCTTGATTGCTAAGTAGATTCAGCATCTTTTGTTAGGTTTATGAACCACTCGTTTTACTCCCTGAGTTGAACATTTATATAATTTTCCCTTTTTTTCTATTATTTGTGTATGCGTGTTTTTCATTATATACACAAACTTGGGATTACCAGTTAGATGATTCACATGTTTTCTCCAAATTGGTTGCTTAATTTTATAATTCTGTTAAAATAGACTTTATTCTGGAAATTTTGAAATGTTAGCACAATTAATTTATCATTCTTCACTTTCCTGGTTTCTGGGTTTTCTTGATTCAGATGGTCCTTTTTACCCCAATAATTATGTTTAATTTTTTACATAGATATTTTAAATATTTCTAAAAGCTTTTTTATGTTATGGATTATCTAATTTTGTATTTTCCAAATGTTTATCTAGTTGTCTCCAACTACTCACTGAAAAATGTCTCTATTCTTGCATTGAAAAGCCTCTGTGTCATATACTGAACCCCACATAGAAAGGATCTGTTTTCAAAATCTCTATTCTGTTCCATTGATGTATTGCTATTTCTGTTCTTGTTTTCATAGCTGTTTTATTTCCATTCCATATGTGATACGGAAAATTCTTTTTTTATTGTATATTTTAAAATTTGTTTTCTTGACCAAATTAAACAGTATTTTCTTTCAGACAGATTTTATAATTACATTGTCGAGTTTCATAAAATGGTTCATTTGGGAGATTGGAATCATGATTAACGTAACAACAAATTTGAAGAGGATGGTTTACACTCTTTTTTCTATACATAAGTACAATAACAGTGTTTTCTTAATTATACAATACTATATCAAACATATTTTTGGAAATAGACATATATATCCATCTTATGCACTATAATTGCAAAAGGAAAAATATTAAAGTATAAACAAAATGATTGTACCCTTCTCATATTAACTTTGTTAAAATCTGCTTTATTTTTATGGAGTCTTATTTTTTTAGGATGTTTATATCTTTATAAATTCATGCAGGATACACTTAAAATGAGAAGAAAATGTGGATGAACAAAAAGATATAATCTCATGTAAATATCTCCTTGAGACTTCCATTTTAACACTTAAATGTGTACAGCATTTCAGACTGATTTTTGTATATATGTATAGTATTTTTTAAAGCAATAATAGTAACAGTAACAGTTACCATTTATTATTATCAAGGACAATACAAATGCTAAGTGCTTAACAAAATTTTCTCAATTTAACAAATTTTTCTCAATTTAGCTTCATAGCAGCTCTCAAAGGAAAGTGCTAAGCTTATTATGCTTACAGATATATATACTTATTATATATATATATCCATCCATAACTTCTGCAAATCCATAGGAGAAGGATAATTATTCCATGGATAAAGAACATAGTTATGCTCTAGAAGAAATATAAATTTATTAAGAAAAATATGAAAATACATTCTACTTCAGCTTGGTCAGATAATGCCAAATGACAACCAAATGGGTGAGGGCGCCTGTGTGGCACAGTTGGTTAAGCGACCGACTTCAGCTTGGGTCATGATCTCACAGTTCTTGAGTTTGAGCCCCACGTCCAGCTCTGTGCTGACAGCTCGGAGCCTGGGCCCTCCTTCAGATTCTGTGTCTCCTTCTGCCTTCTGTCTATGCCCCTCCCCTGCTCACACTCTGTCTCTGTCTCTGCATCTGTCTCTCTCTGTCTCTCAAAAATAAGTAAACACTAAACAAAACAAAACAAAACAAAAAAACACACAAAAAAACAAACGGGCATTTATGTAGCTTTCGTGTTCTTTTTCAGAAGAGGCAAAGTTCATTTCTGTTTATATTTCTATATAAGCATTATATTGAAATGAAGCATATACATAAAAGAGCACAAATGGCAAGTTTGCAGGCTTCAGTTTTCTCAAAGTGAACACACAGATGCCAACTGCACCCTATTCAAAACACAATACTACACTCATCTCCTCCCTATCCATTTTTCAGTCAATACTTGAAGTTCGTTGTCCATTTCTCTTTTTCCTATTGGCATCAGGACTTTTAAATAAATCATGGATACATTCCCTTTGCACTTTAAACGTCTATACGCACGGTGGCCTGCTTTTTTAATCTCTTATTGTGTCCTTGATAAACACAAGTTCTTAAACTTGATACAGTACAATTTATAATTTTTTTAGTAGTTTGTACTTTTGTGTCCTGAAAAGGATATATATACCCATTTAAAAGTGATTTCTATATTTTCTTCTAAAAGCAATATTGTATTATCTTTCATACTTTACTCTGCAATCCCATTGCAAATGATTTACGTTTAGGTGTGAAGTTGAGATAAAAAAAAATATACGCGTGGCCAGTTGACCAAGCACCAGTTATTGAAAAACCTGACCTTTCCCCATTGTGTTTCATTGTCGGGTAGATATATGTGTGTGTTTTCAGACTATTCTTTTCTATTGGTCTTTTGTCCTTTGTTCTCCAGTCCCATAGAATCTTCATTCATAGCTTTATGAACATCTTGATAGTAGTGGTGTAGCATAAATTCTCCGAATTTGCTCCTTCCATTCAAGATACTGTTTAGGCTATTCTAGGACCTTACATTTCCATGTAAATTTTAGAACTAATTGTCAATTTGACTTTAAAATGTCTCCCAGGATTTTGATTGTAATTATGTTGAATTTACAAATCAAATTGACGAGAATTGAGAATTTGAAGACATACAGTTTTCCAATGACAAAAATAGTACATTCCTCCATTTATTCATGGCTTCTTGAACTTTTTTCAATTATATTTTACATTGTTTAATGTTGATATGTGGCATAGCTTTGTTAGATTTAATCTTAGACATTTTTTTTCCAGGATGCTTCTTAAAAGTATAAGTTTAGTTTTTTAAATTATCTGCTATATTGATATACTTTGTTTTATGTTGACATTGTCTTCAGGGATCTTTGCTACATTCACGTATTCTATTAAGTTTTCTGTAGATTTTTACAGATTTGTTATGATAAAATCATGTTATCTGCTGATAACGATAGTCTTATTCTTCCTTTTATTTTCCACTGCCTTCTGTTTATTTCTCAAGCTTTACTACAGCAGCCAGGATCTCTAGTGCTATGTTAAATAAACATAGTCGAACAAGCATTCTTTTCCAATTCCTAGTATCAAGGAAATCTTCCAATATTGGCAATTTTTAAAAACTTTTTTCAAGCCACAATAGTCACTGTAGGTGAGGATGTGGATCATACATATAGATGGAAATGGAAACTGGTTTAGAAAGCAATTTTGTGCTACATCTCAAGATTTAAAAGTGCAGTTTCAGACTTTATGTGCACAGACAGCACTGCATTAATATTGATAATAAAAATCAATGGCACTGTTTAATTAAATATGTTCATGTAATGAATGATATAAAATTAGTCAGATAAATAACATGGATCCCTAACTCCTACAAGGAAGTACTTTAATATATTGTTACATTTATTTTTGAAAGTACAGACTTTAGGAAATATTTCTAATAACAACGAATAACATATTTTCTTGGATTTCTTCTCTAACTCTGTCTCACCATCTCTCTCTCTCTCACTCTGTTTCTCTGTCTCTCTTTCACACACACACACACACACACACACACACACACACACACACACTGTGAGAATTTAGGTGTTTACCCCTTGGAATTTGGGAATAGAAGGAATGGGTGGGACCGTTTTTATTGTGCATATCCGTATCCTCGAATAGTCAGATACCATGGTGTCTGTGTGGCTCACTTGTGTAAGCGTCTCACTTCTGATCAGGTCATGATCTCGTACTCTGAGTTCAAGCCCTGTGTTGGACTCTGTGCTGACAACTCAGACCCTGGAGCCTGCTTCAGATTCTGTGTCTCCCTCTCTCTCTGCCCTTCCACCCACTTGCACTCTGTCTCTATCAAAAATAAACATTTAAAAATGCTTTTTCTATAAATTTAAAATAATTTTGAAATAAAAATGTTAACTTTAAAAAATTAATACATGAAAGGAAGATAATTAAAAGCATGTTACCTTCCTAATTTTTAAATTTAGTTCTTCTGGAGTAAATCCTAATTATACCTTGGAAAAAAGCCAGTATTTTTTCCTGAATTCAACTTCATTGTCTAAATTTAGTGGAAATTCCTCCCAGATTCTGACATGGACAGTCTCAGTATTCCTGATTTTGCTCTGAGCTTCCAATACCATCTTTAATTTACCAGGTTTTTAAAAAAAAAAATTTTTTTTTAACGTTTATTTATTTTTGAGACAGAGAGAGACAGAGCATGAACGGGGGAGGGTCAGAGAGAGAGGGAGACACAGAATCTGAAACAGGCTCCAGGCTCTGAGCGGTCAGCACAGAGCCCGACGCGGGGCTCGAACTCACGGACCGTGAGATGATGACCTGAGCCAAAGTCGGACGCTTAACCGACTGAGCCACCCAGGCGCCCCTACCAGGTGTTTTAAAGGCAGGGCGGATGACATATTCCTAGCTGCTTTAGCCAGCAACAGTTTTAAAGTTGAAGGCTATTCAGTGTGTTTTCCAGATTTTCTTTATAACTATGCACATTGCTCTAATATTTGTTTCAAGTATTGAAGAGAACTTTAATATGTAAATGATAAAATTTGACCATGTATTAAGACCCATGTATTAGGACATAATGATAAGCTATAGATACTAATAGATCACCTACTCCACTAATTAATCCCCAAGCAAGTGTTTTGAAACCTCTGTTGGCGGATGTGCTAGCAATGGACGTACAGTTAACTTCAGGACGTCATTTTTGTTGGTCATAGCTTCCAGGCTTCAGTGGCAGCCCCCATAAGTGTGGCTGTAATGGCGGCATACATTCACTAATTTTGAGATACCGAAGATTTGACTAGGCAGCTCCACATATAAGCTCCGCTACCATTCTCTCGCCTTGGAAACACTACATCTACTGCTCATGTACATCTCTCACGTGCAGATAAATCTGCCTGTGGACCTTAGCAATTTTACATAATACTTTTCCAATTTTAGTCCTTGATATATCCATATTTCCAAATTCTGACCATTATGCTTGGAAATTTAGTATCTTCATCCTTAGTTACCTAACTAAATTTCAGTATCCTCACATTGGTCGTTTTGTAGTTTGTTTGTTTGTTTTTCCCTCTCTTATCATTTGGAACTGCTGATTCTTAATGTAGTCACTCTACATAACAAGTCCCTATAGTGAATTCTTATTTCAGTTATTGTTTTTTTCAACTCCAGAATTTGTTTCTTCTTCTTTTCCTCCTCTTCTCCTCCTCGTCCTCTTCTATTTCTATTGGGTCATTTTTTTTCTCTAAGTGGTGAGACAACTTCCTCACCCTTTCCATTACCCTTTAGACATCATTGTCTTTAGCTCTTTGAACATATTAAAATAGCTTTTTATTGTCCATTTAACATCCTTAAACATTTGCAAGGCAGAAACTCAAGCCAAAGTGTTGTTAAGAACATTTAAACTGCAGGGGTGTCACTGGGATATGGGAGGCCTCAAAGGACATGATCATTGCCTCAGAATATATTAATGCTAGAAAGAAATAAGCCAAATTTCTCTTAGTAGTTTGAGAGGGCAGAACCAGAAAGATTGGCTAGAAGCTATCTGTAACAGGACAAAGAGAAGGTAAAGTTTTATTACTTTTTATTTACTTATTTTAAGTAGGCTCTGCAGCCAATGTGGGGCTTGAACTCACAGCCCTGAGATTTAAGAGTCTCCACCAAATGAGTCAGCCAGGCACCCCAAGAAGGTAAAGTTTTAAACCAAGTGTTCTTCATTTGGGTTTAGACAGAATTCTGAAGTATTTCTAGAATCAGATTATTGCATACAATTGGAAAGATGAAGTTTATATGAGACTCTATGGTAATTAAACTCTTCAAAATATTTGATAGCTGTTGTTTAAAAAAAAAGTATACCTCAGTGTTAAAAATTCATGACAAAAAAAATTCATGACAGCAAACTTAAGAAAAAAACCCCATAAATTCTAACAGTACTCAAGCTTCTTCCTTTATCATTTTACCTCCTCTTTGAATACCTCACTGCCACTGTCATCCAATTATTTAAACCATCTGGATTCCATTTTTAATCAAGAAACAATTCCCATTTTTACTGCTTATTCTAGTCTCTGTCTTACCTCCAATGTTGGGAGGAGAGATAGTAAAAACAATTACAGTGAAGATTTTCGACAGAGGGGAGAGTCAGTTGCTAATAATTTCATGTGTCATATAATGATAGGAAAGGGGGTATTTATACCTGGTAAGCATTTATAAACAAAATCAATATTCTCTTATGAGATATTTAGAAAAAGATAATCCCTTGGAAATTGCAACAAAAACATACATTCTCCAGTTACAATTATAGTGAGAAATAAAGAGCCTACAAGAAGGCAAAAACAAACTTTCTTAAGGAGAAAGTTTATGCACAGATTTGAGAGAAAAACTAGATATTTTAAAGTGGACATGATACCTTCAGGAATGGATCTTCGCTTGAACTGGAGTTTGGGCTGCTGAAGGTGCTCCCAAGGAGTTAACCTTCCCTTTTTGGTTCCCAGGGAGCCCTGAGGGATCACTGGCTGGGGTTGCTGTGAACCTATTTCTTACAACTGCTGAGCAGACAGGCAGCTATTGAGTCACCAGAACAGTCAGCAAGGAGAGTGGCCAAATGCACAGTGGCCACTCTACAGGTGGGGACCTGGGAAACTGTATCCTTTTGTAGACCATGCTATGCTTTATGCAATTGCTTCCGTATGTTTCTTTATCCTATTACCATTAAGAAAATGGCATTATAATATGGGCAGTTGATTTTTTTCAAAGACATCATCAGTTTATTTTGATAACCGCACATTCCAAAATTATGACATAGTACGATCCCAATCAATACCCCAATTACTCTATTTGGAAACATAAAAAAAAAATAACAATTCTATTTGGAGAAAAAAAATCAGAGATACGACTTCTAGTTTAGCCAGCTGACCATAGATGTACATTTTAGTCCAAAATTTATGAAACACCAAAGAAAGATAAAAACAAAACAGTCCCCACGACCTAACTGCTTGCCTAAATCTGGGCAGAGTATTGACTCTATAGGTTGTGAAACTAAGATGAGGTTTGCAATCACTGTCTCATACTAGTTTTGTGTGGCAACAATGCTAGCTTGAAAAATGTAAAAAAAATAATGTGTTGCCTCTTCTCTGTCCCCACAAGTTGTTTTATTTCCAGAAACCTGAAGCTTGTACCAACTAGAAAATGGAACAGCTGTTTCTCTACTTGCATGAATGATAGCTTTAAAGGTTATCAAAACCTCACCACCTAGTTTCACCTCTGACTGAACAGTTTTTATATAAAAAGCTGAATGTGATAGTAGTGATATTAACCAAGATATGGAATATGAGGGAAAGGAAATTTGGTAGGAGAGGAGGGGAGAAAGGCAGAGACAGCAAGTTTATTTGGGGATATATTGATTTTTGAGTTGTTTATGTGAATTCCAAAGGTGATATATACAGTAAGATTTGTATACATGTTTCTAGATTACAGGAAAGAACAGGTGTGAAACCCACAATTTCTGTAACATTATATTCCTACTCACATCAATCTACTACATTCTGGATTCTCTCATCACTCTAGTGAAATCCATTTTATCGAGGTTATCAATTCCTAAATTAAATTCAATGACTGCTTCTCAAGTTTTACCTTAACATCTATTTTGCATTTGGAAATGTTGAGGTGTCCCTTCTTTATGAAACACAAAACACTTTTGGCCTTAACATTAAATTTCCTCTTCTATATTGAGGTTTACTCTGTATAATACATTTATGTATGTATGTGTGTGTGTGTGTGTGTGTGTGTGTGTGTATATATATATATGTATATGTATTTCTTTTCCAGTCTCAATAGTAGCTCCCCTTCCTGCTAATTAAATTTGGAATTTTCCAAAATTGTCCCCATATTTTCTTTTCCTCTCTAGATGGTTTTCCCAGCCTAATTTATTCATCATTTTGGCATTATTTATGTTTTATACTCTGATACTGTTCTGATATTTATCTCCACGTTTCCTTTAAATTAATATTTTCCCAGTTCAGGAATATTTTCCTTAATATTCTTTTGACAGCAAAAGCTTCTGGTTTATCCTGTTTTGAGACTTGATATGACTTTGATTACATACATGTGGAGTCCCTGTTTTTATCTTTAATGTCCCAAATAAAGAGATATTGGAAAAGTTTTCTGTTATTTGATGTTTACTATATTCCATTTCTAGCAACATGGCAGGTGAGATATGCTTCCACTACAAACACGTTGTAAAGCTTTGTAAACTGTAACAAAACTTTAAATGCATAGTTGAATTCCCAATAAGATGAAAAACTTCATGGGTAAAAAGCAAAGAAGACATAGAAAACTAGAGCAGTGCAGGAACAGGCAACACATCTGGCAATATGGAGCTGGGGAGAGTGTTGCCAATCTCAGTAACAAAGGTGCTGGCAATCTAACAGTCTCATGTGAATAAGAGAAGACCTTTTATAAAGAGGTGAGTTGGAACTGAATTTAACTAAGGCATTACTAGCAAATTTTGAAAAATGTAGATTGGGGTGGATATCATAATTGCTTGGGATTCAGGGTAAACAGGGTAGAGAGGAAGGGGAAGGTATGGTATTCCCAATGTGCCCTGTCTACTTTTCCACTCTAGATCAGAACATCTTGAAGCTTTCTCTGTGCTTCAGTAACAGCTAACATTTCTTAAGTACTCACTGTGTGTCAGGTACTGTTCTAAGAACTACACATGTACTAGATCATTGACATTTGTAGTAATTATCTGAGGAAGGTACCATTATTATTTCTGCTTTACAGATGATGAGTAAGAGACACAAAATGGTGAAGTCATTTGGCAAAGGCCATGTAACATAAGAAGATGTAAATCCAGCATTCAAATTAGGGCAGTATAAGTCTAATACTTTTTTTTAACTTTGTCATGGGAAATTTCACTTAGAAAAAGTGAAGGGATCATACAGTGAACATCCATATACCCATAGGTAGTTATTTTGTGGGTAATTCTGCTGAAATTTTTGAAAGTAAATGTCACCCATAATGACCTTTCACCTCTAAATATGAGGGTATTCTCCTACAATAGAATGATGATGCCAATACCATTGGCAGAAAGAAAATTAAGACTGTATCTCATAACCAATATTCAGTCCATATCCAAAATTTCCCAATTGCTTTAAAAATATATTTTATAGCTGTTTTGTTTTCTTATCAGGATTCATTGAAGGTTCACACATCATGTTAGATCTTATGTCTCCTCAGTCTTTTTTTAAACAGAAAAATTTCCCATCTTTTTTTCTTATCTCACAATATTGAATTTTAGAAGCAGTCATGCCAGTTGTTTTATTGAATTTCCCACATTCTGGATTTGTCTCATCTTCTCAGGGTGTTGTGTAAATGGGTCCTCTATAAAGCCTGGGTTTTATCTATGTCCCTTTTCCTCTTCTTTAGGCTCCATGAGTTGAATCATTTACCCAGGAAACAGTCATTTTAAAAAATGGTGTTGATTCTTTACCCTTAAATAGAATGGATAACATTTTAAAATGTAAGATTGTCTTTGGTAACCATCACAGTGATTAGTACCAGGGCCTGATTGTATTGAGTCTGTTAGGAATGTATTGGATTCTTCTTCTCCAATGACCATACTGACAGTGGAGTTATGCTGATGTGCACAGTTTAAATGAAGTAATATCTAAGTACCTACTATTACATGTGGTTCAACATGTATGAGTCTGTTTCTGTGTGGGCGTGTGTGTGTATGTGTGTGCGCATGCATTTGTGTGTATGTACATGCATGGTACACACTCATCTCCTCACAAAATGCTCATATTATAGATAGTATTATCCATTTTAGAAATAAAAGTAGTTATATAGGCATTCAAAACCATTATTTAAAAGAGATTTGCCTAATTCTAAATCCTGTGATATTTCTACAATCCCAAATAGGAAAGAGGTTTCACCTATCATGCCAATGTTGATTGGCTATTAATGGCTATTAGTGACTACATTATAAAATATAGTCTTGAGGATTCTGAGGCCACACTTCATCCCAGTGAGAAAAAGTGCAATGAAAAATATTTAATGAAAATATTCAGTGTCTGCTCTGAAGCCCAGGGAGGATAAATGCTAGTATGTCTGAAAAATATTTGAGAATACCACCTGACCCACAATGCAAATTCTAACAGCCTCCTATCTGGGAATACCATTTCTTTTTTCCTCCAAAGACAGTCATGGTCCTCCAAGATTTTATCAGTACAAAGTATCCATGTGTTGAGGTACTAACTCATATTGAAGGGTATGGGTTGTTGGGGGAAGCAATGAATTTCATAACAATTTCCTAAAGTAGACAAGAGTTTACTATTTGCACCTGACTAGAAATAACTGCGATGTAAATGGTCCCATCATGTGTCCTCTAACAGATTCTACGTAAGAAAGCATTTAATGTAAAGCCAGCTTCATGGGTCATTTAGATGAAATCCACAATTTTGTGAGCAGCACTGATTAGATGCTTTCTGTTTAATTCTTAGAAAGCTTCAGACCCATGGAAAGTTTGGAAAGAAAAGCAACTCTGTAGGATGTCTTCTCCAGGCTTCATTTACCCCACTGTAGTGTAGGCATTATGACACGGTAGAGTCATTGCCTTGGAAACAAATGGTAATTAGGAATGGAGGCAGATGATTTGATTGCATTATAAGTCTTAGGTAATTAGAGACATAATTTTATTCCCTGTAATATGGCTATTAAGTTAGAAGTCACCAACACCACCAAGGATTGAAGGATGTAGTTAATGCTGAAAATTTACTCACCATCCACTTTCAAATTCTTCACTGCCATTTCCCAACCCAAGGCATTATTTCAGCACTGAAAATAGCTTTCACATGGTATCTTCAGGTATCACTTTACACTTCTTAAGATGGTATTCCACCACTTATCTAACCTGAACTCAGTAGTCTAACCCAGTGAGTTAGTGAAGATGTCCCTTACTGATCTCACATTTCAGGTCGACATGTAGTGAGGTTAAATAATTGGGCCATTATTACCTGAATTTGAAGGGACAGAACAGTAATAAAAATAGGATTCTTTCCTGTTTTTTCCTCCACCTTATGATGAGTATAGAAGTCACTGTGAAAAATAATACGTTATAAAGAAATGTTGGGCAACCCAATAGCATATATTATCATATAATTCCAAATGCTTTTGTCCTTTTTCACTTTTTCATACATCCCCACTTATCCCCACAATTGCAAAATGAAACATTCTCTTTCGTTATGGCAGGTTCTAGCAACCTGGGCATTTTTTATCTCATTACTGCTGCTATCATCTACTGTATACCCATTGGTGTATGGGCATCCTTTCATTGCCAAAATGACTTTGAAAACAAATGTACACATTTTAAAGTTTTTTTGTCTCTACTTAAAGGAGAAAATTTTAAACTATATGTAAGTATCACTTGAGGAACTTGTTAATACAACTGATTCCTAGAATCTGCTCCTAGAGAATGAGACTATGTTGGTCTGCATTTGAGACTCAGAAATACACGTATTTTACAGTACTGTGGAAAGATTTAACTCAAGTTATTTTCAGAACTGAGAAATACTGCAATTAGAGGGATAACAGAAATAGCATAATGGGAAAGTTACAAATGCTCTTAATCTTTCACAGCCTTGTAGCTAGTATCCTCCATCTATGTTCTTATCTCTTTTATAAGTTTCTTCCTTCCAACTGTATTCCTAAGAGGCCTGTCTAACCTCTGCATTCTGATACCACCTTAGGACAGGTCATAAAGATGTGACTAGCAGCTATTATATTGGAGAAAATATCTCTGGAATCTCAGAACATGCTTGCCCATACACTAAAAGGCTTTTATCCTTTACTGGATGACCATCTGTAAGACATTATAGCTCAAATGGGTACTTCAGCACAACTTAGACATTCATTTCTTCCTTCTATAACTGAGCTTTAGTTCAGTATCACCATCTGTAATATGATATTATAAACCTTATTTGCCAGAGATTTTCAAAGGATCATTTGAGATAAGACATTTTCATTTTTAAATAGGCTACATTTTTAAAGTAGTTTTAGGTTTAAAGAAAAATTGAGCAGGCAATGCATATACTCTCTCCTAATTGCCACCCTTCCCCAATTTTCTCTATTATTAGGATCTCCATTGGTGTGGTAATTTGTTACAAATGATGAGCCAATAATAATACATTATTCTTAACTAAAATGCATACTTCATATTAAATTTCATTTTTTGTGTTGTACATTTCTTTCAGTTTTGACAAATACATAATGTCACACATTCACTTAGTACAGTATCATACAGAAGTTTTACTGCCCTAAAATCTTCTGTGTTCTGTCTCTTTATCCCTCCTCCCTACACAACCCCTAGAAATCACTGATCTTCTTACCATTTCTATTGTTTTGCCTTTTTCAGAATGTCCTATGGTTATAATTATATAAAATGGAACATATTTGGACTGGCTTCTTTCCTTTAGCAGTAGGCATTTAAGATTCTCCATGACTTTTCATTTCTTGATAGCTTATTTATTTTTATTGCTGAAATATATTCTATTATCTGGATGTACCATAGGTTGTTCATGATTTCAGCTAGTGAAGGACATCTTGGTTACTTCCAGTTCTGGAAAATAATGAAAAAAATAACTACTATAAATATTCATGTACATATTTTTGTGTGGGCATAAGTTTTCAACTCACATGGACAAATACCTCAGAGCGTGATTATAGATATAGTAAGCCCATGTTTAGTTTTGTAAAAATTGCCAAAATGACTTCCAAAATGGCAGTGCCATTTTGCCCTCACCATTAGCAATGAATTGCAGTTTCTATGGCTTTACATCCTCATCAGTATTTGGTGTTGTCAGTGACTTGCATTTTAGCCCCTCTAATAGGTATATAATGGTATCTCATTGCTGTTTTAATTTGCAGTTGCCTACTTCTCATTTTTGTTATCTGTATATCTCCTCTGGTGAAGTGTCCAGATCTTTTGCCTATTATTTTGTTGGGTTGTTTTTATTCTTATTGTTGAGTGTGGGTAAGTTTTTTATTTGATAAGTATTTCACAAATATTATTTCCTACTCTGTGGTTTGTCTTTTGTTTCCCTTAGGTCTATCTTCCATTTTAATGTTTTATTTATTTTTGAGAGAGAGAGATAGACAGACAGACAGCGTGAGCAGGGGAAGGACAGAGAGAGAAGGAGACACAGAATCTGAAGCAGGCTCCAGGCTCTGAGCTGTCAGCACAGAGCCCGATGCAGGGCTCGAATTCACGAGCCACAAGATCGTGACCTGAGCCGAAGTTGGATGCTTAACTGACTGAGCCGCCCAGGTGCCCCTGGAATGTTAAAATTCTAATGACATCCAACTTATTAATTTTTTTTCTCTCCTGAATCATGCTTTTGGTGTTGTATTTTAAAACTCATTGCTAAATACCAACTTGCCTAGATATTCTCCTATGTTATTTTCTAGAAGTTTTGTTTTTAAAATTTTTTTTAACGTTTTTATTTATTTTTGAGACAGAGAGACACAGAGCATGAACAGGGGAGGGTCAGCAAGAGGGAGACACAGAATCTGAAACAGGCTCCAGGCTCTGAGCTGTCAGCACAGAGCCCGACGCAGGGCTTGAACTCATGGACCGCGAGATCATGACCTGAGCCGAAGTCGGCCGCTTAACCGACTGAGCCACCCAGGCGCCCCTAGAAGTTTTGTATTTTACACTTACATCTGATTTATTTGGAGTTAATTTTTGTAAAAGATGTAAAATCTTTGTTTAGATCCATGTTTTTGCAAGTGGATGTCCAGTTGTTCCAGCACCATTTGTTGAAAATATTATATTTTCTCCATTGAATTACCTTTGTTCCTCTGTCAAACATCAGTTGACTGGATTTCCATGGGTCTGTTTCTAAACTCTGTATTCTGTTGCTTTGGTCTCTTTGCCTATTCTTTCACCAGGACCATACTGCCTTGATTACTGTAGCTTTATAGGAAGTCTTGAAGCTGAACATGTCATTCCTCTGAGTTTCTTCTTCTTGTTGTTGTGTTTGCTGTTCTTGGTGGATTTTGATTAGTATTTTGTTAGACCAAGTTGGAAAGAACTGATATCTTAATATTGAGTCTTCCCATCCATGAATATGGAATATCCCTCTGTTTATTTAGGTCTTTTTTGATTTCTTTCTTTATTCAGAGTATTATTATTTTCTTCATATAGATCCTGTACATATTTTTTCAGACTTATACCTAGGTTTTTAATTTTTGGTACTGATATAAATTGTATTATGTTTTTAGTTTTTAATTCCAATTGTTCATTGCTGGTGCATAGAAAAGTAATTGTCTCCTATATATTAACATACATCCTACAAATTACTATAATCACCTACTCGTTTCAGGTAATCTATAAAAAAGATGATTTTATTTCTTCCTTCCCAGTCTATATGCTTTTTATTTACTTAATTGTCCCAGTTAAAACTTTAAGTATGATGTCAAATAGCACTGGTGAGAGAGTACATTCCTACCTTATTCCTGATCTTAGTGTTATGGCATCTGATTTCTCACCATTAAGTTTATTACCTATACATTTTTGTAGATATTATCCATTTGAGGAACTCTCCCTCTATTCCTAGTTTGCTGAGGGTTTTTTTTTTTATCATGAATGAATGTTGGAATTTGTCAAATGCTTTTTCTACAGTTAACAATATAATCATGATTTTTTTCACTTTTAGCCTGTGGGTCTGATGGATTGCATAAATTGATTTCTGAATGTTAGTTAAGGCATAGTTGAAATGTAGTTTCACACACAGCCTAACATTCAAAGACCAGGCATTGTTATGTGCATTTGCTTGACCAAAAGAGTTCTCAGATACAGGGAGTAATGGAAGTCAGAGGAAAGTAAGCTTCTGCTCCTGTTGCATGCTCTGCTTCAGGAGCGTTTCTTGCTGTATGTCGAACAAAGAAAAACTTGTTTCAAATACACTTGCAATGTATCTAACACCCCTTGACAAAGAAGAGAGGAAGATAAAGACTTCATGTTATATCATTTGGCTTATTACATTTTTATCCTCTTCATCTTCAGAATCAGAATTTTAAGGTTGGTTCCAGAATTTTGGAATTTTAGATTTTACAAACTAGTAAAACCTAAGGCTTCTAATTTTTTTCAGATTTTGCCAACTGAGGTTTTGCCTTGAAGGTTTTAGGACAAATTGTGAAGGGCAACTTAGAATGCGAGGAGAAGACACCGCAGCTCTTGCACTGCTTCCTACGTTAGAAAGGAGGGCCTCAAAAGCTTAACTCAATCACCTTTATACTGTACACTCCAAACTGGTGGTGGTTATACAGGTCACATTCATAATTAAGGGTGATCTTTCATAAAAAAAGATAATTTGGTAATTGAATTGCGTTTGTGATATCACAAACATACTTTAAATTATGCTTAGGGGGCAACTGGGTGACTCAGTTGGTTAAGCGTCAGACTCTCAATTTCAGCTCATGTCATGATCTCACAGTGGTGAGATCAAACCCCGTGCCGGGCTCCGTGCCGAGCTTGGAGCCCGCTTCAGATTCTCTCTGACTCTCCCCTGCTCATGCATGTGTGTGCATGCACACACACACACACACTCTCTCTCTCTCTCAGAAAAGGAAAAGAAAAGAAAAAGAAAAAAATTGTGCTTAGAACTCTGAGATATAAATGGACAGGAAGCTAAGACTGCCATCCTCGTGGAGCTGGTAGCCTATTTGGGAAGACAGGATTAAATGGGAACTACCCAGGCAGGAGGCAAGCTTTACCATAGAGGGCCAAACCAGATTTTACAGAAAATAACCATTTTAAGGAGTCAGGAAACTGAAACCAGAGTAAGCTGAAGAAGGAAAGGAAGACTATGAGAAATCAGGATTTGATTTGGACTTGAAGGAAAAGTGGACTTTTGGGTGGAAAAGGTGTCCCAAAAACATAGGAAGAAAAAAAAAAACAAACCAGAAAGGTGGAGTGTGACTGTCCTGGGATGCTTCCAAAGCATCCCTCCTCCCGTGTCATAAATAGTTTTGCTCCTTTGTAGCTCACATCTCTGACTGCATCATTCTCTTTTTTTTTCCTTAGATAGTTGTCACTTACCAAGCTCCTTATGGTTGCTTCTCATTTTTTCTTACATGTTATCAACTAGCTCACCAGCTTCCTCTTAGCCCTAACCTTTATCCTCACCCAGGGTGATTTCAACAGACGGTTTTAGAGTCACTCTAGAAACCTGGAACTCTGGTGCAGGTTGTCAACAATATCCTCCTTTTCGTGCGCATCTCAGCCACCAACTGCATTATCACCAATTCTAAACTACAGTTTCATCCCACAAACTCCTGCCTTCCAGCTCATTTGCTACAATGTGCTGTATCAAACTCTGCTTTAACTTCATAGCAACTCCTCCTTTAATGTCTCTGCTTTCCACAGGATGGTTCTTGGGTTCACTCACACAGTTTAGAATCCATGGCTCATCATCACAATCATATTTTTACAAGTCCTTCGTTAGCTTGTTCTTCCCTGTGCTTGCATTAAAGCACCTCAACTTAGCTACAGAAAAAAACACAAAACTCAAGAGATTCTTAATCACCAAAAATTTTGTTATATATGGCCTTGGTATGCTTGCAAAATTGTCAGGAGAAGTCAGACCAATCTCTACTTGGGGCTTAAGGGCAGACTTGCCCCTTAGACTCTCTTATACTATATAAAGGTCCATAGACCCTGGGTCTAAATATCTGAAGCTATAAATCCAACTAAAAAAACTGCTAAATGAAATAGGATCTTTCCTTCCATCTTGACAAATACTCCTTCACAATGACTTCAAAGGGCAGATTTCAACCAGACTCCTCAGAATTCTGTGGGCACAAGCAAATGGAGAAAAAAATCAATGGCTTTCCTCTTTTTATTCTTAGTACCAGCTCTCTTCCATGTGACAGAGTCTTGAGCTTGTAGACAACCTAGCAAGCATATCCATTTACTTTGCTCATAGCAACTGCCCCTCAGACTCTACTAGGGCCTCAGGGTGCATGCAGTCATAGCTGATAGTATCTCAGGCAGGCAGACATGGGGAGAGGACCAAACAGGACAATGGAGTAGTCTTGGGACATGTGGACAGTGAGTTCTGGGTAGCGAGCTACCCAAAGGCTAGTTTAGAGGGTCATGGTAGGCTTTGGGTATGCACATCCCTGTAGCACCATGGCTAAGGAATGTGGTTGCCCAGTCAAGGACCAGAGTGGGGACCCCTAAAATATGAGGTTGAGGGTCGAGGCCCTTTCTGCCAGGGTATCAGGGCAGTATTAGGCTCAAGAAATCTCTAAGGAAAAGCCCTATAATATAGGCACAGTGGGCTGGGCCAGAAAGAAAGAAGTGCCTTTCATTAAAAGATTACTGGTTGTTAATACCATGTATTACAGTAACACAGCATGAAGCCTGACACTCCAACCCAGTTTTCATTCAGAGAAGGGAGAAGAATTTAAGATTAATCCAAGATTCCCAGGAGCTTCTGCAGAAGATAGGGGCACAAAAAGCCATGTTTTGGGACCTATTACCCAATATGAACCAAAGATAAGAGGGCCATTTATTATTAAGTCTCTTCAGCGTCTTCTACCCCATAAGTGCCTTGAAGCTTTGGTAAGTGAGGGCTCTACTCTCTGCAAGGACACAGAGAGAGAGAGGCAGGCAGTGGGGCCCCTGCTGAGAAAGCACAGTGAGAGCAGGCCAATGCGGGTCCCCATAGGATAGTGCTAGCAACTCCATTAAGACAAACTTTGTCAGAGCACATGGGAAACATTCCCAGGGGCCTCATGGACTATTTGAGACAGTGGTAGTTTTTTCAGGGATTTGGACACTCAGGAATCAAGTTATGTGAGGGACCTGAAGCCAGGGGACGTTTACATGGAGAGGCTCTATGGTTAACCATTTGACACCAGAGGTTCTTAAGGATGCATGTGTTTGGGAAAGGGATAATGAAGAAATGAAGTCCGTAGTACCAGCTAAGTTTGCTCAGGAGAGGAGACTTGAACTGACATTTTGTGATGCCTATTGTGTGAGAGACATTTTACATATGAAGTTTAATTTTCTAAAGAATCCATCGAGGTAGGTCCTATCCCTATAAGACGCCGAGGTCAGAGAGGTCAAGAAGTTGCCCAAAGATACACTGTAGACAGAGATCTCATTCCTGAACGATATTAGTCTACTTTGCTTTGCTGCTGTCTGTAATTACAGAAGTCTCTTCCCTAAGAGAGTCTCTTGGCATCTTGGCAGTGAAGGTTATTTCATAAAGAAATTCTTACATTCAGTGTAAATAGCAGCACTCTTTTGACCTTGGCTGTCTCATCTGTTTCACACTTCTAGATATTAAATTATATTTCATTATGTATATGTCTGAAATAATATTAGTTTTGGGGGGGTTATTAGAAGCTGCCAAAGAAAGGGACTGTGTATTAAATTGGCAGGTCAATCTCTAAGAGAATATCATTTTCATGTGGGTCTTTAATAAATGATATTTGAGGATAAAATAGAATACAAAGATTATATACATCTACATATGAGTGTGTATATATAAAATAGAATCCAAAGATTCCATATATATATATAATATATATATACACATGCGTGTATATATATGTGTGTGTGTATGTGTATATGTATCAGAATACTACTTAAATCACCTTTAGATACTCTCTCCCCTTCTCTCTATTAAACAGCTTGAATGCTGTCCTGTGTCTGAATCTCATAGCAGGCGATGTTTCTGCTGCTTTTTGAAGCTCCATAGAAGAAAGCTCAAAGCTGGCTTTCTCGGACACTGCCAGAGGACAAAAATCTGGGTGATGATGGCAAGATAATTATCATTTCTGTTGCTTCAGAGAATTCTCATGTTTTAGTGCCATGTATATAAAAAACTATAGCAGCTAATTGAATTGTGGATTTTGATGCCAGTTTCATTAAGCTCGGCAAAACCAATGCTAGTTCCCCATGTTTGCCACCAATAGAGTGTCCCCATTACACCCATGGGTGAGGAGAGACATGACTATGACACAGAGCAACTTGGTCATGAAACCCCTTATTTATAATCACATTCAGAAAGCCATGAACCTTTCCCACTTACTATCATATTTTAATTCGCTGCCATACTTGTGAGCACATATATAAATCAGTGTGCATCTTTAAGAGATAAATCTCACACCAAATCCAGGGCGAACAAGTGCATCCTGTTTTATGGAATCTATGTGACCTGACTGTAAAAAGCGTTTTTGATTAATCAGAACTAAGATTTTAATAAAGAAACAGCAGGTGGGCTAACCACAAAATTAAAACTCCCAACCATCTCAGAGTAATAAAGTCATAAATATAAAAGTGCTCAAAATATCTCATTTGCATCTTTGAATAACGTCCCTGTTTAACAAGGACAGGGCACTGGCTTGACCAGCAGAGGGCAGTTTCTTATATATGTTGTCATTTCCTGGTTCAGTCTTGCTGCAGTATCTTTGTCAATCTTTCGCTGCGTAATAGAGCAGGGCCTGTGTGGTAATTAATTGCCATCTGCAGTGTGTTTTCACCAGTGATTTTTACACCCAATTGCTCAATTGCAATATCAAATCAGCTGTGTTTCGATACATGCTGGAGAACAAAAATGTGCCTTTGGTTTCCTAATCAAGTTTGGTCGATCAAAGGATTCTTTTCTTACAGAAGCGATATCAATTTATCTGTGTGACTGTGGTATAGCCTCCCTGTTAGTACTTAAAATTTTATGGCTTTTTGAACACGGCAGATCAAGGTTTGAAATCAGGCTCTGTTGCCTCGTGGTTGTGTATCCTTATATTGGTTTTGTTGATTACTCTGATTACTTAAACTGGGCCTATTTTTTTTTATAGAAAAATGTAAATCATGATACTATAGCCCAAGGTTGTGTTGAGGTTTCAACATCTTAAGAATTTATTCAGTAAGTACGTGAAGATTTTCAGCTTACCTTTGTAAGTTACACATAAACCCAGAACATAGTCTGACGATAAATTGGCCTCAGGAATTTTTGAGCATTAGAACCATGCACTACACTAACTACATCTAAGCAAACAATTGAATCAATATGCCCATCTGTTGTTTTGGTGATTGTAAACATGGCAAAGTGATGGGAACAAATATACTTTATAGTTCATGATATGTTTCTATGTGCATTATTTTATTCACTCTTCATGCTGACTCGTTAGCTAGGCAGGACACATATTAGGATCTAACTTTTACAGTGAGGAAATCAAGCTTCAGAAGGTTAAGCTGTTTGCCCACGGTGAACATAGATACAGAGCTTGAATTTCATTCACCTGGATAAACAGTCCAGGGCATTTTCAACACACCCCCTGGTATCTCTGAAGAGTCAGGGCAACTCTGCCTCTCTCATTGTCTGCCTCGACATGTGTAACCAAGAGAATTAGGCCAAATTACCTCCCAGTTCCCTTCTAGCTCTGATATTCTAAGAGGTTCTAGGACACTTTCCATGAAAGGGATGGTTCTAACATCAGTGGAGATTTATCACTATATTTGTACTATTCTTAGGGAATGAGGCTTCAAGACTTAGAAGTACTGAAGAAACTTCTTGGAGGGAAGAGAGGTAAAGAGAAAGATGGTGAGGCCCTATTGAACCCTGGAACAGTTAATCATTAGATTAAAAAAAAAGTCAGACATGTTATTTTCCTCTTTACTACCCATTAAACATCCCCTTAGACAGCATACCATAATGTACTTGTCTACCAAATTTCTTTTTAAGTCAGTGAATCATAACACACCGAATGAATCAACTGTCCCTCACTGCCATCCAAACACCAACCTAAAATCAAACCAAATAACCAAATAACATTTATAGTCATATTAATGGTTGTAATCATAACAAGTTTTTTATGTGCTAGAACTGTTCTTTGTGCTTTAAAGGCATAATTTTATGTGATTTTTTTAATCTCATGAGGTAGATACTTTTAATATCCATGTTCTTTCTACAGCTGAGTGATTTACTAAAGGCCTCACCTCCATCTCTTCTATACCTAATCAAAAAAATTTTTTTTTTAATCTTTATTTTTGAGAGAGAGACAGCATGTGAGCAGGGGAGGAGCAGAGAGAGAGGGAGACACGGAACACAAAGCAGGCTCCAGGCTCCAAGCTGTCAGCACAGAGCCGGACGTGGGGGTCAAACCCACCAACCGTGAGATCATGACCTGAGCCAAAGTCGGATGCTCAACCGACTGAGCCACCCAGGCACCCCTATACCTAATTTTTTGTTTTTGTTTTTGGTCCAGGCTACCATCACTTATTTCCTCATTACTGCAATAGTCTTTTGACTGGTCTTTTTCTGCCCTTATTTACCAGCGTATCAGCCTACAAAGCATCTGGATTGATCTTTTAAAACGTAAACATAATTATGTCATTCTCATGTTTAAATTCTTCATGAGGAGCGTCTGGGTGGCTCAGTTGGTTGAGTGTCCAACTTCGGCTCAGGTCATGATCTCGTGGTTCTTGAGGTCAAGTCTCGCATCAGGCTCGCTGCTGTCAGCATAGAGCAGAGTCTGCCTTGGACCCTCTGTCTCTTTTTCTCTCTGCCCTCCTCCCACTCACTCACTCTCACAAACAAATAAACATTACCCAAAAAAAAAGGAGAATTAATTAAATTCTTCATGAGATTTCTGTTTCCTTTCTATCCTTAAATTTGTTATTCCATTGTATATCTCTAATTAATGTCATTTCTACATGGAGGCTTTCCTGGAATACCGAGTCTCAAGTAGACACATTTAATTCTTTTTCTGGATTCCCTGCTTTTTTCATTATACTTAATATAATTAGTAGTTATACACTTCTATACATGTTTATTGTGTTTTTTAGTGAGGGAAGGGTCCACATGTGTTTTTTTTCCCACTTTATATCCATATTTTCACACAGTTACTTGCAGAGAGTAGAAATGAATTAAGTAGCAAAGTCAAGGATTCAACTTTTCCATCCTTCCTAAACATGCTTATTACTTTCCCCCCAATTTCTTCCTCCAAAAGTTGCAAAACATTTAAACAACCTATTCCTTAGAGGAAAACAAAAATTATAGAACACATCAATATGTAATTAAAACAAAACAAGGAACAACAAATAAAAATTGCACAAGGGTAATAAAAGAATAAGCAGGAATTAAATGGATGACTCATCGCTTTTACATAAGATTTTCACCCTTGTTTTGATTTTTCAAATAATACTTGTTCACCTGATGTTAGCATTCCAGATATCCTGCATCTAACTAATAAAGAAATTATCAAAAAATTACTGGGGAAAATAAAGTAGCATCCACCCAAGAATTAAGAAGGTACTCAGGGATGAAATTGAGAAACCACTGGGCCCAGCATTTAATTGGAAGGGCCATATGATGTAAGTCATAAAATCATAATTATGTGAATGAGGTGAATGGTGTGACTAGTTTGCCCAATCCCAGAGTAATAAACTAGTATGCACTCTTCCCAACCCACAGCTTTGAAACTTGAGAGAATTACACATTACGCTTAAGGAAAATAAACAAAAAAAAATTTTAATAGAGGTACATTTTAAAGAGTTTATATGAACTCATGGATATTAATATTACGGGATCTTAAAGAGAATGAGGTCATTGGGTATCTATCATTTAGCATCTTAAATTCCCTGGATCAAAGGCAAGCTTTTCTTTAAATCATGTTCATGTCATAGATTAAACACATATTTGATGCAACATATTAATTTACAACTTACCAGTGCATATTATTTTAGTCCACATATTGGTGTCAAATTTTTCTTATACTAGAATCATGGAGCCAACTTTCATTTAAGTAGGGCATATCTAGTATTTATTAGGTGACTGCATGAGTGAGTGATCCTCTCGGGCGTATTGCTTCCAATTAATTCTGCCCCTCAGTCTATCAGAGCTTTCATCCTAAGGAGACGGCTCCCTACTCTTTGCCCCAGGGATAGCCCACTAGACTATTTTTCCAAGGGCTCTCTTTTTACCTGACATTATTTATTCATTTGATTATCAGTAAATATTTACTGAATACCTACTACAAACATGCTAGGCTTGGAGAAATAGTGTTGGAGGGAAAGGACATGATTACATGATTCCACATCTTGCATGTATTCAAGAGAAAGAAAAAGTAATGCATGATCACTATATAACATGTGAAAGTGCTACAAGAGAGATACATGCAAGAAACCAGGACAATTGAAAATGGAAAGTCTCAGAGCAAACGATGTTTGAGTTAAATCTTTTGTGTTCACAGGGCAACACTTGGATGGCAGAAAGAAAACATTTGTGGAAGGAAGTGATGTACTAGAACGTAATATACTTAGGAAATGGAATTGATTTTTGGAGGAAATGCCTCAAGAGACACATTAGCTTAAAGGCAGAGAGATAGGCATCTTCTAAAAGGGGAGACTGGGGCCACTAAGAGAAGAGCCTCCACTAGATTTTGAGAGAGAAATGGAGGATAGGAAAGCTTTCTGATTTCTAAGCTGTTCAGCTAGATGGATTATGGTGGCATACTTTGAGATGGGACACACCAGACAAGGAACAGTTGAGAGCGTGGGTATGTGTTTGTGAAGGAGAAGGTATACGGTGATGAGTTGCCCTTTGCACATGTTAGCTTTAGATACCTATGGATCCTTTGGGCAGAGATGAACAACAGGCAGCTTGATATACAGTCATGGAGATGAAGACTGACATTTTAGCTCAAGATAAAGACCTAAATGTCATAGAAATGAGAGTGAATGCCATGACCCTGGGTGAGGATGTGCTGCCAGAAAACTTCTAGTGGGAAGACAAAGTGATATTATTAATCAGAAGTTATAAAATAATGTAATTTTCATTAAGGCAAGTTATTGACTTCTTCTGCAGTGACCTCAACCTGGCAAATGGGACCATGTGAGCACATAGCAGGCCTTCACTCAGTGAATGAGCACTTAACATTTGTGAGGCACCTAGGAAGACACAGGGTGTATTTATACAGAAGTTATAAAAGTAACATTCTAAGCAAAAGTAAGTCTCACAGAACTACAAATTGTGTTGATTTCTAATTGCAGTTTGCTAAAATTCAGGAGAAATAAGCTTCCGATTGTGATGTAGCAACGTTATGAGGGGATAGCTAAGCAAGCAGAGCATTACCTCCGTGAAAAGTTGAACCAGTATGGACCAGTTCTTTGCTTCTTATGATGGGTGGGGCGAAATGGAAGGGTGAGAACACAATAAGACAGATTTCTCAAAGACAGGACTCCTGTCATATATCCAGCTCGTCTGAAATAAGCAATAATATCTGTCTCAGCAGCTTGTCTTGTGAAAGCAATTGAGCCGGAAGATCAGCAACCAATGATCTACAAGTAGTCACTATATTACGTTCACACTAACTGCAAGTGCCTGGTATTTGGGAATATCCTTTCTTGGGACTGTGGATGGACATGACTACAAGAAATGGGCTACTTTCTTCCTTCTCTGTCCATAGTTTCTTGTTAGATGGAAATATATTAGCAAAATAAATAGTGATGAGTAGCTAATTGGACACACAGATGTATACTTACTGAGCAGACATCAAGGAGAAAGGAGGATTGGAATCATACTGCTGCCCTCTGCCTCCCTCACCCTACTCCCAGTCTCCTACCCATCTCTGAAGCCATGTGGGATTGTAATACCTCAAGTTCTTCATACCTAAGCATATTCAAAGCTATTGGATTTTTCTTTGGCTATACTAAAAAGTAATTTGAGGAGAGATAAGCTCGGGCAAGCCAGAAGCATTTGATGAATGTAAAAGGAAGGATTTCAGAGTTATCTGACTAAAGAATCATTAAAAACAATTGTCTGTTCATCAGAATAGACCCATAAGAGCCCCTTACCTTTTGAAAGCTTGAATATAGTTTGGAAGTAGATGATTAGGGATATAACCAAAGACTTTGAATTTCAATTACTTGAAAAATAATTAAAATTGATTTCTTATATATTTTATTGTGCTGAGAATTTAGTCATATTTCTGGGCCTCCTCTTAACCATTTTATGAATTAAGGTGGGTCGGTGACAGAGTCCTATGCTTATTTCCTCAGTAAATATCAAAACCCTCTCATGTCCTTTAATTCTTATTAACTCTGTTAAAGTTAAGCTATAAAGGACCAAATAACCATTGAAGGATCGAAATTTTCAAGTACAGGCAGAATTTAGAAAATGACAATATGGCTTTATGCACACCTGACTTAGCACTTTAGAGTAAATAGGCAAATATTTCAGTGGAAGAAAAATGAATAAATTTGGCATTATTGTCTACTGTATTTCATTAATTATAAACTCTGGGAATCAGGAGACCTATGTTCTCACACAGGCCCTTTTTTTTTTTTTATAACTGTCTTGATAAGCTACACCTTTTGGGGTCTCATTTTTCTCATCTCCAAAGTGAGATTGGACACATTTTTTTTCAATTCTCACATTCTGAGAGTTTGTGAAATAGTGCGGATTCCAGCGAACCCTGGCAGGAAAGAGTGGTGTCATCCTAGGCTCTGGCTGGTCCATACCCGGTTGCCACAAGGGATGATGAGATCTGCAGGGTCCAGCAACTTTTCTGTGCCTGGTTGCAAGGAGGTTCGCGTTGTGGTTTGAATCTCACCAGCCAAGAACTGACACCTTTTCCTGATTCGAGGAAGCTCATGCTCTCTTACCAGCTGCTTTCATTCATTGCACGCTGAAAAGACCAGGAGCAAAGACTTCAGTCAGATCCACATGGGTACTTGGTGCCACTGGGCGGTACGTGCCTAAGACTCTACGTGACACTGCAGCCGCAATGCAATCAGAAAGCCTGGATTGCATTGTCAGGGCATCCGCGGGCTACCTCTGTGCTGAGTAAATATTGCACTTCCTGTGACACAGACTTGCCAAGATACTCCTAATTCTTTTCTAGCATGAGGGCTCCCAACCAGGAACTATATCCTGAGAGATTGTGGCAAGCTCTGTTACACACCATTTCACACACCTGTTTTTGTCTCTGTAAATTTGCAATTACTTTTCCTCCAGGCTTGGGCTGATTAGAGCATTCTTCTTTCCCCTCCACTTGTTACACAGGCCGTTTTAATGTGAATCAGCTCAAATGCCAGACCAGGTCAAATCTTTAGCTTTTAGTCTCCCCCAAGGAGCCTAGTTTAAGTTTAAAAAGGAGCCTTTAAGCCTTGCTGCATAATGCTGTCTCCTGGCCTCTGAGCAAGAAACCAAGAGAGTTGGTACTGATCACAGCAGAGAATTCATTAAGCTGCCTTAATTGAGGGCTGGGGTGAGAGGGAAGTTAGGGCCCCAGATTTGACCTGCTTGAGCCTGGAGACTGTAGTGAGGAAGACAAGAAACACTTCAGGAAGCCTCTAAGAACTAGAGGCTTAAACATTTTATTTTACCCTCCTGGCATCTCTCCAAGATAAGAATTATTATCAGCATTTCACAGATAGCTCAGAGAGGTTAAGTAATTTGCCCAGGGTCACGTATCTATGAGAAGAGCCATGATTAGAATGTGGATCTGTCTACACGCCAGTGATCTTTTTCCTGTTTCCTAGCCTGCTGGGGAGAAAAACCCAGGCATAGGGAAGTGGAAAGAAACATGAAGAAACATGAAGAATAGTCAGTTTCCTACGGGAGCAAGCAGCTGACTGAAACCTGTTGTCATGGTTGGAGGCAGGAACGTGGTGGACAAGGAGCAGAGGGTGAGTCTGAATGAGTTACAGGCAGGGAGGGCAGGCTGGGAGGAGAAGGCAGCCAGGGTCAGGCTTTGCAGAGAATTAGCTGGGGCCTAAGAGTCTTCATAGAAAAGGCTCAACTTACTTTTCTTTTACTAGCATTTAAGACCCTCTAACGCTAGCCACACTGGTATTCCCGCCTTATTGCTAAATCTCACATACCCTGTGTCCTAGCCAAGTAACATGAAAATAGGCGTGTCTTCGCTGATCTTCACATGCCAGAGGGCCTTTCTCCGGGGTCTGGAGATGCGTCTCCTCTCACCTGCCCGACTCCTTCATCAAGGCCCAGATCACTTGTCTGTAGCTTTCCGAGTCCCCAAGGTGAAAAAAGAATCTCTTCCTACTGAATTCCCTCAGCACATTTATCAAGTCCTGGCCACACAGAAGTTTCTGTACAAGCCTAGTATTTCTAGATAGATTCTCAGGTCCTTAAAGGTTGAGGCAAGAGACATGGCAGAGACGGCACGTATTTGAGGTTTGAAAATGTTCCCTTTACCCCTCTCAATGTCCTGCGCAGAGACAATGTTCAGAAGATAAGGATAAAGTAATGGAATTTACTACCTCCATTATGCTTGCTGTTTCTTTTCTTTCCCTTGGTGAAAACCACTGATCCTCCACTGAGTAAGTTTTTATTTACTAAGCACCAACCATGTGGATCGTTCTTGGATGGGCCAAGTCATGGAAGGGTTTTTTTGTTTGTTTGTTTGTCATGCTGTGACACTGAATGCTACTGTTGTTTCAGAGAGATACGAACAGATACATGAACATATATGACAGAGAGGTGACATGATGAGACTTGTTTTTTAGAGAAATTCTTCTTGATGCCATGTCAAAGAGTAGAAGGAAGGGAGCCTGGCTGCAGGGAGAATAGAAGGATATTGGCAACATTGCAGGCATGAGATGATAATGGCTTAATTCAGCCTTCATAATAGACAAGGAAAGAATAATTCAACTGTGGGTGTGTGTTCATAGACCTTTACAGTCCAGATTTCATTGCCTGATCATTTACAGGTGATACTTTGTATCTGGCCATTCCTTCATTTCCACTCCATGGGGTTTGACTTTTCTTCTTTGTAGATTTGCCAACAGCCTCACCAAAACTTATTATTATTATTATTTTTAATTATAACTATCCAAGCAGGTGTGAAGTATTATCTCACGTGATCTTGATTTGCATTTTTCTAAAGATTACTGAGATTATCATATTTATTGAGATTATCATTTCTTGTGATATCCATTTGTATATCTTCTTTGAATAAATGCTTATTTATGCATTGTATGCTCAATAATGTGAGTATGCGTAATGTATTTTTATGCATTTGTGTTTTAAATCATGTGAGAAATAAAAAATAGAGTTACAAACAATACAGTGATAAAAACTTATATTTGCCCATGTTATTGCCTTTACTGGAGATTTTTATTCATATGGCTGCAAGTCTAGTGTCCTTTTATTTCAATCTAAAGGATTCCCTAAAGGGAAACTAAAGGGAATCTAAAGGATTCCCTAAAGGGAAGTGGAGCACCTGGGTGGCTCAGTTGATGGAGCCTCCAACTTTTGATTTCGGTTTAGGTCATGATCCCAGGGTTTTGGGATCAAGCCCTGCGATGTCAGGCCCTGTGCTGAACATGGAGCCTGCTTAAGATTCTCTCCTTCTCCCTCTGCTCCTCCCCTGCTTGTGCACTCTCTCTATCACATAAATAAATAAATAAATAAATAAATAAATAAATAAATAAATAAATAAATAAAATTTAAAAATTAAAGGACTCCCTTTAGGATTTCTTATAGGGCAAGTATAGTAGCAATGGACTCCTTTAGCTTTTTATTTATTTATGTTTGTCTAGGAATGTTTTATTTTCTCTTTCATTTTTGGAGGATAGATTTTGGAGGATAGATATAGAATTATTTTTTGACAGTTTTTTCTTTCAACACTTTAAATATATCATCATACAGCCTTCCTGTCTTCAAGGCTTCTGATGAGAAAATTGGCTGTTAATTTGACTGAGGATCTCTTGCACTTGATAGCTTGATAAGTTGCTTCTTTTTTTCTTGCTGCTTTTAAGATTCTGTTTTTGTCTTTGGCTTTAGCTAGTTTGATTATAATGTGTCTTGATATGATGCTCTTAGACATATTTGTAGTTCATTGAGTTTCTTGGATTTTAGATCTATGTAATTCATCAAAATTAAAGTGTTTCTGGTCATTATTTTAAATACTCTTTCTCTGATACTGCAAATGTTGTTCCACTTCTGGTATCACATGAGTCCCTCAGGCTCCGTTCACTTTTCTTCATTTTTTTTCTTTCTGTTCCTCAGATTCGATAATTTTGATTGTCCTATCTTCTAATTCACTAAATCTTTCTGCCTATTCCAATTAGCTAATGAACTCCTTTACTGATTTTTTTTATTTTAGTGATATTTCTGGGGGTGGTGGGGAATGAGAACTTGAGGCTGCATATTCTCCCCTCTTTCTGACATTACTCCCAGTGCCTTTTTCTAAAGTAAGATTTTATTTAGGTGAAACATACCTTCAGAGAAATGCACAAGTTTAAGTATAGAACTTAATGATTTATCACCAAAGGTAAACCTGTTCAATAAACAATCAAAGAAATAGAATACTGCTTGCTTTTCATATATATTATGTTTAAATAAGTAAAAAATGAACACATTGCAAAGTTACTAATTTTCTCTACACCAAGGTATCATTTTCTTTTCATTTTTATGAAGATTTTACTTTTGGAGTGGTGTCAGCAGCATGGGTGCATGTGATTTCCCATGTTTGTATCCCCCCTTCAACAATAATAGTTGGGCATCCATCTGTGAATGATGCTGCTTTTGTGACAGCTGTGGCGTCCAGCACCATATGCCAAGAAATCTGGGGGAGGTCTGGCCATGGGTCCTGCTGTGGCTTATGAACTGGTTCTATTACCCTCTAAACTATGGTCTGGAAGCTCCTGGAAAACACTGACTCTCATCCCATGGATGAGAAAGCCTTTTTGGAGGTCCTGGTCTCCAAAAGAAAAGTTCTAGCACTCCACTGGGGCACAAAAAGTTGAGTTTGGATGCATAGAGAGGGTGTGAAAAATACATGGCTTTATCTATGCCACTACTTCCCTAAAGTGGCACATTCAGTGCCAACAGAGATCTTCTCAGCCCATGATTTCTCCCTCAGGGGAAAGGGAGCTTGTCAGTGAGTGCCTGGCTTCTCCAGCAAGGAGATGTGCAAGAGGATGTCAAAGAGGCCTATTTCACTTTCAGTCTACCCAGAGTCCTGAGTCATGATCTGCATGACTGGATTTGGGAAGAAACTAGGAAAGTGACAGGACTCTGAGAGGGCATTAAAGGGACATGGATCTTACCGTGTCACATATTCCATTATGAAGCCCACCGGTGAGCTGCTGAGGATGCCTTACCTACAGATCCCTCCAGCTGGCCCATGGGCACCCCTGATGCTCCATGTACCTCACTAATATATACCTCCACCCCTCTCTAGGCTAGCTCTCTGTGAGCACTTTTTTTTTTAAGCTGCTCAATTTTCTTTTTAATTTTTTCTTATTTAAAAAAACTTTTTTAAGTGAGCTCTGTGCCCAACATGGGCCTCAGAGTCAGGACCCTGAGATCAAGAATCACATGCTCTACTTAATAAGCCACTCAGGCACCCCTGGGCACTTTGAACAGTGGCAAAAGCATCCTTAGCAGATGGCTAGTAAGCTTGTGCAGAAAACCAGCTTGAATGTAAAGGCCAAGAAGAGATCCCAAAGTTTATCTTTAGCTCTACCCTTGGGAAAGCAGAAAGGAGGCTGTCAGCACATGGCATGGGTGGTTGCAGGGCAAACGAAGGCGTACAAGCTTTAAAATTCTGACACAGGGAAGAGCAAGAAGCTTGGCACAGGTATATCCATAGCAGGTCTGAGAAAGCCTTAGAAACCCTAGCAGGGCTGACAGAAGATACTGCTTTCCTGAGGTTGGCTAGTAAAAACTGGAAAGGTGACTACATCTTCAATGTGAAGAGAGCAATACAAGACTTCAAGCAGCATGAAAAATCAAAGAATCATGACATCAACAAAGGATCACATGGGCCTTCTAGTAACTGATTACAAAGACATGGAGTTCTACAATTTATCCAATAAATATTTCAAAAGAGTTGTTTCCAGGAGGGTCTATGAGCTACCAGGAAAAAGAGAAAGATAATTCAAAATATTAGAAAAATAATGCAAGATGAAAATAAATAAATAAATGAGACCAATAAATAAATAAAGACAAAAATGAGAGGTTTAACAGAAAGAAATAATTAGAAAGAACCAAGCAATAATTCTGGAGCTGAAGAATACAATAAATGAGATGAAAACTGTAATAGAGAGCTCCAGCAACAGAATGGGTCAAGCAGAGGAAATAAGAAGTGACCACAGGACCTTTGAAATTACCCGGTCAGAAGAGAAAAAATTAGAAAGAATGAAGAAAGCTAACATGACTTAGAGAAATCCATCAAGAGAAATAATTATTAGACTCAGAAGGAGAATAAATGGAGAATAGGGCAGAAAGCTTATTGCGAAAATTAAATTCTGAGAAATTCCCAAATATTGGGAGAAATTTGGATATTCAAGTTCATGAAGTTCATAGGTCATCAAACAGGCTATGATTAAATTGAGAGTAACTGAGATCCTGACAATATTGAGTCTTTTTATTCATGAACATGGAGTATCTCTCCATTTATTAAGTGTTCTTTGATATTGTTCATCAGACTTTTGTCATTTTCATCATATAGATCTTGCATATAATTTGTTAGAATTATACCAAAGTATTTCATATTTTGATGCTAACTTAAAATCAGTTATGTTTATAATTTCAAACTCCACTTGTTCATTGCCAGTGTATAGGAAACACTTTTGTATGTTAGCTTTTATGTCAACTTTTCTATATTGTATATTAACACTTTAAGTATTTCACTTCATTCTCTTCTTACTTCCGTGGTTGCTGAGAAGTCAGATATAATTAGTATTTTTGTTCCTCCGTAGGAAAGCTTAGCTTCCTTCAAGATTTTTTTTGTGTTTGATTTTCTGTAATTTGTAAATTATATACCTAGGTGTAATTTTGTTGATATTTATCTTGCTTGGTGTTCTCTTAGCTTCTTGGGTCTGTGATTCAGTGTCTAACATTAATACGGGGAATGTATCAGTCATTATTGTTTCAAATATTTCTTTTCCTTTTTCTCATGGTATTCCCATTAGGAGTGTGTTACACCTTTTGTAGTTGTCTCACAAACCTTAGATTGTCTGCTTTTTCCCCCCAGTCTTTGTTCTCTTTGCTTTTTGGTTTTTAAGGATTCTATTGATATATCCTCTGGCTCCAAGATTCTTTCCTTAGCCATATCCAGTCTTACAATACATCCATCAAAGGCATTCTTCATTTCTGTTACAGTGTTATTGTCTTTTTATCTCTAGCATTTCTATTTGGTTGTTTTTTTTTAGTATTTCCATCTCTCTGCTTACATTGCCTATGTGTTCATGCATGCTGCCTATTTTTTCCATTAGAGCCCTTAGCATATTAATCATAGTTGTTTTTATTTTTTTAATGTTTATATTCAAGAGAGAGAGAGAAACAGACAGAGAGAGAGAGAGGTAGAGAGGATCCAAAACAGACTTTGTGCTGACAGCAGAGAGCCCAATGTGGGGCTTGAACCCACAAACCGTGAGAGCATGACCTGAGCCAACATCAGACACTTAACTGACTGAACCACCCAAGCACCCCTAATCATAGTTGTTTTAAACTCCAAGTCTGATAATTCTGCCATCCCTTCTATGTCTGGTTCTGATGTTTGCTCTGTCTCTTCAAATCATGGTTTTTGTTTTTGTCTTTTGATAAGCCTTGTGATTTTTTCTTGATGGCTGGACATGATGTTTGGAGTAGAAAGAACTGTTATAAACAGATCTTTAGTATTGTGGTAGTGAGATGTGGGCGGAAGTGATCTATAGTCCTTTGATTAGGTTTCAGTATTTTAGTTACCTTATGTTTCTGGGTTGTTAACCTCACAAGTGTTTCTCAGTTTTTTTCTCTCCCCTCGTAGATGAGACAAGATGGCTAGAGTGGGCTGCAGTTTGGTATTTCCCTTTTCCAGTCCGTTAGGCTCTGATGATATCTCAGCCAGTGAGGCTCTTGTTAACTAGTTTCCTCTCAGGACAGACCTATTCATGAACAGAGTTCTCTGGTGTATTTCAAAATAATTTACTGGCCCCCTTCCCCTTGTGGAAGCAGGAGGGAATTTTTTTTCTCTGATATTTACCTTGGGAACCTGGTCAGATTTCTAGAGATAAATCTCACAGTATTGTGTAGGCCCCACTATGATTGGGTCACCCTGGAGTTTCTAACTCAGAGTTGTCTGTGATGAGCCTGCAGCAATTTGTCAGTTACAGCTCAGGTTTTTCTACCCTGGCACCAGTTCCCACGGCAGTTTCTGCTGATGAATCTGTGCTGAGGTAGGTCATGACTCCCTGTATTCTACTTGTCTATCTTCCCAGTTTTGGTAGCATCAGTTTTCCCTGTATTTTTACCTCTCTTAAGGAACCTAGAGGAGTAGTCAATTTTTGTTTAGCTTTTTACTTGTTTGTTAGGATGGAGTGTTGGCTTTGAAACTCCTTCCATGCAGAATTAGAAATATTTTTAAAATGGAGAACAGATTGAAGGTTGCCAGAGTTTAGAGACAATGGGGAGGGGGACAGATAGGTGCAATTATAAAAGGGCAATGCAACAGATCCTTGCAGTAAAAGAAAAGTTCACTATCTTGATTGTCATGATAGGTACATGAGACTACATATGTGATAAAATTGTGTAGAATAAATACACATGTAGAGCTAGAGGTCCCTATGAGGCAAATTAATAGTTGACAGTCTATGACTTCTAAGTATTATCTTGTCACTTAAGGATTCTAAAATTCAGTGGTTCCATTTCTACTACAAAAAGTGAAAAGTAATTTGCCATGAAATTAAGACACAAGCTAAAAGTTGAACTGTGTGCATCTAAGATTATTATTTAAGTACCACTGATGTTCCTAAATAATTTAGGAAAATGCAGTTTTTTAATTATTTTTAAATTTTTTTAAATGTTTATTTTTTGAGAGACGGAGGCAGAGCATGAGTGGGGGAGGAGCAGAGGGAGAGGGAGTCACAGAATCTAAAGCAGCCTCTAGGCTCTGACCTGTCAGCACGGAGCCTGACATGGGGCTTGAACTCACGAACCATGAGATCATGACCTGAGCCGAAGTTGGTTGCTCAACCGACTGAGCCACCGAGGCGCCCCAGGGATATGCAGTTTTTTAATTTATGAAAATAGTCATCAATGGCCAGCTTACTTTTAAAATGGCTGTTGGTATATTCCTGCTATTTTAAAGTATATAAATATAAAACTCTGGCATTTCAGAAATCTTTTATTCTTTATGCCCTCCCTTGCATTCTATTTTATATATATTAACTTGATTATTTTAAATAAAATGTTATATAATTTACAAGAATAAATATAATTTAAATAGAGAAAACATTTACCTGGCATAAAAAGAAGCAGGCAAATGTGATCCATAGTAAGAACAAGCAATTAATTAAAATGGACCCAGCACTGACCTACATGTTAGAATTAGAAGACAAAGCCATTAAAGCAATTTTTATAGCTATATATATATATATATATATATATATATATATATATATATTTAGAGAGGGAGGGGCAGAGAGAATGGGAAAGAGAGAATCCCAAGTGGGTTCTGCACTGACAGCCAAGCTCCATCTCACACCAGTGAGATCATGACCTGATCTGAAATCAAGAGTCAGACATGTTCAACCGACTGAGCCACCCAGGCACCCCTGTATTTTCAAAGAATTAAGTAATGACATAGGAAGTAAATCAAAAGCTGAAATAGAACTTGTAGAAGTAAGAACTACAATGTCTTAGATTAGAAGTACACTGGATACATTAACTGCAGAAGGAAGAGAAAAAAAAAAGAGCAATGGAGAAAAATGATGATAGAAACACTAAAATGAGACATGAGAAAAAGTTTGAAATGAACAGAATATCAGTTGAGAGACTCACAGAAGTCCTGATATATAATATATAATATTATAATTATAATTATAATTTATTTATAATATAAATAAATTATAAAATATAATTTATTATATATTTTATTATTTATATATATTATATAAAATATAATATAATTTATTATAATTCATTTATAATATAAATATATATAATAAATATAATATTATAATATTATATATAATTTATGTAATATATAATATTATATATTATATATCATAGGACTTCCTGAAGGAGAGGAGACAAAGGGTGGACATAGAAACATTTTTGAAAAAATAATGGCCAAAAACATCCAAATTAATGCTAGTTTTATTATTTTTGCACTCTCAGTATTTATAACATTCCATTCTGTTTTGCAAACATTATTTCCACATTTAAAAAAATACTTGCTCTGTAACTGAATATATTAATGCTCTCTACCTATCTTTTTGGTACTATTTTTCCTTAATTTTCCTGGTCAACTAAAATACATCTTCTAATGATTTCTTTTGAAAGGGCTAAAAGTATTATTTCCAGAACTTTTGTACATTTCAAATATTGTCTCTGTTTCCTTTTTGAATGTGTACACAACTCTTGAGTCCAAATTTGTTTTTTTGAATTTTTAAGTGTTCACTTGTCCTCTAGCATTGAATATGGCTGTGGAGAAGTCTGAGGTCAACATAATTTTTCTGTGTTGAAGGGACCTGATCTTTATCTAGTTGTCCAGAGCCAGAGGTAATAGGACATTTATTAGCATTGACATTCTGTGTCACATTTCCATTGGACACAGAGTAAATTTTAGTCTCTATATTAAGACCTTTTTTCTGGAAAGTTTTCTTGAATAATATCTTTTTTTTTAAATTTTGGTTTTAATGTTTATTTTTGAGAGAGAGAGAGAGAGAGAGAGAGAGAGAGAGAGAGAGAGAGAGAGAGAGAGAGAGAGAGAAACAGAGTGCAAGCGGGAGAGGGCCAGAGAGAGAGAGAGAGGGAGATACAGAATCTGAAACAGGCTCCAGGCTCTGAGCTATCAGCACAGGGACTGATGTGGGGCTCGAACTTATGAACTGTGAGATCATGACTTGAGCCAAAGTTGGATGCTTAACTGACTGAGCCACCCAGGTGCCCCTTGAATAATATCTTTAAAGATAGATTCTTTTCAAATATTTTTTTTAGTTACCCAACTTACACAATTTTTGTATCTCCCTAGCCTTTTATTTCTCATAAGCTTTTTCAGAAGACTTATTTGTATCCATTTCATTTTGCTTCCTTTTTAGGACTTCATGACCTTTATCGAATATTTAGCAACGTGTAGTCTCCTATTATCTCTGACAATTTTGCCTTCATTTCTGTGATTTGTATTGTCCTCCCACCTCTTTTCTTAGCATTTCATCATATTCCAGTCTTATCATTTTATCTAAACTTACATACCTTTGCCTATCTCATCATTTTTACTGTTACATTTTTGAGTTCATAGTGAGATACCTAAGACTCTCTGTGCTGTTGTTGTTACTGTTGTTGTTGTTATTGTTAATATTAGTTATGGTGAGTATGCTTCCTATGCTCTTTGGTTTACTCATGTTTGTTTCTCATGTCATCTTTGAACTGGTGGACTTTCCTTTGTGATTAAATATTTCTGAAGTAAGCAATTTTTTTTCTGAAACAATTTTCAGCAAAGTTCATTGAAGAGAAGCCAGGCCTGTGTGTCATTGTTCCTTTAGAATGAAGATAATCCATGTGGCTACTTTTGGCTTCTGTATCTCACTAGAAAATGGAGATAGGAAGTTGGGAACTGGTCATGAACTCTTTCCCGTTTATCCATTTCTCTTGGTATCATTTCCACAAATGTCAACATTTTTGGAAGATATTGTTGCTATTTCCCATTAATCTTCTTATTTTTGCATGATTTCCCATTAGACCATGAAGGAAGGCTATCTTTCACATGTCCAACTTTAAGTTAAAAGTTCTCAAAGATAATTTACAAATCTGGGGGAAGATCCTATATTCTTACAAATACACTCATACCACAGGTTGTGCAATAGAAAAGTCAAGATTTTGATACTGTCGTATTCTGGATTCTCTGAATATCCTGCCTATGCTACGAAAAGGCATGGAATGGTCCTTCAGCCTATGGGTGAAAGCGAGTGTGATATCAGATAAACACATCTGTTTGCACTTTAAAATAATTTCTCCATGTGGTCTATAATTGCTTCTCCAAAAGGAGATGAACAAGAGAGTTGAGGAGAAGCAATCTGTCTAGGCCTGATCTAGGGCAGAAAGACCACCAGGTTGGCTGCTGCCATTTAAACATTCATTGGCATCACAAGAACAAAAAACAAATTAGAGAATTAAAATTTGTAGGAAGGGCTCCGGAGAAGTGATGCATTTTTCTTTGTTATCTCCTGTTGATTTGTATTCCCAAGTTTTCTTTTGACTGAAATGCAAGGTCACTTCGGTGACTACAGAGATCATATTACCAGAGCAAACAGATGGCTCAGTGTGTCATAGTGAGTAATCAAAATGGGAGGCTTTGCTTGAACGTGCCTGTGTAGGTGTGTGTAGGCTGATCCTTTGGAACAGGCCTTGAGAGGAACTATGATAGACTCTAAAGGGTGTGATGATTGATGAGATATGGATGGGGAAGGAGAATTTGAGAATGATGCCTAGATGTCTTGTTTGGACATCTGAGTGGACAGTTCTGTCTTTCAGCAAAATCAAAAATACAGGAGAAGCAGCCTGTCTGAGAGTGCAAAATAATGAGTACGTCTTCGAACAAGTTAAGTTTCAGGTGTCGGAGGGATATCAAGGTGATGTCCAGTAGGCAGTTGGATGTATGGTCTAGTGCTCAGGAGGGAGGTGTGGGCTGGAAAAGAGATTTGGAAGTCATCAACATCATGTCAAGGACTTGTCAAGTGGAAACTCAAGTGAAAGCTCCAAGATTCATTTTATATCCATCAGACCAATAAAGTACCAGGAAATTCTTTGTGCACACGGTACATTTCTCTCTGAAGAATGCCATTCCTATAGTAGGAAAACTTTAGTGTTTTAGTACTCACTACAGTCCCCCGTGAAGTGTAGCTTTTGATAAGTGATGATACTATCTCTGTCCCTGTGCCATAAAATCTATATTTAACCAGGAAAAGTCATAATGGAGATAATAAAAAAACAGTATACAATATTTTAACTTAATGAAACTGACTTAGGTATTTCATCCTGGACTCTGTAATTATTGACATAACCTTTAAAGAAAGGGAGTTGTGAGAAAAAGTAGAAGGCTGTTTAAATGTGTGTGTGTGTGTGTGTGTGTGTGTGTGTGTGTGGTTTTTTATTGAGGTTGAATACAAATAACATGCAATCTACCATTTTAACCACTTTGAAGTATATGTTCAATGGCATTAACTATATTCACAGTGTGTAACCAACCCCACTATGGGAAGGAACTACTAAATGGTTACAGGATTGTGTTAGCTTCAGTAGCACATATACTAAATGGTGGTCCGGGGTTTCCATTTGGCATGCAAAAATGTTCTGGAACTAGGTAATTGTGTGTGTGTGTGTGTGTGTGTGTGTGTGTGTGTTAGACAAAGGTTTGTCTTGAGAAAGAGCAAGGTAAAGCAGAAGTGAAGAGACTTGAGATCTAACCCTACCCTTCTAAGCTTGAGATCTGCTCCCTGCATATGACATCTCTCAAGGCTTAATTTCACACTGGAAAATGAGATAATAGTATCAAAATTATAGGGTTGTCATGATGATAAAATCAAACTATGTGTGTGAGTGTATCATTTACCACAAAATGGGTGTTTCGTCTATGTCAGTTTATTTCAGCTACTAGGCTCTGCGCCTGAAGCCTAAAGTGGAATTGGTAAGGAGGTTGGACATTAAGTCTCCAGCAATTGTCTCCCAGCAGTGCCTTCCCCTTGGGAGTTGGGCATCTCACCAGGGAAGTGAAAACAGTTGAATAACAATAAACAGCCAAGTGAGTGGCCAAGGCTTCCTGTGTTTTAATGGCATTAAGTGCAAGTTCATTTGTAACACAGAATATTATACAAATAGATTTTGAAATGTAGCCAGGAGATTTAGGAGGATGTGGAGGACATCCCCAGAATTCAGGAAGAAGTTGCCGGAGGTGGGTGATTTAATCAGCAGGCGGTAATGAGGCTGTAGTTGAGAAGTCAGCAGTGGGATTCAGGACCTGTTTTGAGGAATTAGGAGAAAGATGAAAGATGGCGAGTGTGGGAGGCAGAAAAAGAGAGAGGGAGAGTGAGAGAGGAGACTTTGATTTTGCCAGATTTAGTCATGCTCCATGCCTTCTTTTTCTAGAGAAAGATGCAAAATCATGTTTATCCAGAAGCCAGTGGAGGAGGGACTGACAGAAGGGTGACCTGATTTCAGTTTTCTGGAGACAAAGCTTTAGGAAGGAGGAATCCTGGAAGCTGGTGGGGAGGGTGTGACTGCGCATTTCAAAGAGATGAAGGGAGAAGAAATGTCACCCATTGACCACAAGGGGGTCATTATAACTCTGTCAGTGCTTAGAATTAAGAGACTAGATTTTAAATTATCAGAAAATCACAATTTTAACTCTTTGGGTTTTTTTCCTTCATTTATTCACGTGCTCATGCATCTCTTTGTTTAATCAACAAATAAAATTTGAAAATCGATTTTATGCAAACTCATAGATATTTCAAAAATTTTTGTTAGGCGTTGGGTGATAGGAAAAATAGGAATGGGGAAAGACGAAATTCTAGTGTGAGAGGAAAGGCCTGACACAAATGTGGGAAATTCAGGAATTTGAATCTATTTTCAGATGTCCCTGGATGTGACGTCACTAAGGTTCTTAAGCTTCCCCAGGTGTACTGTTTTCACACAGGTAGAACTCACTTTAAAATAAGGATCAATTCCAAAGCTGGGTTATAAATTCTGTGAAACTTAAATCATGTTTTCTCAAAAACACAATGCTATGCATGGTAAATAGTTCCAATGTTTTCTCCATAAATACCTCATTAATCCCCAATGTGGCAGGGAATAAAACTACCAGAGCTACTATGGGTAGGCAATGAATCTTCCCGTGATGTCCCAAGGGCTCTGGTTTAGAAATACTGCCTTAATTGGATTATAGTGAAGGTGCATTTAACTGTGGAAGTTCAACTAAACAACAGTAGGAGAAAAGTTGGAATGGGGCAGAAATAGAAACGCCTTAAATAGCGAATGTCGGTCCCATCTGACATTTCGCTCAAAAAGATTATGTCCAAGAGTGAACATGAGGTGTTGGCATGAGAGGGTGGTGCCTTCAGTGGGTTTCATTCTCAGGGAGCTGCCTTTAATAATGTGATTATGCTAAAATCTCTGCTAAAAAGGGGTTCTCCAGTTAAAGGTACAAAGAAGGCTTTTTGAGTTGGGAGCCTGGGGTATTTCTCTCTATGGTAGCCACAATGCTTCCATCTCTTAGGAGCTGATTTTGTCTTTAAGATTTAGCTTTTGGAAATTATTGGTTTCTTCTCTAGTGATAATGGGATGAGATGAGAATATCTCTCTGTTTCTCCCTGAAGACTTTCACTTCCCTCCTCAATGATCCACATGTCTGGACTCCCAACTCTGGATTCTTAGTCCAACTGAAATGCGGTGGCAACCCTGAGAGGTCCTGCCTGTACCTCCCCTCTCAGTGACAGCAGCCAGCGGGTATTCTTTCTTTCTCCCATTCTTTCCTCTGTGCTTTCTTCTACCAATACACCCCAATTGATACTATCTTAAAAATGCAGATTTGATATTAGCACTGCATCTATATTGTGAGTTTAAAGGATATTTGAGGACTGGATGAAGTTTATAACTCACAATAAGTAACATCCTTGCTAAGAGTAAATGCATTGGTCCTCAGAAATCAACTCTTCTAGGGGTGCCTGGGTAGCTCAGTCGGTTAAGTGTCTGACTATTGATTTCGGATCAGGTCATGATCTCAGGACCGGTGAGTTCAAGCTCTTTAACAGGCTCAGAGCCCACGGCAAGGAGCCTGCTTGTGATTCTCTGCCTCCCTTTCTGTCTGCCCCTCCCACACTCATGCTCTCTCTGCCTCAAAAATAAGTAAATAAACATTAGAAATCAACTCCTCTACCTCAGTGGCCGGATCTACTTGCAAATGCCTTCGTGTTGAAAGCAGACTCTAACTTGATTACTGAATCCCTTTGCTGATAACAGCAGCACAAGTCTAGGGATTACAAGCAAACATTTTGTAACCAACCCTAACCTCCTTCTTCTCACCACATGATAAGCCAAGGAGTCAAGAGCCAAGATGTCAGGGTAGGAAAGATAATTTATTTGGAAAGCCAGAAAACCAAGGACATGGCAGACTAACGTCCCAAAGAACCATCTCCCCCAGGAGCAAAATTTGAGCTTCTTGTATGTTAGCAAAAAGGGGAAGCAGAAGCAGGATGGAATCAAAAGTTGACTGACATTTATAGACATTGAGGAAGGTCGTGTAACTTTTTTGTCCTTGGTCAAGTGAATCTAAGTGTACAGGAATCTGATCATGTTGTTCCTGTAAACCTTAAACATAACATTGTCATTTCTATACATACTTCTTTTCCTCCTCAGGTCAGGTAATTTTCGGGTAAGAAAGCAGTTTTTGCAAATCTCAGCTGTAAGCAAAATTCCTTCAATGGTTAGCATGGCTATGTGCGGGGCTAAGCAGAAGTTTCTAACGTATAGGTCACAGCAGCAAGGGAAATAGAAGCAATATGGAGTCAGCCAGGCTAAGTTTCTCCCTGTTATAACTACAGCCACTGAAAATGATGGTGGCAGAAAGGTCTTTGTGTCAGACAAAGTACAGTAGGAAAGGCTTTGACCTCTGTCAGAAGAAAAACAGTACCCACCACTAGGCCTGGCTCATAGTGTATGGTCACTAGATACTGCCTTGCAGGACCATTGGCCAGAGCAAAATGAGAAACCCTGAGGGTGAAGAGGCCTACATATTTCTTGATGTGAATTACTATATTTATTTGAATCTAAGTTACCTTCTATTACAGTCCATTATTTTATGAACTACAAAGGAGGAAAAAGTGTAGTCTGCTTTCAAGGCATGCTTTCTCATGTAGAAATCTTATTTTAAATGTATTTAGATATAGAGTTTTAATATGGAGCAGGCTGGTCTATTCTATAACTTTCTGAACACACAGTACCTTCTGTTTCACTACTTGGCCATGGCATGTTATTTTTGAGGACATTTTAAATGGCAACCAAATTCAACACATCTAGTACCTACAATGCAAATAATACATAGTCAAAGCCATGATACTATGAACAGCTACAGATGAGCTTGCCCCTGTCAGGCAGTAACAACCTACAATACAAGGAGCTCCTGGCCTGCTGCCTGACTGGTGCATACTGAGATGCTCTATCCACCCTAAGGGATATCAAACTTCAGGGATTTGTGCTATATGGAAAATATGCATCTTAGAATTTTTGAAAGAGCATTGATAAATTAGACCAACCTTTCTGTTTTTATTGTTAATAACTTAATAAACATAGGGTAGCTTTGCTCCAATCAAATGATGTGTAGACATTGGGAGAAGAATTAATTCTGAGAAAATTGATTCTAACATGTTGAAATTTGTCAACATGACAGGAAAATCATTACTCCCAAGGATTTGCTGCCTGTACCTGGTAACGGATACCAAGCTTGCCATTAGAGAAAGATTACAGTTATGTAGTGAAATCTTGAGCACCTAGAAGACAAGCTACCCTCTAATAATACTGATGGCTAACACCTGCATAGGTAGAGTTCATCCTGTGTGCCAGAGTTTGTTGGGTATTGTTGCTACTAAACTTCAGGGCAATCTTAGGAGTTAAGAATCATTGTTAGTACATTTTATTGATGAGGAGCTAAGGTGCAGTAAGGCTAAATAACCCGCCTGATATTCTGTAGCTGGTAAATAGAGAAGCAGAATTCAAAATGCAAAGCTCAACTATTTTTCACTCTGCAATACTATCCCCTGGAAAGTTAGCTTGGGCCAGTAACCTTTCTCTTTATATGCCAGGTGTTCATCAATTAGGCATTTGTGAGTTGGGAAGTCACTGTGCAACTTTGGCTTTCTATCGGAAGCAGTCATGATTCTCTACTGGCTTCACGGTAGAGATGACACCAGTCAATGCAGGTGTACTTGGTACCAGCATGTTTGAGAGTGAGTGGTTGAGAAGCACTTCTTTGTTTTTCTTTATATGTTCTTTCTAGAAGTTTTTAGTTTATGGGCTTTGAAAAGTATATTTCAATTATTATATTAGTAGAGGTCATTGTTAAAATTTTAATTAAAGAAAAATATCCTTGTAAAAGCAAAAGAGTTTCCTTTTCCTGTTGCCTACTACTCCAGGGGTAAATCAGTGTTAACACTTTTGTATATATCTTCTATGATGGTTTTTACATTCATATACACAAATTTTAAGTTTTGTCTAAATTATATCAAACTATTCATATTGTCATGAAACTTGCCTTTTTACTAGCAGTTGTAACATTAAAATACAAACTCAAGATACCTCTGAAGAAATATGAACAAGGCTTGGTGGGGCTCTAAAAATGTGGGTATTTCCCTAGGTTGGGAAGGATCCCACCAGTATATTCTCTTAAAAATATGTGATTATTGGGGCGCCTGGGTGGCTCAGTCGGTTAAGCGTCCGACTTCGGCTCAGGTCATGATCTCACGGTCTGTGAGTTCGAGCCCCGCGTCGGGCTCTGTGCTGACAGCTTGGAGCCTGGAGCCTGGTTCAGATTCTGTGTCTCCCTCTCTCTCTGACCCTCCCCCATTCATGCTCTGTCTCTCTCTGTCTCAAAAATAAATAAACGTTAAAAAAATTTAAAAAAATATGTGATTATCAATAGCCAAGATATTGAAACAACCCAAGTGTCCACTGATAGATGAATAGATAGCGAAAATGCAACACACACACACACACACACACACACACAAAGGGGAATATTAGCCATATAAAGGATGAGATCTTGCCATTTGTGATAATATGGATGGACCTAGAGGGTATTAGGCTAAGTGAAATAAGTCAGAGAAAGACAAATACCATATGATTTCACTTCTGTGAAAACTAAAAAGCAAAACAAATGAATAAGCAAACAAATAGCAGAAGCAGACCCACAAATGCAGAAAACAGACAGATGGTTGCCAGAGGAGAAGAGGGTGGGAAGATGGGCAAAATAGGTGAGGGAAGTTGGAGATGACGGGCTGCCAGTTATGGAATAAATAAGTCACAGGGAAAAAAAGTACAGCATTGGGAGTATAGTGAATTGTATTATAAGAGCATTGTATGGTGGCAGATGATAGCTACAGTTATGGTGAGTATAGTATAACATGTATATTTTTTTAAATCGCTATGTTGTACACTTCAAACTAATATAACGTGTGTCAACTATACTTCAATAAAAACAACAAAAGCATATGTGATCATGGGATGTACTTCCTTAAAACCTTTTAACTCCCTCAGAAAATTTGCTTATGTGGCCTTCTGAGGTCTGCCATCTCATTTCACTTCACCTACTTTGCCTTCTGTGCTCTAGCCGTGTCAATCTTCATTCAGTCCACTCACAATTCATTGCTTTTGCACTGTACATTTCCATTGCCTCAAAAACTTACTTGCCTTACATCCTTCACTTAATATGTCTATCTTAATATCTTCCTAAAATTTACATTAGTGCCACTTTCTAAGGGAGCCCATCTAAATGGCTGAGAGGCTGAGAGCATCTTCATAGTTGTCAATCCATCTAAATAAGTCAGTTCATCTTCCTCTAGAGGAGACGCATCTTGCATTCAAACATATAAACGGATTAAAGGTAAAAGGATGAGAAAAATATATTGTGTAAATAGCAACTGTAAGAAAACTGTAATGATTGATTCTACATACAACAGATAAAATAGGCTTTAAAACAAAAATGTTACATAACGTAAAGTAACATTTTATAATGATAAAAATGTCAATCCACTAGGAAGATAGAATAATGATAACCATATGATCACCTACATGAAACAAAATACATGAAACAAAAATGGACAGGAATGAAGAAATAATTCAACAGTAGTTAGAGACTTTGATACACCATCTCAATAATTGATAAAACAATTACATAGATGATCAACATCAAATAGAAGATTAGAACAGCACTGTAAAGCAACTTGTCCTCATAGACACCTAGAGAAAACTCTACCAAACACCAGAATATTTATTTTTCTCAAGTACCCGTGAGATGTTCTCCAGGATAGACTATATTCTTAGGCCATGAATTTCAATAAATTTGAAATGACAAAATACAAAATATCTTCTCTACAAAATGAAATTAGAAATTAACAAGGAAATATTTTGGAATTGCACATACATACATATTAAACTACACACTTCTTAATAATCAGTGAGCCAAGGGTAAAATCAAAAGGCAAATAGGAAATACTTTGAGATTAGAGAAAATGAACAGACAGCATGCTACAATGTATGAGATACAGCTAAATCAGTGCTTAGAAGGAAATGTGTATCTATAAATGTGTATATTAAGAAAGAAGGTATCACATCAATAATTCAGGGTAAAGAACAAACTGTAAAGTAGACAGAAAGAGGACAATAAGAGAGTTGAAATATTTGAAATGGAAAATGTAAAAACAACAGAGAATATCAATGAAACCAAAAACTGGTTCTTTGAGAAGAGCATCAAAATCGATAAACCTTTATTTAGACTAAGAAAAAAAGAAACATTCTAATACTTGGAATAAGAAACGAAAGATAGGACACTACTACTACTAAACTTACAAAGATAAAAAAGTATTATAAACCAAAACTATAAAAAATTGCATGCCATTAAATTAGATATGTTAGGTGAAATGGACAAATTCCTAGAAGGACACAAATCACCTTAATTGACTTAAGAAGAAAAAGACATCTAAATAAATCTGTAACAACTGAAGAGATTAATTTAGTAATCAAAAACTACCCACAAAGAAAAGCCTAAACCCAGATACCTTCACTAATGAATTCTATTATCCAAAACATTTTAAGAAGGATTAATGGCACTTCTTCAAAAATGCTTCAAAAAATATAGAAGAGAAGTAAACACCTTCTACTTAATTTCAATTAGCAATAATCACACCTTGAATAAACCTCTTAGGCTATGATACTGCCACCCTGCAAATCTCCCAACTCATTTTATGAGGCCATTATTGCACTTGTACCAAAACTAAATAAAGGTGTAACTAAAAAATAAAATTACAGACCATTATTTCTTATGAATATAATGTAAAAACTTCAACAAAATACAGACAAATTGATTCTAGTAACAGATAAAAGAATTAGACTCTATGACCAAGTGGAAGTTTATGCCAGGAAGGAAAGGTTGGTTTAAGATCCAAAAATCAATCACTACAAATTATCATATCAGCAGAATAAAACAAACATGATCATCTCAAAAATGCAGGAAAATGACTTGACGTAACTCAGTACTTTTTCATAATAAAATGACTCTCAACTCAAACAGGATCATCTGGGTGGCTCAGTGGGTTAAGCGGCCCACTTCAGCTCAGGTCATGATCTCACTGTTTGTGAGTTTGAGCCCCACACTGGGCTCTATGCTCACAGCTCAGAAACATGGAGCCTGCTTCAGATTCTGTGTCTCCCTCTCTCTTGGCCCCTCCTGCACTCACACACTCTCTCTCTCTCTCCTAAAAATAAGTAACCATTAAAAAAAATGACCCTCAACAAACTAGAAATAGAGGGAACCTTTATCAATCTGATATAGGGCATCTACAAAAGTCTAGCATCATATTTCATAGTGAAAGATATATGGTTTTCCCCCTTAGATCAAGAATAAAACAAGGGTATGAGAACAATGTACAAAAATACATTGTATTTCCATACACTGGCAATGAACAATCTGAAAATGGAATTAAGAAAAATTTTCAATTATAATAGCATCCAAAAGAATAAAATACTTACAATTAACTTTTAAAAAGTACTGCAAAACTTATACTCTAAACCTACAAAATATTGTTGAAAGAAATTAAAGAAGATCTAAATAAATGGGATAATATCCCATGTTCATGAATTAGAAAATTTAATATTAAGATGACATATTTCTCAACTGATCTACAGTTTCAGATATAATCTCAGAATCTCAGCTGATTTGCTTATATAAATTGAAAAGCTCTTTTTAGTATTTTTAAAAAATTGTTAATGTTTATTTATTTTTGAAAGAAAGCATAAGCAGGGGAGGGGCAAAGGGAGAGAGAGCGGGAGACACAGAATCTGAAGCAAGCTCCAGGTTCTGAGCTGTCAGCGCAGAGTCCCACATGGGGCTCAAATCCATGAACTGTGAGATCATGACCTGTGCCATGGTTGGATACTTAACTGACTAAGCCACCCAGGCGCCCCTGGAAAGCTGTTTTTAAAATTCATATGAAATTTTAAGAGGCCCAGACTAATCAAAAGAATCTTGAAAAAGAAGTAGAGAGTAGGGGACTCCCACTTCCTGTCCTCAAAACTTATACAAAGCAATAATAATCAAAAACAGTGTGGTACAGGCACAAGGGTAAACATACAGATCAATGGAATTAATTTGAAAGTCCAAAAATAAACCTGTACATCTGTGATCAACTGACTTTTTACAGGGATATCAAAGACCATTCAGTGGAGAAGAGAGTAATTATTTAAACAAAGGGTGCCTAGACAATTGCATAACCACATGTAAAAAAAAAAAATGAAGTTAGACTCCTGTCTCACACCATATACTTAACCCTCCTCAAAAAGTATCAAAAATCTGAATGTAAGAGGTTAAACTAACAATTGTTAAAAGAGAACAGAGAGGTAAGCATTGATTGCTTTGGGTTTAACAAGGTGTTCTTAGACATGATACTAAATTAGATGAAGCCAAATTGGGGCGGCGTGGCTGTTCATTGGAATTGACCAAAATTAAATTCTTATTGTTTAAAAGACATCATCAAAAAAGTGAAAACAGAATGGGAGAAACTATTGACAAATCTTGTATCTGTTAAGAAGCTTGTATTCAAAATATATAAAGAACTCTTACAATTCAATAATAAAAAGACAAATAACCCCTATTAAAAAGTGGGCAAAGGATTCGAATAGACATTTCTCCAAGGAAGAGGTGCAAATGGCCAACATGCACATGAAAAAATGCTTGACATCATTAGTCATTATAGAAGAGTGAATCACATCCCCAATTGGATGTTATTTTACACTAAGATAGCTAGGATCCAAAAGTCAGATAATAGCAAGTGTTGACAAGGATGTGGAAAATTTGGAACACTCACACCTCTTGAGGGAATGTAAAATGGTTCAGCTGCCTTAGAAAACAGTCTGGTAGTTTCTCAAAAGCTTAAACACAGAGTTACCATATGATCCAGTAATTCTACTCTTAGGTGTATACCTGGGAGAAATCTGAACATATGCTCCCACAGAAACCTGTGCTAGGATAATTATAGTAGCATTATTCAAAATAGCCAAAGGTGGAAATAAACCAAATGTCCATCAATGGATGGATAAATACAATACAGTATACCCACAGAATGAAATATCTTCAGAGTCAGAATTAACGTAAAGGAGATAGCTTATGAAAGGAAAAAATCCTCAAGCAAATTACATTAGGAAGTGTCTGCTGTGTAGTACTGCCACCAGAAGTGGATTGTTTATGAAGATAAGGGCACCTGCTCTTGGATGCTGATATGAATATCAAGTGTGTAGACTAACTTTAGCAACAAATTCACCTTTGGCAAACACCTGGATATTCTCTGTAGCAGTTCCTCTTTTGCTGCCACAGAACTATTGTGAGACAAATCTTATGGAGGGTGTAGTTCATGAAGATGAACTAAAGCCTATCTGGAGCTACTGTCTGCCTATAATGACCCCTAGAGGACTGAGTTGATGCTGTCAGTAGGTTACGTAAAGAAAGAGATCAGGATTCACTGATGGGCGAGACTTATGAGGTGGTGATCACTTATCCACTCCTTGTACACAAGGGATCAGAGCTGGAGGGCTACACCATCACCGTAAAGCCCCAGTCTTTAACACTCCTTCCCCGTCCCACGTTGTATAGTATAGCCTCTTTGCCAACCTCAGCTAGTGGGCTTTCAGAGATCATGCTGTTCCTGCCATTCCCATCTCTAATTCTCAGAATGCTCAGGGTATTAGGAGGAGGCCTAGGAATCAGAAGAGAGGCCAGGACAACCAACAGAATGGCAGAAGATATTTGCAAATGACATATCCGATAAAGGGTTAGTATCCAAAATCTGTAAAGAACTTATCAAACTCAACACCCAAAAAACAAATAATCCAGTGAAGAAATGGACAAAAGACATGAATAGACACTTCTCCAAGGAAGACATCCAGATGGCCAACTGGCACATGAAAAAATGCCCGTCACTCATCATCAGGGAAATACAAATCAAAACCACAAGGAGATACGACATTACACCTGTCAGAATGGCTAACATTAACAACTCAGGCAACAACGGATGTTGGCAAGGGTGCGGAGAAAGAGGATATCTTTTGCATTGTTGGTGGGAATGCAAGCTGGTGCAGCCACTCTGGAAAACAGTATGGAGGTTCCTCAAAAACTAAAAATAGAACTACCCTACGACCCAGCAATTGCACTACTAGGCATTTATCCAAGGGATACAGGTGTGCTGTTTCAAAGGGACACGTGCACCCCCATGTTTATAGCAGCACAATCAACAATAGGCAAAGTATGGAAAGAGCCCAAATGTCCATCAATGGATGAATGGATAAAGAAGATGTGGTACATATATACACAATGGAGTATTACTCAGCAATCAAAATGAAATCTTGCCATTTGCAACTATGTGGATGGAACTGGAGGGTATTATGCTAAGTGAAATTAGAGAAAGACAAATACCATATAACTTCACTCATATGAGGACTTTAAGAGACAAAACAGATGAACATGAGGGAAGGGAAACAAAAATAATATAAAAACAGGGAGGGGAACAAAACAGAAGAGACTCATAAATATGGAGAACAAACTGAGGGTTACTGGAGGGATTATGGGAGGGGGGATAGGCTAAATGGGAAAGGGCATTAAGGAATCTACTCCTGAAATGATTATTGCACTATATGCTAACTAATTTGGATGTAAATTTCATTTTATTTTTTATTTTTATTTTTTTAATATATGAAATTTATCGTCAAATTGGTTTCCATACAGCACCCAGTGCTCATCCCAAAAGATGCCCTCTTCAATACTCATCACCCACCCTCCCCTCTCTCCCACCCGCCATCAACCCTCAGTTTGTTCTCAGTTTTTAAGAGTCTCTTATGCTTTGGCTCTCTCCCACTCTAACCTCTTTTTTTTTTCCCTTCCCCTCCCCCATGGGTTTCTGTTAAGTTTCTCAGGATCCACATAAGAGTGAAAACGTATGGTATCTGTCTTTCTCTGTATGGCTTATTTCACTTAGCATCACACTCTCCAGTTCCATCCACGTTGCTACAAAGGGCCATATTTCATTCTTTCTCATTGCCACGTAGTACTCCATTGTGTATATAAACCACAATTTCTTTATCCATTCATCAGTTGATGGACATTTAGGCTCTTTCCATAATTTGGCTATTGTTGAGAGTGCTGCTATAAACATTGGGGTACAAGTGCCCCTATGCATCAGTACTCCTGGATGTAAATTAAAAAAAAATAAAAAATTATAAAAAAAAGAAGAGAAGCCAGGAGTGTGCTGCCACATCCCTCCTCCTTGTTCTGAAGAAGAAGATAACTCCTGTTCCATTCATAAATAGGAACCCTTCCACCAGCACAAATCAAAGCATGAGTTCCTTACTTTTGCACAGTGCTATCCTTGGCCAGGCCTCCATCCTGAATGAAAAGTGACTCTGCCAGGGTCTGGGGCTTCCATGGCTTCTGCTTTTGCTACAGTTGGCCAGACTTGTCCCCACCTATCCTAGAAACCTGTGACAGCCTTGGTACAGCCCAGCCAGGCTTCTTGTGCTCCACAGATATTAACGGTGGAGTGCCTTAGCACAGCCCTGTCAGCATTCCCTGTGCCTTCCTGCTCTGCCCACACATCAGCAACAGTTGCTGGAGCCCCAGACAGGAAACTCTTCCCACACCAAGCAGCTCTGACATGTTCATAACCAGCAGCATTTGCCCTGTGGGAAGAACTCAGACTCTCCATAGGGCAACAGTCAGGGCTACCGGGGAACTACCAGTAACTGCTTCGGCAAGTTCAGTTTCAAGTTTACAGAGACATCAGTGTTTCAGGCATATTCAGGAACCTGAATGAGCCTGAAAGTAAAGACCTAGTGGGGAGGCTGAAACCTCATGTGGTGGGCAGCAGAGGCAATGATAAAATAATTTCTAAAGGCCAGGTAGTGCTTACTGTACTTTACATGGAGTATGAAGATCACAAGCTCCATGGAGTCTGTTGGGACATCTGTAAGGTCTTGGATGCAAACAGCTACCGTGCCAGCTAAAGGAAAAAGGCAGGCTGCTCGGCATTCACAGCTCCCAGGGCCACAAGGACTACATGGAGGGGAAGATGGAGGCATGCAAAGTGCCACAAAGGTCTCTCAAAGCTTTCCACTTATGTGGATATCTAGCACTTCCATGGCCTTCAAAAACATTGCCTCTAAAATAACCACGGAGTTAAAGCCATGGAGCCACCAGGGAGACGAAAGGTAGGGTGGCTCTAGATGTCAAGCCAGCCACTGTGCCCGGGCCTGGGAGAGACTGCAGAGATTGGACTAGTATGCTTCCCCTGGGGACCCCTATGCTCCCCCGACTCTCTCTCTCTCTCTCTCTCTTTCTCTTTTGCTTTAATTTTTTTTTTTTTTTTTGCGGGAATGGGGAGATGGTTCTGTTGAAATAATCTCTCTTCTCTCTCCTCACATCCTGCTTTTAAGTCTAATATCTATTAGCATTTCTTTGAGCTGACTAGAATAAACCATTCTTTATAATAGACTACAGGTTACATAGTAAATGCATTTATATCATGCCCTCTGGTGCAAAAAGGAGGCATATAGATACAAAAATCTCTGGGTCAGATGGTTTAAATGGTAATCACTTAAAATCAAGGGTGGCATGAGAAGACAGGAAAGCACTTAGTTACTTCTGCAAAGGAAAAGAAATTTCTTTTCTCTGGAATACATATAAGCCAATAAAGCTCAGCCAAATGACCTCATGAGCATAAATGCTCTCCAGGCAAACACTATAAAGTGTTAAGATGAGCATATCTAACATATTCCAATAAAGCTCTTCAGTGGCAAGAGCCCGTGGATTCCAAACCTCTAGGATGGATTAAATATTTTTATCTTCAAAGGAACAATAATAAGATTGGGAGAGTAAAGGAACTGACTTTATTTGATATTTGATTTACTTTCCCTACCGTTCCAATGAGTCACCTTTTGGTGTTGATCTTCAATTCAGCTGCTGTTGTAGCTCCAGAATCCTGAATGATGAGGAAATAAAAGAATGGTTTCACTTAGGAGAAGTAAATATTCAGTAGCTGTGAACTCGGGATTTAAAAATCATTCCAATTTGCTGAAAGCAAACAGACCTAGCATACAGTCAAGTGAGAAGCAAATGGCAGCAATGCCTGTGTGAGTCCAGCCCCTGGGTATGCAGAGCCTGTGGCAGATCTATGGCTTGCCTCTGGTTATCTGCTTTGTTCTTCCCCCACTTTCCCCACAACTCCTTCCACCCCTGCCTTTCCAACTCTGCCTCTTCAGATCAAGTGGTGATTCCTTCATTCTCTTCACTCATATAATAAATATTTAAAATTTACTTGGTGGCTACTGAGTACTGTACTCATCTATGGAGACACAGTATTTAATTTATACTAGGCAAATGCATAAGTAAATATACTGTGCTAAGAACTATTTTAGGGTAACTACTGATAGCTGTTGAAACAGAGAATGGTATAATTATTTGTGGGTAGAATAACCAACGGATGAGCAGAAATATGAGCTGCAAATATATACGGAACCACATTTTAGGAAGACAGACTTGGCATAAAGTCACGGAGTCTAGAAGGTTCTCTGAAATAGGTAATGTCAAACAATTGGGTATGACACAGGAAAGACATAGGTATAACATGTGGCAGAAATTGTGGCAGATGATAGAGGAGGATAAATTGAGATCAGATTTTGAAGACCCCTGAAGAGATTGGTCTTTATCCTGGAAGTGAATCATCAGTGACTGTGATCAGATGAAATGTACATTTTAGGACGATCATTCCTGTTTCAGGATGGAGAATCTGCATTAAATATTCCAGCTTCTAGATTTTCCCACAATATGTAGAAAAAATGTTTGAGACCACAGTTTTTGCTAAAATATATCAATTACCAAAGTTGTTGCTTTTAAAAAGAGGGACACATTTTTAATGAAATTACTGGTAAATACAATTATCCCCACTATCCAGTAGGCTGTAGGAAAATGAAGTTATTTCTAAATGTTTTAGAATTAAAGGAGGAGATAATATGGTGAGTACAGAGACTCTGAGTGTCTGACTCTCTTTTGATCTTCAGTGATTGCCAGCAGAAAAAGATACTGAACTAAAACCAATACTCAGTGGAAAATAACTGCTTATAGGAGGCATAACTGGAATGCCAATCCAGTCTCAGGCCTGTCTTTAGTGAACTTTCCCTCTCATAACCCCTATTTATTCGATACTATAAGGAATCTGTTCCCAAACTCTGGCTGCAGGTGATTGGATCAATGATGGGCACATGACCTAAGGACAATCAAGCCATTAAACTGACTTAGTACACCTATTGCCTAACTTGGTAAGATACTCTACTTTTAGCCACAAAATCAGGGTCTACGGACAACCATCTTTGGCATTACCAGGTAGCTTATTAGAAATGCAAACTCTCAGACTCTATCTAAGACCTCCTGAATCAATATGCATTTTACCATGATTCCCAGGTGACTCATATTTGTATTGCATTTTAAGAAGCACAACTCTAGCCCAGCAGGTCTTATTCATGAAGATTTTAAGTTAAGAAACACTGAAAATACAGGAGTTATTATCAGACTAGAAACACTGATAGAGGATAACTGTGTTCATTTTCATAGCCAATTACTTAACGGAAACGTCGTGACTTCTGTTACTAAAAGTACCTGGGAGCTATCCCATGTGTAGACTCACCCTCCAGTTCCAAGTATTTAGATCCCTTCTGTAATGTTTCTGTTCTTAAATTTTTATAGAATTCAAGTCTTTCATGTAGATATTCATAATAAACTGTCCTTATCTTGGAACCAGCTTTAGATTCTTTGTTTCCTACAACAAACATTGCCAAATAAAACACTTCTTGTAGTAGCAATCACCAAGGAGTTAACATGAACAAATCTCCAATCCAGTAATTCTGGTCAGAGCAACAATTTCTCTTGTGCATAAAATTAGCCACAATTCATTTCCTGCAGCTAGGGCTGGTCAGTGAGGAAAAAGTAGATCGCTCTCACTTAGGACATGCATTAATCTCCTTAGGCTAGCAGGATGGCATTCCTTATGCAGAAAAGGGACATTTACTCATGACCTGAAAGAAAGAAAGAAGACCTGTCAAGAGAAAATTGTCCAGTTTTTTATAAACAGAATCAACAATCTTTGCTGGTTCTTCTCTAGGGAAAAGACAGTCTAATGTAGATACTCCAGTTTTAAATCCAGGAGGTTTGGCTTTTCCCCAAAACGCTTTCCACAAAAATCTCCCTTTATATTGACATTTCCTCTATCTTTTGTTTGCATAACTTCAAAGAAAGTAGCATCTACGGTGAATATTCTGTTTTGACCCATTGCAAGATATTTGACCTTGAGCTAGTTATTTAACCTTGCTGCTTCTCCATTGCTTTATGATCAGGGAACATAGAAGCCCTGTTATTCCTCCTATATGATGTTATGCCACAATCAAATCCAAACAAATCTTATATGTATGTATATGTATATATTTTTTTATATTTATATCAGTAATTACATATGTGTACAATATGTGTCACAAACATACGCAAGATATTCCTAAACGTTTCTGTGGTATCTTAGTGCTTTGTCAATATTTTTTAACAGTGATATTTTTTGTTTAAAGAAAATATTACAGGAGCGCCTCAGTGACTCGGTTGAGCATCCTACACTTGATTTCAGCTCAGGTCATGATCCCAATGTCCTGGGATAGAGACCTGCCTAGGGCTCCATGCTCAGCATGGATTCTCTCTCTCTTGGGGTGCCTGGGTGGCTCAGTTGTTTAAGCATCTGACTTCATCTCAGGACATGATCTCATAGTTTCTGAGTTCAAGCCCCGCATTGGACTCTCTCCTGTCAGCCCAGAACCTGGAACTTGCTTTGGATTCTGTGTCTCCTGCTTTCTCTGCCCCTCCCCTGCTTGCACTCTGTCTTTCTGTTTCTCTTTCTTGCTCTCAAAAATAAATAAACATTAAAAACAATTAAAAAAGATTCTCTATTTCCCTTTGCCCCTATCCCCAGCTTGCATGCACTCTATCTTTCTCTGTCTCCTCTCTAAAAGAAAAAAAAACATGAATATGAATGAATAAAAGAACTGATGGAGTAGTTGAAATAGGTATGTGGTGGTGAAGGTACCTGATGATAAAAGAAATTGACTCTTTGAGGTGCCTGAGTGGCTCAGTTGGTTAAGAATTTGACTCTTGATTTCAGCTTAGCTCATGATCTCATGGTTTGTAAGATCAAGCCCCACCTTGGGCTCAGCACTAATAGTGCAGAGTCTGCTTGGGATTCTCTCTCACCCTCTCTGCCCGTTCTCCACTTGTGCTCTCTCTCTCTCAAAGTAAATGAACTTTTTAAAGAAAATGGACTCTTCAAAAATTAATACTAAATGTGGGGGTTCCTGAAGAAGAGTATGAAAATCAGATTTCTGTATAACTTGAGACATCAGATCTAGTTATAGAGTACCTGAACTCTATATCAAGACAATGTCAGAAGATCTCAGTTTAGGTGGGAGTTTTTTAAAAAATAGGTGTAAGGGTGCCTGGGTGGCTTAATCGGTTAAGCAGCTGACTCTTGATTTTGGCTCAGGTCATGATCTCATGGTTTCTGAGTTCAAGCCCCACATCAGGCTCTGCATGGAGAGCAAGAGCCTTTTGGGATTCTCTCTCCTCTCTCTGCCCCTCCCCTGCTCACATACACTCTCTCTCTCTCTCTCTCTCTCTCTCTCTCTCTCTCTCTCAAAATAAATGAATAAACTTTTAAAAATAAATTTAAAAAATAAAAATGGATGTAATACTATGTAGTATTGCTAATTGATTTTTGTAGATATTCCAATTTTAAATTCGGGAGCTTTGTGCTCTTGGATCACAAAGTTCTTATCAATTCTATCTGCCTAATGAAAGTAAGGGAAACTCTATTTGCCTAATGATGGTTCTAGAGAATAGAAGTGAGGTTATATTTGACCTAGACCTTTAAGAATTTGTAGGCAATTTTGTGTGAAATAAGTGAGCTTATTTATAAGTGAGCTTATTTATAAGCTCATATATAAGTGAAATAAGAGAGTGCTCCAATCAAGGGAAAAAACAGGTGGGTAAAGCCACAGTGGTATGAGTTAGTGGCTTCAAAGATATCATACAGTCTGATTTTATTTGAGTTTAGTTTATGAAGGAGAGGAAGACAGTGGTGGAAAAATACAAAAAGATATGTTGAGACCAACTTGTAAAGAGCTTTGAATTTCATGAAGCCCTACTTTTCCGGCAATAAATGTTTCATCAAAACAAACAAAAAGACCAAATTGTTATTTTGGACAAATCTCTGTGGCAAAAAGAGTTTGCTGCTTGTCACCTTTTACTTCTCCAGGTTCACAAACCATTCCGTAATCCTACTCTCTATTTTTCAGGACTATGACCTGCATAGATTGCATCAAGGTGCTTCCTTGACCTCTAGCTTCCAGTAAGGCTCCATCAATGGGAGGCACCAGTAAGAGACCTGAGGGGTAGAAGAGGGGAGACTGGGCTATTCTTTGTCTTCCAGCTCTCTCCCTAGTGGGTCACCATTGGTGAATTGCATCCTTGTATCAAAGGTCACACAGCTCCCACTGTGTGGCTTTCTTTAGGTTCGGGTGATCGGTTCTTCCTTTTCCTTCTCTCCCGTATATTTATTTATTCTCTATTTACGTTAGCATGGACTCAAGCATTTTAGTTTTTTTCTATGGTTTATAATCTGCTACTATCACATATTTTCTAGTAAATTGTCAGTCTTGACTATAGAGGGCACTTCAAGTTGGCTCTAATGTCCTCTTGACATGTCCCTTCATTCCTTGACCAATTCTTTCATTTGAGGTTCAACACAATACTCTACGCTCCTCTCATACTTTTACTGCCCCAGCACTAGAATCAGTCATTTCTTCCTAGAGCTCTGGTTCCTCTTCGTGGCTTAAGGTATGTTCATTTCGGTTGTGATGCTGCTTCTGGGACCTCTCAGCAAACAGACCAAGGGAAGGTCTACCAGTTTATCTTGGTAGCTGCATATCTCATCTAACACTGAAGGATTCCTTCTAATATTCTCCTTTCCATATGTTCAATTCCCTTCCTGAAGCATCAGACACCTCGTTGTCATTATTCTTAGAATATATTTATTTGTTTGTCCAATCTCAGAATATATGCAAATTAGTTTCAGAACTGCTAACTCCTATTACTGAGAAAAGGAAACTCCCTCAGGTTTAGGAAATGATAGTAGGTCTTTGCTGTCACTAGCCCTGGGATATCACACCATTTTTTACTGGTTGTCCCTAAAACTCTGTGACACCTTTGCTAACCGTCTTTTTATTAGATACTCTTCAAGTATCCAGTTTGACTTTGCCATCTGCATTCTACTGGGACAATAACAGATAGAATGTGCTAGAGAGTGGTTGCTTACAAAGGGGATTAGAATATGTAGCAAGAATCAATCTTCTCTGGCTTTTGTCTGTCTGCAAGTAATGAGCACTTTGTGTCAGCACCAATGGATTGATCCAGTCCTTAAATTAATCAGTAACCCAACTAGAGTGAGCCAGGCAAGAAGAACCTTATATTACGAAGATGTATGTTGACAGAGATCTAAGGAAAGGCGTCCACCATTCATACTTTCCAATAAAATAAATACATAACTTGTTAGACCAGCTGATAATTCCCACTATGATTAATAACATTCTGTTATTGTTCCTTCTCCATCTGTATCCGATCTGGGAACTACCTGAAAATTCCTCCAATAGCTACTTCTCCATTGGCAAGACACAAGAAGGAACAGAGAACATTTCTTCAAAAAGCCATGTCATGATGTGGCATAAAGAAATTTGGGGCTGGAAAACCTAAAATTTCTCTAGTAACAACTTGAATGTGTCTTAATTGTCTTGAATGTTTACAGACATTTCTGGACAGAAGAGAATCAGAGCTCAGATCCTAAGACTGAGAAAAAATAGCTAGTTGATTAATCAAAGTTTTTATTAACTATGTGATAGGATTTTTCATATATTACATTTTGCATTATGTAAAAATCATACCATAATCATGGTACTGGGAAGCATGGAATTCCTGGACACTACAGCTAAGAATTTCAAAAAGTACAAACATTCTTAAGGGAAATGTGGCTATTTATACTACATTTGTGTAAATTGCTTATACTATTTAGTTCAGAAACAGATTCTTCTCGTTAATTCTAAAGAAATGATAAGAAATGACCAAAGGGATTTGTGTTAAATCATTTTTATTACAACATTACTTTTAATAATTAAATCTTGAAAACTTGTGAAAATCTTGATTACTATCAACGTGGATAGATTTACTAAATCTACTTCGGTGAAGATTTTATAGTGATACTTGGTTTCAATAAATAATGACAAACAGTTGCAACATATTAAAGGAAAAGGGTAGGACATGAAATGGTAACTTCCAACTATTAATTCAGATTAAGAATATTAAGAATTATAGACACAATTCATTAGAGTTTGAAAAGTATTGTTATAAATATAAATGAAAACAAATTGGTCAGTTTGGGAAGACATTTGTGAACCAAATTATAATTCTGAAAAAACAAGTAATTGATGGGAAAAAATAAAAATTGTCTACTTTTTTATATTAAAAAATATACCAGTGGATAACCAAGTAGAAGTTTAGGGGAAGTTTTTATTCATACAAGCATTCCAAGTAATACAGGAAGAAAAATAATAGAACTGGATTATTGCTATTTTTGTCACAATTCATGGATGTAAGCATTATTTCTCAGTGGCTGGTAACATCACAAAAATAGACATAACTAGATGTTGTCTATGCTTTGATGGAGGAGTATAGTACTATCTATGAATATGAAATATTTTTCCTTCTCGAAACATCAAAATTGAGTCAGGGCAAACCTCTAGACCTGTTAGCTTAGAGGAAGCACAGATGAAGAGGAACATATCCAAAAACACCTTCATGATACAATCACTTGACAATCGCTACAATAAAATTTTTTTAAAAAGTTGCAAGAGAATGAAAAGTTTGGAGAGGAGCACCTGTAGATTCAAAGAGATATGAGAACTCTATTAACCAATTGAGTAATGCTATTTTTGTTATTTAGATTCTTATTCAAATTACTACAGAAATTAGGACATGAGTCAATAGGACAAGTTAACTGGATATTTGATGAAATAAAGGGATTATTTTAATTTTAGTTGAGTAGTGGTCTGGAGAATATGTTAAAATAGTTCTTATCTTTTACTAAGATAAAAACAAAATGTCATGATATCTGGAATTTGTTTCAAAATCATTTCATAGAAAAATAAATAGAGGTATAAAAGAAACAAAACTGGCCAGGACTTAATTATTATAAAACTAGGTGATGGGTGCATGGATGTTTATTATACCGGAAGATCTAATTTTGCATGTAATTGAAATTTTCTTTAAGATATAAAAATAAGTAAAGAAATGCACAATGCAAATGTAGTGTGGCGTACTAATTCAGTAGAGGTAGTAAAAGAAGGAAAAATGCCTTATGATTTTCTGAAAATGAACAAAAATTTTTTTGTTACCTGCATGTTTAAAAAATTGTCTTCCCTTTTTGCCTGTCTCTGGACTTTCCAGCAGCTAAAATTGCAGTTGCATTTGCTTTCTTGCCATTCCTCTCTCAGAAGTCAAGGCAAACCAAGAAACTCAGAAAAATTAGCACCGTGTTTGTCATGATCAATTTCAATATCAAGAAGTCTGCTACCTTGTACCAGATTTTCTAACTGGGTAGTGTTGATATACAGAGAGGCCATCAATGTTATGATATTAGAATTTTAACCAACATATTGAACTTTCATACAGTTTTTCTTTTCTAAGAAGTTTTCAACTGATTCTCTTGAATTTCTAAGATACATATCAGTAGCATTTGTGGTAATGAACATTTTCCCCTTTTCAATATTTATATTTTTCATTTTTTACATTTATCTGCTTGAAATGGTGATCAATGTGAAATATTAGTGAAGACAATAGTCATTCTTGTTTGTTCTTCTGAACTTGTTTTTAGAATGAGAGCCTACATAATTTATTATTTTAAAAAGTAGTTAATAGTATAAACATAATACTTAATATATTAATTTTCATAATCACTTTAGGACATATACTTAAAAGAATGATAACTTTCATGAAATTATTTTTTCTGAAAAATATTATAAATTGCCTCAAGCATACTATAAAATATATGTACACCATAAAAATCCTTATCAGTAGCAAAATAAAAACAAAGACCCAAGTAACAACCAACCAATTAAGAAATAGAATATATTCTTTAAAACCCACTCAAATGTCTTTTCATTACCTATATGGTGCATTTTCTGTTTTGCGTTGTTTTCTGATTATAGATTTTTTTATGCTCATTAAAAGTAATTTTTAGGGACGCCTGGGTGGCTTGGTTAAGCGTCTGACTCTTGATTTCAGCTCAGGTTATGGTATCACACTTTGTGAGTTTGAGCCCCGTGTCAGGCCCTTTGCTGACAACGTGGAACCTGCTTGGGATTCTGTCTCTCTCTCTGCCCCTTCCCTGCCTCTCAAAATAAGTAAACTTTAAAAAAAAATTTTTAAATACTTTAAAGTGTAAAGAATATAATGAACAACGTGTAATTTACCATCTAGCAATCAGTACCCTTAACTTTAGTGTGCTTCCAATGTTTAACATATGTGCATATGTTTATGTGTTTACAAGATATAATCATACTATTTTAACTTGGAATTTTAAAAGTTTATGATTGTTTTGCTATTATAAGTATCATTTTTAAATGTTGAATCTGTGAGTATCTCTGATTATTTCCTTATGAAAGTTTGTGATGGTGAAAATAGTGCATTGATGGGTACAAACTTCTTACATATAACAACAATATATTTTGCCATTCATTGTATGCTAATTTCTTACATACAATAGCACTCATGCACTTTTTAAGTGTTTATAAGTCATGTAGTCATGTAGTTAACGATTTTTAAAATAATCATTTGACACATTCATATGAATTCCTTGGGGCTTTAGACAAATTATTCTATTTTTCTTCCTTTTCTTTTGAGTTTATTGTCATCTGTGTTTTTATTCAACATTTTTAATTCTCAGTTAATAAGTGTTATCATTTTCTTCTTAAAGATCAGGCAGTGCAAACCAAACTGCAAAATCGAACTCTGCATGTGTAATGGTGCATTCTTGATGCTCTGTTGGTGGTGATGCTGGGTTTTTTAGGTCAGACTTTACAAAGTCAAGTGAAATTTTACAGGAGAAATCAAGCCAGGTGCACTGTACTTCCACAGTATTTGTACCAAACATCATACTTGTCTATGTTACAATTCCATCCCACCACTATTTTCTTAAGTCTGACATGTTGAGAATCACAGAACAAAGTTAGAATGACATATTTATTAAATGTCTGGCTGCTCTAGCTAATGGGGCTTAGAGTCTCCTGCTTTTCTGGTTTCAGCTGCCAGTTCCCAAGTGAGTGATACTGCTGATAAAGTGTGGCTTTGACAGGGAAGAAGGTAAGGGGGCAATATGATTTGGGGAAATATAGAGGTTTAATGCAGAGACTTTTCAGAACTGAAAAAGAAATGCCTTCAGGGCCTCTCTTAAGCCCCACTTAAGTTGATTCCAGGATATCATCACCACTTTCCTCATCAATATGACCATAAGAGGTCAAGAAAAACCAGCCCAAACAGCAACGCAGAACAAACTTTCAAAGAGTTGGAAAATAATCTTTAGCTCTCAGTTTGGGTAGGGGTATGGGTAAATTTATTGAGAGGTTCTTTTGACCTCAAATTTTAATTATTGTACTATTTTTTTTTCTTGCCTGCCTTCTAGGCACTCTTTGGTTAAGAAATGCAGAGTACATTGAATCCTTGACAGGGGAAAAGAGGTTTAGGAAAACTTAATTTAACCTTCTTAGCCCAGGCCATATCTGGAGATTCTCTATGCACAGATCTTACTTCCATATCAACATGTGCTTGGCCCATTAGACCTCAGCAAGATACACCAACCTGGGTCAGTCAGTCTTCACATACACCTGAACTCAAATCTCCAGTGTTTGGTTGAGTTTTGGTTCAATTTTCTGTGCCTTTTCCATGACTGCATTGCATAAGCTTTATTCCTTTTCTGTTGTCTCTGGTTTCCCCCACAAAATCAACTCTAAATTCACCTTTTAAATAATTATTCTCAACAGTTGTTTGGTTTAGCTTAACATGAACGTTAATGTTTCTATGCTTAAGTAATTAACAAGAAGAATTTCGAGCACAGCTCTTTGTGGCTCCCGTGTTGCCCTGGCAGTTATTTTCTCCCTTGGTGCACATGCAGCCACACACCCTGTTTGGTCTGTGCAGGAGAATGTATACCACCCCAAAATTTGTGGAGCTCAGACACCTCATGGGCAAGGACCCCAAGGCTTCTCTTTTTGGTCAAGGTTAGCCTGCCATTTTTCCTCAACACTTTTGTCTCTTCCCACCTCCCCACCATACATAATTTCATGTAAGAATTCAGATTTAGTAAAACAAAAGGCAGGAATGGGTTTTGCTTTCAATCACTTTGTTTTGTATTGCATTACAAGCCTTCTGTGAGTATATCTTGGAAATGGACATAAAAGGGAAAATGCGAAGAACCCTAAGAAGTGCTTGTAAAAATGAGTAATCAAACCTCTTCCCTTTCTTGGCACATGATTTAATTCCATTTGTGTGTACCTTTACCTCAGTCATTTGGTTAATTTTACATAAGGATTTTGAAAAGGCCTCCACAACAGGACTCAGAAATCACTAGGGCTTCTCTTGATGACTTGACTTCAAGAACAATATACTCAACATATGCAGAATATCTTTTATTTTTAAAGATATGTTAGTGACACACTGGGATTTTTATATTCAACATACAGCAGTTGGACAGAAGTCGAATTGGACATGGCTGCACATATCTGAGTGTGTTTTGTAAAACCTCTTCCCTAGGAACTCTCAACTGAGCTGCTGACATTTTAGCAACCTTTTTAAGCAATTTTAAGCTTAAAAAATTTTAAGCAAAGAGTTGCAATTTTAAAAGTATTTAAGTCCTGGGACGCCTGGGTGGCTCAGTCGGTTGAGCGACTGACTTCGGCTCAGGTCTTACTCTCACGGTTTGTGATTTTGAGCCCCACGTAGGGCTCTGTGCTGACAGCTCAGAGCCTGAAACCTGCTTCTGATTCTGTGTCTCCCTCTCTTTCTGCCCCTCCCCCACTCATGCTCTGTCTCTCTCTGTCTCAGAAATAAATAAACATTAAAAAAAATTAAAAGTATTTAAGTCCTAGGGGCCCCTGGATGGCTCAGCCCGTTGAGCAGTTGAGCTTCCAACTCTTGATTTTGGATCAGGTCACAATCTCACAGTTCGTGTGTTAGAGCCCCACATCAGGCTCTGCGCTGACAGCATGGAGCCTGCTTGGGATTCTTTCTCTCCCTCTCTCTCTCTCTGCTCTGCCCCTGCTTGCTCTCTGTCTCAAGTAAATAAACTTTAAAAAAAATATTTAAATCCTAAATCTAATACTCTTTGCAAAATTCTATTTTTTCATTGATTTACCTAATAAATATCCACAATACAGTACAAAGGACTGTAGTAGTAAGTGCAAAGTACAAAGGCAAGTACAAAGCGGTAAGTAAAACAGCAGAGCCTGAGTTTTCTAGTCTTTCTGGAGGATCATTTTGGTTTCTTTTGGAGAACGAAAGAATGTAGTTATATTTGGAGCCAGTGAGATGTAATGGAAGGTACCAGAAGACCTAGGTTCATGTGATCAACTATAGTTTATATACTTTATTGGATATTAATTACATGTAGGCATTATTTAAAATATGAAATTTCTGTATAAATACAAATTACTTATTCCTAAATCCTAAGGTATTTGGAAACCAGTTCCAGTCTCCATATAATCCAGTGTCCACTCTTACTCCTAATACTATGTGAATTTCAGTTTTTAATCTGTATCTACCTATAGTTTAGCTCTGATCAAGTATATAAAATAAGTATGCATTATCTACATTTTTTAAACGAACAAGGTTTAAAACTTGAACAACCACACATAACCAATGCTATGGATGTTACCTTAAAATAATGTATAGAGTTCCCTCCAAAAGGAGCGTGGACTACATGGAATATTGTTCCCCCTCCCTGATCTCCACTAGACAAGTAGTAAGGTAATAGCAACAAACTTTTCGTTGATGGTTTATTATAGGCTGAGTGCTTAGAAACTGCTTTCTTGCATTATCTTGTTTTTTTTAAAGCCTGCATATGACACAAGTATCAAAATGTTTTTGTCTGAAATAGTGCTATTGGGGAATATGTTGGGATAGACCCAGGGCTCATGCATTTTCCCGTCTGTGCAAAACAACAGAGATTGGGGGAAGTGGTAGAAAACATCCTGAACAAATAATGTTAGTAAACAATGCCAAATTTAGAAGGGTATGATGGAAAGGCAAGCATGCCTGGAATATAGCAGAGACGGAAGACTTTGCATTGAACAGCTTAATTTCTCTATATACTGATAAAAATGCATAATAACAAGAAAAATTGCTTCTAGAACTCTATGTATTAATTCATCAATTTAGCAGATACTTATTAAGGCTTCCGCACCTTACATCTGCTTTAGGTTCTCTTGTGTATCTTTTGGATACAGAATTGAATGAAGAAAAAATATTACTTATACGGAAGACATTTTAATACAAGATTGGAATTAAATGATAATATTAGAACACTATGTAAATTTCAAATATATAATATGAGGACATTTTCTCAGGAAAAAAATAGAACACTTGGCAGGGTAACAGCCATGAAAAAAATTCTCTTTAATAAACACGGTGTACTTAATTTCCCATGATTTAACAGAGCTGTGTCATCAGTGTCCCTGGTGGCACAATATTCTATAATTTCTGAATATTTTTGTGACTTACTGTGATAAAGCTAAAATAAAAATATGTGCCGCTTCAAGCACATGTTAACTGATTTTTAAAAATTACTCCTGGTTCCTCCCATTGTTCTAAAATAGGACTTACATATTACATAAAACTTTAAAAGCTGATACATCCAGGTTGAACAAAGAATCATCGCCAAGAAAAAAGGAAACCTTTTTTATTTTCACAGAAAACAAATGTTAAGATTCTATACAGATGTATCCTTTACATTGGATATTGTATTAGAGCCCTCCTTGCAGGAAATGAAATAGTTTTAGCACTATTAGCATTAGCCTTCCTAGATTGGTATCTTAAAGTTTTAAAATGCATAGCCTGAGGGACGCCTGTGTGGCTCAATCCGTTAAGCATCCAACTTCTCACAGTCTGTGAGTTCCATCCCCATGTTGGGTTCTGTGCTGACAGCTCAGAGCCTGGATCCTCTTTCAGATTCTGTGTCTCCCTCTCTCTGCCCCTCCTCCACTCACTCACTCTGTCTCTGTCTCTGTATCTCTCTGTCTCTTTCTCTCTCTCTCAAAAATGAGTGAACATTAAAAAAAAATTTTAATGCATAACCCGAAAATGAGGTCTATTTTGCATTATAAGAACACATCAAGATCTATGTAAAAAGAGTGTCCATTTGGTGTATTTTTTGAGAAAGCACTTTTCATATTAACAAATAGCATGTGTATGAATTTTAGATTTTATAGGAGGAAATGGATAATGAACTTAGTTTGTAGTACTGATCAATAAAACTTTAACATTTTAATTCCAGTATAGTTAACATAAAGTGTTATATTAGTTTCCTATGTGCAATGTAGTGATTCAGCAATTCTCTACATTACTCAGTGCTCATCATGGTAAGTGTACTCTTTAATCCCCATCACCTGTTTCACCCAACATAGAAATTTAATAATTTTAAATAACATTATTCTTTAAAAACATAATTTAGCAATCTGAGAGGACATTTTAATAATATTAAAATCACCCAGAAATTAATATGTAAATTTTAAACCACAATGAATTACAGATAATAATCACATATCCACAGCAAAAATTGACAAATGTAGAATATTGCAGATGGGTGCACCTGAGTGACTCAGTTGGTTGAGTGTCTGACTCTTGATTTCTGCTCGAGTGATGGTCTCGTGATTTGTGAGATTGAGCCCCGTGTCAGGCTCTGCATAGGTAGCAGAAAGCCTGCTTAGGATTCTCTCTTTCCCTCTCTTTGCCCCTCACCCACTCATGTGCACACATGTTCTCTCTGTCTCTCTCTCTCTAAATAAACATTTTTTAAAGGTTTTTTTTTTTTTTTTTTACTTTAAGAGAGAGCACAAGCAGGGGAGGGGAAGAGAGAGAGGGAGACACAGAATCTGAAGAAGGCTCCAGGCTCCATGCTGTCAACACAGAGCCTGACGCGGGCCTTGAACTTGCAAACTGTGAGATCTTGACCTGAACCGAAAGTTACATGCTTAACCGACTAAGCCACCCAGGTGCCCCTCAGAATAAACAAACATTTAAAAAAATAAAATATTGCTGATAAATGTAAATCCTCTTTGTTATTCTCTTTAGTCCCCCCTTCCTTTTCTTCCTCAAAATAAAATTATTGTCTACTTGTTTTGCATAATTTCGGTCCATGTTTTAAAGCCATTACTGTACACTTTTTATCCACAAAAACTTGTCTGTATGTTTTAATTCATGTAATTTTTATAACTTCCCTTTTTCATTTAATCGTATGTTTTTGAGATAAATTCAAGTTAATGCAACACTTGTATTTCAATTACAGTAAAACCTTGGTTTGCGAGCATAATTCGTTCCAGAAACATGCCTGTAATCCAAAGCTCTTGTATATCCAAGCGAATCTCCCCATAAGAAACAGTGGAAACCCAGATAATTCATTCCACAACCCAGAAATATTCATGTAAAAATGATTACAATACTGAAATACTGCAATATAATACAAAAGAATAAAATACAAAATATAAAGAAAAACAAATTAACCTGTACTTACCTTTGAAAACCTTCATGGCTCCCTCACTTGTGAGGCAGACAAGAGAGAAGAGGGTTATTGTGTAGGATGACGCTCACTATCCCTCATGGAATCATTGCCATCTATTGGCTCAATGGAATCTTTTTCTTTTCATGCACCTTTAACAAGGAACCTATCCAATGATGCTTGCTTTTGCCTCCTTTTGAGGATTTTGCAGAAATGTGACATTGCATTGTCCTTAAACAGATTCATCTCTCACACTGCTATATCCTTATTCAGGTGGTGCTTTTCTACAAAATTTTGCACTGTTTCCCACATTTTACACATCTCCCTATTCTCATTTGAACTGAGGGATTCCTCTGCCTTTTTCTCCTCCTCTGCAGATGAGATGCAGACATAGACTTCCTATAAAATCTTGCAGTTTTGGCCACTTGCATACCTTGTTCATACTTCCTAATGACTTCCTTCTTAACTTCCACCACAATAATTTCCTTTTTCTTACTGCCTTTCTTTTCAACCTTTTTCTGCATGGGGCCATTGTATGAGCTCACACTGATATTGACTACAGTACCATATTGAACTCTTGTCATATATTCTTTTTAATATAACTGGCAATAAGGCAGCAGAGGAAAGGGTCTATATCTGCAGGCAGCATGACCTGGAATGAAGCAAAGCCTTCCTAAGCTTACTCTTGTATGGCAAAGCAAAGGACTGTCCACAGGTGCTTTGAGGTGCCAAAAAATACACTAGTGCGGTGTGGACACCTTCCAGAGTTCTGAAAAATCACTGGTTTCTGCCAAACACTGCAACCTGAGCATCCTAGCATGGGAGATGATCACCCACAATCCCTCAGAGAGAGAGAGAGAAAGGGAGAGAGAGGGAGGGAGGGGAGCCATTGGCTCAGTTGTGATCATGTGACTTTCAGCATCATGTACTACTTGCATTGCAACACGTTGCTCATTTATCAAGTTAAAATGTATTAGAAATGTTTGCTTGTGATGCAGAACAATTGCATAACAAGTTACAATCAAGGCTTTAGTGTATTTAAATTGTTAGGTTTATTCACTTTATGAATATAGCACATTTATCTGTTCCTGCATTGATGTTCCTTTTGCCAGTTAGGTTTGCAATGTGTTTTGCAAGAAATATTTCATCAGGTTGAGGAATTACTCTTCTATTCCTATTTTTCTGAGAGTAGTTTGCAATCATAAGCGTCCCTTAAATTTATCTATACACACATACACACACACACATATATATGTACACACACACATCCAGTTTTGGGCTTTTTTTTTTTTCAACGTTTATTTATTTTTGGGACAGAGAGAGACAGAGCATGAATGGGGGAGGGGCAGAGAGAGAGGGAGACACAGAATCGGAAGCAGGCTCCAGGCTCTGAGCCATCAGCCCAGAGCCCGACGCGGGGCTCGAACTCACGGACCGCAAGATCGTGACCTGGCTGAAGTCAGACACTTAACCGACTGCGCCACCCAGGCACCCCCAGTTTTGGGCTTTTTAAATTATGTTACTTTATTATTGTAATAAAGAAAACCAGAAGTTAGCTCAAATACAAGCACCATTAATGGTCATTTTCAGTCTCATATACCAAAAATTATTAATAAGTACTATCTTTATGTAACACATTTCCCAAAATATATCTTAATTAAAAATAAATAGCATTTTGAGATATAATTTACATACCATAAAGTTCATTCATTTAAAGTGATTTTAAATGCTTTTTAATGTATTTACAGAGTAGTGTATAACCATCCCTATAGTAATTTTAGATCATTTTTATCACTCCCCAAGTCATTTTGTATCCAATAACAAACATTTTAATTTGTTTAAATTAAACAAGTTCTTCCTCTTCCACCCACACAATTCCCACCCAGCCCTCAGCAACCACTAATATACTTTGTTTCTATAAATCTGTCCATTCTGGACATTTCACATAAACAGTATCATATAACATGTAATTGTGATTGTCTTTTTTGCCTATCACATTTTATGTTTTTGAGATTCATTCCTGTTGGGGCATGTCTCGGTACTTCATTATCTGCCCATTATTATGACATGCCACATGTTGTGCATTTATTCATCCATTCATGAACATTTGGGTTGTTTCTCCCTTTTTTCTGTTGTCATTAAGGTTGCTGTGAACATTTGTGTATAGGTTTTTGCATGGACATATATCTTCAATGCTTTTGAGTAGGGAGTTAGTGGAATTGGAGGGTCATATGGTAACTCTATGTTTAACATTTTGAGGAATGGTCAAACTGTTTTCCAAAAGGCTGTACCAGTTTACATTCCTACCAACAATGTATGAGTGTTCCAGTTTCTCCCCATCCTTATCAAAACTTATTGTTGTCTGTCTTTTTTTATTAGGAGCCATCTTCGTATTTGTGCAGGAGTATCTCATTTTGTTTTCTCTAATGACTGATGGTATTGAGTATCTTCATGTGCTCATTTGTCATTTTAAAATCTTCTTTGCAGAAATGTCTATTCAGATCCTTTGACGATTTTTAATTGAATGATTTTTATTATTGATTTTTAAAAACTAAATATATCCTAGATGTAATTATTTTATTAGGTATATGATTTCAAATAATTTTCCCATTCTGTGGGTTGTCTTTTCACTTTCTTGATGGTATTCTTTAAAGCACAAACATTTTCGGGACCTGAGTGGGCTCAGTCTGTTAAGTGTCTGACTTTTGATTTGGGCTCAGGTCATGATCTCACAGTGCCTGGGATTGAGCCTCATGTTGGGCTCTGTGCCAACAGCATGGAGCCTGTTTGGGATTCTCTTTCTCTCCCTATGCCCTTCTCCTCCTCTTGTGCGTGTGCATGCACTCTCTCTCTCTCTCTCTCAAAATAAACATTTAAAGGGGCGCCTGGGTGGCGCAGTCGGTTAGGCGTCCGACTTCAGCCAGGTCACGATCTCGCGGTCCGGGAGTTCGAGCCCCGCGTCAGGCTCTGGGCTGATGGCTCAGAGCCTGGAGCCTGTTTCCGATTCTGTGTCTCCCTCTCTCTCTGCCCCTCCCCCGTTCATGCTCTGTCTCTCTCTGTCCCCAAAATAAATAAACGTTGAAAAAAAAAATTAAAAAAAAATAAACATTTAAAAACATAAAGCACATTTTTAAATTTTAATTAAGTCCAACTTAACAATCTTAGAACTTTTGCTATTGGTGTTATAATGAAGATATCCTTATCTAATGAATAAAATCATGATTTACTCCTTTGTATTCTTCTAAAAGTTTTATAGCTTTACTATTACATTTAAGTTTATGATACAGTTTGAGTTAATTTTTGTGTGTAGCATGAGACAAGGGATAAAACTGATTCTTTTTATGTGAACATGAATTTGTCCCATAAAATTGTTTTTTTCTTGTATCTTAACATCCTATTCTCTTTCTGTGGTTATCATAATTTATTTTCTTAAATTTTAGTAAGGTGAATTACATCAATTTTTCTGGTATTGTACCATCCTTATAATTCTGTTATGAATTTAACTTGGTCATAATACTTTATTTTAAATACACTACTGAATCTCATTTGTTAATATTTTATTTAGATTTGTTTCAACTTTGTTAATAAGTAAAATTATTCTGTTATAATGAAAATATCCATTTCTATTATAGTCCTTAGCCTCTTCTGACATCAAATATACCAGTTTATGAAATGAGATGGACAGTTTCCTTTTTCTACTCTTAGATCATTTTTACTTATGAAGATTCAATAAAATGTTATTTGAACATAATGACATTCCTCTATGTCTATGTGTGTGTCTGCCCACCTGCACATTGAGTTATAGGAGAATGAGAAAGGATTTTTGAAAATAAAATAACTATTAAAATAATTTTCACATTTTTTATTAATTCAGTTTTTGCTCTTTATGTTTTAATAAAACCTGTTCTATTCGATCTATTTTTAAACTTATTAAGCTACTTTTATATTTCAGAATCTATGCAGTGGTCAGTCTACACAGTTTTGGATTCAATTTTCATTCACAATATTTTCTTTATATCAATTCTGTTTCTTTAGACTTGCTCGGTGTTTGTAATTTTCAGTCTTTTTCACAAACCATATTTTCTCCTTGTGTTCACTCCCATTTTTTATTTTTATGATTTTATTTGATTCCTACAATTTTTGTCTATTTTGTATTATAAGTCCTCCTCTTTTCTTTATTATTTTCTTTCTACTTTTTGAATTGGAGATAAGGTGGGTGATGAATGTACCTCTTTTTCAGTCTTCTTTAACTGATTGTTTTAAATGCTGTACTGTTTCCTTTTTTCTTATTATTACTGAATTTAATGGTGAAATTTCTGTGTTGCTTTAGCAGCAAGTTGCAAGTTTTAGCACATGTTACTTTTGTGACTGTTTAAAAAGGAGTATTTTATAGATTCTATTACACTTCTTAAACCATGGAATCACTAAGGTTTCCTTTTTTTAGTCCCTTTCTATATAGGGATTAGCTTATCATTTAATTGAAGATTTCTAACTTATTTCATTATGATAAAAAATAATGTAGTCAGGGGGCACCTGGGCGGCTCAGTAGGTTAAACATCCATCTCTTGGTTTTGGCTCAGATCATGATCCCACAGTTTGTGAGTTTGAGCCCTACATCAGGCTCTGAGCTGGCAGTGTGGAGCCTGCTTGAGTTTCTATCTCTCTCCCTCTCTTCCTCTCTCCTTGCCCTTCCCTGACTTGTGCTGTCTCTCTCTCTCTCTCAAAATAAATTAATAAAATTTAAACAAAAATTTTTTAAATGTAGTCAGTATAGTGTTGATTCTTTGAAATTGGTTGAGACTTTATTGGTAACCTGATAAGTCAACATTTTTTAATGTTACATTTGTCTTTGAAAAATGTGTTTATTCTTTAACATTTTTTATTATCTAAATTTATTTAATTTTCCTTTGCAAATCAATCCCCATAGTTTCTGTAGTTTCAAATTTTATAAGTCTGTGAACCAGTGTGATTTCAGCTTTTAAATTTTGTTCTAATTCTGAGATTCCTCTTCATTTATAACACTGGGCACATCCAACTTTTAATTCTTGATGCTACTTTCTACACCAAAATACCTTATTCTAATTATGCAGAAGTATTATGTTTGGAGACAGAAGGATGAAAAACCAGCTCATTTTTTTTTTTCAAATTTACCAGGAGTCCATGAGAGTAAATCTTAAAGTTTTCAAAATAAGGCCATTTTTAAAAAATGACCCAGTCCGAATAATTAATTCAGACAAAAGTTGCCTTTAACTTTGATGAACAAAGATTCTAATACTTTTATGGATATTATAGATACACAAAAAGGAATACTTATCAATTTTAAGGAAATAGCATACCGCTTTAAATAATACAAAACACAAAATAGGCATGAATAAAACATTTCTCATTATTTTATAGATCAAGTTTCTGTATGACAGTGAGCCAAAGATTTTTTTAAAACACCATAACCAAGTAGTGTTTATCCAATAAATAAGAGATTTGCAGATGGTTTAACTTGGAAATCTGGTAACACCTAATGATATTTTAATATATCTAGAAGAAAACAAATATATGGTTTTGCAGTGAAAACACCAAAGTAAAGATAAAGATATTTTACCCAAAGTAAAATATATATTTCTGCAAATACTACTAAGATTAGAATGACACTCCTTTTAGACAATAAATGTCACTCTGAAACCATAATAATAATAAAGATAAAAATTATATCATCACTTTAATGCTGGAAACATCTCCATTAAATCAGGTCCATAACATGTCTTACATAAACCACTCTTTAAGAGATTTCTGGAAATTGTAATCAATCCACTTTACAAAGTAGTAGGAGATGAAAGTATATAATTGGAAAAGACTAGGAAATTCATCATTATTTACAGATTATATGGCTCTGCCATGGAAACCTAAGAGCATAAAATGAAAAAAAATATTATTTTATTATTATTATTTGATTCCTATTATTGTTTAAGTATGCTCCACACCCAGCATAGAGCCCAACACAGAGCTTGAACTCACAACCCTGAGATCAAGACCTGAGCTGAGATCAAGAGTTGGATGCTTACCTGATTGAGCCACGCAGGTGTCCTAAAATGACAAAAATTATTAACCACAATAAGAAATTTCAGTAAGATGTCAGCTTATAAGTGAAGAACACAAAACCACTTTCTGTGTGTACCAGTAATAAGTGATTAAAAAAATGAAAAGAAAAGACAATCATAATGACTATATGAAGAAAGCAAACAAATTGCTAACTCATGTAAAGAAAAGATGTAGACTTAGAAAACATAATGTAAGATATAAATTCTCATCAAACTTATCTATGAAAACTATATCAGGATTCTTTTTTCTTTTTTAGGAACCAACAGTTGTAAAGTTCATTTTTAAAAATAAATGCTGTAGAATAATCATATATCAAATTAATAATATAATAATGAAGTGTGAGCTGTTCTCACAGATTTTAAACCCCATCGGGATTTTCTGGTCTTGTATACTTTTCAGCACATTGATTCCCCCCACATACTGTTACCCTTAAACTGCATTTCAAGGGCCAAATTCACACTCCTGTAACAGTGGTCTAACTAAAGCCATGGTCCGCTATGCAGAGGTATCTATTAAACAAACTCTACCAGTATCAACCTCTTGGACAGTAGTGTTTGTGCAGTTATTAGGATAATTTATTTGGTTTCTTGCATTATTTAAAAAACTTACGTGAAGTGCAAAAAGTTCTGTCTCAAAACCTTAAATCACTGGATGTAGAGAAAATAAATATTCTTTGACCTCGTGAAACCTGGACATCTCATACTCCTGGTAGTTAGCTCGATGTACCATTTTTTTCATAAAGATCCAAATTCAAGAACAAATTGCTGGAAGGGGTCTTTGCGTATCCTGAGCTCTGGAAGTTAGGGTAAAGCTGGGTTTCATAGCTCTCTCACTTCTGGTGCCTTTTCACTTGCTTATCTTCTACAATACAAGATAAGCTCATTGAGAATAGTCACCTTTTTTAATCTACATCTTTCTTTAAGATGCTCGTAGATCAGGGTGCCTGGGTGGCTCACTCGGTTGAGTGTCAGACTCTTGATTTCAGTTCAGGTCATGATTTTCTGGTTTGTGAGACAGGAGCCCTGTGTTGGGCTCCATACTGACAGCACACAGGACCTGCTTGGGATTCTCTCTCTCCCTGTCTCTCTGCCCCTCCCCTGCTTGCATGCTCTCTAAATAAATACATACATACGTAAGATGGCTCCTATATCAATGCCAGACACACAGAATGTGCTTACTGAATACATGCAGGGATATGGGAAAAGGAGCACACATTTCTCATATATCTCACATGGTACCACAGCATGCCCAGATCTGGTAATGATGTGAAAATGGAGGTGGAAGGGAGAGGCAAATGAGTAGGTGAGAAGAAGGGGCATTGAAGTCCTTCTCTGTGAAAGGGGACATATCAGCTCTCTCAGTCTTGTCTCCCTTTTCCTAGATCAAGGACAGGAAAGCAGCACCCACAGGAAAACCTGGAAGTTGGTCAAGAGGCTGCTTACTAACATAGAGTGTCACAGCTTCAAGGCAATCATCAAAAGAAATTCTGGAGCATTCATAACAAATCACAACATCCAGTATCTCTTCCTGCTAGCACTGGTGGTGGCCACAGGAAGGCATTGGGGGGGATTCCCTGCCCATGGAGCATGGCTCAGTGCCCTGTAGCCTGTAGTCTTGTGATTCCTGCTGACAGAGGTTATGTCTGTGTGTATTTGTGACTTCACCTGAGAGTTCTGCTGTGATTGGGAAGGGCTGGAAACAGAAAGCCAGCACTTTATCTGGCCGAAGGGGCAAGGTTTAGAAAGTTTCTGATTTTTCTGCTTTTATAAAATATTGTTCCTCCCAACTTCTCTAGCCTAGGAAAGCACCTGTTATGCTTCCCTAGAGCTGGCCTTTTTTTTTCTGCTTTACAAATGGAAATACAGTTCCCTTTAGGCTTCAGAGTCTACATTTGTAGGGAAATTTCCAGCTTGTTTTCCTCTTCTCAGTTTCCATTTCAAAATGTCTCAGCAAGTTTTTCTCCAAGCAAGCTGTGTGTAAATGAATGTGTGGGAACATTCACTACACATTAGAGCTCAGAGTACACATCTGAGAAGAATGCAGAGGAAATCCTCTAGGGTGAAGGCAAGAGCAGGCTGAGACAGGTTCTAAAGATTAAGACCTGCAAACATGTCATTATCACACTCTGGGCTGGCCCTGCTGAGCTCCACTCAAAGACTGAATATACATTCAAATTGGTAGAAGGGCTTTCCTACTAGGAAGAGATTTCGAACTACAGGGGTGCAGTTTCTGCCTGGGTTCCTTTATGTTCTGCACCAGCTGGTTAGCTCCAGTAGCACTTTCTCCTGTCTCACCATCCTTGTTAACACATTGAGGGGAAGGATTTTTGTAAAGTCTTCTTTTAGAATGTTAGCATAATAAACCAACGAAGGGGAGTTGATTTATAGGATATTAGGGCAGAATTTAAAGAGTTAAAAAAAATTTTAATGTTTATTATTTTGAGAGAGAGAGAAAGAGGGAAAGAGAGAGAACAAGAGCCCCATGTGGGGCTCGATCCCATGAACCCTGCGATTATGACCTGATCCGAAACCAAGAGTTGGGTGCTCAACGTGCTGAGCCACACAGGTGCCCATTAAATTTGATTTTTATACCATGTGGTGTAACACTTTCAAGTAATTTAGGTAATTGCAAAAAGGAAGGAAAACTGTTGCTACTCTATCACCTGTTCCAACTTTTCTTACATCATGGTGAATTTTATTTTGTTGATTTCTGGATCATAAAAGTAAACTATTATATACATTTATTGTTGAGTGTTATAAGTGTCTATTTTGGATAACCGTCCTTAATTAGGTGTGTTTGTGCTTTGTCTTCTCAATTTCCTTGCTTTGCCTTAACAGAGCAGACATTTTTAATTTTAATGGACTTCAGCTTCTCAGTTATTTTTTTCATGAATTATGTCTTTAATGTTATCTCTAAAAAGGCACTACCATACCCAAGGTTATGTAGATTTTCTCCTATGCTATCTTTAAAAAATTTTTTTTAACATTTATTTATCATTGAGAGACAGAGAACATGAGCAGGGGAGGGGCAGAGAGACGGGGAGACACAGAATCTGAAGCAGGCTCCAGGCTCTGAGCTGTCAGCACAGAGCCTGATGTGGGGCTCCAACTCACAAACCATGAGATCATGACCTGAGCCAAAGTCGGTCGCCTAACCAACTGAGCCAACCAGGTTCCCCTCTCCTATGGTATCTTTTAGGAGTTTTATGCTTTTGCTTCAGAATCATTTTGTTGATATACATAAAATCATTTGAAGGGATTTCGATTGGGATTGCATCGAATCTGTAAAACAATTTGGTAAGAACTGACTTCTTGACAATATTGAGTTTTCTTATCCATGAATGTGGATTATCGATTTGACCCTTCAATTTTGTTTGTCACAGTTTTGTAGTTTATGTCACATAGACCTTGTACAAATTTTCTTAGATTTATACTTAAGTATTTCAGCTTTTTGGAGGCTGGTTTAAATGTTTTTTTTTCTTTTTTAGACTATTGATGTGATGAATTACTATTAATTGAATTTTTGCATATTGAACTAATCTTGCAAACCCAGATTAAATTCTGCTTGGTTATGGATTACAATTATTTGTATACTTTTTGGATTTGACTTGCTGTTGTTGAGGATTTTTGCATCTATGTTCATGAGAGATCTTGGTCTATAGTCTTCTTTTCTCATAATGTCTTTGGTATTATTATGAGGATTATGATAGCTTCATAAAATGAGTTAGAAAGTATTCCCTCTGTTTCTATCCTCTGAAAGAGATAGTAGAGAATTGATAAAATCTCTTCCTTACATATTTGGTAAAATTCACCAGTGAACCCACCTGGGCCTCATACTTTCTGTTTTGGAAGATTATTTTTTTTTAAATTTTTTTTTTTCAACGTTTATTTATTTTGGGGACAGAGAGAGACAGAGCATGAATGGGGGAGGGGCAGAGAGAGAGGGAGACACAGAATCGGAAACAGGCTCCAGGCTCCGAGCCATCAGCCCAGAGCCTGACGTGGGGCTCGAACTCACGGACGGCGAGATCGTGACCCGGCTGAAGTCGGACGCTTAACCGACTGCGCCACCCAGGCGCCCCTGTTTTGGAAGATTATTAATTACTGTTTCAATTTCTGTAATAGATTTAAGACCCAATCAGATTGCCTTATTTCTTTTTATATGATCTTTGGCAAATTATGCCTTTCAAGGTATTGATCTATCTAGATTATCAAATTTGTTGGCTTATAGTTATTCACACTATTTTTTGTTATATTTCTAATTTCCATGGGAACTTTAGTGATAGCCCTTTTGTCATTTCTGATATAAGTAATTTGTGTCCTCTTTTTTCTTAGTTATCTTGGCTAGATAGCTTATCAACCTTATTAGTCTCTTCAAAAAATTAGTATTTGGTTTCATTGATTTCCTCTACTGACTTCCTATTTTCTGTTTCACTTATTTCTTTTCTAATTTTTATTATTTCTTTTCTCCTGCTTATTTTGGTTTTAAGTTGATCTTCTTTTTCTAGTTTCTGAAGGCAGAAATTTAGATGACTGATTTGAAAAATTTCTTCTTTTCTAACATAAGCATTCAATGCTGTAAATTTCCCTCTAAGCACTGCTTTGGCTACATTCCACAAATTTTAATAAGTTGTATTTTCATTTTCATTTAGTTCAAAATATTTTAAATTTCTCTTGAGATTCTTATTTGATCTATGTGTTAGTTAGAAGTAGCCCATGCATTTTAAGATTTTTCAGTCTTCTTCTGTTACTGATTTCTAGTTTACTTTTCTTGTGGTCTAAGATCAGACATTGTATGATTTCTATAGTTTTAAATTTGTTAAGGGGTGTTTTATGGCCCAGGATGTGGTCTGTATTGCTGAATGTTCAATGTGAGCTTGAGTAAACTGTTTACTCTGCTGTTGTTGGACTGATTAGTCTACAGATGTTCATTACATCCAGTTGAGTGATGGTGGTGTGGAGTTTAAATATATCCTTACTGATTTTTTACTTCATGATCCTGTTCATTTCTGATAGAGGAATGTTAAGGTCACCAACACTGAGAATGGATTCATCTATTTCTCCTCACAGTTCTATCAATTTTTTTGCCTCACACAGTTTGATGCTCTGTTGTTAGGTTCATGCCCTTTAAGAATTACGTCTTCCTGGAGAGTTGACCCTTTTATCGAGTAAGTATATACCTGATAATTTTCCTTGGTTTGATTCCTGCTCGGTCTGAAATCAATATAGCTACTTCTGCTTTGCTTTAATTAGTGTTAGCATGGTATATTTTTCTTCGTTTACTTTTAATCTATATATTTCTTTATATTTAAAGCAAGTTTCATATAAGCAACATGTAGTTCTGTCTTGTTTTTTAATCTACCCTGACATCTGTCTTTTAATTGGTGCACTTAGAGCATTGGCATTCAATTGGCATTATTGATCTAGTTGGATTAATATTTACCATATTTACTGTTCTCTGTTATTTGTCCTTGTTCTTTGTTATTTTTGTCTCTTCTTTTTTCTGCCTTTGTGGTTTTAATTGAACATATATAATTTCATTGTCTCTCCTTTCTTAGAATATCAATAATACTTTATTTTTCCTTTTTTAGTGATTGACCTTGAGTTTGCAATATACATACACAACTAATCAAGTCCACTTTCAGTTACCTCTATACCACTGTACAAGTATTATGGATACCTTACAATAACAAAATAATCCTAATTCTTTCTTTCCATTTCTCGTATCATTGCTGCAATTCATTTCCTTAGTTGTAAGTATATATGTGTGTATATATAAATAAATATGATATATGCATGTGTACACATAATCTAAAATTATGTTGGTATTATTTTGAACAAACTGTTATTTATTAGATCATTAGTAAGAAAAAAGTTTTTTTTTGGTTGTTGTTTTACTTATTCCTTTTTCACTAGTCCCCCATTCTTTATGGGTATCTGAGTTTCTGACCCATATTCTTTCCCTCTAAAGAACTTCTTTTAGCATTCTTTCAAAGAAATAAATTTCCTCATTTTTTATTTATCTGAGAAAGTATTTATCTTTTAATTTTGAAGGATAATGTTGCAGAGTATAGAATTCTAGGTTAATGGGTATTTTTCTCTCAACACTTTAAATATTTTATTCTGCTCTTTCCTATTGCATGGTTTCTGAGGAGAAATCAGATATCAGGTATAATTTTTATCTTCCTTTATAGATAAGGTGCTTTTTTCCCAGTGGAATCCTTTAGGATTTTGTCTTTTTCTTTGATTTTCTGTAGTTTAAAAATTATATGCCTACATGTAGCCTTTTTTTTTTTTTGGCATTTTTTCTCACTATTATCTGAGCCTCATGAATCTGAGGTAGGTGTCTGGCATTAATTTGATGAAATTCTCAGTTATTATTTCAAATATTTCTTCTGTTCTTTTCTTTCTCTTTTTCTTGTATTTTCACTCTGTGTATGTTACACGTTTTATAATTGTACTACAGTCCTTGGATATTCTTTTAGTGTTTTTTCTCATTGCTTTTCAGGTTTTGAGGATTCTATTAATATATTCTCTAGCTCAGAGATTCTTTCCTCAACTGTGTCTAGTATGCTAATATGATCATCAAAAGAATTCTTCATTTTTATTATAGTGTTTTTTATTTCTAGCATTTTTAAAAAATTTTAAATGTTTATTTTTGACAGAGAGAGAGAGAGAGAGACAGAGAGAGAGAGACAGAGGTGTAGTGGGGGAGGAGCAGAGAGAGAAGGAGACACAGAATCCAAAGCAGGGTCCAGGCTCTGAGCTGTCAGCACAGAGCCCTATGCGGGGCCCGAACCCACAAACCGCGAGATCATGACCCGAGCCGAAGTGGGATTCTCAACTGACTGAGCCACTCAGGAGCCTTTCTAGCATTTTTTTTAAGTTGGAAAAGATTGGGTAGAATGGGTTGGAGTTGGGTATTTCCCTTTCCTGGTTAGTTAGACTCTGAGAGTAATGCAGCATTTCAGGTTCTAGTTGACTAGTTTCCCCTGAAGGCAGGCCTTGTAAAGAAAAACAGAGTGATCTGCTATATTTTAATATGGTTTCTTTCCCCTCCCACTGCCAGAAGCTGGAAGGGATTTTCCTCTGATGTTTATTTTGTAAATGTGTTTTAACTCCTGGAGATAAATCTCACAATATTGTGGTGGTTCTCCTATGACAATTTCCTCCCAGAGTTTTAAACTCTCAGTTTTGTCTGTACTGAGCCTCCAGCATTTGTCAATTACAGTTCAGATTTTCCCATTGTGGCACTGGTTTCTGCAGTGGTTTTTGCTGCTGAGGCGCTGCTGAGGCTCTGCTGAGGTACCCCACGTCTTGCTGGCTGCCTTTCTAATCTTGGGGACAGTGGTTTGACCTGTGTCTTCCCCTCTCTGGTGGATCCAAGAAGCATTATTCAGTCTGTTCAGCTTTATACTTGTTGTTAGGATGGAGTGACAACGTCTAAGCTCCTTATGCATGAAACTAGAAACCAGAATTCCTATTTATAACTTTATACCTTTTTTGAAACTAATTCCCTCTAATAAGTATTTACCTATATTTCTTATAATACAGTTTTCATATCCACCATTTTACTGGAGTTTGATGCCAAAAAAGGATAGCACAGATTTAGTTTATTCCTCTTGTTTTCCAGGTGAAGAAACTAGGAAACCATGAAGAGCAGTGATGTTTGCAGGGCTGAAGCACACTGAGGATTCTTCCCATCCAGGTATTTTTCTCTGAGACAAATAAGAGGGGAATGATTGAGTGTAGGAGGGTTTGTTTGTGGCTCCAGCAAGCTTCCCGAGACTCACAGTGTGCCTGAGCAAGGTGTGTGTAAGGTAAAAACAGTGACTGCATGTTGCAAGGCCTGAAGGCATTGAGAGAAATTCAGTTCGTGGATATATTTAATTTTTAATAATACTCAATAAAATGACTACTACATGGGTCAGATCAAAGGTGACTTTTTAAGGTAAGCCCCATCGAGCAGAATAATATTATCCTTCATTTGCATTCTTCTAACATTTTGCTCATTACATTATGACATTTACCACATCTATTTTAATTTCTTGTTCAAATGCTATCCTCCAAGGAAGCTAAGAGTATATGAAACAGAGCACCATTGATTATTAGTTTTTCTAGTCCTAATATTTAACTCTGGAACATAATAGGTGATCAACATCTATTTGGTGAATTGAATCGGTACATATTATACCAGGTAACTTGAAGCACATAGATTTTCTCAAGTTTTGCACCTTATACAGAAAAGAATTCTCCTAGTAAGCTTTTAAGAAAATAGTAAAGTTTGAGGTGGGCCTTAGCAGATGAATAAAAATTTAATCATGTGTGTATGGTAGAGAAAGTTCTCTACTGGAAAAAGAAAGTGTATTTTAAGGGGACCAATGTTAGTGTAGGTGACAGGAAGGAGAAGGAACAAGGATAGTGTGGCTGGAACAAAAGTTAGTCTGGGAAGTGAGGGTTAATAGTTAAGCAGATGAGCTCTTGTCACAGTGAGGGATGGGGTAGCAGGGAGTGGACGTGAGCTTTCAGGTTTTTGGTAGGAGCGTTAATTTACAAACCCCTAAAATTAGCTATGAATTTTCCTCCCCAAAACTTTTCCCTGTATTAAACTACTACCATTTCATTGTGTGGCATTTTTACCTACTCAGTCAGTCCTGGTGGGAACCAATCCAGTAGCATTAGTGTCTCCCTTCTTGTTACCCGCTAAGCCATTCACTTCTATCTCCATCCACTGTCACCGTCCAAAGCCAGGTCCTGCGTCTCTAACCCGATCTAGATTTTATCATCCTAACTTTTCTTGCTAATTTCATTCTTGTCCTCTAACACAGAAACCATAGCAGTGTCCTATAAATGTCAGTGGAAGTGTTTTTGTGCACCTCAACTCTTTAAGAATTTCTTTCTTCATGTAGAATAAAACTCAAGCTCCTTATTTTAGCCTCTAAGTCCCGCATGCTATGGCTCGTGCTTTCGTCACCAATGTAACTTCACGAGTCTGTGTTCCAAGTCCATCATGCTGCTGTTACAGGGACCTGCTTTCAGGTTTCCCACCTACATTAACTCTGTCTTCCCATACTCTTCACAGAGCCTGCTCCTTCTCACTCGGCATATCTCAACTTAAATCTTACACTCTTTGGGTCTTCTTCAAACATGTTATGAAAAGCGAAGTCCTTTCATTTATTTTAAGACTTCTTTAACCCCTTACTTGTAAAATAAAATAAACATACAGATAATTGCTATAAAATAAATGTACAGCTAATTAATTATTATGAGGCCAACATCTTTATTAACACCTGACCGATCAGATCAAGAAATATTGCCTGACACATTAGAAGCTGCTCACAATGCCTCGTTCCCAGCAAAATCTCTTCCATTCCCCTGAAGCAAATATTCTTCTAAGTTTCAGCAATCACTTCCTGGCATTGCTTTAATCTTATCATGCAAGTGTAGCTTCCTAAACCCTTTGCCTCAGCCTTGTCCATTTGTTTTTCCTTTGTTTATATCTTTCCAGTAGATTTTGATATATAGCTTCTATTTCTGTCCTTTTCTCCTTATGTTTTATTTTTAATTGAAGTATAACTTACGTAAAATAAAAGACCGATTTTAAATGTACAATTCAATACGTTGCTTCAAATGTATCTATCCCTGTCATCATCAGAACAAGTTTTTTTCTGTCAGTTCTATCTCCCAGAGAAAACCATTGTTCTGATCTTTATCACCATAGTTTTTCTTGTTCTTGAATGTCAATAGAAAGATAATTATCCAATGTGTACTCTTTGTCTCTAGGTTCTTTCACTCGGCATAATGCTGTTTTATGTAGTAGTCATTTGTTTTCTTTTACTGCCAAATTCCTTTTTTGAATATGCTGTATTATTTTTGAATCCATTCTGTTGTTCACAGACATGCAGTTTTCAGGCTCTGTGCCTAAAGAGCACAGAGTCTGCTTGGGATTCCCTGTCTCCCTCTCTCTCTGCTTCTCCCCTGCTTGCTCACGCTCCCTCTCTAAATAAATAAATAAACTTAAAAAATGTATATGTGGACATACTTATACCAGTCTTTCTGCGAATATGTTCTCATTTCTTTTGGGAAAGTTCCTAAAAATGGTACTGATGGATTATATAGTAAGCATATGTTAAACTTTATGAGAAACACATTGTTTTGCAAAACATTTGTACCATTTGACATTTCAACCAATAATACATGAACATAACAATTGCTTCACATCTTTGCCAACAACTGAATTGTCAGCTATAGCAAGCACTCTGGTGAATGTGTGGTGGTATCACATTGTGGTTTATTTCTTTGGTGACTCCTGTTAAACATCTTCTCACGTACCTTTTGGGGACATATATTTGTTCAAGTTTTCTCCTATTTAATTGGATACTGGATATTTTTATTTTTGTATTGGAGTGCTTTCTACACTCTTGTGTCTGCACACATATGTGCACACATACATAAAGCTCGTATATACACCTAAGTATGTATGTACACACATACACATACATATGAGTGGGTGTAATGGTGGGTGGATGTCAAATGTATGTATTGAGAATATTTTCTCCAAATCTGTGGTTTGCCTATGTTTTCTTAATGGTGTCTTTGAAGAGACTATTTAATTTTAATGTTTAATTCATTGATTTTTTTTCATGGGTATTTAGGCATTTTTGTCCATTCCAAAAATCATTACCTACTCCCTGCTCACAAAAATAGTCACCGATGTTTTTTTCTAAAATTTTGATTGCTTTAGCTTTTATGTTTATTTATATTATAAATCTCAAATTACTTATTGTTTATGTCATGTACAGGTCAACTTTTTTTTTTTCATAAAGATACCTAGTAATTTCAGCACCATTCTTTAAAAACTAACTATCCTCATGGAACTACTTTGAGAGCTTCATCAAAAATCATTTGGCCTTATTTTTGTGAATTTATTTCTCTAATATGTTCTTTTAGTCTATATTTTTAATCTTAATCCAACACAACCCTGTCCTTAGTCTTTTATTCTTTCTCAGAATTATTAACTATTCTAAGGTCTTTGAATTTCCATATAAGCTTTAGAGTTATCTTGTCAATTTATTAAAAACTTGGTGTTTTGATTAGGACTGTCTTGAATTTTTATTTTATTTTATTTTTTTAGTTTTATTTATTTAAGTAATCTCTACATTTAACGTGGGGCTCAATTTTAGGACTTTTGAGATCAAGAGTTGCATACTCTTCTGACTGAACTAGCCAGTCACCAGTCACCCCTCTCTTGAATTTTTAGATCACTGTTTCTCAACCTTTTTTTTTTATTCTTACCCTCCCAAACACAAGGAGAAAAAAGAAATCTACTTAAATTTTCTCAAATAAGAAATATTATATATAAATAATAAGATTCTATTAGATAGGGTTGAGCTTTGGAAGGTAATAAGCCATTGTATATGTAAGAATATTTTTCCCTCCAGGAAGCAATTTTTATCTATTTGTGGGTGATTCTGCCCCTGTTGAGAATACATGCTTTAGATCATTGTGGAGAGAACCTTAAAAATATTTAGTCTTCTGTTCCATGCATTTGATATGTTTCTCCATTTATTTAGGTCTTCTTTAATTTCTCTGGCAATGTTTTCTGGCTTTTGGTGTGCAAATATTTTACCTTTTTTATTAAATTCATTCCTCAATAAGAATTTCAGTTTTCTTACACCTTAAAAAGTGGCATTTTTATTATATTTTCCAATTGTTTGTTGTTAGTATATAGAAATACAATTAATCTGACTACATTGACATTGTAACTTTTGGCATTTCAATGATAATGCTGGCATTTTTTTTAATGTTTATTTATTTATTTTGAGAGAAAGAGAGAGAAAGTGAAGGGGAAAGGCAAGAAAGAGAGGGAGAGAATCCCAAGCAGACTTTGTACTGTTAGCACAGAGCCTGATGCGGGGCTCAAACTCGTGAACCGTGAGACCATGACCAACTGAGCCACCCAGGTGTCCCGTAATTCTGGCAGTTTCTTTCTGATGGGTTCTTTAGGATTTTAAATCTAAACCATCATGTGTCTGCAAATAAAGGCAACATTCTTTCTAATCTTTGTGCAATATCCTCCTGAGGGGAGGGTTATAAAAATTTAAGTGAAAACCACTTCATAAAGTTAAAAGTAATAAGCAAGTATTTTATTGCTGTTGCATTTTTAGCTGCTTTTCCATATCAACCAACAGTGACTGTGGTCAATGAGCATGCCCATTGTTGTCTCTTACCTCGTAGGGACCAAAGTGTCTGATACGATGGATGGACTGGTTTCCTGGATTGCCAAAGGTAGGATTGCAAAGATTTTCCTTTATTAGAGGGCAGCTGAGAAAAAGGGAGCTTTCCCAGCTGGCCTCTAGAAGAGAACACAACAGATAGATTTGGCCAATGACTGCAAGTTTGTGTAAACAGTGCTTTCTTTTGGGCCTGCTTCTGAGAGGGCCCCTGGAATGTAAGTTAACCACTGAGTTCATAACCAGAGTTTCTCTGGAGGCTTGCTGACTTTGATATTCCTGGAGGTGTGTGAAAAAACTGTGACCTTGGCTGGCCAAGGTCTGGAGAAATGAAAACATGCAATTACTTTGGAGTCACATTCTATTTTCTTATCATCTTATGTTTGTGTATGCCTGTGTTGGCTTCAGTATTGTGCAAACTTGATAATTAGTCCCTTGGAGATTTCTGGTACTGACTTGAATTAAACTGAGGAAAAAGTTTTCATCAAACATCATCAGATCTGGATATAGAGGAATGTGTAATACAGTGTGAATAAAGGAAAGCCAGTAAATGCACAAGAGACTGGAAGTAGAGTGAGGTGGTAAAAGAAGATAAAAAAGGAAAGAAAGAGCTGAAAGGAAGTCCCAATTGTATCCTGAAAATCTACCATATATCAGATATTTTAGATATTTTTTCCTTTTCATAACCTTTTTAAGAAACGTACAGCAAATGTAATACTTGCTCATTTTTAGCAAGTTTATAAATTATAGCATTTGTCATTATAATTGCAAAGACAAAAACTACCTGAGATGCCTGCCAAAGCATAACTAATATTATGTATTGCTTTTCACTGTTTCTTTGATATCTCTCTTACCTACCTATCTACCTACGTATTGATCAATCAGTCTATCACAACTTACCACAATATAGATCAGAAAGAGTTGTTCTGTACCTTAGGCTTTCTTTAATATTATACATTTTAAGCAACTTTACTGAGGTATAATTTATATTTTTTAAAAATTCATTGAAATTGACAGTTTGAGTACTGATAGATTTATGTACTTGTGAAGCATAGCCCATTCAAGATATAGAGCATTTCCATCCAGAAAGTTCCCTTGTGGCTTTTGCATACAGTCATCTCTAACTACTTGCTTCAGGCAACTACTGGTTGACAAAACTGAAACTATGCATTAGTTTTGTATATCAATTATACATTAGTGTTAAACATTAGTTTTACAGGTTCTATTTCATATAAATCAAGCCATATTATAAGTATTCCTTTATGTCTGATTTCATTTGTTCTGATTCTGTTTTTGAGATGAATTTGTGTGTGTGTGTGTGTGTGTGTGTGTGTGTGTGTGTACATGTGTTCATTCTTTTTGCTGCAGAGTAATATTTAATTGTATGGATATACCACCATTTCTTTATCCATTCATCTGCTTATGGTTTACTTACGGGTACTCTGAATAAACTATTCTATTTTTCACCATTAAGTATATTATTTATAGGTATTTTGTACGTATCTTTACTAATTTGAAAAAGATGCCTTTTATTTCTAGTTTGCTCAAAGTTTTTTTTTTTCCTTCCTTACATTTTACCATGAATGAGTTGAATTTTTCCAGATTTTTTTTTCTGTCTCTACTGAGATAACTGAGATATGAGGAGGATCATGCAATTTTTCCTCTTTTATATGTTAACATGGCAAAACATATTTCATTTCCAAATGTTGAACCAACCTTGCATTAAAGAGATAACTGCATTTGATCATTTCAGATTATTTTATGTATATGTCTTGATTTCATTGGCTACTATTTGATCTGGAGTTTTGAATTTATGATCATGACTAATAGTGGTCTAATTTAAAATTTCCAAAAAACAAATCCAGAAATTCTTTGTTAACTTTTGGTATTAGTGTTGTACTGGCTTCATAAAATGATTAGGAAAGCACTCTCCCTTTCGCTATTTTCTAAAAGTGTTTGAGTAACACTGATAATGTATCTTCCTTAATTATGTAGTAAAATTAATCAGTAAACCACCGGGGCCTGGAGTTTTCTTTGTGAGATTTATTTATTATGATTTCTTTAATGGATATAAAGCTGTTCTGATTTTCTCTTGCTTCATGTGTTAATTTTGGCAAGTTGCATTTTTTAAGGAATTTGTTTCATTTTGTAAAATTTTCAAATTTTTAAATAATATTCTTTATTATCCTCTTAATAACATTTATAGGACCTATAGTAATATTCCTCTTTTTATTTTTAATATTTGTATTTTGTATTTTTTCCTCTCTTATTTTCTTGATTATTTCTCCTAGATTTTGATCAATATTATTAATCTTTTAAAAAAATTGTGGACTCTGTTGATTTTTTTTTCTTCTGCCAGTCTGTTTTCTATTTCATTAGTTTATACTCTGATCATTATGAATTCTTCCCTTTTTAAATCTTGGTTTTAATTTGTTTATTTTTCCTCTTAGTCTTTTAATAGAGAAACCTACACTATTGATTTTAAATCTAAGATTTTAATCTAATATTTAAAAATAGGGTTTGCTTTTACTGTATCAAATTAATTTTTATATGCTACCTTTTCATTGCCATTATTTAAAGAATGTTCTAATTGTCGTAGTTTATTCTATGAAAACTTATTTTCATATCAGTATTAATAAATTTCTCAATATTTTGTGATTTTATTTATGTTCATTATTAATGGTTTCTAATGAATTTTTATTATGGTCAGAAAACATAATCCTGAGAAATTTAACACAAGACCATGGGGGAGGGGAAGAAAAAGAAAAAGAAGTTAGAGAGGGAGGGAGCCAAACCATAAAAGACTCTTAAAAACTGAGAATAAACTGAAGGTTGATGGGGGGGGTGGTGGGAGGAAGGGGAAAGTGGGTGATCATCATTGAGGAGGGCACCTGTAGGGATAAGCACTGAGTGTTGTATGGAAACCAATTTGACAATAAGTTTCATATTAAAAAAGAAAGAAAGAAGAAAGGGAAAGAAAGAATGAAAGAAAGAAAGAAAGAAAGAAAGAAAGAAAGAAAGAAAGAAAGAAAGAAAGAAAGAAAGAAAACATAGTCTGCTATTAGGTGCATACACATTTAGGATTGTTGCATCTTTTTGGTCATTATTATTTTTTTTAATGCTCATTCATTTTTGAGAGAGAGAAAATTCAAGTGGAGGAAGGACAGAGAAAGAGGGGGACAGAGGATCTGCAGCAGGTGCTGTGCTGTCAGCACAAAACCTGACATGGGGCTCAAACTCAGGAACCATGAGATCATGACCTGAGCCATAGTCAGATTCTTAACCAACTGAACCATCCAGGTGCCCCTCTTTTTGTTTTTTTGTACTTTTTATCATTATGTAGATTTTCTTTAGCTTTCATATATCTCTTTGCCTTGATTGTATGACATTGATATACCATACCAGCTTTCATAGGCATATTGTTTACATAATATTATACCTTTTGTATTGTACTACTTTCTAACTATTTGTCTTAATTTTGAAGTTGGGTCTTCGTAGACAGCAAATATTGAGCCTTGTGTTTTCATTACTGTGGTTTAGTTAACATTTGCATGTAAATGATACATCTAGTCAACATTTACAAGACATTTACACGTAATTATTGGTATGGTTGAGTTTATGTCTGCCATCTTTCTTTGTGTTTCCCCTGTTTCCTTTTTGTGTTTGTATCTCTCTTGCTCCTTTCCTTCTTTATTTTGGGTTAACTGACTACGTCTGGCATACCATTTTAATTTCTTTATTGGGTTCTTAGCCATAACAATTTTTATGGTTCTAAATATTGTCTCTAGGGCTAAAAATATGCATTCTTATCTTATTAAAGTCTATTTACAGTCAATATTATACCAATTAACACCTGACTCTAAACACTTTTATATCAACACTTTCCACTTCTCACTTTATACTTGATGGTTCCTATTTCATGGATGTAATCATTTTACTACATTATATTTGCATTTGTTAACTCTTCTTCATTTATGTTATTGTTGTCATATATTTTACTCCTGTATTATTTTAATCCCCACCTTAAAGTGTTACTATTTTTGTATTTTACAGTGAGTGGTACCTTGAGACAATTAAGAGATAAAAAATAGTTTATATTTATACTCTCATTTACCATTTCTGATTGTCTTTGTTACTTCCTATGGGTCAGAGTTTCCATTTGGTATCATTCACCTTAAACCTGGCAAATATCCTTTAGATTATCTTATAACTTGGGTTTGCAGGTACTTATCTAAAAACAGCTCTTATAAAAAAAATAGCTTTATCTCATCCTTCCTTTTTGAAGGGTACTGTCAGTAGAGATTTCTTTTTCTCTATTCTTTTAGCAGTTGAAAATTGTTCCAATATCTTTTAGCTTCCATTATTTATGATGAGAAGTCAGCATTTATTCTTATCACTGATCCCTATATAATGTGTTGTTTTCCACTGAATCCTGTCAATATTTTCTCTTTCTTTTGGCTATAACCACTGTGACTTCAATGTGGCTATGTGTGGGTTTTGTGCATTTATCCTTCTTGATGTATTCTGAGATTCTTGGATATATAAATAAATGTTTCTCATCAAATTTAGGAATTTTCAGCCATTATTTCTTCAAACCTTTATTTACCTCATTATGCCCTTCACCAACTTCTTTTAAAATTCTAGAACTCTTTTTACAAACATGTTAGACCATTTGATGTTGTGTTTCCATTCCCTGATAAACCCTATTCATTTTTCTTCATGTTTCAGATTGAATCATTCTGTCCTTGAGTTTGATTTACTATTTCTTCATCATGTCAAAACAGCTCTTAAGGCCATTCAGTGAGCTTTTCATTTTCTTATTATAATTTTTAGTTCTATAATTTCCATTAGTTCTATGCATTATATATGTATGTAGTTTTTAAAACATTTTTGTATAAATGTACAGTTTTCTTTTTGTGGAGTCTCTATTTGTTCATTCATTAAATTTTGAATATATTTTTGTTTTGTTCTTTAGCCATATCTTCCTTTAGTTCTTTCAATAGGTTTGTTATAGCTGCTTCAACATTTATTATTTTTTGAATGTTATTCATTTTTCATTATAAGTGTACTTTTTTGTTATTTATCTGTATTCGTTTTCATAGTAAACATGTATATTTGCAATGAAAAAGCAGTGAAATTTCAGGTTTCATATTATTTTGTTAAATTCACTCCTCAATAAGAACAAAAGAGAGATTTGTGACAATAACATTTTCTTGAAAATATTAATAACATTGTAGAAGCTGATGCAATGTTTTGTTGTTGTTGTTTGATTTTGGTTTGGCTGTTTTTTTCATTTTATTTAAATCCAAGTTGGTTAACATATAGTGTAATAATGGTTTCAGGAGTAGAATTCAATGATTCATGGGGCACCTGGGTGCCTCAGTCGGTTAAGCGTCTGAGTTCAGCTCAGGTCATGATCTCATGGTTCATGGGTCTGAGCCCCATGTTGAGCTCTGTGCTGACAGCTCGGAGCCTGGAACCTGCTTCAGATTCTCTGTCTTCCCCTCTTTCTGCCCCTCCCCTGCTCATGCTCTGTCTCTCTCTCTCAAAAGTAAATATGAAAACAAATGATTCATCACTTACGTATAACATCCAGTGCTCATCCCAACAGGTGCCCTCTTTAATGCCCTTCACCCATTTAGCCTATCCCCCCATAAATGTTTTTAATCCCCACTTTAATCCCCATCCCCCACTCTCCCCATCCTCCTACCCATTTCCCCTCTGGTAAGCATGTTTGTCCTCTATGGTTAAGAGTTTGTTTCTTGGTTTGTCTTTTTTTTTCTTTGCTCATTTGTTTTGTTTCTTAAATTCCACATAGGAGTGAGATCGAATGGTATTTGTCTTTCTCTGACTGACTCATATTTTCTTCAGCATTATAATCTCTAACTCTACCCAAGTTGTTGCATATGACAAGATTTCATTCTTTTTTGTAGCTGAATAATATTCATCTTCTTTATCCATTCATCTATCAGTGGGCACTTGGGCTGCTTCCTGGTTTGGCTATTGTAAATAATGCTGCTAAACGTAGGTTTGCATGTATCCCTTTCAGTTAGTGTTTTTGTATTATTTGGGTAAATACCCAGTAGTGCAATGCCTCAATCTTAGGGTACTTCTAATTTTAACTTTTTGAGGAACTTCCATTTTGTTTTCCACAATGCTGCACCAGTTTGTATTCCCACTAACAGTACGAGAGGGCTCCTTTTTCTTCACGTCCTTACCACACTTGTTTCTTGTGTTGTTGATATCAGCCATTCTGACAGGTATGAGGTGATATTTCATAGTAGTTTTGATTTACATTTCCCTGACAATGAGTGACGTTCAGCTTTTCAAGTCTGTTAGCCATCTGTCTGTCTTCTTTGGAGAAATGTCTTTAAGTATCTTTTGCCCATTTTCTTAAGTGGATTATTAGGTTTTTGGGTGTCAAGTTGTACTCGTTCGTTATATATTTTGTATCCTAACGCTTTATCGGATATGTAACTTGCAAATATTTTCTTCCTTTCAGTAGGTGGCCTTTTAGTTTTGTTGGTTGTTTCTCACTATGTGCAGAAAGTCTTTATTTTGATGTAATCCCCAATGTTTATTTTTGTTTTTATTTTCCTTGTCTCAGGAGACATGTCTAGAAAGATGTTGCTACAGCCAATGTCGGAGATTACTGCCTGTGTGCTCCTCAAGGATTTTTATAGTTTCTGGTCTCACATTTGGGTCTTTAATCCACATTAAGTTTATTTTTGTGCATGGTGAAAGAAAGTGGTCCAGTTTCATTCTTTTGCATGTGGCTGTTCATTTTCTCACCACCATTTGTTGAAGAGACTGTCTTTTTCCCATTGCATATTCATTCCTCCTTTGTCAAAGATTAATTAACCATGTAATTGTAGGTTTATTCCTGAGTTTTCTGTTCTGTTCTATTGACCTATGTGTCTATATTTTTGCCAGTACCAAACTGTTTTAATTACTTGAAATAGGGAATTGTGATACCTCCATTTGTTCTTCTTTTTCAAGATTTCTTTGGCTATTTGGGGTTCCATCTAAATTTTAGGGTTGTTTGTTCTAGCTCTGTGGAAAATGCTGTTGATATTTTGCTAGGGATTGCATTACATGTTTGGATTGCTTTGGATAGTATAGACATTTTAACAATATTTGTTCTGTCAACCCATGAGCATGGAATGTCTTTCCATTTCTTTGCATTGTCTTGAATTTATTTCATCAGTGCTTTATAGTTTTCAGAGTACAGGCCTTTTACCTCTTTGGTTAGGCTTAGTCCCAGGTATTTTACTGTTTGTGCAATTGTAAATGACATTGTTTTCTTAATTTTACATTCTGCCACTTCATGATTAGTGTATAGGAATGCAACAGATTTCTGTACATTGATTATGTATCCTGTGACTTCACTGAATTCATTTATCAGTCCTAGTAGTGTTTTGGTGGGGTCTTTTGGGTTTTCCATATATAGCATGCCATCTGCAGATAGTGGAAGTTTTACTTTTTCCTTACCAGTTTGGATGCCTTTCATTTCTTTATGTTGTCTAATTGCTGTGGCTAGGACTTCCTAGTACTATGTTGAAAAAAAGTGGTGAGAATGGACATCCTTGTCTTGTTCCTGACCTTAGGTGAAAAGCTCTCAATTTTTCACCATTGAGTATGATATAGGCTGTGGGCTTTTCATGTAAGTACTTTATTATGTTGAGATATATTCCTGCTAGACCTACTTTGCAGAGGGTTTTTTATCATGAACGGATGTTGTTGTTGGTCAAATGCTTTTTCTGCATCTATTTAAATGATTATATGGTTTTTATTCTTTCTCTTATTGATGTGACATATCACATTGATGGTTTGGGGATTATTAAAATACCCTTGCATCCCAGGAATAAGTCCCACTTGATTGTGGTGTATGATTTAAAAAAAAATTTTTTTTAACCTTTATTTATTTCTGAGACAGAGAGAGACAGAGCATGAACAGGGGAGGGGCAGAGAGAGAGGGAGACACAGAATCTGAAACAGGCTCCAGGCTCTGAGCTGTCAGCACAGAGCCCGATGCGGGGCTCGAACTCACGGACCGTGAGATCATGACCTGAGCCGAAGTCGGACGCTTAACCGACCAAGCCACCCAGGCGCCCCTGTGGTGTATGATTTTTTAAAAATATATTGTTGGATTCAGTTTGCTAATATTTTGTTGAGGCTTTTTGCATCTATTTTCATGAGAGATACTGACCTGGAGTTCATTCTCTCTCTCTCTCTTTTTTTTTCCCTGGTGTCTTATCTGGTTTTGGTATCAGAGTGATACAGGCCCCATAGAATGATTTTGAAAGTTTTCCTTTCTCTTCTGTTTTTTTTTTTTTTTTTTTTTGGAATGGTTTAAGAATGGATATTAACTGTTATTTAAATGTTTGGTAGAATTTGCCTGTGACTTCTGTTTTTTTTGGGGGGGGGTGTTTGGATTACTGATTCATTTTATTTCTTTAATGTTTATTTCTGAGAGAGAGAGAGAGAAAGAGGAAGAGTGTGTGTGGGGGGGGGAGACAAAGGGGAGTAGCAGTATCCCAATGACCCATCCTTCATAGTCCTATTCCCTGCCTCAACCTTGATCTCTGCCTCTTCTGCTCACTGCATTAGGTAAGAAAATGTCCTCAGGCTGAGAGTCAGGGCCCTCATGCGGTTCAGCTCGTGAGTCTGCCTTTGCTCAGGATTGAATTTCTGCACTGCCTGTTGTCCAATGCCTGCAAGTGATTGTGCCATAATTTTTTTTTTTTTTTTGTCTAGGTTCCATTTGTTTATCGTTGTTTAGTGTGCTACCAGGTATTCCAGAGAAACAGAACCAATAGCAAAGAGAGGGAGAGAGAGATTTGACTCCTGTGATGGTGGGGGCTGGCAAGACCTAAATCTGTAGAGCAATCCTAAAGGGTAGAAATTCAGGTAAGAATTAATGTTACAGTCTGTAGTTAGAAATCTGAAGGGCAGGCCAGGCAGACTGAAAGCTCAGGCAAGGATTCTATATTGCAATGTTGAAGCCAAATTTGTTTGGGAACCCTTAGTCTTTTAAGGCTTTCAGTTGATTGGATGTGGCCCACCCACATTATGGAAAATAATCTGTTTTATTCATAGTCTACTCATTTAAATGTTAATCACATGTAAAAAATACCTTCATAGTAGCATCTAGACTGGTGTGTGGCCAAACAACTGAGCACTATAGCCTAGCCAAGTTGACATATAAATTAACTATCACAATACCCACAATTCTAATTTAGCCTCTATATGTGATCCTCTGTTGCCTGAAAATTATTTTATTAATACTAAATTCCCATAATTTTAATTTATTTCCTTCTTTTCACTATTTCATAAAGAATATACTTGTTCATATGTCTTCACCTCAAACATTGATTATTTCCTTGGGTTGAGTATAATAATCATAAGTATGAGGATGAATACTTGAAAGATATTAATATATCTTACCATTTGGACCTCTGAAAAGTATAATATTATTTATTATCACTATAAATGTATGAGAGTGTCAGTATCCTATGATGGAAAATTCTCAGAATTTTTAAAAAATATTTTTATTTGGCGGGAAAAATTGTAAATTGTTAATGTTTGAATTTGCTGAAATATAATTACAAATGAGTGTGAGAAATCTTAAAATTATTTGATTACTGATTTGTAATTATTATTTTGCACATTTACATCGAACTTGCCAGTTTTAACTTGTAGGCTTGTAATGGATAGTTTTCTAGTTTAGATGAAACTCTTTCTCATCTGTCATTTGCGATTTCCCACTTTGTTAGTTGATATTTATTTTTCTTTTTAACTAGAATTAGCAGAAAGCTTTAAAAGAGCAACCTAATTTCTAGTATGGTGAATTTAGCAATTTCTCAGGTCTCTGATTAATGGAGAACTGTTATTCTTTCTGTTTGTTTATGCAATATTGCACACACATTATTCCATGTGGAATATTTTTTGATTAATTAAAAGACTCATATTTAAAAGAAAAGATTGCTAGTCCTAACTGCCATTCCCCCTCCCCCCTCAGCCTTTATATTACTTACAGAATTGTTTAGAAGCCTATCCTTCAAGTTTTTCCCTAACTCCACAATAGGTCACAATAGGTCATGTAACATGTAGAAGAATGGCTATGTCAAAACCACAGAATAAGTCTCTACATTTTTCTCAGAGTACCTCATTGGACACATCCTCTATATTTTAATATATAGTTTTCTCAGAATCGTTATTTTGAAAATAATAACTGCAGTTAGGATTCTTAACTCAGGAAAAAATATGAGGGCTTGAACGTTTTGATTTTGCTTTATTTCTTTTGTATTTTACTTCTAATTCAGTGTAACTGTCCTTAGAATGGTCTATACAGTTTTGCCTTTGTGTATTTAATGGAGTATGAACAATAGGGAAGAATTTGTGCAGCACAAAAAACAATGTTGGGCAGAGAGCAGAATTTGCCTGTGAGAATGCTTCTTTTGCTTATTTGTTTTTGTTTCAAAATCTTAAACCTCATCAGATTATGTTGAATATCCAGGTGTGATTCAGGACAGAGTGAGTGTCTGTAAGGAGGCTGGAATAAATGTGGACAGATTCCTCTAGATGAAAGAGATAATTGGAGCCTGGGCGAAAGGGGAAAGAGAAGTCCCTGGATTCCTCAAACGGGGAAGTATATCCCACTGTCTGTCTGATGCTAAAAAAGATAAAAAGACCTAAAGAAAAGGATAGCTATGAGTTTTCTGGCTTTGACTAAATAGCCTCTTGCCTCAAGCAGAGAACCTAGAGGCTTCAGTGAAAAATTAGACCTAGGGAAATTTTACATGTCATGCTTGCCAGGCCCACTGACACCTCAGGACCAGAGAAGTCTTCTTAATTTAGTGAGTGTAGGTAAGTTCCCAGAATACTGTGCCCTGAGAGGCAGGTGCCCAGTGGGAATTGGAGGTTGCCTGTGTCATTCACTATGCAGACTAGGGCCAGGGATCACAGCTGGTTAATTCACTGAAACTGGGTTAATATTTTTTGAAAATTTGAAGCTATGCACTGAACCACTATTTTCTTATAACTTAATAACCCTGTTCTTTCATACTCTCTTGAATTTTGTTAATACTTGATATATTGAAGATTTGGAATAATGAATTAAATTCCACCACATTAATGTTTTTTTGTTCATCTGTATTTTCAACAGTTTTGTTTTTTGTCTTGTTTTGTCCTTTGCTATTATCTTACTTGTCAAATTAAAGACTGCGCCTACGATGTCTTCACTGAGGATTTTACATTTACATTACTTTACTGCATTACAAATATAAAATAACTCATCATCTTTAATGCCTTAAACTCTACTTTGTTTGTTCTTTCTTGTCCTAGATCTGTTTTTGATTGATAGGTCTGCACAACTGTTTTTCTAAGGTAGTCATTTTATTTCAGTGTATTTTATAAACAACACAAAATAAATGTTTTCATGCAAAGATTGTCTTCATCTTAGAAAATTTATTCATTTAGTTTTGGTCTTAAAAAAATTATTCTCTATTTCAAAAGTCTGCAATCTATAACCTGTGGGCCAAATGTGGTCCAACACCTGTTTTTGTATGAGCTAGAATGTTTTTACATTTTTAACTAGTTAGACAAAATCAGAAAAAGAAAAATATGCGAGAATGACCATATGTAGCACACAAGACTTAAAATATCTACCGTCTGGTACTTTACAAAAAAGTTTGCTGACCCCTGCTCTGTTTTATCTCCAAACACACTTTTAGCAGATGCTGTCACAGCCCACTTATGTTCTCTCTGTGCTTATCCAAGGCCCGTACATGTGGCTCTTTGATTTAGGGAGGGTGGTTCCATTCTCCTTGCCCAGTGGCTGGAGCAGGATCTGAGTGCAAAGGCATGAATGCCCCCGGCAGCAGCCCTTACTAGTAAATAAACATCCACCCCCTTGCTCCTCAGGTGGGAAAGCTCTAAGGATATATTCTATACCAGAGTCCCCAAAGTGATCAACCTCAGTTGACTACAGCAGTGACATACTTGATACTACTAATGTTAATTTATTTTTGAGACACAGAGAGACAAAGAGCACGAGCAGGGAGGGGAGGAGAAAGCAGGAGACAGAGAATCCCATGCAGGCTCCACACTCTCGACACAGAGCCTGATGCCGGGCTTTTACTCATGAACTGTGAGATCATGACCTGAGCTGAAATCAAGAGTCAGATGCTTAACCCACTGAGCCACCCAGGCGACCAAATAGTACATACTTTACAGCTTCCTTTCGTTCCCTATCTCACTTCCCTGCTCCCTCTCAGTGTTTTCCTGGTATTATCTCTCAAATAAATTCCTTACTCTCAATTCATGTGTCATTGCCTAAAATAGTCTTTAGAATGCTATCTTCTATTTTTTTTCTGCTTCCTTGAATTTTACCCAGTTTGTTAATGTCATACATAATGCATTCCTGAAAACATGTACAAGTTAAATATGTATAATTTGAGAAGATAGGCTTACTTACATTTTATAAGTTCTCAGAGAGCCAAATATATCATTTAAAATTTCTCCTGACATTAGCCTTAACTCAGTAACTCAAAAGCATATTTTAAATATTTAAACTTATTTTTAATTTTTAAACTTATTTTTCTTCACAGTTTCTCACACAGTTGACTGTGTTTATCTAATCATTAGTTGAGGCTAACGACTCATCTCTTTAAGCACAATTAATAGTTCCATCTTGGCCTGAGTTTCATTCCATATAGTTGTGCTGCCTATGACTTGGTAACTTTATGTTTTTCTCTTTCCACTTTTTAAATTAATCAGGTCCAAATGAAAATAGTTTCTCAAATAACTGAAAAAAGTATTATTCTTCAGATAAAGACAACAGTGCTGCTGCTAAAATGTATGTTTGGCAAATAGGCAATTTCACTTTGAAATATTTCCATGTTTTTATCATCAGATGAAGAATGAAAACCATAATTGCCTTGAGAATGGCATTTCAGAGCAAACAGTGTGTTAATTTTTTAAAGAATGCTATAATAAAAGTTAAACATTTTTTTTAAGAACTCCCTCTTACTAACCTTTTTCTGTGTTTCCTCCAGGTGTCTCAATAGTTTGGTGTTGCGGTAGCTTTTTTAAATTTGGTGACTTTTCTTGCTCTGTTTATTCTTACAGAAGGAGAGATTTATTTACCTGGTGTTTATTTAGGACAGTAGTTCTCAACCATGACCACACACTGGAGTCCAGGGTGCTTTAAAGACAGTGCAGAGGCCTGCCTCTCACCTCCAGGGATTCTGAATTAATTGGACTGGGAGGTGGCCTGGGCCCTGGGAATTTGAAAACTTCCCAGGTGATTTGAATGTGCAGCTAATGCTAAACCTAGGAATTCAGGTGGATTCTATTGGACTTTGATCTGCTCTTGTTTGAATCTTTCACATTATGAGAAAGAAGGAAAAAGGATGTATATAAATTTCACAGTGTAGTCTCAATAGGGGGCTCTGTTTCTTTTCCAAAGAGTTACTTTCTCTTGTGCTTTCTGTGAAAGCAGGAAGTTGCATGTTTTTAGCTCTTTGTCAGTGTGGCCAGGTCTCACCTACTGTCACTTTGCCTTCCAGAAGGATGTGTACATACCACCAGCCCCTTGCGTGGCACTGCCACCCTAAGCACAAGGAAACCAGGGGCTTTCTGTTGTCACTGCTATGGGCATAAGAATTGATCCTAAGTCTAGATAGATCACAAACAGTTGTTTCTTTATGCTTCCCCCTCCCCAAGTCTACCATCACCTCCCCCTCTCACTTCCTCTTTATTATCTATCAGGTATCTCTTCCAGACTGCAAAGTATGAGTTTTACCAGGCCCGTAGCCACTTAATTCTTTGATAATTTGAGGCCAAGATGGTTCCACATTTTTGCTTTGGGAAAAGCTTAAGGCACCCATTCTACTGGAAGGGCACTGGAGCCCCTTTCTTATGTCTTCTTGTATAGAGCGTGTGTGGCGTGGTTATTAACCTCAAGTGTTTATCTTGGGCTGCTTTGGAGAAGCTGTTCCAGACTGTCATTATGGTTTTAGGGAAAGTTGTGGAACGTTCTTCAATTTAATCTGCCTGCACTTGTTAGTCAACGTTCTTTAAGTTTATGGTACATGGCTGCTAAGATTTCCTCTTTGCTAATGCCATTGAAGGCTCCTCTCTTTCACTCCCATCTTTTTCACTTTAGTGCCAGCCTGGGAGTCAGCAAATAGCTGTGGTTGCTCTCACAAAGTCTAAGAAAAGTGTGATTAGTGATTTTTTTTAATGTTTATTTATTTATTTTGAGAGAGAGAGCAAGAGAGAGAGAGGAGCATGTGTATGAGCAAGCAGGGGAGGGGTAGAGAGAGGCAAAGGGAGAGAATACCAAGCAGGCTTCGAGCTGTCATCTCAGAGCCCAATGTGGGGCTTGATCTCATGAACTGTGAGACCATGATCTGAGCTGAAATCAAGAGTCAGATGCTTAACCGACTGAGCCATGCAGGTGCCCCGTGGTTAGTGATTTTTGATGGAGCAGTTTGGTCAGAGCACTCAATTGGGATGTGGTACATTATCAGTGAAGCCAGAAGTCATGGTTTCATTCCAAGAGTATTGGCTCTTCTAAGCTTCCAATGGTGGCAGCCTTGTCAGATTACATACATGTATACCATAGGAGATGGAACTTCCACTCCCATCCCCTGCCATCGTGTGGTCCCAATTATTTCATGCAGCAGACATTGCCTTTTCTACATCATTGGGCATCTTGTAAGCAAGCTCGGCCAGTCATAATGATTCACCTGATATGCACAGTTCATTACTGCATGGACAGTCTAAGCATGACCAGTCAGAAACTGCTCAGGACATTCAAGGCAGAGCTTCAACCCCAGTCTCTTTAGCGATGAAGCTTGGAAATGTGAGGCACAGGAGTTATCAGTGGCCTCACTGCCTGCTCTGTGGATGGATCCAGTTGACAACTAATGCCATCAAGCCAGGAGAAGGGATGAGACTCAAGTAATGTCCTGCATCTGTTCAGGTTTCTGAGTCCCAGCCACCTAGTTATATACAGATTTCCATCTCTCGTGTAGCAAATCAATTCCCTTTTGCTGAAAATGGTTTGAATTTGGTTTATGTGACTTCAAAACCAAAGAGTCCCAAGTAATAATGGCATCCAAGTTCTAATCAGAAGATGAATTTGAGACCTGCTTCTCACCCTGGGGATTTATATATAGGCATTCCTGTGAAATGGTAATAACAACACCAGCACATTAGAGAAAAGATGAGAAAAATTCTTGCCTTGATGTATAATTATAGACTGTAATAGCATTTAGAAATGACTTACCTCCTCCCTTTTTCTCCTCACTTCTCTCCACCCACCGGCTAAAAAGGCAGCAAAGTGAAACCCCAGACCCGCTAAGCAAAGTGCCTGTTTTGCCTTTAGTGCTCCATGAAAGGGCCTGTTGTGTATGTCCTAATTAGGGATCTAATAGAATTTCACCTGAATCAAGCCCTACACTGTTAAAGAAAAATAGAAAATCAAGTCTTTTAGATTATTTTCCTGGTCTGAAAGTCCATACATTTCCCCCCTTTGAACAACTACATCTACATACCTTTTCTTAATGTCTGTGACATTGTGCAGATCTACAAGAGATTAATCTGCTTCTCATGACTTCGCAGTTCAGAACTGGGAAGTAAATTCTGGTCAAGTCTTAAAACAGACAGTGCAACAGTCAACAGAAAAATAAAAGAACATTCCATGTGATTCAATTTCAACAATCTCTGTAAACATCTTGAGGAAGCCAAAGCCTTCTATTGATCAGTTTACTATGTCATTCTACTCCAGAGGAAAATGGTAATAAAATGAACACCATTAAGTGTTTAGAGACCACATCACAATATACTATGTGTGACAGGTCCCTGTGCACTCAGAATGTTCCACATTTATAAATAAAAATCTTCTTATCTGCTTCCTAAAATCATTCCTTGCTGTAAAATTATATCTGTGTAATTTTATGTTTCAAACTCTTATCTTTTGCTCATTTGTGCATTTTCCTCCTGCTTCCACTTTGGTGAGGGTGCTATATTTATATCCTCACTTGGAGTTCAGAGGCAGCAGAGAGAATTGGATAAACACACCAGGGGCCTGACAAGGCCATGGAATGCCTCATGCTGTTCCTGTACACTGCCTCCTATTACAGAAATGTGTTTGTCCTTGGAAAGTGTCTGTTTATTTCCTACTTTTGGATACCTCAGTGTCTTTGTGCGACTGTACTGCCAAGGATTTATCAGATAAAAAATAGAAACTAAGCCAATGAAAACAGCAGACAGGGCTTGGCGTCTCAGAAAACATGTGTACTTGTCAATTAACATGAAACATCATTTCCTTACATACGAATATAAACACCTGGTATAGAAAGTGTGCTTTTTGCCACTGAGTTTTAGAAGAAAGAGTATGGGCCCTGTGGTCAGTAGATAGGTTTGTTCAAGTCCAATTTCTGTTGACTAATTACATTTATCTAATGAAGAGGAATTTATCCCTGGAAGCACTGTGCCTCCACCTTTTGTAAAAATCTAAATAATCACGCGTAACCAACCAACAGTTGGTTTAAGGAATAAATGCATGGAAATAAAATCCAAAGCATGTTTGCAAATACCATAATTTGAAATCAAATGAACCCAAGAAACCTTCCCAGTGGATTATTGATACTGTCCTCTGGAAAAATAGTCCTAATAAGACAAAGTCAAAGTGCTGCTCTTTGGAGGAGGAGGGGAAAGTTAAAGCACATAATTAGCCACCCATGTTTTTTCATCCCTCAGTCTCACTTTCTCCATTGACATGTGAATGACCTAAGAGTACTTCTGAATTGCTAATGGAAGAAAGGCACTGAGGTGGCTGTTGTAAAAACACCTGCTCATTTCTCTGCAGTTAGAGGCTGTGACAAAACTATCCCTCATAATGATCCCGGAATCAAGAAGCAATGCCCCACGTATCAAATGAAATTCTTACTTGGCATGGAGTTAACCCAGGGAGCTCTTGAGACTCTTAAGTAACCATTTTACAATTGATCGCATGCAGGCTTGACAGTCTGTAGCATGGGACAAAAAGCTAGTGCGATGCTTCTAAGATCTGACATTAAGCATGCTGTTTATCTGTGCTGCACCCTGCAGTGGATCCCCACATAGGACCTGGTCTTCCATATGATACCCAAAGCCTTTTCCATCTGGCTTCATTTTCTCTCCTTGCATGCCACTGCTCCCACACCACAGGCTGGCCTCTCCAAATTTTTATGCAAGTCATAACCTCAGGGGTGTGTGTAGAGGGAGACTGTGTTTTTGTGGGGGCAGGGAGGGATTTGTCACACAGGCCTGTATTTCAGTATCTCTAACATTGCCTTTTCCAGAAGGCAGCGAATAAGTGCTGATGAGGCAGCCTGTAAGAACCGTATATTCTATTTCAGCGTGAAAAGAACAATCTCCTGAGACAGCAGAGACTAGCTAGGGCACCTTTTTTGCTTTTCTTCTGCTATGTGGCTGTCAGGAAGGTCACTTGGGCTGCTCTAGCTTTCAGTGGAAAGGAACTCTACCTTACATGCCACCAGTCAGTTGTCACTGAATACCAATGATACTTTCTTATGTCATAATTTTAATTATCCTCTATGTAGCAAAAGCTAGAGATTAACCATTTCATGCCAAACAAAGGCACGCAGTGATTTATAAAACACGTAAGGTTGTGAGAATGGCAGGATATGACTGAGAAAAACATGAATCTTGGGTTACTATTTGCAACCATGTCATGAATTTAAAAAGACATTGGGGTGCCTGGGTGGCTCAGTCGGTTAAGCAGCCAGCTTCGGCTCAGGTCATGATCTCGCGGTCCGTGAGTTCAAGCCCTGCATCGGGCTCTGTGCTGACCGCTCAGAGCCTGGAGCCTGTTTCAGATTCTGTGTCTCCCTCTCTCTCTGCCCCTCCCCCATTCATGCTCTGTCTCTCTCTGTCTCAAAAATAAATAAACGTTAAAAAAATTAAAAAAAAAAAGACATTAATTCACCGTAGTCTCCTTTCTAGTGATTAGAAAATGGCAGAAGATACTATATGTCGAACTGGTATTTCACAAAATATATAAACATTTCATTATGAGCAGAAAAGATTCAGTAGATTTGAAAATGGTTATGGGAAAGAACTATTGCTTGGATTGTGGTCATCATACATTTTTAACAGAACTGTTTTGGCCTGGGGCAGAGATGAGCCGCAGGCTGGAGTGTAAGGTTAAGGAACATTTGCCTCAGAGAACTTCTGGTGTCCTGGGAGGATCAGCTCTAAATGCAGAATATGCAAACATTTCTTAACTTTATGGAATGCAACAGGACTGCAGCAGAAGCTTCCACAGCACAAATTTTGATTTGTTTCAAGTTCTTTCTCGGTAAAAGAGAATTTGAATCTCTCTGTCGACTAAAGCTGCAACATATAAATACATATCTGATGGCCCTCTTCACCAATGAGAATGAATATATCAAAATTGCTGCAAAGCTCTACATGTAAATGCTCCAATGCCTTTCTGTTTGATTAGCAAGAAATCCAGTCTTTTCCTAGACCCTGTTCCCTCATGTTTCCCTCTAGAGGAAATGTGTGTGATGGTAGGGCAGATGTTTACCTTTGTAGGGTTCCCAGATGTTCTCAGGTCTACCACAGATGGGGATCTCTCTGTTACTCTGGTGCCTGTGGCTCTGTTCACCCTTTGGCTCTGTTGGAGGTTGTGACTCTGGCGTTTCAGGCTGCCGACTGTGCTCTTTGAGACTGATGCCCTCCATCCTCTCTGGCTGGCATTAACAGTTGGCTGTCTGCTTTCCACCTTTCCAGATATTGTTTTAATGAGCAACATTTAGAAGAAGATTCTTATCAGAGAGCTGTTGAGCACTCAAAGCTCACAGGCATTAGGGAGAAGGGATGATAATGCTGGGGCCAAGTAGGGGTCTGGGCTGGACAGAGAATGGTCAGGAAAGCTCTATAGTAAGCTGAGATCTCTGCAAGCTAGGGTTAAAAGCAAAAAACACAGAATCACATGTCTTGGTTTTAGTTCTAATTAACTAGTTATATAACCTTGGGTAAATTATTTAATCTCTTTTTTCCTCAAATGTAAAATGTGAATAATTAAAGTTCCTGCCTGATGGCCTTATTGGAAAGACTTAGCCTTGTTATTGGTAAAAGTAAGCACTCTTGGAAAATCTCTTGTCATATAACCTTCTAATGTATGTCAAATACAGTAATAATGGCATACCTCTGTTTTTCTATTGAGGTAAAATTGACATATAGCATATTAGTTTCAGGTGTACAAAATAATGATTTGATATTTGTATATATTGCAAAATGATCACCACAATAAATCTAACATTTGTCATCATATGTAGTTACAAAATTGTGTGTGTGTGTGTGTGTGTGTGTGAAAAGAAGTATGCCTCTATTTTAACCATCATTAATCCATCCGCAATTTAGATTTGGCCAATATTTCTCTTTTGTCATGGACCAAACATTGCCTTTCATTAAGTTCATTCATGAACTCTGCCCTCAGTTATCATGGTTGGTAAGGGTTTACTCTCTTCCACATATTGGCTTTCAAAATATCTGAAGGCAGTTATCCTTTTCCCCATGAACTTTCATCCTTCCATGGTAAATTAACCTGCTATTCAAAAAACAGCAAGTTCTAAAGCTGTATTGTCCTCTTCCTCCTCTATCTATACTCTAGTTTATCAGTACCTTATTAAAGTGGATCATCCAGACTATTCTAAACGTGCTTAACAGTACACAATGTGGAGTGCCTGGGAGGCTCAGTTGGTTAAGTGACCGACTCTTGATTTCAGCTCTGATCATGATTTCCCCACTGTGAGATTGAGCCCCAAGTCAGGATCTCGCTGAGCATGGAGACTGCTTAAGATTCTCTCCCTCCTTCTCTCTCTATCCCTCTGATGCTTGCACACATGCTCTCTCTCTCAAAAAATAAAAATAAATTAAAAAATTGTTTTTTAATTAAAAAAATACACAATGTGATTGAACTTCTGCTTCCATTAATGTGCTCTAAAAGCATATAGACCTTTCAGCACTCCTGGCATAATGATGATGAGATTTAAGTTACCTAAACTTCTAAAGTATTCTTGTATATCTTGCATTTGGGCAATTGATTTTTTTGAAGTTACATACTGGATTTATACTTAGCTCAATTGCATTTATTGTATTCAGCTCCACTATCTTTAAACCTGCTGAGAAATTTTGGATCCCTAATTTGATCATTCAGTATTATATAGTTTCTCCACCTTTGTGTCATCATCAAAAGTTATAAGCATACCAGTTCTCTTTATTATGTTGTTTATATAAAGGTTGTTCTCAACTTCCAGTTATATCTGATGAATTAAACAGAATTATTTATTTCTGCTCCTTTCTGAAAATCTGTTCAAATGACAGTTAAGTGGAAAAAAGTTAACTATTTACAGAGATGGCTGCCAATAAGAAACAGTCTTATTCCTGTGTAGAATCTTAGACAGGCTCTGGAAGTACCAGGTGCCCTGAGAAGCTGTGGTCAGGCTTAGGGCTGGAAAACAGGGGTATCATGTAAATTCTACAAAAGGATGATTTTGACCTTTGGATTCCCTTCCTCATCTCATCCACCCCAATGGTTAACCCTGTATGGTATGTGGTTCTAAAGCCATTTTGTCCTCTTCCTCCCCTGTATATACTCCAGTTTATCAGTAACTTACTAAAGTAAATGACCGAGAAAATTCCAATTCCAAATTAAATAAGGGTTCCAAACTTGAATCAGAGAGGTCCTGGATTTGGGAATACCAATGAAAATTCAGTGTGCAGGTGAGGTGCCATACTAAAAGCAGAAGAATACAGTTAAAATTGTTAGAGTGAATGGTAAAACCATACCCACCATCACCACTTTTTTGCTCAGATTCAGAATGTTGTAGCAAGATTTCTATCCCCTCCAGAAGATTAGGAGGTTCCTCTCTAGAACATTGACTACCACAGAAGAAAAAGTTTAGAGACTGTGAAACATAAAGTGTCCATGGACCTTTCTAATGCCTCACTCAGATATGAGGAAACAGCCAAGCCTGAACAAGAATATAAAGAAATCAACAATGTGAAAGAGACCAATAAATGTAAAATACATATATACATACATAAAATGAAATAAAAGTAACTGGAAAAAAGCAGAAAACACAAGAGGACTTTTAAGTATATATCTATTTCTATCATATAACTATGTACATTATCCTCAGAGAGATGATAAAGTATATTAATCCATGAAGTAAACTAAAGAATACTAAAAAAACACTAAAAATACTAAAACTACAGAATACTAAAAAACCAAAGAATACTAATTGCAAATTAATATATACGGATATGCAACATGTTTAAGTGCAGTGGAAAGATTGAAAAGTAAGTGGAAAAGTTGCATAGAGAATGGAACAAAAAGACAAAATATGTACCACAAAAAGACAAAATTATGTCCCACAATCATGTCTTTTCATGATTACCATGAAAAGATGCAAAAATTGTCCAGCTCAGTAAAGGTACAAATAGCACCCCAGGCCTATTATCATGATATTTCAGACACCTGGGTATGAAACGTCCTCAAGAAGTCCCAGAACAGGAAGGAAAAGGCTCGGAGGTTGTGGAAGGCTGCTCGGCATTGGACATGTCTGTTTCCTAACACAGAAAAGGAGATGATGGCTCAGTACCTTCAAAATGCTAGATGAAAATGATTTCCTACCTAGAATTAGAATGAAAAAATAGCTGGTGATGAAAGTATGAACATAGCCTTTCTTAAAATATTACCAGAGGATATATTCTCAACAAACAAGGGGAAAACCCAAGAAACTGAAAGCAGTAGGATTGGCTGACCTAGGCTGGGCTCAGCAAGCTGACTTTGCCTCAGGCAGGAGATCAGGGTGAAGGGAGAGCAGTTGGAAGGAAGAAAACCTCATGCACCATAGTGCAAGAGGAAAAATCCATCATATAAACCTGTTTCAGTCTTCTGTTTAAGTCAGGTCAGCTAACATCCTGTTAACCCAGTGGTTCTCAGCAGGGTCTATTTTGTCCCCAGCACAGCAGACATTTTACAAAATCTGGAGATGTTTTTGGTTGTTGCAACTTGAGGGGAGGCAGGGTGCTATTGATCTCTAGTGGGTAGAGTCTGTGAATGCTGCTAAATATCAGCCCATCCCAACAAAGAATTATCCAGCCAAAATTCAATGTAGTGCTGACATTGAAGAGTTTTGCATTAATCTGATCAAATCCCATGGACAAGCCCAATGTCGAGGGGTTAGGAAAGACCCACCAGTAGTCTGGTGGAAAGGGTGTAGATGTATAATACTGTCACAAGGTAGTGAAGAATTGGATGCATAATTTGATCATCAGTGTATAATAAATTAAAAATTCCTTTCAAAGAATGTAGAAAAATCTTTCATGGGAAATGCTTATGGCCTTCAATTCCTATAAAGGAAACTAGTGATTATTACTACATATCATTGATTCTAAGATGCATACTTCTTTTTCACATTCTAACATCTCTGAAGTTCCAATGTGTTTTATGATCAATGTGATAATAAAGTATTGTATTATATTTTAATTGGCATTTTTTATTCCTGTGGAACATTAAATAATAATAGTCTCTTGCTGTTGATGTTGTATAGATTTGACAACACACGTTAAATGCTCATTATGTACTTACGCTATGGTAGGCAGTAAATTCAGAAGAACTCTTGGAAGTGTAGATAATTACATTTTGCAGATATAAGTAAGGATCAGAAGCCCCCTTGTCACATCATTACACGTATAAGAATCTACCTAGTAGACTCTTGAGCTACAGTTGATAGCAATTGGGGACATTTTAATACAGTGGTAAAAAATATGGGCACAGAATCTATAGTTAAATGAAGTAATGAGTGAAAACATTTAGGAGGATATTTGGCATATAATAAACACACACTAAATAGTTATTCTCAATCCTATATGCCCATTACTGTGATAATTGCTCTATTTACATTATTCCATTTGGATCACCCTTATCCTATGAGGTGTATCATCTACGTTTTTCAGAAATGGCACCAAGATAGCAAGAGGTGAAACAACCCAAGTTCACACATTTGAGGGTGGTCCATGTGTGTGGTAGGGGGAGTGGGATTTAAACTCATATCTGTGATCTTAGTGGCTGTGCACTCTTTGCAACTCCTTGTGGTGCTGCGTTGGTTCTTTGAGCCTCTTAGCCTGTATAGCCAACACTGGGAATCCAACTATTCTACCTGTACATATAATGAAACTGTAGAGCATTTGTATCAATGGTTTCATGAATACATTCCTTTATTCACTTACAGAGAGGACAAGAAAGTTAAAAAGAGGCAGAGGAGGGGCTCCTGGGTTGCTCAGTTGGTTAAGTGTCTGACCTCATATCAGGTCATGATCTCACATTTTGTGGGTTCGAGCCCTGCATCAGGCTCTGTGCTGACAGCTCAGAACCTGGAGCCTGGAGCCTGCTTCAGATTCTGTGTCTCCCTCTCTCTCTGCCCCTCCCCCACTCACACTCTGTCTCTGTCTCTCTCAAAAATAAATAAAATATTAAAAAATTTTGAAAATGGCAGAGAAGTTAAAGAAAATGTATGTGTGTGTGTATGTATATATATATATGTGTGTGTGTGTATACATATACATATATACACAGTACAATATTTTTCAGCCATAAAAAGGAATGAAATCTTGCCATTTTCAGCAACATGGATGGACCTAGAGGGTGTAATGCTAAGTAAAGTAAGTCAGAGAAAGACAAATACCATATGATCTCCCTTATGTGTGGAATTTAAGAAACAAACAATTGGGGGCGCCTGGGTGGCTCAGTTGGTTAAGCATCCAACTTTGGCTCAGGTCATGATCTCATGGTTTGTGAGTTGGAGCCACCAGGCTCTGTGCTGACAGCTCAGAGCCTGGAGCCTGTTTCAGATTCTATGTCTCCCTCTCTCTCTGCCCCTCCCCTGCTTATGCTGTATCTCTCTCTCAAAAATAAATAAACATTTAAAAAGTAAAATTGAAAAAAAAAGAAACAAACAAATGAATAAAAGAAAAAAAGAGAAAAAACAAACCAAGAATCAGATTCTTAACTATACAGAACAAACAGATTGTTACCAGAAGGGAGGTGGGGTGAGGAGTGAAATAGATGAAAGGGATTAAGAATACACTTAGCTTGATGAATACTGAGTAATATATGGAATTGTTGAATCAGTATATTATATACCTGAAATTAATATAACACTGTATGTCAGGGACACTGAAATTAAAATTAAACAATAAAAACAAAAAAAGGAGGGGTGCCTGGGTAGGTTAAGCGTCCAACTCTTTCTTTTTTTAAAAAAATTATTTTTAATGTTTTTATTTATTTTTGAGAGAGAGAGAGAGACAAGGAGACAAGAGAGACAAGAGACAAGAGACAAGGAGGGAAGGGGCACAGAGAGAGGGAGACAGAATCTGAAGCAGGCTCCAGGCTCCGAACTGTCAGCACAGAGCCCGAGGTGGGGCTCAACCTCAGGAGCAGTGAGATCGTGACCTGAGCCAAAGTTGGACACATAACCAACAGAGCCACTCAGGCGCCCTGCGTCCAACTCTTGATGTCAGTTCAGGTCACGGTCTTGCAGTTTTTGAGATTAAACCCCACATCTCTCTGCCCCTCCCCACTTGTGCACGTTCTCTCTCAAAATAAATAAGTAAACTTAAAAAAATAATACAAAAATGAAAAAAGGAGGTAGAGGACTGTACAAAGAGATGAAACAATTGATAGTATTCATTGCACATGTTATAATTTGTAATAAATATTAGTGAAAATAACATCCAACTGTAATTTATCTTTTTGCCTCTTAGTGAAACGTCCAAAGTCAACTTTCGAATTAACTATTAAAGCAAACTATGAGTCAGTTTAGAAAGTATATCTAAACTGAGAAAGTGTTAGGTAAGCATAACATTACACTGATAAGTCATCAACATTAATTTAGTACTAAATAATTGTGAAGTCTTGAGTAAATTATGATGTTTCGTGGCCCTCACTGTAACATAAAGCAGTTGACCTATTTTCTAGCCTGAATATTCAGTGTTTTGGTAGGTGGATAACTATGGGGAGCAGTGTTTTTTGTTTGTTATTGTTTTTGTCTTTTAGATACATCTTATTAGGCCCTTTTACAGGTAGCTAAGGTATTATTTTAGTTGATTAATATTTTGCCAAAAGTTAAACATATGATTTCATAAAATTAAAACCACAAACTCAATTATTAGGTGGGCAGCACTGAAGTCAGAGTATCTCTGTTTTGGTTTCTCCCCTGTAAAATGGGCATACTGATTTCTGTATTGCTAAATTATACCTTTTATGGAGTATCACATGCAGAGTGGTTCACATTGTCAGCACAGAGAATACACATGTTACCAATGTGCTGTCAAGATATATCTCATCTGGCATTATATCCCTGGCAACTATTACCTAAATTTAGTGGTCTGATATTTTTGTCTACTCAAAGGCCTTGAGTTTAGTGCACATTTTCTTTAACGTGTATAAAGATAGGAAGCTAATCAGTACAGCTCAGAAATACATTTGTAAGGTAATGTTAGAGTCAGGATTTGTAAAGAGAGGTTAAAACAAATCTTGTGAAATACTTAAAGAAGATAAATGACTAACATTATAGTTGGATTCAATATTCATTCCTCTAGAGCAACACTTACATAAACCCTCCCATTAAAATTTCCTCTGAGCACCTTATATATTAGTTAATAAGAAAAAAAGTATTTCTTTATACTCTAAATTGTCATGAATATAAATACATATTATTGTAAATAGATAGCCCATGGAAAATGACTGCATTTATAAAGGGGGGAAATCACATAACAATAATGCCCCATTACCATGGTTGTGTAGAGAAGAAAATCCTATGTTACTATGGTAAAAGAACAAAAATGTGTTTATCAATGTAAGATAAGAGAAGTCACAGGTGGGAGGCATGGGGGAGCTGCCTGTCTGCTCCCTTGACTAATGTTCCAACCCTATCTTCTGTTGTGCCTTTGCAAGCAGATCAAATTTGTTTCCAACACATTTCTGCTTCTGAGTTAACATTTTAAGATTGACTGTGACTTGAATCATCTGACTTTCCAAACAGATTTGGGGGTGTGTAGGTGCATACCAATGAGGATTTATAATTCATTTCAAATAAAGCTCAGGACCATGGCGGTACAAGTCCAGGGCTATAACAGAAAGTGCCTGCCCTCTCTTAGGATTATTCTCACTGTCATTTGGCCTGTATTTTATGTTTTTCTACTGAGTTACTGTTAGGTGCAACACGCAGGCCTAGCATTGTGGGAATTTATAGAAAGAAATGACTGGCACTATATATTGATGATTAGAATAACATGGCCTCATGTCCTTAAGACTAAGATTTTTGATGGGTTTATCTTTATATTTAGAGTACCTGCAGTTTGCCAACTTAGGAATGATGCCCCTCATGATTGAATGATGTACCCAGGTGTACTTGTTCTTTGGGGCTTTCTTCCAGATTTCAGAGGACAGAGTAAATGTCATGGCAGCCTAACTTTACTATATAATCCTAATCAAGATTTCAGGTTAGACCTAGAGAGATAGTGACATTGAATAGGGAAAAAGAACCTTAAATTAATAGATTAAAACTGGGTTTTAGTCTTGACTTTGTACTACTCTGGACTTTCTTTCAAATTCTCTGGATTTCCAAAGCTGGGTTGATGTAGGAACTCTGTGTTCTGGCTGTATATCACAATCACCATAAAAGTCTGTGAAATATGCTATTACCTGCCCAATCCCAGGTTATTCGGTAAGAATTTCTGTGGGAGAGGCCTAAGTACGTATTTTTTAAGTATCCCCCAGGGTGTTCTAATTGAAGCCAGGATTAATACCACTACTCTGGCCGATTCCCAAGAGCCTTTCCATGCAATTCCATGCAAATGGTCTTTATTCAACTTTTATTTCTTTCCACCTGCACTTTTATTTTACCCTTCACTTACTTTCTTATTTCCTTCTAATTTGACTTGTTACCAAACCATATCCTAATGTTTTAACTCATTTTCATGATGTGTGGCAATATCAACCTGTATATACTGGTAAAATCAGGTAACATTTTAAAAGCAATATTTTCCTCATATAAAGACACAGTGCTGAAGTCCCTTCAGTTTCCAGAACTGATTTTAGTCTTGGCGAGGGGTGGGGGTGGAGGGGGGGAGGGGGAAGGGAGAACATGACTATCTGGCAAATGGGATGGGATAGACGCGGCTTTCATTTGCCCATTTTCTAAGTCTTCTGATGAAAGGAATTCTTCAGGAGGAAAAGAATACTATTTGGTAGAACAGTTATTTCCTGTTGAAAAATGTCTACAATTCTTTCCTTTACTTTTAAAAATAAATGACTTTGGGGAGCCTGGGTGGCTCAGTTGGTTAAACATCTGACTTCGGCCCAGGTCATGATCTCGTGGTTTGTGAGTTCGAGCTCTACACCTGTGCTAACAGCACTGGGCCTGTTTGGGATTCCCTGTCCCCTCTCTCTGTCCCTCCCTGACTCATGCTTTCTCTCTCTCTCTCTCTCTCTCTCTCTCTCTCTCTCTCTCTCAAAATAAATAGATAAACTTAAAAAAATTAAAATAAATGACTTGGGTTATACTGGACTATTTGTGAACTGTGCCAATGAAGACCACAGGCCCCACATACAAGAGATTTCTCAATTTCTCCTACTAAAGAGATCCTGGGGCATATACCATTTTATATTCTGATGGCAAGAGTCTGAGTTGACAGTCTGGATTAATGCAGCTTTCAGCATGCATCTCAGGAGATTAGCAAATTGTAGGGAAGCTGTGATTGGTGGATAAAACATTGCTATCTGATGTGCTCAAATTGACACCTGGTGGATGGATTTTTTTTCTGTGTCATTGCTTATAAAATTCTTGTAGATAAAAACGCTAATAAAGAACTCTCTTTGTTATTTATTTTTGCTTGACTTTACCAAATTTACTGCAACCAGTCATCATCTACTTCATTTGTCTTTTTACAGCCTAGAATGAATAACCCTAAATTAATCAACTGATTACAAATTCCTTAATTCTATGCATCACATTTCTCATTCTTTGCAATTCCTTTTTAGTCAGAATTGGGAATTAGACTCGTGGAACTACACTGTCAGTACCAGCTAAGTGTTAAGTGGAGACAAACTTACATTGTTTCTGTGCCTCTGGGAAGTTTCCAGGAAGGACAAAGTTACTTTCATTAAATAGCTGAATTACTTGGAAGGAGAATAGAATTCTGTCTGGTCATCCCCTTGAGAAGTTCACATTTTTATTGCCTCAATCTCCCTCCAGTGTTTCTTTGGGGAGTCAGGGAAAATCCAATATGTCAGTCCTTTCTCCTGGTTATAGGATCACACAAAGTATCTGATAATTATCACATTCACTCTTTCATTTAATCAACAAATATTTATGAGTGCCTACTCTGTGTCAGGCTCTGTCACAGGTCCTAGGAATGAGACATTAACCAAACAAAGACTTTGCTTCTGTAATTCCATTGATAAAGATCAAATGGTACCAAGTACCATCGAAGAAAATAAAGAAAATATTTGGTGCATGTAGCAGTTGGGGTTGTAGAAACAGAGAGGGAGGGAGAAAGTGCTATTTCATATATACAATAGACAGGGAATTTCTCTCTGGTACATGACATTTGAGCAGTACTTGAAAGAAACAAAGAAATCAATCAGGCTAGTATCTGGGGAAAAGTTTTCAAGGCAGCAGTAACACAGAGTGCAAAGGCCCTGAGGCAGCTATGTCTTTGATATATTTGGGGAACAGCAAGAAAGCTGGTATGGCTGGAACAGAATGATGAAGAACCAGGATTTCAGAAGAGAAGGTCAGATGATCAATAAGGGGTAGGTCATTAGGGCCCAGTAGACCACGGTAAGAGCTTTGCTGTTTATTCTGAAAGTCATTCAAGGTTATTGAACTACCTCATTTCTCATTTTCAAAAGATCAGTCTGGCTTCTATGATGAGAATGAGCTTCACAAGCAAACTTTGGGGCAGAGGAACCAGGTGGGAGGCTTTTTATAACGGTTCAAATGAGAGATGATGATGGGTTGGCTTCGAGAAGTGTGGTAGAGATGATATCACTAGTCAGATTCTGGACTCATCCTGAGATAGAACTGAGACATTCCCTTATGGATTGGGTATGGTATGAAAAAAAATAAAGAAATTAAGGTTCTCAGTTTTCTTCTATAGACCATTGCCTTGAGCTTTATCATGGAACCATCTCAGGCTGGGGAAAAAGAGAGAACCGGATTCAAATTATTCTAGAAGTTGAGTGGCCGTGGATAATTTTCTTCAATGTTATGAGCCTTGCTTTCTCTAAAGGTACATTAGTGATAATTATATTTTAACACATAGTGTATCCTCAGGATTCAAATTAAGTAACAATCATAACTGTACTAAACTCTCTTGACTTCTTAATTTTCACAGCAACACTGTAAGGGAAGTGACGTTATCCCTATCATATGGATGAGGCAACTAAAACATGAAGAGATTACAGAATTAGTTCAAGGTCACACAGAACTAGATCTGGGATTTGAAACCAGGTCTGTGTGACACCATAGCCCAGGTCCCCAAGGAGTATATTAACAACTGCAAAAACAATCCTTATCTTAATAATACAAATAACTAACATTGTACAGCATGCCAAGCCTTTTGTTTAATGTCTCACATACATTATTTCTGTTCATTCTTGTAACTCCCTACTGGATTCATGTATTATCTTTCTTTTACAAATGAGACAGTAGAGGTTCAGAGAGGTTAAGCAGCTCATCCATACAAGTTAATCCATCAACTAGCACACCTGGAACCCATCTTAAAACTTGGGTCAACACTACACAAAATTGTCTGTTTGACTAATGCCAAGAGGCCTCTCCTCACTAAGGGATTCAGTGTGTATTCCTTGCTGCTGGTGGGGAAGGGGGAGTAAGGGTAGGGGAAGCTGAATGTGGAGATTCTTATTAGAACCCCCAAAGCTCTGAGGAACACCACATACCTGACCACCCCTAAGATAACTAGAACAATAAGCAGGGGCTGGCCACTTGAGCTCCCCAGCATGGGTCTCTGGGGTTAATATGATAAGGTTTTAGTCTTTTTCTTTTTCTAAAAACAAAATGTATTACATTTTTTCATTGCTTTTATTTTCCAGAAATGATGAAGTATTTATCAGAAGGCATGCTTTTGCAATTCATAAGTACTCTCCTTTCACCAGCAAATCCAATTATTTTGGTGAGAGGAAAAAAAATAAAAATCTGGCTCTTGTTGGATTCTTTTCCCCACTCAGAGAAATGAAAGCCAAAAAAAGAAAAAAGAAAGAAGGAAAGAAAGAAAAGAAAAAAAATTGCTAACTATGTCAAAGGTAAAATCTGATTGCGTTTAGAGGATAACAAAGAAGACAAAAGTGATTTATTATCAAATAACGGTGATAGATTGGTTTCCTTTTGTTTCAATTCAACGTCAGTTGTTATGAAGTCCCAATATAAATTCAACTGAATGCCTTTTTCAGAGACCTTGTAGGTTATTTTCTTGTCACGATTTGGTCAAAATCTCAAAGGAATTAATTCAGTCCTTTATAAACCTGCATTTAGAAAGGCAGAGGGTAAGGCAATTCTTGACATAGCAGTGGACAGAACTTCTTCCAACTGTCCTTGCTCATTTAAGATGGAGAATCCATTTATTCTGAGGGTGAAATTCAGCTACCCAGTTATTTTTGTGCCTTCTGCAGCATCATGGGAAAGGCTGTAAAGGGAATAGACAAGATGCTGAATACAGTTGAGGTATGATGTCTTGAATGTCCTTGATGTGCCTGACACATGACTAAGCCTTTTTAAAAAATGTTTATTGATTTATTTTGCAATACAAAGAGAGCATGAGCCAGAGGAAAGAATCCCAAGCAGTCTCCATGTTCAACATCTCACAACTGTGAGGTCATGACCTGAGCCAAAGTCAAGAGTTGGACATTTAACCAACTGAGCCACCCAGATGCCTCACTAAACATTTATGTTTGCCAATTTAATCCTTAAAACCATCAGAGATGAAGAAACAGAGGGTCAGAGAACTGAAGATTTTAAAATACATATCTAATATCTGGGGAGTTGGTGGGATATAAACTCACATCCACATGACTCCTACTGATGGCTCTTATATTGCAGTGTCCCCTCCTAGCATCATAACCCTCCATTAGCGTCTCTGTAAAATGGGACTACATAAAAGGATTGATTTTAAATAACATGTATAAAGTATCTAGTATAGCGCCTGGCATATTTTAGGAAGTTTTCTCTTGTTGTTCTTTACTGAGAATCCTTGTTTCTGTTTTACACAATTACCTAACCAAAGTGCTGAGGAGCAGACCATCAAAGTTCCCAGTGATCACTTAACATTGGAAAGTGGAGAGTTTAAATATATATATTTTTTAAACTTAAAGGTTTTAATTGGTGCATGTACCAGTCAGGGTTGTACAAAAGAGACGTGTGTGTGTGTGTGTGTGTGTGTGTGTGTGTGTGTGTGTGTGATTGCAGTCTATAGGCAGAATTTCCTCTTCTTTAGGGTACTTTGCTTTTTCCCTTAATGTCTGTCATCTGGTTGTATGAGGTCGACCCCGCTTATCGAGGATAATCTTCATTAAAGTCAACTGATTGCACATATTAACCACATGTACAAAATACCTTTGCAGCAACACCTAGATTAGCATTTGGTTAAATAATGGGTACTATTACCTACCCAAACTGACACACGAAACTATCCATCACACATATTTGTTAAACTGTGCAGCAGCAGGAAACTTGCCTGAATCATTTTATCATATTTGATAATCAAAGACCCAGCCTCTTAGTATTTTGTAGATTATCTTTAGGGGGTTGGGGGAACCAATGGGGGTAGAGGCACTGCTTTTCCTTGTGTCTGTGCATTTTCCCTAAAAAGTAACTATTGTAGTATTTGTTTTTTCTTATTGAATTATTTGCAAAATGCCCTGAATTCAATATTTTCTTAAAGGCAAAACACTTGTTAAATTATTCATAGTGCTACTTTGTGAGAATAATTAGATTACCTTCTGCCTACATCAGCTAGGAGACTATAGTACCAAAATTTGAGAACCTACAACATTTTTTGTGCATTTTTCCTTGACTAAACCAGACTGTATTTGGGAATAGAAATAGGATCAGCTCTGAAAGCAATTTGTGGAGCATGCCTTATGTTGATGGAGACTGAGATTTTAGAAAAGGTGATCAGAAAAAGTCTTACTGACAAGTTGACATTTGAATAAACATCAGAAGGAAATGAGAAGGAAAGTCATGTATACATCTGGGCAGAAAGCATTCCAGGAAAAGTTCCTCTGATGGGGGAGCATGGCTCTTTCACTCTGGTGAAAACAAAGTAGTGTAGCTGGAGGAGAATTAATGAGAGGAGACTGGTGAAAAATGAGGCCAGAGAGATAAAAAGAGGCCTGATTCATATAGACTTGTAGGTCTTGTTGGTGTTAGATTATTTTTCACTCATACTCTCGTTCGTACTTCCATGGGAGGGATATACTTCCTTGCCCCAATTTTGTCAACTTGTCAGTGTAACTGACATTATATCCAAGTAAATATGCTACTCAGATCTCCTTCAAAAAAGCCAACTCTGGACATCATGATTGGACCTAGAGCTTCCAGCATTGTCTCTTTGATATGTCACCATGTTCACCCAGAAGCTGTACTTCTACAGAGCTCTTCTCAGCCAATAACTGAGCATTACATTGCATCTACACTGGTACCTTTTTGTGGAATGTAAGGCCCCTTGCACACGAACTTTGGCTCCAGGATTCCACATTAGTTTAGCTGAAGCTTTCTTAGTACTGTAATATGATCTGAGATTCACCCTACCTGTTTCTTCTTCCTTCCCCCTCTCCTTATACAGTTGTCAGTCATGCATTGTAGTTCTGCACTGAAAGTTCCTCCTGCCTATTACTATCCACTCTCTCTTGTCCTTCACTGGCCTTCCCCCGCTGAGTCTCTTGCATGTCAAATCCCTTTGTACCATGTGCTTTTTAGGGGGTCTGAACAAACACACTTGACTTGGCTTCATATTATTATATTGTACTTTCTGCACTTTGATTTTAGCTTGTCATATGGCGTGCATTAACCAAAGATGAAGGGTACATGAGCAGACCTGGACCCAAGGTAGCCCAAGGTAGCTTGAACCAAGCACAACCAAGACTGGAGTACCACCTCAAACCACCACCAACCATTCCACAGATATGGGCATAGATAAAATATTGTAGTTTTAGACCATTGAGATTTAGCATAGGTTATTATGTAGCATTATTGTGAGAACAACCTAATTGATACATAGAATTTTGTCCTTTTTTCTAAGTTAGATGTAAAGCCATTGGAGAATTTGAAATACAAGATGACATGATCTGAATGATACTGTTTTAGCAGGCTCACTCTTGTTACACTATTAATAATAGACAGAAAAGGATAAAGGGTAGGGATAGAGAGAAATCTACTAGTTGTTTATGAAGTAATTCAGTTAAGAGAAAATGTTGGCTTTAACCAAATGGAGAAAGTGGTAGAAATCAAGATATTTTTCAAAGATAGAAAAGACAGGATTTATTGATGGGATGATGTGTAGTGTGCAATAAAGAGGAGAAAATGATGACACCAGGGGTTTTGACCTGAGCAATTGAGATGATGGAGTAGTCTTAACCAAGAGAAGAAGCAATATGAAATCAGGCTTTACAGATCCTTGAACTTTTCAGCTGCAATCATCTGTATCTCCATTACACTTCAGTCACCTCCCACAGATATTTCCTGGGCCTGTCATCACCAATAAATACATAATTTCCAGAATCTTGATTTTAGGTATGCCATACTTTGGTAACTATCTTATTTTTCAACTTTACTGCTTCAAGTTTACCAAGTACCCCACTTTGAAAAGTTTCAATGTTATCAGGAGTTATAAATTTTATGCTATCAACCTCATGGTATATATTTTTCTTTTTCTAACATAAGACACCATACTTCTTACTTACTTACTATAAAGACTCCCAATATATATTGTCTTTAGGAATACTCACCGTGAGGTAAAATCTGAATCCTGCTTATCTGCAACCATTCACATCTAAGGCCACCTTGTCTCTCATGCTTAAGCCCATTTAAACACATTGCTCCTCAATTACCCAGTCTTCTGCCAGATTACTAGCTTCTGCCCTGCTACTAAGTCATTTCCATCAGCAGACAAATATGCCTAAATAGGCCAAATATGAAATATCTGCTGCTCTCTCCACCCATCCAGGTTAACCAATGGGTGGGGGATAGAGGTCCAGCTACCCACTTAAAGAAGACTGGACACCATCCAGACAACAGCCAAGATCTCCTGAGTCTTGGGTATCAGAACTCCTTTACCTTCTCACACACAGCAGCCCAACTTCAGTTTAGAGGCCACTGGACCCTGATGTCCAGGCAACAACCTTCTCCAACCACTAGTCCATTGCATCTTTCATGTTAGCTTGTTACAACACTGTGCCTCCTGATCATGGATATGGACCCAGAGCTGTAATACTACTTACTGCTAGTATAGTTTATTGGAGCTTCAGCTATCATTTCAGTATAATGGGAATGATAAAATGATAATGGAACTTAATCAAAGGACTGTTGTGTATATTAATTGTCCTCATGCACAGAATAGACTCTTATATTAGGAATATCTATAAAGGATTTCCTGTGTTTAGATTTCAACAGGACATATGACTGATAGCTAAGGTGATTATGTGAAAAATACATCCAGCTTAACTTTAGGATACATACTGAAATAGACAGATGAAGGTAAGCTAGAGATAAAGGCAGCAAATGAAATATGGGTATATGTAGTGAAGATGGGTATTACAAAATAAAAACCATGTTCTCAAGAAATATTTCATTGACATATAATCAGATCTACATTAATACATGGATCCAAATAGTAATTATACTTTTGTTACTTACAATAAAAAAACATTTAAACATCATGACTACTAGATGAAACCTATATCACATGTAAAATAAATTATGACCAATAGAATAAAATATATATGACCCATGGAATTAGAGATTTGTTTGTATTGGGGTTTCATGACCAAATTTAATTTATTAAGATATGAAATAATTATTTAAAATTAGAAATTAATTAATATGGTTTATCTCAATAATTAATGGAATTTAAAATAAATCAAAAGTATGTAGCTATCTCAACATGCCTAGAAAAGGCATAATAATCAAATTTCTACCTTAAGTAGGAACGGAATTCCCTTGGCATAATAATGACTATGAAAAATCTGTAATAAACTTTATGCTTAATTTTGAGACTATAGAACTATTTCACTTTGTAAAATAATTTAGTGATTATCTTAAAATTGAAAATTTACATACCCTAAAACCTATGCACAACAACAATCATTGCTCCTTAATATTCTTCAAAAGGTAAATGCAATGTGGTAGGCTCATTTGATAGAGTACAATGCATGTCACGGAGAACAAATCTCAACACAATTCTAGGGGATGCAAGAGATTTAATCAAGTCCCAGTATAATGCCAACATTACCAGGCTATTTTGGAACATCTAAATATTGCTATTTAAGATGACATAAAATTAAGGACCTAAGTTCCCTTGTTTTATTTGGAACTATGCCAAATGTATAGTGTCATAACTTTAAAGACAGAAAAATTTATATATTACAAATGTGGGAGGTCTTTGCAAATTTTTGACATGTTATTTTCCAGAAGGAGGGCTAGCAAACTCTCTGTAAAGGGCCAGATGGTAAATATTTCAGTCCTTTCAGTAAGCCACACACGACCTCTATCAACTTCACAGAGCTTATATTCTAAATATCCCTCATAGTAATTCTAAATAACTATTGTCCTTGGTGTTTGATATGTTATACAAAGTACGTTTGATTTCAGAAATTAAAGTCTGAAAAGTATGAGTAAGTTTTTAGAAGACTAACCACTACACTTACTTCACCCCTTTGGAAGTTCTTTCTTTACAACCTTTGTTCTTCCAAAACTCATCTGCCTAACTTTAACAGCATTTACAACTTCCTTATTTGCATCTTATAATTTGTTTTTATATCTCTTCTGCAATGTTTTAACCATAAGAGAGAAAAACCAAATACTGATTGTGAGATAAACTTTATTTTTAATCCTCTCATGAAGAACTTTGGAAAGAAATTTGAGGGTTTATGTTTTCTAGAGGTGTTTAATATTTGTAAATATACCTATTTACCTGAATAATGCAATGATTATGCAGTTTAAATATAGAAAAGCCTTGGAAATTTATTATTTAATTTATATCTTGCTGGTCATCAGCACACCTCCACAGCATTAAGATTGACTTCTTTTCCCAATGGGAAAAGAGAGGTGTAGTTAATACCTACCAAATATTTCAGAAGATTTATATTTCGATTTTTATTTTGCTCTAATGAGAGCTCATGAATTTGACATTATTAAGGAATATCATAGTGACAGGTGAGGAAACTGAGTTTCCAGGGGGTTAAGTAACTTAACCAAGGTCTCTTAGCTCTCAGGGATCCCTTTCTCCTCAACCCACCATCAGGAAAATGTTCTGAATCTAGCTGTAGCTGAGGATGGAGATGAAACCTTAAGAGTTTCAGTGCAATGTGATCCAGAAGATGAAACTCATTTTAAGACTATAGAAAACAGGACAATAAGAGAAGACAACACTTTCCATTATATAAATCCCATAAGAAGTCAATCAATAAATATGTACTGTATTTCTACTGTACTCTAGGACAAAGGTGGCTCCTTAGTGTATGGCAAAGATATAAAAACACTATCTCTGACCTCAAGGAGTATATACATGATCTTTTGAGTAAAGACCAATAAACAAGTTAATATTTCACAGCATGATAAAGTAATTTGGACATAAAATAAATGCTATATGCTCAATTAGATATTTTACCAATTTCCCACTGAAAATAAACTTTTCACATCACTTGTTTTTTTCTATGGCAACAGATTTTATAAAATTTGAGGGGTGCCTTGGTGGCTCAGTTGGTTAAATGTCCAACTCCAGCTCAGGTCATGAAATCATGGTTCATGGGCTTGAGCCCCATGTCAGGCTCTGTGCTGACAGTTCAGAGTCTGGAGCCTGCTTCCGATTCTGTGTCTCCCTCTCTCTCTGCCCCTCCCCCCCTTCTCTCTCCCTCTCCCTCTCTCTCTCTCTCTCTTTCAAAAATAAATAAACATTAAAAATTATTTACAATTAGGAGGGCATTTGTTGGGATGAGCACTGGGTGTTGTATATAAGTGATGAATCATGGGAATCTACTTCTGAAGCCAAGACTACACTGTATACACTGTATGTTAGCTAATGTAACAACAAATTATGGGGAAAAAATTAAAATTTGAGCAGAGGCAAAGTAAGCTAAATGATCAACCCTGAATAATAGAGGGGCACCTGGGTGGCTCAATTGGTTAAACATCCAACTTCAGTTCAGGTCATGATCTCACAGTGTGTGAGTTCAAGCCCTGCATTGGGCTTGGAGCCTGCTTTGGATTCCGTGTTTCCCTCTCTCTCTGTCCCTCCCCTGCTTATGATCTGTCTTCCTCTGTCTCTCAAAATAAATAAACATTAAATTAAAAAAAATAGTGGAAGTAGTTTCCTTTGGAAAGAGTAAAAAATAATATTGTTATTCAGCTATGTGCTTTAGAAATATTTAGCAGTTGTTGATTTGAGGTTTTTGTTTTATCTTACACCAACAAATTCTCTGATTCTCCTACACCAGCTTGGGTGTTCAACAATTCAGTTCAAGACTAACGCTAACTATCTGAGGTTATCCCAGCCCCCATGGGTTAAGGATTCGGTCCCACAAGACTGTCCCTAATTTGGACATCCTACAAATGAGGTGTCCAAGCTGTCCACATTTCTGTCTGGCCAACTACAAATACAGGAGTTTCCACAACAACACCTCTCAGGTTTGATAATTCGCTAGCGCAACTCACAGAACTTAGGGAAGACCTTTATTTGCAATTACTATTTATCATAAAGGATACAATTCCATTTATTTTAAAGGATACACAGCCAGATGAAGAAGATGCCTAGGGCAAGGTATAGGTTGGTGGGGGAAGGGATGTGAAGCTTCCATGCCATTGTTGGACACACTACCCTCCCAGCACCTTGATGTATTCACTACCCCAGAAACAATCTGAACCTCATCCCATAAGTGTTCTTATGGAAGTTTCATTACATAGCCATGCTTGATTAAATTACTGATGTTATGATTGAACTCAACTTCTAGTCCCTCTTCCCTCTCGGGAGGCCAGGGGTAGGGATGAAAATTCCAACCCTGTAATCACATGGTTGATTCCTCTGGAACTAGTCCCCATCTTGAGCTACCCAGGGTCCATCAATGATCACTTCATTAGCATAAACTCAGGTATGGTTGGAAGGTACTCATTATATAGCAAAAATCCTTTTCCTCAGGAAATTCCAAGGGCTTTCAAGGAGCTCTATACCAGGGACCAGGGACAAATAGCAAATATTCTTTTAAGCTTATTTATTTATTTTGAGAGAGAGGCAGGGTGAAGGGGCAGAGAAAGTAGGAGAGAGAGAGAATTCCATGCAGGCTGTGCACTGTCGGCATGGAGCTGACTTGGGGCTTGAACTCACGGAGCATGAGATCATGACCTGAGTTGAAACCAAGAGTCAGACACTCAACCTGAGCCATCCAGGTGCCCCAAATATTTTTTTATTATACCACATGACCAAATAAAATATCTTTAGTAGACCAACTTATTGTCAAGATTATTAAACAATTAATTGTTGAAGAAATAGCTAAAGCCTAGAAGGTATTACAATTAATAGCTAATAAAAAGAAACTCCAGGCTCTTAATGGAGTGGGTAGATGCATTCACATTTCAGGTTGAGGATAGGGCTACGTGCTCCCATTCTATATGAGTCAGCATGTGCCCTGGCTAATATATACATACATGCATGTGTTTTCTGTGAATTTTAAAAGGGAAACTTTTTTTGTTGTTAAACTCCTGTCACTGGAACAGAAACTTAAAAAAATAGAACTGGTGAATCAAGAAAATTTATATGCTGCAATCTGCATGTTTTCCTGGATAAATCTCTGTACTTTTCTGTTTCTGTACTAAATTGAGCACAGATATTTTCACATCTTTGTAGATTCCTAAATCTACCAAATTATAACTGAAACCTTTTTTTCCCCACTAGTGACAAGTACCTAATTGATTAAATCTTTTTCCTCCAGAATAATGTTTGAGGTTTATAGAAAAAGGGTTTAAAATGAAAGGTAAAGAAATGTTAGGGTTACCAATTTTTTTTATAGTTTTCTCATTATCATTTTTATGTTTTCATCATGTGAGTCTCACATCTTAAAACAGATGGGGCTGTATAATAACCTTAATAAAATTCTTATAGAGGTTCCTGGATCCTAGATTCAATTAAAAAGTACCTTTCATTTTTAATATGAAATATATGGATATTTAATTTTATACTTTATCCAAAATAAAGTATATTTTATGTCAAAATTTTATGGGCCTTTTAAAAAGTCTTCTTATCAGATGTTTGGAGCTTGTGACTTTGAAGGAGGTTTAATTTCTAAGAAAGATAAGATTCTCCTATGCTGTAAGAGAAAGAAATCTGATGATAAACCTAGATGCATGTCCAGGGGAGGAGGATGACCAAATCTAGGGAAGGGACTGACTTCCAGCAGGACTGGGAGCCATGGTCATAGGTTGAGCTTCTGGATGCTGAATACAGAATAGTTTGGGCTAAGATAGAGTCCACTAGAAAGTAATGGAGGAAAAGGGGTTTGGCCCTAGAATCAAACACATTAAATGGAAATTTCGATTAGAATAAGATCTATCCTAGGAATTTCATGAGCAGCTTTCAAAGGCAAGAACCCAGGAAAACCAAACCCATTGGAAATCTAAAAGAACCAGTGATGTGCAGACTGTTTCATAAATGACTCTTTCTCAGAGAATTTGTTTCTTCTGCATTTAAACACCACTCTACAATATGAGTGTGATATATGTCTCACTTAAACTGTGATGTCTATTTAAAAGTTGCTTTAGATATTTATGGAAAGCAAAAAAAAAATTTTTTTCCTATATAAGACCAACTTTGTTCATTTATTCATTCACCAAACATGAATGTAATCCCTACAATGTGCCAAATGTTATTCTAGATTCTAGAGATACTTCAGTGGTTAAAACAAGACAAAACACACACACACACACACACACACACACACACACACACACACAAAACCCAACTCTGCCCCTAAGGAACTTAAATTTTAATGGTGGGAGACAGAAAATAAAGAAGTATGTAATATATTTAATATAGTAGTTGGTGACAATTCTGCATCACTGTGCCAGCAGTTTCTACCATCCACTCTTGTGGGAACATTGTGTCAAGGGCAGATGCGTTCCAATTGAACCTTATGAAAATTCAAGCACTAGGAAGTAAAAAAGAAAGCCTAATTATACCACAGCCTCATACACAAGTTATTTATTTATGCCAGCCATCATATTCAGTAACTAGAATCATCAGGGACATTATAAACCACACAGATTAATTTAAAAAGTGAAATTCATCAAGACAGTACCTAATAATTAAATAAGCCTAAAACCATGACAGAAATGTCTACGAGGAAGGAAGAATTCGACAAGAGCACACATTAATGTGGGTCTAAAATGAGACAAAATATGAGACTGTGAAGACTGAAACTTCCCTCATATATGAATTTTCCTTGGGACAGGGTGGTAGAGAAGTTTCACTTTTTGTGCCAACCCTGATTGTTTAGCCCCCACTTCCTGCAGTGCTGTGTTTGAGAAGCCCAGCTCCTGTGAAAAGCCTATGTGTGATTTTGTTCAGGCCTGACTGTAGGCTACACAAAAGTTTCACCTGGCAGGCCTCGGGGACCAGCTGCTCTCTGACCCCAGGCTTGTGCACTTGCACACCAGTGCAATGCAGTCCTTGAAGGGAGGTGCAGTCAAAGACCCAGATCCTTCTGCCTTGTCAGGCTCTTCTTCTGTCTGCATCCCTGCCACAGGGATTCCCAGGACCCTTCATGTGAGACCTTGGGCAGAGAGTCTCTTCAGGTGCCTCTGCTGAGATCTCCTTATGAGAGCGAGGAAGAGGAAACCCAGCCCCTTTTTACTCCAAGTCCATCCCCTTCCACTCTCTGGTCCAGAAAACTGCAGGTGCTTATGTTTGGGACTCTCTCAACAGTTAGTTGACACCCCTTGACCCTCTACTAGTGAGCCCTTAACATAGAGGAAACTAAAATGGGGGAAGTTGGTACTTTCTCCAGGTTCAGCCAATAATTTATAGTATGGTGGTCATTAAAGGCTTCGCTGTTACTTTCATGTTGGCTCTTTGTTTAAAGTTGACTACAACACCTAGCAATTTATCCAGCCTGACCCCACCTCTGACATTGTGAAGCCAAATCTCATTTCAGCAACTCAGGAGTATCTTGTCAGTGATTGGCAAATGCTGGGTGACTAGCACCATCATGTTAGATCATTCAGGTGTCTCAAGAGGGTGACATGAGTATGAACTTAGGGGAAAAAAGTGAGAGAGAGGGAGAGGAGAGAGAGTGGGAGAGGGGGAAAGGGGGGGGAGAAGAGAGCGGGGCAGAGAGAGAGAAGAGAGGGAGAGAGAGAGGGAGAGGGTGAGAGGGAGGGAGGAAGGGAGGGGACAAACCAGAAAACAGACCTTTAACTATAGAGAACAAACTGAGGGTTGCTGGAGGGGACGTGGACAGGGACAGGCTAAATAGGTGATGGGGATTAAGGAGGGTACTTTTTGTGATGACCACTGGGTGTTATATGTAAGTGATGAATCACTAAATTCTACACCTGAAACTACTACTGGACTGTATGTTAACTAACTGGAATTCAAATAAAAACTCCAAAAAAGGAAAGAAAAAAAGGGTGGTATGGTAATCAGCCCTAGGTAGAGGGTGGGTTTACAATATACTGAATTGTAAAGTGTAAGTTGTACAGTTTACATCCTGCTTTTATACCCAGTGAACATCTTTTCATGTTCATGAGATAAGCAGGTTGTAAAGCATACAATTTAATTCCTATTTGAAACAACACATATGCAAACATATATATATATATATATATATATATATATACACACACACACATATATATATATTATACATATGCGTGTATGTTGGCATATAAAATAAAATAAATAGGGGTGCCTGCATGGCTCGTTCAGTTAAGCATCTGACTTCAGCTCAGGTCATGATCTCACATTTCTGAGCTCAAGCCCTGCATCAGGCTCTGTCCTAACAGCTCAGAGCCTGGAGCCTGCTTTGGATTCTGTGTCTCCCTCTCTCTCTGCCTCTTCCCTGTTCACGCTCTCTCTCTCTCTCCTTCAAAATAAATACACATTTAAAAATAAATGAATAAAATAAACAGTAAACATTTCAGTTCCTAAATATAGGCTTGAACTATAAAATTTAAATCAACTTTCCAGAAGAGTATCTCGAGTACAAGGCAGTTCTGAGGATCTAAATTTTTCCTCCATGTTAAGAGAATATTTATAGATTCTCTATAATATTGGGAACATTTTCTTTTATTATCAGTTAATGAATTTTCTAATGTTCAAAGTTTGTATAATCTTACCTTTTCCTTTAACTAGGCTTGCAAGTTAATTTTTTTAATTATTGTTTATCCAAAGAACTTACTCTTCGACCTTCATATTTTGCTACTCAATATTTACTTTCTTACTCATTATGTTCTGCTGTTATCTTATGGATCCCTTTCTTCTGGTTTTCATAAAATTATTTTTATTTTATAAAAAGATTTGCATCAGGGCACCTGGGTGGCTCGGTCGGTTAAGTGTCCGACTTCGACTCAGGTCATGATCTCATGGTCTGTGAGTTTGAGCCCTGCATCGGGCTCTGTGCTGACAGCTCGGAGCCTGGAGCCTGTTTCAGATTCTGTGTCTCCCTCCCTCTCTGCCCCTCCCCTGTTCATGCTCTGCCTCTCTTTGTCTCAAAAATAAATAAACATTAAAAAAAATTTAAAAAAAGATTTGCATCAAATTTCTAGTCAATTTTATTTTTCTCATTTAATCATAAATCATTTATACATATGGATTACCCACCTAAGAAAATTTGGCATAAATATGTTGTGATACATGGTGTTCCTCTTGTCTTCATTTTCTGAAAATGTTGTAATTTTTGTCTTCTTTTTCAAACTTTCCTTGTGATACATCTGCTGACAACAATCATTGCAATCGGTTTATTTAAATTATTATACATATTCCTAACTTCATTACATTTTGATTATTGAATATGGCTTTAAAAGTCCTATTTAATTATATAGATTGAGATTTTATTTGTGCCCTAATATGGAATTAGTGTTACATATGCAACAGGACATTGAAATATACCTAAAAAGGTGGAGCCATGACCCACATGGTAACAACTTCAATAACAGTACTCTCACTTGAAAGAGTAAAATCCATCCAGAATTGGCAAGAGAAAAGTCAGCCCTGTTGATAACCAGACTGTAGCAAAGACAGGCCACTGGCAAAGCCAATGTAAAAAGAACTTTCTTCCAAGGCCACACTGTAGCTGTGAAATTCCTTTAGGAATGTACCAATTCAGAGCTGATCCTCACTTCCCTTTTTTTAGAATCACCCAGAACAAGCTCAAACCCCATAAAAATCTTCCTCCTTCCTAATGAGAGGCCCCATGGCTCCTCTTGTCCATTCTCTCTTGTAGCAGCAACTTAACAAACCCAGCTCTGTTTCTGGTGTTCTTTATCTGATGGCTTTACCACCCCCATTTCTGTAAGAGAATAAATTACATATACTAAAATTATTGTAATACATAGAAAAATGAGAAAATCTTCATTGGCACTAGCTCTAATGAAAGGCACCAATAATGTCCCACACATTTTAGAAATATTCTGTTACATAACGTGCAGATGGAATAAAAAGAAAATGATACAATGAGGACAAGTTAGGAACTTCGCTTTGTGTTTCCTTTTGATTTCTTTTTGAGCCTCAGAGAAACCTTGTATAGTGTGAAGGTTGCTGCTGCAGTGGTGGTCTCTGAGCACAGTTTCTTCTTTGAGTTCCATGTATCTCTCTCCACGTCTGTGTCTCTTGCAGTTGATTTTGAGCTGTGTCATTTAGTTTGCGACCTAGTGACTTCCTTTGAATTTCTTCAGAATCAAGGAATAATACGTACCTCTCAAGTGGGTTTTGAAATCAAAAGAGTTACCTCCATTGCAGCAAATCGAAACCTTTAAATTGCTATGCAACGAAGGTCTGTCGTTATTATTTGCATTATTCTTATCTAAATATAGATAAAGGAGATGAGGTTCAGAAAGGATGAGAAACCTTCCTAGTTCTACTATCTATCAGCAATGTGACCTCTCTGAATATCCGTTTCCTTACCTCTAAAATGAGGAACATTATAGTGTCTAACCTATAGGACTGTGAGAGGGGTTCAGTTACTGAAGTCATATGTAATGCATTGGAACTGCCTGGCCAACTGACAAGTGTTCTTAGAACTAAGACTCCAGGTTCTGATCCAAAGTCTGGTTCTCTTCTGCTAACCTTTCACCTTACTTTGATATTTGGATTTACTTTGGAAGTAAATGGAAATAAAGAACATTTTTAATTCGTTTTATAAGCTGTGGAGTGTGCTACATGGGTAAATGTTGAACGATAGTGTAGGAGGTGACAACCTTGCTGTTGTCACAACATTTGTTTGGACCCTGCCCTACATGTATATATATTTTTTTCTAGCAGAACTCATTTTCATTTAAATCAGACACTTCTCGGGGCGCCTGGGTGGTGCAGTTGGTTAAGCGTCCAACTTCAGCCAGGTCACGATCTCGCAGTCCGTGAGTTCGAGCCCCGCGTCGGGCTCTGGGCTGACAGCTCAGAGCCTGGAGCCTGTTTCCGATTCTGTGTCTCCCTCTCTCTCTGCCCCTCGCCCGTTCATGCTCTGTCTCTCTCTGTCCCAAAAATAAATAAACGTTGAAAAAAAAATTTAAATCAGACACTTCTCACTAAGGACAAAGCACTCTACAGAGAGTTTTTGTCTTCTTCGAAAACTTTAGACAGCCTCTGAATGTCACCTCTGCTGCTGCGAGGATGTCTCCACATCTAGCAGATTTTGTCAATGAATTTCCTAAAAGTTGTTCTCCAGTGGCCTTAAGACTATAGCTAACAGGTAGACAGACGTCCAGTTAGAGTAATGCCAGCATTAATAGAAGTAAAATAATTTTTGCTCTCAACAGGTGAGATATTACCCATATAATTGTTTTGAGTGATGAAATTTATTATCCTTATCCTCCAAATCCCCTAAATACTCAATAAGCTCTTGTCATCCACATATAAATTTTGCTTTAAAAAAAATCATGGCGTTAGGATCCCAAATCTTCCTTCCATGACACACGTGTCACAGGTCACCAAATAAAAGTCCCTCTGCCTGCGCCTCATTGAACAAACAAGGAAGTAGAGGGGGTATGCAACAGACAGACCACACACTCTGCACTCTGGGCACATTCAGTACGGAAATCCCTTAGCTGCTTGACCAATTTGGCAGAACAGTTTTGGCTTCTCAGTTGCACATGTTCTAGATTCCTTTCCTCGGCCACACCAGGAAGTACCCTCCTGTCTAGAAACTCTAGAATGACAAACCAGGCATGAGTTGTTTAATGCCTGAGTCCAAAGTAATGAGATGAAATGGATGCAATCTATTTCAGTGGCTGCAATGAATTTCAGTTAACTGCTGCTTTAACAATGAATCATTAAACACAGGTGATGCTAAGTGTTAGCTCTGATCCCTCCTCACTTAGAGATTGTGGAATACTGCAGGGAAATTCCTCTATAATAATCACATTCGTGTTGTCAAAACTTCAGTGAATGTCAAGGACACCTCAGGGCTAGATAACAGGCTGATTTTAAAATTTTCCCATCCTACATGTCCATTTCCATCCAGGCACTTCCCAGGTTCTGGCTCCCAAATGCCTTTTTGTGGATCCCGTTCTTGTTCTCTGCTGCCCTCTCATTCTTGGGGAGTCAAGCTTTGCCCTGCCACCTGGCCAACTTAAGTCCTAGATTTAGCCTTTGGTCCCCCTTTCCACACTCCTCAATATATGTCCTGCTCTCCCCCCTTAATCTCTTCCCTGAAAACCACCACATAGGGCTTTGCCTCTTGCTGGCACCAAATGGGAAGATACCCTCCCATCTCCCATCAGCTGTAGCCTCTGCCATTCCATATTCTGGATTGATCCATGGGAGGTTTTTCACTCCTGTACAGAGGTTTCTCAGTCTGCCTCCAAGTGAACTATACATAGAGTTGCAAAGGAAAACCAGGATGCCAGTGCTATGGACTGAATGTTTTTATCCTCCAAAAGTTCCTATGTTGAAACTCTGATTTCCAGTATGATGGTGTTTGGAGATAAGGCCTTTGGGCCAAACTCATCCCTCATTGATGGGACGAGTGTTCTTATATAAAGAGACAGAAGACAGCTTGCATGTCTTCTCTCTGCTCTTGGCCATGTGACGAGACAGCAAAAAGGTGGCTGGCTATCTGCAAACCAGGAAGAGAGACATCAAAAGAACCCAACCCTCGGCACTCTGATCTCAGACTTTCCAGCCTCCAGAGCTATGAGAAATACATTTCTGTTGTTTCAGCCACCTAGTCTCTGGTGTTCTCTTATAGTAGCCCAAACTCACAAAGATACCCGTTTAAATGTGAATTTCAGATTAAAAAATGAAAACAGAATTCACTGCTCAAAAATGATGAGGTGTTTACCTGAATTTCAAATTTAGTTGTATTTTTTATTTGCCAAATCTGGCAACCCAAACTATAAAATAACCCCCTTTCTTTTCTTTTTTTCAGTATATGAAATTTATTGTCAAATTGGTTTCCATACAACACCCAGTGCTCATCCCAAAAGGTGCCCTCCTCAATACCCATCACCCACCCTCCCCTCCCTCCCACCCCCCATCAGCCCTCAGTTTGTTCTGTTTTTTTTTTAAACCCTTTAAAATTTTTTTTTTCAACGTTTATTTTTATTTTTGGGACAGAGAGAGACAGAGCATGAACGGGGGAGGGGCAGAGAGAGAGAGGGAGACACAGAATCGGAAACAGGCTCCAGGCTCTGAGCCATCAGCCCAGAGCCCGACGCGGGGCTCGAACTCACGGACCGCGAGATTGTGACCTGGCTGAAGTCGGACGCTTAACCGACTGCGCCACCCAGGCGCCCCTGTTCTCAGTTTTTAAGAGTCTCTTATGCTTTGGCTCTCTCCCACTCTAACCTCTTTTTTTTTTTCCTTCCCCTCCCCCATGGGTTTCTGTTAAGTTTCTTAGGATCTACATAAGAGTGAAACCATATGGTATCTGTCTTTCTCTGTATGGCTTATTTCACTTAGCATCACACTCTCCAGTTCCATCCACGTTGCTACAAAGGGCCATATAAAATAACCCCCTTTCTATAGCACTTAGCCACTACTCTCCCCAAACACTTCTGGGATCTGGAGACTAAGCAAATGCAGTGTTGGTTGTACAGAGCAGGTAGGTCATTGTCACTGTCAGGGTTTGTGTCCCTGACTGTGGGCTGTAGCACTGTAGAGGGAACAAGTCGCCTAGACCTTTCTGCTCTTTTTCAGGAAGAAAATGTGTGTGTTTGAGAGGTACCTAAAAACATGCCCCTTGCTGCCTAGAACGTGTTCATTCTGGGCTTACTCTAGGATACTGGCTTACCACCCAAAGTCCTGCTCCTTAACACATCTTGGAATGTGATGTTGACCGTCAATGTGTGGTGGGTTAGGGCTACAGTGTCACTTCTGAACTCACAAGGCGGAGGCAGTGTTTCCAGCATGCACCTTCCAGCTCGTTCATCCCCCAGCCGCCTCCCTCCAGGACATTTGTGAAATGGACGGTTTCTTCTGCACGCATCTCTCCTTGCTGCTCAAAGGATTTGTTTTGTTTGCTTTGTTTTCATTTCCCAGAACAGGAATGTTATGTTATGAGCTTCAGTGTTTCTATGTATTGAACAGAGAACATAACACATATTTACTCCTGTGCTGTTTCTTGCCTTTATTTTTAATCCTGCTTAAAGTAGAAGTTATTTCAAGCTCATGGCAAGATCTCTCAGACTCACTGACAAGTCCCCACTGCTGTATATCTTCTTCTTCCTTCTAGCACTAGATATTGCAAGAATCTTCACCATCATATAGATACATGTGCAAAATTCCTAGACAAGACCTTGGGAACACTGCCTCGGCTATGCCTTCCCATATGGAAACAAAGAATAGCACTCTCCTCTCACATTGCTATTAAGATTAAATGAGGTCATGCACATCAAGTCCAAGCATGTAGTAGTTGCTTCATAAATGCTTCATCCTTTCCCTTTCTTCTGACCACCAATACATAGAGTGCATAATATAAGTATGTAAAAATGCTTTGCACACTAGTAAGTCAATATAGCTAGTTTGCGCCTCAACCTGCTTGCTTTTTAAGGGTATGGGACAGGTGCATTAGGACATTTTCTGGAATCTCCAATTTCTAACTGTACTGTTACTCTGCACAGTTTTACCTGAACCTTTCTATACCATGGTGCTTTCTCAGGGCACTCTGAAAATGTCCATTCCTCTCCTTGGAATGACGTTTTGTGCAAAGCTTTACCTACTTTTTTTTCCCTATTTGCCTTGCATTATTTCAGCTTAAGTGTCATTTTTTTTTCATTTCCTCAGGTAAGCCTTCCTTTAGCCTCTACCTTTCCACCCCTCCTGCCCCCCTTTCTGTTGCCAGAAGGCAATTCCCAGTGTCCTGTTATTTCCCTGAGCTGTAATTCTTTCTTTCAGAGGACTCTTCTCTGTTTAGAGTTACCCATTCAGTGTAAGATCAATTATTTAATATGTGTTGTCCCCACACTAGAATACACGCTGTCCGAGGGGAAGGGGCAGTGTCTGGGTTTTTCCGCACCTTTATCCACAGATTGTAGAACAATGACTGGCATGCAGTTTAAATGTTGATGGAGGCAGGGTGAGAGAGATCAAGGGCCCATGGTAACACCTTGTAATAACCATGATGCCCACATGCCGACAGTCACATACACATTCATAACGAGGCAGCCGAACAGGGAATATAAACAGCTTTAAACCCAGCTTTATTTACTTCACAGTTTTGCCCGGGGTCAAAACTACTCTAAGAATTGCTTTAGTGCTTTCAGCATGGACTCTTTGAAATTCCTGAGCAACAATCAATAGGGAATCAAGAAATGTCCTCCACTGCTCCATAGAACCAAGAAATGAGATGAAGTAAATAGGACCTAGATCTTCCCCTCAAGAAGTAAAATTTCTTGACAAAAATAAAATATTTCTACACATGGTAATCAAGTCCCTGGCCTTTTGATTTTACCTAAATGCCTACAAAGAGGTATAAACTTGGCATCTGGAATTTGTAGCTAGTTGATGGAATTTTATTTTGTTTTACCAAAACCTTTTTCCACCCTTGCCTGTGCCCGCTGAGTACTGTGGAAGTTGAAGTATGTATTGTGCCTTCTGCTACATTCAGCTCCCACCTCCCAAACCTCCTCTCCAGAATAAACTATCTGATGCAAAGACATCAGGAGCTTGAGTGGTACTGGCAGATTTGTGATTCGTACAGTGGAGGGAATGGCCACCTTGCCCAGATAGGACAGCAGCTGCCCTGGATGCTGAGTAGCCCTGGCACCGTCTGCTCGGCTGACCAACTAATCTGACATCCAGTTTTTGTGAATGCCAGAATTGTTTCCCATTGGAGATTTCTTGAAACATCTCTTACATCAATTAAAGACTAACGAACAGATGGTGATTTCTTGAGACAGTGAAGGATTTAACTGATTCATTACTCATGTAAGGAACAGTGATAACAACCAATTCAGCATCCTGTGCCTTGGCTTACTTTTCTTTCAAAACATCAATTTCCTGTATGTTAGGAGATTTCAGGTTTTAGGAGTGGAGACACCCTTCTGTCCTTCAGATGATGGAGACTTGTAAGAATGCCCTAGGAAGTCGTCAAGCTCAGGGATCTCTTTCAATAGTGTCAAGGTCAGGCCTTATATTAATGGAAATGGTGCTCATCACCTTTCAAGTACCAAAACAGCTCCAACAACAGCAAAACTAGTGACTGCTATAGAATTTAATAATGATGTATGTCAAAACATAGCACTGTGCCTGGCACAGAGAAAGAACTCAGTAAACAATAGCTGGCATTATACTACTAACTACAGAAATTCTAGGAATTTAAAAGCAGTTTTGTTGACCTTGTCATTCATTTTGGCATACTATTAGAAGAATGTATCTGTATTTATAACTTTATTTTCTCAGACCCTGTCCTAGTTTCTACTGCTTTTCTTCCTTTCTCTCTACTCTGATCTTTCTCTCTCTGTCTCTGTCTCTGTCTCTCTCTTTCTCTCTGCCACACACACACACACACACACACACACACACACACACACACCCTCTTCTTCTCCCACTCATTTCCAACCACCATTCCTTAAGAGAATCTGATGAGGCACATTATTCACTATCCATTTTCAAAGCACACCCCACTGGGCATTCTTGTGCCAAACTATTTCTTAAACTTTCCCTTCCAACTGACCCATCACTAGTCCTCTTTGACCCAGATGTAGATGGTACAATCCATCCCAGTGGATTAACAGATTCATGTGACGGAAAGCATGGGAAGTTATGTATAAGAATCCCTCTGAGGGACTCTGCTTAGAAGGAGATTGAGGGTATGGGGCGCCTGGGTGGCGCAGTCGGTTAAGCGTCCGACTTCAGCCAGGTCACGATCTCGCGGTCCGGGAGTTCGAGCCCCGCGTCGGGCTCTGGGCTGATGGCTCGGAGCCTGGAGCCTGTTTCCGATTCTGTGTCTCCCTCTCTCTCTGCCCCTCCCCCGTTCATGCTCTGTCTCTCTCTGTCCCAAAAATAAATAAAAAACGTTGAAAAAAATTAAAAAAAAAAAAGAAGGAGATTGAGGGTACAGAGTACATTGTGTTTCATAGACTACTAAATACACCAGTAATTCATTTTTCCTTTCTTCCGAAAGCTCATAATAAGCTTTTTAAAAAAATTTCAGTATAGTTAACAGTGTTATATTAATTTCATGTGTACAGTTTAGTGATTCAACAATTCCATATATTACTCAGTTCTCATCAAGGTGAGTATACTCTTAATCCCCTTCGCCTGTTTCACCTATCCCCACCTACCCGCCTCCCTTCTGGTAACCATCAGTTTGTTCTCTTCAGTTAAGAGTGTTTCTTAGTTTGCTTTCCCTCTCCTTTTATTCCCCTTTGCTTGTTTGTTACTTAAATTTCACATTTGAGTGAAGTCATATGGTATTTGTCTTTCTCTGACTGACTTCTCTTAGCATTATACCTTATAGATCCATCCATGTTGTTGCAAATGGCAAGATTTCATTATTTTTAGTGGCTGAGTAATATTTCATTGTACATATATATACCACATCTTCTTTATTCATTTATCTATCCATGGACGCTTGAGTTGCTCCCATATTTTGGCGATTGTAAGTAATATTACATTAAACATAGAGGATCATATATCTTCTTGCATTAGTGTTTTGAAATCTTTGGATAAATGCCCACTAGTGGAATTACTGGATCAAATGGTAATTCTATTTTTAATTATTTGAGGAACCTCCATACTATTTTCCACAGTGGTTGCCCCGTTTGCATTCCAACCAAGAATGTAAGAAGGTTCTTTTTTCTCCACATCCTCACCAACACTTGTTTCTTGTGTTTTTGATTTTAGCCATCTGACAGGTATGAGGAGATATCTCATTGTGGTTTTGATTTCTATTTCCCTGATGATTGGTGATATTGAGCATCTTTTCATGTGTCTCTTGACCATCTGGACATCTTCTTTGGAGAAATGTCTGTTCATGTCTTTGGCCCATTTTTTAATTGAATTATTTGTGTGTGTGTTGACTTGAATCAGTTCTTTATAGGTTTTGGATACTAACCTTTATCAGATATGTCATTTGCAAACATCTCTCATTCATTGGGTTGCCTTTCAGTTTTGTTGTGCAGTTTTGTCTTTCACTTTTGCTGTGCAGAAGTTTTTATTTTGATGTAGTCCCAATAGTTTCCCTTGCCTCCATAGGCATATCTACTAAGAAGTTGCTATGGCTGTGTCAAAGAAGTTACTGTCTGTGTTCTCTTCTAGGATTTTTATGGTTTCAAGGCTCATATTTAGGTCTTTAATCCATGTTGAGTTTATTTTTGTGTATGGTGTAAGAAAGTGATCCAGTTTCATTCTTTTGTCCAGTTTTCCCAATACCATTTGTTATCTTTTTCCCATTGGATATTCTTTCCTGCTTTGTTGAAGATTAAATGACCATGCAGTTATGGGTTCAATCCTGGGTTTTCTATTCTGTCCTATTGATCTATGTATCTATTTTTGTGCCCATACCATATTGTTTTGATCACTACAGCTTTGTAATATAACTCAAAGTCCTAAATTTTGAGGCCTCCAACTTTGCTTTTCTTTATCAAGGCTGCTTTCATTATTTGGGGTCATCTGTGTTTCCATACAAATTTTAATATTGTTTGTTCTAGCTCTGTGAAAAATGCTGTTGGTATTTTGATAGGGATTTCATCAAATGTGTAGATTACATACAGAGAAAGACAGATACCATATGGTCTCACTCTTATGTGGATCCTGAGAAACTTAACAGGAACCCATGGGGGAGGGGAAGGAAAAAAAAAAAAAAAGAGGTTAGAATGGGAGAGAGCCAAAGCATAAGAGACTGTTAAAAACTGAGAACAAACTGAGGGTTGATGGGGGGTGGGAGGGAGGAGAGGGTGGGTGATGGGTATTGAGGAGGGCACCTTTTGGGATGAGCACTGGGTGTTGTATGGAAACCAATTTGTCAATAAATTTCAGAAAAAAAAAAAACTGAGAACAAACTGAGGGTTGATGGGGGGTGGGAGGGAGGGGAGGGTGGGTGATGGGTATTGAGGGGGGCACCTTTTGGGATGAGCACTGGGTGTTGTATGGAAACCAATTTGTCAATAAATTTCATATATTAAAAAAAAAAAAAAAGAAAAAGAAAAAAAAATGTGTAGATTACTTTGGATAGTATAGACATTTTAATAATATTTGTTCTTCTAGTCCATGAGCATGGAATATCTTTCCATTTCTTTGTGTCATCATCAATTTCTTTCATCACTGTTGTATAGCTTTCAGAATAAAGGTCTTTTGCCTCTTATGTTAGGTTTATTCCTAGGTATCTTATTATTTTTGGTTCGGTTGTAAATGGGATTGATTCCTTAAATCTTTCTGCTGCTTCATTATTGCTATAGAAGTGCAACAGATCTGCACATTGATTTTGTAATCTGTGACTTCACTAAATTCATTTATCAGTTCTAGCAGTTTTCTTGGCGGAGTCTTTCAGGTTTTCTATATATAGTACAATGCCATCTGCAAATAGTGAGTTTTTCTTCATCCTTGCTGATTTGGATGCCTATCCTGTATGATGTTGAATTAAAGTGATGAGAGTGCACAACCTTGTCTTGTTTCTGACCTTAGGAGAAAGCTCTCAGTTTTTCTCCATTGAGTAGGTTGTTCACTGTTGGTTTTTCATATATAGCCTTTATTATGTAGACCTATGTTCCATATAAACCTACTTAAAGATTTTTTCTGCATCTATTGAAATGATCATGTGAATTTTATCCTCTCTCTCATTGATGTGATATATCATGTTGACAGATTTGCAAATATTGAACCACCCTTGTATCCCAGGAATAAATCCCACTTGATTGCGGTGAATGATTTTTTAAAATAGTGTTCCATTTGGTTTGCCAGCCAATATTTTGTTGAAGATTTTTGGATCTATATTCATCAGAGATACTGGCCTGTAGTTTTTTTTCGTTTTGTTTTGTTTTTTTTTGGTAGTGTCTTTATCTGGTTTTGATATCAGGATAACGCTGGCCACATAGAATACATTTGGAAGCTTTCCTCTCTCTTCTGTCTTTTTGGAATAGTTTGAGAATAATAGGTAATAACTCTTTTTTAAATGTTTGGTAAAATTTGGGGTGCCTGGGTGGCTCAGTCACTTAAACACCCAACTTAGGCTCAGGTCATGATCTAATGGTTCATGGGTTTGAGCCCTGCATTGGGCTCTGTGCTGACAGCTCAGAGCCTGAAGCCTGCTCCAGAGTCCATATCTCCTTCTCTGACCCTCCTCTGCTCACTCTCAGTCTCTCTCTCAAAAATAAATAAAAGATTAAAAAAATGTTTTAATAATGAAAATAAATAAATGGTAAAATTCACCTGTGAAACCATCTCATTTTGGACTTTTGTTTGTTGTAGGCCCCTTCTGATTATTTTGTATTTACGAGGTTCAAGCTTGGCAGGTCTTCTGTGGAGATATGTTGTCACATTTCACATGGAGATGCTGGCAATGCAGCTTCTGATAGTAGGAAGTGGGCTTGGGGAACTGCAGAGGAGCAAGCTCTGCATGACTAATAGGATACGTGGATGGAACCCAGGTGGAGCCTGGGCCAGGCCTGGTGGGATCAGCACCTGGACCAGACATGATGCCCTCACTGATACTGTGGGGAAACCCAGCCTACAAATCACCACATGAGTGAAAATCATGGCCTCGCTTATGCATAGCTTTGTATACCTCCTCAGAACACCCGATCCTGCTTTAATGCTGATCACCCAGGCACAGAACCTGTTGATATGAAGCCTTACCTCCTGCCTCTGCATCTTCCCTCTTTAGGAAAACCCTTCTTTGCTGAAAGGATCCCACAGAGATATTGCATACACGGATCTTTTACAATTACTACTGACACCATCAACCTCTAAGTAGTATATTTTGAGGGTTCAAAACCTCATTTGGCATTCCTAAATATCAGTGCCAGATACTAAGATTTTGTTATTTCAACCGAGACCAACTGCTGGGACTTCAGCTTCTTTAAATGGAAACTCTTGTTAGAATGCGGTTTATAAACATTTCACGCTAGGTTTTATCTGTGTGTAAGTAGAGTACATATTCATAGGAAAATTTGTGACAAGGTAACTTTTAATTGCCTTACTGAAATATATATTTCTTGAAGAATGAGACTACTTTTTTATCTTGGAATTTTATCATTGGTGCTATGAAAAAGACTAAAACATATTAGATAGTTGACATGTATTTGTATAATGGGTATACATTGATAATTTTATTAGTGTTATGGCTGTTCTTAGTGTTAATAATCACCCCAGAATATCACTACTATACAACATCATGTGCTTAGATTACAAGATATTCTGCTTATTCCTTCCTGGGTCATCCACCTTCATGTGTGCATAAAGATTTTAAGGGGCGCCTGGGTGGCTCAGTCGGTTAAGCATCCGACTTCGGCTCAGGTCATGATCTCATAGCTTGTGAGTTTGAGCCCCGCATCAAGCTCTGTGCTGATAGCTCAGAGCCTGGAGCCTGCTTCAGATTCTGTGTCTCCCTCTCTCTCTGTCCCTAACCCACTCGCATTCTGTCTCTGTCTCTCTCAAAAATAAATAAACGTTAAAAAAGATTTAATAAAAAAGATTTTAAGGCGTTTATTCTGTGTGAAATTTCAGGCCTTCCTACTCAGGTCTTCTCTCTGAACACAAAACTGCAACATATCCTCATAAATCTGAGAGCAATAAAAGTAGCCTAAACAAAGTTGGAGGAAATTATACATTTTAAATGCAGACTATCATAAAAGAAAATTGTAGTGAAAGTTACAGATATATTTTTATTATTGCAAATTATTCATTTGCAAAATTGAATAATACAGATCTGTAGCAATCATTTAAAAACAAAGAACAACAAAAAAGAGAAATATAAATGCCCTAAGGAGGAGTAAGCAGACGTAAAACCCACGAAGATGCAACATTTCCCAGTTCCTTTGTAAAGAACTCTAAAATCCAAAAGGGGACAAAGATAGCATAAAATAAGAAAACCCAAGACCAGTGTCCTTTAATATCAAGACCCTAAATCTTAAAAAAGAAAATATCAAACAGAATCCAGCATTATATTGAAAGAATAGTGAGAAATATACAGAGAATGAACCTATGATTTGATACTGGTTAGTCTATTATTGTAATATAATGTACCACAGTTTAGGGTTAAAGAAACTAAAGCTATTTATATAAACCTGGTATCCAAAAGAAGTAAGCATCAGATTAAAAATAAATCACACCTGAAGATATTAAGAGATTTCAGTACATACAAATTCAAAACATCTATATGTTATCCTGGGGTAACTACTGACATCAATTTGCTTTTATATTTTTAGATAATTTTCTGTGCAACATACATCTATCCACATGTGTACATGTGTCTATAACAGTATATGGTCAATTATTCTCTAATTATTTAGCTTTTACTGTGGAACAAACCACTCCAAAACTTTGTTGTTTAAAGTAATATGCATTTAATATTGCTTAGGAATCAATGAGTAATGTCAGTGAGGAATGACAGTAGAGGGGGCTCTGCTGAACTTGGTGGGACTTTCTTGCATGTTTGGAGATTGCCCAGCTCCAGTCTGGTCCAGACTCTTCCTTGTGCTTACACTCACATTGTTACATTAAAAGATGGATACACACAAGGAGGGGAATAATTGAAGCAACAGTTTTAAAATAAACGATATAGGGGCGCCTGGGTGGCTCAGTCGGTTAAGCGTCTGACTTCAGCTCAGGTCATAATCTCGCGGTCTGTGAGTTCGAGCCCCGCGTCGGGCTCTGGGTTGATGGCTCAGAGCCTGGAGCCTGCTTCCGATTCTGTGTCTCCCTCTCTTTCTCTGCCCCTCCCCCGTTCATGCTCTGTCTCTATGTCTCAAAAATAAATAAACGTTAAAAAAAATTAAAATAAACAATATAGTTCAAGAGCCAAGGAAGACTACAGTATCATATCCATGTATTCTGATAAAATTTTGATGAAATTTGATGCCCATGTGAAGAATAAAAAATACTTGATGGGCCAGGAAAAGAATATTTCCTCACAATGATAAAAGATCTGTAACTCTGCCAATAGCCACTAACATAATTAATGATAAAATATTTCATGAATTCCTACTAGAATTCAAGACAGAAATGCTTTCTATCATTATGAGGGAAAAATTGAGTAGACTAATAGATTGCTAGGGCACCCTTTCCTCTTTCCTCTCCTACCCACATCCCAAGGGCTAATGGACCATAATTTAAGCTGATGATCTCCAGTGCTGTTTTGATTAAAGAGTGCAAAGGAGATTTCCTAAGGGGTGAGTTATTAGTAAGATGCCAACAAACGGTTGGGGGGGGGGAGGGTGTTTCTGGGGTTGGTTCCTTTAACAGAATGGGATAACAGAATGGCAATAATGGTGACAGTAGCACTGTCAGCAGCCACTTAGAATAAAAAATTAGGTTAATTCTAATGATGGTTTGATTTGTCATTCAGTATGCTGTATCAAAGGAAGGTCTGGAATTCCATTCTGTTAAATAGGAAACATCTGACGTTATTGTTTATGCCATTGCAAATGAAGGTTAAATAGCCCTCCTTTGAAGATTATTGTTTTTTGTGCGTGATGATACAGACACAAATTTTGGTGGAGCACAGTGTTATGGTACAGAGAAATCTGATACCTGATAAAGAAACCTTCACAGCAGAACCATTTTTGGAATGAGCTATGGGACACATATAATTCATAATTGGTATCCAATCAATTTTCAAACTTGTACCAATCCAAATATAAGGTATAATTGTAGAAATTTACATATGTTTTATATGCACACATTTAGAGTAACCATAAGCATTCATGATGATATAAATGATGAATATAGAAATGTACATTAGCATAGCAGTACATGATTTCTGTCTGTGCTGCCCATTATCACCAGGTTGTTAAAATCAGTTGAACCTTTAAAACTCAACTTTTTAAATAAATCTAAATCTCTTTAAATAGCATTGAACTATTTTCTGTACATTGGCCCTCCATACTGTGGCTGCAATTTCTTTAAAATCCATGGGAATGTTTACTCAAAAGCTGTAATAGGTTTTGTGGTCCTATTCAGAATGCCAAATAATACAATAAAAACAAACAAACAAAAAACCCTAGATCAATTTCAGTGAAATTTAAACATCCAGAATTATATTATATATGATATTATATATATTATAATATATATTATATGTAACATTATAATATATATTATATATTATTCTTTGAATAAGAAACATACCGTCTCAATATGGGGGAACAACAAACGTATCCTTTATACATATACATATAATACTACATAAATTTTGTCACATAGAGACCAAAATTAAAAATATTATTAGATGAATGACTCCAATAAAGAGATTGCAATTATGAGTGCTAGAAAAGATTTAGGAATTATTGGTGATCAAACAGTAAATTAATGGTCTATAAGAAATAAGAAGGAAAGAAATAAGGAAAAGTACCATATTTCATGGACTACAACCTCCATGTTTTCCATGTATCAAAACTTGTGAAATTTAAATGAATCCCATAACTGTTTTTAGCCAGGAAACGGCCATGATGTAGTTGTCCCTGCTAGGTTTTGCTCAACTTGAACATAGCTGTTCATGCCATCATCATATCAGTTAGCTAAGTGTGCTGTTAGTGATACGTAAGTGGAGTTAAATTGTTGTGTGAAATGTCTTCTAGAATGACTAATATGATTTGAAGACAAAGTGAAAAGTTTTATGTGGAAAGGTGTAGAAATACAGCATTAACTTAAAAATTGGATGTCCTTAAAGCCAATATTTGTCACTGGAAGAGTGAGCCATCTCATATTTCCCTATTTCAAAGCAACAAGGTAGAGCTATACAGGACATAAGAAAGGAAGTTGCTCACTAGTAGATGGAACTATATTATTTTTTAAATTATTGTTGAGACTTTTTAAACAGAATTTTATTATTTTTTGTTACTGAGTTGCATTCATAGGTATTGACTATATAAGAGTGCAAATGAGGCTTGAGAGATTATCAGTTCCCTCAAAATGTTGTAAGAAACTTCAAATCTAAGAGGCACATGGAACATTTATTCAAAGGTACTGTTGTAGATTAATTGGAAGCACTTTTTAAACATTTTTTAGAAGGAGGGGTGTCTGGGTGGCTCAATCAGTTAAATGTCCAAATTTGGCTCAGGTCATGACTTGCTGCTGTCAGCGCAGAGCCTGCTTCGGATCCTCTGTCCCTGTTTCTCTCTGGTCCTCCCCAGCTTTTCTCTCTCTCCTCTCTCTCCCTTTCTCAAAATAAAAAAAACATTTAAAAATTTTAAAAAAATTTTAGGAGATAAAACAGCAGTTGGTCTTATAATTTATATCATGTTTTCAGAATTGATGTAAAGTATATCCATAACAAACCAGGCCAAACTGTAAACAATAACAAAATATAGGGAGGTAATAGTGCTGACTCTAGAATGTTGGGGAATATGTATATAGTAATTGCCTTTTACAGATGACTGTATAGCTATTGGTAACTTTAATATATGAAACATATCTGCATAAGAAAAATTAAAATTTGGAGTTATTTCAATTTTACTAAATTCTAAATATTTTCAAATGTTATTTTATTTTCCCTCTATGATCCCTGAAATATTCAAAACTAAATTTGAATTGGCCAGTATCCTGACTACAAAGAGATCACTCAGAAAGGGTGATTTGTGAAAATATTTAGAATTTATGTTGTGAGCAATCCCTATCAAAATAACACCAGCATTCTTCACAGAGCTAGAACAAACAATCCTAAAATTTGTATGGAACCAGAAAAGACCCTGAATAGCCAAAGCAATCCTGAAAAAGAAACCAAAGCTGGAGGCATCACAATTCTATACTTCAAGCTGTATTACAAAGCTGGAATCATCAAGGCAGTATGGTACTGGCACAAAAACAAACACATAGATCGTTGGAAAAGAATAGAGAACCCAGAAATGGACCCACATATGTATGGCCAACATTTGACAAAGCAGGAAAAAATATCCAATGGAATAAAGACAGGCTTTTCAGCAAATTGTGTTGAGAAAACTGGATAGCGACATGCAGGAGAATGAACTTGGACCACTTTCTTATACCATACACAAAAATGAACTCAAAATGGATGAAAGACCTAAATGTAAGAGAGGAAGCCATAAAAATCCTCAAGGAGAAAGCAGGTAAAAACCTCTTGGACCTCGGCTGCAGCAACTTCTTACTCAACATGTCTCCAGAGAAAAGGGAAAAAAAGCAAAATCAACTATTGAGACCTCATCAAGATAAAAAGCTTCTGCATGGTGAAGGAAACAATCAGCAAAACTAAAAGGCAACTGACGGAATTGGAGGAGGTATTTGCAAATGACATATCAGATAAAGGGTTAGTATCCAAAATCTACAAATAACTTATCAAACTCAACACCCCAAAAAACAATCCAATGAAGAAATGGGCAAAAGGCATGAATAGACACTTTTCCAAAGATGGCTTACAGACACATGAAAAAATGCTCAACATTAGTCATTATCAGGGAAACACAAATCAAAACCACAATGAGGTACCACCTTACACCAGTCAGAATGGCTAAAATTAACAATTCAGGCAACAACAGATGTTGGCAAGGATGTGGAAAAAGAGGAACCCTTTTGCACTGCTGGCAGGAATGGAAACTGGTGCAGCCACTCTGGAAAAGAGTATGGAGTTAACTCAAATAATTAAAAATAGAACTACCCTACAACCCAGCAATTTCACTACTAAGTATTTATCCAAAGGATATAGGAATACTGTTTTGAAGGGGCACATGTACCCCAATGTTTATAGCAGTCAACTGCTATCAACAATAGCCGAAGTATGGAAACAGCCCAAATGTCCACCGACAAATGACTGGATAATGAGGATGTGGTATATATGTATATAATGGAATATTACTTGGCAATCAAAAAGAATGAAATCCTGCCATTTGCAACAATTTGGGTAGAACTAGAGTGTATTAGGCTAAGAGAAATTAGAGAAAGACAAATATATGACTTCACTCATATGTGGAATTTAAGATACAAATCAAGTTAGCATAAGGCAAGGGAAGGAAAATAATATAAAAACAGGGAGAGGGACAAACCATAAGAGACAAATACAGAGAACAAACTAAGGGTTGCTGGAAGGGTTTTGGGTGGGGACATGGGCTAAATGGGCAAGGGGCATTGAGGAGGGCGCTTGTTGGGATGAGCACTGGATGTTATATATAGGTGATGAATCACTGGATTTTACTCCTGAAATCATTATTGCACTATATGCTAACTAACTTGGATGTAAATTTAAATACATCAATTAAATAATCAATTTTAAAAAAGGTTTATGTTTTGAAGGTAGGGCCAATAGGATTTATTGATAGATTGGATTTAGTTTCTGAGGTAAAAGATTAAAGATAAATCTAAAATTATGTTTTCCTAAGTAAATAAAAGAATGGGTTTTCCAGTATGTGAGATGGTGAATGATAAAAGAGAGCAGGTTTTGAGACAAAGTCAGAATTTCAGTTTTACATCTATTAATTTGAGATGTCTATTAGACCTCTGAGTAGGCATGTTGTAGGTTTTGGATATAAGGATCTCACATTGAGGTGCTGACATAAACTTTGGAACCATCACCATAAAAATAGTATGTAAAGCCTTGATAATAGAAAAAAATCACCTCAGAAAGAATATATAGGAAGAAAAAGTTTCAAGTGGAAACTCTGGTCCATGCCAACATGTATAAATCAGGAAAAAGAGAGGAAGGAGCAAAGGAAATTGGGAAAGAGTGGCCATTGAGGCAGAAGGCAAACTAGGGAGCTTGGAGATAGGATTCAAGCCACATAAAGAAAGTGTTTTAGAACAGAGGAAGTCATGAAACATGTCAAATGGTAAGAAAGATAACAACAGAGAAAACTGATTACAGTATAACAAAGTGGAAATCATTGGTGGCCTGAATCAGCACACTTTAAGGGGAGGGTTGGATATGAAAGCCCATCCAGAGTAGATTTCAGAGAGAAGGGGAGACAAATTTAAGAGAATAAAGACAATTTTCAAGAGTTTTACTGTAAAGGAGAGGAAACAATGTGAGGAAGTAGCTAAACAGATAGGTGCCCAAGAAAGGGTTTTGCTTTAAAAACTTAGATGAGAAAACAATAGCACGCATGTGTTGATGGGAAGTAAAAAGTGGAGAAGACATAAATGGTGGTACGGAAGAAAGGAGAAAATCTACACGGAATGACACCTAATGTGCAAGTGGAGAAGTTGGCCTTTAGGAACCTTTTGTAAAGATGTTGATAGTAACTGGAATGAAAGCTGAGGGCATGAGCACAGACCCCTGTGACTGAGGAGGAGTAGAGGTGGACCTGTGGAAGTTCTCAAAGTTGTTCTTTTCTTATGAAACAGAAAGCTACGTATCTGCTGAGTAAAGATGGGGAACACATGAGCAAATGATTTTGTTCCCCAGAACATGCCCTTGACAACATACTCTGTTTTCTCCACTATATATGACAGCAAGCTTGCTAACTATATCTTATCATTTATATATTGCTTCTTTCTTTTGTCTCATTCATTGTTCTTTACATCTGTAAAATGGAGATAATAATACATATCTTAGAATATTATTATGACATGTAAAGTTAATTTGAATAAAAATGTATAAAAGTACCTAGAACTTGCTTTGCATAATGCAAACAAAATATTTTCTTTTTCTTTTTTGCCATTTAAATCAAGGGGAGTCCTCCTCCTTACTGAAATTTATATCATCTTATAAAACAGCAGTCTGAGCTCTTGTGAGCAAATGAGGACTCATCCTGGTTCTTAATTAGTGATGCACACCAGGCCAGTTATAATTAAATACATACTTCCTGTCAGTTGTAGGTTAACTACATGGTTCATGGCATCAGACAGTAGGAAAAGCTTTATGAATGGTGTTCTCAAGTGCACTGTGCTTTACCATATAAATTTATTGCCGGGAAGAAATTGCTCCTGGCAACATAATTATAGGTTAGAAGGAAAAGAGGGGGCAAACACTTCAACATACAGCATATGCCATGACTGACACAATCAGGGTTTGACAGCCTGGCAGGAATCTATACCAGTATGACTGGCACACCATGACCTCTGATGCCAGCTTTGTCTCTATCATGAATTATTTCATTCATAGTGATTGGATGATTGATTTTTTTACCATGAACAATGACCTTGCTGTTGGAATAAGGGACCTAAGGTGAGGAAGATGAATCTATTCTCAAAAAGAAAAAAAACAAAAACAAAAACCCAGAATTCTTGAAATATCATTGTGAGGGCTCTGTCCCTACACCTGAAACTTAGAAATGCTTCAAAGAACTTCCCTCCTCTGGCTCAAATTTGTTTGAGAACTAGGAATTGGAGAGAAGAAATGCACGTGGCAAGAGATACTTTCTTCCATCTGTGGACACAATGGGAACATAATATGGAAGGGAGCTGAAGAGGACCCCTTTCCTGAGAGTGAGGATGTGGTTAAGAATTTTTGCAGTGCCTAGGTGACAGTTATAAAAGGAGGAACTATTTAAGACAGTGACAGCCCTAATCCAGTGAAATAGAAGAGTAATTGAACCAAAGCTTTATCTTACAATCTTATGTCAAGAGTATGTCATGGGAGGAGTTCAGGACTTTCTAATACAGGTCTGTTTTTTCTGGACAGTGGGCAAGTAACTAGCATATAGCATATCCTTACCCACACCTCAAAGCTGACTCACACTCCATTTAAAATAACATACTTTTTTTCCCCCTTCTAATATGAAGCTTGGATTTTCTAACTATTGAAAGGATTGATGGTGATGCATACAGGTCTTAGCAAAACAGATAGTGCTGGTCTGCCTCTGGTACTTGACACCAGGTAATTGCTTTCAATCACTGTAAATGACATCTAATAAGACTAGATTCGAAACCAGGAAAAAGAAAAGACTGGAGATAGGATTCATGTAGATGGTATATCTGCTGGGTGGAACTGACAACCATGAGAACATTTCAAATGATGGTGGTCAAACTCTACCAGCTCTTGAAGAACAGTCTTCCTCTATGTCTGTCCTATCTTTGTGGCACCACAGCTGAATTCCAGAGACATTGTTTTAATTAACATAGTTTTCCTGACTGCTAGACTAAGTCTAGGGGAAAGGATTATAAAAAACGTTTCTGACTGGAGACTCCCAGTCCTACCTTTGATTTGTAAGAAGCTTAGAAGTCATCACTCCCGTCCTTACAAGAAAAGCTGGATAAACTGAAAACCAATGACTTTCTTAGATCCATTGGAAAACTGCCATTGCAGGGCAAATGGCTACCCTGAAATCTGGAGAGACAATTTCATCCAAAGGGACACAAGTGACATATACTTTTTTAGAGCAAGAGCTGCTGGAGCTATAAACCGACAGGAACACTTAAATATTACATTTAATGGATTTCTGGATACTGAGTGTAAACTAATGTGACCATGAGAAACTCATGAGAACTGCAGTCCTAGGAGGGGTTTATGGGCTCTATTTCCAGGACTCCCACCCTGTTCTCACAGTGATTTGAAGAAGATCCTTCTTGGATCTGATAGGGAGAGGAGAATCATTGTTTCACAACAATCATTGTGAAATAACCCAGAATATTCTTCATAATAAAAACTTATTCTGTATGGAAAAACACTTCACAGAAACTTATCCCACTGGGGCAAAGGGCAGTTATATGACTCTATCCCCCTCTAGCCTTCCTAGGCACCTAAGAGGGAAGGAGGGAAAGACACTTGCAAAGATCGCAGCCCAGGAACACCAGCTCACTAAAAGATGGAGTTTAAGTCATTAAGTTATAGAACATCTCCTCCCCCCACATGTAACCATCACAACAACAAGCCTCTAGCATAATAATGGTGGATTATAGCCAAATTGCTGCAAGGTGCAAACTCTATTTAAAAGGTGTTCTTTGGGGATCCCGAAGTTAGCAGGGAAGAGAAATACAAAGACCCTAGGGAAATTTGAATTCTCTAGTTCCTCCAGATACAGAAAACACTAACCATAGACCGTCTCCTAAACAGATTAGTTGGAGAGTTCAACTCTCCTCTTTCAGTAATTGACAGTTCAAGCAGCAGAAAATCACCTAAGGATATGTCTATATCTATATCCATATCTGTATATAAATAGATAAACAGCACTATCAATCAACATGATCTAATTGATATTTATAGAAACTGTATCCAACATTAGAAAAATACACATTCTTGTTTCAGGCTCACATAAAACATACCAAATTAGACCACATTCTAGGTGAAAAAAAAAAAACCTTAACAAAATTTTTAAATTTTGTATTGGAATAACATATATACAGTATAAACCCACAGGCTATAAGAAGATTAAACTAGAAACCAGTAAAATGATGATTATAAAATCCCCAGATGAAACAGTACATATGTGAATAACACAATTTGGCAAGAAAAAAATCTCAAGAGAAATTTTTAACATATTTTGAGCCAGGGGCACCTGGCTGGCTCAGTCTTTGGGCTTCCAACTCTTGATTTCTGCTCAGGTTATGGTCTCTTGGTTTGTGGGAATGAGCCCCATGTCCGGCTCTGTGCTGATGGTATGGAAACTGATTAGGATTCTCTCTCTCCCTGTCTTTCTGCCCCTTACCCACTTACATGCTCCCTCCCTCCCTCTCTCTCTCTCTCAAAAATAAATAAATATTAAAAAAAACATTTTGAGCCAAATGTAAATGACAATGCACCTTATCAAAATTTGTGGCATGCAGCTAAAGGAGTGGTTAGCAATTAAATGGATTAAATGTGTATATTAGGGGAAAAGAGATCTAAAATCAATGTCTTAAATGTCTATTTTTGGGAACTAGAGAAAGGAGATGATTTCAGCATAAAGCAAACAGATAAAAAAGAAATAATAAATATTAGAAATCAGTTAAATTGTAAACAAGAAAACGATAGAGAAATACAATGAAACTGAAAGGTGATCCTTTGAAAATACCAACAAATTTGATAGTGTTTAGTCGGGCTAATCAAAAACAAAGAGAGAAAACACAATTACCAGTATCAGAAATTAAAGAAGAATCTTTATTACTGATCTTGTGCATATCAAGGCTAATAAATAGTATGAAGAATGCTATGCCCACAAATTTAATAATTAGATGAAATGAACCAATTCATTAAAATATACAAAACTACCAAAACTCGCACGAAGATAAGTAAATACCAAAATAGACCTCTATCTATGAAATAAGTTGAATCAATTAATAACTTTCCAGAAAAGAAAGCACCGGGCCCAGATGGTTTCACTGATGATTTCTATCAAACTTTTAACAAAAAAGAAATGCAATTTCTCTAAAATGTTGTCCAGAAAATAAAAGCAAGGACAGTACTTTCTATGTACTTTTTAAATGATGAGGTCGGCATACTAATGCCAAAACTAGATAACAATATTATAAGAAAATAAGATACAAACCATTATTTCTCACAAACATTAATATAAAAGATCTTCAAAAAATATTATCAAATAGAATCAAGGATATTTAAAAATAATTATATGCCATGATCAAGTGAAAATTATTTCTGGCATGCCAGGCTGGTTCAACATTAAAAAATAATAATAAAGGTTGATATAATCCACCATATCAAATAGCTAAAATCATGTAATTTAACGAAATACCAAAAACATGGATCACATCCATTCACAGTGAAAACTTCAGTAAGATAGGGATAGAGTAAGTAAGGTAGGGATAGAGAGGAACTTCCTCATCTTGATAATGAACATGTACAAAACATCTATAGCTAACACACCCTTAATGCTGAGAAACTGGGTGCTTTCTTCCTGAGATCAGGAACAAGCAAGATGACCTCCTTTACAAGTCTTTTTCAACAATGTGTGGGATGTTGTAGCTACTGGAATAATACAAGAAAAATAAAAGTTATATCAGCAGGGAAGAAAGTAATAAGAATGGCTTTGCTTATAGATGGAATGATTGTCAATGTGGAAAACTCCAAGGAATCAACAACAATAACAAAATACTTGGAATTGGTAAGTGACTATAGCAAAGTCACAAGATAAATCGTCACATACAAAAATCTATTGCTTTCTCATATCTGCAATGAAAAGCTGGCATTGGAGACTAATAAAAAATATCAATGCCACTTAAAAGAGCACAAAAATAATGTAATATATAGCTATAAATCTCATAAAACAGGTATAGAATCTATATTCAGAAAACTACAAAACACTGACAGTCAAAACCACAATGAACAGAGAGGTAATCTGTTTTCATGGAGTGGAAGACTATTGTTAACATTTCATTTTCTCCCAACTTGATCCACAGAGCAATCTCAATATCTCTGTAAGCTATTTTTAGTTACCTGATTGTCAAACTGATTCTAAAGTTTATTTGGGAAGGCAAAGGACCTAGAATTGTCAGCACAATACTGAAGAGAATAATAAAGTTGGAGAAATCACACGAACTGATATCAAAACTTACTCTGAAATTACACTAACTGGGATGATGTGGTATTGGCAGATACACAGCCCAGAAACAGACCCACACAAATACAGCCAAATGACCTTTAACAAAGGAATAAAAGTAATCCAATGGAGAAAGGATAGTTTTTTAACAACTATTGCTGGAATCATTGAATGTTCACTTGAAAAATCAAACAAAACATTAACCTTCTAACAAAACCTTTATCTTCCACAAAAAATTAACTTAAATGGACTATGGGCCTAAATGCAAAACACAAAATATGAAAAATCAGGAAGAAAACATAAGATAAAATCTAGGTGACACTTAGCTTTGTGATGAGTTTTTATATTTAACATCAAAAGCATGACACATGAAATTTTTAAAAATTGATAAATTGGATTTTATTAAAAGTCAGTACTTCTACTCAGAGAAGTTCCCCATTAAGAGAATGAAACAAACAGCTATATATAGGGCAAAAAAATATTTGCAAAACACAGATCTGATTATGCTCCAAATATGCAAAGCCCTCATAAAACTCAACAGTAAGAAAATAAACCACTCCATTAAAAAAAGTAGGCAAAAGATATGAACAGACACCTTGCAAAAGAAGATATATAGATGGCAAATAACCATATGAAAACATTCTCAATATAATTTGTCATTGGGGAATTGCAAATTAAAACAACGAGATATGACCACACATTTATTAGAATGGCTAAAATAAAAGAATCTAACAATACCAATTACTGCCAAGAATGAAAAGCAACAGCACCTCTCATTGATTGCTGGTAGAATTGCACAATGATACAGCAACTTTGAAAGGCAGTTTGGCAGTCTCTTACATAGCAAACCATAATACTGCCGTCTGACTCACCAAATGTACTCCTAGGTATTTACACCACTGATTTGAAAAACCCTGCACACATGAAAACCTGTACATGAATATTTATAACAGCTTTATTTATAATTGCCAAAAACTAGAAAACCAAGATGCCTTTGAATTGACGAATAGGAAAACTGTTATATATCCATATAATGACATATTATTCAGAAATAAAAAGAAATGAGCTCTTGAGGCACAAAAAACCAGATCAACCTTTGATATATATTACTAAGTGAAAGAACCCAGTGTGAAACAGCTAAATGCTATGTATTTCAAATTATACGACACTTTGGAAAACACAAAGGTATAGAGATAGTAAGAATATCAGTAGTTGCCAGATGTTTGGAAGTAGGAATTATAGTTGAATAGGTGAAGCATAGTGGATTTTTTTAGGGCAATAAAACTATTCTCTATGATATTATAATTGCAGATACCTGGTGTCATGAATTTATGAGAATCCATAGGACTGTACAGTACAAAGAGCGAATCTTAATGTATACAAATATGGAAAAACCATTTCGGACTTCAGGGCAAATTTGACAAAATAATCTGTGTTACACTTTTATGAAACAACCTACTTAAGGAGGTGTATGTTGGAGTAGGGAGGTTGGTTGCTGACCTAACTTTGGAAATGATGGCATCTATACAACTAAAGGCAAAAGTAACTGTAGGTGAATACTGTACCCTAGTTGATAGAGTTGTTTCCCATAGGGATATGGGTTAACAATTCTATATTGCTATAAATGTATACTGGAATTGAACAATTAAGTAAGTGGATGAATAAGGTGGGAGCCAGGTTCTCACTGTTGGAAAAGGAGTTTACAGATAAGCAAGGGGAGGAGGCTAGATTGGTCCATTTATTAATGGATTAGAGTTATAATCAATATGAACTTATGTCTAGCTAAATATGATTACAGTTACATATAAAAATGTTATAGATATGAGTAGATACACAGGTTAGTATGCACGCATATATTTCCTTGCTCTGTTACTGAGAGGGCCTAGTAGCAACAAGCATACCTGTTGCCCAGATCTTGGTTTCTAATACCCTTGCCCAATAAAAGTAACCAAGGATCATTGGGTAAATGACTCTTCTGGCATTGAGGCAGGAAATATGCAATACAAACCTGGATATTTTGTAGTGCGTGAAATTAAAGAAGTGTTCAAAAAGAAAAAAATCCATGATGAGGTGAATTTTTCAAAAAGACACAGGGACCAAATTAAAGAGTTCCCATTGGAAAAGTTAGGACAATTTAAGTAACAAATTGTAAAAGGAGAATGAGATATAATCCAAAGTATAAACTATATATCCATTGGCCCATATAGGTATAAGTAAGTGATTACATAAAAATACATTGAAGAAAAGAGACAAACTTCACATGCAAAAGAATCCCAAATAATTTATATAGGTATGGCACCTGCTCAGAGATGGAGCATAACTCTTCATTCCTTAAGTGTGAGACCTACATAGTGACAGTATGTACATACAATATGAAAAGGGAAGAAAGAGTGAGTTTACAATGAAGAAATCTGACAAATACTATCTCAAGCTCAGTGATCAAGGTTAACATCAATATCCATAAGTCAAACTGAGAGTATCTATTCTTGATGTGATGTAAATGGCATGTTACCTCTGTAGTCTTATTCATGGTAAACCACAACCCCCATCTAATCATAAGAAAATCATCAGACAAATCCCAATAGAGGGACATTTCTACAAAATACCTGATCAAAGTTTCTCAAATTTTTCAAGGTTACTAAAAACAAGGAAAATCTTGAAAGAAACTGTCACAGTCTAGAGTTGCCTAAGGAGACATGACAAGTAAATGTAATGGCAGGAAAGAATAGAAAAAGGACATTAGGTAAAAACTAAGAAAATCTAAATAAAGTAGGGATTCTGGCTAATCATATATCAATATTGGTTTTTAATTATAACAAATGTATTTTATTACTAAAAGATGCTAATAATAGAAGAAACTGGGTACAGGGTATATGAAATCTCCCTGTACTATCTTCTCAATTTTTCTAGAAATCTAAAACTCTTTGAAAGAAGAATTATAACCAATTCCCACAAGAATATGAAATTTCAAGTGCTCAAATATTTCAATAACAAAAGAATTTGTATTTTCTGACACAGGTGTTAAAAAGTATATACAAAATATATTTGAAGAAATTAAGTGAAACACATTCTAATAAATATTTCGAGAATTCAAGATTTTTTTGAAAATCAAATTATGTGGAAGGAAGCTTTTAAAAAGGTTGGGAATTCTGTGCATTTTTCTTAAAGAGAGAAATAAAGATTACCAAGAGTAGTTTGTTAAAATAGCTAGTGAGCATATATAATACACACATATATAAGTATATGTATGCATTTTATGGATAGATGGATAGAAGATTGACAGATGAAAAGTAAATAAACCTTTTTTATAATTTAGCCCCGAATTTCCTAATTTATACCAAGTCCTTGCTTGATATTTATCTATCTTACTTCAGAGATTTGGAATTACTAGGCTCATGGCTAGAAAGTTCCAGAAATGGGATTTTGAGAAAGTCTAATCTGACTATAAAGTTATTAAATTGTTATTGTTGCATTTCCTTTCCTTCCAAAGAGTATTAGCGAAATCTACCTACATCCTGCCATGAACAAGTAGTGTAAGGCTGGTCAACATAGTTTCATGGCTGTTAGTCAAGAAAAATATTTTGTTCCTGCTATCACGTAAGCTTGTTTTGAGGATGAAATGAATATCATATATACAGAATATATATGTATCATATATAGTATATACATAAAATATATTCATATATTTCATATATATTCAAGTGTATTCATATATAGTGTATACATGATAAACAATAAGAAGAGAATCTAGCTTTGGAATCACTTTAATTACTATCTTTCTTGAAACTCTACTCTAGTGAAAATGATCTAGAAGCTATAACCTAAAACATTGTTTCAAAATATTATTAGAACCATGGCATACCTAGAAGATGGTATAGAACTAATATTCCAGGCATATTAGGATACATACACAAGGCTTCCATTGTCCTGAAGGGCCTAGAGCCTTGATGCCCCAGGCCAAGCCCAAGTAGATGTAAATAGGATCAGGGCACACCTGAAAATCTGGTTTCTAGCAGGTTGAGGCAGGCCAGATAGAAAACTGCACTCTGAATACCTTGAAATTCTCCTCCCCGAAGCCTTTGATCACTTTATTATCTACCTACACTGTCCCCCTCCACTCACGGCCTATCGATTTAATATCCACAATCCCAACTCCAATTTTCATCTTTTTGTGTTTCTACCTGAATACTTAAACATGCATGCCTTCTTCATTTTCTAAATTTCCACAGTATTTGCAAACATATCACTAATTAACTCTCATATCTTGACTTAAGTTTTTATTTATCTTCTTTATACATATTTTGGTTTTTCCCAACAAAATAAAATTCTTGGAGGAAAAGAAAGCTTGTGCTTACACATCTTTGACTTCTTCATAGAACCTTAGCCTATAGCAGACATAAAAATTTTTTAAAAATGTTATTTATTTATTGAGATTTATTTTATTTTGAGAGAGAGAGTGTGTGCAAGCAGGGGAGAAGATAAGAAGGAAAGGGAGGGAGAGAGAATCTTAAGCAGGCTTCACGCTCAGCACTGAGCCCAAAGTGGGATCCCACAAACCTGGGATCATTACCTGAGCCGAAATCAAGGGTCAGATGCTCAACTCACCAAGCCACCAAGGCACCCTGAGAATGTTATTTTAAATATAATCTCACGACCTTGAATTTATAGCTGTATGTGAAGAATATTTCAATGAATCATTGCATCATGACTTGTAAATAGAAGTAACTGGTCTAGACTACATATGTGGATACCAACCCTGCCCTCAATCCTTGTTCCAATAAACATCACAAGGGGCTTTTTAAAATTTCTATCTGCTGAAAATGTTTAGTGTACATGAGTGATCAAAAGTTTTTTCCAGTATGACTTTGATTCAGAATGTGTGGTTTTGATTTTCTGGATGAGAGGTGAATCATATGCTATAAAATTTCACAGAATTGTCTTAATATATAAGATCAGGTAGGATAGAAAAGGAGGTATTCTACCTATTGCCTAGAATGCCCCAAATCTGACAAATGAAGGACATAGCAAGTTGCAGATTAAAGTCATGACAAAATAGAGATAGCAGTATGGGACACACTTGCAACTTAGGTTCATGTGTCTTTCCCAATTGAAAGAAAAGAAAAGGAAGGAAAAGAAAAGAAACGGAAAGAAAGAAAAGAAAAAATACTGCAAAACCATAGCATTTAGGAATGTGGAATGTGTAAATCAGCTTTCATTAGAATGACAATCTGAGATTTTGTTGTTGTTGTTGTTGTTGAAGTACAAACAAAAAAAATCATATTAGCATTTGCAGCATGAAATGTTATTAAAACTAAACCAGATGTTACATTCATATTCAAAGTTGTGAAGTCTTCTTCGCAGTGACAGTGCATTAGCAAACAAAGTAAAATAAACAATATGATAATGTTGGAATGTTGGGCTTGCTGCCAATAGAGGTAAAACTTAATCTCAAAGACAATCACCCGGAGTGAGGAAACCAGAGAAGACTCTTACTGGTATTTAACTGAGGAAATCTAGATAGATCAAAATATAGATACGGCTCCAAGAAGAATGTTCTCTGAATTCATAAAGACAATCCACATTGGGTTTTATTCATTTGTTTTCTCTTACAGATAATCAGAAAATTTTAAAAAATACTCAAAATGAACCCTTAAGAACAACTAAAATTAAAGAATGGATTCTATGAGTTCAAAACATTGAAATACTTTTTATATGGCGCTTTGTTTTTGGCTATATGTACTACCTGAATACACCTGGGGCAAAGCAGCCTAGAGAGAAAGATGAAGACTTTGGCATCAAAACTCATTCCAAATCATGATATAAAATGTAATTGTAAGATAAAATCAAATCTCAGTGTTCTCAACCTTAAAATGGAAAAAAAAAATTATAGGTAGGATAAAAGTATCTGAAAATGTTGTAATTTATGGAATGTGTCAAACCAGGTGCCTGGCACCCAATAGAGAGACACTAAATATTACCTATTATTTTATTGTTTTCAGTACAAAATCATAGCCAGAGAATGAATAGGAATAGAACCAATTTAGCAGACAAATATGTAAATACACAAAACAGTTTCAGTGGCCACCATGTTTCCAGGTATCGCACTGGGAATGCCTCCTCTGGAACTAGCAAGCACTCAAGGGAACAAAGCCGGAATATGTTGTTTTGTGAACTGATGCTCTGCTTTTTGTGTGTTGTATTTGGAAATATGTTACCATTGTGCTACAGTGTTGAATACTTAGTAAAGCAGTATTTTAATATTCAAGTTAAAATCCCCTTATGCATGCATACAGTTGGTACATGAATCTGAGGGAGATCAATGAGGAGGCAAAGCTGATTGTCAAGTATTGTCATGCTGTATTTGGAATTCCCCTGTCCTCTCTAGGCTTAGTTATGGGTCAAGGTCATCATGCCTGGCTCTCTTTACTGCTGGGTAAAATTGTTTCTCCAGAGACTCCTCAATCTTTTATTGAAATGGACACTTCTCTGGCATCCCCCTCCCTCGGTTCAACTGATAAGTAAGGGATTTATTTGAAATTTCTATTTTGATCACCCACACCAAGAATATGACAATCATAAACCTTAATGTAATTAACAACATCATCTATAACAACATTGAAAGCCTATGTAACGGGATCAAGGATCGCACAATGAGTCGTGACACTGAGGCTTTTCTTTCCAGGAAACAACTTTATTTGTGCTGGCACAGGCTCAGTTGGGTTTATACCTGAAAAACAAACTGAGCCCCAAGCACAGTGAGGTGTAGACTTTTATAAATTTCTACTTCTTTGTCTCTCATACATGGTAACACGCAGACATGCCTTCTGATTTGGTGGTCTCATGTTACAGGGTCATGAGGAATGTCATGACATTCAGAGTCCTGAATGTCTCTGTACAGACTTACAGAGTCCTGAAGAATGTCATATATGCATATAGCCAGGTTGCCTTCTCTTATCTTGAGGGTTTTTTTTTTTCTCTCTCTCACCACATTCCTTAGGGAGGGGACTCTACTACACCTACACTGCCTGATGTACAAAAAAGATGATAATTGTGCCAACGGCTAATATTTATAGAGTGCTTACTAAATGCTGGGCCCCAATTCTAAGTATTATGTTTGTACTAACTTATTTTGTCTTCCCAACAATCCCATGATGTAAGGATCTTTCTTATTCCTATTTTCAGCATAAGGCACAGAGATGCTAATGTAATTGATGACTGTAGGATTTTGACAACAGCCAGTCTGACTCCAGAATTTGCTGTCTTAGCCACTATGTTATGCTCCAGTCATTGCATAACCCTTCAACACACTGGTAGAAAACAGTAGGGCTCACAAAGATCTTTTCTGTTCTCTTACCTTCTTTAGACCTCTTGCAGTTAGGCAGAACTGTGTAACTAGTTCCAGCAAACTAGCAGAGGGCAGAAGTATTGGATGTCACTTCCAGGGTGAAGTATGGAAGAGCTGCACATCATTCTTCAGCAATGTCTTCCTTATTCCACCAACCGAGAAGGCCACATGTTCTAGATGGAGTGGCCACAAGAAGGCAGGGCCTCTCAGTCTGGGGCTTAAGTGGCTGTGTGGGACTGAGACACAATCCTTCCCACATATAGCATACATTAAATATGTGGCATGAATAAGAAAGAAAATAGTAAGAAATTATTACCTCACCATAGCTTAGCTTAATGCTAAGACACTTCCTGCTCTCAGAATTGAAAAACTATTTGAATAAAACAGCATAAGCTTTATTATCTATCTACCTATCAGACAGATTTATATGTGCAAAATATAACTTACATTATAAATATCTGTGAAATATCATCTGACCATAATGAAAAAGTAAACAAATGAAAAGGACAACTTCACAAGCCCAGAAAGGAAAAAAAAAAAAAAAACTGCCTACAGGGGCACCTGCGTGGCTCAGTCTGTTGAGCGTCTGACTTTGGCTCAGGTCATGATCCCACGGTCTGTGAGTTCGAGCCCCACATCGGGCTCTGTGCTGACAGCTCACAGCCTGGAACCTGCTTCGGATTCTGTGTCTCCCTCTCTCTCTGCCCCTCCCCCACTCAGGCTCTGTCTTTCTCTCTTTGTCAAAAATAAATAAACATTAAAAAAAAAACTACCTAGAAATTTAAAACCAAAGGCAACAAATTTAATCTCAAACACAGTCCCTACTCTGTTAAAGAGAAAGTAGAAATAAATTGTATGTAGGATTTTAGCCTAGCATATAAATAGACTATTCAGAATCTGATTGCCAGGTCTCTAATATTTCCTCCTATATTTTCTATCTACAATTTGAAAATTTCCTTGACTTTCTATGAGCTTATTAATTAGATCTAAACTCACTCTCAGGGCACCTGGTGGCTCAGTGGGTTAAGTGTCTGACTTCGGCTCAAGTCATGATCACTCCGTTAGTGAATTGGATCCCCGCATCTGGGCTCTGTGCTGACAGCTCAGAGCCTGGAGCCTGCTTCCAGTTCTGTGTCTCCCTTCTGTCTGCCCCTACCCCCTTGCTCATGTGCTCTCTCTCTCTTTCTCTCTCTCCCCCAAAAATAAACATTAAAAAAAAATAAACTCACTTTCAAACTTTCAAACTATTTTCAAACTATTAATTTATTAATAGTTTAATAATATTAACTATATATTATATAGTTACATAATATATATTATATATTATGTAACTATATAATATTATATATTATATATTATATATATTATATATTATATATAATATATATTATATAACTATATAATATTAAACTATTCACTTTCAAACTATTAATACATATTTTTATTGATTTCAAAATTTTGATAGAGGTTTTTTTTAATTCCACGAACTAATTTTTTCTTTTTATTATTACCCCCTCTTATTTTTTAACAGACTATTACTACATTTTGTGAATTTAATACCTTTTGTAATTTCTCTGAAGATGGTGGGATTTTGGGGTGATGGTGGGGTTTGGAGCTGATGGCCAAGAAAGAATTCTTGAAGGTGTCTTTGGTGCAAAAAGTGATTTTATTAAAGCCTGGGGACAGGACCCTTGGGCAGCAAGAGCTGCACTGGGGTTGTGAAGAGTGACTGATTATATACCTTCAGGTTGGGAGGGGGTTAGGGATAGTGTAAGTCTCTAAGGAATTTTGGAAGCAAAGTTTCCAGGGCCTTGAGGGGCTAGCTGTTATTAGGAAAACATCATTTATTACTGTTTAGTAAAACCTCAGTCATGAGACCCTTCAGATGTATATCAGGAGCCATATGCTTGGATTATAATTGCCAGCATATACTTGGGGGTTAAAGATAAAGGAGGTTTGCAAAGGAATTTCTATGTGTTTAAGGAGACTCACAGGATTCTGGGGGGATCAGGATAATTCCCTTTTGCCCCTAGCAAAGCGTCATCATGGAGGCAGCTGAGCTCCTAGAGGAAGGTCACATTGCTTGTTTCAAGGACTTGTCACTGTGCTGTAGGCAGTAAGGGAATTTAATTTTTCATTTGCCTTTGTTTCCCACATCACCATGGCAAGCACTTAAACCCCCTTACATCTTGATGAGGGTGATATTAGGGCTCCAGGAAATGGAGTCTATAGGTTTCTGGAGATTAGGCTATGGATAAGATTGCCTTTTTCTTGCAGTTTACTAAGTTATCCGTAAAGTGAAGGAGACTCCTGTCCTGCATGACTGTAATCTCTATCAGTTAATCATCTTTCCTTCCTTTCCCCTGTTCTTGGGCAGCCAGGAGTGTCCGAGGAATATCACACATATCCCGGGATGGGCGTGGGGGGGATGTGGTGCTGTTAACCTATACTTTGCCCTCAGCTTGCCCTACGCTCCCTCATCAAGGACACTAATCAGACTTATTTAAAATCCCATTTGTTCTTAGCAGAATTTGTGTCCTCCAGACTCAGGTGTTTGTTCATTTATGCTTTTCTTAAATATCAGTTGATCTTTGATTTATTTTTTCACTAATCAGTATCATCTGATTTATATCATATAGAAATTCTTCAACTTTTTTTTTTCTTTTGGTCTTTCAATGTTACCTTCTCCTGTTTTTGACACAATTGAGAATGTATTCTTCTTCCATTAGTATGTTGTTGTTGTTTTGATCCAGTGTGATTTCGGGAGAGAACAAAGTTCAACTTGTTTGCTCAGTTTACTATCTTGAGGTAGAATTTTGCTTTTGACTCCTTTGAGGTGAAATTAATCCTGTTTTGTAACCTAGGGTTATCCTCAACTGATTGATGGTTCCAGCTCATTGGTCCAGACCTTACACCTGATCCTCAGTTATCATCTCTAACCAGTTAACTGCTGGATTCTAATGAAAAGAGAGCACCTACCAGTTCAATTTAGCGATGCCCCACTGATGAGGGAGTAAGGCAAGCTGAGGACAAAGTACAAGCTAGTACACCCCACCTCCCCACCTCCCCACCTCCCCACCTCCCCACCTCCCCACCTCCTGTGGGATATGGGTGATATTCCTCAGGCACTCCTGGCTGCCCAAGAACAAAGGAAATGAAAGAAAACAAATGGTTAACTGATGGAGATCACAGTCATGCAGGACATGAGTGTCCTTCAGTTTCCAAATATCTTAGTAAATTACAAGAAAAAGGTAATCTTGTCAAAAGCCTAATCTCCAGAAACCTGTAGACTCAATTTCCTGGAGCCCCTAACATCACCCTCTCCTCCATAGTGATGTGGGGAAGAAAGGCAAGAAGGAAATAGCAGGTAAAATTAAATTTCCTTATCATCTGCGCCATTGACAAATACTTGAGGCAAATACAGAGTATTTCTCTGTATTTCTCTAGGAACCCCCTACTGTCCTAATGTTAATGCCTTACTAGAGGAAACACAACCTTAGCTGGATAATAGCAAGCCTCACTCTCTTAGGAGTCCTCTTTAGCATATCAAAGTCCTTCTGGAGGCTTCCCTTTTGACTTTACCTCCCCCAACTCCAGAGTATATAACCAGTCACTCTTCACAACCCCAGTGCAGCTCTTTCTGCCCACAGGTCCTGTCCCTGTGCTTTAATAAAATCACATGTTTGCAACAAAGGCATCTTCAGGAATTCTTTCTAGGCCATCAGCTCTGAACCCCCACCATTTCAAAACCTCATCACCTCTACCACCACCAATTGTACCAGGATGCGTTTTGCTCTGACATCATTGCCAACACATTTTTTTAAATAATTGGAATATTAGCTAATAGTTTTTTAAAGCTTTTATTTAAATTCCAGTTAATTAACATACAGCATAATATTAGTTTCAGGTGTACAATATAATGATTCAACACTTTTATGCAACACCTGGTGCTCATCCTGACATGTGCCCTCCTTAATCCCCATCACCTATTTCACCCTCCCTTGCATTCACCTCCCCTCTGGTAACCATCAGTTTTTCTCTGTAGTTAAGTCTGTTTCTTGCTTTGCCTCCTCTTTGTTTTTCCCTTTGTTTGGTTTCTTTTTTTTTTTTAATTTTTTAATGTTTATTCATTTTTGAGAGACAGAGAGACAGAGTGTGAGCGGGGGAGGGGCAGAGGGAGAGGGAGACACAAAATCTGAAGCAGTCTCCAGGCTGTCAGCACAGAGGAGCTGTGTGTCCCACTAGCTGTGAGATCATGACCTGGGCCGAATTCAGACGCTTAACCAACTAGCCACCCAGGCACCCCTGTTTGTTTTGTTTCTTAAATTCCACATAGGAGTGAAAGCACATGGTATTTGTCTTTCTCTGGCTGACTTATTTCACTTAGCATAATATTCTCTAGTTCCATCTATGTTGTGGCAAATCATTGCCTACACATTTACCTATAGAACTGAATAAATGCCTGTGCAATTAAGCTACTGCACCAACTCGGGTTTAAATTTGAATTGTTGTTTTACTATCTTGCTTCATTGTGTATAATTCACCGAGAAAAATGACACCCTGACTGTGCCCTTTTTTCTCATTTTATAAATATTCCTTCCTTCCTGGTGATTTGAAAAATGTTGAAATGAAAGTTTCAAATTTTCCTGGGGAAAAAAAATGACAATTTTCAATTACTGCGTTGCTTATCACAAAAGCAGTTTCATTTGCCTGATGGCTTCATTGACTGGTGTCAGGATAATGCCAAGTAGAATGTTTTGCTAGCTTAATGCCACCCACAGAGCTAGACAAAATACTGCTTTCCATGTGCTTTACAAAAATAGTAGCTATTAATTGTGCTGCTCAACCATAAACTTATCAAGCTGGAGAAAACAAGAAATGTGGCATTTACAATTTAGGAAGCCACTTCCCTCAGATTTTTGGTCATTAATTCAGTTGAAATCTTGGACATAGGAATATTTGCAAAATTCTTTTAGTCTCCTGATTTACTGAATGTTTACTTATTGCACGTCAATGAAGTAAACTTCTAAAGAGGTTTGAGGCCACTGACTGAGATTTATTATCATTATAACGTATTATATCATTATAAAGTATATCATTATAACATTATCATTATAATGTTGTGATTTTGTACCCTCATTTAATGTATTAAAAGTTAAATTGAGAGGGCACTTGGGTGGCTTAGTCGGTTATGCAGCTAGCTCTTGATTTTGGCACAGGTCATGATCTCATGGCTTGTGAGTCGCATGGCTTATGAGCCTCACATAGGGCTCCATGCTGACAGTGTGGAGCTTGAAATAAATAAATAAATAAATAAATAAATAAATAAATAAATAAATAAATGTTAAAGTAGGGAATACGATTCAATATTTTACAATGACTGGACTTAGTCATGGACAGTTTTCATCAACAAGTATTGATTGGTGCTTTTGCCATGTCAGTGCTGTTCTAGGCACTATGAAATACCATATGGTAATTTCAGAATTATGTGTATATGTTTTAAAGCAAGACCAGAATTCAAGCTTCAAGAAGTATAATGGTAAAATTTTCTAGAAAAGTAGACTGGGACTAGATTGTGAGAAACCTTAAATGCAAAGCCGAGAGATGTAAATATAGAAGGAAACACTGTAGACAACACCCAGGAGAGGAGCATGATAATCTATGCTTTAGAAACAACCAACAACTAGAAGGCAACCAACAGAATGGGAAAAGATATTTGCAAATGACATATCGGACAAAGGGCTAGTATCCAAAATCTATAAAGAGCTCACCAAACTCCACACCCGAAAAACAAATAACCCAGTGAAGAAATGGGCAGAAAACATGAATAGACACTTCTCTAAAGAAGACATCCAGATGGCCAACAGGCACATGAAAAGATGCTCAACGTCGCTCCTTATCAGGGAAATACAAATCAAAACCACACTCAGATATCACCTCACGCCAGTCAGAGTGGCCAAAATGAACAAATCAGGAGACTATAGATGCTGGAGAGGATGTGGAGAAACAGGAACCCTCTTGCACTGTTGCTGGGAATGCAAATTGGTGCAGCCGCTCTGGAAAGCAGTGTGGAGGTTCCTCAGAAAATTAAAAATAGACCTAACCTATGACCCAGCAATAGCACTGCTGGGAATTTATCCAAAGGATACAGGAGTACTGATGCATAGGGGCACTTGTACCCCAATGTTTATAGCAGCACTCTCAACAATAGCCAAATTATGGAAAGAGCCTAAATGTCCATCAACTGATGAATGGATAAAGAAATTGTGGTTTATATACACAATGGAATACTACGTGGCAATGAGAAAAAATGAAATATGGCCTTTTGTAGCAACGTGGATGGAACTGGAGAGTGTGATGCTAAGTGAAATAAGCCATACAGAGAAAGACAGATACCATATGGTTTCACTCTTATGTGGATCCTGAGAAACTTAACAGAAACCCATGGGGGAGGGAAAGGAAAAAAAAAAAGAGGTTAGAGTGGGAGAGAGCCAAAGCATAAGAGACTGTTAAAAACTGAGAACAAACTGAGGGTTGATGGGGGGTGGGAGGGGAGGGTGGGTGATGGGTATTGAGGAGGGCACCTTTTGGGATGAGCACTGGGTGTTTTATGGAAACCAATTTGACGATAAATTTCATATATTAAAAAAAAAAGAAATGTCATTTTGAAAACTTTTTAAATGTGCATTAATTTTTGAGAGAGACAGACAGACCGTGAGTGGGGGAGGGGTAGAGAGAGAGAGAAACACAGAATCCGAAGCAGGGTCCAGGCTCTGTGCTTTCAGCACGCAGACCCACACGGGGCTTGAACGCGTGAATGGTGAGATCATGACCAGAGCCGAAGTCAGACGCTTAAGCGACTGAGCCACCCAGGCGCCCCTAGAAATGTCATTCTGGATGTAATTTGAATGATGCTGCAGTGGTATGGGATGAGACTGGATAGATGGGAGGCAGAAGTACATGGCTACAGTGGGGGCATAGCACAGAAACAGTGACCGTGTGTTTGGTGAGCCATCACCAACATGAAAGAGAAATGGTTTTGCAACTGATTATTACACTGCAACAGAAACGGATGAATATATTATTGTTTGGAATCACAGTCATACATACCACATGTCTCCTGGGAAGTTATTTACATTGAAACTTTTACCATCAGACTTGTCTGTTGACACTCACCCTTCAATATTCAGAGCTGGTTTTCCATGTAACAGAATGGAAAGATAGACAAATATGGTGGTGATGGTAATCAGAGATCCTAAAAATAATTATACTGTGGTAGTTAAAAGCACATTAAAATTAAAATTAAATTAAAATTCTGGCCATGCCACCACAATCATACCTTAGGCAAGTTACTTAATCTTTCTAGCCTATTTCTTCACTCTTTGAAAAGAAGATATGCATGAGAACAACATAGAATTGTTCTTAAATTTAAATGAAAAACGTGGAACACGCAAGGGAAGATTCTGGCAAATGATAGTGGCTCAGAATTTTAGTCATTATGTAGGCAAACAAATTTCAGTCATTTTATGATACCCTATTTTCAATGCATCTCCTATACAGTATTGCAATAGGTAAAACCAAGTAAAACTTAGTTTCTATTTTGTAAGTTCAGATTATGATTTTTTTATTAGTGAGTAAATTACTTCAGAAAAATCTTAATCCATATGGACTTTAACATACTATATTTGGTATGGCCCATTTGATTGCATGAGGTTTGTATTGAAGTTTTTAAGAATAAAATATTGAGGAATAAATTAGGTCAAATTACAGTACAATGCTGCAGAATCCTAGAAGCATTTCTGAGGAATTTTGATCTTGTCTGAAAGACCATTATTAAAAAAAAATTTTTTTTAATTTTTTTTTCAACGTTTTTTAATTTATTTTTGGGACAGAGATAGACAGAGCATGAACGGGGAGGGGCAGAGAGAGAGGGAGACACAGAATCGGAAACAGGCTCCAGGCTCCGAGCCATCAGCCCAGAGCCTGACGTGGGGCTCGAACTCACGGACCGTGAGATCGTGACCTGGCTGAAGTCGGACGCTTAACCGACTGTGCCACCCAGGCGCCCCCCAAAAAAATTTTTTTAAAGACATGAATGCAGTAAAAACTCCATCACCCTCATTTGCAAATGAGAAACACCTTGAAAAGGATAAATGACTTGGTCAGATTGACAAGTTACTGACAAAGCCAAGGCTTGTTCTGTTTTTTTCTTGGAAACACATAGTGCAGGGTAGCAGAATATTCTGATAATTAAGGTATACGCCTTCAACCAGCATCTTCTCTCCATCTTCAGCTTTGCTCTACATACCCTCTAATTGCCGTTGTCCCCATTTCATCTTAGTAAAGCTATGGAGTAGGAGTGTCTGGGTGGCTCGGTCAGTTGAGCATCTACTTTCTCAGGTCATGATCTTCCGGCTTGTGGGTTCAGAACCCACGTTGGGCTTACTGCTGCCAGAGAGGAGCCTGCTTCAGACCCTCTGTTCCCCCCTCTCTCTCTGCCCCTCCCCTGCGTGTACTTGCTTTCTCAAAAATAAATAAGCCTTTAGAAAAGCTATGGAGAAGATCATGAGTGATGTGAGCAAAAGTCACAAAAATAGAAGCTCCCACAAAGCAGGAATTTTGTCTTATTTTTTTCACTACTGAATCTCCAATGCCTAAAACAAAGTCTGGCTCATTACCAAGTTCTTATGTTTATGGAATGCATGCCCTTTTTATAGACTATGAATGGGACTAGGGGATGGATATGATTTCAATTAAAATAATGGTAATAAAAATAATGATATTAATGAAAATAATACTTATAATAAATATATGCCCAGCAATATTCTAAGCACTTTAAATATAATGCCTCATTTAATCATCTGAGTGGACCTACTGGGTAGGCATTGGTACTCTGCATTTTACAGATGAAAACTTTAAGGGCATATAGTTTAAATCATTTTTCAATGTTGCATGGCAATTGAGTGGCAGTGTTAGTATGGGAATGAAAGAGTCTGGCTCTAGAATTTGCTCTCAAAACCACTAGAAAATGAGTCCAAGACAAAGTCTGAAGTTTCATTTCCTTTCTACAGGTTTTCTGTTCCTTCAGAATAAGACAATGCATGAGATTATGCAAGTTTTATAGGGACAGTACAGCCAGAAGAAGAAGGTTGTCTGCTTCCAGCATGGGTGCCAGTCTCTGGGAGGAGGGCTTGGCAAGTGCATCAGTACTAAAAACAGATCTGGGCCAGGGATGACCTGAAATGAGTGATTAATTATCTGGCTGTGATGGCTTTAAGCAAATCAGCAATTATTTGGTGCTTCTCCCTTCAAGAAGTGGAGCTTTACTGTGCTCAACTGGAGTGTGGTTTGGACTTAGTGAATCACTTCTACAGATGGAACCCAGAGCACTGATCATGGTCTATCACCTAAGAGATGAATTTATAATTTTGTGGCTCATGTTTTGGGCTCTCTCTCCAATCACTGGCTCTCAGGGAGGCAAGCTGCCATGTTGTGAATAGCCCAGTGGAGTGACCTGCAAGACAAGGAACTTAGATATTCAGCCAACAGATGGTGAAGAACTGAGGCCTACCTGCAACAACATGAGTGAGCTTCGTAGCAGGTCCTCTGGCTCCACATGACTGTAGGGCTGGCCAGAAGCTGAACTATGACCACTGAGCAATCCTGAGCCAGAGCTGTCCATCTAAGCTGCTCTCAGACCCTAACCCATAGAATCTGTGAGATAATCAATATTGTATTAAGATGCTAAGATTGGGAGTAATTTTTACATATCTATAGACAACTAATAATCTAAGTTATCCAGGAAAGGAAATGTGTAACAGGAACTGAAAGAAGGCAGCATTTTTTGTAATGTTGATTTTTTTCACCTCCTTGATCAGTTTAGTCTGATCACAAAGTATGAACATTCACTTCCTAGAAGAGGTCCTTATCAGCCTGCAATTACATAAAGACCCCCAGGAGTATCTTTATCCATGCCTCATACAGAGTTTGATATGGGTACATAAGACACATTTTCTACTCCATTTACTCTATTTATTGAAAACTCAGAGGCCCAAACCATACTCATCTTAGTAATTATTTTCCCATTGTGCCATTAATAAAGGAAAAAAGTACTTGCTGGTCTGGGAGAAGACTCATTGATAGGGGAAAAGAAATAAACAAATTAGAGTTGGTAATTCTATTGTGATAAAATATCTTAATGCTAAAATTACATTGTAAAGCTGGCTCATATAATATCTGAGGGAGGCCTTTTAGTGTACATTGCACATTAAAATGCATTTGTATGTGCATGTTAATTTGATGAATGGTGACACCTTCCCATTCAAAATGCCAAGTAGTAGTTGACAAAGAGTTCAAGTGGGACTGAAAGCAAAAGGAAAAAGTCTGTAAAAAAATTTCTGATGCCCCATCAGAACATGCTGGGGCCATTTTCAGAAACTCTTACCAAGCAATACAAATCAGGGTTTTCCCCCCACCCCCTCACCACAAACCATAGGCAATATGCATTGTATGTATGCAACCATAGACAAAATTTTTTTATATCTTAAAGATATTGTATTTCAATATCTGGCAAATTTAGGTCCTTAATGGTAGAAGAAAGAAGAGAAAGTATTTATTTTTCTATGATTCCATTTCCATGTAATAATAGTGTTTTGGATGACAGCAATAGTTATAAAGGCTGTGAAAAGTGGAAAATCATTGATACCAGGGTGTTTTTGAAAGTAGTTGACACACTCATGATCAGATGTGGAGTGTGAGGCAGACAAAACCAAGATTGAACTCAAGGTTTCACCTGAGGAACAATGATCACTAATGCTATTAACTGTAACTGAGAACACTGACAGATGAACAGATTAAGTGATGGTGATGGGCAGTGAGTCAAGAGTTCTATGAAATTTTGTGACTTTACACCTAAGTATAGATGTCAGCCATGCAGTTGGATTTATAAATCCATAATTCAAAGGAGACGTTGTCATTGAAAATATAAATTTGGGTATCATTAAATTGCAGATAGTTGTGGTAGCCAACCTCCAAAACAACCCCAAATAGTTCCTGGCCTTGTTTGGTTCCCTTCTTCATTTTATCAAGGTTGATCTGAGTGACTAGTAGAATATACAGAAGGATGGCATGTCACTTCTGAGATTAGGTTGTTGTATTAGTCAGAGTTCTTTAGAGAAATAGGTGAGAGAGAGAAATTCATTTAAGGAATTGGCTCATGCAGTTATAGAAACTGGCAAGTCTAAAATCTGAAGAGTGAGCCCCAGTAGGCTGGAGACCCAGAGAAGAGCTAATGTTACCATTGAAGTCCGACGCTGTCTGCTGGCATTAATTCCTTCTTGTTTAGTGAGGTTAGTATTTTTCTTATATTCAGCCCTTCAGCTGATTGGTTGAGACCACCAACATTTTAGACAGCAGTCTGATTTACTCAGAATGTACTGATTTAAATGTTAATCTCATCCAAAAACACCCTCAAACACAAAAAATCTTGCATAACATTTGATCAAATATCTGGGCCCTGTAGCCCAGCCTAGTTGATCCATAAAGTTAACCATCACAATTATAAAAATCATATTGGTTCTCTGCTCTCTCTGGCCACTTTCTTTCCGGGAATCCAGCTGCCATGTTATGAGGACACCTGATGGTCCTATGGAAGAATGTATGTGGTGAGGTACAGAGCCTTTTGCCATATAAGTGAGCCTCTTCAGAGCACATCCTTCAAACACTCAGATAGGTCAGCTGTAGTCCAGAACTTGACTACAACCACTTGAGAGAGCCTGGCTAAAACCAAGCAGCTGAGAGGCTCCTGGATTCCTAACCATCAGAAAATGTGTAATATAATAAATGTTGTTTTCAAGCTGCAACATTCTGGGACAGTTTTTTTATGTAGCACTTCATAACTAATGGAGATTTTACTTAAAAATGTGGCAGTGGTTGTGGAGTAAGTCCGTGAATAGAAGCGAGGAGGGCTGATGAGGGTGTCTGTAAAAGCCTAAAGAGCCTTAAGGAAATTTTATAGAAACATCATTGCCCTTGAGGAGGCTGTGATTGACAAAAGTGAGGAAAATCTGGGAAACGAGAATAAAGGAGATCCTTTTGTATAGTGGCAGAATATTTTGCAACACCATTCCCTACGATACGGAAGAAAGTGGGAGATGTATCTAATGAATTGGGTGATGTAGAGAAGGAGATTTCCAGCCCAAGTATTAGAGATACCACTTGTTCCTCAGATGGCTCAGGATAAGCCCAATGTAAAGAGCTTATCTCACCTCAAAGTGGTGTTTAGGTGTATCTTTTGTCTAATGTGTGACAGGATCTCTTTATCTCTTTAGTTTCACAAGTCTTCAGATTTAGAAAGAAATTGTACCTGAGGAGATGTACTTAAAGAATTAAATTCAAAGACCACCTGAGCCAAATTCCTGTCTCCTGGTATTCACAGCCTTGTTTAGACCTCTCACACATTATATTGAGATTAGTCTGCTTGAACAATACAAAATGGCAAAAGTCTTGGTATGTCACTTCCAAGACTATGTTATATGACATTGTGGCTTCTGCTTAGTTCTCTTAGGGTCCTTGATCTGGGGAAATGCAGGTGTCATGTTGTGACAACACTCAGGCAGCATTGTGTAGTGGTCCTAGTCAAGAGGAACTGAGGCTTCTTCTACCATCCAGGAAGCAACTGAGGCCTATTTCCAAGAATCACATGAGACAGCCATCTTGGAAGCAGATCTGCTAACGTTAGTCAAGACTTCAGATAAACTCTAGCATAGTTGGCAGCTGGACTACAACTTCATGACAGACCTTGAATCAAAACCATCCCCCTAAGCCACTGATGAATTCCTCATTCTCAGAAAGGTAGTAGATAGTTCTCATTTTAAGCTGGTAAATTTGGGATAATTTGTTACACAGCAATAGATATCTACTACAGTGGTATTCAAAGCCATTGCTCTGGGGAGCACTCCTAGAAAGTAAAGGTGGGTAGAGAAGTTATGTTTTCAGAAAAGTGATACCTGAAGCCTCCTGGTGTTTATCAGGAACAGGGAGGAGAAGATAGAACTACATGATTTTGGCAAATTACTGGCATTTATTTTCCCAGTCCATCAAATGGAGATGGAACAGCTTACGGTGATGTGAGTGAAGATTAATGAATAACATTTGCAATGTATTTAATATAGTGTCTGAAACATTATAGAGTCTCAATTAGTATTTCCCTTCCTTATACCCTACTTACCATAGTTTTTGGTTTTCATTTTCATTAGCAGGACAGGATCTCAGATGTTCAGAGAAGCATTGTGAAGAGTATAAAATTTTCAGAATTAAATTTGAATTAGGTTGACTCTGCTCTTTTTACATATTTACTTTTCCCTTTAAAGCGGTATGTTACAAAGCCCATTTTCCAAGGACAATAGAAGATTCTTATCAAAATATGCATCTATTAAAATTATATGCAAGAAATATTACTAATGAAGGGGCATATGAAAGACTTAGCTACAGAATGATTTAGGTTTTACTTTTAGTATTATTCATGTACATTATTATTCTGTCTGACTGTTGAAAAATTTCTATTCAGTGGTATATTTTTTTTCTAAGTATAACATCATGGGAATTTTTTTAAGTAATGAGAAGTTAGAAGATATCTATTCAAAGCAGATGGGTAGAAAATGTATTTTCCTCAGAAATTATTTAATGTCACATTTAGAAATACTGTATAGCTAAAATCTGAGATTGACCACCAGGCATCTGACAATTTTCATCCTTATCTGCCAGTCAAATGCTTCAAAAAGACTAAACGATCTCACGTTTCATAGCGTGCTGGCAAAATTAGGTTCCTGTTGCTGAGTGGAGAATGCAGGGAAATTATTCTTGTTTGACTCCCTTAGAATTTTGGAATGAGATTTCTATAAAACTGTCACTTATGTTGTTGTGAAGTAAACATTACAGCCACATCACAAATTCCATTTTAGACAGGGATGCTTACATTTTCAAAAAAGTGGGCTCAAAAAAATGTTTAAATCTTTCTCATACCAGCTTTCATAGAAAGAGAAATATCACCTTGTCAGGGTAACATTCTGAATCTGAAATGGCAAGTGTGTCCACCGTGTGAGGATGGCTCCTTCGCACCTCTAACATGGATGTTGGAGTTACTTTTTATTCTCCTTTATGCCTATTGCTTTTCTAATCCATTCTCTTCTACTTTCCACTGGTACTTTAAGCTTGTGGAAAATATATTATGATCATCCACTTTTGCTTCCTAAAATATAAATTTCATTATTAAGAAAAAGATGTTTAACAAGAGAAAAGAATGAATACCTTTACAGTGTTTCTACATGACCCAGGTTTAGTCCCTGAAAACAGATTTTGTGTTGAAGACATCAAGAAGTTTATTAGAGGTTTTCCAGGAACTTACCCGAAGGGGAAGGGAAACTGCAAATCAGGATAGGGAGGTTAAAGGGAGGTTAAACTGCAAAGCAGGGTAGGAGAGGCATTCTGGAGTTGGATTGGTTCTTCCTATTTGTCCTAATAACCTTTCATTGACTAGTCATCAGAGGCAAGCTGCCTCCAAAGAAGGGTATGTCAGCCTGTAAGCCATAAGAGTGATGGGATCTGTTTGTACTGCCTCCAGAGAGCAAATTGCTAAATATCCAAGAATTTTGCAAGCTGGTTATTGAACTGTTGATACCTTAAAATTGGCCATCATGTGAATATTTATTTCAAGGCTTTGCTTTTGGAGCACCAGTTTACCAGCACAATACTGGGTGTATCCTTTGGGCAAGGTGGTTTTCTTTAGCAGAAAGTAATGTCCAGAGAAGTACTCAGCTATGAGCCATTAGCAAGCAACAATCCCAGAAGCCAGGGAAATGAGTATTCCAGTCATGAAAGGGGAGACTTGAGCAGTGCGGCATGACATACACTATGGTTTACAGCATTTGTCACCCAGAGTCATGTGCTTTCTCTGGTAAATTCATACCACGGGAGAGAAATGTCTTCAGAATTCTGGGTGGTCTTTTTCCCTTGAGTAACTTAGAAAATAAAGGTTAAGTAGACTTCGAAGCCACAAACTGTACATCTCATCTTCTTCCCTTTCTCTTTTATAATCCCTTGTAAATTCCCCTTATGCCTGATGGTCTAGGAGGCATGACTGATGGGAAGAGGCATATTTCCATAACAGAGAACTCTTTCCATGCATGGCTGCTATACTTCCATTTACCATCAGAATTAGGTAATGGAATACTAAATGATTCCCAAATGGATCACCTAGACACTAAATTTATTTATCCCTGCCCTTGGGGATAAATAAATTTATCCCTACTGATGGATGAATAAATTTATCACCTACTGATAGTCATGGTAAATTACCCTGGCAGACTGTTGACTCTTTTCTTTGCCTCTGTTCTCATGGCACAAAGGACCAGAAGAGAGTGGCTGAAAGTCTGAAAATAGATTCGAATGGGACTTTATCTGTGTCCTCTGGTGGAAGTATTACTCCTCTGGGAACTAAGTGCTCTAGATTCTCAAAGTCTAAGGTAATAGAAAATAGAAGCACAAATAACCTACGTGAGTCATCGCAAATTATAGTAATTAAAGCTAGCTACTCCTGTTTGTATCCCCTTAGTTCCTATACTTATTAATTCTACTTACTGAAGACCTCATGTGCTCACATCTCCAAGCTGGTACTGCAGCTCTGTCAGGACATCAGCCTCGGGGTAGTTTCATATGTAATATGACATCGATGGTCATGTGTCCACTGACCTATCTCTTTGGGTGTGAAGTTGATCGCTTGGTCTATTGTGTTATTATGGAGGATTCTGTGTTGGTGTGTCAGATATTCTGACACGATCCTTTGGATAGTGTATTAGCCAAGGCCCTAAAGGCAAGAAAGAATAATCCATACCCAAAATATATACTGATTCTAGTCAGAATGAATGGCTGTCTTCAAGGTAGCAGGGATCCAATGTAATAAACCTGCCACCAAAAAGCCTTCTTGGCAGATATTTTATTAAGGTCTAATGTGGGTTTATGTTGTGGCAAGTTCGATGTTTAGCAGAAGCAGTAGTTAATTCAGTCTTAGTGAGTTGCAATGCATGCTATTGGGACCATATGTGTCTTGCATTTCTAATGTAATACTCTACTCACGAAGTCATGGTATTAGGAGTGAGGTGGTGGATGGCAAGGACTGACTGATGCCCTGACTGCTTGGTGGTTCAGTACTTACTCTATTGAGTTTGTTTTCTAGTGGGCATCAGTATACAGCATAAAGTCTTCCAACAATTATCTTCCAAATTTCTTCTTGGCCTACAGAAATCCAGCTAGTCATTGCCATTGCCCGTTAGTCCATTTGCATTCTTACCGTGGACTGCTTTTCTTTCCACACGAAGTGGTCAGCCAGATGTCTGAGGTTTGGTCTTTTTCTACTTCTAACAGATGATCAAAAGGAATTCCCTCATATCGTTGCAGATGCTAGGGAAGGAGCTAGGGAAGAAGTACAACATCAGCAAGTGATACTGGGATCTGGCCTATCTGCTCTGGTAGCTATGCCACTTTACTTATGTTGTACCTGGATATACCACTTTCATATTGCAATGAATTACTATTGAGCTCATTCAGCTTAGGACTTCATGAATTTGACAGCATGCAGCTATGGCCATGTGGTCAAATGACGTCCATGGTCAGACATTTTACCAGGGTGCAGTAGCAGAGCAGCAGCTGTTTCTCAAATTGTGTATAGTTCTCTGCAGAACAGGAACTTGCTGCAGATCCCAAAGGGTCTGTGATTTTTCTATTGGGGAATTTAATAAATGTCATATGACACCTTTATTAACTGCACCTTTTACACACATGGTACTATTGTAATATAGTGTAGAAATTTCCGTATAATAACTAATTCCCTGGGGCGCCTGGGTGGCGCAGTCGGTTAAGCGTCCGACTTCAGCCAGGTCACGATCTCGCGGTCCGGGAGTTCGAGCCCCGCATCAGGCTCTGGGCTGATGGCTCAGAGCCTGGAGCCTGTTTCCCATTCTGTGTCTCCCTCTCTCTCTGCCCCTCCCCCGTTCATGCTCTGTCTCTCTCTGTCCCAAAAATAAATAAACGTTGAAAAAAAAAATTAAAAAAAAAAAAAAAAAAAAAAAACTAATTCCCTAATTATAACTCATCTAATTTACATAATCATATCACTATATTTCATAACATTTATCAAAGCTAAGAATTAACATTGGTACAAAACTATTACTCAATGACAGACTTTATTCAGATTTCATAAGATCTTTAAATAATGTATTTTTCCTGTGCTGTTTTTCCAGAATCCAATACAACATACCACATTGCATTTAGGTGTCAGGTCACCTTATGCAAATTAAAGCCACAAGTTGATGAACACATGCCTTATAGAATGGCTAAAATTGAAAAAAAATTCTGACAATACCAAGTGTTGAAAAGAATGTAGAGCAACTGGAATTCTTATACACCCCTGCAAAAATGCAAAATGGCACACCAACTTTGGAAGGCAGTTTGGCAGTTTCTTATGAAGATAAGCACATTACCCAGAAATCTAACTCCTAGAAATACGAAAATATATGACCACACAAAACTTGTCCTGGAATGTTTATAATAGCCCCAAATTGGAAACAACTGAAAATGTCCAGCAACTATTGAAAGGACAAACAAATGGTGTTACATCAATATAAGAAAATACTGTTCAGTCATACTACACAGTGATCTACTAGTGCATGAATAAACATGAGCTAATCTTAAAATTCTTATACAAACAATACATATTATACCATTCCATTTAGACAGCATTCCAAGAAAGACCAAACCATTGGAACAGACATTAGAACAGTGGATACTATGAACAAGAGGTTGGGAAAGGGGACTGACTGAAAAAGGGAGGAGGGAATTTTGGGGAGTGATGAATATTCTATATTTTTACTGTGGTGGTGGTATATACATGACTGTATATATTTGTCAAATTTGTATCGCTTCTCGGCCTTTTGGCTAAGATCAAGTTTATTTGTCAAATTTTCCAAATTAAAATTGAATATAAAGGTGAATTTTATTATGTAAATTATAACATAATAAACCTGACCAAAAAAAAAAAAAAAGGAAAAAGCAAAGAAAGATGTATTATCGCACACTTATTGATTAGATTTTCATCCCTTAGAGTATTTCATAAGAAACTTTAATAGGCCTTAAGAAATTAACAATTGGAGCACAACAAAAGAGATTGGCCAAAAGCACTGCTTCTCTGCCTCCCTGAACACTACACAGACTTTTCTTCCAGGTTCCCAAGGAAGCTCATGCTCTTAGAGCTAGTAATTCTATGTAATTTCCCATGGAGGACTCAAAAGTGGCCGGTGTCTACTAATTTCTTTTTTAGATTTTATCCAGCTCTAACAGTTGTAGTAAATGTCTGTTAAGGTCAAGACCACTCCCCTCATGTTCATATTTTGATCTTATTGTTAGATGAGAGATGCTCTAAGTGTCCGCATCCACGCAAAGAATGAGCTTTCCTATCCCCACTACTCCTTCCCTGAGAACACTGAGCAAAATGACATTTCCAAATTGCAGTGACAAAAGTCCTGATGGACCTGCCTGCTTTGTGAGTGTGTTTGTGCTCAAATGTGCTTACTGACACTGACATTTTATCGACCTAGTATCCTGTAACAAATATTAAATTAAAAATCAAAAATAATATCTTAGGTTGAGGGAGATCCAACCTCTGTCTGACATTCCTTATATGCAAGAGTCCATGCTCACAGATGAATACCATGTGAAGGGTAATTAGGAATTTTAAAGTCAAATGGCATTTATAGGGCATCATATAATATGAAATTCTGAAAGTTTTTTTGGTAAATGAAATAAAAAGAGATTGAAATGAATGTAAATAAAATAAAATGCAACTCATATTTGAGATAAACATCTGAAATGGCCAGGTTTGGGCATTATTGACATCTCATGATGGTTGTAATATGAAGAAGCTATAGGTTTTTTGGTGTTTATAGGGGAGTTAACACCTGGAAATCTTGAAGGGAATCTCTTTGTGGTAAATTTAAGCATATTTTCCCTGAGTAATATCATGTATTCTAGTAATTAAGAGTTTCGGACTTGGAATATCATTGACCTTAACTGAAATCCTAGTTCTGCCATTTTCCATTAAGTGACCTTGGAATAGTCATATAAGCTCTCTAAATCTCAATTATTTTCCACGAAAATGGAGAAGATAAACATTATCTAACAAGATAAGTTAAAGATAGCATAAAATACATCCAATGCATCTAGAGTGGTGCTGGCTTAGAACAAATGCTTAAGAAGTAGAATTCAAATTTTTATAATCATGAATACAATAATCTTTAAATTTTACCTGAAAACCAGAAGGATGTGCCTGCTCAGTTTTCAGATGTTCATCTGGTGGGCAGAATACTTTTGTTTGTTAATAAGTGTTAGTGGATGTTTCGTATTCATAAGCAAATACTCATTTGCGTCACCTAGATCTACTAAATAGAAAATAAAGGCTGTGTCTAAGTAAGAACAAACATCTGAATATTGAGACTATGGAAGATGAAATGTTCATACTGCAAACATTTTATTCATGATTTATTAAAATCAGTGTAAAAGACCATGAATGAGTTATTTGTCACACCAAGAAATTAAGAGAACACAAAATAAAAAATGTGAGTTTTTAAAATAGCGCAGGGAATTGATGAATCACAAGAAAATATATTTTCTATTTATGTCTCCCAGTCCATCACATATTCAAACCATCTGCCCACAAACTGATTACCAAAAAGGGGCCCCCATATTTTATATTATTATTAGAAATTAGAAAAAGGCTTTAAAGGGTCATTTCCTTCCTTCCTTCCTTCCTTCCTTCCTTCCTTCCTTCCTTCCTTCCTTCCTTCCTTCCTTCCTTCCTTCCCCTCCCCTCTCTCTCCCTCTTTCTCTCCTTTTCTTTCTCTTTCTTTCTCTTCTTTCTTTCCTCCTTTTCTTTCTTTCTTTCCTCCTTTTCTTTCTTTCTCTTTCTTTCTTTCTTTCTTTCTTTCTTTCTTTCTTTCTTGTTTCCTTTAGCAAAATGTAAGTTGTGAGTGTTTAATTTTGTGTTCTCATCTGAGATTATTTCTTTGAAAATTACTGGGCTTACATGGCACAAACAGGAGGAAACTTTCCAATTAAAATCTGTATTACAGATGGCAATATAAAGAAACCATCTAACCACGTGCCTCCCTACCCTACCCCCATTAAACTCCACTTACCGTTAAAGGAAAAAAATTATCCCATCATTGGATATATTGTACATGCCAAGACTTCAAATATTTTCCCAGCAGCAGAGATCTAATGGAGGGATTACTTTAACCAAGGGCTAATTTACACCTTCAACTTACCAAGAACTAAATAGAGGAGATTCTCAAAGAATCTTGGTATGGTTTTTAATCTAGAAAGGCAAGGGGCCAAAGGAGAGGGCCGGTGGAAAAGAACAGAACTTGAAATTCCTCTTGGCACTGCTGATGGATAATATTGGCATATCCTGACTCTGGGGCAGCCCAGGGTTCATGCTGTAGTCTCAGCTGCAGGAAACAGTCCTCAGATGGGGATTTTCTCTCTCTAGTGCTGGCAACAGACCAGGAGAGACACTGTTTCTAGTCAAACAAAAAAGGCATGTAGAGGAATCATTACAGCCCAAAGACTTTTTCCATAACAATAGAGGCAAATGTCCTAACTGGGCTGCCCACATAGCCTACAGACACTGTTTCTGGACCTCAGAACTCACCACATAAATTTGCAACAGCTTGCTGTTGAGCTTAAGGTCTGATCAAAGGATACTAACAGAAACCAAGTTGTACTGAGAGAAAAAAATAATAAAGGAAACAAATCCACTCAATTTATGGACAAACACATAGGTGACCTGGTTGGATATCCCCTCATTCAGAGTGATCAGATAAACAAAAACTGGCATTACACCCATGGAAAAGTCAACATCAGTTTGAAAGGAGAAATATATAACTAGCAAGATTCAAAAGAATGCATGTGCATATATGCATCTCTGTTCCCACATCCATATTTATGTTTATTTGTATATTTTCATATATATGTAGATCTATAAATCTATATATATCTATAAACATTGGTTGCCTTATACAGATTTTGTGTGCTGATAAGATTTATCAAACTAGCCTGTATTAGAGAAGTTATGAAACACAATTTGAAGACTATAAATAAAAAATACGGAGACAAATACATGTCAGTATCAAACAAGATGTTCCTGGGTGACATTCCAATGGGAAGAAGGCAAGCAGCTAGCTCACATGAAGGAAAAGTGTCATGCATGTGTTTGTATGTACATGTGTGTAGATGGATGGATAGATAGATAGATAGATAGATAGACAGACAGACCACTGTTACTTATTGCCCAAGTCAGTAATTTGCAGTTGCCTACAAACTATAAAAGTAGATCTTAACACTATTTTTTCCTTGACTTGTTCCTTGTTGTTGTGGAGACGTATTTTAGGGCAAGAAATGACTTCACCACAGGGGACTTTTCTTTTCCTTGCAGAGATGCAAGAAAGCACTGCCCCTGTCAACTGGCTTTAGTTTTTTAATTTTCTGTTAGAAAAACAGTAAAGAAAGGTCAAGCAGCCAGATATGTGAGCCCCTATCCACTGCTATGTTACCACGTATGGATTTTCTCAAAGCAAAATCTAAAAATGGCTGATGCTTTTAAAGTAGGATTGGCAGTCTTCTTATGTAAAGGGTTAGACAGTACATACTTTAGGCTTTGTGGGTTACATAGCTTGTGTCACAACAACTAACTCTGCTTTTGTAGGACAAAACTACCATTAAAATGTATAAATGAATGATCACTGCTGGGTGACAGAAACAGGCAGTGATCCAGATTTGTCCCTCGGACCATAGTTTGCTGACCCTGATTTAGCAAATATATGGACTTTATGGTACTAACTTAAAAAAAATTAAATTGAAAAGACACAATTTTGTATGGAATTGAAGCTTTTTATCCTGGAGTAGAGAGAGGGAAAATGTAGATGATTATAGAAAAGAATACTATAATCCAATAATGAGAATAACCATTTTTTCTTGAGAATCACTTCATATCGACACTTCAGGGGAAACAGTCATGTTCCAGCTAGAAGGTTCTAACACCCAACACCTTTGTCCTAATTAGGAAAATCTCTCAAGAGTCATCCCAGTTCCACAGTTCCCAATGGGATCAGATGACATCCCGTTGTAACTGAATTGCAGGTCAGTTTTTCCCTTTGTCCAATCCTTCTTTCATTTCTTTTAGGAATTGTTCTCAAGTATCCACCAATCACTGTCTCAAATTCTATATTCAGGGAGCTGTACCTAAGACAATCATTCACCCAGCTTTATAAATTAGCATTATTTCTTGTTTATGTAGATAGGATTTTTTGTTTTCATTGAGGAATTAAATATTTTAGCCATAATTCAAAACTCTTCCCTCTCATCATCTCTACAGAAATCCTCATCTTTAATTCAGTGCTTATAATTCCCAGGAACATTTTGGTATTTTAGTATATAGTTATGAATTCATAAACATTACATGGTAATTTGTACAGGTATTTAAACTCTATATGTAGTACCATAGAATACACAGTGCAACTTGATTGCTGTTTGTACTGAAAATTGTTTTTTGAGATTTGTATTTGCTGAGATAATTAGCTCTTTACAATGTGATCTAAAGCAACTACGTCAAAATATTGACAGCTGATGAATTTGAAATGAAAGCACATGCATATCTGGTATATTATTTCCTATATATTTCTTTATATTAAATGCTTGAGGACTCAACATTTTTATAAAATGAATTGATTTCATTCAGAGACAAACAATACAAAAATCTGTGTCCCTCCTCAATTCCTGTCTAGTCAATGGAGTCCAATTCATAGTGCCCAAAGCCTTCTGTGGTGTGACTCAAATTTTCATATCTAGCTACATCTGCAGCCGCACGCGGACCTGCTGGCCCTGCTCTGGCCCACCATTGGCCTTATATTCCATAGAAGGGAGTCCTGAAAAAGGTTCAATAGCAAAGTTATTCCTGGTCAAATAACTTGATAACTATGTAACTTATAGGCCTCTCTTAGATGTGCATTCTTCCTATGAAATGTGGCAAGAAATTCTGCAGTAAGTAAACCTCTTCCATTTTTATGTAACTGATATTTCCCAATTTTCTTCTTTCATGAATTTTTTTTACTTCAGAGCTCCTAATAAAGTACCCACAGAACTGGCATGCTCTGAACCCACTCCACAATCACCACTCTGGTTATATTTTGCCTGCTCATTGTCCATCCTCAAACATTTCATGAATTATTGTGTCTTCGTGTTTTGCCCTTGCTGATATGGGTGTTTATGTTTGTTTGTTTGTTTGTTGTCATTCTTGTTGTTTTAATTTATTTGAGAGAGATAGAGAGTGCAAGAGGGGCACTGAGAGAGAGTGAAAGAGGGGCAGAGGGAGAGGGAGAGAGAGAATCCCAAGCAGCCTCCATGCTCAGCACAGAGCCCAACTGGGGCTCGATCCCACAACACTGGGATCATGACCTGAGCTGAAATCAAGAGTAGGTCACTCAACAGACAGAGCCATCCATGTGCCCCACATGTTATATATTTTTTTATCTACCCAATACAGTGCTTCTTCTCCTTCTAAAACAATTTGTCACCTCCACTGTGTGGCCTAGGAAAGGCAAGCAGACCCTTGTCTACTACAGAAGATCCTTAGTTAATTAGAATCTAAGCTCCTCGAAGGCTGGGTCACTATTTGTCCTGTTCACTCAGTGACTTCCAGTACCTAGCACACAGATGGAATTCAATAAATGTGTGTTGCGGAGCACCTGGGTGGTTTAGTTGGTTAACCAGTTGACTCTTGATTTCAGCTCAGGTCATGATCTCACGGTTGGTGAGTTTGAGCCCCATGTAGGGCTCTGTGGTGACAGAGCGGAGCCTGCTTGGGATTCTCTCTCCCCTCTCTCTCTGCACTGCCCCCCCCAACCTGTATTTGCACTCTCTCTCTCTCTCAAAATTAAAATTTAAAAATTTTTAAATGAATGAATGAATAAATAAATAAATGTGTGTTGAGTTCCTAGTGGGTGGATGGGTGGATAAATATATGTTCTCATAGGATCAATGGATAATTATCATAATACATTAGAATCATTTATTTAAACATCCCTCAGTGGCCGGGATTGTCCCTGATTTGTTCACATCTGCATTACTTACCACTATGCCTGCCGTGTAACAGATGCTCAAGGAAAGCTATGTGAAATTCTGGAAAAAGAAGAGAAAAAATATAGAAGGAACCCAAAAAATGTGTATGAAGGTCAAGCCTGAAATATCCTCCCAAAAATGTAATAGGAGAAGTGAAAAGAATCTGCTTAGAACAGCTAGCCTATTTAAAAGTAAATGTGTATAAATTGTCTTTAACTCTTTCATGCAATTTTCTTCCTCTCCCATTGCTCCTGTTTTTGCATAGAGAAAGTGGTTCTTAAAGAGAAATTAATCAAGGGACCTAGGGCCAAGTCTCAAAAGACACTTTATGAAAAACATTGGGTTTTTACAACTCATAGGCAGCTTCCAAGGTTTGTAATATGCTAGCCTAGCATGAGGATTATAGTCCCTCAGAGGCATAGTATATTCAGGGCATGGATGACTTCTTCCAGAGAGGGTACAATCCCACAGTATAACAGTGGATAGGAACAAATGTATCTAGAAATTTTATAATTAGTTAACCTATGATTATGCAGATTTTCATCATTATTATTTACTGCTCTGAGTCAAAAGTATCTTGGTTCAGATATTCTCTCTGATGACCTCAGCTTCATTATGCTTGATAATTCTTTCTTCTCATCTAACTATTATACCCATCACTTCTACTCCTAGAACCCACTACTAAGTGGCAAAAACATTCCCTGGTGTTTTCAGTCTCTCATAGAATTGTTTCCCTAACTCCTTGCCTTTAGAAAAGATCTTCCAGGAAGATGCCATCCTTCTCCTACTCTTGCAAATAGATCTCATGCACTCGCAAATAGATCTCTTGTGCTCGCAAATAGGCACACCTGCAATCATTTGGAATAGAGAAGTGAGTTTGGCATCTTCATCCATTGTGCCATATTTCTTGACCACCTTTTTCTTCACATTATGTAATACTGTCTACTGCGTGAGGTTCCCTCCAACCTACTGGAGCAGTGGCTCCCTCTTGTATTGAGTTCAACTATTCACTCCAGTCTACTTCTCCTGGTCTTTTCTTCCTTCATCCATGCCCATCCTCGGAGGCTGAAGTAGGAGCTCTTTGAATGTATTCTTATAGAACCTTGTAATTTTCCAAGAATGAATCAGCATATGGTTCTCAATCCACTTGTGTGTATCCCTTAGTAGAGTGTAGCTCCCTGAGAGTAATTACTATCTTTTTTTTATTGTTATACCCTCATATTTGGCACAATGCCTGCAGCCAGTTTTACTCTAGTAAATCATTTGTTGAATAACTGAGTGATTATAGGGTACAAGGCAATAAGATCTGGGGCTCCATCTCAAACATCATTAATGTTGTTATTTTTCACCAGTAATCCTCAGGTCTCCATAAAGCATTCTAATTACCACTGGCTGCTGTATTTGCTGGCCTTTTGCTTATTTTTTAAAATTTATTTATTTATTTGAAGAGACAGAGAGAGAGAGAGAGAGAGAGCACAAGTGGGGGAAGGGCAGAGAGAGAATTCCAAACAGGCTTCTCACTGACAGTGTGGAGACCGATGTGGGGCTCGAATTCACCAGCTGTGAGATCATGACCTGAGCTGAAATCAAGAGTTAGACAATTAACAAATTAAGCCACCCAGGTGCCCTGATTTTGCTTATTTATATTTGTCAGATAGCTCATCATTGTACATGAGTCTTTTTTTATTCCATTAATTTCCTTGTTCCTGGCTCAAGTTCTGTGTTCTGTCAAGGGTGAGCTATCACTCTTGACAAGGTGGGTTAAGGGAGAATATTTAGGTGGATAACTGTTCATTCTGCTTAGAGAGGACATAGAACCAAGTAAACTAGAGACTTTTTGCCGTCTTGGACCACTGTGGGGAGACCTTCAAAATTGCTACCTACTAACCCCACCAACCTGGTATGTTATCACATCCCAACTCCAGTACTGGGGCACCCATTCTATCAATCAATACACAGATCACTTCATCCTAAAATCGTATTTATGGGATGTTTGTGTTCTAATTTGGTGCTGGATGAATAACCAACAAAGATGGCCCCTTATTAATAAATTTGGCTTATAAAGACTGTTAGGTATCTTCCTCAATTTCACTGATCCTTTGAGATCTTCCCAAATCCACATAACTCCTGTCAGACTCTTACAATAACTCTCAATTTTCCCTTGCTCCATTCCCTACATCTGCTTATTCAATGTTGAGTTCAGTCCTTGTTCAATCCTTGTAAAGTCACGAGTGCCTACCAAAGTTTACTGTTGATAAGTCAGACCTCTGAAGCATCCCTTCCTTCCAATGACCCATAGATTTCAAACCATGTTTACCTTACTTGAAACTTATCTTGATACTAATGGACCTGGTTTAAACTGAATTTCAGTTAAAATCTTAAAATTCAGCATTAACTCTTATTTATAATTTTGTCTTAAGCTGCTGTGAGTCAACTTAAATTAATCAAATTAAATCAAATCAGGCACATCTAAATTAAAGCTATTTAAATAAAGAAAGGCACAAGGAGCCTGATCTACTGTCTGTTGCTGTCTTCTCAGATGAGATACCATCATCACTCATTTCCTGTAAAGATATGGCAATAAGTATTTCAATTTTCTTGACATATCCCTGACCACACAAGGTCTGTCCAATCATTTGTCCTGAAGAAAACTAAGAAGAAAAGTAAGGTCTTAGTTTCATTTCCAAATGAGCAGTTTTCACACCCACATTCACAGCTGTACCTTGCTTGCAACTTCCTAGCCAGACACTGACCATTACTATTGCCCTAGTCCACTCTGCAGGATGGAGCTGATGGTTTCTACAGCTCCAAGGAGAAGAACCCCTTGCTACCCTGTTGCGATATCCACCTTTATTTTCCAACTCTGGCAGATGGATTCTGGAATCTCTTTAAGTTAGCTCCTTCATCACCCTAGGAGGGCATCTATGAACAGTAGCCTGATTCGTCATCAGTTTACTGACATATTTTATTTACGATGACATCTGTATATGACACATTTTTCTTTGCTCTCTGCATAGTATTTGGCAAAGAATAATATTGTGGTATGTGTATGTATGTGTATATATATATATATATGTATATATATGTATGTACGTATGTATATGTGTGTGTGTGTATATACACCTTCCCATGTATATATCACATGAAAAAACAGCATATACACTGATAAACCATTCTAACTAATAAAATTGTTCCTTTATACTCCCTGAGCTACAGATCATATTTTCCTCAATCCCTTCTTGAATTATTTGGCTTTTGCTTTTTACATTCAGATGGACCTCCTCTGGGACTCAATGGACTTAGTCACATATTCATATTCCGTTCTACCCCTGAAATATCAAGTGTTGCTCTATAAAATGTCTCCCTGAACAACTTGTTCTTTGATTCCCAGAATACCAACACAGTAATGTTTCAAAAGCTGGCTAGGATATAAATATATGCCACTTAAATTCTTAAAGAGCAGCACTTATAAAATAAGAACTTTAAGTCATTGTCAGGGAAAAGAAGCTGCTATTTCAAAGCCCACACCTTGACTACTTGGTACATTTAAACATTCTATATGGCTCATATGATGACCACAGAATCTTTGGTGGTATAAAGATGTTGGTGTTTTGTAAAATCTACTTGATAAAAATGTACCCGGACAAGTCATAAAAGGAACAAACCAAAGAAGAAAATTTCTAGTAGGAGGACCTTGGGCATAGATGGAAAGTGATAAATTTCATGCAGGGAGTAAGGCCAGTGTTTTTTATATGAGGCCACATTAATTTGAACTCAGATATAGTTTTGAATTCTGGCTCTCCACCTAATAAATTATGTGACCTTGGAAAAGTAATTTAACTTCCTCAACCTGTAAAATAAGGAATGGTTAGTCCATAAAAAGTGTAACAGAGTCGGTGTGACTCTCAAATGAAACATCCTGTGAAAAAATTTAGCAGAATAGTTAGCACATGTCAGGTGATCAATCATCATTAGCTTTCTATAGTACATTAACTGCAAGAAGAAAATCCTTTAATATATATCTTCGAAGGCATCCTTATTAGTGAGAGAATCATTGGAAATGATAAAATAAGTATATGGGAAACATAAGCAGAGGTAAATGCATTGATGAATGTAAGTAAAGTGATATTTGATTTCCTGCATTATATTTCTAATGTTCATGTTGTTCCCTAATTGAGGCTCAAAAAGGTTAACTGCCCCTTAATTGTGTAATTTTGCCCCCCCCCAATAAATATCTCAAGTCCTCTCCCTGGGGGCAAGGATTAGTGATTTAATATTTTAAAGAAATTAGGTTCTAGTCTTTCTTCATTTGGTAAGCAACCTCAGGCTGAGAATTGGGAAATTCAGAGGAAGAGACAAATATAGAAAAGTGGAGCTTATCTAGCTTAATAAAATAACTTGTCCTATCAGCTCTCTCCTAAGCATGCTCAAAAGGAGAAGGGGAAAGTTTTCAGAATTTGTTTCTCAGTGATCCTCATTGTATAAGCCTCCAGAATGCCATGGTCACTACTATTTTACCACCTCAAGAAGAAGAAATGAGCAGTCCTGGACACTGCATTTTGTGATCTGCTGCTTCTGATTAGCTTTGCTGCAGCAACATCTCAGTGAGTGAGCCGCTTAATCAACAGTAAACATAGAGTAGAAAGAGGTAAACAAGCCATTAAAGAAAGAAACATTGAATAGAAATAGATCTGGGATTATGTACTTCTTTAGATGACCACAGATTTCTTTGTGCATTCATTTATTCACTCACTCATGTAATGAATGTTTATGAATGGCAATGATAAACCAAACCCTATCATTGGTGCTGGGATCACAAAAGGGGTAAGCTGGTACTTATTACAAAGGAACACTAGTATGCATGGGGCAAGGGTCAATGAAACAAAGAAAAGCAAAGAAATAAGAAAAAAGTACAATTATGCTAAGAGTTCTAATGGAGATATTTTAATATACTCTTTCAGCTTAATGAAGTCATAGTTTAATTCAGTCTTCTGGGATCTGGAAGTAGTTCACAAAGAAGGTAATGTCAAAGATAGACTTGGAGCAATGAGGCAATCTTTAGGATTAAATTTTGTGAACAGTAATAGCCTCACATCACAGTAAACTTTATAGAAGCTTTATTTCTCTCTCATAAAATTGTGAAGATAACAATAAAAGAAAACACACCAATATTTGGCTTACTATGAGCCAGACAGTGTTCCAGCACTAACACATATTACCTTATTTTATACTCAACTCAACCCTTTGAGGTTGGTGGTATGATCAGCCCCATTTTAAGATGAGGAAATTGAGGTACAGAGAAGTTAAGTAATTTACCAAAGGTCACAGAGATCTGGGATTTGAACCCTGGCAATGTATCCAGAATCAGAGGTTGGCCTTCCCTCTTCTTGTACAAGGTGTGATTTTTGAGGTAGTGAAAGAGACAAAAGCATGACATTTTTACTGAAGCATCACAAATTCTACTGCAACACATGGACATGCTCAGAAATGTGTGATTGAGGTCATCTCTCAAAAAAACAAGAGGCCACATTTTCTAAATGTGAGAAGAACAATAAGATGGATGTCATGGCTTCTGCATGTCCTGCTGGCTCCCTGTAGAAGAGCATCAAAGAGAAAACAAGATGCTTTATTTATCATGAGCACAGTGACCGTGTCATAAGATATGTATTCTGCCTCTAATGCATATTAGATAGGAAATAAAGAGATTCCTAGTATTATAAAATTGCAAATCTTGGCAGAAATTTTACAAGTTTTTAAAAAATTTTTTAAATGTTTATTTTTGAGAGAGACAGACAGAGCGTGAGAGGGGGAGGGGCAGAGAGAGAGGGAGACACAGAATCCCAAGCAGGCTCCAGGCTCTGAGCTGTCAGTACAGAGCCCGATGTGGGGCTCAAGTTCACAAATCGTGAGATCATGACCCGAGCCAAAGTCAGCCGCTTCAATGACTGAGCCACCCAGGTGCCCCTAAATTTTAGAAGTTTTAATAGTAAATTTAGTAAGTAAATTAAAGGAAGGGAGGGAGGGAGGAAGGAAGGAAGGAAGGAAGGAAGGAAGGAAGGAAGGAAGGAAGGAAGGACAAAAAGAAATCTCCTCCTTTCAATCTCTAAGTTTTGATGAACACCTGAATGTTTTACAATAAACCCACACCATCAGAAGGTAGTTCCAGATGGGGTTGGTTGGGGCAGTTGGTGTTCAAATGGCAAGTAAAAGTTCTGAGTATTAGTCAGGTACATGATGGAGAGAGGTTCTAAAACAAACAAATAAAAAATGGGCAAAAAGCATGTTTTCTCAAGTGAGACTGCAGAAAACTCAAGTTCTTTCAATGCACACTCTTAGACGTGGGAGTCCTACAATATCCACAGAGAGGTAGAGATAGACTCAGCTACTTATTCTCACCCCTTGTTCCAAATTTCAGTTAATTTCCTGCTAATGTTGATTGTATTAGCTTCATGCAAGTACACATGAGAACTTGTCACTTTTTCATTACATGGGGTGTAATAGTGCTTAACAAGAGAAACTTCTGACAGGAAACACTCTATTTGCAAAATACCATTGCAATAACTCTAAAAGAGTACATGAATATCTACAGATATTTTGCAGAAGTAAAAACTCATTGTGGTAGTTTGTACATTTTGTATGTTCCTCTGCAAAACCCGTGTAAACCAAGAGAGAAGTGTTCTCCAGTGGAAGGCACAGCTGACCTACTGCTGAGGCAGGGAAATACTGAACACCATTCACACTCTGCAGGTTTAAATGCGGATTGCTGCTGTATGCAGATTTCTTTAAGACTAAGCCTTTTGAGGTTGTGAAGATTGCATGCCTGCTATTTTCTTAACCTTATTCTTGTGAAAGCTCACGAGAAATGGGATATAATCATGAGTGTACAGCAATTTAAAACACTGAGATAAAGATGTAAAGAATAGTAGTTTCCACCAGTGGTCTGGAAAAGGATCTATCAGATCACCTGGTTCAACTCATTTTACAAGGGGGAAAAGTGAGGCCCAGAGAGAGAAAGTAACTTACAGATTGTGGGCGTACATGGAAAATAGCCAGTTCCTCTAACCATTTAATCACGGGTAGATGTATATTTATTAACACAAAAATAATTTCCACAGAAATTGAAAGTGGCATGTTCATCATAATCATGGAAAGCTATATACCAGAATCTTTTTCAGAGTCCTTTATTCTTTTGAATGGGTTTTCAGGTAAATATTTTACAATTTATTGTTCAATTTTGATTGTTAGTAACAAATATGCATTACTTGTGTAATGGAGGAAGACAAATATATTTGGATATTGGTATTCTTAAAAATTTTTTTTTAATCATTATTTATTTCTGAGAGAGAGAGACAACATGTGAGCAGGGGAGGAGCAGAGAGAGAGGGAGACAGAATCTGAAGCAGGCTCCAGGCTCTGAGCTGTCAGCACAGAGCCTGACGCAGGGCTCGAACTCAACGAAGTGTGAGATCATGACCTGAGCCAAAGTTGGACGCTCATCTGACTGAGCCACCCCGGTGCCCCTGGATATTGGTATTCTTTATCACCCGTAATATTAGCCAACTTTATAAATTAGGTTAGACTGGCCAGCCCAATGAGTCTGCATTATGAAACTGGAAAAGCAATTTGTATGGCTAACGTTTAATAAGGCTTTGCTTGCAACTAGAATGTTCCACGGAGAGGAGAGAAGACACTAGTACTTTGCTGCTCAAAGTGTGGTCCACAGAATAATAATAGCATGACTACTTCCCAGGGGTTCGATAGAAATGCACAATTTCTTAATTCAGTCCTACCAAATCAAAAACTGCCTTTCTTTTTTAAAAGATTTTATTTTTAAGCAATCTCTACACTCAACGTGGGGCTCATACTCACAACCCCAAGATCAAGAGTTGCATGCTCCACCAACTGAGCCAGCCAGGTCCCCTCAGAATCTGCCTTTTAGTAACAAGATCTCTACGTGTTTCATACACACATTACAGTTTAAGAATCACTATTCTCAGCCAAAGCATGAATCCTGTTCACATCAAATCACTGAATTTGAGGAGGCATACAGAGGAAAGACTTGGGAAAAAAAGAGGATGTAACATATAGAACTAGGGAATATAAATGAGTCATAGGAGACTTGGGTTAAACTTCTAACCTAGCCTGGTTATACAGTTTCTTTGATAGCTACCTTATATGTAAATGTTACAAAAGGGGTTAGTAATCCCCATATCGTGTGAATATTTTGAATATTAAATGCAATAATATATGTAAACATGCGGAAATGTACATAACATATAGGAGATAAGATCTCATTAATGCCATTTTCTATTTCCTTATCATCAAAGTTTAAGAGCATGTTTTGTGGTTTTATAGTTCTGCAGCAAAGAGAGGGTATTAAAAATACAACTAAAGAGACATAGTATGTTGCTTTGGGCTGTGACTCTTATTTTCAGATATTATTAAGTGTCTCTAGCACTCAGTCTAATACAAAGTCTTGTAGAACTCAGATTTGGCAAGAAGGGCTTGGATACTTTCCCTTCCTAAAAAGGGAGGTAATGATGGGTTTTAATTGCACCACAATTAGAGCTTTTGATATCAAATTAATTTTCAGTGATAGTGTTGGTCTTGGCAGAGAGTACAGAATTTATGAGATTAAAGCCCCATGAGTATATGCACATATTCATATAGCTTTTTGTGCAAATTGAAATCCCTGCTTCATTTCCCAGTTCTAGAATCAGAGATTGAGGATAATAAAGCTTTTTAACTTAGCAAAATTAGTTAAATGCATTTTATTACATCAAGCCATACTTTATGATAGGCCAGACTTGGCAAATTCTCTTCATGTTAAATAATTGTTCACAAGATAATAATTTCATGAAATTTGTGCAGAAAATATGGAGACATGATTCTAAATTAAAATTACAGAGTTTTAATAAAATTGTGAGCCTGTGTCTCACCTGTAACCATCAATGTACTTAAGTCCATATGCTTACACTAGAATGAATACTGAAACAAAATCTTATTTTTGTTAATGAAAATATTTCATATTTTTGCCAATAAAAGTGTTTTCAAACAAAACAAAAACAAATAGAAATGCATTTCACTTTGAACAAATGCAGTCAATATGTGTCTAAAATTTAGATCATTCCATAAAGACAATATTAGTGTCACAATAACTAAAATGAAAATATAAAGCCAATAATGAAAATAAATATTGAAAAAAATAATTTGATATAACATTAAAGTATAAACTCATCTCCAATGGAATAGATATTTTCTTTTTTTTTTATTTTTTTATTTTTTTTATTTTTTTTTTTTTAATTTTTTTTTTTCAACGTTTATTTATTTTTTGGGACAGAGAGAGACAGAGCATGAACGGGGGAGGGGCAGAGAGAGAGGGAGACACAGAATCGGAAACAGGCTCCAGGCTCTGAGCCATCAGCCCAGAGCCCGACGCGGGGCTCGAACTCACGGACCGCGAGATCGTGACCTGGCTGAAGTCGGACGCCTAACCGACTGCGCCACCCAGGCGCCCCATCCAATGGAATAGATATTTTCAATGAAGTTACCAATGGGGCACAACTGGATAACAAGCATGATTTTTTGAGATTTTTTTCTTAATAAAGAATAATAAAATTTTATTTTTGATTTGAATATATTTTTTCTCATCACTTCTTTCCTATATTTAAAGAGCTAATACAGTCACATAGCTCAAAATTTAAAATGTGCACATCTAGGAGTGCCTGGGTGGCTCAGTCAGTTAAGCGTTCTATTTCAGGTCAGGTCATGATCTTACAGTTTGTGAGTTTGAGCCCCAAGTTAGACTCTGTGCAGACAGCTCAGAGCCTGGAGCCTGCTTCAGATTCTGTGTCTACCTCCTCTCTCTCTGCCCTTCCCCCACTCATTCTCTCTCTCTCTCTCTCTCTCTCTCTCTCTCTCTCTGTCTCTCTCAAGACTAAATATTTCTGTCTCAAGACTAAATATTTTTTTTTCAATGTGCACATCTATAGAATGAAAGTCTTGCTCCTACCCTGGCATCACACTCACAAACTTTCTGTCCCTAAACGTAGTGATAAAAACCATTTGTTGAACTGTTTTTAAGTGCTGGATACTGTCGTATGTCTTTTGAATCAAATGACTCCGTTAATCCTCAAAACAACTCGAAAGTAGCAACAGTTATTTTCCCATTTCCCAGATAAGGAAACTGAGGCTCTGTGTGGTTACATAATTTACTGTAGTACTTTACAACTATTACTGACAGAGTTAGAATTGGAACTCAGGAAGTCTGGGTACAACGGTACAATGCCTATATTCTTAACTACCTACCTCTTTTTTTTTTTTTTTTAATTTTTTTTTCAACGTTTATTTATTTTTGGGACAGAGAGAGACAGAGCATGAATGGGGGAAGGGCAGAGAGAGAGGGAGACACAGAATCGGAAACAGGCTCCAGGCTCTGAGCCATCAGCCCAGAGCCCGACGCGGGGCTCGAACTCACGGACCGCGAGATCGTGACCTGGTTGAAGTCGGATGCTTAACCGACTGCGCCACCCAGGCGCCCCGAACTACCTCTTAAGATACTATCAATGCAAACAATGTTTCTTACCTCTCCTTTCAAAGAAATATATATAGGAGTAGTTACAAATGCTACAATTTTATGAACTTTGCCTTTTGCCTGTAACTATTATTAGATATTCAATATTATTGCCTAAAATATTCCCTTATTCTTTTATTTTTTAAGTATTTAATTGAATTTGGTTTTATTTATTGTTTTATGTACTTTATTGTTTGAATCAACTAGTCCTCTATGGATGGAAATGCATGTGGTCTCTAGTCTGTTCCTGTTGCAAAGGAGGCTGCAGTGACTACCTCTGTATGCTTACCATTTTGCATCCAGGCAAGTATAACTGGAGGAAAAGTTGCCAGATATAGAAAAGCTTAGTCAAAAGATACATGCATTTTAATTTTTAATTTGCATTCCATAGAGATGCACTCCATAAATTTTGATGCACTCCATAGAGATTATTTTACCCCCACTAATAATATATTAAGGTTTCTGTTTTCCACACACTGACCCACACTGTGTTATAAAAGTATTGTCTTTTTACTAGTGTTATAATAAAAAAATATTTTATGGTATTTTTAATTATTAAAATTTAACTTTTCATTTAAAAAAGATAGACACAAAGTCTTGCAAAAATTTACTAAGTATCTGATATATACACATCAAGAGTATCCCTCCAATATTAACATCTTACATAAACACAGTATAATTACAAACATCAGGAAATTAACATTGATACAAAACTGGCAGTTACATACCTTTTCAAAATTTCACTAAATATTCCACTAATGTGTTTATAATGGCCTAGGATTAAATTTGGGATCATACATTGTTCATAGCTGCTGTTATACCTTAGTCTCCTCGAATCTGGGATTTTCTCTTTCTCCCCCTCCTTTTATTACCTTTACTTTTTTTTTTTTGAGAGGACTAGCCAGATTTCTTGTATAATGTCTCTGATTTTGGGTTGCCTATGTCTCCTTAACACTAAATTCTGTGATAAGAATACAACAGAAGTAACATTGTGTCTTTCATTGTATCACAAGGTGCATGGTTTAGATTTGGTTCCACTACTTATGATGTCAAATTTGATCACTTGCTTCAGATGGTACCTGATAGGTTTTCTATGGTACTGGAATTTCCCCTTTCTCATTATTGAGTATTTTCTGGGATATACTTTGAGACTGTGTAGACATTTTAAACCACATATTCAGTCACTAATTTCAGAATCTGTTGGTGAAAATAAATGGTGATTGCCAACATTCATTCTACATTGAGTAGGTATAATTCTGCTCTAAGGAAGAGTGTTCTTTCCCCTCCTATTATGCATTGCTTACTGATTGATTGACTCTCTTGTTCATATAAGTCTGGACCCATGGAATGTTATATTATTCTATGGTTAGTAATTCATTCTTCCCACTATTTCTTTTGTTGTTCAAATCACCCCACATTTGGAGTGTAAGAGCTTCTTCGCTCTAGTCCTTGTGGCCTTTCAACATGGCCTCATTGGTTTTGAGTCTTTGCTTCACTTGTGTCCTCAGTGGGATTAAGCCACCTAAATTTTACTTTGAGTGAAACTGTCTAAACCCTTATCCATTTTTCCATTTAGTTGTTATTTTCTTATTGATTCATAGAAATTCTTTTCTTAATTAGGCCTTTAATTCTTTGTCATATGATTTGTGAAATGTGTTGTAATTGACCACTTATGTTTTGACTTTTTTATGTTTTTGCACTCGTATTTTATTACCTACAATAAAGGTAGGTACTCCACCTACAATGGCTAATACTTTCAAAATGATATCATAATTATGGTAATGGTGGCCATCTTTGTCTTAAAATTCTCAGGAGAATGATTCTAATTGTTCAATGATTTCAAAAAAGACTTTGGTGTTGAGATCACTGTATTTCATCATGTTTAAAGAATATCCATGTATCCTTATTTTTTTAATGTTTCTTTGTTTTTGAGAGAGAAAGAGATCATGCACATGCACATGTGAATGGGGGAGGGGCAGAGAGAGAGAGAGAGAGAGAGGAAGAGAGAGAGAGAGAGAGAGGAAGAGAGAGAGAGAGAGAGAGAGAATCCCAAGCAGGCTCCCTGCTGTCAGTGCAGAGCCAGGTGCTGGGCTTGATCCCATAAACAGAGCTGAAATCAAGAATCAGACACTTAACTGACTGAGCTACCTAGGCACCTCTGTATCCTTATTTTTCTAATAAAAAAAGGATACTAAATTTTATCAAAGGCCTTTCAATATCTATGAAATGATCTATGTCTTTCTCTCATCATCCATTAATATGATAAAGTTAATAGGTTTCTTAATGCTGAAATATTCTTGCTGTAATGGAATAAATTTCACTTGGTGATGCCATAGTATTATTATTTTAATTTGTGGCTGAATTGTGTTTGATAATATTCATTTAGCATTTTCATCAACATCATAACAATGTTTGGTTTGGTCTGTTTATAAATCCTTTGCTGAATTTTGTTGTCATGGTAAGACTAGCTTCATAAAAGAGACTTACTGGATTTCTTTCTTTATGTAATTGAAGATTTTTTAATAGTTTTGTAGGTTTCTGATCTATAAAAGGTTTGGTAAAATTTCCCTGAGATAGGTATGATTTTGGTGACTTAATACAGAGAGGCAACATTTTCACAACTTCATTTTTTTCTTTGTGATTGGTTTATAGATATTCTGTTTATGTTAGGATCAATTTAAACTTTTTTTTTTTAATTTTTTTTTCAACATTTATTTATTTTTGGGACAGAGAGAGACAGAGCATGAACGGGGGAGGGGCAGAGAGAGAGGGAGACACAGAATCGGAAACAGGCTCCAGGCTCTGTGCCATCAGCCCAGAGCCCAATGCAGGGCTCGAACTCACGGACCGCGAGATCGTGACCTGGCTGAAGTCGGACGCTTAACCGACTGCGCCACCCAGGCGCCCCATGTTAGGATCAATTTAATCTGGTGAACATTCCTAAAAAGTGTTCTGGGTTTTTTTTTCCCGGAATTTCACTTGCTTTTGCACAGTTGAACAATATACTTTCTTATCAAAGTTTTAATTTCCTCCAAAAGTGATGATATACTCCTTATCATTTATTATTTTTTTATTTTGTGTTTTCTACTAACCAATAAGGTTTGCTCAAAGATTCATTTTTCTTATTTCTAATTGGTTACATTCTGCTTTTATCTTTATTAAACCCATCCTTCTGCTTTCCCCTGGTTTTTTGCTGTTTTCTTTTCCCTATCTTCAGTTAAAACCTAGTGTCTTTTTTCTGATAGGAGTGCCTTTCACGGTTGATGTTTATAGGCATTCCAAAATTTGGCTTTACATTTTTTCCTTAAATCGTTTCAAATAAGCCCCAGGTTTTAGGGACTTTTTGATATTCTGTTTTGTTATTACATTCATGTTGCAGTTCAGTTGGATCAGAGAATACCAAATTATTTCTACTTTGAAATTTGTGGAGGCTTTATTTGTGGCTTATCATTTGGCCAAACTTGTAAATATTCTACACACATTTTATTTTTTTATTTTATTTATTTTATTAAAAAAGGTTTTTTTTAATGTTTTTATTTACTTTTGAGACAGAAAGAGACAGAGCATGAGCAGGGGAGGGGCAGAGAGAGGGAGACACAGAATCCCAAACAGGCTCCAGGCTCTGAGCTGTCAGCACAGAGCTCGACATGGGGCTCAAACCCATGGACTGTGAGATCATGACCTGAGCCGAAGTCAGACGCCCAACCGACTGAGCCACCGAAAAGTTTTAATGTTTATACGATTTTAAGGTTTTATTTTAAGGTTTTTAAATGAAATTTACACTCATTTTGTTAAAATCAAAAATACACATTGTGATTTTTTAGAAAGATTACATGGCAGATAATTTTAATTTCAATATCAATTGGTGGATCATTTATTTTTTCACAAAGTTTAATTTTTTTTAATTTAGGAACATTACCTTTCAAAATTTGAAAGGTCTTATTCAAATTTGTTTCATACTTTTTAGTGAAAGCGTTTTCTGTTTGATTTAGGTGTTTTCATAAAGTCTGTTTATTTTCTATTAAATATTAGCTATTATATTAGGTATCACTAAGTCTCATAAAAGTTTTAAATGAAAAAGTGAAATAACAAATTATAATCATAGCATATATGTTTAATTTTTTCCCTTTTCATACATAACATGGATACACACATTCATATGTATAAATATTTTTATTTATTACAGACTTTATGTGATTTTACAATAAATTTGTTAAATTGATCCCCACTTGATTGCCATTTAAGTGTCTTACAACATTATACTATTATGAACATTCTAGCTGAACAGAAACGGTTGTGTGTGTGAATGTGTAAATGTGTATGTATACACACACCCACATATACAGGAAGTGTCCGTTTAGTTCCAGGGACTCATTTCCATCAGAAAAAAATGCTTCTTCTCAGAATTCACATTTCAAATTGATAGGATTAAGAACATGGATACTTAGTGCCACATTGCCCCTAAGAAACATTGTATTTTGAAGAAATGTAGGAAGCAGAACTATTTATAACTGGTCCCATTTCTTTTCCAGCCCTCTCTTAATCCCTCAGAATGAGTGTGTATGAGGAACTGGAGTTTAGAACAGCAACCTAGATCACATCTCTATATGGCACTATCTATGGCACGTATGACTTACATTTTAGAAAAATTTTTAAATTTTTTAATGTTTATTTATTTTGAGGGAGAGAGAGAGAGAGAGAGCACAAGCAGGAGAAGGGCAGAGACAGATGGAGACACAGAATCGGAAGCAGGCTCCTGGCTCTGAGCTGTCAGCACAGAGCCCGACGTGGGGCTTGAACTCACGAACCGTGAGATCATGACCTGAGCTGAAGTTGGATGCTAACTGACTGAGCCACGCAGGCACCCTGACTTTTACATTTTTAAAGTAGCTATTTTCATGAGGCTATAGCAAAACACTTGCTTCAAGAGTGTTCTTCACAATGTCTCCAGCAAAAAAAAAGAAAAAAGAAAAAAAAAGCCCTGCAAAAATGTCTGCTGCATCAAGTCAGCTACATCAAAGTGTCCTAGTTTGTCAATGTAAATAGTTGCTCTGTTGGTGTTAGCATTTATTATGGATGTTCTTTCCTCTATGATGTACTGTGCTTTGCATTTTTTTGTTTTCATCATGTATTAATATCATAATTAGAAAAATGCATCACAAAATTGCAAGATTGTGATGACAAAGTTTAGAGATACCATAGATGAATAACCACTGGTGAGTTATGACCTCTGCAGCCCCCAGCACCTACCCACCCCACTCTGAAGGGTAACCTACTCAAGTAAATTGGAGGCAACTCTGGCTCTATTCACCTAAATATCTCTTCGGAATGGAGCTGACTGGGGGATCGTAGAGACTTCAGGTTGACTAAGCTAGCACGCAGGCTAGTATTTGTTACCTCCAATTCCCAACTGCTGCAGACAGTTGAAGTATAAGCTTTGTAATTTGGTCTCATCTAGGATTCCAAAACTCATTGCCTCTATCACAGAATCTTCTAGCCAGTTCTCAAACTGGACATGTGGCAATTGCTCAGACGTGAGGAGAGGGTCACAGGTCTGCTTCTCTTACAATTCTTCATTCAGGCTCCACAGAGAGCTCCCAGGAGGACAAGTTTGAGAAATGGTTGAGAAGCACATGAAATTTCACTGAGTGGGGTACATTGCAGGTAACATGAAAGCTCAGACATTGCGGATTGGGGGATTGTTCAGTGAGAATCAGAAGGTGTCTTAGGTACTTTGCAGAATTTACTGTTTACATCCTGGACAGTGACTCCTCTGTCTTACATTTATATCCAGCACTCTGGTGTTGTCTTGTGTACATGCATGTTACCATCAGACACAGGTGTCAAAATAATCTGAGCAAATGGTGGAGAGTGATGTGTTTGTTCTCAGTTGTACATATCACACAAAAAAAGTGAAAAACTCCTTGTGCCTTAGGATATCAAACTGTCGGGCTATAACACCTGTGACTGTTGCTGTTACTCACTGAAACCCACACAGGAAAGAGGGAAAAGCACAGGGAATCACAAAGAATGGAGGATTTAGCCTTGATATAGGGTATTTGGAGTCCAGACCCTAGAACAGGCCTCTATGGTCTTTTAGGGAGGATGAAGTATATAGATGGTTCCTCATAAGCTGACTGGAATCCATTTACAGATTTATTTCTCATCCGGTCCCTACTTTCTGTCTTCTTCCATTTAACAAAAGAAGTTCCAAGTAGCAACTTTTGAGCATGGCAGCTTTAAGCTTTTTCTTTTTGTGAGGAGTGGGGGGTAGTTTGGGGGTGGGTATTTTTGTATATACTGTTCCTCTACACAAAATGTTTTTTCCATCTTGTTGTTTTTGAAATACCTACTCACCTTTTTTTTTTTGATAATGGCAATATTTATTGTAAATAGACAGTGGGCTAAAATCTTCCTTTAAACGATTTTTTTGAAATATTTTTTACTGCAGTGTAGTTGACATTACAATATTATAGTAGTTTTAGGTGTACAACATAGTGATTTGACAATTATATACATTATGAAATGTTCACCATGATAAGGGTAGCTACCAACTATCACCATACGAAGTTATTGTAACATTATTGACATATAAATCATATATTTCCTATGCTGTACTTTTCATCTTCATGACTTAATTTTATAACTGGAAGTTTATACCTCTTTATCCCCTTTACCTATTTTGTCTGCCCCCCCTACTCCCCAACCCTCTGGCAATCACCAGTTTGTTCTCTGAAATACCTACTCATCTTGAACATACAACATGACCGCTCTGATAGCCTAGAACTACAGCCTGAGAAAAGGATTTGTTGCACATCATTTACTAAAGGGGTGCTTTTTAGGGAAAATCAGCCAGGAAGTGAGAAGAATGGTGGAGTGAAGGGGAAGGATTTGAGCAAGGATACGGTCTCTGGTAATCTAGAATATCCTGATGCACAGGGACCCTGGAGCTGTGTCTCCACTTGAGGCAAGAGGTCTGGTGTTTTTTATTCTCTGAGCAGTCAAGCCTTCAGCTGTAGGATGCCTCAAGCATACGTTGAGGCCCATAGCCTAAGGGAAATTCTCCAGAGAAAAGGGACAGTTATGAGACCTCAGCAACAAATATTGATAGCAGCTGTCAGATGGTGCACCAGCCTGGTCAGCAGGCTCTGGGTAGGATACTAACAGTGTCTTGTGTGCTTGCTCTGGTCTATCATACGTGTGATACTGTGATACAAGCAAATACAAGGAAAAAGTTAATGCAGAAAAAGAAAAGGAGCAGAAATCAGACTTGGAACCATGTTAGTTTTCTTTTGTTGTTTTTATAAAGATGTTTAAATGAAGCTACCATGGCCATTACTCGAAAGTACTTATTTAGTCACAGATCAGCATTTTTTATTTGTGTTTTAGAAAAATACATATTTTCTCAATTAATATCCTCTCGCTAAATGGAATTCTGCCTTTCAAAGTGCTTTAGACACATTGCATTTTGTTTTCCAACCAAAAATAAATAATCCATTTACAGCATTTTTCAAAGAATGAATAGTTGTGTTTTCATAAGATTATCTCACAGCAGTTCCTGGTAAAATTCAACCAAGATCGAATAGGACAAAAGTGATTCCAATTTCACTAGATGGTATGCCTTTTTAAAGACAGACCTAAGGCACTAAACTAAGAGGAGATGAATCATCTTCCTCAAATATCTATTGGTTGATGAAAACAAAATTCACATGGATTTCCCTGGAACATGTCCTGGGGTTTGATAATCACATTAACCATTGAGAAGGTGAGAGAAATGGTTCAATATCCTCACATTCAGTATTTCCCCCACATCTTCAGGAAAATCTTTACTATGTTGGTGAATACTCTCTTTGGGTAATAAAAGAACAATATCCTAGAGCAAAGAAAGATCTTAACTCTGTCACTGTCCCCACAGGACAAAGCTTATATGCTCAGTGCAAACACAACTTGGATGGCACTGATAAAAGGGAGCAATTTCAGAATCAGGAAATAAGATTCTTAAAGTGTTATTCATTAAAATTATCGACCTCTGAAGATAATTTCCAAATAGAGCTTTTCCCTTTTGTGCCTTTTTTACCAGTCTAATCATTAATTGATACTAGGTGCAGTGGTTTCTTCATTAGACGTATATGCAGTCTTCTGTTGGTAGAAAACTCCAATGGTCACTTGTTGGGGAGAGGGGGGAGAGGGAGGGGTGAAAGAGAGGCAGGCAGTAATACCTGCTTTTAGTGAGTTTTCTGTCTTTCAGGTATGAAGCAACTTTACAAAATACTTTAAGTACAACTCTGAGCTCCCCCTACAAGCCACTAAACAAATGCAAATTAACGTTTTTTGTCATTACTGGGGAGACCCTCCCAAGACCTGAAAATGCCCTGGGGTCTAATAGACCATCAACACTTTGGAGAATTGCCCCTGTTTTTGTGGTTACTGGTCCTTATTGGAAACTCTTGAGGTATATATTGTGTCAGTGTGTGCCTCTGCTGCCTGCCTTTTTGAACCATGTTTGTGTTATAGGATCCTTTGGAGATGCGAGGACTCCCTGTGCCTTGGATCTACCTCTCCCTGACCATCATACAGTCATTGACTCTTAAATCTTGCTCCCTTACCATAGAGCTGCCACCAAGTAGTTTGGGAGCCTTCCCTGTAGTGGGATGCCCTCAGCGGCACTTGCCTCATCTTATTACAGCAAAGAGCCACTTGGTCCCTGTTTCGCTCAAAAGAACTATCCCTTGATAAGTATCAATCTCTTCATTGAACATAGGCTTTTACAACAGTAGGAATGTGTATTGACTATGAAGTGTTTCCTCTTCTATCTTGAAAAAAAAAAGAGCAAGATAAGAATAATTTAAATGTTTATTTTTATTTTTGAGAGAGAAGGGAGAGGAAGAGTGCAAGTGGGGGAGAGGGGCAGAGAGAGAATCTTAAGCATGTTCCATACTCAATACAGAGCCTGACACTGGGCTGGATCCTATGACCCTGGGATCAGGACCTGAGCCGAAATCAAGAGTCAGATGCTTAACCAACTGAGCCACCCAGGCACCCCAAGAATAATTTGAAAATAGGAACCTGCTTTCCCGGGCACCTGGGTGGCTCAGTTAAGCATCTGACTCTTGATTTCCTCTCAGGTCATAATTGGATGGTCATGAGATCAAGGCCTGCTTTGGCTCTATACTGGGCTTGGAGGCTGCTTAAGATTCTCTCTCTCTTCCTCAGCCCTTCCCTGCACACACATGTCTCTCTCTCTCTCTCTCAAGAAAAAATAAATAAAATTTATTTATTTTTATAAATAAATGTACATCCATATAGTACTTTGTAGTCATAGAAATGGAAAAAGTTCTTCAAACACTAATGTGGAGTGCTGTCAAGACATTAACATTTTTAAAAGTTTGGACTTCGAAGCTGGATATTGAACCAGGGAAACTTAACCTCTCTGCACATCATTTTTCTAATTGGAAAATAAAGATGAGGATACTTTTCTCATAGGATTGTTGTGAGGATTGTATGAGTAAATAATTGAAAGGGGCTGAGAGTAGGAGCTGACACATAAGTTAGTGCTATATAAATGTTAAGTGGCTGGGGACCCAGGAGGTCAAAACCATGTGAATGGTATGCTTCTGTTTATGTAAAAATGGGAATACAAGGGCATATTTTTACTTACGTTCCATGTAATACATTTTGGAAGTTATTCAGAGAGCCTTTAACCCTGGTATTTATGGGAAAGAGAATTAGACTAAGTGTAAGAGGAAAAGAAACTTCTCGATATATGCCCTTTTATGCATTTAAAATCAAGAATAATGTTACTCTGTTATCTATTCAAAATTAAAGAGAAAAAATAAATAAGAAGTCCTTCTCTGCAGCAAATGTACAAAAAGGAGCTCACTATTTATGCTTCTAATTATTTTGCCCCCTGTATGAGGGAGGAGTTATTGCCAGCTGATGGAGATAAAAGTCCCGGATTGACGTTTGGTCTTCTTTGAGCCCGCGCTGCTGTTATTAGGGTACCTCATCAGATCTTCACAGTGGTGGAAACCAAAGCTCCCCCATGTCCTTAGCTTGTGGGGGCAAGGGTGGAGAAACCAGTTTTGTAGGGTTTGGTTGAGGAAGATCAGTTGTTGTCTGAAAAGGACTAGGTGGTCCCTTTCATGTTCTTTAGGTGGACAAAACAGGCTTCAGCTGAGGTGTTGTTTTTGTGGGTTTGTTTGTTTGTTTTCCCATTGACATTTCTGGCTTGCATCTTTCAGCTCCAAGTCTGGGCTATATGAGGCAAAAAGAAAATACAGGGAATTCACCAGCATGTCACTTTCCATGTCCTGAGGTTTCTAGCTGGTTTGCCTTCTTTCCTTTGACCTTTATGAGTCTTCTTCTGTCTGTTTTAAAGAATGTCCAGGGTTTTAATTGTATTTATCATGAGGAATATGGAAAAGTATGCCTATACCATCTTGAAAATGGAAGTTTCATATGTTTTTTGAAATATCTTCATTGATCAGTTTCTAATTATGATAATACTTGATAATTTATATTTATGGTGCCATTCTGATTTGGCTAATTTTCCAGAATATCACACAATGAATTATTCTAAATAGGAAAACTATTGACATAGTTTTTTTTTTCAACGTTTATTTATTTTTGGGACAGAGAGAGACAGAGCATGAACGGGGGAGGGGCAGAGAGAGAGGGAGACACAGAATCGGAAACAGGCTCCAGGCTCTGAGCCATCAGCCCAGAGCCTGACGCGGGGCTCGAACTCATGGACCGCGAGATCGTGACCTGGCTGAAGTCAGACGCTTAACCCACTGTGCCACCCAGGCGCCCCTATTGACATAGTTTTGACATGACGTTGACATACACATGACAACGTGTATTCAACCATCTTACTCAACCCTGATAGTTTCAGTAGGATTTCCTTAACTTTCTAAGATATCCTGGGAATATTTTTTTTTTCTATTGATAAGAGACTATTATATTTTCTCCTGGCTAACCCAGTAGTCAGGTTTTTAAAATGTCTGTTTTAGTTTGTTGCACTGGAGAAACTACAGAAGAATGTTAAATTATGTTAATAATGTCAAACTGTTCCTCCTAATTTAATCAAACATTATGTCACTTCCTCATCTCTCCTTCATTTCCCAACCCACAGCAATCAGCAGTCAACTGCTATGCTTAAGGAAACCTGTCATCCTAATATTTTTACATTCAATGGGACTTTTCTTTTTTTGGTCATAATCTTACTGGTTCTCCATGCTTTAATACACATTCGTGACCACTTTTTTCTTTTTTTTTTTTCAACTTTTTTTTTTATGTATTTTTGGGACAGAGAGAGACAGAGCATGAACGGGGGAGGGGCAGAGAGAGAGGGAGACACAGAATCGGAAACAGGCTCCAGGCTCTGAGCCATCAGCCCAGAGCCCGACGCGGGGCTCGAACTCACGGACCGCGAGATCCTGACCTGGCTGAAGTCGGACGCTTAACCGACTGCGCCACCCAGGCGCCCTCGTGACCACTTTTTTATTCTTGAACCTCTACACTCATTTATCTAGGAAGACCCTCTAGCAACACTTTTGTAGCCTACCGAGTTCACTCCTTTTCCATTTGCAACCTTCACACATTGTTTTTATGCAGGTCTCTGCCCATGCAGCCCTGCCCTTTCACTGTATCAATGTGCTTTTTCTTACTTCGCAAATGTCTTTGTTGAACATGGTTAATCTGTCATTGATATGCTATATCAATATATAAATATAAATATAAATAAATACAAATACTTATATATAAATATAAATAAATATAAATATAAATAATATATAATAAAATAAATATAAATATAAATATATATAAACATCCCAGATGTTCTCACATATCCAAATTCGACTTCTCATCATATCCCCATAATCCCTTGCATCCTCTTCTACTCTTTCTTGTAAGTGGTGGCCACCAGGTGTTTTTAGTCAATTCTATTAACATAACTCACTACTAGCCTCCTGAGGGAATGAAGGTACCACCATCTGAGGGCCTCACTCTGGTCATGTTCCTCTACCTGTGCTACCCAATGCCATCTGCTGGCCCCACAGAGTAGGTTGTAGAAGTGCACACAGTCTTGTCACATTAGAAGACTACTGGCAACAGCCTCTATATCTCATACTTCACTGCCACCTGAGCTAATATACAAGAATAGATTTTACCAGACAGAGGCAAGTCCCCTGAATTACATTTTCCATTCTTCTAAGAAGAAAGAGGAGATTTTGCGTCTCTCTCCCATCACCTGGTTGGTGACCAGTTAGCAGGTCGGTACCAATTCACTGCACTGGAAGCACCCATAAAAAACATGTCCAGCAGATGCGGTTTCAGCATTCATGGTTGTTCTGAGGACTGTAGTCAAGGCTTCAGTGACAGAGCAAGGAGGCATTTATGTTTGGACCATAGCCCAGAGGCTCTCTCCTTCTACCCTCTCCACTCTGCCAGTCTTAGAGGTTGCTGCTCATTCCATGGTAGAAACAAGCATCAAGGAGAGGTGGATGAAAGTGCTAGAGGCTTGCCCAGGGTGTGTGTGGAGAGATGGGGTTAATGCTTATTCAGCAAGGCCTACCGGGACAGAATTCCTCCTAGCAGAAATAGTCAGTAAGAGCACAAACTCTGGAACCACACTGCTTCTACTCAGCTACCATCTCTGCTGTGTGATTTTTGGCAGGTTATCTAAACTATGAGCTTTGGTCGTCTCATTTCTAAGATACGGGTTAATATAGGACCTATGTCATAGAGTTGTTTTAGGGATGAAATGAGTTACTCTATGTAAAGCATTTATAACAGTGCCTGGACATGTTCAGCTGTTAAAAGCTTTGGCTCTTATTTCCGTGGCATCAGCCTTCTTTGCTTCATGATTGATGGGCCCAGGAGAATACTGAACTGTCTTAGAAAATCAACCTCCTTGTATTTTTTCTTCTCACTATAATTTGTGATTTCTAGAACCTAGAGACCATTTTGGACTCTTCTCTTTCCCTCTGTCTCTACTTAGGCTCCTCATACTTCCAAGCACGTATCCTGCTGATGTTATTTCCTCAGTCAGTCTTCCTTTTCTATGCTTTTTGCCACTATTCTATTTAGGACTTTATTGTTGGTCGTTTGAATTACTTTTGTCACTTTCTTTTTCTAATCCATCTCCTTCAAATCCATCATCCACTGAACTGCAATTCTGACCAAATCCCTTCCCTTGAAAACCTTTCACTGGCTTGCCATGAGCAACACAGTAAATTCCAGCCTCCCGACCGTGGTACGCAAGGCTGGATCTTGCATCAGTAGTTTTCTCAGGTGTCAGTGGCAATATTGAAATGGATTGAGTGTGAGTATGTGTTTATAGGCAGGGATAGAAATGTAGGTTTAATAGTACTTTCTTAAATTTCTTTTAATTAAGCACAAGATGAAGTGACAATATGAAGCACCATCCTCTCAAGAATACCCCTGAACCCTAGTCTCCCATTTGGATTAGATGTCTCAGTTTGGAGTTCATTTATCTTTACTTATATTATTGCATTATAATTTTGTTAGGCTGAATGATTTGAGAACACAGGCTCTCCCATATCCCATGCAGGGGTATAGAGTACGTCTTCAAATAGGGTTAGGGAAATAAATGAGATGCAAATGACTAAAGAATCTTAGCCACAACAATGACCAGAAGAATCTTAGCACATGCCCCCAGAAATGAAATACCTGTTCCTTTTTCTGTATTTTCTCTTTACTATGCAAGCCAAAACAACAAAATGGGAGTTATCTTTAATCTGTAATTTTTTTTTGCCATCAAATCTGCCTCATCTATTTATTGCTTACAAATAAGCTATTGATACTTAGCATATGAAAGAATTTTCCCACTTGGTCACTGTGTAGAATGAAAATGGTATGCATCTTTAGAAAGGAGGGGATATTCTGGGTTATTTCAAGTAATAAAGTCTTAGAAGTAATCCCATTATGAATCATAGGAAGAATGCTCAAATTTATTAGTAATTAGAAAAATGGAAATATAAACAGATTAACATATTTCAGTATTAATAGCTTGACAAAAATTTCAAAGCTGCATACTACCAAATGTTGGCAAGGATATGGAGATTTAAGAACCCTCGTGCACGTTTGTGGTCATGAAGCCTAGTGTAGCCAATTAGGTTATATACTTTACTCAAAGTAAATAGTGTGTGTTTACTGTGAACCTGCCATTCTGCTTCTGTATGGCAGACTGAAAAACTCTTTTATGTAGGTAACTGAGACTCAAATAGGTTAAAAAAATGGACATTTTTTTACCCATCTATATCAATTATCTTTTTTTGTGTGTCTATAAAATGGAGACAATGATTCTTTCCTTAAGCACTGTTGACAAGATTAAAAATCCAACATGTGTACAACATGCCAGAGTAAGCTAACAGTCCACATCACTGTGGCTCAATTTCTTCAACAATAAAATAACGTGAGGATCATGCTTCAATGAAATGTCACTTGAGGATTAAACACAATATGCTTAAGGTTCCCAGTACACAGTAGGTAATATTAAGTATCAGTTGCTTTCTTTCTTTTCTTCTCAATCTTCAAAAGACAGAACTTTGATCCTCTTAGATGATTAGGTAATTAAGCAGTTACTGAGGAAAAAAAAAACAAAACAATGGAACTTAAATACATGCTGGATCCCTAGAGCTGAGTTCTTTTGCTGTTTAATTGTGACAAGATGTCACTCGTGAGTTGTATTAGCTCAGTCAAGCTGTAGTAAAAATTTATACACCCAGTTCCAGAGTCAGAAACATGTATTAGCAGAAGGAAAAAAAATCAGTACTTATTCTATTTTTCATTTGATTTTTACAAGGTCATTACTTCTTTAATGGCATTTATGAATATTTGTAACATAGAAGTCCACATGCTTACTGGTCAACTCACTGTAAACATGATTGTACATATTACTATGTAATACCCATATTATTTACGTAATGAGTCTTGGTAATAAAACAGCAACCAGTGATTCATTTCTCTGTGTTATTTCATGCAATACACTTTTGAGGTCTGAAATAGGAAAGCATCTTCTTTCAAAAGGAAATATTACAGAGAAGAAAGCACTATCAGTGAACAGGTTGAAACCAAATGAGACCTGAGACTAATAAAAGCTCTGAAGCTTGACCTTGCAGATATCCCCACACCTTGCTTGCATAGTTTCCAACTCAGACAAGGCCTAATGGCCAACATAAACCATGCTCAAATCCCGATACCACTTAAGGATTTCAAAATTGCCAGCCAATAAAATGGAAGAGAACCTGTGCATCCACATGTAAGAAATAAAGATAAAAATTGGGTGAAAAATGTGTTGATTAGCATTGGAAGGAGGGGATGGAGAGCCCAAGACAAAGCACCAGATACAAGCAGTAAAATGAAAAGGGAAAAGCTCACTGTGGCCATTCTAATTGCCATGGAATCAAGCCAATAGGATTAATGAAACCAACCCAAGCTTTCAGTGTTTTAACTTTTCTGGTTTGTATTATGTTTTATCTGCTTTTTATCTTCTGTGATGATTATGAAGGCAGACATCCAGTAAAATGAGAAATATCAAAACACAATAGAATACCTGGGTCATAGTAGTTGACAAAGTAAATACTAATTGTTTGTTCTTCCTTCCTTTTCTGTTTATCCCTCGTATTAGAGAATTTATAGATATCACCAGCCATCCTCTCATTTACATTTTTAGATTCACTTTTCTCTTAGGATTCTGCTTTATATTGAGCTAAAACATTCCCTGTTTTTTGTTTTTATCTTATTCATTGGTCCTATTTTTAACCCTGGAGTTCACATAAGTAGTTTGCAGGAAAAAATCCCATATTCCTAGTACTCCTGAGAAAAATCAACTTTTCTCTTGGCTAAACATTTCTATTCCTATGTCAAGTTTCCTTACTGTTCTGACTGTATTCTCTTCAAATTTTTCCAGGTGGCTGTGATTTTCTTAAGAGAGTCATCCTCTGAAGCACAAGAAGTATTTTAAGGACAGCTTGAAACAGTGCTTCTTAACTTTCAATGTTCCAATCACTGGAAGGTCTTGTTAGGTTGCAGATTCTGATTCATTAGGTAGGGTGAGGCCCTAGATGCTTCATTTCTAATCAGCTGCCCTGAGATGCTAAAGCTGCTAGTTAGCCAACTATTTGTATAGCAGTGGTCTAAGAATGCAGAGTAAAGTATATTATTAATTTCCTCATTCTGAGCACTATTCATCTGTCAATGCAGTGTAAGAAACAAAGTTGTTTATGCATGTGAAGGAGCCCCAACACCTTTCCTGTAATCTGTCAAGAGTAGTTTTTCATTTACCCTTTCATTTTGTTTTAGCCATATTGTATGTTCTCAGGAACATTACTATTCAGGTAAATAGAGCTCACCCTCCTTCATTACTCCGGGAAACCTTTTAACCAGCCTGCTTGCTTTGCCATTAGTGTCAATCAGTCTTCAAATTTTAAGGCAAAATTCACTATCTTCCTGCATTGATATGCTATCTCCAAGCAACACAATACAGCCAAGTGCTCAAGACCAAAAATTTACAAGATACTTAATATTTACCTCCACATCATATCCTTAGTCAATGGATTTATTGCCAATGACTGATGATGATACTTCCTAACTAGCTTGTAGTATTATATATGCTGCAGATATTAGGTTAAAGATTGCTTTCTCCAAGGAACCTCCCTCTTCTTCCTTAGCACCCACATCTACAACCACATCAGCATCCAACCAGTTGGCTCCTTTTGATGAGTTCCCTCAGAGTTACCCATGCTTCTTCTCACTTAATTGTAGCATACTTATGATTATAGAAGCTTTATACATTTTCATTTCCCACTGTCACTGCCAAGACCATCAGAATCTAGAACAGAGAAAAGGTCTAACAAGAATCTATTGAATGTTTAATAAATATTGAGAAAACCTGTGCTTGATTTAGTCCTGTCTGTATCTAGGTGAATTGCATTAACATTCATTTGGAATGAAGCCTAACTTTGGTCGCTTATCACAACAATCATTTTGCAGTTATAAATACTTTTCTATAAGTGGAGATTGTTAAAAATGGCTTTTTCTACTAATATGTGATATCTTTTTAAATGATGTTTTAACCTGAATAGTGTTAATGGATCGCATTCACATATAAAATCTTACACTTGCTCATAACTACAAAAAAAAAATAATAATCACAGCCCAGTATACTCTAGATTTTAAGAGATTATGCTGAAACCCAGTTTTTATTGATGCATGGAGGATAGATGACCTACATAATTTTCTGGAAATGATTTATCTTTGCTCTCGCAAGAAGAAGAAGAAGAAGAAGAAGGGGGAGGGGGAGGGGGAGGGGGAGGAGAAGAAAAAGAAAAAGAAGAAAAAGAGAAAAAAAAAGTAATGTGCTAAATGCTGTCACTAGTTGTCTGTGAAGACTGTGAGCCAGGAGTAAGGTGATCCACTATCCCAGTCTGCCCAAGACTTAGGAGCTTCTTAGAATAAGGGACTTTTCATGCTAAAACCAGGATAGTCTTGGGCAAACTGGAATGGTTGGCCACAATAGCCAGTGTTCGCTGGATCTGGGATCTAGAATCTTCTTATAAGACCCAACTAACTGCAAAGCCTGTAACAACCAGGCCTGTTAAGGAAGTCACAAAAGCTGGGGTAGCTGCTTTCTAGATACAAAAGAGAAATTTGATTTGGCAGGCATTCTTGGCCAGTCTGGACCTTCCAACAGATTGATTCCTTATTACTTTTTGTTGGACTCATTGCCATCAAAGGCCAGCCATCATGGAAAGACACACTTTTTTTTTAAGCTGAAGATTTATTTTCTTCTATTTATGAAGAACCAGATTCTATCCTTTTCTGTAATATCAGCCATGGCAGCCATCTGATGGTAATAATTTAACCATCTGCAACTGCAATCATTTAGTAAACTGTTTGCAAAAAATAAACCATAAAATGAAATGCAAATTGGATGAATTCAGAGGCACATATTTCTCTAATTAATATTGCTTCTTTCGGGAATTATAGGTTCCTTTTGGCAACATTCATTTTACTGAAATCTTCTCAGAAAATGCCATTTAAAGAGTGGAACATTAAATTTTTAGAAGGAAATAATATGGTTCCTTCAAAAATGCCTCCACCTTAAGTCTGTATTTTCAAAATAGGTTTCTTTTAAGAGAAGTTTAGGTACAGAGTCTGTTCTCAAAAGAGAGGGAAAAAATATGGAATGGCTTCCAAATGCGTAATGGATGAAATTCAAAGTGTTTAGTCTAGTTTTCAAAGGTGGTGTGGAAATAATGATCCCAAAGACTTTTCACTATCTCCCTGGAAACTTTCTCCATTTCTTCCTGGTGAATCTACAATTCGTCTTCAGAAACTAACAGCACTGTGTCTTACACATAGTAAGAACTCAACAAATATAGATTGGATGGATGAAAGATCCATCCAATCCAATTGGATGGATTGAAAGGATGGAGAAATAATTGGAGTCAAGTTTTTACTGCTGAATTGTTGCTTATACAAAATATATTTTTTGTTCATATATGCTCCTATTTTTGACTAGAACTTCTCTGATGTCTTTCAATTCAAACACGTTATGTTTTAACAAGCTATTGCTTCATGTGTTCTTACATATGGTATAGGATGTGTGCTTTTTAATTACTTTCATTCATGCTTCTAGCACCCCCCCTCCCCATTCAGACCTTAAGCTCCTTGGGGGAAATGTCCAGTGAATGCTGCTGAATATATGCATATCTTGTTTTATTGCACTGTAAGGGGCTTTGTAGATATTGTGGGTTTTTTTTTTAACAAATTGAGGTTTTGTGGCAACCCCAAGTCAAGCAAGTCTAATAGCACTATTTTCCCAACAGTATCTGCTCATTTAATGTCTTTGTGTCACATTTTGGTAATTCTCACAATATTTCAAGCTTTTTCAAGAGCATTATAGAGATGTGTGATCTGTGATCTTTGATGCTACTATTGTCATTGTTTTGGGACCCATGAACTGTTCCCATATAAGATAGCAAACTTAATCAATATATATGTGTGTTCTGACTGTTCTGCCAGCTAGCTATTACCCCTTCTCTATCCCTCTTTTCAGGCCTCCCTATTTCCTGAGACACAACAATATTGATTAGGCCAATTCTTAACCCTACAATGGCCACTAAGGGTTCAAAAGAAAGGGAAAGTCACATGTCTTTCATTTTACATCAAAAGCTAGAAATGATTCTTAGAAAGGCATGTCAAAAGCTGAGATAGGCCAAAAGCTAGGCCAAACAACTAGCCAAATCATGAAGACAAGGGAAAAGTTTGTGAATGAAATTAAAAGTACTACTTTTCATGTGAACACATGAATGATAAGAAAGCAAAACAGTCTTAACGGCAAAGATGGAGAAAGCTTTAGTGGTCTGGAGAGATCAAACCAGTCACAACATTCCCTTAAGCCAAAGCCTAATCCAGAGCAAGACCCTAACCCTCTTCAATTCTTTTTTTTTTAATTAAATTTTTTTTAATGTTTATTTATTTTTGAGACAGAGAGAGACAGAACATGAGCGGGTAAGGGGCAGAGAAATCTGAAGCAGGCTCCAAGCTCTGAGCTGTCAGCACAGAGCCTGACGCAGGGCTCAAATTCATCAACCACAAGATCATGACCTGAGCCAAAGTCAGACTCTCATCCGATGGAGCCACTCAAGTGCCCCTAACTCTCTTCAATTCTGTGAATGCTGAGAGAGGTGAGGAAGCTGTAAAAGGAAAGTTTGAAGCTAGCAGAGGTTGGTTCATAAAGTTTAAGGAAAGAACCTGTCTTCATAGTATAAAAGTACCAAGTGAAGCAGCAAGCGCTAATGTAGAAGTTATAGTAAATTTTCTGGAAGATCTAAGATAATTAATAAAGGTGGCTATATTAGACAATGGATTTTCAATGTAGGTGAAACAGCCTTATAGTAGAAAAAGATGTCATCTATGGCTTTCATAACTAGAGAGAACCCAGTGTCTATCTTCAAATCTTCAAAGGACAGGCTAACTCTCTTGGTAGGGTCATGTAGCTGGTGACTTGAAGCTGAAGCCAGTGCTCAATTACCATTCTGAAAATCCTAAGGCCCTTAAGAACTATGGTAAACTCTGCCTGTACTCTATAAATGGAACAACAAAGCCTGGATGACAGCACATTTGTTTACAATATAGTTTACTGAGTATTTTAAGCCCACTTTTGAAGCCTGTGCAAAAATAAAAAGATTTCTTTCAAAATATTACTGCTGACTGACAATGCACCTGGTCACACAAGAGCTCTGATGGAGATATACAATGAGATTAATGTTTTCATGGCTACTAACACAACATCCACTTTGCAACCTATGGACAAAAGGAGTCATTTTGACTTTCAAGTCTTATTATTAAGAAGTATATTTTATAAGGCAAAACTCCATACATTGTGATTCCTCTGATGGATCCGGGCAAAATGAATTGAAAACTTTCTGGAAAGGTTTAACTGTTTTAGATACCATTGAGAACATTCATGATTTATAAGAAACATCAGATATCAATATCAAAAGGAGTTTGAGAATTTTATTTCAACATTCATGAGTGACTTTGAGGGATTCAACACTTCATGGAGGAAGTAACTGCAGATGTGGTGGAAATAGCAAGAGAACTAGAATTAGAAGTGAGCCTGAGAATGTGACTGAATTGCTGCAGCCTCACAATAAAGGAGTTGCATCTTTGGATGAGCCAAAAAAGTGGTTTCTTGAGATGAAATCTAGTTCTGGTAAAGACGCTATGAAGATTGTTGAAATGACAACAAAGGATTTAGACTATTCCATAAACTTAGTTGATAAAAAATACCATCAGGGTTTAAAAAGATTGACTCCAATTTTCAAAGAAGTTCTACTGTGGATAAAATGCCATCAAATGACATCTTAAGCTACAGAGAAATCATTCATGAAAGGAAGAGTCAGTCAATGTGGCCAAGTTCACTGTTATTTTAAAAAATTGCCACAGCCATCCCAACCTCAGCAACCACCATCCTGGTTAGTCAGCAGCCATCAACATTGAGGCAACACCCTCCACCACCAAAAAGATTATGACTCCCTGAAATGTTAATGATGGTTAGCATTTTTTGCAAGAAAGTATTTTTGTTAAGGTATGCACCTTGTTTTTTTTTTTCTACATAATGCTATTGCACACTTTACTACACTATAGGGTAACATAGCTTTTATATATACTAGGAAAACAAAAAAAATCTTTTGATTTGCTTTATTGTGATATTCACTTTATTGCAATGGTCGGGAACCAAACACCCAATATATCTGAGAAATGCCTATATTTAGAAGCTTTAACCCTGAATTTGTCTCTGTTATCATTGCTAAGATGGCAGATTATGTCTGATCCTCCCCCTCCCATGTTGTACTCTGACTGTCACTCCTTTCATTTTTCCTAGCTTAAAAATATCCCAAATTAGGTCTCCCCTTGCCCAAAGGACTATATGGTGAAAACTCACCTCTCTACTTTTCCCCCCAGTCTACTCCCTAACCCAAATTCTTATTTAAATTCTAATCGCTACCAAAAAAAAGTAGACAAATTCAATTAAATTATCAAAGTTCACAGCAAGGTTAATGACATACCTGGAATGATTTTCATTTCTAAAAGACCACTTGTCTATACCGTAGATTTGTGAAACCAGATACTTGTCTATACAGTAGATTTTCAAGTACTGGGACTTGATAGTTTTCAAACATTTTTTGATGGTGTGGTGAATGTGTGTGTGTGTGTGTGTGTGCGCGCGCGCGCGTGAGCGCTCACCGTCTAGGGGACAGATATTCTCTTCCTCCATTAGCAAAGTCTGAAACATGAATAAGGATTAAAAGGCAATGAGAGGTCATGGACTGATAATGGCTGGTAATAGAGAAAAATCTTAATTGAACCTTCAATTAACTGGATTGTTAGTGGTGAGGAGCAAGTTTTGGTACATCTTGCTTTTGTTCCAAAGTGAGAAATTCGAGGGAAGAAAATAATCACAGGAATATCCTTTTTTAATTCTTGGGAGTATTCTGAGGTCAGAATAAATTCACTTAATTGTCTACATTTTCTATTTCCCAAGTTCCAACAATTGGAATAGATGTCCTAAATGATGACCCTGAGCCCCAACATGGGCTGTAATGATGAGGCAATGAGATAATGTGGGTGAAAGCATTTTGTGAAGTATAGTACATTGTGCAAATACAAGAAAGACCTTTTAATGCATACCTATCTCTAAAAATTAGTATTTCTTTGTAAAATTGTGACTCCCACTTTATGGAATTACTTAATGTGGCTAGATGGCCATGTTTTAAGAATGCTATAGAAAAATTTCCTTAAAGGGTCAGAGGTCTGCCTAAATCACATCCATTATTCTTTCCACCCTTGATATTTCACAATATATTATAACATGAGTGGGAGAAATACTATTTCAACAATTAGACTCTTGAACATGAAACAAATGTAATCTCTTTCTATTAGCACCCCACCTGCTTCCTGTCAAGATATTTAGTATTGAAACTGCCAGGTAATGTGATCTAATCCAGTGAATATCAACTTGGGTTGTATAAATCAGTTTCAGTTCTATGCTTCCCCGTACTTGATCCTTCCCTTTTCACTAGTCACCCATCCTCCCAGCCATCAAGTGTCCACCACTGCCAGTCATAACAGTGAGCACTAGAAATGGAGCATTAGCTTACCGGATTGGCTCTCTAGAGGGAGTAGCTCCCTAAGAGCTGGTATCATGCCCTGTGCCAGCCCACAGCTCATGCGTCCATAGCACAAGAGATCATTGGTGCTGGTGGAGATGAATGAGTAATGGTAGGCTCTTCAGGAGCAATGTATTTCCAGCTACCTCTACTTTGGGGATCCTCTGAGAGAGTGAGATGAAACTTCAGTGCAGCTCAAGACAAGCAGCCTGTCATAGCATTTCCCTAAAGAATCTCACCTTGTTTGGTACCCAGAACTGTATTCAGATCAGTACTCTAACTGGTATGGTACAGCTACTGACAACCAGAGCAGATTCTGGCCAGAGCAGTGGAATGGAGTCTATGTCCATTTTAATCCTTATTTCATGGTTCATGGGGAATCTTCTCAGAATGATGCTAAGAGAAGGGCTGGGGGATGGGAGGCACTAAGGGCCTAGGGAAGCTGCTGTTTTTCTGTCAGTCGGAAATATTTCATTTTTAACAACCAGTTGAGCCATACTGGGCACACCAGCTAGGTATTAGTCCTGCCAATACCCTGGTCATTTCTGGAAAGACTATAGATCCACATTCTCCGCTGCCATTCACAATTGCAACTCATGGGTACCTTTGGTATCCCCTTCTATAGACCTGTGAAGGACAGGGACAGTTGTTTGGGGACTCACTCTAAAGATGGTTAGCTTCCAATTCCTAACTTTTCCATTTACTAGCTATGAGACCTTAAGGGAGTTACTTAACTGTATCTCCAGTCCATTATTTATAAAATCAAAATAACAATTTCATACATATGGTGTTGTGAGGACTAAATTAGTTAATATGTATAAGGTAATTGGAACAGTGCCTGGCACAGTAAATACTATGTATGTACATACACAGTAAATACTATGTATGTAAGTATAAGCTGTTATTTCTTAGTCACTCTTGCCCAAAGGTATGAATGGTATCTGTAAAACTACTAATCTCATACCTTATCTGGTAACCAGTACTGCAGACCCCCCATATATGTGTGTACCTGCAAACTTTGATGGGTTCCTCCTGTATTTCTTCTATAACCATGATTGGCACTTTAGTCCAGTGAGGACAAACAGCCAAGATTCTACACTGCTTTCCTTTTCATATGCCTTCTTTTAGTCCTTCCTTTTATAAATTTATATTGGTAGTTTTTAGAAGTTTGACTAGTCTTTCTCTCTCTCTCCTGGAACGAGGGATGGAAAAAGTTCTATCTCATTGTGCCTATCTGACTGTTTAAATGATCTCCTTCCCAGAGCAAGGCTGTTTTAGCCTTACAGTATGTAGTAACATTGCACTGAATGGTGCTTTGTCTCTATGAGAAGGAAGGCTCCATCATGTAGCCTTAGAGGGATGAGTGTCAGCAATGATACGGTGTGGTGTGCGGAATGAGCCATTCATTCATACTTATAATGTAAATTCAGGCTCCACAGTTCTCTGCCCCATGCTAAGGCAATTTTTTGAATAGCTCAATTGTTATTGAGGGTTTATGATCCTTTCCCATATTCTTCTACCACAGATGGTACAGAATCTTCATTCTTCCAGATTTTTAAATAGCTGACAAAGTCCTGAAGTGAAGAAAGAGGTAAGAGATGCATATACTGGAATTGTAAACAGTAGGAAAGAACTAATTGACCTAGATCAGTAATAATACTTGAGAGGGAACTAGCCTATGTGAATACCTACCCAAGTCATGTACGAGTTAGAGGAAGAGAAATTACAGAGAAATAATCTGCTTTTGGTTTCAATAATCCTAAATGTTTAAACATGAGTTACTGACTCCTATCAACTTGTGCATTGAGGTAGGGGATCACAACAGAGCATCAAATGAATCTGATTTTCTTGATAGCTCTGGCTAAGAAATCGGGACTGTGTTCACCTTAAGAACATAGCATATGAATACTCTTTGTGACTTTTAGTTGTTATGTGTACTTCCTATACTGCATAAAAATGTAGTACATATTCAGTCTACTGTTGGACCAGATGTTTATTTTGCTTATCATAATAGACATGATACGAGCAGATTTCTCCATTCTTCTTTTATCCAACTCTGAATGGACCAATACCAATAAGCCCTTCTCCTTACCACTGTTCTGTGAGCTATAACATGGTACAACCTGTCAGAAATGGAGTCCTGAATTTCCTGAGTGTCTATGTTCTGATTCCTTGTTTCTGGATGTACTATAATAGCCATCCTTTTACTAGAAAAGCAAAATTAAGGTGGCAATTGAGTGATTAAAAGTATAGGAATAAAAACATTAGGTTTTTTTTTTTTTAATTTATTTTTTCAACGTTTATTTATTTTTGGGACAGAGAGAGACAGAGCATGAACGGGGGAGGGGCAGAGAGAGAGGGAGACACAGTATCGGAAACAGGCTCCAGGCTCTGAGCCATCAGCCCAGAGCCCGACGCGGGGCTCAAACTCACGGACCGCGAGATCGTGACCTGGCTGAAGTCAGTCGCTTAACCGACTGCGCCACCCAGGCGCCCCTAAAAACATTAGGTTTTTACCAAAAGGACCGACTCTCATATTAGTTCCTCTTTCTCTATATATATATGAATAAATAACATACACAAATTATATGTGAATAGCATAATTTATACGAATATATACACATATATAATATGAATATATTATATATGAATATAAATTCATTCTAGATCATATGTATTATATACATATCATATATATATATATTTTTTTTAACCTAGAAGGACTTTAATCTAGCTCTAGTCCTCAGATTCCTCATATATGGAATGTACTACTTGGACCAATTTATTACTAGTCATCTTCTAGATCTAAGTTCTATGGTTCTGTACATAATGGTAAAGTATTACTTTTTTTCAACCAAGAATTGAAGTTCTGTCCAGCTCAGTACATTGTGAGAAAGCTGTAGATGCTTTACTTCCTTTGCTACATTGACATGGTATATGTAAATATTTCATGAAAGCCACCAATTGCTGAAGAGGCAGTTCATTCTGACAATTCATTAGCATTATTTGCTCAATACAATAAACTCAGTGTTTTATATTGTTCAAACAAGGTCTATTTTGTAGCTTTGTTATTTTGATGTGGCTTTATGGGGATATTATAACATTTCTGTTCCACAAATGTATAGGAAGATGCAAGGCTCATTGTTTGGGGCTCAGTACAGTCCTGGCTGGCAGTTCCCTTATAAGCAGTGTATTAACTTAGCATATTAATGTACAGTTCATAGAGAGGCAGTTCATACGTCTCTCTTTCCATTTTATTTATACTCTTGAATGTCTACTCCAGATTATAATTATGTCCCTAAATCTCAAGATCATAATGCACACCAATTGCCGTACTATAAATCAAATCTACAAAAGCTAGTTTTGTTTAAGGAGGGCTTTGCAGCTTGGAAATACCTTCCTGAGAGTATTTAGATGGCACAATATGGAACTATGGGTAATGGTTGGTCTCAAAAGGTTTCTTAATTTTTTCTGTTGTCACTTATTTAGTTGCCATAACACCCTATAATAATCATCTCTATAAGAGAGGGAGGGAGGGAGTAAGAGGAAGTTGGAAGGGAAGGAGAGAGGAGGAGGAGAAGGAGGAAGAAGAGGAGGAAGGAAATGGAAGAGGAGGAGGAGGACAAGAACAAGAAGGCTTATTGTTTTCTCAAAAGTTCCTTGTAAATGAGTAAACTAGAAGATAGCTTAACTGAAACTCCTGAGGGATTCTAGAACCCTCCGAAGGGGTTTTGCACACCAAGGACCTACCATTCTAGAGAACAACAAAACTAGGTTGATGAAGAAGCTGAAGTTGAATCCAGTGTGAGGTCAGCATGCATATTAATAGATCTTTCCTTAATGGAGGTTTTATTTTTTCATTCCATAAATGTATATTATGGGGAAAAGTAGCTATTCTCCTTGTTCACTTTTAAGATTGTCACCTGTGGTATATTTGAGAAACATGTGCAGCCTTGAAACCAGCAAGAGATCAGGGCTAGATGATTTTCTAGGAAGTTCATGTTTTATGGTACCTTTTTTTCTACTCAAAATGACTGGAGAGCTGATAATATTAATAAAATTATGTATTTAGTAAATATTTAATGAACATCTCCTACATACTTTGCACTGTTAGGGAATGAAGTTATCTGTAACTTGAAAATCAGTGTTGATAGATGTGATGGCAAATTTTATACATCAGCTTGCTTGGGACATGGGGTGCCCAGATATTTGGTTAAGAATCATCCTGAGTGTGTCTTTGAGGGTGTTTCTGCATGAGATTAATGCTTACATGGGTAGATTGAGTAAAGCAGATTGCCTTCCCCAGTGTGGGTAGGTCTCATCCAATCAGTTAGAGGCCTGAACAGAACAAAAGGCTGAGTAAGAAGGAATTCTCTCTTTCCATCTATTCAAATTGGGACTTTTGTCTTTCCTTGAACTCAGACTGGTAGTTACACCATTGGCGCTCATAATTCTCAGGTCATCAGTCTTGGATGAGAACTCCAGCTTGCAGACCACAGGCTGTGGGACTGCTCAACTTCCATAATTAGATGAACCAATTTCTTATAATAAATTATCTACCTACCTACGTACCTACTGTATTTGCTCTATCCCTCTAGAGAACCCTGACTAATACAATAGAAAAGTACAGATGTACACAATCATAAACCTACATCAATTGTTATTGGTGAGTCATGTGATAAAATATATAAACAGAGTGCCTTGGGAGGCCATTAATGGAAGTGGGTGCTCTATTTTGAGGGATCAGCAGGGAAGGATTCATAGAGGTGGTGACACTGAGTTGACTCTTTTTTCTGATTTTTCTAGGCAGAGAAGGTGGGATACTATGTACCACACACCAATATACGAGTCATTCATTTTATCCATTTCTTCAAGGAATGATGAGAGGTGCAGAATGGTTAGATTTTATACTGTATGGGGAAATATCAGAAAGATGCATGGAGCATTGGCAAAGTGAAAGGACAATATCATATTCCATAAGGAATATGGGGTATGGTTGAATCTAGTCAGACCATACCTACTTTTTTAGAAACTGAGCATCATTGCTTGGTTGCCTAATTTACCTGTAATGAACAATCTTATTACAAGTTTGTGAGAATTCTATCTTCTCCTGTAAAATAGTCCTTACCTTTACTTTATAACAATGTCCCTATTCAAATTCCTATCGTTTTTTACCTGGATAACTGTGAGCATCTTCTGCCTCTGTCAACACCTTGATTTCAGCCTTGAGATACCTTAATGAGAGGACTAACACTGAGTACTTCAGGAATTCTGTCCAACAGAAATTGTAAGAGAATAAATTTGTACAGTTTTAACCTGCAGAATGTGTTAAAACAGCAATAGGGAATATGCTACTGTCTCGTTTTCTGTAGGAAAATTTGTGTTTTCAAAAAAATAATGTAATTCTCAATGGGAGCAAATTAGGGAATATAGCAAAAGCCTGAACCAATGGTAACAGTATTTTGGATTAGTGTAGTAGAAGTAGAGAAAGAGAAAATTGTGTGAATTTGAACATTGGGAAGTAAGAGCTTCTAAGCTGGTGGTGGATCAGATATTCTAGGAGAGGAAAAGTGACATGTCCACAATTAGTCTTTGGTGTCAGGCTTAAGAAGTTGGTGAATGCTGTTGTCAGCCAAGAAGAGAGGTACCCTCTAGGGTGCACAGGCTGAGAGGGAAAGATTGTCTGCCATTCAAATGACTGACTAATACACACACACACACACACACACACAATGCTGTGCTAGTGGGAAAAAAATATACCCATTTAACTTTGCAAATATACTTCTCCTGAACTGTTCACTCAATATTTTTTTATTTTGAGCTACAAAAATGTTCCAATGCCTGTGTTATATTTCAACCTCTTAAAATCACAAATTTGCCCTGTTTCTCCACAAAAATTAGCAAACTCTTTAAATTCATTTACTTAATCTGGAAATACATATCTGCAGACTAATTACTAGGAGAGATTAAATGTTCTTTTTAAATATTCAGGATGATATATTTATCTGACGAAATTCTCCCCAAGTACATCTATTTGTAAGAAATGTAATGGGAATCAAGCCCCTCGTGCTGTGCATTATCCATGGTCCAATTTTCCAATCTTCTGAGTTGAACAGTTTAGTGTCCATCAAAACGTGAGACTATTTCGCTTGGTGTGGCTTGTTTGGCTTATAATATGACAACAATATAGTAGTGACAACATTATTATAATATATTCTGTATTATATAATTAATATATACATTTTATTATATACAGTCTATTATATATAAAATAAAATGATATGATATATATTAATAATATTAGTGTAACATTATCTTTAATATATGATACTAATTATCATGTTATATATTATATGAGATCTCTACATTATATTCAATGTTTGTTGGTCTCAGCAATTCTTTCCTTTTGCCTCTTCCATACAGCAGAGCCTTGGAAGTAGGAGAGTGTAAAGTTAAGGGAATCCTCACTGGTGTTAGCTTTCATTCGAGTCGTGCATTCATTTGGTGGTTGTATGACTTGGGGAAGTGATCTCTCTATACTTCAGTTTATCCATATATATGGTGGAGATGAAATAACAATTAACTCCATGTATTCTTGCTCAATTCTAAGTGAGTTAATGCATAGTAAACCCTTAGCCCAGGGCTTACTACCTGGAAGGCATTCAGAAACATTCTTTTGGCCATCCTAGAGATTATCTGATTGAACCCATTTAACTGATAGATGAAGAAATGAAAATACAGATGGTGAAATCTTTATGCATACTCACATGCACTAAATCCAGGTTGCCTGCATCCTGAGGACACTGAGATACCAGGCTCCTAGTCCCTACCTCGCTTGTACTTGAAAGTAGCATGAATCAGAATCAGCTGGAGCTGACACCCAGATTACTAGGCTCAATGCTCAGAGTTTCTGATTTGGTGGCTGGGGGCTGGTGGGGGGGGGGGCGGGTGGTCTAGCAAAATTCTCAGGTGAAGCTGCTGCTGCTGACTCAGGCATCACATTTTGAGAATTAGTGACTATGAGGCAGAGACCAGGTGAGAGTCTATTTTAAAGTGTGCCGATATCATGGATTCAATCAATGACTTAAGGGGTAAATAGATGAAGAGATCAGAACTTAATGACCTGTAGGAGGTGGGAGAGAAGGATGAATGTTGAGATGCATATTTTTGACAGCTAGGGAAATGCTATTAATTTAGATTAGGAAAACAGTAGGAGTGATGGTTTGGGAGGTGATCATGGGCTTCATTTTAGATGGGCCAAATGTGAGGTGCCCGTAGACTAAAAAAAAGAGGAAGAGGTGCTATGTAGTCAGTTAAAAGTTTTAATCTATAGCTTTGGCAAAAGCACTGAGCTAAAGTTAAAACGTATAGTTGTATATGTGATCACTGAAAAGTGTTGACATGAATAAAACCTGTGTATACATGGAAAAAGAGGGGTGAGAATAAGAACATCACTGTTGAATAGGGGCACAGAGTAGATACAATGAAAGAGACTAAAGCATTTGTCAGACACAGAATTAGGGAGGAGCAGTAGGGTGAATGGCTAGACATGAATTGCCAGGAATATAATTAACATTGGAAAGTTATCCAGTGTCGTTAACCACATTAATAGGTTAAGAAAAAAATCATGTGATAATCTAGATGCAGAAAAAGCATCAAGATAAATTTGAGAGAATGTTTCTCGTTGAGGATGATTGGAAAAGACTCTGGTGAGGTTTGGCAAAATGACACTCTCAGGCAAGTAGAAACCATATAGGATATGTTTACGACATGTTTTGAATTATTTTCTTGAATATTAACTACCCATTTTTATAATACGTAAAAATATCAAAAGGAAAACGGTTGCTGAGTATTGGAGCCATGGTGCGTGTCTCCTTCTGGCTCCCTGTAGCTCCTCAAATGGGAGATAAGCTCACTAGCACATTCTTTTAACCCTCAGAGTACCTTCTGCATTGTCTTGGATCAAAAGTTGCATCTTGAGCCATAAAGATTTTCATTTCCAGGGCACCTGGGTGGCTCAGTCGGTTGGCGTCCGCCTTCAGCTCAGACATGATCTCACAGCTGGTGAGTTTGAGCCCCGCGTTGGGCTCTGTGCTGACAGCTGGGAGCCTGGAGCCTACTTTGGATTCTGTGTCTCCCTCTCTTTCTGCCCCTAAACTACTCCCATTCTGTCTGCGTCTCTCTCAAAAATAAATAAACATTAAAAAAAAATAAAGATTCTCATTTCCTTCCATTGGACTGATAGGAAGCAAAATTCTAGAAGTTGAGGAACACCCTTTTGAAGATGCATTTGTATTTAGTTTTAAGTTCCATTTGGAAGTATATGTGGCATTTTCTACATATTTCATTGGATCTAAAACAATTACTCCTAGTATCTATGTAAACAGGTGGTATTATCAACATTCACTTATTCTTTGAAATGTCATTCTCCACTGGCATTCTCATCTCCCCACCTGCAAACTAAATATAAAGCATTAGAAAATGAAAACTTTTTTGCATGTGGTAGCATGAATTGGTAATTGAAGGTTTTCCTTGAATAGTGGGAGGAGGTCAGCCTGTAGAGTCAAACAGATCTGGTTTTGAATCCCAGGTTTGTTACTGAATATATGACCTTCAGCAGATCATTTCACTTCATTTCAGTTTCTTCATCTCTGAAATAAGGATAATAATGTCTTCCTTGTTTGGATATTGTGTGGAATGGAAATAATATATGGACTGCACATAACACTAATTATTCAGTAATTGGTAGCTATTATTATCATTATGTCATTTTCCACATTGAAGAATTTAGTCTCTTTCCCTTAAAAAGTATTAATCTCTAATCCTCTCTATAAAGTATTCCCATAAACTTGAAGGAGTGGGCAGTCACTGAAATAATTACATGCATACACTTTCCTTCTGCCAGCTATTCCTACTGATTAAACGTATTTGCATATGCAAATTAAAACACTGTGTACTCATTACTTTAAATATGTTTTTCATTAGGTAAATGAAATGCTTATTGAAGATGATATAAGGCTAAAAGCAGAATATTGTCAAAACAAGTTACAGGATGATTTTTTAAGTTTATTTTTTAAGTATGGCAACACCACTTTTACTTTTAACCATGTTATATAGATAACATAGTAAAATGTGTCTTATATATTACCTGGTGAAAAGTAAATAAATATATATTTTTTATTCAATATTTTTTGTCAGCACATGTACTAATCTGTAACCAAAGTCCACTAATAATTATGGTTTTTCTAACTAAATTACAGGTGTGATTTAAATTTTCTTTAAATGTCATTCTAATTATACAGGAATAAATCAGGTATTTTCTCTTTAATGCTTGACCACAGGCTAAAGCAGAAATAAAGACAAAGTCAGAAAATGCCCTCTTTGAAAACTGAAGCCAATAAAAATCTATTTAAAAAAAAATGAAAGGACAACAAAGCATCCATATGCAGAACATTTCCACCAAGAGACTTCGAAATTTCCCAGATGTTATTAAAATAATTCGGGTAGCTGGTTTTCATGGTCTCTCTCAGCACCACAGTCAGCATCTTTTCCTTACTGATTCTATCTCAACATATGCACACCTTCATTTACCTTCCTGATTAATGAAACAAACAAGCAAAATTGCCCTCTGGTTTCCTCTCCTCCCAGGTGACTGCCTGAGCTCTTTTCTGATGATCTTATATATACTCTCACATATAAATTCAGGCACTATCATGTATAAATTCGGGCTTTTATGTTCATTCAACTTTCTTAGAGGAATCTACATTAACAACTTCCCAGTTTCCTATGTTTCAACCAGTGAACCCCTCAACTCACTTGTGTTCCTCTGCCTCTTCCTCTTTCCATAGCTTTTCCCATCTCCAATCTAAACTATCCCACACTTAATAATCTATTCTGGTTGGAGAATACAGTTGTAAAGAAGAGAGAATTGTTCCTTATTAATTTAATTTGTACATTTAATGCCTCCAAGCTCCATACAAATTGCTTTTTGTTGTTGGCTATGAGGTTGACTGCCTGTTCTTGAGTCTTTATTTAGGGACTTGAATATCTTGTGTTCTTGGGTGTTTATTTGGGGACCTGAATACCCTCATGTATAGACCACATTATCCTGTTAATAAGGGCCATCTTCTTGGAGTATTAGTAATTTTCTAATGCTGGTTCCTTGGACTTTGCCATTCCAGTAGGAGATTATCTATCAGAGTCATACCTGAGACCATTAAAGATTTCATGTAAGCAACACACACATTAAACAGGAAAAAAAGAAGAAAGGAGATGAGAGTCTCTACATAATCAATAGAGAATGAGAGAACAAGGGACAGTCTAACTGTGTCCCCTCAAGCAAGCTGCCATCTGAATTCCCGCCATCAATTCCTGTCCCCCGCTGTGCTGCTTTGTTGCTCCATTGATATTTATCCTCTACTCCATTAGATCTTTTAAAAGCCTATTGAAACTGCTTAATTATGTAATGTCTGAGTCTGGTGAAGTCTTTCTCCTTGGATTTCTCTTACTTGGGAAGAGAAGATCTTTTTCCTGTCTCTCTCTCTCTCTCTTTGTTGTTGTTAACAGATTTTTCTACTTCTCTCTCTAATTCCACACCATCCCTTTCCTCTGGATTTTTAAGTTCTGATTTGATTTTAGTCTGTTCAGGCATTTAAAGGTGTAGTATGAATGCACTACCATCTCAAAAGCTTTTATTGTTCTTTCTGCATGCTCTGAAGCAAAGCCAACACAAAGTTGTACTTGTGTGGTGTTTGAAAACAAATGTGGCATATCACAAGGGGTACTATATATGTGCTGTTATTTCAAGGACTCTGTAAGACCTCTATGATGGTTTTTGGTTTTTAATCCCAAATAGCTCAAGTATTGATCCAAAATATTTTGGGTCTTTGTAGCACTCTAAAGCACCTTGGAAGTTCCTAAGGAGTTGTTCTGTTCTTACTGAACTCTAATGATGACAATATAAAAAAAGAAAAAATGAGGAAGCACCTCCTAAGATGTTTTGGATGGAGCAAAGTTGTACTCTTACAGCCTCATTCAGGTAATATGGGTTCTGTGCATTCCATCTAGAAGAGAGAGTATGAAATCTTTGAGTGCCTGATGAGTTGTCTAGAGTCAACTTGCTCAATGCCAGAAGCCCACAAAAGATCACTCTCCTTGAAGGGAGAAAGGGGAGATTTCTTGGGGCAAATGTCCTGTTCTTCTATCATGCCAATTTTTCATTGTCATTATGCATAAAAGTCTAGCTCCTAAACAGTTCATCCTAAGTATATCTTAGGCTCCCCAAAGATGTTGGCTGATTTCCTGTCCTCACATGAGTCTCTTTGCTTGGAAACATATTCTCTATTTTCCAAAGATTTGGCAAAAATGCAAGCAAGGTTATATCTAACATCCTCCAGAAGGACTTCACATGGCACATTATGGTCTGCTAAAGCTTCTACCTAGGGGGTCTTAAATGTTGAAATTTTTGCAGACTCTAGAATTACAATGATCCAGATTTTCCCCTCAGGTTTGCATCTCACTCCTTTGTGAGGTTACAACTGATGTGTAAGTTCCTGCAACTCAAAAAGTGTAGCTAAGGATTATGCAGTAGGACCAGGGATCCAAAGAGAAACGCCATAGAGAAAGATATTTATTTGGATGATGCCAATGCCAGCCAGAGCCCTAGATAAGAAGCTTGTAATCTTTTATGTAAACTTTCCCTCTGTCATTGATTTTAAATGTCTTTGGATGATTTTGATCATGTATTCCTTCTTTCATTTATTTAGTCATAATTTATTAAATGCTAACTCCATACTAAGGACAGAAGGATAGGATCACTTTCTATAAAAAGCTTACAGTCAAGGCATCAAACAACCACTTTATCAAACACATAGAGTAGACTGTTGAGTCAGCCAATTACTGTAAGAAAAAAATGGCACAGTCAGTTTAGGGTAATTTGAAGAGAGTTAATTTACAAAGGGACTATTTATGGAGGTGCAGTGAGGGGGAAAACAACACTGATAGTTCAGCATCCTGCAGCCAGGATAGTTGTTATCACCCAAAAAGATGAGAAAGGTGAATGGGGAACAGAAACAGAAGGTAATAATAATTCCACAGAGGAGGCAGCCAGTAAAAAAATACCTTTGGTCAAGTAAGACAAAACAAAACAAATGCAACAAACAAAACAGTCCATAAGGACTTTGAAGGGAAGCCAGGGAATAAAAACGATGTCATTCTTCCTCTGATCTCCTGGAATGACTCCCATTGGCTGAAGCAAACCAGAACACAGAAAATAAGAGAGTCCATTCATATGTCTGTGCATGTCAAGCACTCTGGAAATGAGCTTGAAGAGTGGGAAATAGAGGAGTAGATTTGCAGTGTGAACCAAGACATCTTTTATAATTGACCCTTATACTGCTTACCACCCTGTCTTTCCTTTCGTCTGGGGAAAAGTTTATAATAAGAAAATAAGTTTCCACTCCAGTGAGGGAGAATGTGGTCACCCCAAATTTTACCACCTTGGCATGTGGATGTTTTTAAGCTGAAGGCAATTAGGACCCAGCAGACTCAGAAAAGGTTTTTTTGGTTGTTTTTATTTTTTTGTCTTCTGTTTTTTTTGTTTTGTTTGTTGTTTGTTTGGGGTTTTTTTTTCCTTTTTTAACCTCTTTAAGGCTGAAAGAATTTAAATAGAGGGCTAAAACTAGAGATAACTTTTCTATCTGAAACTTATCTGCATTGCGTGGCAAACATTTGTTTACCAAACATTTCTTTCTTCTCATCTTTCTGTGAATTGGCTTCCTCCCCTCTGAAACCCCAGTCCTCTCCCCTCTCCTCCTTAGCTAAGGATGGCAGAAAAGCCTCGATTACCTCCTGTCTTTGTGGCTCCTGTACTTAGGAAATTAAATTTCTCTCTTGCTAATCTGTCTTATGTCAAATTAATTATTAGATTAGCTAAAGAACCTAGAAGGGGGAAAAAAAAGAAAGAAATGAAAAGTTGTCTGCCCCTACATCGGCCTCTATATTACAAGATGGATCAGTTTGGTCCTGCTAATACCTGAAACCTAAATCATCTACTACTGGTGCTCTTGGCAAAAAGTCATGGGGCTAGAAGTGGTAGAAAAGTGGAATAGAAACACCAAGTAACATAAAATGCATCTGCTGTATTTAGGACACAGTTCTGTAGAACATATATTTTATTGGGATCACATAAACCATCATATGTCAGAAACATCGTGTTTGTTGCTGCTAAAATATTAAGAGGTCCACCACATATTTATATCTCTTTCTTTACGGTGTACAGAGCAGGGTTTGGCAATTTATCAGTCACTTTAAAAGGAACATTCCGTCTTTTTCCAGACTACTGCCTCCTTAGAAATGTTATCAATATGACAGCATCCTTAACTTTTTCTGGGTCTACTGAGTCCATCAGTAAAATATTGCCTAGTAACACTACAGAACAAATGACCACAAACTATCAGGTCATAAAACCATAAACACCTTTTACTAAGTATATGGATCAGCTGGGGTGGCTCTGCTTTAGTCTGTATCATCTTGAAGGTGTCAGCTTTGTAGTACAGCTTTTGCTACACTGGTATCTCATCCTTTGCCTGATATCTAGTGTGCTGGTGTGAGCATGTTCCGGTGATGGCAGATGGGCTAGATAACAAGGAGAGGCACAAGAGACCTCTTAAGCCATAGGTCAGAACAGATATTCTGTCATTTCTGCCTCCATGCTAGTAGGGTAAGAGTCATGGTTGAGTCTAATGTCAACAGGTAGCAAAAAATATTCCACCTTCATGGAAAGAACACAAAAATCTCAGGGCAAAAGGCTTAGAAAAAGGGAGGGATAAAAATTTGGGCCAATAATGTAATCTACAAGGATCCAAATGGTTTGTAATGTCATTCGTAACTTGGGCCACCATTAAATTCTATGGGATATCAAGAACATTAAAGTCATTGCAGACTATAGTATGACATAGAGGTTGGAATGTTGAAATAGCTCTGTGTCATGACAAAAATCATATACTAATGTCTCTGTCATTAAAACTGAAATTACTGCTAACTTTCTTTTAAGTCAGATCTTATCACCTTTATAGTGGATAGGCTATTTCTTCCTATACTGCTTGATCTAGATCTATCTAAACTCTTTTTATAAGGAAAAACAAAAAAGATGATACCGGTGAACTTGTGAGGCAACTTCTGAGTCATAGATTTTGGAAGGCTCTGTTGCAAGAGAGAGCTGCTTTCCTCAAATGAAGAAAGAGCTGCTTCTGCCAGCAAGGGATGTACAAGAAATTGGGAGACTCAAGCTTTCAGCCTTATCTATGTCTGCCCGAATATTTCCATCTCTTTCTTCAGGATCTCATATTTTTCCTTGACTTGTGTCAAGTAGTAAGTGTAAAAGACTTGATGAGATTGAATTGGGCAGCTTTTGTCATTATTGTCTTACTGTCTGCAACTCTTATTCCCGGACCCTGGGCTTGATCTAAGTTATTTCTGTCATGTGACTGCAAAAACTAAGGGACTTTGTCAAAGTGATTATGGAGCCCTAAAGTTTTCATACATATTTTTAGTTATTCATAGATTTTATTTTCTCTTTGCTCTTATGGATCCTCCCTAGTGTTCTTGGAAAACATATGATTCCACAAGTTTACAGTTGCTCTTCTTGCCATAGCAACTAATGATCATATTCAACAATCCTCCAACACCTTGCCTTCCACCTGCTTTGCATCTAGTATCCCTACCACTGATATTGTGATTAATCATGATGTAATTATATGAACTGAATAATTAATATCCCATTTCCCCCTGTAAAAAAGTAGATTAACTTTGTACCCTAGAATATATGATTAATTAAAATTCACAATCTCATTTTAGAGATCTGTTTCCTGAAGCCTCTTATGATACCCATTACTATGTCAGTTAAGGTCTCAACAGAAAACAGATGGCATATTCAAATTAAGATCATTTTTTAAAAGTCTGTTTACAAGAGGCTGTGGTGGCTCTTTAATGAGAGAGTTATCGATTCTTTGAAACTCCATTGAGAGAATTCCCACTCTCTTTGAATTTGGACTAGCCTGTGACTACTTTGATCAAGAGAATAGGGCAGAAATGATGCTATTTGAGTTCTGGGCCTAGCCTTTAAGAGAAGCAGCAGCTTCCTCTTATTTTATCCAAACCCCAAACCACTGTGTAAGAAGTAAGCCTAACCTGCAGGAAAGACCACATAGATGCTCTGAGGCCATGTTGAAAGAGAGGGGGGCTCAGTCAGCCCAGCTTTCCAACGATCTCAACAAAAGTGCTGGAAATGTTAGTGGAACCTTCTTAGACATTCCAGATGACCACAGGTACCAGGTTAATGCCACTGGTTAAAGTTGTGTGGGGCAGAACTAGCCAGCTAAGCCCTGCCCAAATTCCTGACCCACAAATTATACAGTATAACATCACAGATGTTTGAATCCACTAATTTTCTGGGTGGTTTGTTATGCAGCAACAGATGAGAGGAACAGATTTAGTACCAGGAAATTAGTTGCTGTCTTGGCAAAAAATATGACTATGTGGCCTTGGCTTGGAACAAGTTGCAAGCCGATGGAAGCTAGAAGTAACTCAGCAGATTCTGTGCAAGTTAGAAGGGCTTCATGGAGCCTGTTGATGAAGACTTAGAGGACATAAGAAAATGTTATTAAAGGCTGGAGGAAAAAAGACTATTTTTATGTTGTGACAGTAGGTAACACTCTTGCCTATGGAGACATGGAAAATGTGCAAGGTATTTCACATACTTGTGGAGGTTGGAAATATTTCTAGAAAATTGTAACTTGTCTTTTCTTGCTACCTATGAAAAGAGAGAGATATAAGAAGAGAGAAAAACTGAAAGGAATTTTAGTTTTTATTTTTTTTTAATGTTTATTTTTTGAGAGAGAGAGAGACAGAGCTAGAGCAGGGGAGGGGCAGGGAGAGAAGGAGACAGGGATTCTGAAGCAGGCTCCAGGCTCTGAGCTGTCAGCACAGAGCCCAATGTGGGCTGGAACTCACAGACAGCGAGATCATGACCTGAGAGGAAGTGGGAGGCTTAATTGACTGAGCTGCCCAGGTGCCCCTAGTTTTAATTTTTAAGCTGAATTTGGAAAGCATATAAAAGCCAGGGGTGGTCTTTCTAGCTTGCAAAAGGCTCTTAAAGTAAGAACTGGCCTCAAGGCAAAGTTCAAATTCAGGACATTAAAGTATGACCCCAGAGTAAAGATAAAGTCAGGGTGTGGCTATAAGGCCCTTATTAAAAGCTTAAAAAGATTTAGCTTTTAAGAGTATTAAAGTTATGCCTTGTAGGTGGTTTCAGTTATAAATGAGGGTTTCTAAGAATACTAATCACAGTATTACTGCTCTGGGTTGAATTGTGTTCCCCTCAAATTCATATGTTGAAGCAGTACTTCAACAGTGCGCCTTTATTTGGAGATTCCTTTTTATCAAGTAAAATGATGTGGGTAGGGTGGGCCCTAATCTATTATGGCTGGAGTCCTCATAAAATGGGTAATTTGAAGACAGACTCACACACAGACATGTGAATGTCAAGGCAGAGATTAGAGTGCTGCACGTATAAGCCATGAACACCAGAGATTGCCTACACACAGGAACACCAAAGATTGGAAGTGAGGGGAGAGGCAGGGAATAGACTTTTCCTGACAGCCTATGGAAGGTACCAACCCTGCCTTGATCTTGGACTTCTGGCCTCCAGAACGGCGGACAATAAATGTCTGTTGTTTAAGCTACCTTGTCTGTGGTACTTTGTAATGACAGCATGGGTAAATTAATACAGTCCCACATCACCCTCACAGGGAACCCGGGATAGAAAAGGTTATCTGTAAGAGATTTGGGAGTGTGGTTGTGCCTAATGAAGTGAATTACAATTTGACAAAGAAAAGGAAGACAAAACCTTTTTTAAATGGCTTAGATTGAAAGGGACAGAGACAGAACAAAATGAAAAGAGAGACCCTCAGTCTACTGGGGCAGGTAATAAGCTGAGAAACCTACTTACTACAAACACCAGCCATGTCTTTTGGGAAAATATAATAGGAAAAGATAGGATAAAATAGGCAGAGAGGGAAGGATAGGACCTAAGGTCCCTGGGTGGAGAAAAACACATATTTTGGAATAATGCTGGGAGTGTCTGACCACAGCAAACTCCCTCAGACTTAAGGTTCCTCTTAAGAATGTAACAGACCCACCTACTCCCCCTCAGTTTTCCCTCGGGAATTTGATGAAAGATCTAAGTATGGCCATAGACTGACTGCCCCTCATACAATGGAAACAAACCAAGCAGGAATGGACAACCCAGTACCCAGAGTTATCCAGCCAATAAGGGTATAATCTCAGAAAGAACAAAGGGGAAGCAGAAGGCAGGGGTTGGGGGTGGGGTGGGACCAGAACCTTATAAAACAAGGACCCTTGCCTATAGTTTGCAGGCATTCATTTTTGAATATTCCCTCTCTGTAAGGAGAGCTTCCCTACTATTCTTCCTTTCTAATCTTATATTCTAATAAAATTTTGCCTGCTGCTCATTCTGTGTCCACCTCTTCATTCTTCAAAGCTGTGAGACAACGAATCCTGGGTATTGTGGAAAAAAAAAATGCTGCAACAAAATGATGGATGATTCACAGGGTGGAGACAAAAGCCACAGAGAATCATCACCAGGGAGCAGGACTGGGCCCTAATTAAGAGTTGACCAGATGTGCCCTGCTGGGTTTTAAAATTATTATGGATCAGTAACTGTTTATGCCTTCCAGTTCCTCCCTTTTGGAATAGAGGTGTTGATTATGGTTATCCTTTTTTTGTCATCCCATTCTAAGTTTTGACATGTGAGAAGAAAATACCTATTTTTCCTCCTAGGAGGAACCATATTCAAAGAACTACAATCAAAGAGCTTCCTTTACCTGGGCCTGATTGAGGTGATGAGATCTATTTAAGCCAATACCAGAATGGGATGAACTCTGGGGCTCTTAGAACAGGGTAAGAACATTTGGCAGATTGTAGGAATATGAATAAATTGTGGCTAGAACATGGACTGAGGTAGATTAGAAATGGCCACATATCCTCTGAGACAACTGCCATTTGAGAGGTGAGGTGTTTCCCTCTCCCCTTGAACCTCTGAACCCTGGGATTGGTTTGACTGAAAGAGCACAATAAACATTTTATGTTGTCAGTTGGTAGGTTAAGGAGACATAGAGGCATCTCCTTCTATATGCACCATATGTAATCTCCCTCCTGTAAGTGTGAGTAGGGCTATAAATATGATGGGCTATCACTCCCATGATTATGTTACATCTTGAGGGGAAGGGATTTTGCATATGCAATTAATACACCAAATAAGTTGATTTTGAGTCAATCAAAAGGACCCCATCCTGAGTGAGCCTGCACTAACCAGATAAATCTGAAAAGGGAGAGGTCTTTCATACAGAAAGAGATGCAAATCATTTGAGAAATTACCTTGCTGGTCTTGAAGTTATACAGAGCTCTGTTGTCAGTGGGCCTATAGCATGAAACACGGGGCATAGTACTGGAAGCCTTTAGGAAGAGAGAATAGTCCCTGAGTGAAAGTCAACAAGAGAACAAGAACCTTGGTCCTATCTCCACAAAGAAGTGAATTCTGCCAAAAACCGTAATGAACTTTGAACACCACCCTGAGTCTCAAATAAGACCCTGGCCCAGCCAATATCTTGATTTTAGCATTTTGAGACCCTAAGCAGAGCGTGTGCCATGCTGTGCCTGGACTTCTGAACTACAGATCTCTGAAATAGTAAGTTTGGGTTGTTTCAGCATAAATTTGCAGTAATTGATTACACAGCAGTCAAAAATGAATACAGATTTTGATATCAAAATACGTTACCGTTGTAACAAATACCTAAAATATGTTAGTGGCTTTGTAGGTAGGCAATGGGCAGAGACTGGAAGAATATTGAAGCAAATGAGAGAAATTCTCAGTTGCCTTGAACAGACATTGAATAGAAATATGGACAGTAAGCATGTTACCAGTAAGAGTTCAGAAGGAAATGAGAACATTACTGGAAACTGAAGGAAAGGGGCTTTTGTTGTGTAGCATCAGAAAGCTCAGCAGAATTTTTCCTGCAGTTATGTTGACAAAATAACTCAGAAGTGATGGATATAAACATATAGCTGAGGACATTTCTAAGTGAATTGTGGAAAATTCTGCCTGGTTTCTTCTTTCTGCTTAGAGTTAATGTGAGAAACATAAACATAAAAAGTTATTAAACAAAAAAGAAACAGAACTTAATGATTTTGAAGATTCTCAGCGTCTCTAGATAATAAAAACGCTAAAAATAAAATGTAAAAGGAAAATAATATTGCCAATAGCATATGCCAGTGGCATAAAGAAAGGGCTGAATGTTCTGTGCTCTTTTATAAGATGGTCGATCAGGTGTGGTCCCAAGAGGAGTCAAGAGGCTCAGGAAAACAAAGTTTATTATATTCACAGGTCCTAGAAAGGGGGTCACCACATTGCCACACAGAGTCACAGGGGAAGCACCAGGTTTGGGTCAGGTGGCAGAACAGAAGAGCAAGGGCAAAGGATAGGCTAGAGCTTTCACTGGGATTTCTGCAGGAAAGATAGGTAAGGCAAGACAGAATTAACATCTTAGGAGTGGCTACTTGAGTAAGTCCAGTGGACTTTGGGCTATCTGGGATGGTCTCTAGTTGACTGGTACACAGCCCCGGGATGATAAGGCAGAGGAATATTGTCTCCTGGGGTGTAAGAGCCAGATGGAGGAGTCATAGGTCTGGATTGGTTAGTTTGCGTATGAAAGGCAGGCTCCTTTGCTATCCCTAAGAATTGGCAGGCCCTGGGAAGGGAAGTCTCTCCCCACATAGAAAGGTTTTTAAGATGTCAAAACATCATAATATATAGAAACTAAAAAATATAAACAGTACACTGAAAGTGTGACTTTACAACCTTCTGCTAAGTCTCAGAAAGATAAAGATCGGTGGGTTTAGCTTTAGCCTAAAGAAATGAAACCCAGTAAAATCCATTGAAGATTCTGATGTTCTCAAGAATTTTTTTTTTCCTCCAGCAGCATACTGCTAGCTTGGACTGAAAGGGACAGAGAGAACTTGAAATGAAGGGGGTTTCCAGATCACCAAAATTGTATTGGCAGTAAGCAGGTGGATAAAACTACTCCATTTCCATCACTTGCTACTTCTCATGGAAAAGAAAGGATGACTCAGAGTGGAAACAGTAGCACAGAGGGCAGAGCTTAGGGACCCAGAGAATTATTCTGAATCTTTGAAACTGAGTCCAGAAAAATCTCACTATTTGCCCAGCTGTATTATAGAACTCCCAGGAACCAGTTTCTCCTTGGCACCTCCCCCCCCCCATTTGAACTGGAATATCTGTAAGTCTTATCAAAAACTTGTCTCTCCATTATATGTTGAGAATGTTGGGGCTACAGAATGTGTCCCTTTAGTTTCACATGTCTTCATGTGGGGAGAAATTTTGCCCCCAAAGCTGAATATAGTGGATTCTTTATTACCTGGAGTTTCATATTTATCTGATTCAGATGTTTTGGATGATGAGTTCTTGGACTTTGAGCTGATCTATAATGAGACTTTTGAGAACCTTTGGAGTGGAGTGAATGTATTTCTCATTTTAGTGGGATGTGAATCACTGGGGACCTTGGGAGGACTGTAACAAGCAGACTTGTAATGTAGTCCCTAAGATTCCTGTCCCTTGGTGTACATGCTGCTTATAATCTCATCCCCTTGAATGTGACTAGGACACATGAATATGATGGGGTATTTGCTGTGTAGCCGTAGAAAACTAATAAAGCCAGGTAATAACATTACTTTTAAGAGGACTAGTAGCTTTTTTCTTGCTCTAATCAAGCTGTATAACAGAGGATCTCTTCAAGCCATGTAAAGAAATCTGATTACCTCACTGGAAAGACAAAGTGGAAATGCACTGAGACCACATGGAAAGGAAAAGTGCCTAGCCTAGCCTAGCCTTCCAGCTGACGTTACCAATGTTCCAGGGATATTAGTGAAGCCCTCTTGGATACTCCAATAAAGCCAGTCAATGCTACATGATGCAGAAGAATTGGCTGGCCAAGCCCTGCCAGAATTCCTAACTGAAAACATTATGAGAAAAAGTACAATGTTTATTGATAAAGTCACTAAATTTGGGAGAAGTTTGTTATGTAGAAAGGATATCTTGAAGGGAGGAGGCTGCTATTTACAGAAATAAGAAGGTATAAGAAATAAGAAATAAGATTTAAAGCCATAATCCAAAGCTGGTAACCTGCAGACTTATAGGAATACTATGCTAAAGAGATACAAGAAGGAAGATTTAGTATAGCCCTGTCGTATGTGGTTGTTTATAGGAGACCATCTTGAATGAAGTACTGATTTGGGATTGAAAAATATGGTCAGTCCAAGAAGGAATCATGGGGTTGAAACCCCTGACCTTATTCTCTTTTCTCCCTCTGATCTCCTGCCATGGCTTCTGATTGGCCAAAGCTCCAGAAAGTACAGATTATGACAGTTCCTTGTAATTTATACAAATCAGCTTTGAAATGCATGAGTAGTAGACCTGGTGGAGGAAGTGTAGAGAAGATATCTAGCCCAGCTGTAATCCCTACTGTGATAGAGACAGACACAAGATGTGTAGACACTAAAGATCAATGAATGCATCTCTAGGATTGGAAATTCAGTGTGCTTTCTTGAGGAACTGTTGCTTGAAAGATTGGTAAGAATTCTATAAGTGAAGAATAAAGGAGGAGACAATTTATAAAAAGAGAAGAGCAGGAAAACCCATGGAGAAAAAGTACAGATGCCATATTTTATTATAGTTCTGGGTAATTAGAGCAGAGCAATTAGCAATAGCATTTACCACAACACACCATTATTATTTTTGTTTGTTGCTAAACCACTTATTGATGAAATAGTTAAGTGTCAGTTTTTCAACAGTCTACCACATCCCATATGCCATGTAATCGATATTTTCAAAGCTTGAGTTTCAACAAATGGAATCACTTGGGGACACTCTTGCTCTTGCTCAGATATTCACACATTTATTTTATCTTCTTCGTGTTTACAAATGGTTTGTTTGTAAATCAACATTTATAAAAAGGAAAGAAAAAGCAGCAGGGTTCAATGGAAGAGGAAGTTAGTACTATGATCAGAGATCCAGGTAGGAATTGGGGAACAATTTATTATTCTGGATCTTTCCCACAGAGCAGCACTTGTTATGGGTTTTTTGTTGGGTCTCTTTCATAGTATTCATGAGATCCACTTACTGAGCAGGATGGCAGGTCCACTGTCCCAACTGCTGAGTCCATGAAGCAAAACAGATATTACATCTGTAAAATGAATGCAGCAATCACAATTTAATTAGATTCCCTTTCAAAAGATAAAAGTTAGAAGAAAAATGTTTTTCTGCACCAGGGTAGTGATGTGGCAGAACACAACAGGAGATGCCTACTTTGTTGAGCCAAAGGTAGGAAGAAGTAGATCTGTGTTTGCAAATAACTCACTTTACATGCAGCTTCCATTAAAAGCCATAAAGGTTCTACATTCTGCCTGATTTAATAAACACTTCTGTCTAGTGTCTGTGGTCAGATGCAAAAAAGCAGTGAATTGCTTACCTGCTTAGGGGCTATTTTCCATCATCTTCTCTCAGCTGTTGTGGGTCTCCATTGGCAAGAATCCAAATATTCAGCATGCATTTATTTGTAGGACAAAACAGTTACAAAAGGCCTGGCCTGTTAACAAAATGACTGTGATTGCTCCCTTAAAGCAGCAAAGAGAGGTTGTTCTGGGTTTTTGTGTTTTGTTTTGTTTTGTTTTGTTTTGTTTGCTGAGTGACTTTAGCTGAGAGCAACTGAAAGAATTCTTGTATAGTGCCCTGAGGAAAGTTTTTAAATTTATTCTTTATGCATTTCCTCATATTTAAACATTCCTTATCTACCCAGACATTAGAATACCTTTAAACTCATACCATTTATCATTAGAAAGAATAGCATGCTTTTAGCCCTTTTACTACTTCAAGGCAAAAGCAATGTCTTATTTTATATTAATTTTCTGGTAAACAAATTCCAACCACAGAGAATACATAATGTACAAAGCCAAGTTATCTTCACATACCTCCCCACGTATTATCCCTCATCTTTCTCCAGTGATGGCCACCATTATCATTTTGATGTGAGTAGAGAGGATCTGGATAGCTCTGAAAACTTGCTTCCTTCCTCCTTAAGGTTTATTTTTTAGCTCAGCAGGTTTTAGCCAGCCCCAAGAGAAGTAATTAACAGCAGCTGATGAACTCCCAAAGTTTCCCATCTAACAAGACTGTTGCTTCACTGGGAATCTTTCACTGTGATCTATTGTTTGACTAGATATTCCATGCAACCCCTTCCAACTTTCCTACAAATTTATGGTGTTATGGGGTATAGTTCTCTCTCCTGGATTCCTTCCCCTGAGGCATCAATGCCAGGGTTAAATGTACCTTTCTTTGGGATGCTCTGCCTGTTTATTTTCTCTAATAAATTTCACATTTATGTTTCATGGTACTAGATATGTAAGTGTCTGCAGAAAGTGTATATTTTTTCAAACATTATCCATACCATTTGTATGGCTGTATCCAGCCATAATAATGTAAAAGAATAAATAATGTTATTATGGTTTTATTTCTTATATACATGGGCAATATAATTTATATTCCCACCAGCTAAATGTTGGAGTATCCTACTATAATCACATTCGTCAGCATTGTGATAATTTATTTTTCCAAACTGATGAGAAAAAAAAAGATACACCTTCATTTTTGCTTTTTCCTGGTTACTAATGAAGTTGACCTTATAGCTTACTGGACATATTAATCATTTTCTGTGAAACTTTCTTTCATTCCTATTGATTATTCTTAATAAGATTTATTACCAGTGGAAATAACATGGCTAACAAGTTTGCCCAAAGTCATTCATTTACTAGAGCATTTTCCCCCAAAGAAGTGAACTATGAGTTTTGTCATATAATGTATTCTTTGGTGTCAGCACCTATGTTTCTCTACTTTTTGTTCAGTACTACTCATATATTTTTCCATTCTTGTGCCAGTACTAGAAGGTTAAAATTACTCCAGCTCTTAACATGTTTTTACATCATGGTACTTGTCTGACCTCATTGTTCTTGATTATTATAGCATCTATAGAATTTTATATATAGCATATGTATTACCATGTAAATTTCTTTTTTTAAAAATTGAATCTATTGAGTTTTTTTTTTTAATTAGTTGATTAAATCAAGTTGGTTAACATACAGTGTAGTCTTGGTTTCAGGAGTAGAACCCAGTGATTCATCATTTACATATAACACCCAGGGCTCATCCCAACAGGTGCCCTTCTTAATTTCTTAACTATTTAGTTGAGATTCTTATTGAGATTGAAATAATATTGTTTACCAGACTAGCATAGTTTTCTCTGTTAAGGTTTTACATAGTTTTTGTTTTGTTTTGTTTTTTGTTTTTTGGTTTTTGTTTTTTTTTCCTTTTTGAGAGAGAGAGAGAGTGAGAGAGAGAGTGGGGGAGAGGGGCAGAGAGGATGAGAGAGAATCTTAAGCAGGCTCCACATGAAGGACGGGATCAAGCCTTAAATACCATGACCCTAGGATCATGACCTGAGCTGAAACCAATAGTCAGACATTCAACCAGCTGAGGCATTCAGATGCCCCGTTTTTACACAGTTCTTTTTAATTTACTCTTATTTAAATTTTTATTGTAGCTATAATCTTTTTTTTCTTTCACATTTTCAAGTAGGTCATTGCTAATATATATTATAGATACATATATTCTATATAGTATCCAGGCATCCCATTTTAATAATTATAATTTTCTATAAATGTAATAATTTTATCTTCAAATAATGTAATTTTTCTTATCTTTTTGATATCATTTTTTCTTTTTCTTTTTCCTTTCTAAAATAGTGGTGGTAATAGCACCTGCTTTTTTCCCCATTTTAATATAATGACTTTATAAAAATTGAATACAATATTTTTTTAAGAAATAATTTTTTAAAACTGTGGTGAAAAATATAGAGTAGACGTGTTCCTATATTCCATATCCAGGCAATACTTTGTACTTTCCAGCTCTCCAATTGTTTGCAACTGATGAATTTAAAATTCTATTACTGGGATGCCTGGGTGGCTCAGTCAGTTAAGTGTCCAACCCTGATTTCAGGTCCTGATCTCATGGTTTGTGAGATCAAGTCCCACATTGGGGCTCTACTCTGACAGCATGGAGCCTTCTTGGGATTCTTTCTCCCTCTCTCTCTCTCTGTCTCTCCCCTGCTCATGCACTCTCTCAAAATAAACAAACATTTGAAATAAATAAAATAAAATAAAATTCTATTACTTATTTCAACTGGTCATAGACTTAAATATAAAACTTCTAAAAGGAAACATGGGGAAAAATCCAAACGACCTCATATTTGACAATGGAAGTTTAGGTAAAACATCAATAACATAATACATACAAGAAAAAAGTAGTAATTTGGACCATATAAAAATTAAAAACTTCATCTTTACGAAAAACAGTTGGGAAGTTGAAGAGATAAGCCACACAATGGAAGAAATTATATGCAAAACATATATCTGTTTAAGGCCTTGTATACAAAATATATAAATAATCCTTGAGACTCAAAAATAGGAAAACAGCAATTTAAGAATACACAAAAGATTTGAACGTATACTTCACCAAGGAAGAGATATATACCTGCACAAGCCTAATAAAATGACTAAACTCCAGGGTGTCTGGGTGGCTTAGTTGGTTGAGTGACTGACTCTTGATTTCAGCTCAGGTCATTATCCCAGGGTTGTGGGTTAGAGCCCCAGGGTCATGGGATAGAGCTCTGTGCTGAATGTGGAGCCTGCTTAAGATTCTCTCTTTGTATCTCTCTGCCAGTCTTCGCCTCTTACATGCACATGCTCTTTCTCTCTTTCTCTCTCTCTCAAATAAAAAAAAAAAAAGAATAAAATGACTAAACTCCAAAAACCTGACAACTTCAGTTGCTCACAAAGATGAGCAGTGGTAGAGGAACTCTCATTTAATGCTGGTGGGAATGAAAAATGGTACAGACATTTTGGAAGACAGTAAACAGTTTCTTATGAAACTAAACATTGTCTTACTACATGATCTGGCAGTTTTGTTCCTAAGTATTTACTCAACTGATTGAAAATATGCAGATACTTGAATCTAAATACTAATAGCAGCTTTATTCATGATTATCAAAAATTGAATATATCCAATATGAGCTTCTATAGGTGAATGAACAAGCAAACTGTGGTATATCCACATAAGGTGAATAGTTTTCATCTTACCTGCATGCTAATAAGCTAGAATGCCACATTTTCATGGATGCTGGCAGAAGATCTAAGAGTCCTGGTTCAAAGACAAAGGATTTCATTAGTCATGACACAGCAGTCATCATGAAGCTTCATTCTCTTTGGTTCCTCTTGATCCCAGGTGTCATCCAGGCACATAGAGCTGCTCAGATGAATGCAATGCATGTAGTGAGTTTATATAACAGTTAAAGAATCTTAAGCTCAGAAAATTCAATCTTTTATAATGAGATGTGAAACAAATGGCCCAACCTTTACCCTAGATAGAGACTATGTTTTTAATATAGTGAATAGCAAACAATTCTACTGGTAGATATTGTGTTTCTATGTGATATCTATATTGGCATGCTTGAAAAGGTGTTGGGATGAAAGCTGTCAGTGTCTCTGCTCATAAGAGTGCAGAAACATGAGAGACCAGTAGAGAACTGACTCCAGGAAAATAGTAATTTAAGCTTTAAAAATATGTAATCTCTTCAATTACATTGGCTTACAATTACACCTATCTAATATTAATCCATTACTTCATTCCTGGGTTAACTTTGATTCTTACTTTTCATTTTTAAGAAAACTTGAACAATACAGTTTTTATTTCCTTCATGTGATATCCTCATTTACAATAATAATTTTATTCTTTTTTAAATACATGTAACCTGCCATTTTAACTGCATTTTCTCAGATACCAGTTTTGATTGCTAAGGTTGTCACCTTTCTTTCATTTTATAATTTTTCTGTAATATTTTATGATTTTTTGTTGTGTATTTATCTTTTATTTGGTATTCCTGTTTCCCCTATGTTCAAATTGTATATTTTTTTCCAACCCTACCCACAGTAATCTTGAGGAATCAATATGTGGCTTATACTGATTAACTTCTGTTGCCTTATTTATTTTCTGTGAAAAATCCCCATTCTATTTGTGTGTTATTTTCTGCCATTATAGTCTGGTGTTCACAAAGTATTATTTTTCCTAAAGCAATCTCAGCTGCTTCCTGCTTACTACAAAATGGGGAAGAAAAGAAATTCCCACTTCTTTACCTTAATATTTTAAACCAAAGTTTTAAACATTTCTACTCCTAAATACTCTTATCATATATATTTTCATATATATGCACACACACACACACACACGTATTCTAATAATTACTAGGGAATTATGGCAAGCAGGTAAGTATTGTTAATTAAGTTCAACATCATCAAGGCTTTGATAACATTTTACTTATATTTGTATTTTCTACAAATATATATGTATTTTTCAGTCTATGGTATATATTTAATAATGAAATTATTTTTATCATAGCAACATGAAAAGCAAAGGTGGTAAGATTGGTAGCTTCCTCCTCTATAAAACAATTTATTCTTAAATCTTACTTCTGTTTCTGGAAATGTTGATGACAATATATCCAGAGAAATATTCATGCTATAGAACACATAAAAATTCTGTACAAAATATAAAAGAATATCTATATCAATATCATTTCCATATCTAGTCTATGCACAGAAATTTGTATCTGTAGATAGAAATTCCTCAGTGGCTAGAAACAGAGAGATTGTATCTGGAGAGATAATATTTCTGCTGTGAATAGCCCTGCAGATGTAAGCTAATCAATGATGGCTACAGTCAAGTTTTAACATGTACAGAAAGAGGGCTGACAAATGTGTTAGGTCTATGTACAGAGTGGCATTTTAAATTGGAGGTCTTTTATCAGAGTGAAATGCTTGAAAACACCTGCTTCATTTTTAGTTTTTGGTAAATGAGGAAGGAAAAGCCAAGTCCAAATATGTGGTGACCCAGTGTACTTGGCAATGTCTCTGACAGAAGCACAAACAAATACTATATGGAAGGACAGACTTTATACTCAGGGCCTTCTTTGAATTTCATTAAGTAAAATACCAATTGGAATGAGCTAAAAATTTAAGGAAATTCCAAGGCCCCTGAGAAAACATGGTCCCGTAAGCAAGAGTCAGCAAAAAGCAAAACAAAACAAAACAAAAAACCAAAAACCAAAAAACAAAACAAAAACAAACCTGCTGAATTGCGCCTGCAAAATTTTGAACCATTGACTTTATCAGATTTAAAATATAAAACAATGGAATTTAATGTATATAAAGAAATTGAGTTTATGCAGGCTGCTATAACAAAATACCACAGTCTGGATAGGCTTAAAAGCAACAAAAACAGATTTCTCAGAGATCTGGAGGCTGAAATTTCAAGACCAGAGTGCCAGCATAGTCAGGTTCTGGTGAAGGCCCCTACCCAGTCAGAGTTGCAGACTATTTTCACAAGGTAGAAGATCTGGAGAGCTCTGTGGGGTGTCTTTTATATGACCTGTTATCCTATTCATAGGGCCTCACCCTCATGACTTAAGCACTTCACAAAGGCCCCACCCCCTGATACTATCATATTGGGCATTAGGATTTCAAAATATGAATTTTGAGGAGACATAAATATTCAAACCATAGTGGGAAAAAAAAGGATTGGAAATATGATTAATGAATGAGACACTGTTGACTTTGAAAAAAGTACGTCTTTTAAAAAAATACACATTTCCTTGGAATGAAAAAAAATTATTAAAGTTGTAATTATATTTTCAATGACTATTTTGCAGCAGATTAAACATAAGGAGAGAGAAATTAGAAATCCAGAGAGCTGGATTTATTATCCGGATTACAACAAGAAAAACCTATAAATCTCAAATAGAAATTAGGATATATAAATGAGAGGATGATAAATTCTCTCAGCACTAATTAGCATGCATAGCACTAATATGATTTTCAGAGAGACAAAATAGAAAGGACAGAGTATATATAACTCTTTGAAAATAAAATGAATGAAAATTATCTTTATTGAAAGTCACCAGTGAGTACTGGTCAGAATAAATGAAAATAAGTACATAAAAGTAAATAAATAAATAGATATATTATAATAAAACTGTAGAATTCCAAAGACAAAGTTGTTAAAGCAATCACAGAGAAATGAATTTAGTACAGACACACCTAACTTCTCAATAGCCACATTAGAAACCAATAAATGGAAATAATAGCCTGAAAATACCAAGAAAGGCAATTATTTTTTTTTAGAGATTTGGGAATCTTTTTTGTGTCTATGCATAAAAGCAGACAGTTTGATTACAAGTAACAAAAGCACACATGCTCTATCCTAAGCAAACAATGAGCATTTATTCCAAGGATGCTAGGGTGTTTCATGAAACTCAAGAGCTAGCATGTTCAATAGGCCTCCAAAGGAAACAGATCCAAGAACTGAAAATGGGGAGGGAAACTTAGCTTATTTTCATTCTCTCATTCTCTCATTTTCTTTCTTTTGCTCATTCCTTTTCTCTGCTCTGCATGCCCATGGATGATCTCAAATGTTCTGTGAATATTGATTTTGGGTTGACAAATAAATTTAGCAAGTAGATGAATTCACAAATATGGAATTCATACTTAATGAGGATTGATTGTATAATATGATCTCAGTATTTCATGTCCCATGTTTCCTTGTATATTCTCTTGAAAAATGTCAAAAAAACCCATAAGTACTCATTCATAATCTATGACAATTTTTCTCCCTTGGTGATACTTTTCAACATGTAAATTGCTATGTTGACCTTGTTAGTGTTGGATGAAACAATATTTTGTATTGTGAACTTCTTTCTGGCAAAAAGAAGAGAACCAACTGAATATATGATTCTTATATTATCATTATCAAGTTCAGTTTAAATTTGTTTGGATTAATATTAATTACCTCACTGATATATGTCAAAGAACACATGACTTAATATGAAATATAGCCAGTTATCTAAAACTGTATAATAACCTCTTTCCATGTTACATTTATTCAGCATATTTTCATTTGTGGTGATTTTTCTATAGCTGTTTTAATTGACTACAGTCTCCAAACTTTGATGCAGTGCTTTAAAGTTTAATTTCATCTTAATTATGATGAGCAAATTGCCCCTTAATGATTTTCAAGCCCCCAAATTTGCATTTAAAAGTCTCATTGACCATTGGAAAGTAATGTGTAGTGTGCTCTCATTAATTGTTAATTATGGTTTTGCAAAAAGAGTAATGGCATATGGATGATTTCTGCCTTTACAAAAATGTATGCGCCACCATTAAAATATAAATACAAAAATTCTCTATTCATTATGCTCAAGATTTCCCCAATTTAATTTGCTTGTCCTTGTATTTTTAAAAGTAATATTATAGAACGATTACAAAAGAAAGAAAAGTTATCCATGAACACATAATTGGGGCTGTCTGGCTGACTCAGTAGTGTGCAACTTTGATCTTGGGGTCATTAGTTCAAGCCCCAGGTTGAGTGTAGAGATTACTTAAGTGAAAATAATAAATAAATACAACTTAAAAGGAAATAATTGCATTGAAATTAAGAATAATATCACAAAAATATAAAATTTCAAAAGGAAATATAAATAAATATAAAATATAACATACCATCAACAAAGAAAGTTTTTTTTTCCCCCTCCAAAATCATCAGTTGCATATTTTATGTTAAAGTTAGGAAAAGTTTGGGGCACCTGGGTGGCTCAGTTGGTTGAGGGTTGGACTGTTGATTTTGTCTCAGGTCTTGATTTTCAGGGTCATTGAATCAAGCCCCACACTGGGCTCCACAGTAGGCATGGAACCTGCTTGGGATTCTCTGCCTCCCCCCCTTTCTTGCCTCTCACCTATTCTCTCTCTCTCTGTCTCTGTCTCTCTCTCTTTAAAAAAAAAAAATTAGGAAAATTCAACCCAGGGAATACCCATTAAAATTGCTAATAAAATAAATTATCAAAATCTGTATAACTTAATATTTATCAAAACTTGCTTAATCAATTCGATCAAAAGGAAACAGTTATATCTAAACAGATAATAAATTCCTTATTGGTTATATGGGAAATGGCCAATAATTTCATTATTCACTTATTATATGGTTATATGTCTAAAAAAGCAAAGGCATTATTTAAGAACATGGTTGTATCAAAGGGATTTAGTGTCTGGATAGAAGAAAAATGTGGGAATCATGATTGTTTATACTATGTGTCCCAGCAATAAACAGCTAGCATATAAATGAAAGTAAGTGAAAGAAATTATAATAGCTATAATACCAATTAAATGTCCATACTGAGATATAAGTGATTAACTGAATAGAAAAATACACACATACTTACTAAGATAGTAAATCAGAGTCATGAAAGTGGGAAAGCATAAGTATAATGGAGAGCAGACATAGGGTCATATTTCCTGGGTTCAAATACCAGCTCTGCCAGTTATCAGCTCTATGATGTTAGACAAATTACTTAGCCATTGTGACCCTCAGTTTTCTCAGTTTTAAGTTCTGGATGTTAATAATAACTATTTCTCAATTTTAAGTTCTGGATGTTAGTAATAACTATTTCATAGAGTTTTATAAGGTTTGAATGAGTTACTACAGTGGACATAAAATGCTGCATAGAATATAGTAATGCAATGAATGTGTCAGTCACTCATATTGTACATAAAATGTGAAAATTTTAATCTTTTGCAAATAAAACCCAAGCCTAAGGCCAACATTCACAATCAAACCTAAAAGGTTTTCCTTGAAATTCAAAATTATAATTTTAAAAATCAAATAAATTAAAAATGAGCATGAATAATAAGAATAATGTGGAATAAACAGCCAGGTGTGTCTATCATTATAAGTTGTTAAATGCAAAGTTAGATGTAATGGTAAGATACTGGAAGTATTTTTTTTTAACGTTTATTTATTATTGAGAGAGCGTGAACAGGGGAGGGGCATAGAGAGAGGGGGAGACACAGAATCGGAAGCAGGCTCCAGGCTCTGAGCTGGACATGGGGCTCTGAGCCCCGACGTGGGACTCAAACTCACAAACTGCAAGATCATGACCTGAGCCGAAGTCGGACACTTAACTGACTGAGCCACCCAGGCACCCCAAGATACTGGAAGTATTAATAGAAATATAATAATAGTGAAGATTAATTAAAATAATAGTAATATCAATTGCCACGGATTTAAGGCTTGATACATATCAGTTATTCCAGTAGACTTTTAACCAGCATGCACCAACACAATATGGTAAGTAATTTGTTACTATCACATTTTACAGAAGAGAACACAGAACAAAACAAGGTGATTCCATAGCTCATTTTCAGCTGTGTCTTTACAATGGGCAAAAAAAAATTACTTATGAAATAGTAAATTTCAATAATATATTACACATTTATTATATATTTATTTTATTATTTTGCAAGTAATACAAAAAAAAAAAAAACCTGGACACCTCATGAATCAGGCTTAGCCCAGAGTTTTAGTCCAGTAAACAGCAATACAACCCATCAAGCCTTGGTGGATAATGTCAGCTGTCCTATAGTTTTTCTTAAGAAGTCTATGAGCAAACACATCAGAGACCAAAATTGCATAGAGAACATCTTAAGCCTCTTCTTCCCATGTTCCCTTCTCCACTCATCTTCCTTCTGTCAAACCTCTCATGACCATGCCTTCTCCTCATTGCCTACGTTTTTTCTCCCTGGCATCACTGTGCTCAACACATTTCCAATACCCCAGAGACACATTCTGATACTTGATCTGATAGTATCTATAGATATAATTGGCAAACCCTCCCTACTGTTTTCCCACTTTAAATCCCTAAGTCTGGTAAGTACTACCTAGTTCTTACCATTACATACTTATCTCTCTCTCTTCTTTTTTGAATAAAAACTAGAAGCGTATTTCAACGTCAAAATCATCTGTCAAATGCCATTTTAATGGCGTAGGGACCCGCCATTGCATGAATATTTACTATTACATCTAGCCAATTCTCAGTTGTTCAAAATTATGGTTAAGTTTTTCACTACTACAACCAACTGTAAAGCAAGCAGCCTTGCAGTTAATTATGCTAAAAGTTTGACCATACGCTTAATTACTTCCTTAGGATAAATTGCTAGTAATTGAATATTTGCTTCATTGTTTATACATATTGTTGAGGCTTTTGATACACATTATCAAATTACCCTGCAGATAGCTTGTACACATTTAAATTCACTCCAGCAGAGACACAGTGGTTGTAAAAAAAAAAGTATCTCATTGTTCTTTTAATTTTCATTTCACAATAAGGTGTGAAATTGTTTAATAACTTTATTTTTGCCAAAAAATGTAGCCAGTGTCTTCATGGCATTGTTGATTAAACCAGTTGAAAATGAAACTATAACAACATAGTATGGTATGCACAAATACACATGTACTCAGAACACATAATATTTCCTGTGCATTGAATAAACACACACACAAGCACACGTTTCAATTCAGTGACTGATCACTTAAAAACTCAAGTAGGTAGATGTCTAACTCCTAAATAATAGTATCACCCACATAAAGCAGTGTTTTTCAGTCTGTTTTCAAGTCCATAAGTGGTTTGTGTAATGAATTTAGGAGATCAAGATAAACATTTTCCCAAACACCATATACTAGAGCAGAACAAAATAGATCTATGAGTGTATGTTTCTTTAGTAGTATATAAAATGTGTTTCTTACTGTGAACTGTGATAAAAAAAAAGTTTGAAAGCCACTGATATAAACAATAGGTAGCAGTAAATGTGCTAATGCATGTAGTGAGCTTTGTGTAACACCTGGCATACAGTACTTATTCAGTACCTAATTTTTTTAAAACAATTATGATCATTACACACATGCATTTGCGTATATGTCATATTCAGGGAAATGTAAGACTTTTTCAATGAAAATACGCCTTCTGACATCCAGATGGCCAACAGGCACATGAAAAGATGCTCAACGTCGCTCCTCATCAGGGAAATACAAATCAAAACCACACTCAGATATCACCTCACGCCAGTCAGAGTGGCCAAAATGAACAAATCAGGAGACTGTAGATGCTGGCGAGGATGTGGAGAAACGGAAACCCTGTTGCACTGTTGGTGGGAATGCAAACTGGTGCAGCCACTCTGAAAAACAGTGTGGAGGTTCCTCAAAATATAAAAATAGATCTACCTTATGACCCAGCAATAGCACTGCTAGGAATTTACCCAAGGGATACAGGAGTGTTGATGCATAGGGGCACTTGTACCCCAATGTTTATAGCAGCACTCTCAACAATAGCCAAATTATGGAAAGAGCCTAAATGTCTATCAACTGATGACTGGATAAAGAAATTGTGGTTTATATATACAACAGAATACTATGTGGCAATGAGAAAGAATGAAATGTGGCCTTTTGTAGCAATGTGGATGGGACTGGAGAGTGTTATGCTAAGTGAAATAAATCATACAGAGAAAGACAGATACCATATGTTTTCACTCCTATGTGGATCCTGAGAAACTTAACAGAAGACCATGGGGGAGTGGAAGGGGGAAAAAAAAAAAAAAGGTTAGAGAGGGAGGGAGCCAAAACATAAGAGACTCGTAAAAACTGAGAACAAACTGAGGGTTGTGGGGTGGGGGTAATGGGAGGGAGGGGAGGGTGGGTGATGAGTATTGAGGAGGGCACCTGTTGGGATGAGCACTGGGTGTTGTATGGAAACCAATTTGACAATAAATTTCATATTTAAAAAAATATGCCTTCTGATATATGTATAACAAACCTCTCCTGAGGGCTTCAGCACTGATGACTTCTACAAATAGGAGGTCCCTACTGAACTTAGGGCTTCACTACATGCTCTTTGAAAAAAATCAAATTTCTATTGAGTCCAACTTTACCTTAAGGTTGTGAGGATAGGCTTATGCATTCCATAACAGCCATCTGCTCACAGACATAAATTGAAGCTGGCAAGTCTCTTGTGTACCATTGACCCTCCAGATGGGATGCACCTATTCACTATTCACAAGAACCAAACTAGCAGAATTCTCCTTAAGTCCAAGGCTTTTATCTTGTTTGTAGGAGGATATTCTTTTTTAAAAAAAAATTTTTTTTTCAACGTTTATTTATTTTTGGGACAGAGAGAGACAGAGCATGAACAGGGGAGGGGCAGAGAGAGAGGGAGACACAGAATTGGAAACAGGCTCCAGGCTCTGAGCCATCAGCCCAGAGCCCGACGCGGGGCTCGAACTCACGGACCGCGAGATCGTGACCTGGCTGAAGTCGGACGCTTAACGGACTGCGCCACCCAGGCGCCCCAATGTAGGAGGATATTCTTAAACAAAGATCAAAGAACAGGTGTCTCAGTAATTTTGAGATGCTTGAGTATATATGTCATAAATATTCCATATTCTTAAGATAATTATATACACATCTCCACTCGTTTTTCTAGTTAATACTGTTCTTTAAAATTTACATTCTTAATCAATTTAGGAGTTAGAATTGTGAGCATCTTGCCCTTGGAAAGGATGTATCTTCCTATTGATAGTCCTAATTTATATTTAAATGAGACCATTAATTTTTCAATGATTTGATGCTAATAATCCTTCTTTGCTTAGGAACAGGCTTAAAATACAATAATTCTGCATTGTTAACTTGAGCATCTGACACATAATAAATGGATTGCAAAAGTTATGCTCATTAATCAAAGGCCCAAGTCATGATGAAAACAGGAAGAGTGGTGATGGGCACATTGAAAAGCAATGGAAAAATGTCTTCCTCTTTAGTCCAAACCATGTTCTCAACCAGAGGGGTATGAATCTATGCACCATTGGTCCTCAAGAGGTATTGGAATATAACTTAGAAAGCCCTATATGATCAGATCACTTTTTACATCTCTATGGACAGTTCTGGCATTTTGTTCTCCCACAGTCATGCTCAAGTTATAAACTGTGATTACAAGCTTCTCAGATGTTTCTTTTTCTGCTCTGCTTCTGGGCTCTATTCTCTGCTTGTCCTTTATGTCGAGCCTGTGTCTCTGTAGATGTGAGGCATGTATCATAAGTGGTATGAGAAGCCATTTTAGACTGATCCTCAGAGTTTGAATATCATTCTATCACAGGTTAAGAAGAGTTATTTATCTTCTGATTAGGTTACGCCAATGAGAAAGTCTCACTTTTATACTAAGTGAATGTATTTGTTTGCTTAACCTTAAGATTGCTAATATCCTCTTTTAAGTGGGATGGAAAGTCTTAGGCTCAGAACTTTCTGCAGGAGGCAGTAATTAGCTAAGATTGAATTACATGTTTTATATCAGTGTATTTGTTTTCAGAGATATCTTCTGCCTATAATACATGGTTTTAATGTTATTCTTATGAAAATGAAATAATCTTGTCTTTTAAGACAATTTTAACTTAAATTCTAAAAATGATTAAAAATAAGTAGTAGATAATATTAATGGATATGAATAATATGGCAAAAGTCATGAACTTGGTAGGTATATAAGTAAAGTTTTACAAATCTTGACATAGAATATACTTCCCCCTTTCTATGTCTTCAGTTCTCATCTAAAATATCATTTTTGGCAGAAAGACAACATTGACTCTCTCTAAAATCTGGTTCCATTGCCTCTTTTTTGGCAGGGAGGTCTCCCTATCTTTCTCAACTTATCTTTATCCCCTATATCAAGTTCGGTGAAGGTAGATATCATTCAAAATGTCATATGGTAAATATTTGTTGAGTCATTAAATATAGAACTTAGATGAATAAGCACTTAGGCCGTTAAAAGGGTGGAATTGTCATGATTTGTTTTCTAAAACATGGAATCTCCCCCTGCCCCCACAAGACTTACTTCTTCCTTTAAGGAAAAAAAAAAATGCTTACAATCAATCATGCTTGAGATAAAGAGGTTGTAACTCTAGACTTATTAAACAGTGGGCATAAAAGAAGGAGGCTAATTCCAGGCTTGACTTACTAGCTGGAAGGGGATTCACAGTAGTCCATCAGCCTGAGAGTCTGGAAACTCAAGGTTTGGTGGAACTGAGTCACTAAGAAGCCTGTCATACTAAACATGTGGTGGAGACTGAGACAGAAAAACAACCACTCTGTTGATAATTAGTCTCAAAGTCTTTGCAATTGTTGATGCTATCTTGCTGACACTCTAGGCATGTTAGACATCCATGAAAAGCAGCTTGATCTGGGGTGGGTGTGACTGTGAACAGAAACTTATAAACCAGGGCTATGAATAGAAATGAATGGCAGAGATTTAAGAAATCCCTAATTTGTAAGGGAGTGTGATAGATGCTGAGGGAGTCAGTTAGCCTGGGTAATTGCATTCAGAGAATATCTGTTATTGGAGAGATGACAACTTATCAGTTAGTCAGTAATTGAGAATTTGATTAGCCAATCAATAATTTACTACCTTAACTGTCCATAAAATATTTCATTGCAAGATCTTAAATGAATTTTGAAATTACTTGTGCTAATTAAATTTCTTTCTTAGGTAGTGCCTATGAAATCATAATATTCCTTTATTACAGCAAACTAAGAGCTATTTAAAGAGAAAGGCCACTGCACAGAGGAAAAAATATATATGGTACTTTTGGTGTGCTCAATGTATGTAATATTGCAAAATATAAATCAAATTATTACTTCATTTTGCAACATAACATATCTCTTAATGAAGAAGCAGATTATCCCCACAAATATGTTTTTTTTTAATTCTCTGGGTATATGAAGTGAAAAAAAGGTAGGGTGTTGTTTTATGAAGCCTGATTTGTCACCCATGGGAACAGCTAGGTTGATGAATACACTGAATTTGCAATTGACAAGACATTTGAGGACACATTGTCTAATCACAAATACTAAAATATTGTTTATTTCAAACCAAAACTAAAAATGGAGCACATGTGGAAATGACACATGATCCCATATCATTTTAGAGATAGGTAGAAAATTGTATTCCTTCATTAATTCAACAAATATTTATCGATCAACACATGTATCATGTACTATACTATGTGGTCTCTGCCTCCTTGAAAGCTTTTTTTTTTCCTCTTTTTACTGGTAGAGTTCAATTTTTTTGTACTTATTTTGGAAAATATGGGATCTCAGGAGGTCACTGTGATAGAGATGCTAGCTGTGTCTCCTCTTCTCAGCATGCACCTGGACTACATTTTCCATTCTCCCTGTAGTTAGATGTGACCAAGACCCTGAGATCTGGACAGTGGAGTGTGAATGGCCGTGATTATGCCTGGCCCATGAAAGCTTCATGTTCTTTCTTCTCTACCAATTGGATACAGATAATAAGTCCTGGGAAATGAAGGGTACTGGATCTTTAATCATTGAGAAGTGGACATCTCACCAACAAGAAGAATCCCACTTTTGTTATATGGAAAAACAAAAACAAAAACCTGCCCTCCACTTATGCTTTCTGTTACTTTGGACAGTTGTGTGATTTCTCTAATTTACCTCATCAGAACATGAGGCTAATAAAGATAGGCACCACATATGGTTGTTGAAAAGAACAAAGGCATTTACACATGTACAGGGATTAAGCCAGGCTCTAGTAAATATGTAAAGAGGGTTGGCTATTTTTATTACTATTTCTCAGAGGATCCTTAAGAATCTAAGAAGAAAGCTAAAGGGGACTCATGATGTTACACAATGTGAAGTAAAATCTCTGACAATCTCAGGCAGGTTGGCTAGAGGAGGTGGGACATATAAAAGAGGTGTAGGATCATGAACATGCCCTCTGGTAAGAAAGTTGTCAATATACCAACCTCCTCATTAGACACTGTAAAATTCTCAACTCACTGTGGATCTCTGTATTTCAAAGATGGTCTGATGTGGTTATATCTTTCCATGGGGAATAAACTCCCCACAATACCTGGAGAGTCACAAGTTGTTGTGAAGGAGGTAATACAAATAGCAGCTGAGAGAAAAAGAAATCAAAGGGAAGGAGTTCAAGGAGAAGAGGAAAAATTGCCTCAGCAGTAGCAGCAGCAAAGCCATGAAGAGAAAACATGAAATCCAGAATCCTTCAGGAAAGGGAGAGAATTGAGGTGTCACAGGAATCCTCAAGGTACAGCAGCAACCCATGCTATTTCTTCCCTTACCTTATCAGGGTAAATGAACTGTAGGTATTGTTGGGGGGACCAACATGTATGGACATTAGTATACCCATTTCCACTAGTCAGATAATTGAGCATTCATGATATGTCTATGGTATTATCCACTATTGCCATGGCAGGTGTGATTATCAGGAAGAACATTTAACATCCATCTTGAAATAAATGTTGGACTGCCTCATAATAATTACATAGATTTATTTTACACTTATTTCCTCAAAAGTAACCTTAGGTCCATAAAACATAAATGTTCTATTGTGGTCTCACTTATTAATTTTTATATAAGGAAGCAAAGCACTTTAAGAAATTTTCTATTAACCACTTTGACAGCATTTATCTGAGTCATCTTGGTTCTGGGAAGTCAATGAAATTTTTATATTTCTCATTTTAATTTGAAATCATTCTAAGTGTTTCTAAGGAATATCCTCCTGGCTATTTAGATCTTGTTATGACAAGTTTTCCTTATAAGAATCAGAAACTCTTACAGATTCAAGAGTTAGAGAAGAATCAGGGCGCCTGGGTGGCTCAGTGGATTGAGTGTCCAACTTCAGTTCAGGTCATGATCCCACAGCTCGTGAGTTCGAGCCCTGCATCAGGCTCTGTGCAGACAGCCCAGAGCCTGGAGCCTGTTTGGGATTCTGTGTCTCCCTCTCTCTCTGCCCCTCCCTCCCTCTCTCTCTCTCTCTCTCTCTCTCTCTCTCTCTCAAAAATAAATAAACATTAAAAAAAAACAGAAGAATCAGAAGAAAATGAGGTAAATGGGGAGTGGTGAGACTTTCTGGGCTTGGAGAGAAGCACTGTGGATTCAGTGTTTAGCTCCGGTCTTACACAGGTGGTTACGGTTATTGTCCCACACGCTGTCTCTAAAGTTCTCATTTTCAAAGTGGGCAGAGGAGGCTAGGTATGTTACTTTTTATCCAACAGCATTTCAGTACTGCTTCTCTTTCATCTGATGAGGATCTCAATCAACTGAGGTAAACAAATATGTGACCTAAAAGAGCAAGGCAGAATCAGCCCTGGGATTTTGCTTAAACCATATGAAGGGAGGTCCTCCTTCTCTGAGATGTACAGCCTGTGGCAACTACATAAGCTAAAAGATGCTTCTGGTGATCTTTGCCTGAAAATGAGTTCACTACAAATGAAAGCAGAGCCAAAGATGGATAAAGTGAAATTATATGTCATTAAACATTTGACCTCCTGGAGCCAGCTGTTGTATCTAACTCATCTACAGACCATTTGGCTGTGTCAATGATTTTCACAGTGTGTCCCCAGAGCAACAGCAACATCACCTGGAAGCTTGTTAGAAATGCAAATGCTCAGGCCCTAACCAAAAAGCTGTTGACTCAGATTCTCTGGGGCCGGGGCACAAAAATCGTGTCTGAACTAGCCCTCCGGGGGATTTTGCTACCTGCTGAAGTTTGAGCACCCTGGGTTACATGAATTGCTGCACTTCATTTGCTTTTTTTCATCTCATATATACCCTATATCTATACCCTATATCTACATCCATATCTGTATCTATATGTCTATCTATCTAAACAAAAAGAGTCTGTTCCCAATTTAAGTGTGCCATTCATACCTTTACTGGCTCATTTGACAAGATGGACTAAGCTCTTGGCACCTACAGTCTCTAGATGCTGAGAATGAGAAATAAACGAGAAGCTTTCTAATTTCAAAGAACTTGCAGAATACAAGATAACTAGAGGTAATAAATACTTGAGCTGTCACTCTTCTACACTCATGACAGTCACTCCTAAATAAATGACCCTCATAGTCCTTCCCAATGAAGTACTTCCATCAGGCAATACCAACCTAACAGAATTGGTTCAAGATGATACATGAGCCATTCTTTATTTCTGAGAGAAAAACAATTTTATTATTAATTCTTAATATAACATATAAATTGTATTTTGATGTAAAGTGGTTTGGGTCACAGATACAAGGGACCTTTTCAGTTTGAGGCAATAAATTTTTTAAGCTCTGCATTTTCTCCATTGGACAGGATCAGAGTGGTGTTTTGGAAGGTACTTTTGATTCAGTGGTTCTTGAAAGACCAAGATAAAGCTCAGGGGTGAAAGTGCAAGGAACCACCAGCAGAGTTGTCAAAGACGTCTCAGTTTTCTGCATAATTTTCCAACCCAGTTTCTTAGAACTAAAACTTAGTCAGGAAAAGGCAAAAATACAATACAATACAATACAACACAATACAATACAATACAATGCAATGCAATGCAATACAATACAATACATAAAATAAAATAAAAAATCCTGACTTGTCCAGGAGAAGTCTGTGTTTTGAGAATGGAAGGCAACATAACATAGTGGTAAAACAGTTAAAGAAGATGGGCACAGGAGTTAAACAGAGGTCAATTACAAAGTGAATTTGGTCTGTGTTTCCTTTGGAAACGATATGCCATAGCCCTGGTGGAGTAATCTAATCTCAGATTACAGGCCAATCCTTAGGCATTCTGTTTGACTCTGGGAGCTTTTTGCCCCAGTATCATTTATCTCTGATGTAGGGATTCTGCTTCAGAACATTGGAGGAAACCGATGAAAGTGGAGAGAAAACATGGAGATTAAAAAAACTCCCTAAGGGCTCTTTCTCTGTTCCTTCCCCACTCACACTCTGTCTCTCTCTCTCTCTTAAAAATAAAGATTAAAAAAATTAAAAAACAAAACAAAAGAAAACTCCTTAAGGGCCATCTGGTTCTTTTTAATTACCTTATATTTACCAATAGTTTCTTAAATATGATGCCAAAAGCACAACCAACATCGGGCACCTGGGTGGCTCAGTCATTTAAGTATCTCGGCTCATGTCATGATCTCACAGTTTGTGAATTGGAGCCCTACCTCGGGCCCCTCGCTGACACTGTGGAGCCTGCTTGTAGTTCTGTCTCTCCTTCTCTTTGTCCCTCCCCTAGTCTCTCTTGCTCTTTCTCTCAAAATAACTTTTTAAAAACACAAGCAACATAAAAATAGAGAAATTGGATTTTATAAAAATGAAAAACAATTTATTCATTAAAGGACACTATAAAGAAAGCAAAAAGACAACCCACAGAATTGGAGAAAGCATATACAAATCACATATGTGATAAGGCTCTAGTATTCAGAATGTAAAGAACTCTAATAACTCAACAACAAAATAAACCAATAGAAAAAATGGGCAAATGACTTCAATAGCCATTTCTCCAAAGAATATATACAAATGATCAATAATCACATGAAAAGATGGTAACATCATTAGTCATGGGAGAAATGCAAATCAAACTACAATGAGATGCCACTTCAAACCCTCTGGGATGGCATTAATAATAATTTTAACAATATTTAACAAGTGTTGGCTAGCATGTAGAGTAATTGGGAGCTCCATAAATTGCTGGTGGGAATGTAAAATGGTAGCTCTACTGTAGAAAACAGTCTGGCAGCTCTTCAAAAAGTTAAATATAGAATTACCATACAACACAACAAGTTCACCTTTGGGTATTTATGCTCAAAAATGGGAAACAGGTGTTCAAACCAAAACTTGACACTAACGTTCACAGCAGGACTATTAACTAAAGGAAGGTGGAAACAACCCAGCTGTCTGTCAATTGATGAATGAATAAACAAAATGCCATATATCCATACGTTGAAACTGTGACCACAAAAAGGAATGAAATACTCCTACATGCCACAATATGGATGAACCTTGATATCATTATGTTAAGCAAAAGAAGCCAGACACAAAAGACCACACCTTATATGATTTTTCTTATATGAAATATCCAGAATAGACAAGTCCATGGAACAGAAATCAGATTGGGGGTTGCCAAGGGTTGCAGACTGACTGCTTAATGGGTACAGGGTTTGCTTTGAGGGTGATTAAAATGTTCGGAAACTTGATGGTGGTGATGTTTGCATTCATATTGTGAATATACTAAACAGGTGCAGCCACTCTGGAGAACAGTATGGAAGTTCATCAGAAAAGTTAAAAATAGAACTACCCTATGACCCAGCAATTGCACTACTAGGTATTTATCCAAGGGATACAGGGATGCTGTTTCGAAGGGGCACATACACCCCAATGTTATAGCAGCACTATCAACAATAGCCAAAGTATGGAAAAAACCCAAATGTCCATCAATGGATGAATGGATAAAGAAGATGTGGTGTGTGTGTGTGTGTGTGTGTGTGTGTGTATATATATATATATATATATATATATATATATATATATTACTTGACAATCAAAAAGAATGATATCTTGCCATTCGCAGCTACATGGATGGAACGAGAGGGTATTATGCTAAGCGAAATTAGTCAGAGAAAGACAAATATCATATGACTTTACTCATAGGAGGACTTTAAGATACAAAACAGATGGACATAAGGGAAGGGAAGAAAAAATAATATAAAAACAGGGACAGGGACAAAAACATAAGAGACTCTTAAATATGGAGAACAAACAGAGGGTTACTGGGAGGGGTTGTGGGAGGGGGGATGGGCTAAATGGGTAAGAGGCATTAAAGAATCTACTCCTGAAATCATTGTTGCACTACATGCTAACTAACTTGGATGTAAATTAAAAAAAATAAAAATTAAAAATAATAAATGGTAAATTTTGTCATGTGTATTTTACGACACACATGGAGATTGAATTATGCTTCTTCAGTAAGTGAGGCACAACCATTCTTGAGAGATGGGGGGGGGGGTTGAACCTGTTTATGATTTCAGATAAGAGGGGCGAAAACTAGGCATATAAATCCCACCTTCCTCCTATGTGATCATGTGCCAAAATTCCTGAGGAAGGTATGCAAAACAAGGACTTGCAACCTTGATCAGCTTTCCAATTGACATTGACCAATTTTTTAAACTTTGATTATTCACCTGCAAAATGGGATAATTACACATGACTTGCAGAGTCATTATGCAGATGAAATAAGAAAAGTGCCTGAGGTAATAAATCAGTACTTTCCCCATTGTCTTGACGTGGATTGCTTTTCCTATGGCTACCCCTTTTCATCCCATATATCTTGGCTTTAAAAAAATCCCTTGAAATAAATTTTCCTAACCTTTTCAGTTAGAGGTCTCTACCGTATTAGGCTCTACTATTACACCATATGTTTTCCTTATAGACCTGATCAAAATACATGAGTATATAATTTTGTGATTACTTATGTTTTCATCTCTCCTCTACTATACTGTAAAGCCCATGATGGGCTAAGACTGTATCTGCTGGCCTAACTATTGCATTTCTTGCATCTGTCACATTTATTTTACATTTAGGTGCCCCATAAATATTTATTGCATGAATGAAAAAGTTTATTAATTATAAGTAAATAGCCTTTTAGAGGGGAACACATGAAGACTTTCAACTGAGCTGCTGGCAAAATGAATATTTTTAATAATAATGGGAGGAAAGAGACAAAGTATATGGGTAAGTCAAGTCTTTAGGGACTTGGGGACTTAGGGACACTCATGTGTCACTCTTTTTATTCAACCTAAAAGGCAGTGAAAAAAATCATATTAAATCCGAATTGGTTATTATACAAATAGCTGCTTTACTGGAAAAAATACTATGGAGAGCTTCCATATCAGTCAATATAATTAACTCATTGTCTCTGTGTGAGACTCTGTCTGAGACGAAGTTAAAGCTTATAATCTGTTTACTCCCTTTAATTTAATTAGTAAATTAAAAATTTACTAATATTTGTAACAGCCCAAAAACTGGACTGTGAGCAAATAGACTAATAATATTTGTTAGGAAAGGGAATCTTATCTATTGAATAAGAAGGTCTCTTGTTAAGGATTGCTTGTAATAGAAGAACAGGGAGGAAGAGGTGGGGGAGAAAAAGAAGAGGAAGAAGAAGCCAGGGTATGAAATGGAGATGATTCATAGACTAAATGCTATTTCTGTAACTAATTTAGAGACTTTATGTATTCTGGACCAGTGAGTGTGTGTCCAGTGAAGACATTAAAAAGGAAAGGAAAAGAAAGGAAAGGACAGGACGGGACAGGAAAGGAAAGGAAAGGAAAGGAAAGGAAAGGAAAGGAAAGGAAAAAGAAAGAAAGGAAAGGAAAAGAAAAAAAAGAAAAGAAAAGAAAATAGCTGAAGAGTTGCTTGGACTTCTTATTCCTTGTATGCTTCTTCTGAGCTTCTTGACTGAATTGTTGATATTAACAAGGTTATGTATGGGGTACAACTTCTTATTCATATGAGTCTCATTTGATATCTGATGCTTTATGTTACCTCACTATCTATGACCCACTTCTACCAAAGCACATTCTAACCAGAGAAGTCCATGTGCATTATTGTCTCTGGCCTAGGAGACGTTGAAAAAAAAACTTTCAGGGCAAGAATTCCAAAAATATTTTGCTTTCTTGACAAATGAGGCATATTACTTGGAAAGCATATTTTCCTTTTCCCTTTTCTTCTTCCTGGAATGTAGATATGATCCCTATAGAAGCAGATGCTGTTTTGTGACCATGAGGAAAAAAATATAATAAAATCCAAGAGTTTAAAATAAGCACTAATCTTGATATACAGAAGCTGCTGGAGTATTATCATGAGCCACAAAACTGTAGAATTATTATTTAAGATCAGCAACTCTCTGTTTATTTAAGTTACTGGAGCTATTTTTGGTTATTTGCAACCAACAGAAGATAATTTCTGAATTACAGAGTCCCTATTAAAATGATGGAATCATCCTAGTTAATTTTTGGAAGATCAAATAAATTTAAAGTGTTATAGGCACAAAATCACAATAAATCCATGTGATTATTCAGAAACCCTTAAAATAATCCAGAAGTCTATATTAAAGAAAAAAAGACATACCCACTAAGGTAACAGTGATTTTCTTGACTACCATTTCAAACAGTTTTATCCACTGAATAGCTACTTAATCTATACAATCCCTCTACATGGAACCTATCCTGTATATCCCCAATTCAGTATATACATTTATTGAGTTTCTGTGAACTTTCTCAATGAGCTCAGGAAATGAAAAAGCTCTCAGAGAGAACTTTTGTTAACTCTTGATTTTCATAGTAATCACATTTTGCAGGATGAGGCCATGCTTTTAATTTAAAATTTACTTTTTGTTCCACAACAACTTGAAAATCCCAGATTTTGTCAGATAACTGTTTCTTTCTTTTCTTTCTTTTTTTTTTTTTCTTATCACCCTTCTTCATTTCATTATGTGGGTTTGGACTCAGAAAAATTAAATCTGATTCAATGGTGACTTGACACATTCTTTTACCCCTTGTGCCATAGTTTACTTCTGTCTAAAATGGCATGAAAGAGGGGCACCTGGGTGACTCAGTCAGTTAAGTATCCAACTTCAACTCTCGTCATGATCTCACAGTTTGTGGGTTCAAGCTCCATGTTGGGCTCTGTGCTGACAGTTCAGAACCTGGAGCCTGCTTTAGATTCTGTCTCCCTCTGTCTCTTCCCCTCCCCCACACGTGTTTTCTCTCTCTCTCTCTCTCTCTCTCTCTCTCTCTCTCTCTCTCTCTCAAAATTAAATATACATTAAAAACATTTTTTAAATGGTGGGAAACAGTCCTACCTCACTGCTATTTTAAAGATTAAAAGAGATCATTTATAGAGTATTTTTTCCCTTTTGTACCGGTAGAAATAAATGTGAAGTTGGTGACTGAACTCATGAATTTTGAACTATGACTAGTACTTAAGTTTTCCATTGTTCATTCAAATGGGAAAAGGGGAAGGGTCAAAGAATCAGAGAAGCTTTGGCTGAATTCCATTAATTTGTAAGTAACTGAATCAAAAGAGAAACATAAATGACATCCCCAAATGACTTCATCATTATCTTCTTAGAGGTACAAAAGTCATATTGTCTTTTGTAGTAGGCAGCATTTATATGGAAATGAGGGTGGTTCAGGAAGCAAGAACCCTATGGCTTTCTGCCTGGATGTGTTGACCTTAAGATCTCTGTGTGGGGGTGCTCTGTGCACATGATCATTGAAACTTCAGATGCGACCACAGTTATGTAATCACAGAAGAAGTGGCCTCTGGGGCTCCTACCTGGAGATCATGATCCAACACAGGATTTATTCATGGACTGTCACCACATAAGTACAATATAAACAGTGCAGTGTAAAGGGATCTCATTTTTAAAAAAGAACTGAAAATAAATTTTCTGGCTTTTGAATACCTAGATTTATGGAAGTTTCGAATGAGAAGAGATATTAGAACTCATAAATTCAAAGTCTTCGTTTTACAAATAAAAAGTGAAGAGTCTAATGAGAAGTAATAACATAAATCATATTAGAAAGTAGTTAATAGTTAGCAGGAAAACCAAGTATCCTAACGTCTGGTTCTATCCTGGTTTTACTTTTTTTCCTACCATTATGTTAGGATAGTTTTCCTTTCTAGGTGAGTGCTAAACCATGGATAAAGGCTGTAGGCAAAAAAAAAAAAAAAAAAAAAAAAAAAAAAAAAAAAAAAAAAAAAAAAAGACCATCTATGCTTCTGAAGCAAATAAATAGTATTATAAATAATATTACCTCTATGAGGTGGCTTTGCAGGAAACATAGTAGAGGACTTGAATTTTATTAGCATTATATATGGAATATGTGGTCTTTGAGTAAGCCACTAGAAATATGTAACACCACTGAACTGATACCCTACTCCCACTCTCATTTTGTATGTTCTCATGGCTTAGATTTAACTTTGATTTTCAGAGACTATTCCAGCTTTTTGCAGGGACATCAGTCTGCCTGGCTGATCTGGGTGCTAACCCTAGTTCAATATTGTCAATCTTTACTCAACAGTTTTGAACCTCTGGTGACTTCAATGATAAATCTCCAGAACCACCTAGAAGTCAGTAGCCCCACTTGAATTAGTATGAGCCTACTATATAAGTGAAACATAGTCACAAAAATACAAAGATCACAACTCACCTGCATCAACCTTAATTTAATCAACATATATTATTAGACATTTTAATTTGATTTGTGTTGGTCCCCCAACTTGGATCTCCACTTGAACATTAGTTACTGATTCCTAATCTGATTCTCTTCTCTCCCTAAGAATGTCAATGAAGTTTTACTATGGTCCATACACACTAGGGTGACATTTAGTTATGATATTGTATGGAATTCTGTACTATCATAATAGCTTTATAATTCTTCCAAATAAAGCCAGTTTGTTCTGGGGGGTGGGGAAATTCCAACTACACTGATTGTCTCAATCAACTTCCTGTTGTAGTCACAGCATTACATCACATCCCATTTATACTTATCAAGGACTTTTGATGACATAATGAGCTTTATGGCAATGATTATTTCTGAGTATCTAACCTTTTCTTAATAATTTCTTTCCTTAATAATGGGTTTTGAGTTGAAGGTAGTGATATGCCCAACTAAAAGATTACATTTCCTAGCCCCCATTGCAGGCAGGCATATCCATGTGCTTGAATTCTAGCTCCTGAGAGATAAGAGGATATGAGGTGGTTTTGACTTCAGAGAGGGTTCATAAGTGGGAAGAGAAACTGGGTTAGACAGCTTAGAGGATAATGGACATGCCTGACATATACATGCACGCATGCATACATATAGACTTCCAGAAAGCAAACACAGAGGATTCAGGGAATGATTAACAAGAGAGTATCTCAAGAGAGTAGAGCATGAGGCCACACTTTGGGCTAGCTCAGGCAGTGTCTACACAGTCTACCAGCAGGCTATGATTACTGGATGACCAGTGACTAGGAATGTTTTCCAATTTCTCTTTCTCCGAGGGCATTTTTTAATATGGTAATTCTAGCTTCCCCCCATCATTGTATATAAAGCGTGTTGCACAGAGATAATTTATATCTTAACTTACAGGTCACTGGGTCACTGGAATTAATGAAGACAACACAGATATTGAGGAGATATAATTTTGAGGTTGCCTATGTATGAAGAAAGAATTTCACCAAAGGCACAGACTATGGCAAACTTTGCCTTTAGTTTACCATACACATTATTTCTTGTTACCTTTTTAATAGAACTCTGATCCCTGAAGACAACAAATCCATCTTGCCATCACTGGGACTGCCCAACAGTAGACAATTTTTCATGTATACAAAAAGAGAAGCCACTTTTAACTTTCTCTTCAGTTACTAACAACTGAAATCATTTGCTTACTGATACTAAATCTGCATCCAGTATTCTTTAAATTTAGAGCAAGTTTTCATATTCAACCATCCTTATAAGTATATGAAAATAACAACTGAATGGTCATAATTCCCTGTGCAGTTTTCTTGTTTAACATTAATTTTTAACATCTAGATACACATCTGTTCCTACCTTGAAAAACATTGCCACAAATATACTAATTAGCCTATTAAGTTATTAATCTATTAGTAAAAAATGGATTTGTATGTTCCTGAAATAGAGAATGAAACAAAATAAATCAGTCAGAGAAAGACAAATACCATATGATTTCACTCATACGTGGAATTTAAGAAATAAAACAAATGAGCATGAGAGACAGAGACAAACCAAGGAATAATAGGTAAATTTGATTGGGTAAAATGTTTTTCACATAGTGTTGGGGGTTCAAATTTTCATTTCATCCTGTGAAGAGCAAAGAACATATTTTTAAGTCACTGATGTAAAGCAACTCTCGGTATTCATGTGATTTTTTTTCTACTTTTGCTTTAGGCACAGGTAAAACCTTCTTAATATACAGAAGATGGCATATTAATAAAAGGGAAGATCATCATCAGTGATTGACTGCATGCCATATGTAAATGCTTTTATTGCATCAACACATCCTTATGAGTTAGGTTATTTTCCTCTCTATATAGATTATTTTACCAAGATTGAGAGATCAAATCACTTCTAAATTTTTACACATATCATAATTTTGAAACTGGAATGAGAAAGCAATTTTCTCTAATTTAAAAGTATAATTAGTTATTTCCACTCCTTCAGATTTATTATGTAGGAGAAAGATTGTGACATATTGCTAGGATTAACGGTAAACTGGCACTTTTTGGTGGGGCTGAGGACAAGAACTAGATATGCACCCTGAGGTGGGGCAGGAAGCAAGAGAGGGGTCATACATACTGTTGTGAGGAAGGATTTTATTAGGTGAGCCAAATATGTGGAAGATGCTATCAGAGGAAATCTTGTGTGACAGGCCAAGTTCTCAGATGGCCACCATGATCTCCAACCTCTGGTGTTACAGCCTGGATAATCCTCTCCCCTTGAGCTTCTGGGAAGAACCTGTTATTTTCTTCTAACCATAGAATATAGCAAAGGTGATGGGATGCCACTGCCTTGGCTAGGTTACATTATACAGCTAAGGTGAGGGGATGTCAATCCCATGATTATGCTAAGTTATATAAGACTCTGAAGAGACTGCGGCAAGAAAAGGAGAGCTTCCTGCCTTGAAGAAGTCAGCTGCTGTGCTGTGAAATGCCTATGGAGAAGGCCGTGTAGCAGGGAACTGTAGGTGGCTTCTAAGATCTGAGGGCCTTAGTACTGTAGCACACAAAAAATGAATTCTTCCTACAACCTGTATGAGCTTGGAAGCAGATATTTTATGCAATTGAACATCTAGATGAGAACACAGTCCAGACTACATCTTGACTGCAGCCTTATAAAATCTTGAATCGGACATCTAAGGCATGCCCAGACTGCAGACCCAAGGAAACTGTGAGATAATAAATATGGATCGTTTGAAGACATAAAGTTTGTGGTGACTTATTACACAGCAGTAGAAAACTGATACAATTTGTGAAGCAGGGGGCACGGAGGAGGCCCAGTTACAGAGTAACATGACGGGAAGTTGGCACTGGATGGGATTCCTTTCCTGGAAGGACTAGAGTGCTAGACACTCTATATAAATGACTCAGGAACAATGTAGAGCTTGAGTTATCTGCACAAGGGCACAAGGCATGGGTATAGATTAATAGTAAAACAGGCCCAAAGGAGCTGGACATTTGTTCATTCATTCAGAAATATTTACTAATGACATAAGTAATTGATGGAGAATAAATGAGCTTGAAGAGAGATCTGAAGAAATTATGCAGAATGAGGCAGAAAAAGAAGAGAAGATGGAAAATATTGAAGATAGGTGAAAACATACTTCTCACTCTAGACCTGTGAATCAGAAACTGTGGGGTAGGGGTGTAGCAATCTGCTGTCCCTGCAACTGAATCTGATGTACAGTACAGTTTGCAAAATACTGATAAAGATGAAAAGAAGTAAAAGGAACACATTTTGACTTGAAAAAATAATAGGTGATGAAAACAACTTTATTATTCTCTTCTCTTTTGGCAACAATATAAAAAAGAAAAAAGATGGGGCGCCTGGGTGGCTCAGTCAGTTGAGCGTCCGGCTTTGGCTCAGGTCTTGATCTCATGGTCCGTGAGTTCGAGCCCCGCGTCAGGCTCTGTGCTGACAGCTCAGAGCCTGGAGCCTGCTTCGGATTCTGTGTCTCCCTCTCTCTCTGCCCCTCCCCCGTTCATGCTCTGTCTCTCTCTATCTCAAAAATAAATAAACATTAAAAAAAAATTTAAGGGGCGCCTGGGTGGCGCAGTTGGTTAAGTGTCTGACTTCAGCCAGGTCACGATCTCGCGGTCTGTGAGTTCGAGCCCCGCGTCAGGCTCTGGGCTGGTAGCTCAGAGCCTGGAGCCTGTTTCCGATTCTGTGTCTCCCTCTCTCTCTGCCCCTCCCCCGTTCATGCTCTCTCTCTGTCCCAAAAATAAATAAAGGTTGAAAAAAAAAATTAAAAAAAAAAATTTAAAAGAAAAAAGAAAATGATGTATGTTCATTTAGTATAGCGTAGAAAATATGAGCACAACTAAAACTTTATTAGAAGTTGTGGACTAAATGCTCATTATCCCTCCAGAGTTCACAGGCTGAAGCCTTAATGTGATGTTATTTGGAGATGAGCCTTTGGGAGTTAAGTAGGTCATTGGAATAGAGCCCTATGATTGGATTATGTGCTTATAAGAAATGAAAGAAAGTTAGCCCTTTCCCCAACATGTGAGCATACAACAAAAAGATGTCTGTAAACTGGACAAGGCTCTCAACCCTCACCAAGAACCTGACCATGCTGGCACCCTGATCTTGGACGTCCAGCCTCTAAACTGGGAGAAATAAAGATTTGTTCTTTAAACAATATATATTTTTTAATGTTTGTTTATTTTTGAGAGAGAGTGAGCAGGGAGGGGCAGAGAAAGAGGGAGACACAAAATCCGAAGCAGGCTCCAGGCACTGAGCTGTCAGCACAGAGCCCGACATGGGGCTTGAAGCCACAAACCATGAAATCATGACCTGAGCTGAAGTCAAAGTCAGACACTTAACAGACTGAGCCACACAGTCACCCCGTAAAGATTTATTCTTTAAGTCAAGCAGGCTCTAGTGTTCTCTTATAGTAGTCCAAATTGACTAAGAAGTAAAGGGAACTGGTTCATAAATGAATCAAAATTTACAAAAAAAGAATATGGATAAATATTAAACTTTTACTTTGTTTTAATGTCACATGGCCATAAAGTCATTGGATAATATAGAAAGCAACCATTTTTATTTTTATTCACCTAGAGCCAGGGGCATTTCATGTTCTAACAAATCTTTCTGCTTTAAAATATCACTGTTCTCTTGGGACCTGAAATTTTTATTCTGAAAATTTCTATTTGACACTGTAGTTAAATAACCATATATTTGTTGATGTATGCCAGAATAACAATGGACTAGAAACTTCCCAAACTGCAGGCATAATTAATGAATCCAGCTGATATAATATGTAAAGTCAAAAGAGTGGATACTTCTTTCACACATGCCTGTCCAAGAAAATGTCAGATTCACTTCGTTTCAGTACTTGCTTAATATCAAAGATTACAAGTATCTGACCTCTCAAATAACTTTTAAGTGCTGACTTTTGCTTTTAAATATGTTGAATGCTTCTCACATTTTAAAGACAACCAGTTTAGAAGATACCTTCTGAAATCTTGAAATTAGGGGTCAAATGCTGGGAATAAAGTTAAGCAAGTATTGGAAAGTAAAAACTGGAAAAACCTTGCATCATTAAGCTCATAAAACTACCTTTTAGAATTTATGTAAGTACTTTTTTAATATTAAAAATCAGAAGCCCTGCATTTGAAATTGCTTCTGTAGCATTGAGTATTTTTTTAAAAAAATATGTATTATTTTTGAGAGAGCAATAGTGTGAGCAGAGTAGAGACAGAGAAAGGGAGACAGAGACTCTGAAGCAGGCTCAGCGCTGTCAGCACAGATCCTGACGTGGGGCTTGAACTCACAAACTGTGAGATTATGACATGAGCTAAAGTCAGACACTTAACCAACTGAGCCACCCAGACACCCAGATTTTTAAAAATTAGAAACTAGTGCTCTTCCTAAACTTGCTTTATTCTGGAAAACAAATATTTTAAAACTTCTTTAATATAGACCACTTTTGAGAAAATATAACTCTATGATAATTTTGCATGTGTGGTGTTACAGACTGAATTGTATTCCTGTCCCAAAATTGTGTGTTGGAGACTTAGCTCCCAATGTGAATGCATTTGGAGATAGGGCCTGTAAGGAGGAAAAAAAAAAAAAAAAAAAGTGAGGCATGAGGGTGGGGCCCTAATCTGATAGGATTGGCATCCTTATAAGGAGAGGAAGAAACACCAGAATTCACTCTTTCTGAAAACACAGAGAGGAGACCTTGGAAGGACACAGTGAGAAGGCCCCATCTGCAATCTGGGAGAAAGGTCTCACCAGAAACAAACCTTTCTCACACCTAGATCTTGAATTTACAACCTCAGAACTGTGAGAGGAAAAGAATTCTGTTGTTTAAGCCACTCAGTCAGGGTTATGGCAGCCCAAGCTAACTAATACATGTGGATATACATTAATGGATACAGAACAATCCTTGATACAAAGAAAGTGCTAAAAACATTATTCATTGAATAAAGGAATAAACACAGAGAGTTTTCAATAGTCAATACAACTACAGTTGTCTCAACTTCACATCTCAAGGACATGTCCATAAACATCTAACAAATGCCACCTTACGCTGTTGTGTAAACTGTGTACATTTGAGTTTTGTTAAATGTGTAGCTATGCTTATGTAATTATGAAGAGTAAATTTTGCATTTGTATTGCATTTGTGTTGCGTTTAACATCTAAGTAAGGTAAAATAAGAGTAAAGAATCACCCTTGACACACACTGGGCTCTAACATCAGGGCCTCACTGTAGTGTTGTTTCAAGCACTGGAACAGGTAGACAACTGACCCCTGAGGAAAACACCCTGTGTTGCCTATAGGAACACCGGAACTGGAGAACAAAATGATTTAACGTGCATTTAACATCCTGGCTTTCAGACCAAAAGAACTATATCAGTAACTTTCTGTCAGAACCTATTAGGGCCCTTAATTAAAAGGAAGCTAGGAAATATGTAGGACCACATGGATAGTAGTTGAACAGTAAATGTATCTGCCACATAATTGATCTTTGGTTCTAAGTTTTTGGTGACTGTTTACTGAACCTATTCTGGTACCAAATACTCATGAATCGTGGTTTGCTCAGGAAAATATTTCAAGGATTTAGGTACTTAAAATATATTTGCAAGGGATGATGTGAAGGTGGACAAAACACAACGATCTCAGGGAAGCGAGGAGTTTAGAGGAGATTTTTCTTTGTGAGCTCATGTTTTTATTTAATATTTCTTGTAAAACCTCCTGCTGACTTTATGAATTTGCCTAGATACATTAATTTTCTCTCTCACTGCCTTGCAGTCTAATTCCTATGATGTTGCTTCTACTTTCCCTGTTGGTGCTACCTAGCAGTTTTCTGCAAAAGCATCGGTATGTCCATTTCCTCTTCAATAAATTCCAAGTGGCCCTCAGTCTCTCAGGGCTATTTTGTTGCCTTTTTCCTCCAGAATTTCCCCTTCTCACATTGAAGCATAACCATATCTTTTCTCATTTCCCTTTAATATTTCCAGGTTTTGATACAGTATATATCATTCTCACCTTTTAATCACTCAAAGTATTTATATCATGCTATTGTCTGAATAAATTCACACTTAGAAAGATATATTATCAAAAAAAAGTCAGGTTACAGATGAACACTTTGTGCATAGCTATTTTTATGCAACATACGTACCAAGGACCACACGGTAGCAGCAGCTGTGGTATGATTCCTAGAGTAGGCTGTATATGTTTCTCAGTCCTCTAAGGAACTTCACACTGACTATATTTCCCTCTCAATTTGATGCTTAAAATCTTCCCATACAGAGGGTAGCATAACTATTACTTTCGTCAATTTACAAGTGAGAAAACAGCACAGTATTTCATGATTATGGAAAAATCATGAATCTGACTCCAAATTTAATAATTTTCATTTTAACATAATTCTATTAGCTATAACCCCATATATTAAATATATGTGTATATGTTATATGTGTAAATATATATAAATATATATGTTGTAAATCTAGGAAGACAAGACAGAATTTTCCACATATTAGAGGCTAATTCTGTTAGCTATAACCCCATATACTAAATATATGTGTATATATTATACGTGTAGATATATATAAATATACATCTTATAAATTTAGGAAGATAAGACAGAATTTTTCACATTTTAGAAGTGAGAAAACTGAGACTCAGGAAACGTAGGTAATTTGCTCAAGGGCAAACAACAAGCAATAAAATACAAATTCAGCCTCTTATTCAGAAACCTGCGGAAGAAATATTACACATGCAACTTTCATTATCTACTTTGAAGAAATGGTACAGTGCAAGATACACTGAAGATATAATAACAAAGAATTCTATTTACGGTGACACAAAAACTCACTATTGAATGCTCTTCTAGGAAGTTAGAACTTAAATTTTTAAAAAATATTTAAAAAAAATGTTTGTTATTTTGAGAGAGAAAGAGAGCACAAGCAGGGGAGGGGTAGAGAGAGGGAGACCCAGAATACGAAACAGGCTCCAGGCTCTGAGCTGTCGGCACAGAGCCTAACGTGGGACTCGAACCCATGAACCGTGAGATCACGACTTGAGCCGAAGTCAGATGTTTAACTGACTAAGCCATCCAGGCGCCCCAGAACTTAATTTTTTTTGATTCAGCTTTACAACTCATGAAGTATCCAAACAGAATACTAATTTCTTTTGTTATAACAACTCTCAGATAACTCAAATAATTAAATCCATTATCTATAATCCATACTAGACAAGATTCTAAAATCAAGAGAGGGAAATTGATTTAATATCCTAAAAAAATTGATGGTGAAGTCTAGACTAGTACCTGACTTTAAAATACAAATCTTTGACATTTTCGCCACAACATATTTCTTTGACCAGAGGAAAAACTAGTCTCTTTAAAAAATCAATAAAGTCTTATGATGTGCAAAGCAAACTCAATGAGCAATTAGTAGGAAGTGGTACCATTAACTGAAATGGAAAAATCTGGAAAAGAAACAGGTATAGGAGTAAAAATGTAAGTATTTTTTATGCACATGTGGGGATACATAAGAAAATCTAGGTACTTGTGTATTCCTATTAATAACATTCCTCTGTGCAATTGCTTTCTTTTAATATGTTGAAGAGCTGTCTCCCTGAGTGAACACATACAAACCTAAAGATATATTTGCATGATATTTCATTCTAAGAATGTGTCATACTAAATTTAAGCAATTTCCTACTTATGGAAAGTTAGGTTTTCAGATTTTTGTTACTATAAATAATACTTAGTGAAAATCCATGTTTCAATAACTCAGCATACTTTTGTAAATATATCTAGCACATTATTATTGGCAGCTTTATTTACATACCACAAAATTCATTATGCAATGTATACAGTTGAGTGAGTTTTGACAGATGTGCATTGTCATGTAAAACCACTGCCATGGTCTTAGTATAGATCATTTCCATCATCCCCAAAGTTTCCTTGTGATACAGCCACTCCCTTATCATTTCCTCTGGCACCTGACAACCACAGATCTGATTCCTGTCCCTACAGTTTTACTTTTCTATAATTTCATATAAATGGATCATAAAGTATGTATTCTTTAATGTCCTTAGAATTCTACTTCTGATTCAACTGCTTTTCCTGCATAACAGTAGCTTGCTATGTATATTACCATATATATAGTGATATAGTCTATTATATATAATAAGATGTATTTTTCTATGGGTCATCATAACCTTTGATCGATCAAAACTTTGCACTTTTTGTCTACATATACATTCAAGTTTTGTCAGCAAGGATGTGTCAGCGCTCTGGGCCCTGTCTGATCTATGCTACACATGTGTATTGCCCTCAGTCAACCTGGGATATCTATTGGAACTTCGCAAGCCCACTGTGGTGGTCTCATCTCCCAGAGCTAACCTGTTATATCTGCAGTTACTCCATTGTTGTGTTGCTTTCCACAAATCAGATCTGTAAGCTATTGGCACCCCCTTGTCCACTTGCCAGTTTGCCACTTGCTTTCTTACATTGTTACCATTTCTTTAAAAGGGAGACATAGCAGGACACAGACACACACACACACACACACACACACACACACACACACTTTCCAATTAAGTTCTTTGTGACCAGTAGCATGTTAAAATTTTCTTCATATAGGTCTTGTGCATTTTTGGTAAGTGAATCCCCAGTCACTTTATATTTTTGGTTGCCATATAAAGGGAATCATTTTTTCTCATAAATATCACATTGTATACTAATTGTTCAAGAAAATTCCAAATATAAAAGGGTAGCCTTTTAACAATGGAAAGATTATTATTTTCACAGCCATATCCTATTACTTCTTGTTCATAAAATACTATGATTACAAGCCAAAATCAAACACAACTTCATAATAAGGGTAATATAAAGCCTATTCAAATGTCATAAATATTTTATTAGGCATTTAACTTCCTATTTATGTTTTTATAACATTTAGTTCAGAGATATAGGCATCAGGACTTGCCTTAAAATGGGAATGATTTTCTTTAGCATATACTGGAGTTTGTCAATGCAGACTAAACATGAAACTGTACCTAAAATTGAACATTTGCATTTTACAGATGAGAATTTTAAATATTGACAAACAAGCATGTAACATTACAATGGTAGCATTTTAGCTATAAAATAATTTAAAAACTACAAATTGTTCTGCTCTTCAAAGCACAGTGGGTTTTATTAATAATCATAGAATGTAATAAATAAGATTGAGAAACAAAGGAGGAAATTCCTGAATTTCCTGGAAGCCAAAGCCAAAATACAAGCACAAGCAATTATATATCAGTCACACATGCATGCATGTATGCGCACATTTAGTTTCTATTTGACACCAGCAATGTTCTCTGCTTGCTTCTACCCTCCTGTGTGTGTTTCAGGGACTGGCATGAAAGTCAGAGAAGTACATTTCCAGGAATTTATTGCCAATACCTTCTAGCTTGCAGCCCATCAGTGAGAGTTAACGCCATGAGATTTGGAAGTAGGAAGTGGCAGAATCCTTATACCTGTAACATCACTGCCAGGCATGGGCTTGGGCAGCCTGCACAGATGAGGCTTTGCAGCGGCTTCCCAAAACTCAATTTAGGGCAATCTCCTGCTTCAGGACTGCAGGATCTGCTATCCTTGAAGAATCATACAAGTTCTTGCTGCCCTGAAACCAAAACCTGGGCTGTGAGTGTGTCATCATTGTTGGCGTGTGGCTACTCCCAAGCCCACAGCTCAATTTATTTCTATTTCTATTTCAATTGAAAACCATGAGCTCACACTGATACTTCTAGTTCCTATTCTACACAGTAGAATTGATTCTAGTTTTCTCTCTTTTCATGAATGCACCTCCTCTTTGAAACAGTAAGGAATCTGGCTCCCAATATACTGAAATAGTTACTTGTTTAGTCAGTCCCCCTTGTATGTAATGAGTCCACTGTTTTGCAGCTTCCTGTTCTCTCTCAGGCTCTGACCCTGTACCCTGCATTACTTCAACACTGCCTCCCATAGAGTTGCCCTTCTGCCCACTCTTGGGCTCCATCCTCCTGCTCTGTTGCCTCTATAGGGTGCCCTCATCACCTCACTCAGGCTTTATCACCCCTCCTCCTAGGGCCATACATGGCGAGTCAGCTATGGGGGAGGGCACAGGATTCCCTTAAGAAACCCTTTGGTCATAATTACCCTTTGCTTCCTAGCTCTTTTCTCTCCTCCCAGTAAAGAGGACCTTCTCTAACTTCAGTGGAACTAATTCTCCTCTTAATATCATCTGTATTCTTCCATGCCTGACATCCCCTCTGATGGAAGGCTGTATTTGTATCTTTATCATGTTCTACATTGTCATTCTTCTCTGACTTGTTAAAAGTGGAATGTCCTAGCTGTCTGCGATAGAAAGACAATGGATAAAATAAAATACTAGGGGCAGGGGGAAAACTTCTGCTAGCATTTAAAGATACAGTTTGCCACATATTTTAAAGATCATTTAGTCTTTACACTAACTGTATACTATAGGAATTACAGTATTAATTTTATAATTGAGGAAGTCTTCCAGTGTATCCAGGGTAGAGTTTTGATTGACAATCAGGTCAGCCTGATAACAAAGGGCCTGCTCCATGCATTACCCTGTGCTCCCCAGGTCTGGGTTTCTTCAGCCTGCATATTACAGTCTCCAAATTAATTCCTCAGAGTCTACTTCTTAAATGAACTCAATATTGATTTGTTCCCTGTCTACATAATGGGGCTAAAGTCATATATAATGTATTCTTGCAAGGCATCTTATGGGAGGATTTCTACAAAAGAGGATGTTATGTAAATTCTCACTAAGATTACTAATATCCAGAATTCGTACTTTGTGAAGGGTGAGATTATTCAGGGAGATGAGTGGTTATCAACCCAGGGCCAGAGAAGATTTCTGAAACAGTTAAGACACACATGCTTTTTCTGGAACATGTCTGTCAGATTGGACATTTAAATTATGGCAATTAATGACACTTGCACTATTTAAGAATGGAGATATAAAACAATTTTTACTTTTCTTTACCTGTAACATGAGTTCAGAGTCCCTACTGAGCCTCATGGATGCCCTTTAGCAGATATTTTTGTCTATTAAAATATCCTTTTTTTAAAAGTAATGCACTATCTAAATGTTCTCTCTTCATGCTTTAGTAAAAAAATCTTGTAAGTGCTGTCTCAGTTAAATACATCAGACTTTTTATCCACCTTTCCTCCTAGAGTTCAAGTTCCAAAATACAGAGTTTTGCTTTGTTTATATACAGTTATGACTACAGACTTACACAATCCTATTTCTGGTAAAAGATAAATGTCACCCGAGCTTAAGATTTAATATTGGCAGGTGAATAACAGCTGCAATTTATTGTTATTACAATATACAATATACAATTTATTGTTATTACTATATACATATATATATATATATGTATGTATGTATCTCAAAAGTATCTTTTAAGATTCTGAACATCCAGAGCTATGTATGAAGACTATATTTTAAGCACACTTTGTGTATTCAAGTGTTGTGTTCAAGTAACAGTAGGTTCAAGACAGTATGCTGAGTTAGCTGGCAAATTGTAAGTGTGATTAGCTCACATCAAACAAGGGCAAGGGCTCAGAGTTCTCTACAAGTCTTGGTTTATCTTGTATCTCTCTGCACAGCTATGTGTGCTACTTCCTGAGTCTGAAACGTTATTCTTCCCTTTGCATGAAAAGTGAATTCCTAAATGTCCTTCAAAACTCAGGTGTAAAGTCAAACTATTCATGCCTTGCCTGACCTCTGCAATTAAACCTCACCCTTGACTCTCTTCACATGCCTCTCATAGGACTCAGAATGTTGTACTTAATTATCTGTCACTTGTCTGTCTCACTAGGTGATGGTAGAAACTTAAACTGTGCATTCAAATACTTCCTCTTATGAATTTTTCATTTATTTATTTGTTTAACACCTACCTATAGAGCATGTATTTTGATTAGAAACTGAGAGCAAGTGTATCCCACGATGAGGATGGAGAAACAGTCAAGCCCTGTCAAGGATATGGGGTGCTTTTTCTTTTCCAAAGTACAATAGAAGCCATTACATAAGAACAGAAATATGAAACTATTGTTAGTTTTCTTGAAAAATGTGAGTTCACATCTTGAGGCTCCACAGACCTTCTGAGCCTTCTGGATTAGAGGCTACCTGTATCATCATCTTGGTAGCAATATAAAAGGGGAAATACTTGTGCAAGAGAAACATTTAGAAGTCTGTAGTGACCCTTATTGGTGATGAATGGGATGTGCATAAAAATGGAGGAGTGGTCGCTTTAATGATAAAGGAAATATAATCGAAGAACCCTGGCATCAGTGTTCAATGTGTTGATCCCTCAAGATGAAGTGCCTTATGAATCCCTTGTTCACCAATCCTTTGAAAAATTGGGAATCAGATTTCATTTTCTCAAGGCTGAAATGAGGAGAGTTTCCAATAATTATAACTAAGGTTACTTGAGGCTTAACTAAAATGCTGTACAAAAAGCACCCACCTAAGCATGCAGAGAATGCTTAATAAAAGTGAAATAGCTACTTGGCACCCTTCTCTATGCCTGTCTCCTCCCTGATTTTACCTCAAGTGCCCCTTTTACTTTACATTTTCATAGGGCAGCTAGGTGTCCCCTCCTCCCCGGGATGTCCTGTCTTGTGCATTTTTAAAAACCTTTGTCCTTAGATTTTTTAAAAAAATTACTTTTTTTAATGTATTTTTTTTAATGTTTATTTATTTTTGAGACAGAGAGACAGAGCATGAACGGGGGAGGGTCAGAGAGAGGGAGACACAGAATCGGAAACAAGCTCTAGGCTCTGAGCTGTCAGCACAGGGCCCGACGCGGGGCTCGAACTCACGGACTGCGAGATCATGACCTGAGCCGAAGTCGGCCCCCTAACCGATTGAGCCACCCAGGTGCCCCCTGAAAAAAATTACTTTTTAAGAGAGAATTACATCTTTGCAAAATAATTGAAGATGCTAGAGAGAGCTCTCATATACTCTTTACTTAGTTTCCTCTAATGTTAACATCTTCCATCTTGACATATAGTGGATTTATCAAAACTAAGAAATTAACATGTGCACAATACCATTAACTAGGTTTTTTCAACTAATGATCTTTTTAGTTTTAAAATCTAATCCAGAACACTTTGTATATTAATTTTCTAGGGTGACCGTAACAAAGTACCACAGACTGAGTGGCTTGAGTAGCAGATACTTGTTTTCTCACAGTTCTAGAGGCTACAGAGTCCAATATCAAGGTGTAAACAGGGTTGATTTTTTTTCTGAGGGCTCTCTTCTTGAGTTGTGGATGGCCACCTTCTCCCTGTGTCCTCACATGGCCTTCCCTTTCTGTGTGCCTGTGTCTTAAAATCTCCTCTTTTCATAAGGACACTAGTCATATTGGGTTAAGACTCACCCCAATGACCTCATTTAATCTTTTTAAAAGTTTTAATTTAAATTCCACTTAGTTAACATACAGTGTAATATTAGTTTCAGGTGTGCAACACAGTGATTCAACACTTCCATACAATACCCCGTGCTCATCATGACAAATGCACTACTTAATCCCCACCACCTATTCACCTGTCCCCATCCATCTCCTTGCTGGTAACCATCTATTTGTTCTCTACAGTTAAAAGTCTTGATTCTTGGTTTGCCTCCCTCTCCCTTTATTTTCCCCCTTGGCTCATTTGTTTTGTTCTTAAATTCCACATATGAGTAAAATCACGTGGTATTTGTCTTTCTCTGACTTGCTTATTATTTTTGCTTATCATAATACTCTTTAGCTCCATCCATGTTGTTGCAAATGGAAAGTTTTCATTTTTTATTGCTAATATACGATTACATATGTGTGTATATAGACATGTCTATACATATATATTATATATAACATTAAATTTTTTTAATGTTTATTTATTTTTGAGAGAGAAAGAGAGGGTGAGCAGGGAGGGGCAGAGAGAGAGGGAGGGAGACACAGAATCCCAAGCAGGCTTCAGGCTCTGAGCTGTCAGCACAAGCCTGATATGAGGCTCGAACTCATGAACTGTGTGAACATGACCTGAGTCGAAGTTGGATGCTTAACCAACTGAGCCACCCAGGCACCTCTATGTGTAATATTTTTTAATTAAAATTAAAAAAAATTTTGATTATATGTATATATAGTATGTATATATTTAAATTTAAAAAATTGACTATATATATAGTATATATATTTAAATTAAAATTTTTGACTATATATTTAAATTTTTATAAATTTATTTATAAATATATTATAAATAAATATTATTTATTAATATAATAAATAAATATTATTTATTAATATATTATAAATAAATATTATTTATACTATTATATTTAAATTATAATTATATTATTAAATTATTCTATTTAAATTATAATATATTATATTTATTTTATAAATATATATTTAAATTATATATATATACATTTTAGAAATTATATTATATATATACATATACATATATATATATATATATATACACACACACACACACACATACCTTTTCTTTATTCATCGATTGATGGACACTGGGATGTTTTCTATAACTTGGCTATTATAGATAATGCTGCTGTAAACATCAGGGTGCATGTGTCTCTTTGAATTAGTATTTTTGTATTCTTTGGGTAAATACCTAGTAGGTAATTGCTAGATTGCAGGGTAGTTCCATTTTTCATCTTTTTGAGAAACATCTGTACTGTTTCCCAGAGTGGCTGTACCAGTTTGCATTCCCACCAATAGTTCAAGAGGGTTCTCCTCTCTCCACGTCCATGCCAACATCTGTCATTTCTTGTGTTGTTGATTTTAGTCATTCTGACAGGTAAGAAGTGATATCTCATTGTAGTTTTGATTTGCCTTTCCCTGATGAAAAGTGATGTTGAGCATCTTTTCATGTGTCTGTTGACCATCTGTATGTCTGGAAAAATATCTGTTCATGTCTTCTGCCATTTTTAATTGGATTATTCATTTTGTGTGTGTTGAGTTTTATAAGATCCTTATATATTTTGGATACTAACCCTTTATTGGATATATCATTTGCAAATTTCTTCTTCCATTCCATAGGTTAACTTTTAGCTCTGTTGCTTGTTTTCTTTACTGTGCAGAAGCTTTTTATTTTGATGTAGTCCCAATAGTTCATTTTTGCTTCTGTTTTCCTTGCTTCAGGAGACCTAACTAGAAAGAAGTTGCTACAGCTGATGTCAAAGAAGTTACTGCCTATGTTCTCTTCTAGGATTTTTATGGTTTCAAGTCTCACATTTAGATCTTTAACACATTTCGAATTTATTTTTGTGTATGGTATAAGGAAGTGGTCCCATTTCATTCTTTTGCTTTTCAGTTTTCCCAACACTATTTATTGAAGAGACAGTCTGTTTCACACTGGGTGTTCTTTCCTGCTTTGTCAAAGGTTAATGACCATGTAATTGTGGGTCCATTTCTGGGTTTTCTGTTCTATTCTATTAATCTGTGTGCCTATTTTTCTGGCATTACCATACTGTTTGATTACTACAGCTTTGTAATATAACTTAAAGTCCAGAACTGTGATGCCTCTAGCTTTGTTTTTCTTTTGCAGAATTGCTTTGGCTATTCAGAGTCTTTGTGGTTCCATATAAATTTTAGGATTGTTTGTTCTAGCTCTGTGAAAAATGCTGTTGGTATTTTGATAGGGATTGCATTAAATGTGTAGATTGCTTTGGTTAGTGTAGACACTTTAACAATATTTGTTCTTCCCATCCATGAGCATGGAATGTCTTTCCATTTCTTTGTGTTATCTTCAATTTCTTAAGTGTTTTATTGTTTTCAGAGTACAAGTCTTTCACTTCTTTGGTTAGGTTTATTTCTAGATATTATTTTTGGTGCAATTGTAAACAGGATTAATTTCTTAATTTCTTTTTCTGCTGCTTCTTTATTGTTGTATGGAAATGCAACAGATTTCTGTACACTGATTTTGTATTCTGCGACTTTACTGAATTATTTTATCTGTTCTAGCAGTTTCTTGGTGGGGTCTTTCAGGTTTTCTATATATAGTATCATGTCATCTGCAAGTAGTGAAAGTTTTACTTCTTCCTTGCTAATTTGAATGCCTTTTATTCTTTTTGTTGTCTGATTACTATGGCCAGGACATCCAGTAATATGTGAAATAAAACTGGTGAGAGTGGATATCCCTGTCTTATTCCTGACTATAGAGGAAAAGCTGAGAGTGTTTCCCTATTTAGGATGATACTAGCAATTGGTTTCTCATATATGGTCTCTATTATGTTGAGATATGTTTCCTCTAAACCTACTTTATTGAGGGTTTTTATCATGAACCCAGGTTGTACTTTGTCAAATGCTCTTTCTGCACCTATTGAAATGATCATATGGTTCTTATCCTTTCTTTTATTAAAGTGATGTATCATGTTGATTGATTTGCTAATAGTGAATTACTCTTGCAACCCAGGAATAAATCCCACTTGGTCATGGTAAATGATTTTTTAAATGTATTGTTGGATTTGGTTTGCTAGCATTTTGTTGAGGGTTTTTGTATCTATATGCAGCAGAGATATTGGCCTGTAGTTCTCTCTCTCTCTCTCTCTCTCTCTCTCTCTCTTTTTTTTTTTTTTTTTTTAACAGTGTCTGTATCTGGTTTTGGTTTCAGGGTAATGCTGGCCTTATAGAATGAATTTGGAAGTTTTACTTCCTTTTATACTTTTTGGAATAGTTTGAGAAGAATAGGTATTAACTCTTTTTTTAAATATTTGGTAGAATTCATCTGGGAAGCCATCGGTCCTGGACTTTTGTTTGTTAGTTTTTGTTGTTGTTGTTGTTGTTGTTGTTGTTTAATTACTGAGTTGTTTTCTTTGCTCTCTTGGGGTCCGTTCAAATTTTCTGTTTCTTCCTATTTCAGTTTTGGTAATTTATATGTTTTGAGGAATTTATTTATTTCTTCTAGGTTTCCAGTTTTTTGGCATATAACTTTTTGTAATATACTTTTATAATTGTTCATATTTCTGTGTTATTGGTTGCTATTTCTCCTCTCTCATTTGTAATTTTATTTATTTTGGTCCTTTCTCTTTCCTTACTTGATAAATCTGACTAGAGTTTTATCAATTTTTTTGATCTTTTCAAAGAACCATCCCCTGGTTTCATTGATTTGTTCTATTTTTTTTCTTTCATTTCTATATCATTTATTCCTGATGTAATCTTTATTATTTCCTTCCTTCTGCTGGCTCTAGGCTTAATTTGTTCTTTCTATGGATCCTTTAGGTGTAAAGTTAGGTTGTTTGATTTTTTTTTTTTTTTTTTTTTGCTTCTTGAGGTAGACCTGTATTGCTTTATACTTCCCTCTTAGGACCACTTTTGCTGCATCCCAAAGTTTTGGACTGTTCATTTGTTTGCATGCATTTTTTATTCCTTTTTTATTTTCCAGTTGGCCCATTCATTGTTTAGTGGCATGTTATTTAATCTTCATGTATTTATGGACTTTCCAGAATTTTTCTTGTGATTCATTTCTAGTTTCACAGCATTCTGGTCAGAAAGTGTGCCTGGTATGACTTCAGTCTTCTTGAACTTGTTGAGGCCTGTTTTATTGCCTGCTATGTAATCTATTTTGGAGAAGGTTCCTTGTGCATTTGAAAAGAATGTGTATTCTGCTTTTTAGGATGGAACGTTCTGAATATATCTGGTAAGTGCAACTGGTCCAGTGTGTCATTCAAAGCTATTGTTTCCTTGTTGATTTTCTGTTTAGATAATCTGTTCATTGATGTATTAAAGTCCCCTACTATTATTTTATTATCAATTATTTCATTATATCAATATTATATCAATTGTGTTTGTTATTGTTTTCTATATTTTGATGCTTCCATGTGGATTGCATAATTATGTATAATTATTATATCCTCTTGTTGGATTTTGCCCTTTATTATTATATAGTGCCCTTCTTTGTCTCTTGTTACAGTCTTTGTTTTAAAGCATATTTTGTTGGGGCGCCTGGGTTGCTCAATTGGTTAAGCATATGGCTCTTGGTTTTGGCTCTGGTCATGATCTCACAGTTTTGTGGGTTCGAGCCCCACATCAGGAGCCTCCTTGGGATTCTCTCTCTCTCTCTCTCTCTCTCTCTCTCTCTCTCTCTCTGCCTCTCCCCCACACACTCTGCCTCTTTCTCAAAATAAATAAACTTTAACATTTTTTAAAAAATTTAAAGTATATTTTGTCCAACATATATTTGGACACTCTGGATTTCTTTTGATATCCATTTGCATTATAAATGTTTCTCCACCCCCTCACTTTTAATCTGCAGTTGGTTTAGGTCTAAAATGAGTCTCTTGTAGGCAGCACATAGACAGGTCTTGTTTTTTAATCCATTCTGACACCTATGTCTTTTGATTGGAACATTTAGTCCATTTACATTCAACGTAATTATTGTTAAATATGTATTTATTGCCATTTTATTACTGTTTTGTTGTTGTTTCTGAAGATTTTCTCTGATTCTTTCTTGTCTTTCTCTCATGTTTTGTTGATTTTCCTTAGTGATATATTTGGATTTCTTTCTCTTTATTCTTTGCATGTTTATTAGTGTTTTTTGATATATGATTACCATTAGCGTGTATATAACTTCTTTCACAGATAGCAGTCTACCTTGAGTTGATGGTCATTCACATTTGAAACCATTCTTTTCTCCTTTCCTCCCCATGTTTTAGGTATGTGTTATTATGTTTTATAATCTTTTTTTAAATCAGTTCCTTGATTTATTTTTTTACAGAATTATTTACATTTAGTGCTTTTGTGTTTCCTACCTTTATACTGTCACTTTTGATCTCTCCTTTCCACTCAAAGGTTACCTTTAATATTTCTTGCAGGGCTGGCCTAGTGGTCATAAACTTCTTTAGTTTTTGTTTGTCTGGGGAAGATCTCTATCTCTCCTATTCTGAATTATAGCCTTGCTGGATAGAGTATTCTTGGCTGCACATTTTCCTATTCAAACTTTGAATATATCATGCCACTCCTGTCTGGCTTGCAAATTTTCTGTTGAAAAATCTCCTGCTAACCTTATGGATTTTCCCTGGTAAGTTAAGGACTTCTTTTGTCTTTCAGCTTTTAAGATTTTTTTTTATCACTATATTTTGCAAACTTAATTACAATATGTCTTGGTATTGGCCTTTTGTTGATTTTAATAGGAGTTCTATGTGCCTCCTGGATCTGGATGTCTGTTCCTTTCCCCTTGATTAGTCAAGTTTTCAGCTATTATTTTCTGAAATGAATGTTTTGCCCCTTTTCTCTTCTTCTTCTGGGACTCCTGTAATACAAATGTTATTACATTTGATGGAGTCACTGAGCTCCCTAAGTCTGTTTTTGTGTTGCATAATTCTTTCTCTCTTTTGTTCAGCTTCATTGCTTTCCATTAATTTGTCTTCCAGGACATTAATTTATTTCTCTGTTTATTCCAGCCTTCTGCTCATTGTATCACACGTGTTTCTGCTCTCACTTACTGCACTCTTCAACTCTGATTGGTTCTTTTAAAATTCTTTTATCTCTGTGGTAAGGGACTCACTGATGCCTTCCATTCTTTTCTCAAGTCCAGTGAGTGTCCTTATTATTACTGCTTTAAATTCTTCATCAGGCATGTTACTCATATCTGTTTCATTCTCTGACCATGGCCTTATCTTGTTCTTTTATTTGGGATAAATTCTTCTGTCTTCTCATTTTGTCTAAGTCTCTATCTGCTTCTCTTTGTTAGAAAAGCCGTTTTATTTCCAGCTCCTGAGAGTAATGGCCTTCTGAAGAAAAGGTCATGTAGTGCCCAGGGTCTGGTGCTTAAGGGAATGTCTCCAGAGTGCACTCTGCTGTTGTATTCTGGTTGTTCTATCCTTCAGGTCAGTCATCTACAGAGGTTCTCCTTCCCTACTGTGGGAAGTGTTTAGTCCTTGGCCAGAATGTGGCAAGTTTTATCAAAGTGTGCTCTGTTCTGCTTGTTAAATCACCACCTTCACTGGAACTGAGGAACTGGAAAACTCTAATCAGGAGACGTGGTGTGGACAGAGGTTTGAGTTGGACTTCTAGGGGGGCATCCTGAAGTTCTGGGACAGAGGCAGACTTGACTGAGAAAGGCAATCCCACCAGAGCACAGGGAGATGTGGTTTGGTATAAGCAAGTTAGACCCCCAATGTGATGCTTCCCACAGTTGGCTCTGTGTGCTGAGGTGTGAGGGAGAGAAATGACAAGGGCTTGCTCCCTTTTTCCTGGAGAGATGTCTCAGTGAATGCTGCCTCTCAAGGACACCCTCAGAGAAGAGCAAATAATCTCCTCACTGTGTGCCCCAGGGACTCATCAGATCACTGTTGCCACACTGTCTGCCCCTGGATTATTTGCCTGCCTTCTCTGCAAGAGCAGCACAGTGCCTCCTGGGCTCTATCTCAGCCAAGCCTGCTGACTTTTAAAACTCTAGGCTTTAAGCCCCACTGGTTGCAAGAACTCACAAAATTTAGCCTCTCTCATTTTTTAAGCCAGTGTCTTTGGGGAAACATCCTTCTTGTGCATTCCCCTGTGGGCTCCTCTCTGGCCTGTGCTTCTCTGCAACCATGGCTCCCCCACTCCCTTCCAAAGCACCTGGGACCATTTTCTACCCTGAACCATGTCTCTGCACTTCCTATCTTCTTTGGTGTGGCCTCTTCTCTCCCTTTAGTTGTGGAGTTTGTTCTGATGGAGTTATAGATTTCTGGGGGTATTTAGGATGATTTGATTGCTATCTAGTTGTATTTGTGGGACAAGGTGAACCTAGGTCCTCCTACCATGCCACCATCTTCCTGCCTCTAACTTCATTTAATTTTAATTACCTCTTTAAAGTGCTATCTTCTAAAACAGCCACATTCTGAAGTGATGGAGATTAGGACTTCAACATATGTATTTTGTGGGGACATATTTCAACCCATAACACAAGGTTTTATTTCATCATCATGTCTCTTTAATTTCATCTAATCTGTGACGGTTTTTCAGGCTCCCCTCTTCCCCACTCCCTGGAGTTAATGGTGTGGAAAAAGAATACTATAGAGGTATTGTACCTTTCTCATCACATCCCTGGGGTGAGGGCACATGAAATTAACGTGACTTATAATGTTGACCCTGATCACTTATTAAGGTGATATCTGTCAGATATCTCACTCTAAAATTAGTTTTTTCCCCTTTCTATAATCAATTACTCAGAAATGAGTCACTAAGTCCAGCACCCACACTAAAGAGAAGATAATTAAGTACTACCTCCTAGAGGGAGGAGTGTCAAATAGTGTGTAAAAATATGATAAACCACCAAAGTAATTAATAAATATCATGGGAGAAGAATCTTCAAGCTCTGCAAATATCCTGTTTCTCCTTAACATTTCACCTTTATTCATATATTTTGATATTGTTTAGTGATAGTCTCTTGAGGAAAAATGGGAACCCAGTCTATTCTAGAGATGTAAGTCCTTAAAGATCTTTTGCCAGCAGCCATACTAAAGTTATGCAATTTAAGGGGATCTCTTTAAGAAAGGGAATACAAAATTACAAGTGCAAAATTTGGTATTAAATATAATATTCATTTTGAATGAGAAAAAAGAAAATTTACTGGAGTTTCAGATATCCACATTCCTTTCTTTTGGGATTCCTTTAAATAATTTGTCAGAATTGCTTATGTAGAAATATAACCTAACTTCTTCTTTCCAAAATACTGTACTACTCTTAGGGACTAGCATGTGAGTGGCCATGTAAGGTTTAGGTGCCTCTGTCAGTGATGCTTTATGGAGTAGGGATCTCAAGGCAACAAAGGCAGAGTAAACATAAAAACAAGATGCAATTCCAAATCTGACTTCAAGGACATAATTAAGCCATAAAAGATATGTATATGTGAAGTAAAAGTGAAGTTCTGAATGAGGGGAGGTCAGAAATGGAGTAAATACCAAGAATCATAATGCCTGGGAAGGAGGCAATGAGTCTGGATTAAAATACAAAAAAAAAAAAAAAAAAGGCCAGGAGAGTATGCCACAGACACAAGGGAGAGGAAACAAAGACCCAGGTACCTGGTGCGTCCTTGAGTTTCAAAGTGTACTTCTGAGTGTGGCTCTGAACCTGGCATCTTACCACATTCCAATGATCTAATGGCTTGGCATCAGGCAGAAGATGCAATAGTGTGGAACATGAGTCACATGATTTTTTCTTTCCCTGGTCTAATATGATTTTAGCATGACTCACAAATAAGGAAAGATTCTCTCTAGCCATAAGGGACATGCTACAATGTCCATTCTACAAATGTAGTAGAGTTCCAGAATGCCCTTTATGCTCTTTCACTTACTATTGTTGGATGCCTGCTAATAAGTAGACAAGTGCACAGAGCTTGTTCTATAAAAGCTATTTCCCAAGAAAATCTACATGTTCATGAAGTGAGGAAATTACATTCCCCTGCAGGGAATATGTTTTTCAACTGGGCTCAAGAAATATCTTCCATGGGGCCCGTGGGTGGATCAGTGGGTTAAGCATCCAACTCTTGGTTTCTGTTCAGGTCATGATCTCACAGTTCATGAATTCAAACTCTACATTGGGCTCTGCACTGACAGCGCAGAGTCAGTTTGGGATTCTGTCTCTCCTCTCTCCCTGCCCCTCCGCTGCTTGTTCTCTCCCTTTCAAAATAAATAAAGATAAACTTAAAAAAAGAAATACCCTCTGTAATCTATACATTGATTCAAGAATGTGACGTGAAGGAAAATGCTACTTAAAATAAACAACAAATATCAAATTTTGGTCTTCTAGGAAAGTGGAATAATTCATGTTGAAGTCAGGTGGTTTTATTGTCTTGGGGAAAAAATACATAGTCTATTTTGATATATATAAAGTAAAGATTCTAGAGGATGGATGAATTTCTCTCCATAATGAAGAAAAAGATTTTTGAGTTTTGTGAAGACAGCCTTGGATTAAAGAGAAAGGTTTTGTAAAGGAGGATTTAAAAATGTGATAAGAATTGAAAGAGAGAAAAGAGAGACAGAGAAAGTGAGACAGCAGGGACTGAAAGTATGTGAAGGGAATGGAAGCCGAGAAGAGTCTTAATCACTGGAGAACATTACTGTGGCAGCAATGGCTAATATGGTTTTAGATTAGAGATATCCAAGACTTAATCCAAACTTCCTTTCTACTCTTCATTGAAATTGCTCATCGTTACCCTCAAATTCTAAATAGACATGAACCATATACATAACCACCTCATGTTACAAATATGCCAGAGGAATGTAGCATGGGTGAATGTACACACTACTAGGGTAATCAACTGTCCTAGTTTGCCTGTGTATGTGAATAGAGAGAAGAAGAAAGGCATATACTGAGAAAGATAAAAGGAAAAGGTAAGAGAGAATTATAGGGAGAGAAGGAAAGAGTCGTACGTATGTAAAGGCCACATATATTTGTTTATGTTTGCATGTATGTATCTTTCTATGGATATATTTATACATGTATCTCTCTATGTGTGTGTAAATATTTTAAAAGAGGAAAGAGGGGCACCTGGGCAGCTCACTTGGTTAAGAGTCAGACTCTTGATTTCACTCAGGTCATGATCTCACAGTTTGTGGGTTTGAGCCCCACGTTGGGCTCTGCACTGAGCTTGGAACCTGCTGGGATTCTCTCTTTCCTCTTTCTCTGCCCCTCCTCCATTTACACATGCTCTCTATCTCTCTCTGTCTCAAAAATAAATAAACATTTAAAAAAAGAAGAAGAGGAAAAAGAGAAGGATAGAATGATCTGAGTTTCAATTCTTACTTTGACATTTTATCATCTTTGGCAAGTCATGACTTATCCCTGAACCTTGGTTTCTCTATCTGTATAGTAAGTATAATATTATTTTCTTTATAGGATTACAGTAAATGTTAAATATAATATGTGTATACTATTAATTATATAACACACAAAGCACATATATATATTTTTATAATACATATTTTCTATTATCTATATATACATATGTCTGTCTATATTTAATATACCAAATTCATTCCATATCATTTGTTGCCAAGGTCAAAGAGAAGTCCATCCACAGCAACTCTTCTGTGTTTTCCTTCTCTTGTTTGGATTATACATGAAACCTGCTGTGTATTAAATCTATGAGATCATGAGAAAGGTGAGGCTTTAGCATTCTGAAATTACTATTGCTTCTTGTTACGTGATTTCATGGAGAACATTATGCCAGATCTTCAGGTGTTCTCAGAGCACTGATCCTTACCAAGGCTCTCTCTGCTGACCTTATGTGGAGCACTGGACAGCCAGGTTAAAAGTTGAAACCTCAAAGGTAACGAAACGGCTTTCATTCAGCCAAAATTCTGGCTCCTGTGGGGTGCTCTGTGGCAGAAAAGTACACTGCTGCCTCTTGTGGCACCCCCAAAATCCTGCTTTCCTTGTTCAGAGAGCCTTTTATCACCTTGGCTCCTCCCCTAGCGGCAAAGCTGCCAACACTTACCAACTCACCATTGGAAGATTGTCCTAATCCCTTCAGGAGCCAGGATTCTGAAAATTCTACTCAAGTGAAAAAGGAAACCCAGAACTCCAAGGGAAAATGGTCTGATGGTCTCTTGACAGGGCAATTTTATATGCTATAAGCACATATTTTGCTGATGAGTTTATAGCTGCTCCCCCAAGAGTGACTCAAATTAATAATTTATGAATAATTTATCCTCTACTTTTAGTACTGTTGTAAAGTTGATATTCAACACAATTTGAGTAGCTTTTTCTTTCCAACCCCTGCACATAAAACATATCCAGAAGTATTTCTGCTTCCTCTGAGAACTGACTAATGAGGAGATACTTAGGAAAGAAAAAATGCTCTCTCTATATTCATTAGTGAGAACAAGTTTTTAGTCACCTTAATGGCACTGATAGTATGTAATAATTAATGCAGCCACTTATGGTGATTCTTTATTTAAAAGACTATCAATTCCATTTGAATTTACCACCCATTCTAACATGGCATATAAACAATTTCCCTGTTTGGTAATCCATCTTTGTATAAATACTCAAAGGAAAATAATGACTTCCTAACACCCTGTAATCCCCAGGTAATTGAGATGTTATCAGAATCAGGAACTGCAAAAGGAATTCTAGGAACAAACACAAGATCTAGAAACTTTTAATATCAATTATAACTTGTTTGAGATTCTTGAGTATGTTCATTTTAGTTTCCTGGTAGACACCAGTTTATTTTGTTAATTTTCTGCCTTCAAGTTATTTTGTAAGAACACCATCACAAAAATATAAAAGGCAGTAGGCTGAGAGTATGGGAAGATAAATTCTCACTGAAATTAGAGGTTAGAAATTGGAAGGATATTTCTTCCAGATAATAAGCATAGATCCACAGGAAGAAGAACAATGTGAGGGTATCTGCTCATTCTCTCTTCTGAGGAAACTATTCTCATAACCACTGCCTCCTTTATAGCAAACATTTTGTATGATATAATTTGATGGTGAGCATCTAATTCCCAATTACTCCATTTTCCAAGAATTTGGAAATTTCAAGATAGGTTAGTATACTAAATGGAACAGGTGTATAATCTCAGAAATGGAGGTAAGCCATTTTCAGCTGTTGTACCCTCCAGAGCAGATGAAGTTTTTAGCAGAGAGAAAAGGGAAGGGTATTCAAAGATGGCTTGATAGCCCTACTGATGTTCCCTACATGCCTCCTGCCCCTTGTTCCAGTCTTTCCTATGGCCTAGTTGCATTAATGCTCTTGGGCTCATGAGACATGATTATAGTAAATTATTTTTTGTTCAACAGTGTTTGAGTTAGAATCTGAAAGTAAAAGAGTCCTAATATGTGTAACTCTTTGTAAAAAAATTTTTTTAATGTTTTTATTTTATTTTTGAGACAGAGAGAGACAGAGTACGAGTGGGGGAGGGGCAGAGAGAGAGGGAGACACAGAATCCGAAGCAGGCTCCAGGCTCCGAGCCATCATCACAGAGCCCAACACAGGGCTCAAACTCACGTACAGAGAGATCATGACCTGAGCCAAAGTCGGACGCTCAATGGACTGAGCCACCCAGGCGCCCCCTCATGTAACTCTTGTAGTAAAGTGAGAACAAGAACTTCAGACCAATAATTGATTATCAAGTAACCTTCACCTCTGTTCAACTTCAGTTACACACATCGTTAATCTAGGCATTAGCATTAACACCTTAAATTATGAAGCTTTGACCTCCAGTATCCTACCCTGAGACCACCACCTCCTACCTGTCCATGTGTGTTGCATCCACTTCTACAGCTTTTGCCTTCTTAGTAAGTTGCAGACTCTTGAGAGGTTGAAAACTTAGACACTGAAGTCAGACAGATCTGGGATTTAATCTTAGGTGTAAATGTAATGATTTTTCGAATAAAGCTAGTCAATGTCTTAATGCTAAATTGATCCATCTAGACAAGGGGAATCATACCAGTCTCTGGGGTTGGAAAGCATATTCAGTAAGATGATGCTTTACGTAGCAGAGCACCTGGCACATAGTAGACACTCCACAGAGTCATCTATGCAGTTCTCATGTTGTTATTGCTCTCTCCGTTTTTCTTCAGTCTTTCTGGTTTTTCTTCCCTCCCCAGCCAATTGTGGATGCACCAGTTGTTCACATAACTCATATTCTTAACATCCACTCTTTTGCAGTCCAGTTCTTCTGTCTTAATTATGAGAGAAAAGCCAGACATGGGATGCATTTTCCAACTATCTTCTCTTCTACTGCTGTCCCATGGAAGGTTCAAATTGACAGCCACCCCATGTCTGTGGTCTACAAACTCAGCTTGGTTCCTAGAATTGCCTTTAAATCATTTTAGTTGATCAGCATTCCCCTGAATTTCTGTGTGAAATGTTTCCTACATTTCTTCAGGCCTCTGCCCAAGCAAACTACTTAACTTTCCACAAATCAATGCATTTAGATTCACTATGAGGATAATTTTACCAGCACAACACATTCTAACATCTACATTCACATTCACTCTCTCTTCCTTTTCATCAGTCATGGAGAATGATGTGTCTATTCTCTCACTGCAGGCCACCACTTCCACTGTTCCCAATAAGCCCATCTTTTCACCTACTCTGGGACTTTGCTTTGCATTAGCCTTCCTTTTTATTTCTTTTATCTTCAGCCTTCTCTCTTCCTACAGTCTCTTCTCTCAGCTAGCAAAAATTCTCAGATAATTTTTATCTACATATATAAGCTAAATTAGTTAACATGCTTTTGACTTCAATAACAAAATATCAAATAAAAGCAACTTAACCAATATGGAGTGTTTTTTTATTATTATTATTTCATAGAGTAGGAAGCATGAGGATAAGGGTCTGACCCTAAATATACAGAAGAAAACTGTAAGGCCTCGGATTTGCTGACACCACGAAGGCTTCCAAAACCGCCCTGATGTAGGCAATATTTGGTGGTAGTGGTTGTGGCTGTGGATGCATTGCTCCTATTTCAAAAATCTACATGCAGTTTCTGACTGGTGCACAAATGTAAATGAAGAGATCACTGTGACAGTGTCTTCTGATAGCAGCATATCTATCCACTGAGCCAGTGGATACTCTAGAGTTAGCTAAGATAATCCCAGACCAAAAGAGCATTCTTGTTGGGAACCTGCCTATACTGTTTGGAGAGGAACCAACAAAATTAAGAATATGCAAATGCAAACATCAATCACTTGTAATCTTTTCAAGCCAGTGATTGCTCATGACCAAACTCTCACCAATGAACATAAGACCTCAAAATTGACCAAGATTAAGTTTTCATCTTTCACTTTACCAGTGGAATGGTGGCTCATAGCAAAAATTACATTTGATTTATAAGGCAGAAATAATTATAAGGCAAATTTTGGGGGTTATCTGAGGTTTGAACTGACATATGTACCTACTATTTCTTAAAATGGAAATCTAATAATCCCACTCTTTAAAAAAATTTTAAGGGATGTCCTCATTCCTTTGGAGTACAGTTAAGACTGCTGACATGGCCAGTATAGGTGGTATAGCTAAGAGTTTAGCACATAAGCTCTGAGTTTAAATTATGGCCTCACCATTAATATGTGTGTCTTCTACCCTGTCTAAACCAGATATCCCTTAACACTCTAAATGTCAATTTCTTGTAAAGTGGGGATGAAGAGTACCAACCTCACAGCATTATGAAAAGATTGAATAAGATAATCCAATTAAAATATAGCAAGTAGGGGTGCCTGCGTGGCTCAGTTGGTTAAGTGGCCAACTTTGGCTCAGGTCATGATGACATGGTTTGTGAGTCTGAGACCTGCGTTGGGCTCTGTGCTGACAGCTCAGAGCCCAGAGCCTGCTTCAGATTCTGTGTCTCCCTCTCTCTCTGCCCCTCCCCTGCTTGCACTCTGTCTCTCAAAAATAAACATTAAAATACACACACACACACACACACACACATATATATATATATATATGTATATATATATATATACATATATATATATATATATGTATATATATATATGGCACACAAATAATTACTGTGATTCACCAAAAATTTTCAGTTCTCCTGGAAGCATAACTGAAGTACCCTGTAATTAGGTGTTAGGTGTGGCCATGAGGCTTGCTTAGGTCAATAAAAGTGGTTGAGGTCATATGTGTTAATGATTTGTCAAAAGCTTTAAGAACTAGGGTGCAATTTGTCATGCCCCCTTGTCCACTGCCATGATGATCGGCAATGCCCCAGATGGTGGCTGCTCTATTATCAAGGGTATCAGAGGCAGACAAGTTTAGAGCCCCCAGTTGATCTAAAACACACATGAAGCATGAGTGAGAAATATGCCAATGTTGTTTTAAGCCACTGAAATTTTGGTGACTTTATTACTAGTGCACAACCTAGCACATGCAACTAGTGCAAAATGGCTAAAAATTATTTGAGATATTGTTTTTGTTATAGTTGTCATCATCCTCGTCAATATCATCACCATCTATATCATCATCCTAATCTCCATCGTCATCATCCTCATCCACATCATCCTCATGGTGATGCCCTCTTTCTGCTGTTCTCTTCTCTGTATACTCTTAGTACCTCTTGTCTCTCTTATCTCTTCTCCCTGCCTCAGCCATGGCAATCTCTGTCCATTTTCCTGATTGATACTGTTTTACATTTAAGGTTCTAATATTGGATACTTTATTTTCCCCTCCCTGCTTTGATCCCTCTTCTTACCATCATTAGCTAACAATAAGAGGTTCTTAAGTTAAACTGCACTTTCTCTTAATAGCATTCAATGAGACCTTGGAATTATTAGTCTAGGTCTTTTATGATAAAGCACTGTTGATTTTTTCTACTAGATCTTTTCTGTCAGGTTTTATTTTCTTGTAAAGTGACAATCTTATCTACCATCCCTAAAGTGAGAAGCCTAAGAGTTATCCACTTTCCCTTTCTTTCCCTTGCTTCACATTAATAAAAAAGTCTTATTCTATCCAAAAAATATCTTTAATTTGTCAGCTTCTCTCATATATTCCATGTCTAGTGTGAATCAAGCAACCATCATTACTCCTCTGAACATGAAATAATCTCTTTTTTGGTCTAGTTCTTTCCAACTTTTGTCTTCTTCCACTGTATTATTTATGTAGCAGCCAGAGTGATTGGAAGACAAACAAACAAACATAAATCTGTCATGGTGTTTTCTTCCTTAGGCCTTTGGTGTCTTTTACATGCCTTGAACTAAAATCCAAACCCCTTACCATAGATGTATAACTCTACTGTTATCTAACTCCTGCCTGTTCTTCAGATTCACTTACTTATTTGTCTACAGCCTTATTGGCCTCCTTTCTCTTTCCCCAACTGCTGAAGTACATACGTATCTAAGAGCTTTTGTGTGTGAAATTTCCTCTACTTGCATGATGTTACCTCTACTCTTCATATGGTTGAAGTATGCATGGGCTTAAATGTTTCTTTCCCAGGGGTACCTTTCATAACCATCTTCATGAACAGGTTCCATATCACCTCTGTTCTGTGTCATTGTGACCTATTCATATCCTTCATGACACTTAACACCACACATACACACACGTGCACACACACACTTGTTTCTTTATTAATTTTTTTATCTTAGAAATTTACTGTAAGCAATGAAGTTTGGGACCATTTCTATTTTATTAACCAATATCTTACCAAGTTGTTGAATGAATAAATGTTGGTCACAATTTCAAAGATCATCATATAATTCTTGCAAAGCATTAATTGTTTAGAACAATAAGGGAGGAATTCTTAAATTCTGCTCCTCAATATTATCTTTATTACCCATATAACAACATGTCAGCTATCATACATAGATTACCATCACTTCAGAGTTATCCTGGCTGAGAAGCCACCCATGCATTCTAGCTCCAGAGAGTATGGGATTAAAAACACAATTTGAACTATGTTAAAACCATGAATTCCAGTCTAAAAATTGATCTCCAACATGTCAAACAGCAAAGATGAATAATATGTCTCAATTCTCTGATAGTGAAAATTTGAAAGCAACATTTTTAAATAGATACATACTGAGAAAGGTATGGGTAGTGCAATTCTACTATCACCTGTGTTATGATGATTTTGGAGAATGAAAAAGTTATCGTTGAAATCCCTTAAGGTCATAAATGATTAACATCCAGATTTGGGGAGTTGGAAAGGACCTTAAAGATAATTTGAGATAAAGCATGAGAAATTCCTCTGTGAATATAAGCTACTAAGTGAATCATTTTCTTCTGCCCTTGTCTAATTGTTTTCCTATGCCCCAGCCCCACGAACTACCATCTCTCATCTGTGTGACTCCATCTGCCTCTCAGGTTCTCTTGCATCTTCTCTCACCACCCAGAAGCCATTTTCTACACAGAAGCCGGAGTCATCTCTTTAAAGAAAATGTGAGTTGATTCCTCCTCTCCTTCAACCTGTGTCATGATGCCTCATTGCACTTAAATTAAAAACCCATTCTAGTTAACCGTTGCAGACATTCTGGCCTCCTTGTTCCTACTCCAGTATGCTGACCTCCCCCCCAGCCTCACACTTGCTATTTCTTCTATTTGGGTTGTCCTTACATGACTCCTTTTCACTCTTCAGGCCTATTTTGTCACATGTGGCACTCCTCAGAGGTGGCTTTTCCAATTACCTTATCTAAAATAGCTCCTTTCTCTCCATTCCCACCCAGCTACTCTCCATTTAATCAAGTTTTTCAATAACAAGCTGAAATTCATATTGTTTAGTTGCTTGTTCATTTATTGGTGGTCTCTCACAAAGAACTTTAGCCCAATGAAGCTAAGGAGCTCATCAGTTTTGTTTGCCGCTGTATCTACTGCTCTTAGAACTTGATCTCACATGTAGTAAGCACCCAGTAGATACCTATGGAAGGGAGGGAGAGAAGGGAGGAAGAAAACACACGGACCTCTTAATGTGTGGGAGACATATGTGTGGAGAATTATTTCACCTGCTCTGTCCACCCAGCCCCTTCATGGGAAAAACTTGATGACAACAGTTTATATGGGAGAAATGAGTAAGCTTATGGGGTGAGGCCAGGGCTCTTTCTCACCCCACAGAAAGCACCATGGTTAGTAGAGCAAAATTTTTCTCCCCTGTCACAGGGGCTCTGCTACTCGGTGACTGATTCCTCCCTGCCCTCTCTGGAGTCAGACTTCACATTGTCAAAGGGCATAAATACACATTTTAGCTTTGCTTCAAGGAGCAGCAATAATTAATGTCATTTTACTGATGACGAATGGAATTCTATGAACGAGCTCAGTATCACATATGACTTAAAATAATTTTTTTGAACCACCCCAAATCCATTCTTAGCTACTAGAACGTCAAAAGCTTATGCATCTCTTCCGCGTGCCAGGGGCCAATGGTTTTCATGGATGGTTTGATGCTGGGGGCTATCTGTCAAGTATTAAATAACAGACAAAATTATGCACCAGCTTCCTGAGTTGGAAAGTGACAGACAAGAAAGTTGCCATTTGCCCCTGGGTGTAAGGGAAATGAGAAAGAAATTGTTACAGCAACTTGGTGCTGTTGAGCAAATAGTCTAATCTCTGGAAAATAGGAAGCCTCGAGGGAGAATACAATAATATTGTCCTGCTTCTTGTTGCTTCCTCTATAACAAACACTCAATTGCAATGCAGAGGAGCGGAACAGAGGCCCCAGTTAATCAAACCAAAGAGGCATGCCAAAAACTAAAAGGCAAATCCCTTCAAAGAAAACACCATAAAACAATGTACTAATCAGGATTTGTAAGGATGGGAACAAAGCCATTACTTTTAATGGACAATTGAAATGGGTTCCCCACATTGGACTGTTGAAAATTATATTTAACAAATTTTCTTAATATAAAAGTAAAATATATCTACCATAAAAAAATAGAACATGTTGAAAATGCTCTAAAATTCTCAACATCTTACCACACATAAATAACCATTGTTAATATTTTAATATTTCCTTCCAATAGCTTATACTGAGAATGTTTTCTAAAGCAATCAATATTCTCTCAAAGCATGGTATTTAATAATTCAATATTATTCCATCTTGTTATAATTGTTTCTCTGTAGTTGCATTTTTTGATATCTTTCAATTGCTATTAGGTTTGTTTTACTCATGTATATATATATGTGTATATATATGTATATATATATATACATATATATATGTGTATATATATATAGACACATAGGAAAAAGACAGGAAGGAACACACGCTATATATATGTATTACTTATGTTATATAATTGTAATTCAATTTTATCCTATATCTTAAATTCACTGTAATACTAAGAACAATATCTAAGAATGTTTTAACTTCACAGGATTTAATAGAATTTTATCATTACATAAAATATGATTTTTTTAAACATTAGGCTTTTTTTCTCTTATAAATAAAGGTGTAATAAATATTCTTATACATGAATTCCTGTGTGATTTTCTATATATAACTTCTATTATGAAATATTCCAGCCACAAATAATTATATATATGTATATACATATATATAATTATTTTTAAGATCTCTTAAGACAGTAAGCTTTAATAATCTATTCTATGAACATTGTTCTAATGTCATTATGTACTTTATATTTTTGTAAATATCAATGTAAAATTTATTCCTCTAAATATAGTTCAATTTTGAGTGTTCTCTTTGTTTCGTTTTCTAGAAAGTTCTTGCCAACTCTATTTCTTCTAGGTCTTTTATGGTTTTATATATTTCATTTAGCTCTTTAGTTCATCGATATTTATCATAGTATATAGTATGAGGTAGTAACCTTTATTTCTCTTTTTTAAGTTAGCCAATTTTCTAGCAACTTTCCTTAAATAAGGCAAACTTAACTTATAATTTATTTTATTTTTAATTCTAATTTTAAATGTCCTGAATTTCTATTAAATTTTTTTTCCAGTATGTTTCTGGGCTGTCACTTATGTTTCTCTGCTTTCAGGACCTGCATCAACTCAGTAAGATTTCATAATTGTAGCATTACAACATCTTTGATGATACACTAAACTCTCCCTCTTTTTTTCCACGTAATTTTATTTTTCAAGCTGATTTTGACTGTTCTCATTCATGTTCTCTCCAAAATATTGTTAATATGTCTTTTATTTAATTGCATTATATTAATGAATGAAACTACAGACCCTTGATAAGTTTAAAATAGGGAGTTTTCCCACTAAAAGGAAAATTATATTCTCCTTTATTTAAGTCTTCATTAATGCTGTTTTATTTGGTAGTTCCTTTAGGTTTATTTCAAGGGAATGTATATTTATGTTAATGCTGCAAATTGGATCATATTTAGCACATTTTTTCTCTAGCCATTTACTCCATTTTGTTGATAGGCTTATCACTGAAAGCGTTTACAGTATCATTCTGTAAACTCTTGAATTTTCTGTTCGATCATTTTGATTCTACATTTTCTATAGTTATACCTATTCTCTTATTCCTTTCTTATTGCTAGATATTGGTCATCCTGTTAACTTAGTTAACAGTATTAATAGTGAAAGACTGGCCTTGTTCTTTACTCAAAAGGGAGGGAGATGAGTCCAATGTTTAATCGATATACCTAATGCTGATGATTGACTTTTGTTAAGGAAGTGAATTTTTCCCTCTATTAACTAAATGCTTTATTCCGAATTAGAAATGGAATCATATCTGATTTTTGCTATTTATGGAGATAAATTGTGTTACAATACACTAATATTGAAACATCATAAATTGCTGAAGTAAACCTTATACTGTCATGGTGATTTCTTTTTTATTAATACTAGTATAATTCATTTGCAAGTATTTCACTTAGCAGTTTTCACACATACTTGTAAGTGACATCGGACAATATAGATTTCCCAAAGACAGTTCTGCCGAACAATAGTACTTGATAAAAGATTTTGAGTTTCAAATATTTATAAGAAATAGAGCTGGATGCCTAAAGGGAAAGATTGGCTGACCTCCCTCTTCTTTGCTCATCTTTCTCACTTGTTATCTGACCTGATAGAACCTGATGGTGAGGAAATAAAAAAGGACAAAGAAAATGAACAAGTATAGTTTCCACCCTTTCAATAAGGCAGATGGAAAAATACAAATGCTTTATTTTGTGCAGTACTTTTTTGGGGTTGCTGGAGATCCTCTACCTGACAGAGCTGATGCATCCTCCTGGCTATGCCCTCTCCTTATCCCTGGACCAACTGCATGGAATCTGTTGGGTCACATTGCTGCCTCAGGCAGTCCTTCTTGCCATAGACCTTCACAGGGGTAGGGGCAGAGGGACCATGTATCTTTACCCTGAGACAAACACATGGATCTCCTCTCCTCATGTCTCTGTGTTTCCTCAATCTGGCAATTGTCAAGCAACCTTCAGCCAGAATTTTGTTCTTTCAGTTACCTAGGCTAGAGCTTCCAAGGGGTCCCATACTACAGGATCACATGAGGCTCTTTTTTTTTTTTTTTTGAGAGGGAGGGAGAGAGAGAGAGAGAGAGAGAGAGAGAATGAGTGTGAGCTGGGGAGAGGGAGAGACAGAGAGAGAGAGAGAGAAAGAGAGAGAGGGAGAATCTTAAGGAGGCTCCATACTCAATGCAGAGCCCAACACGGGGCTCAATCCCACGACCCTGGGATCATGACCTGAACCAAAAACAAGAGTCAGGCACTCAACCAACTAAGCCACCCAGGCGCCCCACACATGAGGCTCTTTGAATGCCCTCTCGCTTGGCTTGATGTGAGAGGAATCCATCCTTTCTCCATTTAAAAAACGAAACAGCACAGAATTCTGACAATTCTCTCAGAAAGAGCTATCTCTCCTTTCAGAACTCACATTTTTATAGGCAGAAGTAAATGATGTCTACCATGGCAGAAATGGCTGTAACATTTAATGGCACATTCTTCTGAGGTGATGTAAAGATAACTGTAGGAAGTAGAGGCACCAGGCAACTATTGCACTTGCCTCTCAGTCAAAATTTGGAGAGACTATCATTTTAACATCTTGTGTGTGTGTGTGTATTAATTAATTACATGTTAAGTATATAATATGTAATTAATACATATTTTATATGTGTGTATTTATACTATATATATATGTATGATATATATAGTATATATATCAGTATATAGGTACAACAGACTTACATACAAATCTATCTGGACCTGGACACCCATTGTAAATAGTTAAGTAATTCTTGGAAGGAAAACATTTTTTTTCTATTTATTTTCCCATGAATATTTCTGTAACTCAAATTTTCTGTTTTTAAGCCATTTGGTACATTTTATTTTCCCTGAAAAGTCCTAAGTGTCATTGGGATTTTCATAGCAATGAACAGAAACTTATTTATGCTGTTCAATAATAATTTAAAAAATGTCCTATATTTGTGATTTATGTACTTTCTTTTTATTTTCTGTATTTATTTTTATTTCTCATTTTAAAATTGTTTTCCTAACTTCATGGACTTCTTTTTTTTCAAAGTATTACTGCTTCCACACTTTTCCTTATTCCAAATATCTAGTTTCTCCCCTTACATCATTTCTCTGATTTTAAAAAATGGATTATATTATCTCTAACTTTCTCAGTTGAATTCTTAATTCAACACGTCTCTTCTTTTTAATGTTGAATTTGTTTAAGACTCTGAGGGTGCCACTGAGTACATACAACTTTTGCTGGTTTACATATTTTTTGTTTATGTCTTGCTTCATATTTTAAAATTTTCCCTTAACTGGATTTTTTATTTCCTCTTTAGAAGAAAATTACATTTGTTTGCTTTTTTAACATTTAAAACATTTTCTATTTGTTATAATTTTTTTAAATTTTGGAACAGCAGGGAGGAAGAGTAAGAAATTAGACGGCTGTGTTTCTAGCTGCAATACTGTTGGAGCATAAATTTACATGTATCCAATTCTCCTGTTTACTAGTTCTGTCAAATTTTAGTTCTGCCTTCATTATTTCTTCTTCTTTAGAAAAAATTTCCTTGACTTTCTTCTTTATATACTGTTTGCTCTTTTACTGAGTCTCACCCATTACCCTTAGTCTTTTATCTCATTTCTGAATATACATTTATTGATATAATAGCTGATAATTTCTAAGGTGCAACATTATAGCAAATGTCATTATGAAAAAAGTCATGACCTCTACAGATTGAAAGCTCTGTTTGGCCTTTGCTCTTGCCTGCAAGTGGCTTCGCTATGCTCCTGCTGGAGTATTTTGTAATCTCTTTGCCTTGACTCTACAGAGATTCCTCTAGGGCTTGTGTCTGAATAATAATGGTGAGTGTGGGAGAGATTGAATTAATCTTCTTTATTTTATTTATTTATTTATTTATTTATTTATTTATCTATTATTTATTCTTTATTCTATTTTGTGCACACACAAAATCCTTATTTCAGATCATAGGCTTGAGGGACAATTGACATAGATTTATACTAAGATTTCAGTGATGTGGCACCTTGAAGTGAATGAATAGGGAAGTATACAGCCAAATAAAGAACTAACTCTTGCTTTGCTGAAGCAGATGACCTGAGGACCACCATTGTGTACCCATTCTTCTCTTAATGGAAACAGTGGATGTAGCCAAGGCCATAGGTATGATCTCTCTCGTCTTCTTCCTGATACTGCTACCTGTCATATTTGGGAGAGGAAATAGTCATTTTGGTAGCTATCTGTTATATTTCATGTGTGAGAATTTCAAATAACCCACAAAATTGGATGCATAGTTCTATGCTCTGCCCTCCTTTTGAGAACTTGTTATATTCATTTGTTGGGTTTAGTTAACTGAGGATAGGATCATTTTCACTTAGCTTTGGAGATTCTACCTTATGGTGGACATTTTAACTATAATTATAATAAATTCCTCAAGATAGATAATGTTATAGCTTAGAAAATAAAGGTAAGTCTGCACGAATTCTGGTTTGAAATACAGCCCCTTACAATTTGTTATCTGTCAAAATCTCAGGCAAATTTCTTAACTTCTCTGTGCCTTGATTTCCTCATCTTTAAAATGGGAACAATGCGCATACCTACTTCATAGGGTTACTATGATGATTAAAAAAGTTATCTGTAAAACGTCTAGTGCTGGGCATATTCTCAGTTCATTATATGGTTTGTTTTATGTTAATGTCATGTCTCCTGGGTTCCAAAGCTGATGGCACTTTTTAAATCATCATCTTCTTTATTTTGTAACACTCAGTTATTATTTTTTTTAATGTAGATTGAAGAGGTGAATTTAGTAAGCTGTATAAAGGTTTCTCTAGGGCTTATGTCTTTTTATCCACCTGTCTATATTAGTAAATACCATGATTTTGATGATCAAAATCCCTCAAGGGAGCTGCTCCAAAAGACAGTTAATACTGTGGGGGAACCTAATATCTTTGTCTACCTATACACAGAAATATGCTTACACAAAAAAAACATTAATGTATATATGTGTACATACAATATTTAAACATTGACACAAATCAAATGTAGGTATTTAAAAATCATTTGAATAACATATGTGATGAATATTTAAAGAGCTCTTTGAAAATATGAATGTGTTTCATCTAGACAATGACTTATGTAGCAATTAAAAATATGTGTAAAGATACTTTACTAATTGAGGAAATTATCAGAGACCATATATAAAGTTAATAAAGCAGGATAAAATGTTTTAAATGCTAGATGACTCCAATTTTGTAAATGACATATGGTGTCTATATATTTGTTCAGTTAAAAATATTGGAAGGCAATATACTCAAATATTAATAGTGGTTATCTCCTGGTGGTGGCTTTAATATTTCTTCTTATATATTTTATGTGTAAGCATGTAAATTTTTTTCTAATTACAAATTAAAATTAAGATTCATGAAAATGGTGCATTTCTGATGAGACCTAATTCATGCTAGTGACAATGTGTTATATTGCTATGCAAAGTAAATAAGCAAACAAAGGAAAGTTCAAGTAATGTCAAAACTGTCCATATTAGCCACTTCCAGAAATCAATTGAGTAATGTCTAAAACAAATTTCCCAAGTGATCATATGGAGACAGTAAAAATATCAGTGGTTGCTGGGGGTGGAGGAACAGAGAGTATAGGTAGGTGGAGTCCAGGGGAATTTTAGGGCAGTGAAAATACTCTGCATAATGCCATAATGATGAATACATGTCTGGATACATTTGTCAAAACTCATAGAAGGTACAATAACAAGAGTGAACTGTCATGTAATAACTATGGATTTTTGGTGATTATCGTCTGTCTACATAGGTTCTTCACTTGTTTGAAATGTACCACTCTTGTAGGGGATGTTGATCAGGCAGAGGCTAGGCATGTGTGGGAGTGAAGAGGATACGGCAAATCTCTGTACTTTCCCCTCAATTTTGCTGTGAATTTAAAGCTGCTCTAAAAACAAAGACTTATTTAAAACATAATAAAATAAATAATAAAGTAAAACAAAAACAAAAACAAAAAAAAAAACCCTCCCATTCATTGACTCCAGCCATATACACTTCTTGCAATATTAACTGGGGAATAACTTAAAGGAGTTTTTCTTAAGTATTAAAGTTCACACATTTTCTTTACTAACCTTATGACATTTTTAGTCAGAGACCTTTCCACCCCACCAAAAATACACACATACTGACCTATACACCAGCACAGCTTACAGTTTTGAGTGTTTACAGGCCATATGAAAATTGTTCATGAACCTACAGTTTCTCCTTCCAAAAAAAAGAAAAAGTTAATGTGTATTCTATGATATTAATTGTGGAGTTACTTATGGTAGTAAATAAATCAAAGCAATTTAAATGTCAAATAATAATAAGGTTTCTAAATAAATCATAACATAGGAATAAACTGGAATTTAAGTAGCCTTTAAATTAAATCTTTACAAAGACAATGTACTACCATTGGACAGTATGATGTATTATTTTAAAAATTATAATGCAACATAGTAGGAAAATAACTGTGAAATATGCGCACATGTGGAAAATATACAAAAACACTGCTTAGCATGGTCTTAGTATTGTTGAATACATGCTGATTATTTTATTTTTCACACTTTCAGTGACATTAATTTTAAAATAAGGTGGAAAAAAATAGCAAAGCCAAAAGAAAATCAGTTAAATCTAATTAACTGTTGTGCAAATGTTCATAGCACCAGGTGCCTGTCTCTCCTTTTTCACTGCAGAAAGGACCCATGGTAATGCTTTATGATTATGATTATGATTATTATTTTCAGCAAGAATGGATGGAATTTGCAGGACAAGCTACTTTTTTACTGAAAGTCAAACTATGTTTTTTTTTAAACATAGGAATACCCCATTTCTCAATCTCTCTTGTATACTTTTCAGCTGTTTAGGTTTTTGATCTAAGAAAGATTTTGCTTTAAAAATGATACTGCAGGAAAGAAAAAAGTGGAGGATGACTCACATAAACAAGACTGGTCATACTTTGTACTCGGCTTTGTTTGTTGGTTGGTTTGGCTTGGCCTTAATCATTAACTTACTGCAGTAGACTCTTCTTAGATCCTATGAGTACCTGAATTTCTAACTTCCCTCAGGTATTCCAAGTGAGCTTGCCTTTTCCTATTCTGCCACTCCATATATGTATGCCACACATTTTAATTTTCAGAATTTGTTGGCATCTGTCTCCGTATTTGATTCAGTAGCTTCATCTATGTTCAGCTTAGAATATGGAACATTTGGAGAAAACTATCAATGAGAAAATAAGAATGGATTAATATTTAACAATTCATTCTACAAATCTTTCCTTTTTTTCCCATCTTAAACATAGATTTTCATAAATTTGTGTCAAGTTGGAAGAAATGGCAAAAGTGTAGATTTTAGTATATCTAATGTTTGAGCTCAGTAGGCATAATTAATGCCCAACAGAAATTCTAAAATATGAAATATTATTATGGGGAGAGTCCAGTTTACAGAGAATTATGAAACAGAAACCCATCTTATTTTGCAAACCAGTTACCTAATATTTCTTTACATTATTTTAGCCTTAGATTTGATTTTTAGTTGTATTTTACTTGAAGCCTTTAAAAATGTTATTGGTTTATTTTTTATTCAATGTTTAAAGATGATCATTTTCTTTTATTTATTGTTTTGTTATTTTACATAAATGGATGATTTTATCTTTCTCTCTTACAAAATAGAAAATATTGTAAAAAAACAACAATAAGAAGGTTGAAAAGTCTGTTAACGATATTTGGAAAATGAAAGGGCCCTAGGCTATGTCTGTATTTGAGAAGATATTGGCTAAAGTCATGAACCTTATTATCACTTACATTTGAAACATTACTAGTTTATTCCTCCACTAACACAACTCAAAAGAACAAAGCTATTTTCTCTACAAAATCACATTAGTCTCTCATTTTAGCTGAAAATTTCCAGTTTAATAAATGAGAAGTGAGATAAAAGGAACATGCAGTAAAAACCCAACCTAAGGGAATCTGAGTGTCCAGATTCATCAAAGACTACTCTTTAAGAAGATACAACAGGGAAATGGTAGTCAAGGAGTCACTCCACAGATGAAAACTTACATGATAAAGTCAAGATTATTATTAAATTGATCATTAATATTATGATTTTTAATAAGCAGTATGGTGTATCTCCCTTGAAAAAAGTGCCACAAAATGTAACCAAACTTTACTGGGGTGTCAAGGGACAAAAATCTACATTATTTCCAAAAGCCTTCATATCTACTTCACAGAGTAGAGAATAGCATTTTGAAATAATTTCTTGGAAAAAGAAACATGTATACTCCTTGAAACAAAATCACTATCATAGGCACAAGAGATTGTTCCTGTTTTTTTTTTAATTTTAAATAACTACTAAAGATATTCTGCTGACCATTTTGTATGTATTCTTCTGTGTGTGACTTACATACTATATTTAAAATATGGTTAAATCAGTTAGTAAAATATATTAATTATGAAGAACTAGGGAATTCATTTTTCATTTAGATTTAATATGTATAATTGGATACTTGAAAAAATAAGAGGGAGTCAAGGTATTTCCCTCAAATTATCTTTGAAATATACACAGTGGCCACTTAAATGTGTAATGATTTTAGGATGAGTAGTATGTTCTTCCTTTTATTTCAGTTTGAACAAATGTATCTACTCTGCAGACATTTTTGATAACGACAGGATTCAAAATCAGGTGTATAGGACAAACCTTAAAAGAGAATCACTGTATATTTTTGCTGTGTGCATTTCCTATGAAACATATTTGAATCCAAGGACATCCATGTCATGAGAGTTTGGACACATTTGGGTGAGCTGTAAGAGAAAACTCTATGGAAAAGGAGGACACGTTGACTTTTAAAATGCTGTGTGTTTGTGTTGTGGTGTGTGTGTGTGTGTGTGTGTGTGTGTGTGTGTGATTGTTTAAGCCCTTCAATTTAAGTTGATTTCAGAAAGGACTGTATCAATGTAATGTGGAACAAGGTTGTGTGAATGGTTCATCAGACGTCTAAATAACGTCAAAAAGTTTTAAAAAGTGCATTTTCTTCTGGATTTTATAAACAACTAAATGGAATCCTTATGACTTTAAAAACAACACAAAGAGATGTATTGTTTTTGATTCACATAGTTTAAAATTCTACACTGTTTTACTGAAGACTAAGAAATTCAGACTTTGGGATATTGATGAAGAAAAATTATATGGAAGAATGTTAGTCCTAGTCAGGATGCTATGGAAGAGCAAATAGATATTGATTTGTCAGAAACAGTAATTAAAACCAAAATTAAATAAGTAAACTCTGCATTTTTTGGTCTATTGTGCCCCCAAAGGGCAGATTATTTCCAACTATAATGTGGAAGTGTCCCCAGATAATTTATTCACTATTATTGGAGGGTTTATCTTAAGGAGTTTGAGATGCAAAAATAATTGAGTATATCAACATGTATCCTGTGTATCTAGTGAGTGTCACTGCGTCTGTGAGAAGAGAACATGTTCAAAGTCTCATGCCTTCTCTGAAGCACCCTTTACTCAGGGTTTGATAAAGGTTCACAAAGGATATACTTTCTTTAAAAAAAAAGCTGCAGCAAAATTTATTCCAGAAATCTGGGGCAAATTTTGATGCTCAAGGTTTGAAGTTAGGTATTCTTGTGGCCATCCTCTTTCTACTTTCTTACCTGTCCTAGGGAAATATACTTTAAAAATGACAAAGGTGATCCTGTCTATTCTCTTTGGAAATTAAATGGAATATTATAAATGTAAGTCTTATTTGTAGATTGATATACAGGTTCCAATAATTTTTGAGCCTTACAAGACATATCTATTAACTTCCCGAGGGGTTGTGTTGAAATGATTGCATGAAAAATGACCAAGTAAAGTCTAAGTTAGAATGGTTGGATAACAGGTATTATTCAATTTGGAAGGAGATCAAAGATGAACTAGATCATCCTCCCTATTTGACAGATGGGGTCATGGAGCTACTAGTATGTATAAGTCACAAGCTTTCACAAAGATGACTCTCAACATAAATTGTTTGCTATCGCACAATTAATTATTTCATAGGCAATAATACCTATGCAATTGATATAGATGTTTAGGACAAGAAGTTTTGAAAGTACTAGAAGCCTACTCTCTATTTTATCAAGATTGTGTCTGGTCACGTCTGCTATTAACTTCAAAACTTCACTGGGAATCCACTATTAACGTGTAATATCCAACCCTTCCTCCCCCACCCCCCCTACACTGTGTCTTCAACTCAACTCCGCACTAGAGCCTGTGGGCATTAGAAGCCAAAGGTACCTGTGTAGGCACCTTTGGGAGAACTTATGTTTATATTTGTAAAAAATATATTTGAGACCATTATAGCCATAGGGACAGCAATCATATACACCCATAGTTTAATCTTTAGGTTTAAGAGATAATCTAGCAGAGATTTTATTTCAGGGTCTTGTGAATTTTCCAGCCCAAGGATATTTCTGCTTACCTAAGAAAGAGAAAGTTCTGGAAAATGCATGTGTCACCTAAATATTGCAAAGTTGGCCGACCTCTACATAGTTTGATTTCATTGGATTTCACCTTAATATTTGTCAAATTAAGCAAAAATAAAGCTAACAAAATAATCAAACATGTAAGTTTCATATACATATTTTATATATACATATATGTTAGATATGTATGTATGTGTATATGTGTGTGTAGTCACAGTAGAAAATAGATTATTATAAGAAAACAATGTAGATCTTAAGGAATGAATTTCTTCTTTTACCCTCACTATTTCTTTAAAAGGGAAAGAAAAAATAAAAGAGGAAGAGATAAAGCTTATTTAAAGGCATCATTTCCCTTGACATATTGGGATGCATCTAAAATTGAGAACAGCCCAGAAACACTGTGCTGATCTTTCCTGGATGAAATCTGAATTTCTGAAGACTAAAGTACAAACACAGTAGAGATGTGCTATCATCGAATACACGATACTGAATCTATACAATTGAATAATAATAAAAAAGTATTCTTTATATAGAAAATGTTTCCCAGATACCAAAAGATCAAATAAAAATCCCGCCCCTCCTGCTCTGCTTCTAAGTATACTATTTCCTCATTTGGGAAATGTTTCACAGCTCTTGTCTCAGGGCGATATTTTCTGGCTTACAGGGCTAGAATCAAAGGAACCACCATCTCCCCTCACTTAGGGAGCCAGGGTTTCCTGTAGCACCATACAGCAGATGGGCGTGTGTGACTGCTGCATACAACAAGCGGACTCTGGTGGAGACCTGATTGTTGACAGCCTTCACCGTGGTCGCCAGAGGGCTCACTTAAATTGCAGCCATCATTTAATCCGGAAGCCAGTGTACACACTCTTGAAGTCTGCTTGGCCCTCCTTTTCTCTTTTTGGTAGGTCTGATATGCTATTATTATTATCAAAAGAGATTAATTTGTGGAGTTTTAAAATCAGTGCTGTTCCTCCTGCAGAAGACCTATTGCTACTTAGAAATGATGTGAATCGCTGGAGATGGAATAAATGGACAAATATTAAGTCCTTAACTCACAGCAAAGTAAATATTGGATTAGAGTGTAAAACAGAGCATTTAATAACGTACCAAAAAAGTCAGAAAGAAAATTTGGAGGCCAATTCAACATCATTTCTATTATTTCTCATTAGCATAAAATTGGTCATATATTTTGCACAACAGCGTTCCACAGCAGTCACTGGCAACTTAGAATAACATACACTTTATGCATCAAAAAAAGACTAATCAGAAAATGATTCAGAGTAAAAAAATAATGAGTGACATTCATTATTCAGTAAATAACTAATCCGCAACTTAATCACAAATCTCCAAATATCTTCACATAACAAAGACAAGGAACATGAAGCAAAATCAAAGGTGTCTTGTAGAAATAAGCACCTCTCTGTAGGCACATGAGCTTGAAGGACAAGGTACCGATGGCTCCAGGTGTTTGTCATGTTATATCAACTTTGAGTCTTGATGCTATCAGCACTTGTCAGGTGGTGCCCAAATATGTGCATTTTGGGCTTGGACCCTTTATACAGGAGAGCTTCATATTCCAAAAGGAGACAAGTAACTAATGAAATAACCATTACTATCTGTTCTTCATGGAATATTTTGTCTTGATTATCAATTAGGAAGTAACTATATCTCTAAACTACATCAGACCGCCAGTGGATATGCCTGATATTCATGTTCATCAGGATGCACGAAGGAGTTTATAATCATATGATGTATGGTTCCACTTAAAAAAAATGAGTAGGGGGCTGGATTAGGACTCAAATTTGGTTGAAAATATTCAGTCTTTTCAGAGAAAATAATATTTGACTTGACTGCTGCAGGCCACGTAATTATAACCTGCTAACTAGGTGAAATCTGTATGAATCCTTTAGTTATGCAACAGGTAACATTTTGATGAAAAACCGAAGAAACAAGGTTGACTTCAAAAGACTTGTGAGGCCTTCCAGTTAGTGTTTGATAAGAGTGATAAATTTCAACCCAATAACATATTGAATACACAGCTTATGGGATTTTTTTTATATACTTGTAAATGAAGACCACCTTTCTGAGATATTCCCAAAGATACAATTTTTTAAATGGGAACCTAGATGATCTAGACATTAAAAATTTGTAATAATCTTTTAAGAGTCTAACAGCATTACCTCTATATTTAAAATAATGTAAGTATAATAGGACAGTTAATGAATACCAAAACCTTTTGTTAAATATAAAATGCATTTCTACCAAAGTGTTTTTTCAATATTTGAGACCTTGAAGTTTCACTAAACAGTGTTGATAAGAAAACAATGATTTTTTTCCCTACATGGCATATGTCTATTATTAAAGAATGTTCTCAAAGAGCAATTTGCTATGTATTTTAAACAGAAACAACATAGATTCAAGAAAGAATTGTATATATTCAATATTTGTTTCAGAAATTACATTCCCTTTCAAGGTAATGTGAATCTTCCACAAGGAAATTTAACCAAAGTCTTCCCAGACTGCAGTAAAAGAAATCTTTTATATACTTTCAAATACTGTGCCTTTTTATTTAAAACAGTGTAAACATAACAACTCAACACCACCAATAATTGGAAAAGACTGGTTAGGTGAACACTAATTTCCTTGAATGCCCCATGAAAATAAGGGTAAATAAAACAGACGAATCTTCAGGAGAAGTTTCAGTTCACCTCAGCAGTGGTAAAAATATTGCTTTATTCCAAATGAACATACAACACAATTTACTGTTCTTTTGGGGGCTTCCTGTGAACTGAAAAGTCTGGGCTTTGTGATTTCAACAATTTATTCTTTCCATATTAACCACAGAAGCCAATGTCTTGGTCCACAAATAGTAGACTTGCTACAAAATAAATAATAATGAGGATGATGAGAAAGCAAAGGGTAACTTTCAGTTTGATAATTGGCTTGTGTAAATAATTTAAGTACGCATGATTCAAAATAAACACACATCCTCAACTTGCCTTGTGATACTGATACCATTAATGAGCCAATAGTTGTTCCTCTCAAAAGTATTCACACCAGAAAATGATCTTGACATTGTCAAGAGTTTTAAAGGACCCCGCCATGCAAGTGACCTTGATTTAAGAACTTACTAACTGAATTTTACACTTAATGTATAAATTCAAAGTGAACAGATCTGAGAGGGAAATTTCTTTTCTGAATATTAAATTCCCTGATGTTTCAGAACAAATTTTAGCAAGCTTAATATGCACACACATGCACACACATACACACAATGAACACATGTGCATACAGCATACCTGTGCTCAAGTGAGCAAGCACATACAGACACACGCCTGTGCGCACGTGCACGCACACACACACACACACACACACACACACGCACAAAGGGCACGCACACACTGAGAAATGCTCCTTTGGAGCCCCTAAACAATCTCAAAGAAAAACACTTCTTTCTATTAGCATGATTTTAGTGACATGACATTGTGATTTTTCTTGTCTCTTTTTCTATAATAATTTCACACCTCCCTCTGAGATTCTGTGCCTTCAAATTTCAGAGGAAGCTGGCACATAAGAGTAGCGAAGATTGTCCCCCAATTAGTCCTTCTATCTCCTACCCTCCCCCTTACAGAGTTTTTGTGCCATTCTTCAAAAATGAAATAGAAAACACTACATTTGTTGACAGGACATAACCTGTGATGAGGCTGTCGAGTGAATAGAAATTTAGGGGTTGGGACTGGCAAGGCAAATGGCAAGGGCCACTTGCTCACTGGCACGTCCGCCCTCAGGATACAGCTCATCTCTTTGAAACCAGGTAACTGCCAATGCTTTTTTATGAGGACACTGGTGCTGTGGGGCTAAGGGTCTGAATTACCCACATCTACTAAGAGCCAACGAGGCCGGTGTTGGGACTAACTGAAATTGTATTCAGAATTCTACCCAAAAGCTTTCGTTGTAAGCTTTATCCCTCCTGAAACGTTTCTTTCCCTTTAAAAAAATATTTTGTTAAAAAACAGTATGATATGAGGGCGATAGACTATTTGGTTTCTTCTAAGTAGATGCTCTTAAATTAATGCATATAAATAATTTGTATTTAATTTCCTCTCTTTCCTGTTGAGCAAAGCATAGAATGCACAGATTCCTCCATCTCAAGTCACTTGGTCAATGCGGAGTCTCTTTGTATTTCATTTCTTAAGACAAATTGTGCCTCTCTTTCTGATTTGGCCGTGGGACTCAGGGGGAGAAAGGCTGTGTTTTCACTTGCACTGTCCTCGGTTTCTACGCTGGCCAGTTCGTAGTCTTCTGACCGCCTGGCATCAGTCAGAATTCGGATCTGCTCCTGGACAGTTTCTAGCAATATTTTCACTTCTTGCTGTTCTGCTATAAGACAATCGCTGACTGGAATACTCACATTGACAATATCAGCAGAGTAGGAGTTTTTGCACCATTTGATGCTTTTGACTTCAGAAATCCCTGGCATTTGCATGCAGGTTTCCTCTAGACCCACTGAAGGGATGATGGGCACGGAACTGGCCCTTGTAGATGAATATCCCATCAGGTCCTTTTGATCCAAGCTATTAAAATAGGAATTTGTCTCTCTTGAAGGCAGTTGCATATTTATGGATGCATTTTGTTGGGTTTTTAAACCATTGGACGAATACCTGAAAAAGAAACCGAGTGTTACATATTCTGCTTTTGGCTGTGCTTCTTAGAGCAATATTCAGTCAACAAAGCACTTCCACATGCACCATCTCACTGAATTCTCACAGCAACCCCATGAGACGGATAATATGCTCCCAGTTAAACAGAGAAGTAAACTGAAGCTCAGATAGGTGAAGTGACTTGCCCAAGGTCACACAGAAAATAAGTGACAGACTGAGACTCAAACCCAGATCTTCTTACTTGAAGTCCAGGGATCTTTCAACACACCACAGCTGTATAGGCAGGTGGGGTATAGTCTTCCTGACCTCTATCCTAGAATACAAAGTAAATGGGGATTGAGCAGGTAAGTGTGGCCTTTCCATAGTGACAAACAGGAAACCCATAACGGCATTACTCCACTCCATCCATGTGACCACCCTCTCAGCCCTGGTTTAGTCTGTAGACTTGTGGCCACACTAGTTGGAGGCAATCAGGAAGCCCGACATCAAGCATCAAGGTACTACTGTCCTGAGTTTTACTGCTTCACACTGACTTTAGGGGGACCAAATCAATTTTCATTGGCACTCTATAGAAATGCCTCACTGTCAGACTGCTGAGCCTACACATGGGAATGGAGGCATATGATTCCTCTCTGGGGATGAACGTGAAGTGAGATCCATTAGACAGATTATAGAGCAGCTTTCTTCACATGGTTTCTGGAGCCAATTTAGGTATTATGTTGGTGCAGGGCAACAGCTTGACAAGAATGCCAACGTGCCATTCCAAGTCCTTTGAATAATATGCCAGAATCTGGCTAGTCCCCTAATTGCCTGTTCACAGCTAGTGAATTTTCCAGTGCCAGAAAGTGGGGGCAGGTATGTTGTAGATTCACAGAAATGTGGTCTGGGATCTTGAACAGTAGTCTCAATTCTCTTGGTTTATTTGTCCTTAATTTAAATGTTAAATTAAACATTAAAATTTAAGCATCATCTAAACATATCCACCCTTTATATAATAAATCTTATTCCCCTTGTCTTACACCACAATGTAAATAAAAATCATGTTTATAAATGGAAAGAATAATTGCAATGAAGTGTCTTGCATACTAAACAGAGGTCTTTATTGTAAGGACACAAGTTAGAGCAACTCAGAAATCTGTGTCTCCACCAGACAGTGAAAATACATGAGGAACACATTTAGGTGTCTTTGCAGCTCCATCCTCTTTTACTATGCCTAATACAGGCTTGGCAATCAATAAATCCTGATCGAAGGGATGCATGAATACATGAACAAACCTTCAAGGTAAATGCTCCCTTTATATCCCAGTTAATGTCCATTTCAAACATAATAACAGCTGACATTTGCAAAATGTTTTTAAAAAGCATGCTTATGTCTAATTACCTCATTTAATTTTTTAAAACATGGGTTTATTTATTATTATTACCATGCAGTGATGAATAAATAAACTAAATTAAGGGGCACTCAAATGACTTTCCTCAAATTATACCTTTGGTAAGAGGCAGAGGAACAAGTTAATCCTAAATTGTCTTATTGAAATTCTTCCTAGCAAAGCCAGAAATGAGTGGGCATCCCACAATGCACTAGAACACCTTTTTAGGGATGTATAATCTTTCTTACAATTACGATCTAATTGTATAGCCATGTACAAGGCAATTCCCTGGGTGGTCTTATTCCTTTCACATAAGTGTTATATGGCTGAAACTCTGACCCTAAAGTTTCTGATCCATGACTTAATTTCAACAAGAAAAAAGGGGGCAGATTTCAGGGCTTTGTGTTCTGTCCTCAGCACCATCCTGTTACCATCATTAATACGTATGAAGATATAGAATGTCTGCTTATTGCATTCACAGAGCCAAGAAATAGAATTGAGATACAATTGTATTCCATATAGATCATCTTCTGGATATATCAATGGGTAGAATCTAACAGGTTGAAATGTGATGGTGATAGGTGCAAATTCTTATACCCGCATCTAAACATTGCTTGTTAAACTTGTTGGGTAAAGGCATAAATATCTCAGAGGATTTTAGTAAACTGTAGCTTCATGACTACGTTGGCATGATGATGAAATAATCAAAGGCACTTTGAGCCAAACTGGGGCAGCCTTCTAAATTAAGGACTTAGGTGAAAAAGAGGAATTGCAATTGACTTATGTGTCACCTCACAAGTCAGGTATGGGACACATGGCTGGCAATAACTGAAATCTAGAATGTTACCATAACATGGAGATGGCACCACAAACAATTAGAACTTTCCAAAAATGTAGATCTGACATGATTTTAAGTCCCAACACCATTACAAGCTCTGGAATCTTAAATCAATGGTAGTCGCACTTTAATTTCTTTCATTAATTAAAGGAGGTGGGAATCCCTAGGGGGATTCCTCTGGAGACTACCTGAAGTAATGCCCCTGGGCTATTCAGCCAGATCCACACTATTCAATCCTCTCTTCCTTCTCAGAGTTGCTGTGAGGGTCCCAGGGCTGGTATTTGAGAGAAGCTACACTACTCTCCAGAAGTTTAAGCAAGAGCGAAATTTCTAATGTGATTCTGGATCAGAAGACACTTCAGAGTTCTGTGTCCCTTAAGAGTCACAGACTCTTTCACAGTTTTGATCCATGAGCTTGTCATTCATTGACTATAAAATACTAGTTTGAGTCGCCCTTCCTCAGATCCCTCACCGAAGAAATCACATTGCATTTCATTTGTTAACTATGTGAGCCAAAGCATCCTTTTAAAGGTGAAAAAAATCCAACAGTTAGTCACTTGGTTTGATTCCCAGGGGTTCAGAAGCCAGGCCAAGGAATCTGTGTTTCTGTAGGGGACTCCAAGCCCTGGTTCCTGGAGCACATGGCATGAGAATCAACTGGTGAAACTGAAGAAACTCACTTCTCCCTCCAGGGCCATACACTTAAGAGATTCCATGTACACATCATCCATGAATGTGATTTTCTGCACATTTCTTGCCTGGTTCGGTGGTTCATTTAGTCAGAAATGCTAAGTATTCAACCTCAGTTCTTTTACATGGGATATGCTACCTTGCATTAGTCATTTAAACTCTGCTATCCTTAGTGTGTTCAGTTTTAAAATTCCCAAAGGATAACTTAAGTCTGTCAAGTGGCTAGCTAAGTGAGGTGGGTACGCAATACAGTTTGGCTCCTTCTACTTTGAAGGTAGCGATTCAAGTTTTGTGATTCCATTTCTTTCTGTCTAGCATATGAATACATTAGTTTGATTTGCCTGACAAAGACTAGTTCAAAGCTCTGTAAGCCATTGCCATGGTCGTCAGGGGTCCATTGATGGGGGCAGAAAGGGGGAGGGAAGCTCCTGAAGAATGTCCTCTCCACCTCATTCCTTCATCAGGCTTCCCTAAGAAATGTGCTGGGTTCAAGCAGGGCTGAAGTAAGTACCAAGGAGGGAAGTCATATATACCAGGAGTCTTAACTAGCAGACAGTGCCCACACACTTGATAAACAAGCAGCAGATGGCTGATAGCTCTTGTAAATTCATTCACTCCCCCTCTGGGCTAGGGCCAGATTTGAAGAGGGCCTTTAGCTGTGAAATTCTATTACCAATCCCATTTCCAGTCCGGAGAGACGGTCAGTCCCCCAGGAGTGGAAAATAGCTGTTTTCAAGAACTGAGAATAAGATTGCTCCCTGAGATTCATTGTGCTGAGCATACAGTGACTTAGAGTCACCATTTATCAACATCGGGTGCATATCACACAGGAAAATACATGTGGCCAGCCAGCTGGAGAGAATATTCCAAACCCAATGATGATTGAACCAAAACAAAACTACCACTATGCAGACAGTAAGTGTAAGTCTCCCAGGAGGTGGAAGACAAAGCAATACCTGAACTTGTGTGGAAATCTCTGAAGATTCGTGTATGTATGTTTTGAGCCTGTGCCTGGCACAGGCTCAGAGCATCCTTATACCCGGGACATATGGGATGATAGTTGTAACAGTGATAAATGGAAAGAAAGACACCACAGGCTGGGTTCTGTCTCTACCCTAAAAAATCTCTGAATTCCCCTCACTTGTTCTCATTCTCAAGTAACAAACGTTATTAGTGACTTAAAAATCACTACCAGTGATAAGTGATTCAAGAGGAAAAGTAATTATGAAACATGATTAATTATAATTATAGGCTAAATGCAAGCTCCCTTTCCAGATATAAGGCAAAGAGAAATGCAAACTGCTTCTTGACTTCATTACACATTTTGGACAACTTGGCTGTTATGTTGAATTTGCAACTGTCACCCCAGATCTGTACCAAATGTATTTTACAGTTCATTGGGAATTGCTTCAAAATTACAAATGTCTTCCCAAGGAAATCTGTTGCTGAGTTTGTTCAGACAAGGCACTCCTTTATGTGTATCTTGCCGAGAAGAAAAGGCTCTCTGATAGAAGTCTCCTACCTGCTTTGGCCTTCAGTTTGATATGGACAGCCTTGAAAGATCAGCCAGTCCAAAGCAGCATAGAAACCTGGTCTGCCTTATCCAGAGTGATACAAACTAGATACAATAAGAACCTGGCTTGAGTGAGGGAACGGATTCCTGAAATTTCTGGAATGAACCCTGATTGCATGACTTCTGAAATTAATAATTCTAGAGCAGTTCCTGTGACAATAAATGCTAGTACTACTTTTCTGCTTATGTGTCAGGTACAAGCCCTCTACACATGTAATGTTTAAAAATCTGTCCAACAACCCATAGGAAGGCTGGTACGATTTTGCTCAATGTATAGATGAGAAAACTTAAGCTCAAAAGATAAAAATTTTTCAAGGATGAGATTTAAAATCCAGTAAGTTTAAGTAAGGGCTACCATGTTTGACTGAACAATTTATGCCAATTAGGTGAATGGGGGCTAAAATTCATCCTCCTCCACTCACCATGCTATGAACCCTATGAGGTCAGTGTCCACTCGGAGGAAAGGGCACCTTTTGCACTGCAAGAATGAGTAGTAAGCCATGGTATCTGAAGCCCATCTTTCCACACCTACACCATAAATGAACCTAGAGATCTGAGTTCAGCAGGTTGTGTTTTGACAATATGCTGCCAACTTTGAGTGAGACACACTCAAGAATTCTCTGGATGGAAGCACATACTATATATAAATACATTACAGGTTACTGTAATGGAGTATTGCCCGACAATGTTGATTAGAGAATTAACTATTTTTTTTTCAAACCTAAGAATGAAGGAATACATTAATCCTCTTAAGAAATCTCTATTTTTTTTAAATCAAAGACAAATTTCCAGTTGTTTTAGCAACTATATAACATGTGTCTAGATATCTATACACTTACTTACTCCCAGTGTTATTTTTCTAACATTTCCCTAATATCTATTTTAGTTGTACCTATTCTTTTAAGTTAGATTACCTTTTATGGAACAAATATGGAAGTAAGCATAAATAGACAATTAATGACAAAATCAATCAATATAACCCCAAGGAACACAATAACTCAGTTTAAAGTTAGAGCATTAATGATACCCTCCCTAAATTCCATTGCTTTTAAGACCTACCCTTGACAAGGTATCATATCCTGGTCCGGGATCCTTGATTCCTCAAGTTGCTGATATGCTGGTCCCACGATGCCACCCAGCCTACTTCGGGGCGAGGGGGGTGTCCTCCTGAAGGCATTCCTATGGAGCATACCACTCCTTTGCCCTGGGCTGCAGCAAGAGGAGAGACTCCTGCTGGGATGAAAGAAAACCAACATAGCAATAACCTTACAGGTGGCTGCTCAAACTTTTCTGACACTGCTTTTTCACCCCAGATACTCAAAATTCTAGGCTCCATTCATGACTGTAGAATATCTGCTAGGAGGAGATCAGAAGTTGGTGAATCCATTCACCCTCGCAGAAACTGAGACAAAGAGAAGTTCCCATGTTTCTGGCTTTCTAGTTTGAAGTACAATGGACTAAAACAATTGCAGCTTTCCAGCCAAAGATAAGAGGTGGGCTTAAGGAGTTCTCAAGCTCCTGATTCTCAGCCACCCTCATTATCCAGGATATAGTAGCTGCCTCTCTAATAAAAATAAAAATGGCTTTGTTATTAGACACTGACAAAAATTAAACACAGAAACCCTCAAAGGGATTCACAGGGAAAAGTTCACAGGGAAAAGTGTTAATGGTAGAATAAGTAAACCTCATTTGAGTTGGCATTGTTTCTTTACCATATGTGCTAAATTCCCAGTTCACTACCTCAGATTCTCCTCAATCTTGAGAAACTACATTGGTTTTCTTTTGAACTGGCTTTTAATAAACATCTGATTACATATTTTAGTTGACTCATACATCCAAATACCCAAATAGCCACGTTTTCAGATGCCTTCAAAGGGCAAAAGGCATAAATGGGATATATCTTACGTGAGATTCCTACATAGATCATGCTAAACAAAAGCACTAGACTCTATAAAAATCAGTGGCTAATTTGACCAATTATGTATCCCACACCCATTCCCATCGCCACCCCCACTGGATTTACCCTGCAACCATGGGGACAGTAAGAGAAACTCTGTTGTAGACATTTCATGAGATGCCAGTTTATGTGGTCAAACTGGTTCTGCAGTGTTCAGATAGTAAGTGAACTTAGAATTTCTTGCTGCATTCTCATTTAACTCTAAACAAAACAAAACAAAACAAAACAAAAACCCTTCTAAAAATACCAGTAAAACCCTACAGAAAAAGATGAAAAATATTTTCAAACTTTCAGCAAACCTATCAAGTTCTAAAGGGACCAGCCTCCCAAAGTAATTTTACCCATATCACTACATGATTTGGAGTTCTGTAACTTTCCATCCAACAACATTACTGTTAGCCCTACTTAACAGATACAAAACAAAACATCTCAAATATTATTTGAGATCAGAGTTTGAGGCCTGACATTTGAGTCCCCATCGACCCTTTCCTAGTTTAGGCAAGGTGACTGATCAAAGTTGACACTCTTCAAGCCCACATTAGCTTCTTGAGTTTGTGCAAATACCAGGTCATACCTTGCAACATATTATACCTTCATTCGTTATCATATTTCCTATATGTTGACAGCATGGGACCTCTAGTTAGGTCTCCAAGCCAACAAATTCAAAGAGTTATAATAGCTATTTCCCCCCTCCCTTCCGGCCTCTATCTGTATTATCCACAAGCTATTATGGAGTCCGTGGGGTACTTAGGGTGTGGCACTGGAATTAGCTGCATCTGGGGGTCATCCCAGGTCTGTGCATTACCAGCAGTGTGATACTGGGGGAGGAATTTCTACCAGAATTTTGAAGGGAAAGAGATGGTACTCTAATTTGGGTCATTTGGGGAGATTTTACAACTTAGACATGTCTTCAGTGTGTAAGGGGTGGGGGGGAGCCAACATGGGGTACATTCTGTATGTCCGGGCAAGTAACAACAGGAAGCTGTTACTATCCCTATAACTGAAGGGACAAAGGGAGGGGGGACTACCCGAATGGACAGAGAAGGAGAGTTCTTTTTTTTTTTTTTTCAACGTTTATTTATTTTTGGGACAGAGAGAGACAGAGCACGAACGGGGGAGGGGCAGAGAGAGAGGGAGACACAGAATCGGAAACAGGCTCCAGGCTCTGAGCCATCAGCCCAGAGCCTGACGCGGGGCTCGAACTCACCGACCGCGAGATCGTGACCTGGCTGAAGCCGGACGCTTAACCGACTGTGCCACCCAGGCGCCCCGAAGGACAGTTCTAAGGAGAGGGCCACTTTGCAGGCACTGTGGCCCAGGAAGAGGGACCAGGGATGCAGCTGAGGGAACCAATCAGCGAGGAAGGGTGAATAAGGGCCGGGGCTGCTGTACCCTTCCACTCTCCCATCTCTTGTCTGTGCCTCAAATCAAGCCAGTAGAAGCCAGAGGACAAGGGAAACTGCTGCTCTTTCAGGGCACAGGACAAGGCAAAAAAAAGTAAAAAAATAGATATGGGTAGGAGAGGTGCAAAAGAAGGGTATCAGCATCATGCTTAAGTATTTTCATAAGACTGCTATAGGGCTAAAAGAGAGAAATTATACAACATGTTTAGCATGGAGCCTGGTGCGTAGTAGGTGCTTAAGCCATGAGTTCTCCTGATCTCTCCACCACAAGTGACAACTCAAAGGCTCGTACTAATCACTGAAAACCCTGGTCTTATTTCACTCTAAAAAAAATCTGCACATGTGCTCTCTATAAAAGAGTTATATTGCTAAAATATAATGTAGTACGTATGCCATGGCATAATAGATTTTTCTTTAAGAAGAAAGAGGATTTTTTTCCTTTGAACTAAACATGAGAAATAATGGCTTTGAATTAATAGCTTTGTTATGAGTTATCCAAATAAGTCATATTTGCAGTGCACAAAAAGAAATTAATTATGCAGAGCCAGCCAAACTGTCACAACAACAATGTCTTCCAGTATGAACTAGTGACCCATCTTAAAAAACAGTTCCTCACCTATTGATCAATCAGCTGTTCAAGCCTTCTAACCCAGTGGCTTTTGGGAAGTTATAGAGCAGTTTGCAGGATATATAAATCAGTGACCAGGTTATCAATCATGAAAATGTTTAAGTCTACTGCATGTTTTACAAAACAAAAGCTATGATATATTAAACTATAATTTACAAAGTTCTAAAAGCGCTTTATAAATCAACCCTCGCCTATCTATCAGGACACAATGTATGACAACAAATACTGCAGTGCCATTGAACCAAACAAAAAGGAACACTTCTTAAAGATGACCTTATTTAATTTGTGAGTCTTTCCTAGAAATATAGTAGAAGCCAAGTTGAAGATGAGAGTATGCCAACAGACAAGGAGTAGGGGTAGGGTATTTGCAGCTCAAATACATGAGAAACTGTAATTCTTTTTTTTTTTTTTAGAAACTGTAATTCTTTTTCATTTCAACTTTAAAACATTGATGGCATCATATAGTACTAGAGTAATATTATACATAATTATTTTACTCAGCTGGCTGGAACACCACTTCAACATGTATTATAATCAGCAGGAGAAATGTTGTTTTGGAGAAAATATACATCTTATAAAAGGCTGGTAATTTTGGACTTATTTTTCTAATTAAAGAACTTCCATTAGATCCAGTGAACTAAAATGCTCTTTTAACAGGCAAATATCTGTAAATGCCTCAATTGATATAAGCCAGAACTGGTGGTTAATAAAAGCAATTATCCAATAGCCAAACATATTGCAATTCCAAGTTGAAAATATTTAAACCATTAAAAAAAACTTAGCAAAACTTTGGTATTTCAGTATCTACTCTTGTAGAATAAGGAAAAAAAATCACCATCCAATAATGTGGATTAGTATTGAGAGTGAAAAACTCTCAGTAAATGTGGTCAGCTTCAAGAAAAATCCTTTTTTAGGGGACTCATTGAGAGTCAAGGAAGAAGATAGTTTCCTTGTATAATGCGTGTTTCTGTCATGGAGGTTTTCAAAACATTGGCTAGATATGTGAAAACTAAGGGTCAACAATATTTATCTGTCATTGCTGGGAACAACGTTTTTTTTTAGGTTCTTTTTAAATGTATACTTGATATGCAATGTTATATCGATTTCAGGAATACAACATAGTGATTCGACAATTCTATACATTACTCAATGCTTACCACAATAAATCAATATTATTTTTTTATCTTATCCTTTTCTTAAATCTTTTCATATATGTTTTAAAAAAATGTTAAATACCATACTTCTCACTAAGAAAAGGATTCTTAAATCATTCCACAACGTCCACAAAGACTTGGGCTGTAGATTCAGTTGCATGTAAACATAGCATTAGTCCCAAACTTGGGCACTTGGTATGGAACAAAGACTTTCCATTTTCAGATTCTTGTATGTAAAATGCAGCATGTGACTGGAAGATGCTGAAGAACTTGTTTAGCCTCAGAATGTTACACAATTGATAAGAGAACTTTATTTTGGGCTTTCTCCCCCAAACAGCCCGATTTCTATGGTCAGCTTGCAAAAGAGTGCCACCCCATTGGTAACAGATCTTATAAACCCAAGGTTAAGATCTGCCAAGCTTCCTCTCCCTGAAAAGTTTTCCTTGTGTGAGAACCATGTTAGAAGACCTGGAGGGTGTCACATCAGCTATCTAGGGAAGAATTAGTCATTAAATTTGCAGACGGTGATAAGGCAGGCTAGGAAAAGTCATGTTTTTAATAGTTTTTCAGAATGCAGTTGTTTCATTCACTGGTCTGTGTCTGCAGCTTTGATGGGTGTTGTTAATAATTCCTTCAGGCTTCTTATAGGGACATTGCTGCCTGCTGTTATCTTTGGTTTACTTGCTGTGAGCTGTTTGAGCATCCACTCCATGGAGAACTATAGGGGAAGCAAGAACAATCATCTCTTCTGAATAAGATTGCCATTCCTTGGCATGTGTTGTCCAGCATAATATATAGTGTGAACATGCCCATTCCCACCATGAGTAACTACCTGTACCTGTGGTGTTTGACAGATTGGCTTCCTCTGTCAGGAGAAGGGACCTCTGGGAATGACTGGGGGCCGGCAAAACTTGACTCCATCATTTTCTCCAATGCAGTCACTGGATGCCTTTCCGCCTTTGAATACTGTGGGAAACCACATGCACAGAGTTGAGCTGGAGGATAAGTTGTGAGAGGAGGGTCTATCACACCATAGCTAGATATGAAAAAGTTGCCGAACTTGCCAGTAACTTGTCCACTGGGCACCTGAGCAGGAGAATGATAGAGAAATCATTTGCATCCCATTTCTCACACACTGAGTAGTCTGTGCCCTCCCTCCAAACATTCTGTGCTTAGATAAAGGTCCATCCAGGAGGGTTCTTCACTTAGAATTTTAAATATGTCTTCTCATTTCAATCTACACCCATGGCACACTGTGCCTGACAGGCAAGAACACAAGTATTTTTTATTCAGTGTACATTTTATATGCACAAAAACTTAACTAGTACCTGGACTACTAGTAGTAGGGATTCAATAAATGCTGATTGAGTGAACCCCAGAAAATTCTCAGAATTATGGAAAATATTGATTCAGAGTTTCTGTCCACCAACCTCCACCATTCCCCTCCTTCAGCATTTACCAAGTAATTACTATGTTTAACAAGAGAAATTTGTAAGCATTTCACTCTTTATTAAGCCTTGGTTTCACCTTTGACATACAAGGCTCAGGAGACTTTCGGAAAACCTATAGAGGTGACACATTAAGAAAAACTTTGTCCCAAGGAAAGCATCACATGGCATCTCAACCAGGCAGCAAGTTGTCAAGTTTAATACTCTCTGGACACACAGCATTTGAACAAGCAACAAAGGCTAGTGAGTTTCTTTTCCAGAAACTCCACATAAAAACTATCCCAAGAAATGACATTTTTAGAGTGCTAACCAATCCAGGGAAAATTTCAAAGTCTGTATATTCATATCTAATGTATGAACAAGAATTTCAAAGAACAATTAACACAGATGTGCAATATACATATGAAAAGGTATACAACTGCACATATTTTGTAAAGGGATAGAATTCAGAATAGAGAAATTAAATTTCAAGAAGATCTAGTAAAGTTACAGATCCAAGAAAAGTAGACCTGGTACAAATATGTTGGGGTACAAATTTTCAATATGTTCCAAAATATTGAATGTACACACTCTTTGATCCAGAATATTACTCCTAGGACTTATCATTATTAGTAAAATTATAAAAGTTCAAAATGATATCATCACTACCGTATGTCAGTGGTACAATTTTTCCTTTCTTAAAGTTTATTTATTTTCTTTATTTTTTAAGTGTATTTATTTATTTTGAGAGAGAAGGGAGGGCTAGAGTAGGGGTATAGAGAGAGGAGAGAGAGAATCCCAAGCAGGTTGTTAGCACAGAGCCTGGTTGTGGGGCTTGATTTCATGAACCATGAGACCATGACCTGAGCCGAAATCAAAGTTGGATGCTTAATGACTGAGCCGCCCAGGTGCCCCATTTTTCTTTCTTTCTTTTTTTTTTTTTTGTGTGTGTGTGCAATTTTTAATAACAAAACAGAAAACATCCATAAAAACAGTTAGAAACAATAAAAATACCCACAAATAAAAACTATACAACCATTGAAAAGAATAAAATCAAGGTATAAAAAAGTATGCCTAGGGGCACCGGGTCGCTCAGTTGATTAAGTATCTGACTTCGGCTCAGGTCATGATCTTGTGGTTCATGAGTTCGAGCCCTGTGTTGGGTTCTATGCTGACAGCTCAGAGCCTGGAGCCTGATTCAGATTCTGTGTCTCCTCCTCTCTCTGCCCCTCCCCAGTCATGCTTTGTCTCTCTCTTTTTTTCAAAAATAAACATTAAAAAAAGTTCATATAATATGAAGGCATTTGCATAAATAAGGAAAATGCAGCAGATACACACATGTTGTAAGTGTGTATCTATCTATCTATCTATACACATATGTGTATGTATATATATAGAAACACACACATATATTTAGCTTTATGTATATGTGTGTGTGTGTGTGTGTGTGTGTATATATACACACACGAAAACATATATAGATTTTGTATGTGCATATTTATTTCTGTGTGTGTTTGCATGTCTGTGTTTTTCCCATGCAACCACACAGGACACAGATGAAATAAAAAAAGGAAAATACACTATGAACTGGATGTTTTCCTTGGGGAAAAGTGTGTCAGTGGATATGGGCTATTGAGACTAGGCAAAATGTCAAGGTTATGTAACTAAACTTAAGATGGCAATCTCTAAATGTTTGCTTTTTTAAGTACTTCCAAAACAAACCACATAGTGGCAGTAATAACCATGTCTTGAATCATAATCTACAAAATGGATTTAGAGAAGTTGGTCAGACTTTTTGCAAAATGGAGTAAGTTGACACAGAATAAAAAGAAGATATGGAAGTAATTTGGAAAAGATGGTTATTGTCAATAACCCAAAATTTTAAAGATCCAAAAATGATGTAAATACCTTCATGTGTGCTTTTTTTTTTGACTGATTAATGTCAATTATTACAAACCACCATGGGAAAAGTGAACTGAATGGACATGTTACTGGAATGTAACCAACATTGTGACCTTCCATTTGACTTTCAGGTTTTATAAAAGACTGACTAGGGGTTTGTTTGATTGTTTGGTTTTTAATCCCAACTTCTTTAACATTTATTTATTTTTGAGAGACAGAGAGAAGCAGAGTATGACAGGGGAGGGGCAGAGAGAGAGGGAGACACAGAATTTGAAGCAGGCTGCAGGCTGTAAGCTGTCAGCCCAGAGACGGACGCAGGGCCCGAATTCACAAACTGCAAGATCATGACCTGAGCTGAAGTCGGATTCTCAACCGACTGAGTCACCCACGCGCCCCTTTAATCCCAACTTTTAATAAATTCATTTAGAAGACAAACTTGCTTGGAAGGCTCAGCTACAGAAACAAGTGATATAATCTAGAGGTATCTGTGCCAAATGGAAGGAGGCAAGTCTGTGCTCCTCCAGAGGTCTGTGGGGGCAATATCAACCAAGTGTTTCTGGAGCATCTAGATTTTCTAGAGAAATCACTGAATCATTGAAAGTCAGCAAGCCATTCATTTTTTTTTTAAAGCAATATATGCCAAACAGACTAATTATGTGTTGGGGCCATTAGTTCAGAGCCTCTGCCTTTTGGGGGTGTGTGTGAAATTCCAATTGGTTTTTATTTTATTTTTCAGTGTAGTTAAAATACAGTGTCATATTAGTTTCAGGTGTGCAATATGGTGATCCAACAGTTCCATGCATTACTCAGAGCTCATCAAGATAAGTGTGCTCCTAATCCCATCACCTGTTTCATACATAAGGCACCAACCTCCCCTCTGGTAACCAACCTCCTCTCTGTTTGTTCTAGAGAATCTGTTTTCTGGTTTATCTCCTTTATTTCCTTTGTTTATGTATTTTGTTTCATAAATTCCACATGTGAGAAAAATCACATTGTATACGTCATTCTCTGACTTATTTTGATTAGCATTATACTCTCTAGCTCTATCCATGTAATTGTGAATGGCAAGACTTCATTCTTTTTTATGGCTGAATAATATTCAAGTGTGTGTGTGTGTGTGTGTGTGTGTGTGTATGTACATACCTCATATTTTCTTTATCCATTCTATGGACAGACACTTGGGCTGCTTCCATAATTTGCTTATTGTAAATAATGCTGCAATAAACATATGAGGTGCATATAGCCTCTGCTTTGAATGAGATTTTTGATCATGAAAGCTAAAAGGCTCTTTTTCAAAAACCCTGGATGAAAGTTTTGAATAGACTCAACCTCTTGGTTTGCTTATTTATAGTATCTATAATAGATAATATGTTCTAAATCTTTTCTTTCAAATGCTTGCATTGTTGCCATACAGTTGCTTTCAATTATACTATTTTGGTCAATTAACACAAATTTATTTTCAAAATTTATTCTTTTGGATTTTTCCTCTCTCACACAGACTTTATGAGAATCTTTCATTAGTGGCTGTGCTTAACATGAGATTCAGGTTTAAGTTGCTGTATTCCTATCCAGGGTTGGTTGAGACATATGGAACACTAAAAATATACAAATCATTTGGTAATCCTTCAAACTAATATTCTATACATATTGGTTCAAATGAATTTAGAGATATATTCCAGTTTACAGTTCTGACAAATAAAGAGCTTAAAAATTGTCATTCCTGTCCCTACAATATGAAAAAAGCTGAACAAACTGAAAATAAATGACTGTTCTTATATCCATTCAGTAATTGAAGTTGCATGACAAACCACCACTCTGAAATTTGGACAGACAAGACAATACAAGAACTATGGTCAAGATCAGCTTACCTAGAGCAGAACAAAGAACCAAAAAAGAGAAAAAAAAATCATCTTATATCTGACATGGGTAGGGTGAAAGTAACCATTTTGAAATGGCTGTTTCTACATGAAAAAAGACATTATCAAAGCATTATATCACCTGAGGGAAGAGTTTCCCCCCTGACTCCCTGCTCCTGTAACCTTCCTGTCTCACATAAGGGGGAAAAAGTGAAGAAACACTTCTCATGGTCATAGCCCAGTAAAAGAGTGAAATATAATCATAAGGTTATAGATGAGTTCCCCTCCACCACTCCTTAACACCACATCAGTAGGACTCCTCTATAATAACAGTAGATTACAGCTGACAAATTATAAGACACACACTCTATTTAAGAAGGAGTTCTTAGGAGAACCCAAAGACACAACTAAAAACAAAACAAACTAATAAAAGACACCTGATTTTAAAGACCCTGGCATCTATAGCTAAAGCAAGCATTAAATGAAACCCAGCTGCTATCCAGATTAACATAGAACCTACACTAAACATGTATTTACCTGAGGTCTACTCAACGTATCATTTACCTTTTAACAAAAAAATCTAAAGGCATACTAGAATATACGTATATTTAAAAAATGAAGTCTGAAGAGACAAAGTAAGCACCAGAACTTGAATCAGGTACCATAAAAGTGTTGGCATGATCAGACATGGAATTTAAAATAAGCATGATAACTATGCTTAGGGCTGTGAAGGAAAAGGTAGACAGCATGCAAGAACAGATGAGTAATGTAAGTGGAGAGATGGAAACTCTATGAAATACTCAAAAGTAAATCTAGAAATCTAGAAATAAATAAAAAATACTGTAACATAACTAATGAATGCACTTGATAGGCTCATCATTAGATTGGACACAATCGAGGAAAGAATCAGGGGAGCTTGACTATTAATCAATAGAAACTTCCTGAAATGAAACACAAAACAAATACTGAATATTAAAAAAAAAGGAAGAAAGAAAGGAAACAACAAATGATAATACTGAAAACTGTTGAATAATTTTATATGGTATAACATAAGCATAATTGGAGTTCCTAAAAGAAAAGAAAAAAAATGGAGCAGGAAAAAGATTTGAAGGAATAGTGACTGAGAACTTTCCAAAATTATTGACAGACATCAAACCATAGATACAAGAAGCTCACAGAACATCAAAAGACCATACAGAATAAATACCAAAAAAATCTATATCATAGCATATCATATTCAAACTGTATTTTTAAAAGGAAAAAGAAGTAAAGAAAGAAAAAAGTAACACAAAGATAAAATGCTGAAAACAAAGTCAAAAATTAAAAAAGTAAATAAAAACCTTGTTTATAGAAGAAAAAGATAAACAAATACAGTGGAATTCTAACGAGAAATCACTCAAACAAGAAAAGACAATAGTAAAATACTAAAAGTGTTAAAAGAAAGAAATAGGGGTCATGGTTGGCTCAATCAGTTGAATGTCTGACTCTTTGATTTTGACTCAGGTCATGATCCCTGGGTCATGGGAATGAGCCCCAAGCTGGACTCCATATGGAGCCTGCTTGGGATTCTCTCTCTCCCCAACCCTCTCTACCTCTCCCCTGCTTGTGCTTTCTCTCTCTCTCTCTCAAATTCAAAACAAAACAAAACAAAAAACACCAAACTGAAAATATATCTCTGGTTTAATTATCTTTCAAAAATAAAGGAGAAATATAGATTTTCTAGACCAACCAACAAACAAAAAACTGAGGCATTTTGTCACCAGGAGACCTTAATAGAAGCTCTTCAAGGGGAAACAAAATGATATAGATCAGAAACTCAAATCTACATAAAGAAGGAAAAATGCCGAGAAGTAATAAAAAAAAGTACATTAAAATATTTTCTTTTTCTTTTTTTTTTTTTTTTTTAATTTTTTTTTTTCAACGTTTATTTATTTTTGGGACAGAGAGAGACAGAGCATGAACGGGGGAGGGGCAGAGAGAGAGGGAGACACAGAATCAGAAACAGGTTCCAGGCTCTGAGCCATCAGCCCAGAGCCTGACGTGGGGCTCGAACTCCCGGACCGCGAGATCGTGACCTGGCTGAAGTCGGACGCTCAACCGACTGAGCCACCCAGGCGCCCCTTATTTTTCTTATTAATGAATCAAATAGAAAAATGTTCAAAATAATAATATATTTTTGATATAGTATATACACAAATTAAATGATCGACAGCAATTTTATAAAGAACAGGAGAAAGGAATTGAGGATACTCTGTTATAAAATACCTGGATGAACCATGAAGTGGTAAGGTGCTATTTGAAAGTGGACTTAGATTAATTGTAAATCCATATTGTCAAATCTTGGGCAACCACTAACAAATTATAAAAAGAAGTATAATTGGGATGTTAGGAGAGGAAAACAAATGGAATCATACTAAATAACTAAAACCAGAGAAGGAAGAAACAGAAAGAACAAAAGAAACCAAGAACAGGTGAAAAGAATTTAAAAGTTATCAATATGGAAGATATTAATTGAACTATATCATTAATCACTTTAAATATGAATGGTCTAAATACATCAATTAAAAAACAGAGATTAGGGGCGCCTGGGTGGCTCAGTTGGTTAAGCGTCAGACTTCGGCTCAGGTCATAATCTCACGATCTGTGAGTTCGAGCCCCGCATCAGGCTCTGTGCTGACAGCTCAGAGCCTGGAGCCTGCTTCAAATTCTGTGTCTCCCTCTCTCTCTGAACCTCCCCCATTCATGCTCTGTCTCTCTCTGTCTCAAAAATAAATAAACATTAAAAAACAAAACAAAACAAAAGATTAAAAGCCTGTATGAGAAAACAAAACCCAACTATCTGTGGTCTACAAGAAACCCACTTTAAATATATAGGTCAGATAAAAGTAACAGAGGAGATAAAAACATGTTATACTAATAATGATCAAAAGAAAGCTAGAATAGGTATAATAATTTCAGACAAAGAAGACTTCAGAACAAGGAAAAGTATTAGGGATAAAGAAATATTTAAAAAGTATCATTTACCTAATGATAAGGGGGCCAGTTCTCCAAAAAAGATAAAACAGTTCTTAATATTTATACACCTAGCAACAGAGCATCAAAATACATAAGGCAAAAACTGGTAGAAGCTCAAGGAGAAACCGACAAATCCTCTATTATACTTGGAGAGCTCAACATATATCTATCAGTAACAGAGGTTTAGCAGGCATAAAATCATTAAGGATATAGTTGGGCCACATGGCATGTTCAATCAACTGCATCTAATTGATATTCATAAAATACTTCTAAAACAGCAGACTACACATTTTTTGAGCTCACATTCATCCAGATAAATCGCATTCTTGGCCATCAAATACATCTTAAGAAATTAAAAAAAATTGAAATCATGAAAAGTATATTCTCAGACCATGTTGAAATTAAGCTAGAAATCAATAGGGAAAAGACAGAAAATCCAAAAAACTATTTGGAGATTAAACCACATACTTGTAAATAACAGAAAGGTCAAAGAAAATGTCACAAGATAAGTTCTTAAATATTTTTAACTAATTGAAAATGAAAATACAACATATCAAAAGTTGTGGGAGGTAAAGGAAGCAGTGATAGAGATAAATTTGCAACATTAAAGTCTTATATTTGAAAAGAAGAAATATCTAAAATCAGTAATCTGAATTTCCACTGAAGAAAGCCAGAAGAAGAAGGGTAATTTAAAACTGAAACAAGCAGAAGAGAAGTAATAAAAGTTAGAGAAGAAATTAATAAATTGAAAACAGGAAAAGAATAGAGAAAATCCACAAAAGCAAAGCTGATTCTTTGAAATGATCAGTAACATTGATAAACCTCGGGTCAGTCTAACACAAGAAAAAAGAAAAAAAAAGAAAAAAAGGAAAGAGGGGTGCCTGGGTAGCTCAGTTGTTTCAGCATCAGACTTTGGCTTTTGTTGTGACTGCACGGTTCATGGGTTTCAGCCCCACATCAGGCTCTGCGCTGGTGGTGTGGAACCTGCTTGGGGTTCTCTCTATTCCTCTCTGCCCCTTCCTCACTTGCTTTCTCTCTCTATATATATATAAATAAATAAGTATACTATAAAAAACAAAAAGAAAAGATTTTCAATAACAGAAGTGAAAGAGAGGCCATCACTACTATTCCCACAGACAGAAAAAGGTTAATATAAAGGAACTCTATGCACAACTCTATGCCCTCAAACATGATATATTGTTGAAATGGACCAGTTCTTTGAAAGACACATGTCATCAAATTTCACACAAGGGGAAATAGGCAAATTTAATTGCCCTATATCTATTAAAGAAATCTATCTCTTAACAATAAGTATCATTTAGGAGATCTGGAGATCCCAGAAAGGCATACCGACTACTAAGAGAAATGAACTGTATTACAAACATATGAAAGAACATTAATGGGAGGTGGGTATCAGGGATGTGCTGTCCCAAGTAACTATGGAAATGAGTAGAATCTGTAGACTAAAGGTAAAAAGCACTGCACATAAGCACTATCTGGTTGCTAGATATATCTTTGATCTGTCTGCTGAGAGGGCCTAGAAGAAAGGACATACTCAAAACCAAAACCTCCAAAAAAACCTACACTGAATTGATTAAACATATCAAAAGGAGACAAAGACCAACTGAAAGAGACACCAAAGCCAAATCTGAAAGAAGTTGATATAAAATAAGAAAAAAGTATTTATTGAATTATAACTCAAAGTATAAAATAAATATCCATAAGTTCAGACTCTTAGATAAATAATGGAATAAATAAATGAGGAACAAGAGATAAACTCTTTGCAGTAGCATTCCACATAATGTATGTAGACAATCTGCTTTCACAAACAGGGAGCACTACTCTTTAAGTGTGGGCTACACAGTCACTTCCTTCCAAAGAGAACTCTATAGAAAGGGGAGGGAGAGTAACATCACACTGGAGACTCCTAGCAATTATTACCTCAGAGGACAACGGAATCACCAACAGTGATTAGGTCAAACTGATAACGTGTGATTTTGATATGAGCAACTGATTTGGCACTTTATCTCTGTTGTCTTTCTCCCTGCACCCCATAACCCCAATCTAATCATGAGGAAAACATCAAACTAATGCCAGTAGAGGAGCATCCTACACAATACTTGACCAGTACTCCTAAAAACTGTCAAAGCCACTAAAACAAGGAAAATCTGACAGTCACAGCCAAGAGGAACCTAACAAGAAATGACAACTAAATGTAACATGGCATTCTGGATGAAATCTTGGAACAGAACAATTAGGTAAAAAATGAGGACATCTGAATAGACTATGGATATGAGTTAATAACAACGCGTGTCTGTGGGTTTTAATTTTAACAAATGTACCATACGGGTGTACAATGTTAATAGGAAAACCCGAGTACAAGGTATATGAGAACTTATTGTACTATTTCTGCAACTTTTCTGTAAATCTAAAACTTTCCCAAAAAGAAAATCTACTTTAAAAATAAAAAAATTAAAAGAATTTTTAAAAAGCAAAAGACACACATGAGAACAAGAAGAAGCAGTGGGGAGGAGGAGGAAGGGGTGGAGGAGGAGGAAGAGAAGAATTATTATTTAGAGACTGAGCCTCCCTTTATTTTCAGCCATAGGCTCTGAAGGTGTATAATCCACTCAGCAAAACAGCTAGTCTGCACCAACCTCCTTAAAAGTAGCTTAACTGACCAGGATTATAGCCTTTGGACATTTTATGCTCTATGCTGAAAGCATTTATTATGGCCCCTTCCAAAATTTATACATTTCCACCCCTGGAAGGAGTTACGGGCTGCACAATTTTATCCAGCAGATAATATCTCCAAAAAGCTACCTGTCTGTTTCTTTCCATTAACATTTCTGTACAATGTTACAAAGATGGTAGTTGATTCCATGTTCTTTCCTGGCACTCATGCAGATCTTGACTTTTTGTGTGTATACATGTTTTGTTAAAATCTCATTCAGTATAATGTACAAAATGTCACTTTAATACCTCATAAGGAGATGCCTCAGTCCTTTCACTAGCCCTTTCAACGTGAGCTGAAACAATTTCCTTTTAATCATGCACAGAGGCCCTGGTCAATACTGTTATCTCTTAGGGAAGCACTCAACCCTACTGGCTTTCGTGAAAGCCCACCTTGTGGCTGCTTCTGGGTGCTGAGGACATCCACTGTTGTTTGCACCATCACCTGCCTTGCTCCTAACACATTGTTGATGGTGCGCTGAAATCAATAGACCTGTCAAATGAAGCAGGTGCATGTTGGAAGTAGAGCAACGATGATGTTTCCAGGTCTGCCCAATGCACTCAGCAGGAGTCAGAAGGTTAAATAAAAGCATGTCTGTGTTGGAAAGCAATGATGACACAGCTGATAATCACCTGGTCTGGAACCCCAGGCAATAAAGGCAGGAAGGAGGTTATTTTTAAATGGTTTTAAATGTCTGTCTCTCTGCATTGCTCCCAGGTCATCTAAGTCTGTCTCAAAAAGTTCTTTACTAGAAGTCTGACTTAGGAGCCCAGAGCATGGTGAAAATCAGCAGTTATGGGATAATTCAAAATGTGATTTCTTATGCAAGTAATTAAAGACAATTTGACTCCAGCTGTTATGCTGGGAATTTCTGCACCATATCCCAAGCAGGAAGAGCTATACAATTGCAGTCAAACTTCAACCCATTTCCATGGAAACACTCTTTCCACACACTGGGCACAGCAAATACTCCTCCTCACCCCTACCACCTACAACCCACCATCCCATCTCAACCAAGTGCCTCGTTCAGCTAGGTGAATTGAGCATGTGTCATTATCATTCTGTTTTCTGAGAGAGCTCTTTGCTATTACCATATTGTCAGATCAGCTCTCAGACCCGCCTTCCATAAGCTCTGATGGGACTGTTCACTATTGACTGGAAGCCTTGGCACATTTGTTTGTGGGATTCTATCACTTATCATAATCAGTAAGGACATTGTCATTTAGAGTTATCATTGTATACCTTGTTATTAATATAGTGCCTAGTCCTTACTAAATATTTAATGTATATTTGAATAGGTGAATGTATGAATCTATAATGAATCAACAAGTTAAAATTTGATATTTAAAACAAGACATCAGGTTTTAGACTAGAACTATTCAAAGTTAACTTTGATTCATGCTATAAAGAAATTACCTCTTCTGACCAACCCCCTTCAAACTATCTGATGAACTTCAACTCACTCCCAAGACTCTGTTCCTATGTTACATATTTTGGGCAGGATTTATTATTCCCCCAGACAATTCTGGATGTCCTTTTCCATTCTCTAATAGCACATTGACTTAATGTGTCTACATCATAGAAAAACTGCTGTGTATGCTTACGCTCTTGTTTCTACCACTATCCTGTGAGCTCCTCGAGGCCAAGATCCATCTCTTCTGTTTGTATTTTTCAAGCTCTTCATTCAGTGCACAGCATAGAGAAGTATTCAATAAGTATTACAGAATAAATGGATGCCTCTCTCTACCAATTATCAAGGCTGTGTTAGGCATTAAATTCTTATTATTCTCCTTATGGATGCAAATATTATCTTCCAATTCTTCCTCACTGAATGTTCCTCCCATATAAACCTATCTTTCCTAAGATGGTTATTGAGAAAAAGGTGGGAAGGGGTATATAATTTTAGTCCCTAACTTTTCACTTACATATATTTTCTCTTGATTTTAAGAGAGAAGACTAGATCATCTCTCTTTTAATGACTTCTCTTTCTGATCCCTGAATCAGGCTGAGAAGTGTCACTCCCTTGGCCAGTCTAGAGATTATAATGCTAGCCCCAGCTCGCTTGCACTCGCTCTCTCTCTCTCTTCTCCAGGACACAGTTAAATGAGGTCAGTTCATCTCTCTGAGTCACAAATACTTCATTTTGTAAATGATGGTAAGGCGCTAGGTGCTTGTGAGGCATTGCCAGGTCTAGTTCTGCAGCCTCTGAGTGGAGTGTTTCCAGAGTATGATGCTGCTTCACTGGACTAGGTGTTTCACATCTTGTTAAATGACTGTAAAGTGAAACCCTTCCCCATGAATGTTTAATGAACTTAAGGGAATGCCAGACGCAGACTATTCATTTGTTAAACACTGCAATTTGCAAAGAATTTCAAGTAGTTAACTTGGGATTCAAGATAAAATAAAGACAGATTTGCTTGATATGGTGTCCTACTCTGAAATTTTCCCTCCAAGGATTATAGTGTTCCTGGATAACCCATCCACCCTCTGTGTAGTAGAAAAAACCATAGAATTCCTATGCTAGGTGTTCAGAATTTCCTAATGGACACACCATGCAGCTTGGACCCTGGACTCTGGATTTCCTCACTGCCCTTGACATTTGGGAAGGATAATTTTCTGGGCGTTGTGGGATATTTATCAGCACTTTTGCCCTCTGCTCAGAGATGCTTCTCACGTTTTAACACCCAAAGTCTTTCCGGTCTTTGCCAAAAGTTCTCTGGGGCAACACTGCCCCCTGTTAAAGCACTGAGTTATAAAGATGTGAGATGGGCTTTCTGCTACTCACTGGATGTCTGATAGAGACGGACTTTCTTAAGCTTTGAGTCCCGTTTTCCTCTTCTGCACATAGTGGGTGTAAATTAAGTAGTTGTTGTTGGGACTACGTGTGTCAATGTCTCTCTATTATTTAGTATTCTGTGTATGTACTCAATACATGTTATTTGCTATTATGATTGTCACTATTTCATTTATCATTGTTTGGTTTTAACATCGACATTGGTATTGCCTCCTAGATCTTGCCAGAAGAAAAAAATATGGACCTACAAAGAAAAACTGCTTTATTAAGTTTTCCTCAATACATTTGCTTGTTACTATTCATGCAGAAATTTTGAGCCACACATCAGATTACTGCTTGCTCTAAGACTAGAGTTACCTGGCCTCCAGCTGTATAGATGTCCTTGTATACTTCTCCTTGTATATCTTGAGCATAACATTGAAGGAAAGCAAATCTTAAAAGTTTCTGTTCCTTTTCAACGTACTATTGATATACACTCTCCATTACTGTTTTCTCCCATAACGTATGACAAGAAAAACTACAAATTGCTATTTGATTCTTACAACAAAATTATGAGCAAGAGTATCAGCATGGACATAATTCATCAAACTGGAAATTTGACTAGAAATATATGGACTGAGATTGTACTACACTCTCAAATAGTTAAATGTAAATTAGAAAAAAAAAGAACAGAAAACATTTTCTCCTATTAAGTTAGCAAAAGAAATGTTGACCAAAGTATAACAAAGCTGCTAGTGACCCATGTTACTTTCTAGCACAGAAACTGATATGTGCCTTTGGGAAAGCAACTTACTCATTCTAGTCTAGTCTGGTTAAAGGGACCTTCTCAGGCAGTCCCTTGGGCCCAAGCTGGCAAAGCATAGAATGCTATGGCTAGCATTCCTGTGTCTCTTCAATGCACCTCACTCTCTTTTTTCAGAGTCCTTAAATGTCTCCTTCTCCTATCTATTCTCTGCCTGCACTCCCAGCCCAATCTAAAACTCATGATCCCTTGAAATGTATTGTCCTAGCTGACCACACTGCAACTCAGGGAAAAAATGTCCTATATATATTCTCTGTATCCAAAACAGGATGAATATAAAAAGACACTTTCCCACATCTTATCTTAGGCCCTGTGAGAATGATCCAGTTGAGCCCACGGTCTGCTTCCCTGTGCCAACATACAAAATTGTGGATATGGGTGGGCTGGAGAAGGGAGAAGAGGGAGAAAAAAAGAAATTAGAAGCCAATGCACCCAAAGATCTTTTAAGTTTTGGAACCTCTACACTTTGTAATTTCTTGTTATTCTAATCCTAATAGTTGCAGTCAAACGAGGGGTGGTGGAGCATATGAGTGAGGAGTTTATCTTAATATTCCTTTAATAGTAAACCACAGGAAAGGACACGAATGTCTACAAGGAGGGAAGGACGAGGACATTGTGACATGGCCACTTTGTGGACAATTATGCTATCTCCCAAACGAGTTTGTGGAGAGCATAAAGCAGACAGAAAATGCTATTGATCATCTGTTTGGAAAACAGAGGGTACAAAATTGTGTGTGTGCTCTCGCTGCAACCTTGTAAAATCCATCAGGACTGACCGAGACTATTCCCAACCAAACTCTAGACAGGCTCCTCTGAGCCCTCTTTTCTACTAGGCCTTAACTTTGGCTTATCAAAACTGCAGATTCCCAGCACAAATGACTTCACTCAATCATCCCCGCACTAAAAGTCTTGAGTAAACTCTAATATAGTCTCTAAAGGTTCAAGGCTTTGCCCCTGGAATAGCCCTAACCTTCCTTAAAAAGTCTGCCTAAGAAACAAAAACAAAAACAAAAACTCAAAGCCTCCAAAAGAATTTGCTGGTAGCTCTAGCCAATGCTGGAGGAAAGGCCACTGACCTCCCTTAAAAGGACTTACAATTGAAGGGGCGCCTGGGTGGCGCAGTCGGTTAAGCGTCCGACTTCAGCCAGGTCACGATCTCGCGGTCCGTGAGTTCGAGCCCCGCGTCAGGCTCTGGGCTGATGGCTCAGAGCCTGGAGCCTGTTTCCGATTCTGTGTCTCCCTCTCTCTCTGCCCCTCCCCCGTTCATGCTCTGTCTCTCTCTGTCCCAAAAATAAATAAACGTTGAAAAAAAAAAAAATTAAAAAAAAAAAAAAAAAAAAGGACTTACAATTGTAAACCACCCTTTGTCATTCTGAGATGTGTGTGTATCTCCTACAAACTCCTAAGGGAGTTTCTTTCTCAGGGACCTGAAAGCCATATCTTTGAAATGTAATCATTAGGAAGGATAGCATGTCGGCCTTCTGCTCTATGAAAGTATAGAATCCTAAGCTCAATTAACTGCCAGCTAACAGACGAAACTGGCATGCACACTGATCATCTCTGTACTGTTTCACTTCCCTGACTCTGCTGAGACCCCACGGTTTCTGCTCCCCACCCCATTCCCTCATTCTCCCTTTGAAACAACCAGTCACCTCTGTACAAACTGAAGTTGAGTTCAGTTCATGCTGGACCTGCTTTCATAATGCAATAGTCTATTCCTGATTAAAACCTGCCCTTACTTTTTTTTTTTTTAATTTTTTTTTAACGTTTATTTATTTTTGGGACAGAGAGAGACAGAGCATGAACGGGGGAGGGGCAGAGAGAGAGGGAGACACAGAATCGGAAACAGGCTCCAGGCTCTGAGCCATCAGCCCAGAGCCTGACGCGGGGCTCGAACTCACGGACCGCGAGATGGTGAACTGGCTGAAGTCAGACGCTTAACCGACTGCGCCATCCAGGCGCCCCCTGCCCTTACTATTTTAACCAGTGGCTGGCTTTGTTTATCTTCAGCAGGTCCAGTTGCAAAGGACTTGAAAGCCTCTGCTCCTGCATTTGTTTTAGGGCAGTGAGATAATACTCAAAAATCATTAGCAGAAACATTCCCTCTGTTTCAGAGAACAGTCCCCACATAACTATGATTACAAGTTTAACAAAATTTGGCTAGGAAGCAATTCCGATTTATGAATTCCACATTAAACATCTAAGTACATCTGTTATGCATAACATAATGGTGACTTTTGGGTAATGATTTTTTAGAATCACAAATGATGTATAAATTCTCAGTGATTTATGCATTGGGAGGGGCATGAATGTGTCCTGGGTGATTGCTTATTATACTCAGATCCTAGGTTTATACCATGGCTTTTGTTCCTTTTGTGTCTCGGAATCTGGATGTGCAATCTTATACAGGGGCAAAGAATTTGCTACCCTGAGAGAAATATTTCAGTATGTCTTAGATGATATGTGCTTGTCGTTAATTAAGTGTTTTGCAATATATCTCGGAAATGATTGTAATAACATTAGAAAGAATGTAAGGTTCAAAGAGCTTGTATTTCAAATTCTGGTATCCATTTAAGCCCTGGTATTAGGAAGCACTGACTGTGGGAATACAAGTCTCACTTCCCACCTGTCTTACCTTTGACCTCTCTTGCACCCCTTACCTTGGAGTTGCTGGAATATAGTACACGTTCTTGGGATTCCATGGTTTTACTTTTTCTGTTTTTTTCTAGTCTCTTGTCCTTTGCTCTTTGACTATACGATGAACATTGCACCTACCCATCTCCCTCCCTCTCTTTGGTCTACTCTCCAACCTACTGCAATGTCAACCATCTCAGCCCACATACCTCCTCTGTTCTGGCGTCTGTGCCCCTTACCACAGATAAGTTCCCATAAGGTAGGGAGCATTGTATCCCTGGTGCCCAGCACAATTTCTGACACAGTAGGAATGTAATAAGTCATTATGGAACAAACAACTGGATCTCTTTTTGCTTTCAGAGATGAATTTATAATCAAGGGCAGAATATAATCAAGGGCTGAGATTTAAGTTTTCTCTGTTTCAGCCTGTACACGTGGACATGTACACACACAGAACTGCAAAGTGACTTAAAGAAAAATCTACAAATACCGAAAAGAACACACACATCTGATCCCAAGCATCCCATCCCCCCTGAACTGGAAACACTGAGACGGACTGTAGGAACAGATGTATAGACAGGTAACTTACACTCTGCAGCTGGACATGATTCTTCACCAAGTTCTCTGACTTTGCCATTGTGCTGGATGCTTTGAGACTGTAGTTTTTACCATTTTGTGGTTCTTTCAGCTGCTCTTGAATTTGTTTAGCTTGTTTCCTGCAGGTTTAAATAAATACATGCATAAATAGTTACACAGATTTATTCTGTTTGTATTTGGGGGGTTCATTTGTTCCCAACATGTATGTTTGTCATTTGTTAAAGCTGGATGAACTCAGTTAATAAAGGAAAGCCTTCCTTCATTTTCAACACGCCAACCCCATTAGATAGCTTTTAATCTGGAAAGAAACTGGTATTATCCATAAACACCCAGAGATTCACACCCAATGGCACTCCAAAGGCAGGGATAAGCATAATGAATTTTTCTGGGCCGCATGGATGCAGAGGTCCCTAACCCTTGGTGCTCAGCTGTAAAGAATTAGAAATGCTCTGAAGAAGTAACTAGGGGAAAAATTTGAAGCTTAGAGCTACCAGCCACATATAACATACTTGCAGAGTTACATTTATATTTGTTATATTTACATTTATAAGCATGCATAGCTTGATTGCATAGCTTACTTATATACTGTATTGTGTATGTTTTCTCTTGCAGTTCAGAAACCGCTCATTTATTGTTACCATTAGTCCCAAATGTGAAGATTTTTATTTCCAGCTGGTAAATCACAGCAAAAATAGTTAACTCTTGAAAGACCACCTACTATGTGCCACGCATCATTTTAAGTGCTTTCCGTGTATGAACCCACTTTTCTCTTCATAGTAATTCTGTGTGATGAGGCAGGAACCTATAATCATTCAACAGATGAGAAAACTGAGGCACAGAGAAGTGAAATCATTTTCCCAGAGTCATATCGCTAGTAAGTGTTGGAGCTGGATGTGAGTCCAGCCCAGCTGGTTGCATACTGTGTAACCTCAGCCACCACTTGGGACTGTCAAACCATTTGCCATGGTCCCACAGCTTCTCAGTGGGAAGGCTGAGATTGCTCTCTATCTCTGGACTCTGAGTGAGGTACTCCTGCCTGCATATGTGGGGTGACTGTTGTTTAAGTCAGGCAGTGGCTGCATCAGAAGGATGCAGCAATTTCCTGCCTTGTTAGCTGCTCTCTTCCAAGGGCTTTACAGCAACTATCTATCAGCAGAAGACTCAGTATCCACAACACACACACACACACACACACACACTCCACAGTACACACTTCTGTACTGGCTTCTCACTCATTCACTCTTGACTCACTAATATTCCAGGATATACAGACTTTCTTTCCTTTCTGAACTGGCTTCCTTCTCTATCATCCCTACTCTGCCCCAAACACACATATTTCTGCTCTTTCCTCCTTCACCCAACAAATGGGAACTGGGAGATGAGAAGCATCTAATCACAATTCCATTAGCTCTCTTCATGAGAGTCAGTGCTCTAGGAAAGACAAGATACGGGCATTGCACACTGGGACCCTGCTAGCCTAACAATGTCAGTGTTAACATTTTATAGTTCATTGAGTTTTAAGTTTCTCTGGTCCAGTTCATTCAGCAATGAGATGTAAGTTGTGGAATGTCAGGTATCACAAGTCTAGGCATTGTTTGTAATGTTGCAGAATGGGCTCCCAGGGAAGCAGGCACTGAGATGGAGATAGCATGCAGGATTTTTATTGGGGGGGGTGCTCTTTGGATCCACACCCGTGGAAGCAAAGGGAGGGATGCAGGACTGGGCCGAGGGAGAGATTGGAACATAATGCAGTCTCTGTGAAGAGCTCAGCAAATCCCACCACAGGGGCGGGGGCGGGAGGAGAGGGTCTGAAATTGGCATGGCCTTGTACCCCAAATTGGGGCAAAGGTCTAGGCCTTCATAGCCTTACACTGACCTGTCATTGGAGGTGGGCTCTCTCGGGTCAGAGCAAGGCAACTTTGATTATATTTGTTTTAGCAACTGGAGAGCAAAGATCTTCACTGCCGAAGAGAATCAAAGCTGCATATCAGAGCATCCACCGCCTGTCCTTAATGGGCTTCCCTTGTTGCTAAAATCTTTGACCTCAGAGGGCAATAACCTACAGTTAGGGCTGGGTTTTACTGGGAGCACCGGTTCTCCTTTTTCCTTTTGTGTTTCTCAGTTGTTATCATTATTTGTCTCAGCTTCTGTCTGCTGGAACATCTCCTCTCCTATCCCAATTCTGTTTTTTAGAGTTAAATTGTGTTTTGTACTTCTGAAGTCTACTAAGGACTCCTACAGGCAGCCTCACTCTTCTTACCCATATGAGTTGAACATAAAAAGAAACCTAGAAGAGTTTATAGTTACCATGTGAGCCCTATCAGCCAGATTTGAATAGGTCAACTAATACTTCCATTAATCACTTATGGGAATATATGGACTTATTAGGTATGATGAGAAGAGAATTCCTTTCATTATGTCCTTTAGAGTCGTTGTGGTTCAATTAACTCAGAAAATCCTCTAAATCCAAGGTGTTCATCACTTTGATCTCATCATGTTAACCGCCTTCAAGCTTTCATCCGCTAACAATTTGCTGTAATATTCCATGTGGCAAGGTCATGCCAAACCAAGGGTTCACAAGACAATGGACAAAGGACCAGAGTGGTGGGATCTGAGAGATTATGGGAGCTAAACATCAATGACCAAGAGAATGTGAGCTTTTGGGTAACTCTTGACTTTATCTGGCTGGGACCTGTATATCCCAGTATATAGAAAGCTGGTTTAAGTGAATTTATTTAGAAACCAATGATGGAGAGATCATAGAATCATAGAAGACTTGGCATGTCCAAGATGAAGTCAAACAAATGACACACAAGTCAACAAAGTTACAGTATGTGTGAAAGTAAGAAAATTTTGAGTAGAGTCTGTCTGTGTTGTTATCTCCAAGATCTAGGGATGAGAATTAGAATTTCAGGAATGAGTGCAAAGAAACATGTGCCAATGTGTTATAAAAATTTACATTGCTTTCAGCTATATAGATTAGATGCTTGGTGTGAGGTATAGTATTCCTCTCAGGCAAAGAAAAATAAAGGAAGACCCTGCCTGGAAATTGTGCTAGAAGGAAATACAGTCTAGGTCTCTAATGAGAAATATAACTCCACTTGGAAAAGGCTTCAATTCTTATTATTACTTTATTATTCTCACAGTTTCTTATTTATTTAATTTTTAATAAAAAATGTGTCCCAGCTGGGCAGGCAGGAAGACAACATTCTAATTAGTGTTCCTCCACTGGGTCAGTTCTCTGAGTCCCCCATAATGAATGATGTTGAACAGTGTTTCCATTAAACCCTGATGCTGCACAGAGCTCTGGGAGGAGGTGTTCGTGTCAGAGCCCACGTGCTGCCTAAAGAGGGAGAGATTGACATGACAGCCATGAAGATGGAGGTCCCCTCGTTACCCAGCTGCTCTCCGTTCTTGTGACTATCATCAGTTTTTTGTCTAAATGTGTTGCAAATACAAATCATAAAAATAAGTGATTAACTACCACTTGATGGCAATTTGCTTATTGTTAAATACACAACTTCTTTCCCCTGCGCAGCACTTTCGAGGAGACCCTTCTATCTAACGCCCTGCTGAGTGTGATTACCTGTCTTGGGCCACTGCCTACTCTTCATTTTGTAGTTACCCAGCCTCTAAGTTCCGTTGTGGGAAACTGCAGGTGTTAACAATAGCACGCCTTCACTGAGCACTTACTCTTTTGAACACTGTGCTGTGCTCCTTGTGGTGTTATCCCGTGAATCCCTAACAAATTCTACAAGGTAAATATTATTTTTGGCCATATTTTACCAAAACAAGGAACCTGAGGCTAAGGGACTAGATGCAATTTGCCTAATAATATATAACAAGCAAGTGGCAGCCTGATGACTTGAATACAGGTCTGAGTGAACACATGTTAAAATCCTGACCAAACACCATGTAAGCTCCCTAGAGAACATAAAGCATGATGGGCTGCACCAGGGCATGATATTCCTGATTCACCCTTAGCAGTTTCACCTTCCACCATCTAGTGGGAAGACTGTGGGGCCCAATGTGGTAGAGTGGCTTAGAGCATGCAATTTCACCTAGAACTGCAGAAATGCAAAGACCCCATCTGTAATTTCCCACTGTGTGGCTTTGACAAATTAATATTTTAAAATTAAATTCTGTTATTATTTGAACAATGCAGCAATAATGAACAATTTGAATTGTTGTGAGAATTGGGAGATAATACATGAAAAGCCCAGTGTCCCTGACAAAGAGTAAGTTCTCAAAAATGAACACTAATAACTGTCACAGGCAAGAGTTGCCTAGGAGATGTGACAATTAAATATGGTATCCTGGATGGGGGCCTGGAACAAAGCACATTAAGTAAAAACTAAGGAAATCTGAAAGTATGAGCTTCAGTTAGTAATATAGTATCAATACTATTTCATTAATTGTGACCAATGCAACATACTAATATAAGACATTAATATTAGGGGAAACTGGGTCTGGGATATGTAGGATCTAGCTGTCCTATTTTCACAGTAATTCTAAAAATCTAAGCCTATTCTGAAACAGTTTATTAAAAAATAATAGTTACTAACTATGGATTCATACCCGAGTTTCTATTATTTTTAAAAATCATAATTTCTGTTCTTTTTAAAGATCAACATATACAACATGCAGACAGGTGTCAGAGACTATATCTGGAAACGGATCCATTTTTAGAAGAGCAAATGGGCAGACAAATATAGGTCCAATGAAAAGCAATTGCACATTGGCTTGCATTTCAGACAAGCTGTAGGAACAGAATCTGTGCCAACTTCTTAAGGCTTGCATGACTTAAATAAAATTTCCATAAATAAAATACCTTTATCAAAGTTCGTTTGGAATAAATATATATATTTTCAATTTTTTTTAATGTTTATTTTTGAGAGAGAGCCCGACACGGGACTCAAACTCACCAGCTGTGAGATCATGACCTGAGCCGAAGTTGGACGCTTAACCGACTAAGCCGTCCAGGTGCCCCCGGAATAAATATATTTGTATGCCTATTTAGGCATGTATATATTTTATTATATGTTATTAGTCAAAAATAAGAAAATAAGCACCTTAAGCAGAAGTTTGGTTTCTTTTTTTTTTTAAGTTTATGTATTTATTGACTTAACTAATCTTAGCACCAAATGTAGGGCTTGAACACACCACCCTGTGATCAAGAGCCACATGGTCTTCCTACTGAGCAGGTAGGTGCCCCAGAAATTTTAGTTTCTTAACAGGGCATATTTGAGATATGCTTACCAACTAGTGAACCAAGGTAGATTTTACAGTATTCATACTTCACATTTGGCTGAAATCTTTATGGGTATCAGGTAAAAATACTATGAAAGGAAAGTGTGGAATATTTTTGCAGTAAAGGACAGATATTTGTTGATAATATTTAGGTCTACACCAGTGAGTTCTCTGTTCAGAAGTGTTAACCCCTTAGTGGCAGGAAGACACCAAGCCTTTACTTCTGACCATCAAAAAATGCAAAGAACACAGAATGTTCATGATCACAGAAAGGAATAATTGCTATATGCACCAAAGACAAACCACACACATGCATGTATGCACATGCTGCATATATTCCCCACAGTCTGTAAAAGACTCTAAGTCGTTTATAGATGTTTGATGGGCCCATTTGCACAAGATGCCTCTGCCTGGAGCAGAGACTGTGAAGTTAAAGAAAGACAAAGTACTTTCTCTGAGACGTAACCTTTTAACACTTGAGAGAAATGGTCTTACTTGCTTTTGAAGTAGAATGCTGCACAGAACATGCCCACGATGACAATTCCAAAGATGATACATGAAATTGACAGCACCTGCCTTTGATAAACTTCTTCACTCTCTGTGAATTTGAAAAACAGAATTAGAATGGATGTTAGCAGGGTATGGCAGAGATAATTTTCATCCTTGTACTTCTGAGTTGGTAGGAGCTTTTCAGAGCAAACTTTTTTGTCCCTGTCATGAATAGAAAAACATAAGGAAGTTATTATGATTCAATTTCTTTGCAATTGTCTACAGGCTAGCTGGTTATTTTTTGAATATGCATGTATATTTTTGATCAAGTACAGATATCATAATTATGAATCTTATTATCAAGAGACATTCTACAAATTTAGCACATACTGGGACATACATTTTTGAAATTATAGTGGAGCCTAAAATAATCTTCTAGAGAAACAAATATGTGTCCATCAGAATTTTCCTGTGTCAGTGATGGCTTCCAATTTATTTTATGTGATACTGATGCCACTGTATTTTCTGATTTGGTCCTTTTCTGTCTGTCTCCCACTCATCCATTCACTACTATGATTCACATCACTAATGACAGACAACTTCAATATGTATGTGAATATTTATTCACCCAATTCTTGACTTCCTCAATACCAATGATCTGGCACAGTAATCTCAACCTCTATTACCAAGGTCTTATCTGATAGCTTCTTATCACACACACATGCACACACACACACACACACACACACACAAGAATTCAAATATAAGCATGCTACTTTTTAGCCATTACCATTTACAATCCCAGATCATTTCTGAAATACGTCTACTGAAACAGATCTTCCAGCTCATCAGACCTTTTTATCTATAGATCTCAGAACTTTCTGTTAATTATCCTCCTCTTGTCTTCATTTTCTTTCTTTATACGGCATAGAGACTATGATCCATGATTACAGTCATTCACTCTCTTGCAAATATGCCCAGCTACTATATCTCTTTTTTCTTCCCTTTTACCCATTTGGCAAAATAACTGCATACAAATCCAAGAAACTGCCTTCTTCATACCTCTCCCTTGAGCAGCTCAGAATTGGGAGAGAAGATTGTTCAGTTGGGAAGAAGGACATCAATACAGTTGACAAGAGCATTGCTTAAGTAGATAGCTGATAGTGACTAACAATCGCTTCAGCCTGCTTCTGCATTTTCCTGATTACCCATAACTTCAGCATACTATTCAAACATTTGACTTACTCTCCCTTCTCTCACTTTCAGATTTTCCATATATATAAAGAAAAGGAAGTCAGCATAGTATAAATCATCTCTATTTATAACACAAAATATACAAAATTAAGTGCATCTGTATCTATTCCTTTTGTTTGTTTACATAGTGCGGTACCTCTCAAACTTTACTATATATTGGAGTCCCCTTGAGAGCTACTGAAGGACAGATGGCCACCTACTTTCTCTCCCAGAGTTACTGATTTAGCAGGTATGAACGGGGGATGGAACATTTGCAGTTTCTTAAAAGTTCCAAGGTGATTCTGATGCTGGCCTGTGAAACATATTTGAGAACCACTGAATAAAAATCTTTGGAACACGGATCAACCATGTAAGAACAAGGGAGATTTCTTTGTTGTTGTTAATGCCAACATGGTATGGTATCCATATTGGACCTTCTAAATGAAAATCTTTACTTAAATGAAAGTTTCAGGTGTTTCTCATGCACCCTGAGAGAGAATGACTTAATTGAAAAAAGTACTATATTTTTTGTTAAAGACTGATTCCTTGGATCCCACTCTCTTCTCTCATCCTGGGGTCTTCTCATCACTTAAAATTGAAGGAAAGGGAAAACATTACAATTGTTTCTGTGATACCAGCATTATCTTTATACCAAAACCAAAGACATAAAAAGAAAGTAACTTATTGACATATATCCTACATTGATATGCAAAAATTCTTAACAAATTTTAGAAAATAAAATCCAATAAGATGTTAAAAATAATACACTGTGACCAAGTAGGGTTTATACAAGGAATATAAGGTTGGTTTAATATTGTAAAATCGATCAATGTGTTCACAATTTTAACAGTCAAGAAAAAAAATGTTTAATTATCAGAATACAGGGGGAAATTACTTAACAAAATCTAACATTTATTTCTTATTAAAACTCTCAAAAACTTAGAAAGGAACTTCTTCACCCTGATGAAGAGTATGTATACAGCATCTATACCTAATTGTAATAGACTGGATGCTTTTCTGCTAAGATCAGGGGAAGATACAGCAAAAATATCCACTCTTACTATTTCTATTCAACACTGTACTGGAGGTTTAGTTAATGGAATTAGGCAAAAATAGAAATTAAAGTCATTCAGTTTGGGAAAGTAGAAGGAACATGATCTTTGTTCTCAGACAACATGATCATCTATGCAGAAAAGCTTATGGAATCTACAAAGAGCTAGTGTAACTAGTAAGTAAGCTTAGCAAGCTTTCAGGATACAAAGTTGCAGGATAAACAATAAAAATTAAATGTATGCCCATTTAAAAGCCACAAATAATCAGAAATTGAAATTAAAGTATCATTTACAGAAGCATCAAAAATATATAAAGTACACAGAGATAAATCTGACAAAAGATACACAAGGTCTATACACTGAAATTTGCCATATGTTATTGAAATAATTTAAAACCGAAATCAATGGAAAGATAAAAACATGGTCATGAATTAAAAGACTCAATATTATTAAGATGTCAGTCCTTCTCAATTTGATGGGTAGATTGAGTGAAATTCTATTTAAAATCTCAGGAGGCATTTTGCTGTTGTAAAAACCAATAAGATTATTCTAAATGTTCTATGGAAATACAAAAGATCTAGAGTAGCCAAAACATTTTTTTTTAATATATAACCAAGAGAACAACACTGAAGGTGTCAAACTACTTTATCCCAAGACATTTTATAAAGCTATAGTAATCAAGGCAATATAGCATTGGCCTATTTATAGACAAATAAATCAATGGAACAAACGAAAGAGTCCAGAAATGTATGCGGACATTTGTGGCCAGTTGATTTTTGATATAGATGCCAAGGCATTCAATGGGAAAGGATATTTTCAAAAAATGATATTGTCATAATAGTATACCCATAGCCACTAAAATGAACCTTGACCCTGACTTCATAGCTTCTTCAAATATAAATTCATGATGAAAAACAGACCTTAATATAATATTTCATACTATGATACTTTTAGAAGAAAATGTACAAGAAAATATTAGCAATCTTGGGTTTGACAAAGATTTCTTAACTATAACACAAAAGATAGGAACTATACAAATTTTTAAATCAATAAAATGAACTATGTCCAAATTCACCATCTTTAATCTTCAAGACCATTATGAAAAGGAAAAAAAATGAAAAGGAAAGGAAAAAAAAAACAGGGAAATTCTGGGAAAAAAAAACTCTGCAAAATATGTACTCAACAATAGAGTTGTGTCTATAATATGTAAGGATCTCTTATTGTTCAATAAGAAGAAGACAAACAACACAATTTAAGAATAGACAAAATATTTGAATGAACACTTCTTCAAAGATACATAGATGGTAAATACATAAAAAAGATGCCTAACATCATTAGTCATTATAGAATTGAAAAATGAACTATAATGAGATATAAGGCATCACTAATAGAATGACTAATATTAAAGGCTGGCCATACCAAGGGTGTGAACAATTTCTATTCTCGTGTACTTCTGGTAGAAATGAAAAATGGTATAACTACCAAAAAAATAGTTTCATATAAAGTTAAACACATATCTACCTTATGACACAGCCATTCCATTCTTGGGTATTTACCCAAGACTAATGAAAGCATATGTTCATTATGTACATAAGAATTCATAGTGGCTTTATTTGCAATAGCAAAAAAAAAAAAAATCTGGAATAATCCAAAGGCCCACTACCAGGAAAATAATAAAAAAAACTGTGGTATAGCCATATAAGGGAATCTTACTTAGCAATAAAAAGGAATGGATTAGTGATATAAGAAATTCTACACCTGAATCTCAGAATAACTAGGTTGAGTGCAATAAGTCAGACAAGAAAAAGATGCATGTTGTGTTACTGCAGTTATATAAAACTCTGGAAATTTTAAACTAACACGTAGTAGCAGAAAGCATGTAACTGGACACCTGGAGTCAGGAGTAGGGAGGAGTGGAGGAAAGAGGCTACAAAGTGATATGAAGAAACTTTGGGGAGTTATAGATATGTTCATTGTCTCAAGGATGAGGTTTTCATGATGAATATTTATGTCAAAATGTAGCAAATGATAAATTTTAAATAAGTGTTTTCTTTTATGTCAAGTACAATAGCAAAATATTAATCCTGAGGGACAAAAGAATACAGAGAATATATAAGTGTATACATAATATCAAAAGATATGTATGACTGATACAACGTTGTCCACCCATACTACCTAGTCTCTTTCTTCTACCATGTCTAACATTCAACTTTTTAGAGTCTTGATATGTAATATTCTCTTTCTCCCTCCTTAATATTATTCTTGTATTTGTCCTTTAAATGTCTACTTACCTTTTTGGTCTCAAATTTTGTGTCATTGGCTCAAAAACTCTTGCACTGCACTTTAAGCTTCATTGGTTCAAGGGACCTTGTTTTTGTTGATCTTTTTGTTTGATTCACTGCTACTTCCCCATCACCTAGTGCAGTGCTTCTTACACAGTTGACACCACAAGACTTATTGTCTAGTGAATAAGTAGATATTTCTGTCTTTATAGGGATTTTCTGCTTTCAGCTGTGCATCAACTGATACATCAACTGTCACCTGGGGATGCTTTTCAAGTTTACTACTTCTCCTTTATCCACACCATGTCCTCTCAGGCTTCCCACACATCCTCCTTTGCTAAATTGACCACCAGTAACTGACACTATGCATTCCTGAAATCTATACCTGGCTCCTTTCAGTGGAGCTCTCCCATTCAAACCTGGCCTTCTCACTGTGACTCTAGACTCACAAAGTCCTTTCCAGAGGGCAAAGTACCATAAGGAAAAATGGTGAAGCCATGCATTCCAAGGCCTCAGAAAATGCTGTAGCATGATGTACTGACATGTAGATACTCTTATTGGTTCATTTTCTTTTCCATACCATCTATTTGCCAGTCCCTGGCATTTTGGGTGGTTTTCAGGTTGTCTGGTCAGGCTCCAGGAAGACACTCTGTATGTTGGATTTGAGTATTGTTCTCACCACACCCCCTGCCTATACTGGTGCACTGCCTGGTTTTATGTTCTGGCCTAGCTTCACTCAGTGCTGATGCCAATTCACAGCCAGAAAACTAGGCTGAATTCCCCATACCATGACTTTCTGGGGTTCTTCCAAAATGACCAAGAAGCTTCCAGAGCCAGGTGAAATGAGCCCATGACTTGTAATGTTCCTCTAACAGCAAAGTCAATTGCAGTAATTCATCTTTAATTAGGCAAATGGATATCAGACACAACAGACCTGGATGAAAGCCTATATACACAGAGTCTGATTTCGAGGACTTACTTTCTTTCTTCTTTTTCTTTTTCTTTCCTGAGACCATACACTATATCCTCCCTTTAAATATAGATGTACATCTTTTAGTCCTTTTTCCTGCAGAAGTGTACTAGGAAACAATGATTTAGGAGAATGATCCCCTCTTCACTCTGGTCTTAGGCTCTATTTCCATTTTATTCAGACTGAAGTATCAAAATCAGAAATTAAATATAATTTCTGAATAAATGGAGAGGGCCAATTTTGTGGCCCTGGCAAACCTTAGTTGACATTTTTAATTTGGAAAAATTCAAATTAAAGAAATAAAAAAAATGTGTCACTGAGACCTTGTTTGGGCATACTGCCATCTTAAAGAATGTCATCCTTTCCATCCCCACATTTATAAGCTCATTAAATTTTCCAATTGAACTTGGAAACAAATAAGTAATTGTACCAACTATAGAGAATTTCACCTCCTTTAATTGTTGTGAGTTGATGACTGTAATGGAATAAGCATGACTTGTATATGATAAGCTACCCCACCCTGCCTCTGCCAATAAAAAGAATTATGGAAATGATGGATAATTATACCCGTTAAAACAAAAAAAAAATAAGACTATCTACAAACTGAATGATTTCCACATAAAATCTATGTACTGTTTTTGTTCTTCTTTGAAGCTAGTCAAATATTGCCTGGGGAAATGCACAAAATCAATTCTGAGTTTAAATCAAGAGTGAAATTAAAACTCCAAAGACTGTGAGTGAATTTATAGACCCAGGTGTAGTTACAGTGATGGCACTATCAATGCTCTTGATTCATAGAGTGTCACACAAGAACTAGCATAGTAAGGTGCAAGAAGCAAAGGGCTAGGTAGGAGTCTGGCAATTTTGGATTTGATTTTAATTTTAGCCACTTTTAATATGGGTAAGCACAGATATGTTACTTTACCTTTATAAACTTCAATTTCCTATCCCAATCTGAATAAAGGCAATGATATGAAATACCGACTGTAATAAATGTTATAACAGGGACGTATGTAATGTTACAAAAGCATATAGTATGGAAAACTGACATATTCATAGAAACCAGAGATCAGAGATCTGAAGTATAACATTAGAAGCCAGTTAGGCTTCTGGGGATGGGGAGAGTGGTCCAGGGAGAGGAAATGACTTGTGTGAAGGCCCTGTGGTAGGAGATAGAATGGCATGGTCGGGAATCTGGAAGCTATCTACTACCGTAGGGCCTTTGTACAAGTCATTTTCCTTAGGAGCTTAGCAGAGCAACACAGAGGTAATACGGATGTGGTGTACAATGAGCGTGTCATTACAACAGCAGGAAGGTACAGAAGGATTTGAAAGGAGAGGAATGTGATGTGATAATATTTATGTTTCTTTTTCTGCAATATGTGGGAAATATCAGAAGGGATACAACAAATGCAGAGTCCTGTTAGGAGGCTATTAAATCAGCTCAGGTAAGACGTGATGGATGTTTGTATGATAGTAGTAACAATCATGGTAGAGAGAGGAATAAACAAAAGTTGAAAGCACTTAGGTTGAAAATACTTCAGGAACTAGACAACAATGCTCTTAACTATGACAGCACATATCGGAGGAGGTTCAAAACTGAAAGGAAAGATAACAAACTCGGTTTTGGACTTGGGTGAATTTTGAAAGCCTATAAGGTATCTAAGTAGAGGTGCAAAGTAGATATTTAAATACACAGATCTAGGCTAACAGGAGGTGACAGGGCTCTGGATATAAATATTCAGGGGTTCAGCATATACAGCAACCGAATGTTTTGATAAGACAACTCCACGAGAAAATACAGAGTGAAAAGAGAAGCATGTCTAAGATGGGGAGCTTTGATGAGAAAAGAGCAGCCAAGCAAGCAAGGCAAAAAAGGCAAAAACAACAACAATAACAACAACAAAATGAAAACAAAACAAAATAAAACAAACAAAAAAACAACAAAACCCCAACCAAAGAACAACAAAAAAAACCCCAAAAAACCTAAACTACTCCACACAGCCACATTAACTAAACATGATAGTAGCATGGAAGAAAACATAAAGCGCTTTTCTTTTCTTTTCTTTTTTTGTATTTTTTTTTAAAGTTTATTTAGTTGGAGAGAGAGCACGAGCTGGGAGGGAGGCAGAAAGAATCCCCAGCAGTCCCCCCTGTCAGCACAGAGCCCTATGTGGGACTTGAACTCACAAACCATGAGATCATGACTTCAGCCAAAATTAAGAGTCAGATGCTTAACTGACTGAGCCACTCAGGCACCCCAGAAAGCTCTTCTAAAAGTACAGGCTATTGAGTGCTTCTGAGAGGCCAAATAAAGTAACGTCCTTTAAGTTGGTGACGTTAGAGGTCACTGAGGAACTGAATGAGCTCTTTTGGTGAAATCATGAAGGTAGCCCCTTACCTCTCTGGAGTCTCTGTCTTTATCTTTCACGTACTCCAACGCAAATGTACTGTCCCCATACCTGTCCTGTCTTGTACCACTTCAGCTTGGATATAGAAGCTACAATTCCAGCCTAATTCCAGAAAGCAGCAAATGCCTTGCTTGTAACTCGAGGCTCCCATTAACTTCATTATAGAGAAGTTGTGAAGACTGAACGAGTTAACATATACAGGGCATTGCCATACCTAACTTATTAACTCTGAGGACTCAGTATTAGGCTGAACCATACAAAATTGCCATGGGAGGCTCAGGCAATAGGTGGCAGTAACTGGCAGTTTAATTTGGTTCCACCTAATACATGGTAACTGTTATTATTATTCTATGGGATGTCAACATTGCTGCACTCCCATCTTTAAAAAGCCAGATTATGAAAGTCATTTTGGAGGGCAAAACCAACTTTGGTTAAATAAGAATAGGTAAGGGTAGGGGCGCCTGGGTGGCTCAGTCGGTTAAGCCACCGACTTCAGCTCAGGTCATGATCTCACGGTCCATGAGTTCAAGCCCCGCGTCGGGCTCTGTGCTGACAGCTCAGAGCCTGGAGCCTGTTTCAGATTCTGTGTCTCCCTCTCTCTGACCCTCCCCCGTTCATGCTCTGTCTCTCTCTGTCTCAAAAATAAATAAACGTTAAAAAAAATTTTTTAAAAGAATAGGTAAGGGTATTTCCATTGTTCTCCAGGTCCCAACTCTGTTCCTTTGCTGTCATGCATAGAACTCACTCTTCTCTTTTTATAGGATCATATTTCAGGGTATAAAGGTGGAACTAAAGAAGGTAACGTTATGGTGAAATTTCAGAAACTGACATTGGCCCAATGGAAAACAATTCTTTTGGCAGGCAGCCTGGCCTGAGACTCTGAAGATTAATGCTGCCTTTTGCCGAACTCACTCTTCCCTGAGCCCATCTCACTCAGGGAGCAGTATGGTGGGCTGGTGTGTATGCCTAGCTGTAAACACCAGCTACAACTGTTCTCACTCTCTCTCATTCATTGTCTTTGCAAATAAAATGGGGAAAATATTACATACCTCCCATTTTTGTTTAGGGATTCAGTAGGACAGCACAGGTAAAGTTTCTAGGGTAGTGGATGGCATACAATTGATACAAAAAAAAATGCTAGCTCCATCCCCTACCCTTTTTTTCGGAAGCCAATGTTCAAGTTAAAAATAGGACCTGAAAACATTCTTCCTTCTCTTATGGAAAACTAACCTTATCTATAGGCAGGCAGTGACTTGCTGTCTCTGGCCCCCACTGCCTGTGCCCTGAGACCAGTACTGAATGACTTTACTTTTATGTCATTTTCTTTACTCCTGGTTCCTTGTACTTTTACTCTTGGTAACTGAATTTTTCAGCTAGTGTTACTGAATCTCCTACCCACATGTTTTAGGGGATATAATGCAAGTTATCCTCCCTGGGGCATGGGCTGCCTTTCATAATCTCCCTCACATATACCCTTTGAGAAGAAAAGTGTGTTCTTTGTTCCCACAAACAAAGATTCCTTGGAAAACTTGTAGGTTACAGCATTGTCTGCTAAACTCAACAGCTCACAGTTTAGGTACCAGTGTGCAAAACTGCTTGCAAGAATGCTTTTGGAAACTGCAATTGTCTTCAGAATTCTAGAAGTCCCTTCACAAAAACTTGCTAAGCTTTACTACATAGAAAAAATATATAATATCAAAAGAAAATCATAGTTGCAGCTTTCTTCTGCCATTTTCTTTAAGAGATCTCTATATTAAGGATAGAGGAGTGGGTGACCTTGATGAACTATTTCTGTATATGTGAGGGCATGGAGAATATTCTAAAAGGCATTTCCATGTCCCCTCCAAGTGTGGGGCCCTAGGATTCCACTGGCTCTTAGGAAATTTTTCTTTGTACCACCAGTTTAAATTAAATCTGTAAGATTTAAGCATGATTTAAGTCTGTAAGACTTAAGCATGATTTCCCCAAATGTGCAGGTATCCAAGTAATGTGAGGCTTAAACACAGGTGTGTGTGTGTGCGCGCACACACACACACACACACACACATCTGTAAGTCATATACAAGAGCAAAAGCTTTTCTACCTGGACCACCTCATATTCAACATATGCAAATCAGACACTATGTGGTGCCACCACTAGGTTTCAAATGAAAGCAAGCTCACTCTGATAGTTCATTCTAAAAGTACACCTGACAATACCATCAGGGCTCCTTCTTAGCTAACTATTCATTATCTGAGGCCCTGTGGTTAAGAGTCTGTTCATCAAGTCAACCTTATAATCTGGGTAGGTCAGTCTCTCCCTGATTGTAGCCAATGACATTTTTTTTTTTGTCCCCATTTTAACTGGATTAAGGTTAAATGGATTTATTCCAGCATTAATTATCCTTGGAACAAGAGGGCTTCCTGAATTTTGTTCTTAAAAATCAACAAATGCTGAAGATAGATTAAAATATTACCAGTTTACAAGGAACTGCAAATGAACTTTGATCAGGAAAGAGAAGAATATTTAGACTGTTGGAACCTGGGATGTGCACTTTTTTAACTTGAAGACAAAAATGAACAAAGACTTAAATGGTCTTATAACTACACTATTGAAGAAAAAAAGAATTATTTCATCAAAGTAAAGGGGGCCCTGAAGGAGAATGAAATGGATATTCACCAGGAGATCAGTGAAATCAAACATACACTGGCAGGGTGGGGCACCAAGAGAGTATATGATAAAAATATCAGAAAGATCAAACAACTCCCTGAGCCTTGCTGCAAAGAATCCCAAGAGTGCTGTTTGGGTGCCTGCAGCCAAACCACTTGCGTACAAAGGAGTGAAATGACCAGGAGGTACTGAAATGCTCTCTATCTTCAACACTGTGTCATTTCTCCTTGGAAGCCCCCTTCCCTCCTCTGCTTGGAAAGCCCCACACCCATAAGGGTTGAACTGTGCCCCCCAAAGGATGTTGAAGTACTAACCAACATAGCTGTGAATATGATCTTCTTTGGATTTAGAGCTTTTGTAGATGATCAAGTTAGGGTGAAGTCATTAGGATGGACCCCAATCCAATTTTACTGTATCCTTATCAAAAGGAGAAGTTTGGACACAGACAGACATGCACACAGGGGGAATACCATGTGAGGATGAGGGCAGATCAGGGGTATTGCATCCACATATCAAAGAAGGCCAAAGATTGCGAGAAAACCACAAGAAGCTAAGAGAGAAGCACGTCCCAAGTTCTCGCACGTTCATCCCACACCCTTCAGAAGGCATCAACCCTGCAAACTTGATTTATACTTCTAGCCTGCAGAACTGTGAGACAATACCATCTCTGCCAGTTTGTGGTACTTTGTTATGTGCCTATAACAAAATAACATACCCAGTGATCCATAAAAACTCAGAATACACACGTTGTTAGGTCTGAAATTTCTTCTCAAGATTTCCCTTCTATATCTCTTTTGTGTCTTCCCATAACTGCATTGCCTTGTACCAAAAATCAGAGTAGCTGTTTCCTCAAAGGAAACAGTCCTTCCAGACTGAGAGCCCCTCAAGGGCAGGAATACGATCTTCATTCCTGGATGTCTGTCCCTGGCTCATGCTTGCTCTGCACAGGGACAGGTACTCAGCAGGCCTTTGTGAAAGTCAATAGCTTCTGGGCTGGACATCTGATAGCATTTTACCAGTTGGGCTCTTTGGTGGGGTAATAAAACAGAGGCTATGCTTTCTTGGAGGGAGGTCCTTTTACCCAAAAGATTTATTCTGTTGTTCTGTGCAGTCCACTGTGGCAAGGGCATCTTTTAAAATACTTTGAGAAAGTAAAATAATTACTTCATCATAAAATGTTGATATTCAAAATTATATTTTATCTTATTTCCATGCAAAATGCTTTTAGATGTGCATTATCCATAAAATTTGATATTTAAGGGAATATAACAGTTTAAATTCATAAACACATTTATTCTCAACCTGTAATTTCCTGTTCTTCCCCCACGCTCTCCACCAAATAAACCTTCTCTGTAATAATCCCTTATCTCTCGCCCTCCTTTCCCAAACAGTCAGCTCTGGCTGACTATAGATAAGTGAATGCTATAAAACACATTTTGAAAAAAATGAAAGGCCCTAGGTCTTCTCATTGGTATCTCTAACATGCACTGGGCTTCCAAATGCTATTTCTCCCCACAAATAAATTATAAGTAAAAAGCAAATTGCATCAAAATAAATCTATCGGTGAGTGTTCAATGCTAAGGTAAAGCTGGTCTTTGGCTTTTGGCTTCATTGTTAAAGGTCTGCGAATTCCATTTTCCTGAACTTATAATAACTGTCCCCCAATCCTTACCCTTAACCCCAGTTTTTGTCCCTTAGGATACACTGTTCATTGGCAAAGTCACACTCTACCAGCAGGACATGTGACTCAAAATGATAAAATCTTATTTTCTTGGCAATGGGGAGAATTTGGCCCAATGGTTTATAGGAATCTTTGAGTGTTTGACCTGTTTTGATAGTAGAAGCCTAATCCTCTTAAATCATTTCAAGCTGCCACCCAGGTAAGCATCCAGGCTGGAGGTGACACTCAGCCCTTCCCAGGTTTGTCTAATGGATCTCCACCTTCCTCAGCTAGGTAAGATGTAAGCTAAAGGAATCTAACTCCTTTTGCCCTAGATTTTAGGGGTGACCCACTATGATCTATAAGCATCATCCACAGAGTCAGCTAGCTGCTTGCTGATCAGCTGCTCAGGCTGCTCGCTTTGTAGCATTGGGACTTCTCGTGCCCATGTTGTAACTATCCCATCAGGGGCTGCCCTGAGTCAGGTTGGGTATCAGATGGCACAGCACAGGTTTCTAGACTTGAGGCAGTGGTTCTCTGCCCTGGCTATACATTAGAAACACCTGAGAATCTTTTCTTGGGGGGTACCTGGATGGCTCAATGGGTCAAGCATCCAACTCTTAGTTTCAGCTCAGGTCATGATCTCAGCATTCGTAAGATGGAGCCCCGTGTTGGGCTCTGTGCTGACAGTACAGAGCCTGCTTGGGATTCTCGCTCTCTGCCCCTCCCCTACTTGTGCTGTCTCCCAAAATAAATATAAAAACATTAAATGAATAAATAAATACCTGGGAATCTTTTCAAATTTACCTACAAGTGAGCCCCACCCCAGAGTGGGAGATCTGAATTTCTAGCACTGGGACTCTAGATTGGTATCTGTTCAAATCTACCTAACATGGCCAAGACACAGGAAAAGGAGCACACACATACAAAGTTAACCTTATACATAACTTTTATTTCATCCAACATATGGATCAGCATCATTTCAACATGGAATCTCTATAAAAATATTAATAAAATATTATACATAGTATATAATATAATTAAAATATACGTGTGTGTGTGTGTATATATATATATATATATTTTTTTTTTTTTTGGTACTAAGTCTTTGAAACCCAGTGTATATTTTATACTTGCAGCCCACCTCATTTCAGGCTAGCCAAATTCTGAGTGTTCAATGGTTACATGTGGTTATTGGTTAGCACGTGACACAGTACAAGTCAAAAGGCAGACAACAGGGATCTCTTCCCAGGCTCCTTCCCTGTTTATGTGAATTTGAGCAGTTTTATTGAACCTATCTGTGACTCAGTTGTTAATGTGAAAAAGTGGCAATGATCATAATACCTCCCTCACCTGATTACTGGAAGATTAAAGGAAATGCTTTGTATAATGTCTTTACTGCACACAGTGTTTGCCTCACTGAAAGTGTTTATAAAATTGATGTGGTTTCTATTATTATTATTGCTGTTGTTGTTATGATTTTAATATACCATGATAGAGACTGCTGGCAAAATCCACAGAGAAACCTGGGTTTGAGAGGTGGCATTTAAACCATCTGAAAAGAAGTGATTTCTCCAAGTGCTCATATGAAAACAGAAAGAGGAATATTAAAACAATCACTGTAGTCAAGCTCATTGGTTTCAGGAACAGAGACATGCTGACGATCCTTGAATTAAAATAATGAGAACAATAATAAGTATGCATGCTCCTTTATCAACATTCGTGCTGATAATATTTGATTTAAATTTAGTCTGTGAAAATTTTACCGAAAAAAAGGATAGACACATGCAAACTAGAACTGGAAATAAAATAGCATGGCTCAGCCTTCCCTTTGGACACTCTGCTCCCCCCTCTCCCTCCACATTCTGCTTTGGTGACCTACTGTCACCAGTTGGCTTCCTCTACTTGCTCACAGTTTCTGGTCCCCTAGAAATCTAGGCTGCTCATGCTCTTGGCCAGCCACATCTCTTACTCCATCTCAGAATGTCCTTTCACTTTCTGACCCTGTTGCTAAATGACCCACTCTCACATTTTTGCAAAATTCAAATTCTCATCCTTTAAAGTAAAATCTGTATTGGGGCATCTGGGTGGCTCAGTCAGTTAAATATCGGACTTCGGCTCACGTCATGATCTCGCGGTCCATGAGTTCAAGCCCCGCGGGCTCTGTGCTGACAGCTCAGAGCCTGGAGCCTGTTTCAGATTCTGTGTCTCCTTCTCTCTCTCTCTGCCCTTCCCCTGCTCACACTCTGTCTCTCTGTCTCTGAGAAATGAATAAACCTTAAAATAAAATAAAATAATAAAATAAAATAAAATCTGTATTAAAGTGTAACACACACATAAAAATGCATAATCCATAAATTTACAGCATGAGGACATTTTACAAAATGAACATGCCTAGGTAAACACCCAGATCAAGAAAAGGAACATAACAAGTACCCAAGAAGAAGCCTATATACACCCTCCTAATCACTAACTGCTTTGTCTAATCATTAACATAACCACTAACCTCATTTCTAACACCAAAGTTTAGCTGTACTTGTTTTTGGCCTTCGTATGAGTGAAATCAGACTATATGTTCTTTTTATATATAGCTTTTGTTTTTCAGTTACTATGTTAGTGAGATTCAATCAAGCAATTGCCTGTTGCGATGGCTTTATTACCATTTGTTGACCTGCTTTATAAAACTTACAATGAAGTCAAAATTGTGGGCATTTTTTCATGTTAGTGTCGATAGGACTCTCATCCTTTTTAGTGGCTGCATGGTAGTCTATATTATAGTGAAGTCTCATGGACATTCATATTTTTTCCAATTTTATCTAATTACAATCTGCTATAATGAACAGCTGCGTGTACTTGTAGTGACTATGGTTTAAAGAGAATATTGATCAACTGTATGGTATGTAGAGAAGATCATGAAGAAGGAAAGGAAAGTTAGATTAAATAAATAAAAGTATATACCTGTGGAGAACTAAGGGTTCTAGCAGATGCTGTCATTCCTCATTCTGAGATTTGGGGTTCCTCAGCCTGACAGCTAATTCTTGACCCAGTGCAAATCTTATCAACAAGCCTCATCTAAAGAAACAGTGCCAGTCAGCTTTCTCAAGGAAAGGAGAGGTCTAACTGACACACATGCGGCTTTATTCAGTGACAGAAGATACCCCCAGGTGTTCTTAATTCACAAATATGAATGGGAAATCCTTACTCATCAGGCCTATCAACACACACACACACACACACACCCCATAATGACAAATTCCCAGAGTGAAATATGAAGTGTTCACATTACTAAGTTTCTAAGATGGACCTTAGAAGTACTTTTAAAAGAACAAAAACAAACAAAAAACAAAAACAAAAAAAACACCACTGACCTGTTTTTATAGACCCATTGTGATTTCCAGCATTGAATACCGGAAATTGTGGTACACTAAAAAGTTCCTAAGCTCTAATCTCAGCAAGACTTGGGTCAGGTAATCTTTTAGTCATTTCAAAATGTGACTTTTAAATCTCATCTCTTTTACCTAAACAAAGGACAGTAGGGAATAATTATTAATACATGATAATCTTACTGCAGTTAGTGAATTCTTTCCTTCCCACATAAGAGAAATAAGTTGCCATCCAGCAATGAAAGAAATTTGTTTCCTACTCTGTAGTGATACCAACAGGGGCTTGGGGACAAGTGTACCAAGCAAAGAGTGAGCTACAGGATCCAAGAAGATGACAGGGTTAGTACCAAGAGATAAGACAATAATAGTTCAAATGAGGCGGAAGTAACAGAGGATACTTGCCTCTTTCAGAAATACAAGCAAAGAATCTCTGAACAATATATCCAGAAGCAAGATGAACCACATACGACCCATAAGGGAAGTGATTCAAGCATCTGATTATAGCCAAATTAAATAGAATTTTAAAGTCTCCAGAGAATTCTTAAGTCTCTGTGATGTCTGTGCATATCATCTTCAATAAAAGTATGTAGAATATTTAATTTATTTTATAAATTTGTTTAATGCTTATTTATTTTTGATAGGGACAGAGCATGAATGGGGGAGGGGCAGAGAGAGGGATACACAGAATCTGAAGCAGGCTCCAGGCTCTGAGCTGTCAGCACAGAGCCTGACTCAGGGCTCAAACCCACCAACCGTAAGATCATGACCTAAGCCAAAGTCGGACACTTAACCAAGCCACCCAGGTGTCCCAAAGTATGTGGAGTATTTAGATTTATTCTACATCCTATAGCCACACCATAGGAATAGTTCTTGTCTTATAACAGCAGTTGTATTCAGATAGCTGCATACTGTCATCTCATCCACATGCCCATTCATGTTTAGCATCATATGCTGTAATAACCATGTCTTTTTATTTATTTATTTATTTATTTATTTATTTATATTTTTTTAATGCTTATTTAGTTTTGAGAGAGAGAGAGAGAGAGAGAGAGAGAGAGCCAGCAGGGGAGGGGCAGAGAGAGAGAGAGGGAGACACAGAATCCGAAGCAGGCTCCAGGCTCTGAGCTGTCAGCACAGAGCCCGATGCGGGCTTGAACCCACGAGCTGTGAGATCATGACTGGAGCCGAAGTGGGACACTTACAGACTGAGCCACCCAGACGCCTCTTTTATTTCTGTTTCTGATGCTCTGACATCTAGAACCTTGCTGATCCTGAGGGACTCGCCTCCCACAGTTAGTAGATGCCCAGAGATAGTAAGCAAGTACCTCATGAACATGGTTTTCACATACAAACCAACCAATCCAGAGCTCACACCCCCAGGCACCTCCTTTATTGGGCTCTCACACTTTGGATCACTGCCCACCTGCCTTAATCATCCTCACTCTCCAGGAAGCTGAAAGGGAAACCATACCTCCTCTCTCTAACACCCAAAAGCTGACTGGACAGGACTCCCAAGCAAGCCAAAACTAAGCAAAAGTAGAATTATAAACCAAGAAAGTATTTTATTGAAAGATTAAAAAAAATCACCTAACATGTAGTTTTAGCCCACAAGAGCACAAAATCAAATAGAAGAGGCAATGTATGTTTAAAAATGCAGTAAAAGAAGTTTCAAAAGAGAAATGGAAACTAGGATGGAAAGTGAGGAGATAGAAAGTTCTTCTTAATATTTAATGATCCTGTGGCAAGTACTCTGAGGAACACATAATTAGCTTCTCTCTGCCCATGTTCAAAGGTCTGGGAGCTCAAGGGACTTTCTCAAGGTTATGAAGTTAGAAGGTGAAAGGTAGAAGCAAGAATCCAACCCAACTGTGCCTGGCTCCAAAGTTCAAGTATGTCTTGCTTCCTTATCTGCTCCGTTAACATTTATTGAACTAAAATCTTGAAGTCATGAATGGCAAGTATCTCAAAAATAACTTTGTTTTATAAAATAAAGGATGGATGAATATGTAAAGGCAAGTCACTACGATTCCTATCCCTGCTGATGGAACAGGTGTGGGATATCAAAAGAGATAGGAGATTAGGCATGGCTTCAGAATTTTTAGGACGAAAACTGGATGACATTGCCATTTCAGGAGGAGAAAGAACAAACCAGTGAGTGCAGGAGATCGGAGGGTGGTGGGTGCTCATCCTTCATGATCTAGGCCTATATGAACTAATGTCTTTTCTCTTTGCCTTGTACATGCTCTGCTCCATGCCTGCTCTCAGTTCCCCAGCAACTCCTCAACTCCAGATAACTATAAATGTTCTCCTTAACTCCAGGTAACTATAAATGTTGTTCCTTCTGCCTGGAATGTCCTCTTTGCCTCTCCCATATCATCCTCCAAGCTAGAAGTATATCATTTAGATTTCTCAGATTTCCACGAGGAGGAAGCTTTCCCATAACTCCTTCCCTGGACAGATTTCATGAGTGAGGCAATGGAGTAATCTCCCTTGTATCAATTATCACATTGTATTACAATCCCTCTGGTATTTATTTATCTTCACTTTAATCTGCAAGCTCTTGGACTTTGATGATTCTTTTGCTCCTGTTTTGTTCTGTGTTGTTCCAGAAAATCTGGAAAAACAACGTAATGTGAATGTACTCAGTTTGGACTCTGAACTGGCACACACAATAGATTGACAGGGCATCTGAGAAATGAGGACTGTATATTCTTTTATTTTATTTTAATAGTATATTTTTAAATGTTTATTCATTTTTGGGGGGAGAAAGAGAGAGGATGCGGAGGAGGGGCAGAGAGAGAGACACACACACAGAATCCAAAGCAGGCTTCAGGCTCTGACCTGTCAGCACAGAGACCTATGGATGCGAAGCTTGAACCCACAAACCGTGAGATCATGACCTGGGCCAAAGTCAGATGCTTAACCGACGGAGCCACCCAGATGTCCCAGGACTGTGTATTCTTGAAACTACAGGCAACATACACAATCAACAAAGGCAGGTTACCCCACCCCCATTACTAGGTTTGTTCCGATCCAAACACAAACTTACATATCTGGACAGAGATTACCCTGGAATTCTTAGTATTCCTGTTTACTCTTAGATGAATGATTCTGTTTAACATGTTCTGTTAAGTTACCCCTTCTTAAATTTTACTGTCCTTGCTACTTATGGTAGATGTGTCATGAACCTATTCCATGTAACCAACATTACCTGGAATATCACAAGGAAGTTGCTGTACATGAGGAAACAAAAGAAAAAGGGACATACAGGTTCTAACAATAATACTGAAGAGATATAAGGACGCTCTCCTCTTTCTTCTTTCCCTCAGTGTCCCTGCCACTCACACATGTGATTACCTTCAAAAAAGTTCACACAGTGATATTCCTGGTTGAAACTACCAATTATGAAAAAAATCTAAGAATAAAGGGAAGCTCATGCCCCCAAGGAAGAGAGGCACAGAAATTCTGGATCTTCTGTTGCCTCTATGGGTTGCGACAGCTCAGGGAGGAGGTCTGCATGAGCTGAAATACATCAAAATCTTGTTGTCTCACACACAGGAAAGGTTCATTTCTGCTAGAATGAAATACCACACTCATCACTTACGACAGACAGAAAACATATACTAACCAAAGAAGGAAGTCAAACTTGTGAAGAAGAATAATTTTTGGAAGACTTAGAATAAGTAGCTCATGGCTGGAATATAATTCATCCAGTAAACAACCCCATAGGCACTGTTTATAGACCTACCATCTGGGAAGAGAACTCTCCTACCTGGGGATTGTTTTAGGGCTTGTTTTCTGAAAGGTAAAATGGTACCAGTGTCCCCCTAGTATAAAGACATGACAGCCAGGTATTGGATAGAATGGTTCAAAAAACAACTCCATTTTAGGAGAGAAAACAGAGTTAAGAGAGTTGTCAAAAGCAGAATGTATTATGTTTCCTATATGTCCCCCCCCCCACCTCCATTATCATTGGAGCATCTCACAGGGTTGGCAGGAGAGAATATTATAATTCTGATTTTCAGCAAAATGTCTGTGCCTAAGCAGATATGCATGCTTGTGTGACAGAAGTGCCATTCTCATCATTTCTGGGAGAAAACATTCCATTTTATAATGCTAAAAATTTCCCCCAAATACATGCATTTGTTGATGATTCTGGGGCATCAGTTCTCTTTTTAGGCAATTTATGCTTTGTCTCCACTTAAGAGATCCCATGAGCCTTCGCAACCGAGGAACCCCCATGCAATTCAGTGAAATAAGTCCTTCTCAAGATCAGCAAGCTCTGCTGTATGGCTAACAAGGAAATGTGGATTTGTGAAATGAGCAGGGGTTTGGAGGGTGTGAGCATGCATGCATGCACTGGGAGAAATAAGGGGTCAGCAAAATATAGTCTACAGGCCAGATATAGCTGGCGGGTTTGGTTTTGTAAAAAAAGGTTTAGGGGAACCCAGCCAGGTCCATTTGTTGACGTATTGTCTGTGGCTTCTTTCGTACCACAGTGGCAGAGTTGTGTGGTAGCCGCAAAGAATGCCAAGCCCAAATATTTACTATTTGGCCTTTAACAGGAAAAATGTGCTGATCCCCAGATAAGTAAAAAGAAATTCAATGAATAAAAATCACTTTGTCCTGAGATGTACAGTAAAAATTTAAATAACGTCTTCAACTAACATTTTTAAAGATCTTTAAAATTTTGAAAACAACCCCTTAAATTGTTACAAGAATAATTGTAGTTCATTTACTGTGCTGAGTAAACATGGAGGTTGCCAGCCAGGTGGAAGTCAACTCCGTCAGCATCTGCTAACAGACAAGGCCAATGTGGCTTCTGTGACTAGAGCTCGGGGACTCGGTGTCTAAGGCAAGAACCTTGAGGTCCAGGCAAGGCATCTGAGCAGGTGTAGTTGGGAATCTCGTCAGCTGTTCACACACAAAGGCTCTGTTACAGTAGTGATGCTGCTGAGGAGTTGGGACGACCAAGGTCTTTCCCAGAAAATTTAGAGACCAGAAGGAGGATGGAGATCAATTGGAAGTGGGGGAAAAATGGAAAAGACAAAGAAAGTAAGGATAAAAGAGAGACAAAGGGCAGTTGAGTCATGTTAAATGGATGTCTAGTCCAAAGGTAGATCTGCCTACAATTCTTCACTAGTCATGCAATAGGTATTTTCTGACTTCTAGAGCCACACCTTAATGGTGTGTGTGTGTGTGTGTGTGTGTGTTTTGACACCGTAATGTTATCCCGGTCTCTGTGAAAGAAAAGTCTCAAGGTAAAATCTTTGTTAATTTTAATTTTTTTATTTCTTATTTTCCTCTTACTGCATTCATCAATGTCCCTGAGGTTTTTTATTTTGATTTGTTTTTCTGTCTGTCTGTTCATTTGCTTGTTTGTTTTAATCAAAGGAGCTTAACACATAGAGATTGAAATGGGAAAAACATTCTATCAGGAAATAATTACTGGACACACAAACTGTATCCAAGGCACAATGGCTCACCCTAAAGAACATAAAGAAAAGCACAGACTGATGTCAGGGGTGCCATACTTCATGGCCATGCAAGCTACTACCACTTTTTAACAAGCTTTTGTTTCTTTGGTTACCAGAATGTTCCGTAAGGTATTTAGAGCCTGTAGACCTCAGCTATACAGCTGGCTGGTGCAATTTGGTTGTAATATGGCACTTTGGGGTCAATACTATGCTTGAAATATAAATGGATGAATGGCTTTTAGCTAGAAATTTTTAAAATTTCTGCCTGAATGCTTGAATCCCTTGAAATGCTCTGGCAGCCTGCTCCTGCTGTCTTGCCCCCCTCAATGTTTTTGTTACCTTGGCTCCAAAAAGGGGCACATACCAGCCATCTCTCTGGGAAAGCATAAAGCAATAGGGCATATTCCCTTTTCAAGCTGCTGGTTCTGCACCCATGGAGCTCCACATAGGTGCACTCTCACTGATCTGACCAAGCAAGGAATGAATTCATTTTTCTAATGACTCACAGATTGTGAATAACTCCCCCCGCCTTTCTCAGCCTCGGACTGTGGTTGATCCCTTTGTAGATTGGCAAGACATAACAACTTCTGGGTAGGGAATCTTCTTATTTCTCCATATCGGAACTTAACGATGTGGGTTCAAAGCATGCTTTGTGCCATGTCCCTATTCTATGTAGTGGTGCCTCTGTGAAAAGGCCCACTAACAACAATAGCAATGACAACTATAACATGAACATTTATTAAGTACTTACAATACACAGCTCTGTATAGGTTCAAAGTCATTTAGAATTCTTCAAGGTTCTGGGGCCATTATCAACCCTATTGGCACTTGAAGAAATTGAAGCACTGAGAAACTGAATTATGCATTTAGGTTCAAATAAAAAGTAAGTGATCACAGACTGTCTGGCACTAGAGCCCATGCTTTTAGGCTCCTATGCTACTGCCTAGGGGGAGAAGAAACACCTTTGTCCTGTACCTCTGTAATTCTAAAATCAGTCGTTAATCAAAAACAAAAACAAAAACAAAACAATGATGTAGCAGTAGTGTAGGATGGTAAAAGAGGTCATACTCTGGAGTCAGACAGACCTGGGTTCAAATACCAATCCTATATTCGATTAAGCAAGGTAATATTAAGGAAATCCCTTGTCTTCTCCTAGTCTCAGGACCTTGTCTGTAAAATAGGGATACTAAGGCCTTCCATGCATGGTTTTGTGAGCATAATAAAATAATCGATTCAAAGTCTGCAAAACAGTGTCTGATGTTTAACGGGTAATCATTCAAAAAAGTAAAGCTTTTCTTCTTCCTTTCTGCTCTGATGGAGCTCTTTTAACTCTATTCTTATAGAAGATTTTTTTCTATTATCTAACACAGAAAAAACAATCTCATTCTAAATAGCTAAGAATTCCCTCTTGAAAACCTGAGGTGCTCATGACCACAAAGAACAGCTTGAACCCGTCAAGATGGATATTAGTTTCATAAGTCATAATCCTATCTTTCAAACTGTCTTGAGTTAAAGTGAAGAAGCTTAAATTATTTAAAATCTTAATTATGCTACTAGGCAGCTTTGAATGTTAGTGGTCTGGAAGAAGGAAGGAATATTCTATGTAGTGTCAATCTAGAATTTTTTTAATGTTTATTTATTTTTGAGAGAGAGAATGTGAGTGAGCAGAGGAGGGGAAGAGAGAGAGAGGGGGGACAGAGAATCTAAAGTGGGCTCCATGCTGACAGCAGAGAGCCCAATGCATGGCTCCAACTCACCAACCACGAGATCATGACCTGAGCTGAAGTCGGACACTCATATGACTGAGCCACCCAGGTGCCCCTCAACCTAGAATGTTGAATAGCTATTTTTAAAGTATGAGGTATTCTATTTCGGTACATAGAAGACCTTAAAGATCAGACATGGGTCTGGTATACATAGAATATCATTACATGTGCCTGATCTTCCCCATTTTTTGCCTTCTGTTGAACCCGCTGGATCCCAAGGCCCCCACAACATGCTCACTACCACAAGTGATGGGCCAATTCTGACTGAGGCTTGGGAACCGATGCTAACTAAACTTGTAAGGGCACATGGAAGCATTTAGGAGGTACTCAGGTTATTGATTGCTTAAATATTGAGTCAGAATGCTAATAGTCCAGCCCAGGTCTTGGACCATGCCATTGAGATGTTAGTGACAAAGTCCAAATGTTCCTCTCTAGTTTTGCTCAGCAGAGTCCCTGTCTGACATTTATTCAGCATGTTTTACCTTCCAGTCAAGAGAAACTGATATTTTCCCCATACTTTTTGCTCACCATCTCCCTGAAACATTAAAAAGCATGCATGTGCATGTGTGCACACACACATGCACACACGCACAGATAGGGAGTGAATGAGGAGAGAGGGAGAGGGAGATAGACAGAAAGAGAAAGAGAGAGAGAGAAAGAGAGACATCTTAATCCTCAATCCATTTTTGCCTTTTAAAACCTGTTAAAACCCACTTAAATTAAGAAAAAAAACCTGCCTGATCAGGATGTTAACTGCCTGATCTTCTGGACTTAGGAATGTTTCCTTTGCTTTCTCCCCCATTCTTTAAAAAAAATTTTTTTAACATTTATTTATTTTTGAGAGAAAGGGAGACACAGAATTTGAGGCAGTCTCCAGGCTCTTGAGCTATCAGCACAGAGCCTGATGCAGGGCTCAAACTCATAAACCATGAGATCATGACCTGAGCTGAAATTGGATGCTTAACTGACTGAGCACCCCCCCCATCCCTCCCCCCCAATTCTTGTATATATTCATTTACATATTTGTTTCTTATTTGTTCATTCATTCATTCATTCATTCAAAAATTATTTTTGAGCACCTACTCTGTGCCATGAATTGTTAGGCATTAATGGTAACTGTAACAGTAATAGAGTCCCTGCTTTCACAGATTTTTCCAGGCTAATAGCGGGTAGAGACAAAATATTTGGTGTAATGTGAAGACCTGTACTAAGTATACAATTCAAACTTTGGAGACAGGGTTTGGAAGACTGGGAAAACTTTCTGTAGGAAGTAACAATCTTCTGATGATTCTGAAAGGAGAGTAGAGATTAGGTGGAAGATGAAAACTAGAAGGGGCAGCTGGTAAGTGAAAAAAGGAACAGTAGGGTGTTCTAGACGTAGGAAAACAGCATCTGTAAGGCCCACCGTGAGAAAGAGAGCATGCGATATTAAAAGAATTGAAAGTCGTTCGGCACAGCAGGCATACAAGGAGCATGACTAGAGTGGAAGCAAGTGAAAAGACCATATTTGTATTTTGGAATAATTTTGTTCTGTGGAGAATGGATTGGAAGGAGACCGACTAGAGATAAATTTAGTAAGCTTCTACAGTCGCTAAGTGACATTTCTCCGTTTAGACAAGTGGTTTCAAGGTAAAGCAGAATGGAAACTTCAATAGAGGTTTAAGAACAAATGAATCAGTGGATGTGCAAGTTGGATGGAAGAGAGAGGGAGGAGTCAAAGATGCATTTTTGGATTGTGATTTGAGCAAATAAATGGATGGTGGTTCCATTTACTAAGAGCAAGGGGGATGGCTCAAGATGGAAGGGAAACCGTGAGTTCGGTTTGTCCATAGTGACTTTGAGGTGTTTAGGGGACACCTGAATGTAGATGTCCTAGAGAGTGACATGCCCTACTCTGTGTTGACAGCTCAGAGCCTGCTTGGGATTTCCCTTTCCCTCTCTCTCTGCCCCTCCCCTGCTTGTTCTCTCTCTCTTGCAGAAACAAACATAAAAAAATAGCTTGCTTTAAAAAAAATTTTTTTTTAAAGTGGCATGCCCTTATACATGGCACTCTTTACCATGGTGACATTCGAGGACCTCCTGTCCTTCAATAGTTCCCCAAGACACCAGGTACACAGGTGGGTCAGATTTGTTGATGATTATGTTCTCCAGACAACACACTCTGTAAGACTGCATCATCTCTATCACCTGTAATTAGATCTAAATCCCCGGGATGTGGTCATCAAGCTAAGGGTGGATGTCATACTTCTGGGCAGGAACTTGATACACAAGACCTATAACCATTTCACATATAAAGAAACAATTTCTCATGAGGCAACTGGGTGGCTCAGTCAGTTAGGTGTATGACTCTTGATTTCAGCTCAGGTCACGATCTCATGGTTCATGAGATCAAGTCCTGATCTCAGCAGGGAGCCTGCTGGGGATTCTCTCCCTCTCTCTCTGCCCCTCCCCCTACTCTTGCATTATTTTCTCTCTCTCTCTCTCAAAATAAATAAATAAACCTTTAAAAAAGAAACAATTTCTCAAAACTTATCAAATACTAGAGAGTCCAACACTGAAAGAGTTCAAAAATTGAAATATCTCATCAGTTCAGATGGTTTTATTTTTTATTTTTTTACATTTTTTTTTAACGTTTTATTTATTTTTGAGACAGAGAGAGACAGAGCATGAACAGGGGAGGGGCAGAGAGAGAGGGAGACACAGAATCTGAAATAGGCTCCAGGCTCTGAGCTGTCAGCACAGAGCCCGATGCAGGGCCCGAACTCACAGACTGCGAGATCATGACCTGAGCCGAAGTCGGCCGCTTAACCGACTGAGCCACCCAGGTGCCCCAGTTCAGATGGTTTTAAAGTCTATGAAATTTCAGAGCCACTCTATACTCTCAGGCTATCTATTTGGAAAAATATCACGTAAAAATAACACAGTAAAACCCTATGATGCTGCCTGAGGATTAAGAGTAAAATAGTTCAGCAGGTTACTTTTAAAACTAAAAGTATAGTTTTAACCAAGGCATAGCACCTTGGTTAATACATAGAAAGTTTAATGAATTGATAAATTGGTAAGTCCACAAATAGTGATAATGTTTTACATTTGTACTGAAATCCAAAGTTCAAAAAATACCTTCATGCCCATGAAATTATTTAAATATTTGAATCATAGGACTTCAAAAGCAGTTGCTATTTTCCAGATCATTTGAGCAAATGTTAGGGAATCCCATATACATGTGCAATCAACTTATCAACATTCACAATATCTTTCACCTCAACTAAACCACATTCTCTGAAACTACACTAAACAATTACTTCTGTTGGGAGCTAAAGAAGATGGAGAGTAAAATATCTTCCCATCCAAACTGGTTGAGCACTGTTAAATTTTCTTCCTATATTTATTTTTAACAAAATGAAAGAGATGAAAGAAACTGAATTCTGGACAAAACAACAACAACAAAAGAATGAAATAATGATTTATGTTTTTTCTTTATCCTAATTGTAATTTTTAAATAAATAGTTCACTTTGTAACAGTTTTAGATTTATAGGATTATTATGAAGTAATACAGAGTTCATGTATTCTCCATACACAGTTTTACCTATTATTATCTTACATTAATATAGTACATTTGTCAATAATTAATGAGCTGATATTGAGGTAATGCTACTCACTAAAGGCAATACTTCACTCAGATTTCCTCAACTTTTCCCTAATTCTCTTTTTCACTTCCAAGATCCCATTCAGGAGGCCATGTGGTCATGTTACCTCAGGTTCCCTTTGGTTATGACAGTTTTTCAGATTTTCCTTATTTTTAAATGACTGACAGTTTGAGGATTACTGGCCAGGTATTTTGTAGAATGTCCCTCAGTTGGGATTAGTCTGATGATTTTGTCATGATTACACTGGGGAAATTTATTTCTGGGAGGAAACTGTAGAGCTACCTTACCATTATAATCATGTCACATCAAATGACTTATCACCGTTAATGCTAACCTTGATCACCTGACTTGGGTAGTTTGTCAGGTTTTTCAACTTTGAAGTTACTCTATTTTTTCCCCCATCTATACAGTAATCGGAAGAAAGTTATTATGTGCAGCTAACATTTAAGTAGCAGGGAGTTTTGTTCCATCTCTTTAAAGACAGAGTGGCTGCATAAATTATTTGTAATTTTTCTGCCAGGAATAGTTGCCTATTCTCCACATTGATTTACTTAGTTATTTTTTATATCACTGTAGACACATAGATTTTTATTTTATACATTGAATTATAGCCCAATACAAGTTTATTTTGTCTATATACTTGGTCCAGCTTTGGCAGCTGGGAACTCTTTCAGGCTTTTGGAACACTTTGATATACTCATATTGTTGCAGGGATTTTTTTTTTTTTTCCTGAGTCCTCCTTTACTTCCTGGTACTACAAGATGCTCCAGGCCCATCTGGTTATATTTTCTGCCTCAGTCCTATAGTCAGCCATTTCTCCAAGGAGCCATTTCCAATAAAAATTGGAGAAGAGTATTATAAACCAAAATCTGGGTTCTGGGTATGCTTATGGTTACTGGGGTGTCATTGCTTCTAGGCTCTCTCAACTGACAGTAAAGCAGTAAAGATACATATGTGTGTATACACTGTCCCATGCATGTGTGTGTATGAATGAATAAATTAGTATTTCTATACACAACCTATATATATATATATATATGGTTTATATCTAAAAAATGTTTTATTTATACACATATGTCTTATTACCACTTGGATCATACTAGCCTCCCCTTACTCATGTGTAATCCCTTACTGCCTTCCACAACTACAGTTAGAAATCTGCCTTCCACAACTACAGTTAGAAATCTGCCTTCCACAACTACCTACTACTTTACTTAAATGGCCAATGATACTATACATGTATAGTGATTTCAGTACCATTAATCCATACCTCTGTGTGTTGGGGGGAGATTTTATCAACTAGGCTAACAGTATTTTGTAGACAGTTCCTTTAGTCTTTAGTTTTACAAACTCTATTCAATTCCAGCTATTTAGATCTGCACCTTATTTCCCTACATCCTTCCATGACATTGTTTCACACATTTGTAACACGTTTTGTTTCCTGTCTCAAATTTGCATCCTTTCTGGGGACCCTCCAACCTCCTAAATGATTATTTTTAATTTGCGTATATTAAAGTACACTCTTTATGAAATAAAGTTCTACGGGTCTGGACAAATGCATAATTTCATATGTTCAACCTTACAGCATCATACAGAATAGTTACATGGACCTAAAAGTCCTCTATGCTCTAACAATTTATCTGTTCTTTCCTCTCCTCAGAAACCCTGGCAACCAATGATAGTTTTTTCCTATCTTTACAGTTTTGCCTTTTCCAGAATGTCAGATAATTGGAATCGTAAAGTCTGCTTGCTGGGTGCCTGTCATTAAATTTGGAAAGTTCTCAGCCATTATTATTCCAAATATTTCTTCTGCTCCAGTTTCCTGTTGGGTTCTGGTATTCCAACTATGTGTGTATGTTACAAGTTTTAAAATATATTCCATAGTTTTTAAGTTTTTATTATTTGTTTTGAAATTTCTTCTTTTGCATTTCAGCCTGAGAACTTTTGGTGGATTTATTTTGAAGCTCACTGATTCTCTTCTTAGTCATATCAAGTCTACTGATGAGCTTATCAAAGGCACACTTCAAATTTGTTACAATGTGTTTATTTTCTGGTATTTCCTTTTGATTTTTTTCTTAGAGTTGCCCTCTCTCTTCCTATATTATATATCTGTTTTTGCATGTTGCATACTTTTTTACTTAAAGTCCTTAAAATTTTAATCATAACTACTTTAAATTTCCCGTCCAATGCCAATATTTGTGTCATATCTGGGTCTGGCTCTTGTGTTTGCTTTGTCTCTTCAGATTATATTTTTTTATTGCCTTTTGTCACATTTTCTAATTTTTTGTTTCTATTTTTTTCTAATTTTTTGTCTTATATATTAAGAAATGCATAAAGAGGACTCCATGTGAAGATTTGTGTTCCCCTAGCTAGAAATTGAACTTCGTTTAATACTTTCATTAAAGGTGCCAGGGTTTTTAAATCTCTTCAGTGTCCTGTTTGTCTCCCCTCTTGATTAGGGGTTTTCCTAAGTAGGTCTCTTCACGAAACAAATCCATATCCTTCAGCTGTAATCTACTATATTGGGGCCCTGTTTACCTGGTAAAGTGTAGGGTAAGAGAAGTGTTTCCTAAGTGAATAGTTAACATTTCAGCCTCTTAATGGGCCTATGGTCATCACAAACATCCTTATAAAGATCCCTCCCTTCTCCCTCAGCCCTCTTCAGAGACTGGAAAACAAAGGTCAGGTAAAAGCTTCCCCTCCCTCAGGTGTAGGCCTTTGTTAAGGAGAAGGCTCTCACTCCCCAAAGATTACTCTCCTAACCCCACCAGAACAGTGAGGAGGAGATCCTTCTTGGCTTTCTGGAAGTAAAGCCCAGGAAAGGTCTGAAGGCTTCCCTAAGACCACAGGCCCCCAGGAGTTTCTCATTCTCATGCTAATCCACACTCACCCTCCAGCAATTGATCAAATGCACCAATGTATTTCAAAGCCCAGTGGCTTCGGTTCCAAGGAAGCACATCTCTGGGTTTACCAGTCTCCCCAGTTCTTAGTGTGATGGCCCTGCACACCCTATTGGCTAGTGAAGCCCAGAAAAGTCACTGAGTTGCAGTTTATCTAGTTTTCACTTGTTAGAAGGAGTGACAACTTCCAAATCCTTTACATGTGGAATCTGAAACGAGAGAAGCTTCCCTATTTCCATTTTCAAAGAAAATTCTATATTCAAAGAAAATTCTATATTCTCTATTCAGACCCATCTTTGGCTTTCATACTTATATGCACATCTAGTACTTAGCTGCACATTTTTTTTTCATTCCAGTATCTCAAGGCAGCAATTGCAGAAATTTGTGTTTGCATTCTGCAAACTTTAGAATTCCCCAGAAGTTAATTTCATTTCTAACTGAGCAAACATCAAGAGGTTCTCAGCTAGCCAAAGCATAGTCAAATGTGCTAGAAGGGGTATTAATACAAATTATGATATTTTTCACTTTATAATACTTTTTTTTTTCAACGTTTTATTTTATTTTTGGGACAGAGAGAGACATAGCATGAACGGGGGAGGGGCAGAGAGAGAGGGAGACACAGAATCAGAAACAGGCTCCAGGCTCTGAGCCATCAGCCCAGAGCCCGACGCGGGGCTCGAACTCACGGACCGCGAGATCGTGACCTGGCTGAAGTCGGACGCTTAACCGACTGCGCCACCCAGGCGCCCAGATATTTTTCACTTTATTTCAAAGTCATTCAGAACCAGAGACACATCAGCATCAAATATACTGATGGTGTCTTTTTAAAACATTTTTTAAATGTTTTTATTTTTGAGACAGAGAGAGCACGAGCAGCAAAAGGGCAGAGAGAGAGGGAGACACAGAATTGGAAGCAGGCTCTAAGCTCTGAGCTGTGGGCACAGAGCCTGGCATGGGGCTTGAACTCAGGAACCAGGAGATCATGACCTGAGCCAAAGTCGGGCGCTCAACCGACAGAGCCACCCAGGTGCCCTTAGCAGTTCCTTTTCTTTCCTACATGTACCTATAATGAGGATTTCATAATGGCTTGTGCTTCTAGACAGTTTTTCCTAAAGACGGTCTGAAAACTATATTTCAAAGTTGAGAGACAGCTTTAGAAGTTTTGTTTATATACAGCGGCAGTTCAGTGACTGTGCCTGGGAGGAGTGGTCTCCGTTATCACTCCCACGTTTCCAATACGCTCTACATTCTCTATATACTAAATCATTGTGTACTTGACTCTCGTACCACTCAGTTAAAAAATTCAGAAGAACATTAACGGGCAGCCAGCAGATCGGATTAGAAGTAGCCTTAAGGAGAAATTGATTTGCTTTCCTGGAGCTGGTCTCTGTGGATCACCAGCCTCAGGGTTTACTGCAATCCAGCACACGGGTGTGTATAACCTTGGGTGTGTGTTACCCGGGCCTGAAGGACAGTGGTAGTTTATGTCAATTAGCTAGCTTTCCCATTCCAAGTGTTGATGCTGCTTTAAATAAAGGGAGATGGCTTTCTCATTTTTCCCTCTTAACAGGAACAGACACAAACACACGCATATACTATAATGAGGCTTACTGGGGCCCAGCGAGGGCTTGACTGGCTCATGCCTGTGTGAATGTAGTGACTTCAGAGACTGAGGATAGGTAGGGATGCTTGATAAAATATAGGATGTCCAGTTAAATTTGAATTACAAGTAAACAGTGAATATTTTTTAGAAGTCTGCTAAATCTGACTGCGCCCTCTTTTGCATAAATCAATTCCACCTGAGGGGGGTAAGGTTTTCCTCTCTTAAGAATTCAGCTTTTCTTACCATATCAAGAGATCAAGATACAGTATCCCCTTGTGGAAAAGACCCTCAGGAGTTGAAAAACAATCACTGATGCATCACAGGGCTTTTCCTGAGGGTCGTGAACACATGGGGAAGGCTTTGGTCACAGTCAAAACCAGGCTTAAAGCCCTCTCTAACAGCAGGTCATAATGGTCACATTCATTAATCAACTTGCGCGTGAGTTAGGAGACTATATTAATACTATTGGCCAAGTCTGGATAGCATTTTAGAAGCGTGGAAAATAAATGTCCTCTTGCAGAGAACTATGTGCCAAATACCATACTAGGCACTTCAATGATACTACTCCAATTAATTGCCACAACAATGCAGATTTGTCTCACTATCTCCTCTTCCATCTGTGAAATGAAGCTTCCGCACAGTCAAGGAAAGCCACGCAGTTACACAACTTCATGGTGGGTAAGTTCGAGTTCACTTCCTTCCCAGAGTTCAGTTGTGTATAATCATTTACACAGAAATCAAGGCCTGGGCCATCAGACAGATCCCCCTACCCCATGGGTGGGGGTCATCGAGGCAGGGGGGCCAGACCTCATGAAGACAGTGTCCTCAGTTCAGAAAAAAAAAAAAAAAGGAAAAAGGTAACACGAAAATCTCAATGCCCAGGTCTCAGCAGCAACGGAGTTGGCATCTCAACATCATTCAGGATGTGAAAGATCTCTAGAGTTTCTGGAAGATCCTTAAAAAGGAAGATAACTTCCTTTCCCAGCAACCCTCACATGTCAGGATCTGTCATAAATGGTATTTATTTGATATATTATTTAACCTTCAAAATAAGCTTATGGTTTGGGAATTTGTTGCACACTTTACCAGAAAACAAGGCTCAAAAAGATGAAAATACTTGCTGACAGTCTTCTGGCGAAGAGGGTTTTGAACGGAGATTCACACACATGGGCTGTCTGAATACAAAGCCCTTGCTCTTTCCACATGGACTGCACTGCTTCTGTGAATGTTTCCCACGTATAACATATGGAAATGAAAAGTTAAATATTAATGAAACCTCCTTTTGAGTGTGTACTCTTGCCAAGTTAAGTAGCTCAGCCATTTATTTTCACCTCTGTCACTGGTGATTAGAGTATATTGCAGGGGGGAAAATGTCAAATTTCAGTTGCTTACTTTGCTTTGACGTTAAAAAAATTAAGGGAAAAATGTACGTATATATTCTTTAATTTCAATCCAAGACAGAGGTGTTAAGCTGCATGAATGTCAAGGTTATGACTGTAGGCCCAGTTTACAGCCTAGCCCAGAGGCAGAAGTAGGGCATTAGGTGTGTTATACTCAGTCTGAGACAACACCAATGTCTGAATGTCGCTTTGAGAGTGTTAGTGCTCAGCTCTGAGACTTCCAGGCAGCGGGAGGCTTCAGCCATAGCTTATAAACAATAGCTTATTTAGGAAGCTATTCAGGGATATCCAAGATGTTATGAAACACACCAGAAATGGCCTTGCCATGACCTTAAGCACCAGAAAAGAAGTTGGGGTTCCAGGACTATCAGAGGAATCGGAGGCAGGGGAAAGGAACAGGTACCAGAAAGGTAGCATAATTACGGTAGATGCAGGTTAGATGTATCACCTGTTGGAGATTAACTAGGAAGTTAGCCATCTAGCTCTGATGTAGGCTCTGTACTGGGGTGGGAAAGTACTCTTTTTAAAAAAATATTTATTTTGGGGAGAGTACAAGGAGGGGAGGGGGCAGTGAGAGGGGGACAGAGGATGCAAAGTGGGCTCTGTTGGCAGGCTGACAGCAGTGAGCCCAATGTGGGGCTCGAACTCACCAATCCTGAGATGAAGACCTGAGGAGAAGTCAGACACTCAACTGACTGAGCCACCCAGGTGCACCTGGAAAGTACTCTTCTTTTTAAAAATTAAAAAAAAAAACAAACTCTTTATTTATTTTTGAGAGAGACAGACAGAGCATGAGCAGGGGAGGAAAGAGAGAGAGGGACACACGAATCCAAAGCAGGCTTCAGACTCTGAGCTGTCAGCACAGAGCCTGATGTGGGCTGAAACTCAAGAACTGCAAGATCATGACCTGAGCCGAAGTCAGAAGCTTAACCTACTGAGCCACCCAGGCACCTCTGGAAAGTACTCTTCTTAATGAGAGCCTGGCAAGTGTGGCATTCCTACTTGAAACTGTCATCTCTAATTCCTGTGCCTTCCTTGTGAAACAGTCTTCATAGTCACTGGTACCTGTTTTGGTCAAGAAGTCATAATCTCAGGAGAGTTACTAAGACCTTAGCCTGAGTTAGGAAATGATAGCTTTGTGAGTTGGTTCAGCCACCCGGGTACTATATTACAAAATCAGGAGCTGCACCGTAATTATTTCCGTTCTCCTCCAGTGGGCTAATATTAGGCCGACATTTAATTTTCTCCTACCTTATCAAATTCCTTACTGACAAAGTCCTTTAAAGCTCAATTAATTCAGCAATATGATTACATTCCCTGAGGAACATATAAGCATTGCTGCTGTGTAGAAATGGAGACTTCCTGAGCATGCTCCACTGTTAGAAAGGATCCTTGAACAGGAGAAATTTCAACAGTGATTTGAGGGGGAGAATTTACAATTGTGCTGTTAGTTTTTATGGTTTAACAGTCTTTTTTAAAAAAAAGGTCATGCAATATCCTTACGTTGTTCAATCATGTTTAATAAATATCATCTGTTTACTCCTATCTCTGAGTGGAGGAGAATTTTTCCTGACTGCAAAGGTGGGTGATTTGAGATAAGATCTATAGGAACATTGTCACAGTGCTGCACAAAGTTCTAATTTATGTCCTATTCTTAAAAAAAGGAGAATAACAACAAATAAACTATAACAGATCTGCTCAAATATTAGGAATGATTTTTTATCCGTTGTAAAGACTTATGCAAATAGAACCAAGACTATATATTCTTTTGCTTCTTTATCTTTATTTTTTAAAAAGAAAAAGAGCCACTGTAATCTAGAATTAGAAATTCTTTATTCAAGGGATCTTGAATATTACAATTTTATGACTATCTTTCTTACTAAAAATGTATTTATGTCACAACAATAAGCTAAACATTTCTTAATCACAGATACAAGATTACAGAAATTGAAATATGATAAAAATTAGAAATGTATTCATATATTTGTCAATATTTATGAAAAAAATGATCATTCTTCCATTTTAGGTTCAGAGGATATCATTTAAGCAGCCTAAAATGGACTTCATACGTTCATTATTTAAAAGTATTCAGGGGTGCCTGGGTGGCGCAGTCGGTTAAGCGTCCGACTTCAGCCAGGTCACGATCTCGCGGTCCGTGAGTTCGAGGTCCGCGTCAGGCTCTGGGCTGATGGCTCAGAGCCTGGAGCCTGTTTCCGATTCTGTGTCTCCCTCTCTCTCTGCCCCTCCCCCGTTCATGCTCTGTCTCTCTCTGTCCCAAAAATAAATAAACGAAAAAAAAAAAATAAAAGTATTCAGATCTTGGGGTGCCTGTGTGACTCAGTTGGTTAAGCATAGGACTTTGGCTCAGGTCACGATCTCACGATTTGTGGGTTCAAGCCCCACGTTGGGTGCTGTGCTGACAGTTCAGACTCTGGAGCCTGCTTTGGATTCTGTGTCTCTGTCTCTCTCTCTGCCCCTCCCCTGCTCACACTCTGTCTCTCTTTCTCTCAAAAATAAATAAACATTAAAAAAAAAATAAAAGTACTAAGATCTTTATATAACATGTTTACATATAGGTTTATAAGATTAGCCAAAATCCCACCAGGGAGATTTTGTGTTTGTTTGTTTTTTTTTTTTTTTTTTAATTTGAAGTGCAAAGAAATTCATTCAGTTGTATTAGCATCATAGGAATTAGAAGTTTCAGCACTGTATTTAAATCTTAAGAGAATACACAAATGCAACATCACTGTGTGCTAGGAATATAGTTTATTCAAAAAGATATAAACATTTAAAAATTATATTATATTTATTTAAAATCTGAAATTTTGTGAATGACATTTCACTCCCTCATTGTCAAACACATTTTTCCTAATTTTTATCGATTAATATCTGGTTATCAGAAACATGAGCATAGAACTTCAGCTTCCTCTCTGATGTGTAAAAGACTTGGAAGTCATTGCTTTCACCCTCAGACAAAAAACCTGGACAAAATGAAAGTGAACAGCTCTTCTTAGAGCCATCAGAGAGTTGAGGTCATGGGGCTGCCTTGAAAACGGGAGAGATGGGTGAGTACAGAGACTCACAGCTTACTGGGATCAAAAGCCACACGCTGGGGCCAGAAACTGTAAGAACACTTAAGCAGTAATTGATTAATAGCTGGAGACTGAATGTAGACTAGCCTGAGAGATTAAAAACTCCTGGTGAACATATCCTTGGAGAGATCCCTGAACAATTTTGTGAGATAGCTCTCCAGGGGTCCCTCCAGGTTCTAATGATGCACATTGGAGAAAAATCCTTTCATAGATCTGAAAAGAAAAGTTGCCATTTTAAATGTTCCTATTGTGTTCTGTTATCCTTAACAAAGGCCATCTTCAGAGAAAACTATTGTATGAGGGCCTAACCACCATGAGAAATACCCAACTCCAGTCCCCTCCAGCCTTTAACATGGGGAAAAGTAATATTCAATTATGGACTCTTCCAGTCTTCCTGTCTCACTTCAGGGTGAAATGAATTTATGAAGGCCTCAGTCCAGAGGCACAGACCCAATAAAAGAGGAGGATCTTATCACAGAATTATAGCATATTCCCCCCATACTTTACCACTCATAAATGGCTCCTGTACAGTAAGAGAGGAATACAGCTGAAAGTACTACATATGCCAGACTTTATTTAGGAAGAAGTCTATAGGGAAGCCCAAAGGTAACAAGGGGAGACAAAAAATAAAGGAACCAGAGGAAATTTTAGCCTTTGACACCCACAACTATAGCAAATATTAAACACAGCCTGACTTGTACCCAGATAAACATAAAAACTCACACTGAAGTCCTATTTACCTCAGTTTCTATTAACTAATACATCTTGTAAAGCTTTCACACACACAAAAGTTACAAGGTATGCTAAAAGGAAAAAAAAGAACAATCTAAAGGGACAAATCAGGCATCCGAACCAGACTTAGATTTGACAGACATTTTTGAAATATCGGTAATTTAGTGGATTAATATGCTAATGAATCTAATGAAAAAAAATAGACAATATGCACAAAAATGGTAATGTATGCAGAAAGATGGAAACTGTAAGAAAGAATCAAAAGGAAGTATTGTGAAACAAAAACACCAAAGTACAGATCTAAAATGCCTGGAACTTGGGGCACCTGGGTGGCTTAGTAGGTTGAGCATCTGACTCTTGATTTTGGCTCATGTCATGATCTTAAGGTTCCTGGGTTTGAGTCCTGTATTGGGGTTCATAAGTTCAAGCCCCATGTCAGACTCCCAGCTGCCAATGTAGGGTCTGTTTGGGATTCTCTCTCTCCCTTCTCTCTCTGCCCCTTCCCCACTCTTGTGTGCACTCTCTCTCTCTCTTGTGCTTTATCCCAAAACAAATGAATAAAGTTAAAAATTAAAAAAAAAAAAATGAAAATAGAGGCACCCAGGTGGCTCAGTCAGCTAAGCATCTGACCTTTGGTTCAGGTCATGATCTCTCAGGGTTCCTGAGTTCAAGCCTCATGTTGGGCTCTACACTGACAGTGCAGAACCTGCTTTGGATTCTGTGTCTCCCTCTCTCTCTGCCCCACCCCCATTTGCTCTCTCTCTCTGTCTCAAAAACAAATTAATCCATGTTAAAAAAATGAAAAAAAAATGTCTTGAACTTACCAAGTTCAAGGAAAAATATCAATAAGCTTGAGGACTATCAATAGGAATTTCACAAACTGAAAGGGAGAGAGAAGAAGAATGTTTAAAAGAATAGAATATCCAACAAATGGGGAACAATTTTTAAAAGGTGTATCACATGTAATGAGAATACAAGAAGGAAGGAAGGGGGGAAGGAAGGAAGGGAATGCAAAAAAATTAAAGTCCTAATGGCTGAGAATTTTCAAAAAGTAATGATGGACACCAAAGACAAAGAGAATCAAATATCTGGAAAGCACAGAGAGAATCAAGTAGGGAAAATAAAAAACAAAAAAATCTACACTAGGTATATCATATTCAATCTACACAAAATCAAAGACAAAGAGAAACTCTTGAAAGAAGCCTGAGGAAGGGGAAACCCCTTACCTACAGAGAAATAAGGATAAGAATTCTATCATTCTTTTCTTCAGAAATCATAAAAGCAAGGGGAGAATGGATCAAATATTTAAAATGTGAAAGAAAAACAGGGGCTCCCGGGTGGCTCAGTTGGTTAGGCGTCCAACTTTGGCTCAGGTCATGATCTCACAGTTTGTGGAGTTCAAGCCCCACATCGGGCTCTGTGCTGACAGCTCAGAGCCTGGAGTCTGCTTCGGATTCTGTGTCTTCCTCTCTCTTGACCCCTCCCCTGCTCACACTCTGTGTCTCTCTGTCCCTCAATAATAAATAAACAATAAAAAAAATTTAAAAAAATAAAATGTGAAAGAACAACAAAACCAAACCACCACCAACCAAGAATTCTGTATCCAGTGAAATTATCCTTCCAAAACAAAGAAGAAATACTTTCTCACACAAACATTTAGGAAATTCAGTAGATGTCCCTTGCAAGAAATGTTAAAAGTTCTTCAGAGAAAAAGAAAACAACAGAAGTAAAAAATTGGATATATATAAGAAAAAGAAGAGGCTCCAGAGAAAGAACAAATGAAGATGAAATACATTTTTATCTTATTCTTAATTGAACTAATGGATATCTGTTAAAAGATAATAGCAACAGCATTTTAAGTAATTATAGCTTATGAATAAATGAAATGAATGAAAGCAATATCATAAGACACAAGAAGGAGTAATTGGGAATACTCTAACTGAAGTGTACTACTCATGAAGCAGTAAAGTGTTGCGTGAAAGTGGACTTAGACTAGTTGTAAATGTATATTGCACTCTAGAGCAATGACTAACAAAATTAACAAGGAATTATAATCAATGTGCTGAAAGAAGACAAAATGCTATCACATAAAATACTTAATTAGAACCAGAGAAGGAAAAAAATAGAAGGCAAAGCAGAAAGGGGCAGGGGAAGAGAGGTGGCCAATGAATAGAAACAAAAAACAGAGTAAATATTCATCTAAAAATGTCAAAAATCTTTTTATATATGATGGAGTCAATATACCAATTAAAATACAGAAATGATGAGTACACATATAAAAAAACAAGATGCAAGTATACATAGTTTATTTAAAAATCCACTTTAAATATAAAGACACAGCTTAAAAGTAAAGGGATGGAGTAGGATATACCATGGTAACACCAATCAAAAGTAATCTGGTATACCAAACAAGGATATCTAGTCTTATGACTTTTATTCAATATTGTACTGGAAGTCCTAGCCACAGCAATTGGGCAAAAACCAAAAATAAAACAAAACAAAACAAACAAAAAAGCATCCAAATTTGAAATAAGGAAGAAAAACTCATTATTTGCAGATAATATGATGTGATGTGTAGACAACACTAAAAACCCCAGCAAAAACTGAAAAAATTCAGTAGTTTCAGGTTAAAAAATCAACACACAACAAGGAGTTATGTTTCTATAAACTAACAATGAACCACCAGAAAGAAGAATTAAAAAAATGATCCCATTTACAATTACATCAAAGAGAATAAAATACCTTAGTATAAATCTAATGAAAGAGGTGAAAAATCTGTACTCTGAAAACTACAAGACAGTGATGAAAGAAATTGAAGGAGACACAAAAAAATGGAAAGATAGTCCATGCTCACAGAAGGAGGAATCAATATTAAAATGCCTACCCAAAGCAATATACAGATTTAACGCAATACTTACCAAGTTCCAAGGCCATTTTTTTCAGGGAAATAGAAAAAAATCACTTATAACATTTGTCTGGAACTAAGGAAGACCCTGAATCACAAAGCAATCTTCAGTAAGAAGAACAAAGCTGGAGGCATCACACTTCTTCATTTCAAACTATACTACAAAGCTACAGTAATCACAACAATATAGTATTAACATAAAAACAAACTCATAGATCAATGGAACAGAATGGGAAGCCAAAGAATAAACCCATGCATATATATAGTGAATTAATTTATAACAAAGCAGTCATTAATATAGAATGGGGGAAAAACAATCTCTTAATGAAGGATTTGGGAAAACCGGACTATTTTACATCATACACAAAGCAAAAACCCTCAAAATGTATTAAATTCTTAAACAAAAACCTGAAACCATAAAGATCCTGGAAGAAAACAAATCATAAACTCTTTGATGGCAGTTTTGGAAATAAAATTTTAGATTTGACACCAAAAGCAGAGAAAATAAAAGCAAAACTAAACAAGTTGGACTGTATCAAACTGAAATGTTCCTGCACAGCAAAGGACATCATAGATAAACTTGAAGGCAACTTATGAAGAAAATATTTGCAAATCTGGGGCACCTGGGTGGCTTAGTCAGTTAAGCATCGCACTTGGGCTTAGGTCATGATCTTGCAGTTCATGAGTTCCAGCCCCTCATCAGGCTCTCGTGCAGAGCCTGCTTCAGATCCTTGTCTCCCTCTCTTTTTGCCCTTCCCAAAATAAAAAAATGAAAAATAAAACATTAAAAAAATCATATATCTGATAAGGAGTTAATATCCAAAATATAGAAGGAATTTATGCAACTCAACAACAACAACAAATCCTACTAAAAGATGGGCAGAAAACTGAATGGACATTTTTCCAAAGAAGATATATAAGTGGTGAAGAGGTACATGAAAAGGTGTTCAATATCACTAATCATCAAGGACATGCAGATCAAAACCACAAATGAGATACTATTTCACACCTGTTAGAATGGCTGTTATCAAAGAGACAAGAGATAACAAATGCTGACAAGGATATAGAGAAAAGGCAACCCTTGTGCACTGTTGATGGGAACACAGTTACTATGGAAGATAGTATGGCGATTCTTCAAAAAGTTAAAAATAGAACTACAATGTGATCCAGCAATTCCACTTTTGGGCAAATATCTGAAGGAAACAAAACCACTATCCTGAAGAAACATACACACCTCCATGTTCATTGTAGTACTATGTGCAATAGCCAGGACATGAAAACTGCCTAGATGTCCATTAGTGGATGAGTGGACAAAGAAATGTGATAGGTATGACATATATATGTATATATGACATATACATCATATATATACATATACATACATACACTCACACACATACATACCATATATATATACATACAGTTCGGCCATAAAAAAGGAGGAAATCCTGTCATTTGTGACAACATGAGTGGAACTTGAGGATGTTTTGCTAAGTGAAATAAGTCAGAGAGACTAAGAAAAATACTTTATGATCTCATGTATATGTGTAATCTTAAAAACAAAACAAAACAAAACAAAAACAACTCACAGATACAGAGAACATACTGGTGATTGCCAGAGGCAGGGGTGGGTGGGTGGGGAACAGGTGAAGAGGTAAAAAGGTACAAACTTCCAGTTATAAAATAAATAAATAGTTACAACTATTGTATATTTGAAAGTTGCTCAGAGAGTAGATCTTAAAAGTTTTCATCATAAGCAAAAAAATTTTAACTATGTAGTGATGGATGTTAACTAAACTTATAGTGGTAATTATTCCCAACTATATAAAATCATTATGTTCTTTGTCAATTGTTTCAAAATAAACTAGAAAAAACCTAATTGCTGGGCCCTGCCTCCAGAGTTTCTGATTTAGGAAGTCTGGACTGGGTTTCTAACAAGTTTCCAGGTGATGCTGATGCTGTTAGTTTGGGACCACACTTTGAGAACCTCTGAGGTAAAGTTTGCAGCCATGCTGGGCAAATGGGTACTTCTAATTTTATTATTTTTAAAGATTTTTTTTTAATTTTTTTTCAACGTTTATTTATTTTTGGGACAGAGAGAGACAGAGCACGAACGGGGGAGGGGCAGAGAGAGAGGGAGACACAGAATCGGAAACAGGCTCCAGGCTCTGAGCCATCAGCCCAGAGCCTGACGTGGGGCTCGAACTCACGGACCGCGAGATCGTGACCTGGCTGAAGTCGGACGCTTAACCGACTGCGCCACCCAGGCGCCCCTAAAGATGTTTTTAATGTTTATTTATCTTTGAGAGAGAGAGAGAGAGAGAGACAGAGACAGAGTACAAGCTGAGGAGGAGCAGAGAGAGAGGGAGACACAGAATCCGAAACAGGCTCCAGCCTCCAAACTGTCAGTAGAGAGCCCGACTCGGGGCTTGAGCACACAAACTGTGAGATCATGACCTGAGCCAAAGTTGGACACTTAACTGACTGTGCCACCCGAGTGCCCCATGGGTACTTGTAATTTTAGAAACAAGTGAAAATTCTGGGAAAAGAATCCCGGTTTGGATAAAGGGATGATGGAAAGAATAAAATTTATTGTTTTTTTTATTCACTGTGGTTTACAAGGGTCAAACTTATAAATCAAAGAAACAAAAACTATTTTCTTATGAGAAGTATTTCTTTGATCCCCTGACATTTTACTCTGTGTCAACAATTTCATGGAACTATCTGGTGCTTCATGGGCAGCCCTTCTGAGGTCCTTGGGAAGATAGTGGACCCATGCAATAGTCACAAATTTATTTAGAACTATAGGATAATTTCTTTCTTTCTTTCTTTCTTTCTTTCTTTCTTTCTTTCTTTCTTTCTTTCTTCTCTTTAATTTTATGTGTTTTGAGAGGGACAGAGATAGCACGAGAAGGGGGGGGGGGAGAGAGAGAGAGAGTCTGAGTCCCAAGCAGGCTCCATGCTGCCAGCACAGAGCCTGATGGGGGGCTTGAACCCACGAAGCCATGAGATCATGACCTGAGCCAAAACCAAGAGTTAGACACTTAACTGACTGAGCCACTCAGGTGCCCCAACTATAGAATAATTTCTTACTACACTGGATCCTTCTTATATACCACTTTACGTCCTTTTATTTTAACCTTTAACTGCAATTGCTATAAAGCCAATGAGGTCAATCCAGGCTTCAAACAGCTTCATGTAGGTACAGCCTGACAATGCATCTCCTTTGGGTGTTGGCCCTGGGCCATTTGCTTCCTCTTCCTGCCTTGGGTCTTCTCTGACTCCTCATACACTCATTTCAAAGTTTGTAATGCAAGAAGTTAATGCTAGTGAAACCATTCTTGACAATAAAGAATTGAGTTAATTAGAATAAATGTTTTCTCTTTTCAACTCTTAGGTGGATAGTTCCGGCACTCCAGCATATGGCTTCTCAAAATATCCTATGGGATTATTTATTGTCCATAGAGGTGCCCAACTACCTAACAATCCTTAGTATAAACTTTCAATTCTTAGCATAGACTCTTACTCCTTCCTTGTTTACTCCACCCCCATATTTCACTCCTGGAAAAAAGAAAAGAATTAATTTTAGACCAACAGACTTCAGAGCAAGAAAAAATTATCAGGAATTCTCAGGGGCACTGTGTATGCTAAAGAGGTCAGTTCTCCCAAAAGACAATAATTTTTAATATCTACGTACTTATTGAAACAACATGAAAATACGTGAGGCAATAAATAAGACCACTATTATACTTGAAGACGTGAATACCCCTCTATCAGAAACAGAAAGATCCAGCAGGCAGAAAATCAGTAGGGATTAGATGAATAACACATGAACCAACTGTATCCAATCGACATTTATTGAAGACTCCATCCAAGAACAAGAGAATATGCATTCTTCTCACGTTCACATAAAATATGCACCATGATAGTCCATATTCGGGGTTGTAAAACATGCCATAGTACATTTAAAATAACAAAAATCATACAAAGTATGCTCTTAGACCATAATGGAATTAAAATATAAATCAATCAAAGATTGGTGGAAAATTCCAACATATTTAGAGATTAAACAACACTTTTAAATAACACATAGATCAAAGGAGAATCAAGAGAAATAATAAAAAATATTTTGAACTAAAAGAAAATGAAAATTCAACTAATCAAAACTTGTGGGGTGCCGAAAAACAGTTCTTAGAGGAAAATTTATAGCATTAAAATGCACATATTAGAAAAGACAAACAATGTAAAGATCAATTGACCTAAGCCTCCACCTTAGAAAAAACCACAAAAGAAAAACAAATTAAATCCAACCTAAGTGGAAGAAAAGAAGAAAAATCAGAGGAGAAATCAATGAAATTGAAAATAAGAAGTCAATACATAAAATCAATGAAATCAAAAGTTGGTTCTTTGAAAAGATCAATAGAATTGATAACCTCTACCAGGTTAGCTAAGAAAAAAAAAACACACAGATTAATAATAAAAAAAATGAAAGAGGGACCATTACTGCAGATCCCCGGAAGATTAAAAAGATAATGAAGGATAGTATGAGGAAGTCTTTGCCCACAAATTTGATAATTCATATGAAATTGATCAAATCCTTGATATGATCTATGAAAACTCTCACAAGGAAAAACAGACAATCTGACTAAGTCTACATCTATTGAAGAGATTGGGTCAATAGCAAGCAGCTTTTCGAAAGCGAATCCCTGTGACCTCAAGTTTGGTAGTTTTTTTTTTTTTAATTTTTTTTTTCAACATTTTTTTATTTATTTTTGGGACAGAGAGAGACAGAGCACGAACGGGGGAGGGGCAGAGAGAGTGGGAGACACAGAATCTGAAACAGGCTCCAGGCTCTGAGCCATCAGCCCAGAGCCTGACGCGGGGCTCGAACTCACCGACCGCGAGATCGTGACCTGGCTGAAGCCGGACGCTTAACCGACTGCGCCACCCAGGCACCCCAAGTTTGGTAGTTTTTAGCTAAAACACTAAAAACACAATCCATAAGAGAAAAATAGGAAATTTTGGCTTTATTACAATTAAAGATATCTGCTCTGTGAAAGACATTGTAAAGAGACTGAGATGTCACAACAAAGACATTTGCAAAACAAAACAAATATTTGCAAAACGCCTATTTGACAAAGGAGTTGGAACCAAAATATACTCCGAAAAAGCTTACAACTCAGCAATAAAAAAGCAAACAACTCTATATTAAAAAGGAACAAAAATATGAAGACCTATCTCATCAAATAAAAGTATTTATTTACGCAAAAAGCATATAAAAAGTTGCCCTAAATCATGTGTCATTAGGGAGCTGCATTTTACAACAACAATGAACTACCACTACACTCCTCTTGAAATTGTTAAAATCCAAAAGATTAACAACTCCAAAGGCTGGCGAGGGTGTGCAGCAACAAGAGCTCTCATTCATTTTCAGACATGCAAAATGGTATGGCTACTTTATTTATTATTTTTTTTAATTTTTTTTTTCTGAAATTTATTGACAAATTGGTTTCCATACAACACCCAGTGCTCATCCCAAAAGGTGCCCTCCTCAATACCCATCACCCACCCTCTCCTCCCTCCCACCCCCCATCAACCCTCAGTTTGTTCTCAGTTTTTTACAGTCTCTTATGCTTTGGCTCTCTCCCATTCTAACCTCTTTTTTTTTTTTTTTCCTTCCCCTCCCCCATGGGTTCCTGCCAAGTTTCTCAGGATCCACATAAGAGTGAGACCATATGGTATCTGTCTTTCTCTGTATGGCTTATTTCACTTAGCATCACACTCTCCAGTTCCATCCACGTTGCTACAAAAGGCCATATTTCATTTTTTCTCATTGCCATGTAATATTCCATTGTGTATATAAACCACAATTTCTTTATCCATTCATCAGTTGATGGATATTTAGGCTCTTTCCATAATTTGGCTATTGTTGAGAGTGCTGCTATGAACATTGGGGTACAAGTGGCCCTATGCATCAGTGCTCCTGTATCCCTTGGATAAATTCCTAGCAGTGCTATTGCTGGGTCATAGGGTAGGTCTATTTTTAATTTTCTGAGGAACCTCCACACTGCTTTCCAGAGCGGCTGCACCAATTTGCATTCCCACCAACAGTGCAAGAGGGTTCCCGTTTCTCCACATCCTCTCCAGCATCTATAGTCTCCTGATTTGTTCATTTTGGCCACTCTGACTGGCGTGAGGTGATACCTGAGTGTGGTTTTGATTTGTATTTCCCTGATAAGGAGCGACGCTGAACATCTTTTCATGTGCCTGTTGGCCATCCGGATGTCTTCTTTAGAGAAGTGTCTATTCATGTTTTCTGCCCATTTCTTCACTGGGTTATTTGTTTTTCGGGTGTGGAGTTTGGTGAGCTCTTTATAGATTTTGGATACTAGCCCTTTGTCCGATATGTCATTTGCGAATATCTTTTCCCATTCCGTTGGTTGCCTTTGAGTTTTGTTGGTTGTTTCCTTTGCTGTGCAGAAGCTTTTTATCTTCATAAGGTCCCAGGAATTCACTTTTGCTTTTAATTCCCTTGCCTTTGGGGATGTGTCGAGTAAGAGATTGCTACGGCTGAGGTCAGAGAGGTCTTTTCCTGCTTTCTCCTCTAAGGTTTTGATGGTTTCCTGTCTCACATTTAGGTCCTTTATCCATTTTGAGTTTATTTTTGTGAATGGTGTGAGAAAGTGGTCTAGTTTCAACCTTCTGCATGTTGCTGTCCAGTTCTCCCAGCACCATTTGTTAAAGAGGCTGTCTTTTTTCCATTGGATGTTCTTTCCTGCTTTGTCAAAGATGAGTTGGCCATACGTTTGTGGGTCTAGTTCTGGGGTTTCTATTCTATTCCATTGGTCTATGTGTCTGTTTTGGTGCCAATACCATGCTGTCTTGATGATGACAGCTTTGTAGTAGAGGCTAAAGCCTGGGATTGTGATGCCTCCTGCTTTGGTCTTCTTCTTCAAAATTCCTTTGGCTATTCGGGGCCTTTTGTGGTTCCATATGAATGTTAGGATTGCTTGTTCTAGTTTCGAGAAGAATGCTGGTGCAATTTTGATTGGGATTGCATTGAATGTGTAGATAGCTTTGGGTAGTATTGACATTTTGACAATATTTATTTTTCCAATCCATGAGCAGGGAATGTCTTTCCATTTCTTTAAATCTTCTTCAATTTCCTTCAGAAGCTTTCTATAGTTTTCAGCATACAGATCCTTTACATCTTTGGTTAGATTTATTCCTAGGTATTTTATGCTTCTTGGTGCAATTGTGAATGGGATCAGTTTCTTTATTTGTCTTTCTGTTGCTTCATTGTTAGTGTATAAGAATGCAACTGATTTCTGTACATTGATTTTGTATCCTGCAACTTTGCTGAATTCCTGTATCAGTTCTAGCAGACTTTTGGTGGAGTCTATCGGATTTTCCATGTATAATATCATGTCATCTGCAAAAAGCGAAAGCTTGACTTCATCTTTGCCAATTTTGATGCCTTTGATTTCCTTTTGTTGTCTGATTGCTGATGCTAGAACTTCCAGCACTATGTTAAACAGCAGCGGTGAGAGTGGGCATCCTTGTCGTGTTCCTGATCTCAGGGAAAAAGCTTTCAGTTTTTCCCCGTTGAGGATGATGTTAGCTGTGGGCTTTTCATAAATGGCTTTTATGATCTGTAAGTATGTTCCTTCTATCCCGACTTTCTCAAGGGTTTTTATTAAGAAAGGGTGCTGGATTTTGTCGAAGGCCTTTTCTGCATCGATTGACAGGATCATATGGTTCTTCTCTCTTTTTTTGTTAATGTGATGTATCACGTTGATTGATTTGCGAATGTTGAACCAGCCCTGCATCCCAGGAATGAATCCCACTTGATCATGGTGAATAATTCTTTTTATATGCCGTTGAATTCGATTTGCTAGTATCTTATTGAGAATTTTTGCATCCATATTCATCAGGGATATTGGCCTGTAGTTCTCTTTTTTGACTGGGTCTCTGTCTGGTTTAGGAATCAAAGTAATACTGGCTTCATAGAATGAGTCTGGAAGTTTTCCTTCCCTTTCTATTTCTTGGAATAGCTTGAGAAGGATAGGTATTATCTCTGCTTTAAACGTCTGGTAGAACTCCCCTGGGAAGCCATCTGGTCCTGGACTCTTATTTGTTGGGAGATTTTTGATAACCGATTCAATTTCTTCGCTGGTTATGGGTCTGTTCAAGCTTTCTATTTCCTCCTGATTGAGTTTTGGAAGCGTGTGGGTGTTCAGGAATTCGTCCATTTCTTCCAGGTTGTCCAATTTGTTGGCATATAAGTTTTCATAGTATTCCCTGATAATTGTTTGTATCTCTGAGGGATTGGTTGTAATAATTCCATTTTCATTCATGATTTTATCTATTTGGGTCATCTCCCTTTTCTTTTTGAGAAGCCTGGCTAGAGGTTTGTCAATTTTGTTTATTTTTTCAAAAAACCAACTCTTGGTTTCATTGATCTGCTCTACAGTTTTTTTAGTTTCTATATTGTTTATTTCTGCTCTGATCTTTATTATTTCTCTTCTTCTGCTGGGCTTAGGCTGCCTTTGCTGTTCTGCTTCTAGTTCCTTTAGGTGTGCTGTTAGATTTTGTATTTGGGATTTTTCTTGTTTCTTGAGATAGGCCTGGATTGCAACGTATTTTCCTCTCAGGACTGCCTTTGCTGCGTCCCAAAGCGTTTGGATTGTTGTATTTTCATTTTCGTTTGTTTCCATATATTTTTTAATTTCTTTTCTAATTGCCTGGTTGACCCACTCATTCGTTAGTAGGGTGTTCTTTAACCTCCATGCTTTTGGAGGTTTTCCAGACTTTTTCCTGTGGTTGATTTCAAGCTTCATGGCATTGTGGTCTGAAAGTAAGCATGGTATAATTTCAATTCTTGTAAACTTATGAAGGGCTGTTTTGTGACCCAGTATATGATCTATCTTGGAGAATGTTCCATGTGCACTCGAGAAGAAAGTATATTCTGTTGCTTTGGGATGCAGAGTTCTAAATATATCTGTCAAGTCCATCTCATCCAATGTCTCATTCAGGGCCCTTGTTTCTTTATTGACCGTGTGTCTAGATGATCTATCCATTTCTGTAAGTGGTGTATTAAAGTCCCCTGCAATTACCACATTCTTATCAATAAGGTTGCTTATGTTTATGAGTAATTGTTTTATATATTTGGGGGCTCCGGTATTCGGTGCATAGACATTTATAATTGTTAGCTCTTCCTGATGGATAGACCCTGTAACTATTATATAATGTCCTTCTTCATCTCTTGTTACAGCCTTTAATTTAAAGTCTAGTTTGTCTGATATAAGTATGGCTACTCCAGCTTTCTTTTGGCTTCCAGTCGCATGATAAATAGTTCTCCATCCCCTCACTCTCAATCTAAAGGTGTCCTCAGGTCTAAAATGAGTCTCTTGTAGACAGCAAATAGATGGGTCTTGTTTTTTTATCCATTCTGATACCCTATGTCTTTTGGTTGGCGCATTTAATCCATTTACATTCAGTGTTATTATAGAAAGATACGGGTTTAGAGTCATTGTGATGTCTGTATGTTTTATGCTTATAGTGATGTCTCTGGGACTTTGTCTCACAGGGTCCCCCTTAGGATCTCTTGTAGGGCTGGTTTAGTGGTGACAAATTCCTTCAGTTTTTGTTTGTTTGGGAAGACCTTTATCTCTCCTTCTATTCTAAATGACAGACTTGCTGGATAAAGGATTCTTGGCTGCATATTTTTTCTGTCTAGCACCCTGAAAATCTCGTGCCAATTCTTTCTGGCCTGCCAAGTTTCAAAAGAGAGATCAGTCACGAGTCTTATAGGTCTCCCTTTATATGTGAGGGCACGTTTACCCCTTGCTGCTTTCAGAATTTTCTCTTTATCCTTGTATTTTGCCAGTTTCACTATGATATGTCGTGCAGAAGATCGATTCAAGTTACGTCTGAAGGGAGTTCTCTGTGCCTCTTGGATTTCAATGCCTTTTTCCTTCCCCAGTTCAGGGAAGTTCTCAGCTATGATTTCTTCAAGTACCCCTTCAGCACCTTTCCCTCTCTCTTCCTCCTCTGGGATACCAATTATGCGTATATTATTTCTTTTTAGTGTATCACTTAATTCTCTAATTTTCCCCTCATACTCCTGGATTTTTTTATCTCTCTTTTTCTCAGCTTCCTCTTTTTCCATAACTTTATCTTCTAGTTCACCTATTCTCTCCTCTGCCTCTTCAAGCCGAGCTGTGGTGGTTTCCATTTTGTTATGCATTTCGTTTAAAGCGTTTTTCAGCTCCTCGTGACTGTTCCTTAGTCCCTTGATCTCTGTAGCAAGAGATTCTCTGCTGTCCTGTATACTGTTTTCAAGCCCAGCGATTAATTTTATGACTATTATTCTAAATTCACTTTCTGTTATATTATTTAAATCCTTTTTGATCAGCTCATTAGCTGTTGTTATTTCCTGGAGATTTTTCTGAGGGGAGTTCTTCCGCTTGGTCATTTTGGATAGTCCCTGGCGTGGTGAGGACCTGCAGGGCACTTCCCCTGTGCTGTGGTGTATACCTGGAGTTGGTGGGCGGGGCCGCAGTCAGACCTGATGTCTGCCCCCAGCCCACCGCTGGGGCCACAGTCAGACTGGTGTGTGCCTTCTCTTCCCCTCTCCTAGGGGCGGGATTCACTGTGGAGTGGTGTGGCTCGTCTGGGCTACTTGCACCCTGCCAGGCTTGTGATGCTGGGGATCTGGCGTATTAGCTGGGGTGGGTAGGCAAGGTGCTCAGGGGCAGGAGGGGCAGGCTTAGATCGCTTCTCCTTAGGTGATCCACTTCAGGAGGGGCCCTGTGGCAGCGGGAGGGAGTCAGATCCGCTGCCGGAGGTTTGGCTCCGCAGAAGCGCAGAGTTGGGTGTTTGCGCGGAGCGAGCAAGTTCCCTGGCAGGAACCGGTTCCCTTTGGGATTTCGGCTGGGGGATGGGCGGGGGAAATGGCGCTGGCGAGCGCCTTTGTTCCCCACCAAACTGAGCTCTGTTGTCAGGGGGCTCAGCAGCTCTCCCTCCCTTTGTCCTCCAGCCTTCCCGCTTTCCGAGCAGAGCTGTTAATTTCTGACCTCCCAGACGCTAAGTCGCGCTTGCTGTCGGAACACAGTCCGCCCGGCCCCTCCGCTTTTGCAAGCCGGACTCGGGGGCTCTGCTTGGCCGGCGAGCCGCCCCTCCGCCCCGGCTCCCTCCCGCCAGTCCGTGGAGCGCGCACCGCCTCGCCGCCCTTCCTACCCTCTTCCGTGGGCCTCTCGTCTGCGTTTGGCTCCGGCGACTCTGTTCTGCTAATCCTCTGGCGGTTTTCTGGGTTATTTAGGCAGGTGTAGATGGAATCTAAGTGATCAGCAGGACGTGCGGTGAGCCCAGCGTCCTCCTAAGCCGCCATCTTGCCGCCGAATCCCTATTTTTTTTTTAATTTTTAATGGTTATTTATTTTTGAGAGAGAGAGAGAGAGCATGGGTGGGGCTAGGGGCAGAGAGAGATGGAGACACAGAATCTGAAGCAGGCTCCAGACTCTGAGCTGTGAGCACAGAGCCCAATGCAGGGCTTGAACCCATAACACCGCGAGATCATGACATGAGCTGAAGTCCGATGCTTAACCCACTGAGTCACCCAGGCGCCCCTGGTATGGCCACTTTAGAAGAAAGTTTCGTAGCTCACAAAGCTAAATATAACCAAAGTGTATGATGCAGAGATTTTGCTCCTAGGTAGTACCCAAACTTGTTGAAAACTATGTCCACACAAAAACCTGCTGTGAATGTTTATAGTAACTTATATATTATATTATAATTATGATAGGAGATATGTGACATTGTGCATTTGGCATAACCCATAGAATGTACATTGCAAAGACTGAACCGTAATGATTTTATGGACTTTATTTATAATAGTGTATTGATACTGGTTCATCAGTTGTAACAAATGTACCACACCAATGTTAGATGTTTTCAGAGGACAAACTGTGTGTGTGTAAGGGGGCGGGGGGTGGTTAGGTGGTGGGGGTGGAGGAAGGATTACATGAGAACTCTTTACTTTCTGCTAGTTTTACTCTTAACCTAAACGTGCTCTAAAAACTAGAGACTATTAATAAAAGGTTCATATCCTAAGCATTAGAGCTATTTAAAGATTCATAACTCTAAATTAGTTGGGCATAAAGAAATCTTAATTGTCTGTGATTTCTTTCACCATAGCAATAATGCGTACATCTCGGTTAACCTCTCTAATTCATGCTAAATGGAAAATTCAGCAGGGAGATCCACCATCCTAACAAAAGGATGACAATCACTGCTGTAGCAGGATTTAATTCTGCTGTCACTAATAGGAATTTTAAAGTCAGCCCATCTGTCCAGGAGGCATTGAAACTCTTGTTGGGTTTCTTTCTCTTCTCCTGTGATAAAATGGCAAGGAAATGTCATTGTCGTCACGAGCACTTGAGTGATCGTGGCATTGCAAAAACAAAAACAAAAAACAAAAACAAAAAACTTGCCAGTAAGCCTACTGTTGCTGCCATTCTTCAGAAGGCCTGTGTGCAATGTGACCAGAGACCATTATGTCAAAATCAAGGATCCATTTCTTGGCAGGAGAGGTTGTCTCTAGCAGGCAATGCTTGAGACAGAATGAAATGGAGATCCATTTGCCTGGTAGTTTACACTTCATAGATATTTGGTGTGGCATTAACAGAGAAGCTGAAATTTCATAATGCTCTGGCTACTTGTGCCAGAGTGAGAAGTCAAGTCTCAGGAGGCAGGCGGTGGGCCTCCATTTCTGCAACTCAGCCAGGTGTGGGGACTCTGAGCAGGCCACTGGGGGTGCCATCCTTCAGGATGTGGCATACCATGCTGCCTCCACCGCTTTTCTCCTCCTCCTGGCTGCCACAGCTCCTGTGCCTGAAAACAGTCTGAATATTCTGGGAGAGAGTCCAAACACAGCCCTCTTATCTTCTTGGGAACAGAGGGCGTCTAGGGTTGTAGCTGAGCTCCTCTGCCTCACAGGAGATGCTGCCATGGTTCAGCAGGACTGGAAGTTTATAATCTCTCTCCACAATACACTCATCTGGCTTTTTCTTCTTCCCCAGAAAGTGAGGCAGGCTGAAAGGTTGTGCAGGCGAACAGCAAGGAGCCAGTGTGTATGTTCCTCTTTTTAGTGCATTGATTACCGTTTTTTTTTTTCAGGGTTGAACAGTAATTACCACTAATGAATAACATGATAATCTACAGCATAAATCACCAGTTACTTGGCTTTACCATTTAACACAATGAATAAAACAAGGCAGGTCTCAGTGCATCTTCCCTACAGGTCAAGGTAAACTGGAATATGCAGGGGAGCAAGGGGGCATCTCTATTCAGAGGAAACATTCGTGACTCTTTGATATGAATCACAGGCATAAAGACAGGCACACTTGTGAACTTAATGGCCAATGTCTTGGTCATCATTGAGATTTTGTCCTGCATCATTTGGCAACTTGTTCCTCCCGAGTGAGTTGTGAACAGCCTACCTATCCCAGCCAAGCTGAGACAGCCTCCTCACTGCAGTTTCTGCCTCTGGCTGTGCACAGAAATGTGAATTTGCTTTCCAGTGAACTATACAGACACTCAAAAGTTTCTTGTGTGATGCTTTAGCAGGACTGGGGAAAGAAGGGACATAGGTACCTTTGTTACTGAGAAGCTACTCCAAACCAGGTGCCATGTAGACACTTTATATCTACAGTCTTCCTGAAGGGAGCTCTTTTTACGAGTCCATTAAGGTTGAGAAATCTAGCCCAAGGAAGGGTTATGGCTGGCCAAAGACATGTACCATGTCTAATAAATGTCAGAAGTCAGGCTAAGATTGAAAGCTGTAAGTATAACATTGCTCGCACAGTTTGATCAACACATGTTTGATGGTTTCATAGTTTTATATATTTTCTCCACACATTAGACTCCATGCCCTCCACAGCAAGGGCTACCGTTCTGCTTACTTTGTATTAATATATATACAGCACATATAGTTAGTGTTTAAACAGTGTTTGTGCAATTAAATAGGAAACTTTCTGTGCTGAGAAAAAATGAATAGTCTAGAAATGATACATGTCATACTATATATTGTATATTGTATAATATACATCACACATATTTCTTATTCAAAAGCAGCTACAAAGATTCTATAAGCCCATTATATTAAAATACAGACTTTGGTTTAAGCAGTGGAGACATAATTTAAATAATTCATGATAAATTAATATCTCTTTTATTCCATTAATGCTTCGTAATAGCCTGCAGACAGACTACATCAACATTATATCTCCCGATTAATACAAGATTTATCAAGATGTGAACTGACTTCAGAAGGGAGAAAACTATAATAGAATCCATGATCCTCAAAGTGTTAAAAGTGGGATTTAATTAAATGTTCTAGAAAATCGAGGAATCAGAATGCAGCCCAACCTCTGCAAAATATGAATTTTATATAAGGAGATTTTCCAAAATCTTTCTGTTTAATGTAATATAAATACAGGCAGGTATTACTTCAAACCCTCCAAGAAGTCACGTTAAGAATGTATCTCCTAGTAGACAGGAACTCAAAGCAGACAAAGAAGCCCCGTGGTGCTGGGCATGAAGGGTGGACGACACCCACAAAGAAGACTCTTTGTTGTTCTCAGTAATGAGATCAAGCACATTTTCTTAGTTCTCTAAATAATTGAGAAGAATGGAATTGTTGACACAGATGACTTTGTATTGATTTCAGTTGACAATTTTTTACACAGGGCAATGTTAGGAACCATTCATTTATATTATTTTTGCCTGCATTGTAACTGAGACATAATAAAGTCATTCTTTATTTTCCTGCTTTTTTTTTTACATGTATAATCACCACCATGTCTTTCAAAGATTCTATGAAAGAACAAAGCATAAGACCCCGTAGTTTTCCAAGTTGATTTCCACAGGATTCTTACTAAGCTCCTCTGATAACAAGGTGGTTTTATGTGCTTCACCCTTTCTAGAAGAGAGGCATTTAAGGATAAGGAAAGGCTTGGGTTTTATTTGATTAATGCTTTGCCTTGTGTATAAAAATGTGAGAATGCATATTAGAAGAATTGATAATATGCTAAGTGATAAAGCCATGTTTCCTACTGAATACGTTTCACTTTGAATTTCATGGATTTCTTATAGTCTCAAAATTCTGGTTGTTAATATAGAAACAAACAAAATTTGTGCTATATTTATGCTAATGTTTAAAACTCTGATGCTACATTTATTTCAAGATGTTCAGCTATTTTTTAAAAAAAATTTTAATGTTTACTTATTTTTCAGAGAGACAGAGTGCGAGCAGGGGAGGTGAAGAGAGCGAGGGAGACACAGAATCTGAAGCAGGCTCCAGGCTCTGAGTTGTCAGCACAAAGCCCAACGCAGGGCTCAAACTCACAGACCGTGTATCATGACCTGAGCCGAAGTCAGATGCTTAACTGACTGAGCCACCCAGGCGCCCCAGATGTTCAGCTATTTTAAAATATATCAAATTTTTAGATAAAGATGGTTGAGTAGAAGCCATATCGTAAATCCCATTCCTCAAAACCTATTGAAATTAATATTTTAATAACACCAAAAGGTCACTAGCAGCAACTGAACAAGATATAGGGACTGCACACAGAACAAGTCTTAGGCCACAAGATTTTTAAATATTGTTGCTGAGAAAAGAAAGACAGAATATGGCATGATGTGCTACATTTCAAACCCCATGCCCTCCCATTAGAGTCACTACTGATGAAAGAAAATACTAAAAACCTGAGGATTTGTACTAGTTACTCCACTCAAGTGTTCCAGAGAACATCTGAGGAAATGCTTTTAAGAAGTCCTGACATAGAGGAGTTCAACACAAGCAGAAATTACCAGAGCAATATACTGAATTTGAGAAATGAGGTGAAGCCTCAGGAGCAGGACAAGCACATGGTTGGTGTTATCAGCCATGGTTAATTTTGAGAAGATTTTGGCAAAGTTAGTCTAGTCTTGACTCCCAACATGGGTTACAAGAGGCCATAGTTAAGCTCTCCTCTACTCCATTCCACTGGGATACAGAAATGGAATACAGGAATGTGGATATAAGAAAATTAACCTCTAAAGGCAGCTCCTGGAAAAGCCAGAGACATTATTGCTGTCTTGGATGGGGTCAAGAGAGCATTTCTTCAGTGCCTCAGGACAACAGAAGTTTCAGACAGAATGACTAAACATGCAAATAAAAATGACAACTGTTATGGACTGTTTGTGTTCCGCTCAAATTCATGTTGAAATCTTAACCCCCAAAGTGATGGTATTTGTAAGCGGGGGGCCTTTGGGAAGTGATTAGATCATGAATGGCCTAACACTCATGAATGGGATTAGTGCCCTTAGAAAAGAGATACCAGAAAACTCCAGTGTGCCTTTCCCTGTGTAAGAATATAGACAGAGGACGGCCATCTATGAACCAGGAAGTGGGCTGTCACCAGACACCAAATCTGCCAGTGCTTTGATCTTGGATTTCCTAGCCTACAAAACTATAAGAAATAAATGTTTGTTGTTGAGCACCCAGTGTATATTTGTTACAGCAGTCCAAATAGCCTAAGACAACAACTATTCAAATTCTATACAAAAAAGAAAGGAGAGTAGTGTCAGAGGAATGAGGGAAATCAAAATTAAGAAGGTAAAGTGAGAGCCAATTATGAAAGAAAATGTAATCAAAAGAAGAGAAGTGAACTATGGGAGAATTTAATAGGAACAATAATTCAATAAAAACATAAAACAGTTGAACAAATGAAACAATAAAAACATAGAACAGTAGGTTTAAATAAAAATGGAAATTTTGGTGCCAAAGACCTATTTTAGAAGCCAAATTTTTGAACAAATTTATTCATTCTGTTGCAATGAAGGAAAACCTTTCAATAATCACTGTCAGGGTAAAGGAAGAAGACGACATTAAGGCATTGGAGAGAATGGATAAGCAATGGATTAAAGGAAAGAAAATAAAGTAATATATGAACAGGTGACAAAATATAAGGCCAATGCAATCAATGTTATGAATTCAATAAATTTAACATAAATACATGATATAGATCATTTCTAGATTTTGCAGATCAAAAATATTTTAGTAGAAAGACAGCAGGTGGGTATTTCCAAAGGGAATAAATATCTAAATCCTAACTTTAAAAATGTTACTCACTAATGAATTGAAGCCAGTCAAAGTGAGGATTCAGGCTTGGGACACAATTACATGCATTTTCTATGTTCTGGAGAATAATGACAAACACATACTTGTTATGCACACTATAAATTTAAATCTACTTTCCATGTAATAGGAAAAACTGTCTTGAAAAATTTTGGATTGCTCAAGTTCTCATATATTGTTTTTGTGTCTGTTAGAATTAGGCTATGCCCAATCAGTTCCATCCATGCCTAGAGTCACATGTCAGAAATACTTTGGGCCCCTGAGGCAAAAAACAGGTCAGATGTTTTTATTAATATCATTGTCACAACTGACACTCTCTGAGATTTTTTTTTAAGTTGACTTATTTATTTTGAGAGAGAGATAGAAAGAGAGAGTTGGAGGAGGAGGGGCAAATAGAGAGACAGAATCCCAAGCAGGTTCTGTGCTGACAGTGGTGCTCGAACTCACAAACCATGGGATCATGACCTGAGCCAAGATCAAGAGTCGGATGCTTAACCAACTGAGCCACCCAGGCACCCAACACTCTCTGAGATTTTTTTTTTTACCATTTACTTTTCTGATCCCCTAGTATTTTTGTTCATTTATTGTCTAACAGAGCTTCTCAACTATTGTTATAGGCAAATCAAAAGATATTGATCACCTAAGTCATAGGAAAGTCTTGGGTGAGATTTGAGAGTTGTTTAAATCTCCCTGGCCTGTCACCTCCAGCCTTGAGATGAACAAAATTACTAGCGATACCTTGGAAAGAGCCATGATCAGACTGGGGTCATGCCTATGGGCTCTGTGAGAGCTGGTACGATAAGCAACATGTGGTCTATAAGCTTGCCCAAGTAGATGTTCCACCAGCCAATCATGGGAAAGGGTTTCAGGAGTTCATAATTCAGGTAAAAAGAAGCCCCAAGGGCTACCATGATGAGACTGCTGGTAGTCAGGAAAGTCAGGGAAAGTCAGGAAAGCAAGGTGGAGTGGCTTATATTGGCTTCACACATATGGGGCATGTCTGCCTGTGGCTGATATTCATTTTTAGTGGCATCCAAGCTAACTATGTAATTGTCTAACAATCCAATTATTGTACAAAATGGAGCCTCATCATTAATTCAAAATAGTTGATAGAGAAAAAGTTTTACTGAGTTACAGACAAGTTTATATTTTCAAGGAAATTTCAACACCAAATTTGTCAATGACAAAAAGGAAAGGGCTTTTATGCAACTACCATTAATTGTTTAATGGTTGTAAATGGAATTTAAATTTATACTACTTTCTTTTAAAAACATTTTTTTTAATGTTTATTTATTTTTGAGAGAGAGAGTGACAGAGTGCACAGGGGAAGAGAGAGAGGGAGACACAGAATCTGAAGCAGGCTCCAGGCTCTGAGCTGTCAGCACAGAGCCCGACATGGGGCTCGAACTCACGAACCGTGAGATCATGGCCTGGGCCAAGGTCAGACACAACTGGCTGGCCCACCCAGGTGCCCCTATACTACTTTCTTATCTATGGTGGCATTCCAAAGTTTGAAGAGATTACCATTAAGGGGTATTTATGAGGAATTGCATGTAATCATGTCAATCATAAAATCAAATATAAAAATATTTTTCATTAGCAATTCATATTAGCAAGCTTAAGTTTTTCATTACACATTTTAAAAATAAAGTAAGGTAAATGCTTTATATAAACTAAAGAATTAATATCATCCTAATATTTCACATTTTACTTCATATAATTATATACTATAAAGCTCATATATAGAATATTATTACAGGGGCATCTGAGTGGCCCAGTCAGTTAAGTGTCCGGCTCTTGACTTCAGCTCAAGTCATGATCTCATGGTTTGGGGGTTGAGCTTCACGTTGGGCTCTGTGCTGACAATTTGGAGCCTGCTTGGGATTCTCTCTCTCTCTTACCCTTCCCCACTTGTGTGCTCTCTCTCTCTCTCTCTCTCTCCCCCTCAAAATAAATAAACTTAAAAAAAAGAATATTGTTAGAAAGCTCCATTCATATGTCCCAAATATCCTTCAATGTGTCTCCCTTCACACCTTACAAATATTATTTTCTGTTTCCTCTGACATGAAAAAATGTCTCAGGAACACTGCTTCCACATACTTTCCTACTTCTAGAATATCACTTTGATGTGTTTCGCATGAAACCTCTTATGCACCCTGCTCCCTTTCTTTCACATTTAAGAGCTACTCATCCTCTGTGTCCCAGTTCAGGGAGGGCAGCCATATCCTGTGTTGAATGATTAACAATCAACATGCCACCATCAGTGAAACCATATCTGGAATTCCAGAAATTCTGCTTTGCATGTGGAAAAGAAAGTAGTAAAACACAAGCTGACAATGTAAAATGACAAACTTGAGTGGATAGGAATGACAAGGTATGTGTGAAAACCAAAGCCAACAAATATGTAACTATAGATTTCACTCCATTTGTCTGAAATCTTGTTTATCTTTATAACATATATTTAGATACACTTACATATTATCATATAATAATGAATAATAAAATAGAACTCCCCTTTTGTAAATACTTGATAATAGACATAATATATAAAATATATATGCTAACAGAATAATGTTATTAGAATTGGCCTTATACGTGTCTTTCAGTTGGTTACATCTGTCTGTCTATATCTTCGCCTACCCATCTATGTATTCAGCTATACTAACAAATGTTAGGACCTGAAGTGAAATGAAAAAGCTAATACAAACAAGTCCACTTTAAAATCGAATTAGGAGTCATCTTTATGACAGTGTCTCTAAAAAAAACTAAGTACTATTTTTAAAAATTGGTGGTTACTAAATTGACCATGAAATCGTAAGTCTTCCAAACTGGGCCAACTGACACTAGATATCTGAGTAACTTAAATATGGGTATGTGTACCAGAGCCAAGTGCCTTCAAAATTATACGTGACTTTCACACACAATTTTAGCCATCTGCTGTTCTGTTTGACCTTATCTCACTGTATTCAGTTCACTGCTGGAGCTTAAGAAATTTTCACCTGTCCTATAGGTACCACTGTGCTGCTGTTTATCAGCTACAGGGAATCATGAAAGGCCCCATTATTCTTCTTGAGGAACACTCCAAGTGCTAGGCGGGAGTAGAGGAGAAAGGTTCATCATATAGAGAGAAGTGTGGGCATTTCTGAAAATAAGGAGGCCTCTGGGCATTTGTGTAGGAAGGAGTCCAGGATCTTTAGTGAATTGTCTTTTTTGCTTTCCTGTTTCTAGCCTCTTACCATCCCACATTGTAACCACTCTGAAGTCTGAGAGCATTGGATGAGCACCCAGTAAAAGGCACATACATACAGACACCACAAACACTAGTTTCACATTTACTTATCTTTTCCCAGATCCAGCACCAGCTGTATGTCAAAAAAGTAAGATGAAATGAGGTCCAGTTCTGACAGCCTGAACCGATCCCAGAGGGTATGGTTGCTGGCAGTGACAGCACGACAGTGAACCCATCACTCACACACACACACCCTGATTTTCAAAGCCTTTAGAAAGGCATGCTAAAGACAAAAAATACAAATTTTAGGTAATTATAAATATTTAAAACTTGTTTGAAAGATAAAGAAGAAAGCTAAATAAATGTACAATATTTTCTGGAGATTGTAAAGATCTCTGACATATCAAAGTGTCCAAAAGTAAGTGCTCTTTGTGAAAGAGAGAATGAAAAACTTATACATTCATTTTAAACAAATGGAAACAAACTTTACAATTCATGCTTAGAGACAGTTCTGGTAGTGTTTATTATCTCCAACATTTACATTAACCAACTCCCATAAAGTTTTGTGAAATCTGGATTTTCCTCATTAGACTGGTTTGGTGATTACAGAACTCTTAGTTTCAGACCTAAGGTCTCATTTTGTGTTATCATGGTCAGTGACACCAATTCATTAGCAATAAAAGCAAAACAAAGGCAAAATCCATGAAAACAAACTCCTTTAAACAAATCCAGTCATCAAAAGGCTTGTAACCTCAGAGTCTTATCATAATAAAGGCATTAGCCTTTATGATATGACTAGATATTCTGCTGTTATTATGAGAGTGACCTTGGGCAAGTTGTATAATGTTTCTGGTTCTCATGTCTTCATTTGTAAAATGGAAAATAAATATACCAACCCTATAAGATCACTGTGATTAAAAATTGAGGTAATTCATATAAAAGATTTAACAGATTATCTGGTATTGTATTGGTACTATTCATTATATTCTCGATAATAATTATTATTAATATTTGGCTGGGAATTAGATTTTATTTTTCCCCATATCTATATAATATCAGTTAAAGGAAGCCCATGTTTATTTTCAAAGAGATTACAGCATACATTCTAAAATTAATAATCATTAAGACATTTATAATATGTATAGTAATGGCATATTAAATGGGATAACACTTGAGAAAAATATTTGTGAACTATAAAATGTGCATGCATTTAATAAAAATAGTTATGCTGTATTGGGGTCATTAGAAGTTATATTATAGATACAATCAAATTCTTCATATGCCTGGTTATTACCTTTAATTTACCCTCCTATGACCTCAGTAATTTCTTCCATCCTGTATTATTATAGCAATGGCCTGTCTGTTAGGATTTGAGGGTTTGTCTGATTTGTTCAGATCCTCTGAAAAGATTTTTTGAAGATACTTTGAAATGTATAGAAGTTCCCCAACTTATAAAGATAATTCCCCAGATGTTTCATACACACTTTTAAATAGTAGTTATTGTCAATGACTGAAGCTGTTGTTTAGAATAAAAGTACCATGCTAATTTCTGAACAAGTACATATGACTACAAGAGTGACGATTTTATTTTTGAATACTCTTGCATGCTCTATCTAAATGTGTACTAACAAAGCTATTGATCCTAAGAAAAGCAGAAGTAGGAAAAAGGTAAAACAGAGACAAAACTGTCATCCACATTTACAATCAAAGGAAAACCACTATTTATATATTGACATATTTCCTTCTAGGTCACTTTCCCTGATCATATATTTTGTTTTTGTTTTTATGGGTGTTCATATTGCAAATACAATTGTTATTGCCATCATTTTACCTAAATTATAAGAGACATTATCCATGCTCTTCCAGACTCTGTGCTCTTTAAACCAAGAGCAGAAAGAGGCCTAGCAGGTGTTATGAGAACTGTAATTCATCCAGAGTGAGCATTCAGCGTTTCTAGCCAGAAATTAATGAGGAACTTTAAGTGTCCCTTATGAGTGGCAGAATTGCTCTCCTAATGGTTTTGACTACTAGAACCCACAATCTTGAAGAGATATTATATGTAAATTTATATATGTCCCTCATTTCACTCATGAAGTAAAGACCGGAAGACTTAGATCACCTGACAATAATTTACTGCATCCAACTGGTGAAATCCAAAGTAAAACTCATGGTCTATGACTCCCTCAGTGCTCCTTCTATTCAGGACCACCTGTAACATTTGAGAATTCTAAGACAAGAGTGTAAATGGAGACTCCAGGCCCAGAACCCACCCCTTTTCTCTTCTCATCCTGCTTCCTTACAGAAGCATATGGACAATCAGTCTGCATGTCCAAGTTCACTCCGAATTTCAGTCCTAGAGGTGTGCCCAGTCTGCCCTCAGGAAGTCAAACCTGATAGAGAAGGTCGCCTGCATCCTGAAGCCATCAGAATAGAGATTCTTGGGCTTCTTGACACCTGGAGGGTGGTCTTGCAAGAAAAACGTGAGCTCTACTAGACACATCCTCTTGCCTCCATGTTTTAGCTGGACTCTGAGAGAAGGATTTGAGAGCTGACCCTATAAGTATTGTAAGATGTGCAGAAGTGAGCAAGGGAAAAGAGGAAATAAGTAGAGAGGAGTTAAGTAGTTTACCATTGCGGACACCCAGGGCACAGACTATGTGGAATGCATCTCAGGATTGTCCCATTGTTGGGCAAGAGGTTGGGGTGCTTACTGCCAATTATCATTTCTTATTGGTCGAGGATCCCTCTTGGCTATTTCACCGTCTGGCAGTTCTGGGCTCCCATTCAGAAGGCTAAGCAAGTCCACTACACAAGATTAGAAGCCTTGACGTGTGGTGCCAGGGAGAGGGTTCTGGTTGCTGGGCTATAAAGCCTCTACCGGATCTCCCTTTTTATAGTAAGTGTTGAGTGAATATACTCTATAATCTATCATTACAATATTGGTAATATACTTTAAATCACTATATCGCTTAAAATTAGAGAATGAAATATTTCTACCATTACCTTACACATTAAGGCATCTTAGTTACTTAAAAGCACCACTCATTCGAGAAATAAAGAGATCAGAAACAAGGAAGCCTCAGGTTTGTTTCTGCAACTTGCCAGTTATAGTCCAGATGGATCTTTTGTGTAATGCTGTGAATTCAGTCATGGAGCAATATATTTTATCTTTCATCTGGACGTTTAACCATCTTATGTCATTTAGCACTTAAACTTACTTGTATCAAAAATTATTCAGTTCTCTCAAGCATCAGATTATGGTTTAAGAACATCCATTTGTTTCTCGAAAGCTTTTTAACTCAAGCCTAATTAAAAATTCTGAAGAAACTATTCAGAACTTCCACATGGCGCTGCTTCTATAAGCACTGACACATTCATACAAGTATACATTTACTCACATTTAAAGACTCTATTTTGCTGCATTTTAATCAAGTCCTTTTTCAAAGATGTAAACAGCGCATTGTGATGGTAAAAGCTGCCCAAGCTGGTGATCTTTGCATTTGCCCTTCACTAAAGCAGATTTCATCTCGAATGAGCAGATGGATGGAAATGGACCAAACCAGAGTCAGTGAAGGACCAGGATGATTTCAGCTGATGACTGACACCTGCTAATCATGAGCCCGGGACTTAGTGCCAAGAAGAATAAAGACTCCAGGTTTCTTTAAAATGCAATTCCATTTGCCACTCCGAGGCAGGGACTCCGACTCAGCTCCCAGCAGGGATGGTTTCTCAAACTTAATGAATTTCATTCCTGCTACAATCCTTTGGGAAGAAAGAGACAACCTTCCATACTGATTACTACCCATACAGTTTGTTGTAAAAACATGACATTAAATCGAGTTTGAGGTTTTTAGCCGACTTACAAGCCACATTTAGAGGTATTTTTTTTTGATTTTTGGAAAAGCAGCTGTTTTCTGTTACATATTTTAAGTATATGAAAGTTCATGTGTATTTCTATGTAGGAAATCAAAACATCATTCCTCTCATTAAAATCTACTTTTAGATATCCTGCAACTGTAAACAGGCATCTCGTGGGAAATAAGATGTGCACACTCACAGATCCATTCACAATCCAAGCCTCATCTTTTGTCAGGCACAGGGAAGTTTCTACAGATCCCTGACCACTCCAGCTTGGAGCCTGGTTCCCCCGACTGGGTGATCTTAAACACGTGCTCCATAGTCTCTGAGGTTGTTTTCTTCCCTGTACAATGGGGATGGTTAAGACCTCACTAGGGGCTGGTTATGAGCATTAAGTCGTAGGAGCTCAGCAAGTTACCTGGTCGAGCAATTGGCATGTTGAAAAGGTCTAGCAAACACCAGCCTCATTCTTTTCTTACCTTCTCTCATACTTGCAAAGTTCTAAACTGTTTCCTATCCAGATAGTTCTCATTTCTTAAACCTTGCTTAAACTCCATCTCTTTATAGCCTTCTACTGACACCGAAGCTTGGAAAAAAGAATACCGTTGGAGCATGGGAGCACGTCCATGTGTCAGGCACTGTGCTGAGCACTTAACAGCATTATCACATTTAGTCCTCCCAACAACTCTATGGTATAGTACAGTAATTATCTGTACTTTACAGATAAGGAAATTAAGTTCATCCAGCCAGTAAATAACCGAGCTGAGGTGCAAACCTTGGCTGTCACTCACTTTGTCCTCTAAAAATCCATAGTTTTAATTTTATGGCACTCATTTGAGAATTAAACTTTACAGTGCTGAATTTCCTTGTATATTTGTCTCACACTGTCTTAAACTATTATTAAAATATCTTATGTAACTTTTCAAGTTTATGCCATCTTCACAGTTAAGCTTCTCAGGAACAAAGAAAGTAAATAGCCACCTTCCTTCCTTCCTTCCTTCATTGGACAAAGACATATTTGCCACCCACAGGTTGTGAGAGGATAGTGCTCAGAGCTGGGAGTCCAGAAACAAATGACATGGCTTCCTCAAACTGTTCACAGTCAATTGGGAAAAACATCCACACAGTAGGAACAATACTATATAGAAAATGCAATGATAGAAATAGGTCAGGATACTGGGGGAGCCTGAGAAAAAGTTGTGGCAACCCAGGGGATGGACTTCTCAAGAATCTTTCTCTAGGGAGGCAATAGGTAAACGGAGTCTTAAAGGAAAATACAAAAGAGATAAGAGGCGGCACAGAAGTTGGATGGCTTCAAGTAGAATGTAAAGGACGAAAATCCCAAGTGAGAGGGGTTCCTGGGTGGCTCAGTAAGTTAAGTGTCTGACTTCAGCTCAGGTCATAATCTCACGGTTCCTGAGTTTGAGCCCCACATCTGGCTCTGTGCTGATGGCTCAGAGCCTGGGGGCTGCTTTGGATTTTGTGTCCTCTCTCTCTCTGCCCCTCCCATACTCTCGCTCTGTTTCTCTCTCTCCCTCTCAAAAATAAATAAACATTAAAAAAATTAAAAATCCCAAAGGAGAAAAATGGCGTATTAATCTGAGAGCCAAAATCAACTTACTGCTGAGCACAAAGGAAACTGGAGTTGTTGACAAAAATGGGCTTATGTGTATATTTAGCACCTTGGATTTTAGCCTTTCTTCCCCCATTGGTCTAAAGGAATTGTGTAATTTAAACATTTTTCTCTTTTTTCAAGTTACTTAAAATATTTACTGTGAAATGTATTATACACGTGAAGATATATAAAAGATAAGCATGAAGTTAATAAAATACATAAAATTAACAACTGCATACACAACCCGTTTAAGAAATTTAGTATCACTAGTTTCTTATTGGATATTATCTGCTTCTCCTTGATCATACCCCTTTCCTGCCTCACAGAGATAATCACTTTCTTGAAATTTGTATAAATCATAGCCAGGTATGTTTTACCAGGCAATCATCAATAGAAAATAACCACCTATGCAAATAGCCCCAGGAAATTACACCTCAAATATATATTGTTCATTTTTCCCTTTTTATAAACTATACATGCATAATTACATTATATATATGAATAAATAAATAAGCAGCTAAACAAATAACTTTTTTCTTTTAAGTTTTTATTTTAACTCATTAGGTAACTTAAAGTGTTATAGTAGTTTCAGGTGTACAATATAGTGATTCAACAGTTCCATACATCACCCAGTGCTCATCATGACAAGTGCGGTCCTTAATTTCCATCACAGACTTAATCCATCCTCCTACCTAACTCCCCTCTGGTAACCACTAGTTTGTTCTCTATAATCAAGAGTCTGCTTCTAAATTTCTCTCTCTCCCCCTCTTTTTCCCCTTTGCTCATTTGCTTGTTTCTTAAATTCCACATATGAGTGAAATCATACGTAATTTGTCTTTCTCTATGTTGCTTAGCATTATACTCTCTAGCTCCATCCATGTTGTTGCAAGTGGCAAGATTTTGTTCTTTCTTATGGCTGAATAATATTCCTTTGCATATATATATATATATACCACATCTTCTTTATCCATTCATCAACCGATGGATACTTGGTCTACTTTCATATCTTGGCTATTGTAAATAATGCTGCTGTAAACACAGGGGTGCATGTATCCCTTCGAATTAGTGTTTTTATATTCTTTGGGTAAATACTCAGTAGTGTGATTGCTAGATCATAGACTAGACCTATTTTTAACTATTTGAGAAACCTCCATACTGTTTTCCACAGTGGCTGCACCAGTTTGCATTCCTACTGGCAGTGTAAGAGGGTTTCTTCTTCTCCACATCCTCACCAACACTTGTTTCTTGTGTTTTTTATTTTAGCCATTTTGACAGATGTTAGGTGGTATCTCACTGAAGTTTTGATTTGCATTTCCCTGATGAGGAGGGATGTTAAGCATCTTTTCACATGTCTGTTGGCCATCTGGATGATGTCTTTGGAGAAATGTCTGTTTATGTCTTCTCCCCATTTTTTTAAATTGGATTATTTATTTTATGGGTGTTGAGTTGTGTAAGTTCTTTATATATTTTGGATACTAACCCTTTATCAGATAAGACATTTGCAAATACCTTCTCTCATTCTATAGAACTGCCTTTTAGTTTTGTTGGTTGTTTTCTTCACTGTGCAGGAAGCTTCTTATCTTGATGTATTCCCAATAGTTTATTTTTGCTTTTGTTTCCCTGGCCTTGGGAGGCATGTCTAGAAAAATATTGCTACAGTTAAAGAAATAAAATAAAATAAATAAAATATTTATATTTCTCAGTGTGTTATTTACTCCATTTACTTCATTTCTGTGAAATGTATCCATGATGGCTCACTTTTTTTGCAATTCTTTATTCTGGTTGCTGCATGATACTCTATTACATAGTTGATTATACCAAAATTTATTCATCCATTTTTTAAATTATGGCCATTTGGATTCTTTTTATGTTTTGATTGCTATGAACAATATCATGAACTTTCATGTACATCTCCTAATGAACATATGCAAGAGTTTTTTATGGTATATGAGTAGGAATGGCATTACATTGCTGGCAGTGGGTGAGATTTCTGTTGTTCCAAATCTAGTCAACACCAGAATATATCCAAATTTGTATTCTACTCTAGTCTAGTCGAGTCTACTTGAGTCTAGTTAAGTCTATTCTATTCTACCTTACTTATTGGCTGATGGTGAAATATCTCATTCTGACTTGAATGCACATTTCTTCAATGAGATGATGTTGAGCATCTTTTCATATATTTACAGGCTATTTGTACTTTCTCTTTATATCAATGTTCATTTCGTATTGGACTTTCTGCCATTTTTATATTGATCTGTAGAATACTGATATTTGTTATATGTAATGAAAATGTCTCATCCTAGTTTGTGACTTTGGATTTTGCTCTTTTATGGTGTCTTTTGACATTAACAAGGTCTTAATTTTAATGCAATAGTTTTTATTAGGATATCAATGGATATGATTTTTTGTGCCCTGTTTAAGAAATAATTTCTTACCCAGATCATTAATTTTTTGTTTCCATGTGTTTTTGGGTTTTTTTTTGTTTTTTTGTTTTTGTTTTTGTTTTTTAGTTTATAAATTTGGGTGCCTGTGGGTGGCTCAGTCATTTAATTTTTTTAAATTTATAAATTTAGGGGCACCTTGGTAGCTCAGTCAGTTAAGCGTCTGACTTCAGCTTAGGTCATGATATCATGGGTTCATGAGTTCGAGCCCCCACCTTGGGCTCTCTGCTGTTGGCAAGGAGCCTGCTTGGATCCTCTGTCCCCCTCTCTTTCTGCCCCTCCTTCATTCCCATGTGTGCGCACGTATACACTTGTGTATTCTCTCTCTCAAAAAATAAACATTTAAAAATTATAAATTTTTTTTCGCATTTAAGTATTTAATACTAGTATGAAGTTATTTGGGGGTATGGAAAGAGAGAGATGTCCAATTTAAATATTTTTCCATACAAATATCCAATTGCCCTATTATTTATTTTATAGTCCTTCCTTAGCCAACTGATCTGTAGTTGTCTCTTTGTCAGGATTCAAATTTCTATATGTGCTGGAGTCAGTGCTTATATTCTTTCTTCCTTTCATTGATCTATTTGTATATCCATGCAGTAATATGCTGTTGTTTTAACTTCTACAGCTAAATCTTGATACCTGGCAGGGGTGGGGGTAGGGATAAATGCCCTAACTTGTTCTTCACATATGCTATGTCTACTTTTGCACTCTTGTCATTTCTTTCCTCTAAAATACAAACAAAAACACCCCCCAAAACAAAAATTGCATCTTTTTATATCTTTTGTTAGATTTGTTTGTGATTTATGTTATTTGCTTGTAGAGTAAATATGTTTTTTAAATTATGTATAAATGTAACTGATTTTTTATGTTGATGTTTTTATCCAACAAATTTGCTAAATTTTTTTATTAATTCTAATAATCATATGCAGATTATTTTGGGTAATGGTATCATTGTCAAGTAATGACAAATCTCTAACCTTCCTTTTCTCTTCTTACTACACTGACAATAAGTGTCTAATACAATATTAAAGAATGAAAGTCATGGGTACCTTGTCTTGTTTCTGATGCCAAAGGGACATTTTGCAAGAGTTCCCATCAGTTACAGTATATGTTAAGAATTTTTAAATGCCCTCTATCAAAAAGAAAGTTCCCATCCACTCTTAGTTTGAAAAGTGTTTTTTTGTTTTTGTTTTTGTTGTCTTTGTTTTGTTTGTTTTTTTTTACCATGATAGGCTTAATGATCGGTTTTGTTACTTTCAAAATTATCAGTTTTTCTTTGTTCTTTTAATATGGTCAATTATAGTAGTGCATTTACTAATATTAAAGCAAACTTGCATTCCAGAAATAAAAATTGGTCGAGTGCTAGGACTTTTTGTATAGTTTGCTGAGTTTAGTTTGTGCTTTCCTTATTTGCACTGATTTTGTTAGGTTTTGGCTTTAAGGCTATGCTAGCCACTTAAATTTTGGAGTATTTTCTCTTTTCAATTCTCGAAGAAGCTAAGTTGAAACTGTCATTGGTACATTACAAAGAACTCAGTTCCAAAGTCAGCTGAGCATGCTGTTTTTTTTTTATTCAGGATAGATTTTTAATAACAAACTTTTGTCTCTTTCAATCCTCTCTTTTGTGTGATAATTTTAAATATCATTTATTTCTTCTGTCCTTTATGTCTCCTTTTTAGATTTATTATGGCTTGTTTTTTCTAACTTCTAATGGACGAATGTTTGGCTTATTACACAGAACCTTTGGATTTCCAATATTAAGAAAGATCAATATATTTACTTCTCAACTTGGCATTAGCTTCATCTTATGTATTATGATGTGGAATTTTTATTTTTTTAAAAATTTTTAATGTTTATTTTTGAGAGAGAGAAGTAGAGAGCGAGTGGGAGGGGCAGAGAGGGAGACACAGAATCTGAAGCAGGCTCCAGGCTCTGAGCTGCCAGCACAGAGCCCGACACAGGGCTCAAACCCACGAACTGTGAGATCATGACCTGAACTGAAGTCCGGCGCCTAACCCACTGAGCCACCCAGGAGCCCCTGGCGTGGAATATTTTTATTTTCTTCCTTTATGTAAAATTAATTATAAGTGTGTTAAAGTCCTTAATTATGAGAGATATAACTGGTCCTCTTTTGTTACTGATTTTTGACTTGTTTGCATTGTGATTAGACTATATAATATTCATAATATTAAATCTTTAAATTTGTTGAGACTAGGCTATATTTTCTTTTTAAAAAATTAATGTTTTTAGATTTGTATTTTCCAAATGTTGAGTATAATATCCATTATGTATCCATTAAATCAAGTTTTTTAATTGCACTTTTTATATTGTATTCTAAGTGTTTGGATTTTTTGTTTGTTTCTTTGATGTAAGAAACAAAGAAGGTGTCTTAAGACTTCCTTTTATGGTATAAATATTTAAATTTGTCTTATAATCTATCAATATTATAGATATATAGATACACATTTTTCCCTTCATGTATTTTGAGATGGTATAATGAGTTACAAATAACTTTAAATTTATACCTTCTTAGTTAAGAGAGCATGTTATTATTAACCAGTGAGAATCTTCTACCTAGTAAAGTTCCTTCAAATTTTACTTTATCTAATATTAATAGCACTTCATTAGCATTATTTTGGTTATTATTTGCCAGATATATGCATGTGTGTGGATTTTCATTAAATATGATTACTTATATTTTTAACATCTTTTTAAATGTGGTTTCTTTTTGAATCTCTTTTGCTTTTTCTATTGTTTTCTCTTTCCTTATTTATTTATTTATTTATTTGGGGAGAGAGTACAAGCAGGGGAGGACCAGAGATAGAGGGAGAGAGGATCTAAAGCAGGCTCCATGCTAACAGTGCATGTTGAAATGATATAATTTAGTAGACAATCCAAAATTATTAAAAAATAATTTATTATTATAGGGGCACTTGGGTGACTCAGTTGGTTAAGTGCCTGACTTCGGCTCGAGTCATGGTCTCATGGTTCGCAGGTTCGAGCCCTGCATTGGGCACTGCACAAATGATGTGGAGCCTGTCTGGGATACTCTCTCTCCCTCTTTCTCTGCCCCTGTCTCGCTCATGCTCTCTCTCAATAAATAAATAAATAAACAAACTTAAAATATAATTTATTATTAGATAAATTATTAGATGTAAAAAGTAAGTATAGCAAGGTTGCCAGATATAAAGTGAATATATAAAAATCAACTGAATTCATAGCAAGAAAATGAGAAAATAAAACTTAAAAAATGACGTCATTTTCAATAGCATCAAAAATTTAAATGTTAAAGGATAAATCTAACAAAAATGGGCAAAACCTGTAGACAGAAATCTATAACATTACTGAGAGAAATTAAAGAAAGGCAAACTAATGGAAAGCTATACTATGACCATGTGTTAGAAAATTTAATATGTAAAGACTTACCAATACTTTCCAAACCTATCTGTAGATTTAATGTAATTTCAATAAGTCAAAACAAGTTATTCTTTTTCCTCCATAAAAGCTGACTAGATTGCAAAATATATATGGAAATGCAAATGGCCAAGGATAACCAGGACATTCCAGGGTAAGTACAAGTTGGTTTACTTGGTCTATGAGAAATACAGATTTATTATAAAGCCACAAAATACATGTTATATAAAGAGTCCAATAAACTAATAAGAAAATAAGAAAATCCATTAAAAAATGAATAAAAGATCCAACAAATACTTCACAAACAGGGTATCCAAATGTCAAACAAACATGATGTGCTCAAAATGTGCTCAAATTCTCAACTGGGTAACACAAACAAGATACTATTCTATATAAAAATAGAATGACAAATTGTTACAACTAGGGACCATTTCAGATGTGGGAGAGAATAAAGAATAATAGAAATTCTTACACAATTCAGATTAGAGTATAAATTGGTTCCACCTCTTCATGAAAATAAGTAACAAAACAACAATGCCACTATAAGAAAATAAGTTGTGTTATCTATTAAATATGAACATAAGCACATCCTATGTCCCAACATTAAACAGAAATGAATACACATTTATATAAAGATGGCTACTGAAATGTTTGAGGCAGAATTATTTATAATATTCTAAAACTAGAAAAAAACAAAGTCTGATAAACAGCAAATGGATAAATAATATATTCACACAATGAGCATATATTCAAATATGTATATATAATATGCAATGAATCAGGCTAAACTAAACAACAGTGTTCAGGTGGTAAAATGCCAAATGTAAGCTAGAAAATGGAAAACATAATAGGATATTGATTGTTTTTGTTTTGTTTTTGTTTTTGAGGGGCTAGCATGGCTGTGATTTGGGAGGGGCAAATGACTGGCTTCTAAATGAGCTGACTGGTTACATGACTTTGTACTTTATAATAAAATGATGAAGCTTCACATTTACGTTTTATGTATTTTATATGTTCACAATTAAAAATTGTTTTTCCTACACATAAAGGCACTGAGATTTAGAAAAAAAAATAGCCTACAAGGGAGATCATATATATTCCTTGTATTTTCTAATAAAGATTTCCATAGCAACCTAGGTCACATTCCAATAGTCTATTAAGTTCACTTAGAGTAGCTGTCACCAGTCTCAAAATAGAAGTACTTCAGACTGACAGTGAAGTCACAAGCTATCTTTGTCAAGCAGAGATCTAGAGACCAGCAACAACTCCTCTAAGGCTGTATTAATTGAAGATGTTGAGGGCAGAGTACTGCTCCTCAACAGGACTCTTGAGAAAAGCTCCCATTGAGATTCCATCAGAGGGATTGTTGAGCCATCTCAAAGCACCCAGCAACATCGCTGCTGTTTTGCTGTTAACTCCACCTTCTAGTTCCCAAGAAGCAATGAATGAGAACTGCTTTGCAACCTCCTCAACCAACCTTCCTTTTTTTCTATGTGTTTGTTTCTGTCAGAGGCACAACACTAAGTTAGCTTATAGGATTTTAGTTTCTGTTGAAGGTTCTGTAAATTAGGACGGTTCCCTTAAATCTAGACCATTCTAATTCTGGAATTCCAATGTGCTCTATGTAAACAATTTGCCACTGGGTACCACTGACTATGTACTTCAGTATTCTTTTTTTTAAATTTTTTTTTCAATGTTTTATTTATTTTTGAGACAGAGAGAGACAGAGCATGAACGGGGGAGGGGCAGAGAGAGAGGGAGACACAGAATTGGAAACAGGCTCCAGGCTCTGAGCCATCAGCCCAGAGCCTGACGTGGGGCTCGAACTCACGGACGGCGAGATCGTGACCTGGCTGAAGTCGGACGCTTAACCGACTGCGCCACCCAGGCGCCCCTGTACTTCAGTATTCTATGTGCCAAACCAAGCCCTGCACGTGAATATCTGAAAAACAGCTCAAAATTACATCTAAAAATGAACTTCTAATATCCAACCTTCCCTCCTCAAACTTTCTTCTCTCAAGGTCTTCTTCATTCCAAGAAGTGGCAACTATTGTTATGGTTACTGAGTCTATGGCTCTGGAATCATCGATTGCTCTTTCAAATCCAATATCAGTTTATCAACAAACCCAGCATACTCTCTCCCTTCAATATAGATCCAGAATCTGACTCAAGTTCACCTACTCCACTGCTGAAATCTTTGTGCAGGTCACCATCATGTCACCTGTGGATCCATGCACCAACCTCCTACCTGGTTGTCCTACTTTCCTCCTTGACAGCTGGCTTTTCTCAAAAAAACAACCATAAGACAGATTTGGTCCTTTGAGTGCTCAAAATTCTCCAAAGGATTCATTCATAACCAAATTCCTTCTATAACTTACAAGGACCTACCTGATCTGGGTTGCTATAATTTCTCCAACCTCCTATCCTACAACTATTCCGCTGGCTCCCTCTGGTCCAGCCACACAGACGTGTTGTTCCTGAATTAGAGCCTCCTCTGCCTGGAAAACTCCTCCCCAGAAAACCACCTCCCATGCTGCTTCACTCAATCTTTAATGCTACTTTCTCAGTGAGGCTTTCTCTGGGACTCTATTTAGATGTTCAACTCCTTGTCCAGATACTCTTTACCCTCTTTCCCACTTGCTTTTTCTCTTCAGGACTCATTAGAGTCCTACCTGTTTTACTTATTTGTTTTGTTTATATTCTGCCTCCATTACCAGACTATTAGCTCCACAAAGGCAGGAATCTTTGTCTGTTTTAATCATTCTTCATTCCCCATGCTTATCCCATGAATGACATATAGTAAATACTTATATATTTTTGTTAAATAAATAAATGAATAAACATCTCCCCGAATGTACTTACACTCCAAGAGTTGAGAGTTAAATGTGCCTTGGAAAAGGATTTTGTGATCAAGATTTGGGGACCTTGTAAATTAAGATCTGTATGCTGAAAACTATAGAAAGCTCATCAAGGAAATTGAAGAAGATATAAAGAAATGGAAAAACATTCCGTGCTCATGGATTGGAAGAATAAATATTGTTAAAATGTCAATATTACCCAAAGCTATCTACACATTCATTGCAATCCCAATCAAAATTGCACCAACATTCTTTTCAAAGCTAGAACAAGCAATCCTAAAATTTGTATGGAACCACAAGAGACCCCGAATAGCCAAAGTAATTTTGAAGAAGAAGACCAAAGTGGGAGGCATCACAACCCCAGACTTTAGCCTCTACTACAAAGCTGTAACCATCAAGACAGCATGGTATTGGCACAAAAACAGACACATAGACCAATGGAATAGAATAGAAACCCCAGAACTAGACCCACAAAAGTATGGCCAACTAATCTTTGACAAAGCAGGAAAGAATATCCAATGGAAAAAAGACAGTCTCTTTAACAAATGGTGCTGGGAGAACTGGACAGCAACATGCAGAAGATTGAAACTAGACCACTTTCTCACACCATTCACAAAAATAAACTCAAAATGGATAAAGGACCTGAATGTGAGACAGGAAACCATCAAAACCCTAGAGGAGAAAGCAGGGAAAAACCTCTCTGACCTCAGCCGCAGCAATTTCTTACTTGACACATCCCCAAAGGCAAGGGAATTAAAAGCAAAAATGAACTATTGGGACCTCGTGAAGATAAAAAGCTTCTGCACAGCAAAGGAAGCAATCAACAAAACTAAAAGGCAGCCAACAGAATGGGAAAAGATATTTGCAAATGACATATCAGACAAAGGGCTAGTATCCAAAATCTATAAAGAGCTCCCCAAACTCCACACCCAAAAAACAAATAATCCAGTAAAGAAATGGGCAAAAAACATGAATAGACACTTCTCTAAAGAAGACATCCGGATGGCCAGCAGGAACATGAAAAGATGCTCAATGTCGCTCCTCGTCAGGGAAATACAAATCAAAACCACACTCAGATATCACCTCACACCAGTCAGAGTGGCTAAAATGAACAAAACAGGAGACTATAGATGCTGGAAAGGATGTGGAGAAATGGGAACCCTTTTGCACTGTTGCTGGGAATGCAAATTGGTGCAGCCACTCTGGAAAACAGTGTGGAGGTTCCTCAAAAAATTAAAAATAGACCTACCCTATGAACCAGCAGTAGCACTGCTAGGAATTTACCCAAGGGATACAGGAGTACTGATGCATAGGGGCACTTGTACCCCAATGTTTACAGCAGCACTCTCAACAACAGCTAAATTATGGAAAGAGCCTAAATGTTCATCAACTGACGAATGGATAAAGAAATTGTGGTTTATATACACAATGGAATACTACGTGGCAATGAGAAAGAATGAAATATGGCCTTTTGTAGCAGCGTGGATGGAACTGGAGAGTGCTATGCTAAGTGAAATAAGTCATACAGATAAGGACAGATTCCATATGTTTTCACTCCTATGTGGATCCTGAGAAACTTAACAGAAGACCATTGGGGGAGGGGAAGGAAAAAAAATGGTTAGAGAGGGAGGGAGCCAAAACATAAGAGACTCCTAAAAACTGAGAACAAACTGAGGGTTTATGGGGGTGGGAGGGAGGGAGGGATGGGTGGGTGATGGGTATTGAGGAAGGCCTGTTAGGATGAGCACTGGGTGTTGTATGGAAACCAATTTGACAATAAATTTCATATTAAAAAATAAACAAACAAATAAATAAATTCCATTTCGCTTTGCAGTTTCACAGCGCACATTATGGTATTAATGGATATAAGAATTTATAGAATTTAAAAGCAAATGTTTAATTTTCTTTAACCCATTTCCTCAACATATTTGATCATGGAATTCATTATGTACATATGCAACCATTTATTTATTTTTTTATATTAGAATAAAAGTGAATGTGTGTGTGTGTGTGTGTGTGTATAAAAGTCCTCCTAATTTCTCTAGAGAACACAATTTAGGAAATGTTATATTAGAATATAAAATTAAGGGGCGCCTGGGTGGCTCAGTCAGTTAAGCGGCCAACTTCAGCTCAGGTCATGATCTCCCAGTCCGTGAGTTCGAACCCCGCATCGGGCTCTGTGCTGACAGCTCAGAACCTGGAGCCTGTTTCAGATTCTATGCCTCCCTCTTCCTCTGACCCTCCCCTGTTCATGCTCTCTCTCTCTCTCTCTCTCTGTCTCAAAAATAAATAAATGTTAAAAAAATTTTTTTTAGAATATAAAATTAAATTTGTCTCCCAAATTCAGTTTCATTGAACCAGCCTATGCCTTTTCATAATTTCTGGTCATCTGGCTTCATTTTGTCAAGGAACATAGCACAAAAAAAGATCTTTTATAAAAAGTCTTGGTTTGCTTTATAAGGATGCCGTGGTGTGCTTGTATTTTTTAAACAAATTATCTGTAAAAAAACAAATAAATAAAAATTATCTGTAAATTATCATTGAAAATGAAATTGTAACCTAAATAAACATGCCTTATTCAAAATACCTCAACAATGCAAACTGCCCTTATAAAAATAACCTCAGTGCCAGCCAGGTGAACGGGGTTCAACTTGTGTCTCTATTGCAAATTAATTTGAATATAAGTTGTAATTACTTTGATTAGACCTGCATATGTTCAACAAAAAAGAATATATTTATTGATTCCCCACATGCTCAGTTTTCCATATAGTCCAGTGTCCTCATTTGTGAAAGGGTGGCAATATTTACATCACAGATTAACCGAGAGCTCGTGCTGTAGCTGGCACAGGGCCTAGCCCATTGCAGAGGCTGGGAAAACACTAGTCCCTTTCCCTTTGTCTGTTTCAAAACAGTAAATCTGGCTTTATAAAATGAGCTATAAATATAAAGTACACAAAATACATCCAGATGAATATACCTGTGATTTCCATGTGCCATGCTTTCATGCACATTTTTCTAATTACCTTAGAGCAAATTGTAAAACAAAGCCTTTAGTTGAAGTGCAATTACGAATGCCGCGTCGAACGATTTGCTCTATACAACAGGGATGGGAAAACTTAATTCAGAGCCAATTTCTAATTTGTGGAAACTCTTTCAACCACACTTTCTGTTTAGTTTAGTTTTGTTTTTCAATATGAAGGAATTTTAAACATCACCTTTGTAATTGTAGAATAACACTTCCGGTGTAATAGAAGATGATGCTAGGGTATTAAAGGCATTAAAGGTTACTTATAAGAACCCAACCTTCCAACAACATTTAATAAGAACCTGCCGTATCCTTGCCGCTGAGCTGAGCACAGGGGACCCACAGATGAATGCAGCACAGCAGTGTGGAGCTTACAGACTCTCCATGAAAGCCAGAATACAATATCAGCGTCTATGAGTAGAAAAAAACTGACCCTTGCTACCTCATATCTTCAGCCAGAACAAAACCGAGTGCATGAGACATTTTCCAAGACATTTCTGAAAGGTAGTGACAGTTTCTGTGCTAAAGCATTTTTTGTTAATTAGGACAGTTTTACAGAGGGGTTAACAAGTCTCAAGGTCGGTTGTACAGAATCCTCATTGAAGAAGAGATACAACTATATAGCTATCTACATGTAAATAACACTGAATTAAAAGAATGGAAAATCTGAATTGCCTGCCATGGAAAGGTAAAAGCACAAAGGACCGAATTGTAAGAGTGCTTTTCATAGCATGTAGTCAATAAATGCTTGATGTTGATTCCAGTTTTGTCTTTGCCTGAGTAAACATCAAGTTTTAACATCACTGTGTCTCAGTTCATGATAAATAGGAATGTGGACTCCAGACTCAAAAGTCTCAAAGATCCATTTGACCCACGATACACTATGATCTTATAAATATTCATGCAAATATTCTGAATAAATTGATGGCACTAACAGTAGTAAACCTCAAAGTCCCCTCAGTGCATTGGTCTGATTATTACTTCAGTTCGGTAGGTCAGTTGGAAAAAAGAATACGAAGTATATAAAATGGTTTTCATTTCACGGAAAAAAACCTCACAACATATTGACCCAATTTGAACTTTAAAAAAATGTTCAGACTTACAAAAATACATCCTCCTTCCTGTAAAAGGGCTTTCAAATTTTTATCTATGAAAAGTGTTGCTGGTGAGTTGAGATCCAAGGAAAGAAAAGAGGTGTTTTTTTTTTAAAGATAAATGGGTAAGGGAAATTGAGGGCATATGAAAAGAAGACAGATAATAGAAGAAAAAAAATCCACTCTTCTATGAAACAATGTTTTCCTTGAAACCAAGGAAATGAAATCATCTTTATTTCATGAAAAAAATATCTTTGATAGAAAAATATAGAGGGATAGAAAAGCTTTTACGGCATTTTCAATAATAGATGTTCATACATACGAGTTAGCATCTGTGTGTGACAGAATCTCAAACTGAAGCAGATCTTAAGCACTTTCAAAGTTTAAAAGGAGGATCCATTTCCAAGTGACATCCAGTCAATTTTCCCTAAAAATGTTCTCTAATTCCTTATTGCTTGAAAGTCTGAATGCTTCAGTGATCATCTTGCGATTGGCTTCCAATATATATTTCATGAAAAAAATTGTTTGAGAAACTACACAATTCATATTTAGTGTTCGTGTCCTGAGTCTCATTTTTACATAGGTGGAAGTAGCTTTATAAACTGACAGAAATTGCAATGTGTTCATAATATATTTAATGAATAATGTTACTCATATTCTACTGCAGTTTCAATTGCTGTTTCATTGACAGCAATGTCAGTCTCCTACGATATTGAGTATAATAAGGCAATCTGTCCCTGCACTGTGCTACCATTGTAGCCCAGGGGAGACATGCGGCAACCCTCACAGAAAACTCCAGCTTTTCCAAGGTTAGTTCCTTTAATACTCATGCTTCAGCTACTAGAATACCATCCTTTGCATCCTTTGTCATAATTCTATTTGAAAACTCAGTGATTTTCAGTATATATATACATATAGTGCCACATGTGAAGGGAAAAAAAAAAACTTCAGAAAAAGTTATGAGTAAAATATTATCTTGGACAGAGGCTTCGTTTTACCAAATCTAAGACATTTTCCTGTCATAACATCAAGCCAAAGACAGATTTTGAAATCTGTCACTGTAGTTCTAAGGTGGCAATCCCATTTTTACAACTATTACAACTAACAATAAATATGAGACAATGTCCACATCTGTCTCAGTGTGCCCTCACTTGTCAGTGTGCCTGTCTAAAATACAGAAGGGCTGAAAAAGTCTACATTATTACAGGACACAATCAATACACAAAAATTGCTATGCATTTTCTAACCGTGAGACAGAAAAATGGGTTAAAACAAAGGTGCAAATGCTAGAAGTAAATGTGAAGTCTTACATTGTGAAAGGATATCCTTGTACATCTGTTCTATAAGTAGAGAATGGTAAAAGGTGGCCTTAGACTAGTTCCCTAAAAATGGCCTTTTTGATTAAAGACTATATTACACAATTGTGGTTTTATGACACAAATGTCCTTTTTTGTTACTTTAAGGGACTTTTTAAAAGGTTAATGTCTAAAACTAGACATAGACCCATTGTGTTTCTATCTCTTATACAAATGGAAAGTCAGGGCGCCTGGGTGGCTCAGTCGGTTAAGTGTCTGACTTCAGCTCAGGTCATGATCTCACAGTTCATGGGTTCAAGACCTGCATCAGGCTCTGTGCTGAGAGCTCAGAGTCTGGACCCTGCTTCGATTCTGTGTCTCCCTTTCTCTCTGCCCCTCCACTGCTCACACTCTGTCTCTCTCTCTCAAAAATAAATAAACACAATTTTTTTTAAAATGTAAAGTCAAAACAAATTACAAGGTAAATCCATACAAAATTTTATTTTTTTAAATATATAATTTATCGTCAAGTTAGCTAACATACAGTGTATATACAGTGTGCTCTTGGTTTTGGGGGTTAGATTCCCATGATTCATTGCTTATGTATAACACCCAGTGAGCATCCCAACAAATAAATACCAATATAACACAACAACATATAAAAGGACTCTACACTATAGTCTCTACCATATAAAATGTGCATATTTGGGAAAGTCACTGGGAAACACACACACACATACACACACACACACTACAAAAATGGCCCCTGGATGGAGATAACATAAGCAAATTACATTATCAACTAAAGTATCAAAATTACAGTGCGCAAAGAATAAAAGTAGATAAATCAAAATATTTTGGAAAATTTACTGTGCACATAGGCTACTCCAAGTGTAAGACATGACTTATCTCATATAAATTTGAAAATACCTTGGGAAATAGGTTTAGACTTCTGAAGAGATACTGACCAACCACAGTTGTTGGCTTTTTCCCAGAAAAAGTACACTGGAAATAAATAGTTTAAAATAATATCATAACAAGTAAGATACTGATAAGATAGACCATGACAATTATCTTTGAGGTATGAGAAGGAATATCGGGTGAAGGAATACATCAAAGAATAGATATAGGTTGACTAGAGAAACTGTTTTCAATGATTCCAAGAGTAGTTGGAGTATGTATTCCTATTATCCCTGTCTTGTCTACAAGAAAACTGCAGCCCAAGGAAATTAATGTACCCAGAAGTTGAAATACCAGTAATTAAAAGAAGATTCAATACCAGGAATCTAAAACTTTATGGCACTGTGCCACACAGGGAACCAGGCTACCATCCACATTAAAAGGGACCTGTTAAAGGGACAGGTTCAACCAGCAGACCTCTGAGGCCTCTTTCAAGTTTATAATTAATATTAATACATCACTTGTTCATAGAATAAGAGTTTGGGTAATTGTTGGAAAACTTACCTATAAATACATAATTTTGATATTAATCATAAAAAATTTCCTTTTTATAATTATGTAATTTCCAAGGGTTTTGCTTTTGAATAAAAAAAAAGCAAGTCTTCTTACATAACACATTCCAAATAAATCAACCTATCATCCAACTAGATTCCCCCTCCTTTTTTTACTTAAGTATAATTGACACACAATGCTACTTTGGCACACAAGTATACAACATAGGGATTCCAGAAGTGTGTATACATCATGCTATGCTCATCAAATATCATGTGTCACCATACAATGCTATTACAATACCATTGACTGTATTCCCCATTCTGTACCTTTTATTCCTGTGAGTTATTCATTCTGTAATTGAAATCCTGTATCTCTCACTCCCCTTCATGCATTTTAGCACATCCTCTACCCCACCTCCCTTCTGACAACCATTAGTATGTTCTCTGTACTTGTGGTTCTGTTTCTGCTTTTTGTTGTTTCTTTTATTTTTTAGATTCCCCGCATAATTGAGATCATATGGTATTTATTTCTCTCTGTCTGACTTATTTCACTTAGCATTATATCCTCTAGGTCCATTCACATTGTCACAAATGGTGAGATCTCATCATTTTTTTCTGGCTGAGTAATACACCACAACTTCTTTATCCATTCATCTATCAATGAACATTTGGACTGCTTCCATGACTTAGCTATTGTGAATAATGCTGCAATAAACATAGGGGTGCATATGTCTTTTTAAATTAGTATTTTCATTTTCTTTGGGTAAATACCCAGTAGCGGAATTACTGGATCATATGGTATTTCTATTTTTAATTTTTGGAAGAACCTCCATAGTGTTTTCCACAGTGGCTGGCTGTACCAATTTACATTTCCACCAACAGTGCATGAGCGGTACTATTTATCCACATGCTTTTCTTGTCTTTTTGATTCTAGCCATCCTGACAGGTGTAATGTGGTACCTCACTGTGGTTTCAATTTGCATTTCCCTGATAATTAATGTTGTCATCTAACTAGTTTTAAACTATGTCTTCTACATCCTGGAGCATCATATAATTATATAAGTAAAAATGACTTTAGGAAAAGGATGTGCAGATATCCACACGAGGACATGTTAGACACGGGTGGTGGGCCTTAATTCTGTGGCATAAAGAAATCACACGCAGTGAAGTCAGAGAGATGTGTTCAAAGAAGCAATGTGAGTTTGAATGGTTGTGAAGGGCACTGAGCAGAGGAGATGAAGCTAAGTAGTGAGTCAAGATGGGCCTAAGATGCTCTGGTATTTGGTACCATTCCAGGAGTCAAAAACTCCCCTGGAGGAATGTGACAAAAGGATCAGAGAATAAGGTGAGAGTTCCTTAGACAGAGCTTGCACGACCCTGGAATTAATACCACACACACAAACACCTATTCTCTCTATGTAGAAGATTCCTAATTTTCCAGGGCTATGAAAGGCAGAAGGTTTGCTTGCATGGGGGGCTTAGGACAGATTGGAGGGACATATCTGGAGGAGCTTCTGCCCCTCTCGACTGTGTCTCCTTGGGAAATATCCCCAGAAGGCAACAGAGGAAGCAAGAGGGGAAGTCTTCAAGAAAGTTTTGGAGAGGGCTGCCTAAGCACAAAGCTGGTGCACTCTCTGTCCTTGAGGGTTTACGATCACACACACACACACACACACACACAGATACACAGATTAGTTTACCCTAGGCAAATACAATGCAACATGTAAGGGAATGCAGAAAGGGAAAATATAATCTGAAGGCCTAATATATGCCAATAAATACATATATTATGTGTTATATCATCAATTTTTATATTAATGAATCATGAATGAGAGATATTAGTCTACACACACATGAATAGATAGGTAGGTAGGAAGGTAGACAGATAGCTCATAATAGATAAAAGGTGAAGTCAACATTTGATGCATATCTGCCTGGCTGCAGAATATATACTTGCTTTCCATCACACTGCTTGCCTCTCATAGCATCTCTTTTCCTCACAACAATAGAAAAGTGGAATCATTGAACCACAACTCTGATTCCATAGTATGACTCCAGAGAATAGATACCTTGATTTTTTCTGGTAGGAGCAAAAAGCCCCATATTCTCATAAAAATGTTTGTGACTGAAATTAGCAGTTTGAACATAATGCGGAAATGAATGGGTGGTGAACAGATAAAGACACAGCTGTTATTACTTCATTAATATTGCCTTGAAATGCATCGTTTGGTAAGCTAAATGCTCCTCTCTTTCTCAAAGCTAAGTTTTTGTTTTCCGAAGCATCCATATTTGAGGTGTTAAATTATGTCACTCATAACAAGAACTTGACTTGAAAATACTTCATCAATTGCTGTAATAGCAGGACTTATGAAGCCCAGAACCAATGAGTTTAGAGGCTGCATTTGCTATGTTAAATATCCATAGCTACCAAGAGATAATTTGGGAACAGCTTAGTATTATTTTTGCCTAATTCTCCATAACAAGCAGAGTTACCCTGAGACACGCAAAACATTCTGACTCTAGTCCTTCCTGCTCATCTTCCCCATTAATTCTGCTTATCTTGCTGTATTCCTCAAATCACCTTTCATTTGGTTTTCATGGGGAGTGAAGTGTGAGATAGGAATGGGTCAGAAGGGGGCTACCCTTCACCGTGCTCATGGTCCCAAAGTCAGGGTTACCAGCTAAAATACTCAAGACTGAACTAGTTTGAATTTCATGTAAGCAACAAATACTTTTTATACAGTATGTCACCTGTAATTTATCCAGCATATCCACACTAAATGGTGATTTGTTGTATATCTGAAATTCAAATTTCAGTTTGGGATTCTGCATTTTTATTTGGTCAATCTGGCAACCCTGACCACAATGCATGTCCTACCGCTGAGGCCCTAGTTGAGTATATGTGTCTCCCTGACTCAGTGTGCATGAAGCCCAGCACAGGTGCAGTGAAGAGAGTGTGATCACATTTGCAGAGAACATACCTTCTTCCATTTTGCTGGTGGGCAGAACTATGGGAGGAATTTAAGCTCTGGAGATATTTGATTTGAATTATAAATTCATCTTTACTATGTATCACTTGAGCATATTGCTTTTACTTCCACTAGCCTTGTTTCATGAAAAAATGAGAACAAATAACTGTGCTGGTTGTTTTGTATACTAACTTTCTTTGCCCTGCGTGCCTATCTTTGTTTCTCATAATGGCAACCTCACATTGATGCACTAGTCTGAATATCCTCTAGGTCCATTCACATTGTCACAAATGGTGAGATCTCATCATTTTTTTCTGGCTGAGTAATACACCACAACTTCTTTATCCATTCATCTTTCAAATTAATACATTCCTTGAATACATACCAAGTAGCTCTTCAAATCTGGTATTTCCACAGGATACTAAAATACAGGATCAATTTTTCCTGGACCAAAAAATTCCAGTCATTCAGATGATGGTGATTTTCTATATCACATATTTGAGATTTCTGATAACTTCGAAAGATAAATGAGATAACCCATGTGAAATTACCTACTGTGCCAATAAATCACACTAATATTAGCAAGTGTGAATTCTTCTTTATATTTCTCAAAAGTGTTAGCAAGCTTTATCAGTAAAAAGAGTCTATATTTGATATGTTTTCAACACAGTACAGTCTTCTGCTTCAAGACTCATCCAAGGAAATAAAGTGAATGATATCCCCCAGAGAAGAGTGAGTACAACATCCAAGTGGGCAGCTTCTCTGGACAAGAAGGGTTGACTTGACCCCCTTCACCTGTGTCTGATTCCGTTGGAAATATTCATGAAAGGAAAGTAGCCAGCCTACACAACCCAGTAGAAGATATAAAGACACATCTTCAGAAACAAATTCTGAAAAGAGATCTCTAGCTTTCACCGACATTACTCTGTAGAGAGCTGACCCTGAAAACATAGCTGACATTACATGGAATCCCCTGGAAAATTCTATAAGGAAACTCTAGAGTCCTTACTTTCTAAGGTGTAAAAATTAGCACACAGTAAAGAGAACATTAGTATTCAATTTCCTTTTTCCAGAAGAATCAGAGTGATGTAGACAACATGAAAACAAACCTTGGTGAGCATATGGGTCAGAAATCCTCATCAGTGAAGTTGTTCCCTGGAGGAACAGGAGTTAGAACAGCTCATTTTGATTAGCACTTAATAAGCACCAGGCTCTGTGCTAAGCACTTTATATGCTTCATGTGTTTAGATCTGCACGACAACCTGATGAAATTGGTGATGCCATCGTCCCTCTTACACAGACTGGTAACTATAGGATTAGAGATGATAAATCCCTTGTCCCACGTCATACATACACTAGTGGAGCCAGAATTAAACCAAGTCTTTCTGTCCCTTTATGTCCAAGCTTCTCACCACAGAGGCAGAGACTTCCTACATCAAAATCATGTTAAATACTAGGAGCCTGATCCATCTCAGAACGACCTAATCAGATATCTGAGGCTAAAAATAGGAATTGACATTTGCAACAAGCTGCCCCGTGTCTGGGGTTGAAAAAGCTGAGAGCTCTTGAATTATGTTATTCTGTCCGCTTGAGAATATCCCATTACTCTCAGTATCTCAAACTGCAACTATGACACAAACAGAAAACATGGACCTAGAAGTGAGAACAACCAGTTCATGAGCTATTGGTCAGTCAAGATCTTCTATGATTACTGGACCACATTGAGGGCTACATAGAACACCCGAGTAAGCCAGAAGCTACACTTTTGAGAAGTCCTCAGATGCCACCCACTGCTTAAACAGAGGGAAATCTCCAGAAAGAATATTGGTGACTGACTGAGAGTTATCTAGAACTAAACGATATGGCCTTGGGTTTCATTGATATTTTGCTTATAGAATTTTTAAAAAATCATTTAATTACATTAAGAGTTAAGAAAACCATACATCATTTAAATTCATTTTAAATTCAACTCAAGAAATATTTATTGAGTTCTTATAATTATGCTAAACACTGGAGTAAAGATGCAACAGCGAATAAGTCTTATTCCCACTAGAGCTTTTCTAGTAGGGAGACTCATAATAAAAAGTAGACAAATGAACCAGTTAGTAATGCAGGATATGGAAGAAACAGAAGGGGCTAATATGAATGATATGGGAAATGCAATGGAAAGTTTATTAGAAAGTGGATTTGAACTGAAGGCTTTATAATGAGAAGGAAGCATGTGCAGATGAGTACGATAGCTGAGGTAGACAGAGGGACAAAGAGAAGGCTCATAGGGCAGGAACAGTGAGTTGGAACCACAGTGGTAGGAAGTGAAGTCAGGGAGGTAGGCAGTACCAGATCATGGAAGACTTGGCATGACAACGTATGGTGTCTGTATTTAATTCTAAATCCATTAGAAAGTTTCATGCTGGGGAATGACAGGATTTAAATTTTAAATAAAAAGTTAAATGTTATTTAAATTAAATTATAATGCAAATTGCCTTTGTTGATAAGGACCAATATCCACCCCCCCCCCCCCCCCCCCGCCATCATCTCATCCTGGTTTATTTTAACATCCTCATTAGGATGTTTCTTCCTCTGCCCATGGAAATCCTACCCTTTTCTCAAAGATCAGATCAAGGTCCCCTGTGCCCCTGGTTCTGCTCATTGTTCCTCATCCCCACACCCTCCCAGGTGTTCTGCCCTTGCCTCTTTCTCTGTGCCTGACAGACTAAATGGCAATTCATCTTTATAATGCCCACAGTGTTATTCAAAGAGCAAGCATTTGGTGAGTATTTGAAGTAAACTTTGAGCTTGGCCCATTAGCTGGGGTTTTGCACACAATGCCTCCAGGCAACTTCTACACACAGCCACTGCCCAGAATAAGCTAATCTGATCATCTGCTTGAAACCTCTGAAGGCTTTCTCTCACAAGGAGATAAAATCACACATCTTTCCAAGGGCATAGTGTCATCATAATTTGTTCTGACCTAATTGACCAACCACATTACCTACCACACTCCCTTGCAGGTGTATTATGCTTCTCCAATTACTTGGGACTCCTCACCATTCCTAAAACCTCCATTGTCTTCCGGCTCTTATTTACCTGTGTTCTTCCTTGTCCCCTTCCCTGTTTCCTTCTGCCATCCCCCAATTGTAGGAATACATTTTATTCTTCCACATAAAGATGTCCCCGACTGTTCTAAGGAGATGTAGATGCTCCTTCCTCTGTGTTACTTTCTCCCAGCATTTATGAGAGTACAGTTTCTGAAATCCTAGTTCTGTGACATATGCTTCTCTGGAAAAAATATTCATAAGATATTGCTTACTATAGCTTTCTCTCCAAGATTTATGAATGGACAGAAGTATACTGAAGGCTTTGTAAAATCATTCAGCAGAAAACTGCAGAACCTAGTACTTCCCGCAAGGATGTGAACTATTTCTGTGCGTATGAAACGCATGTCAGTATCCTGCAGCTGGTTAGGAACCCTCATCTGGCCTTTTGTAAAAGAAAAAGGAACAAAAACCCTTCA